>NC_091980.1:51492201-52692201 GCF_044704955.1 Pristiophorus japonicus | reverse complement strand
ATATGGGAGCATTGGGACATTGATTAAACAGCTAAACAAAGACAAAACCATCAACGTTATTGTGTTCAGAATAACTCCACAAGTCTGTGTTGTAAGCTCAAACCATTGTGACCTTGGTCTCTTTAATGTAACTCCAAAGTGAGGAAACAGCATGGTGGATCACCTTTTAAACCTACTTGCCCAGGGTGCACAGGTGGCCCTTAGGTCTCCCACAGGTGTGCCCCCTGGTGGCAGGTCTTACCATTGGTGAGGTTTACATACATAACATCACAAAGTCTTATGTACAAGTTATTTACAGGTTGAGGCGATCTGGCGCTCTGCGTTCCCGGGTCGATCGCCTGAGTTGAAGTCCTGGCATGGGTGAGTTGGTCGGATCATTGCTGCACGGCAGCGCGGCAGGTCGGATCAGACTGTCGGGCTTGGTGGGTTCATCCTCGTGGTTAACAGCGAGGTCGATTGCTGGTTGAGTGTGTGTTGGTGGATCATAGATGGTAAAGTCTACTTCAAACTGTTCTTGGTTGTCAGTGAATCGTAGTTTGGTTTGATCCAAGTGCTTTCTGCACGTTTGCCCATTCAACAAACACTCTATTCCCCTCCTTGGCTAAAACAGTGCCAGCAATCCATTTGGGACCATGACCGTAGTTGAGAACAAACACAGGATCATTAACCTCAATGTCCTGCAATACAGTCACACGATCATGGTACACGTTATGCCAGTGCCGCCGGGTTTCTACGTGATCACTGAGATCCGGGTGGACTAAGGAGAGCCTGGTTTTGAGTGCTCTCTTCATTAACAATTCTGCAGGGGGAACCCCGGTGAGCGAGTGGGGCCACATCCGGTAGCTGAGCAGGACCCGAGATAACCGAGTCTGCAAGGAGCCATCCGTTACGCGTTTCAAGTTCTGCTTGATGGTTTGGACTGCCCGTTCCGCTTGACCATTGGATGCGGGCTTAAATGGGGCAGACCTGACAAGCTTAATTCCATTGCGGGTCATGAACTCGTTGAATTCCAAGCTGGTGAAACATGGTCCATTGTCACTAACAAGGACATCGGGCAAACCATGGATGGCGAACATGACCCTGAGGCTTTCAATGGTGGCAGTGGACGTACATGATGACATTATTATACATTCAATCCATTTAGAGTAAGTGTCCACTGCTACTCGAAACATCTTTCCTAGAAAAGGGCCAGCAAAATCTACGTGGACCCTGGACCACAGTTTGGAGGGCCATGACCACAGGCTCATTGGGGCCTCCCTGGGTACGTTGCTCAACTATGAGCAAGTGTTACATTGGTGTACACATGACTCCAATTCGGAGTCAATGCCGGGCCACCAAACGTGTGACCTGGCGATAGCCTTCATCATGACTATGCCTGGGTGGGTACTGTGCAGGTCACGTATAAATGTTACCTGCCTTTTTTTTGGCAAAACCACGTGATTCCCCCATAGGAGACAATCCGATTGGATGGACAATTCATCCTTACGTCGTTGGAATGGCTTAATTTCATCTTGCATTTCCCCGGGAACCGCCGACCAGCTCCCATTAAGGATGCAGCTTTTTACTAGTGATAGCACAGGGTCTTGGCTGGTCCAGGTCCTGATCTGGCGAGCTTTGACGGGTGACCCCTCACTCTCAAAAGCATCCATTACTAGAAGCAAGTCTGCGGGTTGCGTCATTTCCACCCCAGTGGTGGGCAACAGTAGCTGACTGAGGGCATCAGCACAGTTCTCAGTGGCAGATTGCATAGACATACGCAGACAATGTGCCCATTTTTGGATGCGGGACGAAGCATTGGTGTTAATACCTTTGCTTTCTGAGAGCAGGGAAGTAAGCGGTTTGTGGTCAGTTTCGGGCTCGAACCGGAGACCAAGTAGGTATTGGTGCATTTTCTTATCCCCGTATAAACATGCTAACGCTTCTTTCTCAACCATACTGTAGACTCTTTCAGCCTTGGATAAACTTCTGGACACATATGTAACCAATTGCAGTTTGCCTGACCCATTTGCTTGCTGTAACACACAACCGACCCCATACGATGACGCATCACGAGCTAGTACAAAACGTTTACATGGGTCATACAATACAAGTAACTTGTTAGAGCATAGTAGGTTTCTGGCCATATTAAAGGCTGTCTCTTGAGATTTACCCCAAACCCAATCGTTACCCTTGTGTAGCAATAAATGCAAGGGTTCCAGCAAAGTGCTCAACCCCGGTAGAAAGTTACCAAAATAGTTGAGGAGTCCCAGTAATGAACGCAGCTCCGTCATATTCTGTGGTCCGGGTGCATTCATGATGGCCTCCGTCTTGGAGTCCGTGGGTCTGATGCCGTCTGCTGCAATTTTTCTCCCCAGAAATTCGACCTCTGGTGCCAGGAAAACACATTTGGAGCATTTCAGCCTGAGTCCCACTCTGTCCAGTCACTTTAGAACCTCTTCCAGGTTGTGCAAGTGTTCGGTGGTGTTGCAACCAGTGATCAAGATATCATCTTGGAACAACACGGTGCATGGAACTGATTTCAGTAGACTCTCCATGTTCCTCTGGAAGTTGGCCACAGCCGAGCGAACCCCAAAGGGGCATCTGTGGTACACGAACAGTCCTTTGTGAGTGTTGATGCAAGTCAATTTCTTTGATGTTTCAGCCAGCTCTTGTGTCATGTAAGCAGAGATTAGGTCTAGCTTGTTGAATGACTTTCCCCCTGCTAGCATTGCGAATAGGTCCTCTACTTTAGGTAGTGGGTACTGGTCCTGTAACGAGACTCGGTTGATCGTTACCTTGTAGTCCCGCAGATTCTGACCGTCCCATCGCTCTTTAGCACTGTCACAATTGGACTGGCCCACTCATTGAACTCTACTGGCGATATGATTCCCTCTCGTTAAAGTCTGTCCAGCTCGATCTCGACTTTCTCTCGCATCATATATGGAACTGCTCGGGCCTTGTGATGAACGGGCAGTGCCCCAGGAACAAGATGGATCTGCACCTTGGCACCTGTGAAGTTGCCGATGCCTGGCTCAAACTTGTTTAACACCTGGGTGCATGAGGCGTCATCCACCGAAGACAGAGCTTTGATGTCATCCCAGTTCCATCGGATCTTTCTGAGCCAGCTTCTGCCGAACAGCATTGGGCCATCGCCTGGTACAATCCATAGTGGTAAATCATGCACCATTCCGTCGTACGATACTTTCACTGCCGATAACAGGTATGAGTTTTTTGGTGTAAGTGCGCAGCGTTGTGTGAATCGGGCTCAGTTTTGGCCTCTGTGCCTTGTTGCCCCACAGATTCTCAAAAGCCTTCTGGCTCATGATTGATTGACTCGCCCCCGTGTCCAATTCCATGAAGACTGGAATGCCGTTAAGTTTAACTTTTAACATTATCGGAGGGCTTTTGGTGGTGAAGGTGTGTACCCCATACACATCCTCTTCGTCCTCAGGTTGAGTAGCCTCTCCTGCTCGTTCAGCATGATCCGTGATGGATCGGTCGTCCTCTGCTGACTCTGCCACGTGGTGAGTCAGAGGACGTTTGCACATTTGCTGGAGGTGCCCCATTGTTCCACAGCCCTTGCACACATAGTGCTTGACTCGACATTGATGGGCTCTATGACTGCCCCCACAGTGCCAACATGATGTGTACACCCCACAGCGGCCTCTGAGTCACCCTAGGCCTGGCCTCTGCGGTCGTGTAGGCCCTACCATGTACAGTTCTGCCTGCTGAAGGCATTATTTTATGCACAGTACTTGCTGGTGAGCTGTGAAGATATCTGTTTTGTGTTGTCGCTCGTAGATATGATAGCCTTGTTCAGATCTAGGGATTCGGCAGACAGCAATTTGCGAAGAATGACCTCGTGGCCGATTACAAGCACGAAAAAGTCCCGCAACATTTCCCCCAAAGATCCGGCAATTTCGCACTGTCTCGCAAGGAGTCTTAGGTCGGCGACAAAACTCGCCACGTTCTGGCCCCTGGAGCGATGGTGCGTGTAAAAGCGATACCTGGCCATTAGGATGCTTCGGCTTGAGTTGTTCCCAAACCAGCGTGCACAGCTCTGTGTAAGTCTTGTCCGTTAGTTTGACCGGTGCCAGCAGATTTTTGAGGAGGCCATATATGGAAGACCCACATACGGTGAGGAGAATCGCCCTGCACTTGATCACCGTCTCAGCCGTGCCCAGCTCATTGGCCACGAAGTACTGGTCAAGACGCTCAACGAAGGCTTCCCAATAATCACCCTCAACAAATCTCTCAAGAATACCAACGGCAGCCATTACCACGTGAAAGTTCGTGATCTGTAACTCGTCGCCAATTATTGTGTTCAGAATAACTCCAAAAGACTATATTGTAAGCTCAAACCATTGTGACCTTGGTCTCTTTAATGTAACTCCAAAGTGAGGAAGCAGCATGGTGGATTGCCTTTTAGACCTGCTTGCCCAGGGTGCACAGGTGAAGCTTAGCTCTCCTACAGGTGTGCCTCCTGGTGGCAGGTCTTACCATTGGTGAGGTTTGCATACAAAACAAACATCATCATTACTAATTACCAGTAGTGCCAGTGAGACACAAATCAAAAGATGCTCTTCAGCTTGGGACAGCTGTTCTTACCAAACTAGAACATTTCTGTGTTGGCAAAACCGATGCAATCTATGAATGCGTCAATTTCAACTATACAGGTTGAGCGTCCAAAATCCGGAGTTCCGGACTCTGGGGCGATCTGTGGCAGGGTCGTCCGGAATCCGTAAAATGTTCTGGACCGGACGACCCTGCCAACCTCGGGGTCTCGCCACTGCGCGACCTCGGACTTTGTCTCGTCGCCGCTTGCGTCGCCGCCCTTACGTCAGGGCCTCCTCGGCGGCCCACCCAAACACCTCCTCGACAGAGCCGGCCCGCCCAAACATATCCTTGGCGGGGCCGACGACGACCTCCTTGGCGCAGTCCCACCCAACAACAACCTCGGCGGGGCCCGCCCGAATACCTCCACGGTGGCGGGGCCCGCCCGAACAGCTCCACGGCGGCTGGGCCCCACCCGACAACCTCTTGGACGGGGCCAGCGACCTGAACAGCTCCTCGGAGAGCGAACCCCCCTTTCTGACATTCCGAAATACCCGAACCTGGGCTCGGGTGTTTCCGGATTTCGGACGTCAGAAATACATTCCGAAGTTCGGAAAAACATGAAAACCAACTTGGCCTTGGTCCTGAGGTTGCTGGATTCTGGATGCTCAATTGTATTGTCAATGAAGGGTTTAAGACAATGACAAAACAATATTGTGTGTAGCGAGTGTCCGCATCCTAGCAACAACATTTAACAGTGGAACTCCAACAACTGATTAAAGGTTATGACTCGTGCAGTTTTGATAGCAACCACAAAGGATGAGATTGTAGCTTAAAATGAGCTATAATGTCAAACTTTATATTGTGATTAAAAACAGATTGCTTTATTCTTCAGTATAAATGCAGGCATTGCTCAGTAAAAGGATTTTGATGTCCAGGCTGCCAGAGAAATGTTAAGGTCTCTTATCATCACAGAAAATGGCTCATAAGATTATAATTAAAGGACAAAGTTCCCTCCAAATGTTTCCAGAAATACCTGAAATATTGTAAGCCACATCCAGTCCAATTATTCCCACAGATACTGGAAACATCTTGAGTCATATCCACTGCAATTTTTCCCAGAAATGGTAGAAACATCTTCAGAGGCTAAAAATGCCTCCAAAAATGGGTGTAGGGTGTGTGATGCACGATCAACCCGCGCCCGTTCAGTGCAATGCAGGCAGCACGCTAACTTCGTGCCGCCTACTAATTAACATGATTGTATTGTTCAGCCCAGTGCTGAAAGCACTGCTGAGTGGCTGAACGCTGAGCAGGGGGCCCAAGTTCGTGCAAGACTAGCACCAATTAAAGTTAGCCTGCACGTCTTAAATTCGGTCTGCACCTCTCAAAGGGGAAGTGCATTCTGCCTGAAGCAGCTCATTCAACTGGCTGGGGAAGAGAGTAAGAGTAGGAAAAGAAACAAAGATGTCACAACAGGGGAGAGAGCATGCCGCAAGTTTCTCCTATGCAGCCCTGGAGGCCTTAGTGCAGGAGGTCAATACGAGGAGAGAGGTCCTGTTTTCACCAGGGGCTAGGAGGCCTTCCAGGCAAATGTGTAAAATCCACTGGAGCAGACAGCCACTGTGGTGAATGCCAGCAGTGCAGCCCCGTGGACCTGGATGCAGTGAGGAAGAAGTTTTAATGACCTTGCACTAGTGGTCAAGGTAAGTAAATACATCTTCAAATTCCATAGCCCACCATCTGTGCTAGCCTCATGCACTGCTCAATGCACCACACCCCCATCACTCTCCTACCAACAAACTCTACCAAACATGACTCATACCTCACATTCAAATATTCACCTCACCCTCACACACTTCCCACTGCTGCAAGCCTCACACCCTACAGCTTGCACACACTGTCAGCTATTCAACCATGACAGGCAAAATGTATTGCACCATACTCACTGACACACTTCTCTTTCTCTTGCAGGAAAAATGGCTCCCAACCGACGCCAGCTGGACCTAACCGGTGGGGAACAGGCACGCCTGCATAACCTGACCCCAATGGAGGAGACAGTGCTGACCATTATTGGGAGGGCCAACACTGAGCCCGTGGCCAGTGGCGAGGTTAAAAGAATACAAGATGCCAGTATCCTCATGCATAATCCTTCTCACATCCCACTTCCCACACATCGCACAATCTCTTCTGATTTACAAGCTGCACATGGTGTAAGCATGCACATTTTGCTTTTCCACCTCTGTTGTGGAAAAATATTTCCGAGACTGTATAATATATAAAGAGAGGTTTATTAAATCGGAGACAAAGCTTTGGGAGAAGTGTTAGAGACCCCTGTCTCTGAACCACTTCTCAATTTGGTATCTCCAGTGAGGTTCTTTTATCTTACAAATTACGTCACTTTACATCATATGCTTTAGCACTAGTCCTTAAGTCTAATCATCGCATTACAAGGTTTTTACTATCCAAGGCTGAGCTCTTGATATAAACCAGCCTGCATTGTGACAGTGCATTATAAACAAGTGCAGGCCTTTTGGCACCGGTATAGATAAACATACCCAGCACTTATCTCTCCAGTCATTCATTATCTCATTTTCCTATCTCCATAACTCAAGGCCAGCATACCTTGAAGTCTAACTGTGTTTTTTTATATAAAGCATAATGCATCAGTATTGTCCCTTACAAAATTCATTAAAGGGGAAAATAAAAACAAATGTTTGGTCCCGTATACTAGTCAAGTATATGTCCAAAAATCCGCTCCAACAATATTCCCCCTTTTGGTCCTGGAGGATGTTCACAAAATCCAGATGACCACAATGATAGTAGCATGGTGTCATATATTCGTCCTTTGGGGTATGTTACTTCCCTGATGTTCCGTATGTCTACCTTGCCTGTAGCTCTAGGCTACCCTTCAAAGATAGTGATCAGTGTCATTGTCGTCTGTTTCTTCATCCTTGGTGTCTTCAGGTATTTCCATCAGGTGTGCTTCTTCTTCGGCGATTACACTGGCTACTGGCATCAGTCGGGCCATCATAACTTTACAGCAGATATCAAAACACCTGATAATCAGACAGCAATTAATTATTATTACAACCAGAATATTTACTCTATGCATAAAATAGTACCCCCAGGATCCCCCTAATAGCCAGTCAAACCAGCCAGATCCTCCTGCTGTCGTGGATGACTTCTTTACCTCCCTTCTTATGTGATCAGTGAGGTTGGTTATGTTTTCTGAATTATCGGGAATGTAAGTGCAACATTCAGCTCCAATTAAGGCACATGTGCCCCCACTTTGTGCTAGTATCTAGGGCCATTCGGTTCTGGAGTACCATTGTGCGTATGGCTACCATTTCAGCCGTTATGCCCTCTATTGCTTCAGCAGTGTCATTAACTATCTGTTCCAGTACCCTCTCTAGGTTACGTAATTCATCCATGGTGCGTCCTATCCCGAATGGGAGCATCATGACCCCAAATAGCCTCTCTACCGGGGTAAGATCTCGTCTTAGTCGACCTGGTGTCTGTACTTCTGCTAAAGTACGTACCCGTCTGACAAAAGGGGACCACATATCCCAAATAACAGGACCCCCTCCAGTCCTGTGGCAACCAGGGGTAGGCCTTATGCCCGCACACAAAATAAGTGCCATTGTATGCTGTTAGATTCGATCCCAATCTCTCTCTCAGCCCCCGTCGCCACCTAATCTTAGGGTCCCAGTCCTGGCTACTTGTCTGATTCTTCAAACCCTCTATTTCAAAGAACCCCTGGTTTGTTGTTTCGCTGGCTATTATGTTCCACCTGGCGAGGTTAAAGTATTGCGTACAATTGCTATATCCTGCTACAAAACCTGTTTCCTCACCAGTCAGGTTTCTAGTGAAACAAATGTCAGCGGTGGGCCTTCCAACTCCTGAGATGTTGGTCAAAACCAGGAGCGGGGGTCGTACCGACCTATTGTATTCCGGCTGGTACCATCCGTCAAATGCATCCAAAAGGTAACCCCCCCGATCTCCACGTTTCTTTATCCCCACTCTGGTTCCAAGTATCATTTACTTCCCCTGTACCGTTTTGTCGCATTACCCACTCCACTACTTCCGAAATGTTAAGAGAGATTGACCTCAAAGGGACGCCTCCTTTGCTATGTATGGGGATGTGCGAACATACCCAGCAACTAGAAAAGTTCTCATTTTGCGCATAAACGTAAGACATGTACAAAAAGGTATTCACATGTAACTCTCGTTTCGGTCTAGCTAGCAGGCCGGACCTAACACAAACTATGATAATCGCACCGATCGCAATATATAGTTTCATCATCTTATTACTCTGTATTTAACAAATAGTCAAAGGCAAAATGGCCGTATGGCTTGCTTGAAGAATCTCTCGCTATCAATCTGTAAATAGACAAACAACAACAACTAATACGTGTGCTAAACGGCTGGATCAAAAACCTTAAGCTGGGTCCAATGCTTCCATTGTCCGTTCCCTTTAACATCGATGCAGGCACAAGTGTCCCCAGTGATTATAACCTCATACGGTCCTATCCATTTTTGGGGCAAACCCCGGTTTTCCCGGGAGGACCCTTACCATAACGCGACTTCCCACCAACGGGACTTCAGGGAGCTTTGTAAGCTCTGCTTCCGCGTCTCTTTCTTCCTGATTGTCCCTAACTAATTTACGCATCCCTTTTAATTGAGTACTTAGTTCCAAAATATACCGTTTTCTTTTGTCTTTTAATGGGCCTACATCGGCCCCCCCTGTTATGATGTTCTCTGGTAATTGCATCGCCCTTCCTGTCATTAGTTCATAAGGGGTTAATCCGGTTGTCTGGTTTGTCGTGGCTCTTAACTTCATTAATATAATGGGTAATACTTCTGTCCACGTTTTTCCTGACGTTTTCATGGCCTTTGCCAGGGCGTTTTTAAGGGTATGGTTCATGCGCTCTACCATCCCAGAACTCTGTGGGTGGTAGGGGATGTGGAATTTTTGTTTTATGCCCATCAGCTGGCATATTGTTTTTACAATTTTTTTTTTTCCGGTGAAGTGGTTGCCTTGGTCAGAATATCCTTGCCACTGTAGAGGCAGTGCAATCACGTGTGGGAAAAGCTTCCACCCACCGGGTAAATTGATCTATAATCACTAGGCAATATCTTTTTCCATGGGATGGGGGCAAAGGACCTGTGAAATCAATTTGTACGTATTCCCATGGCCCCCATGGACGGGGCTGGTGTCCCATTTTAATTTTAATGGGCCTGCCTGGATTATATTGTGCGCATGTAACGCATCGATTTGGCAATATCTCTCCCCATCCCTTTCCACCACCAATCTCTTCCAAGACTCCTGGTCATGGCCTCTCGTCCCGAATGAGACAGGCCATGATGCAACTCCAATAAGGTATTCTGTATGCATTCAGGCGCCATTACCTTGTTGTTTCGTCTCCAAACGTTATCCTTCCCTTGCGTTGCGCCCTGCTTTGTCCACATACCTATTTCCTCCTCAGAAGTGTCCTGGTGTAGTTTCTCAATACTTATCTGTTCGTCTCGGGCCGCAGCAGCACTGACTGAGGCTTCCTCACACTCTTCCTGTTCTAATGCCTTCTGTACAGCTACGCCTGCAGCTTTATTTCCCTGGTGACTCAGCCAATCTGGACTGGTTCGGTCCGGCTCCCTCCTGTGGGCTTTAATTTTAATAACCGCTACCTCTTTTGGTTTATTACTGGCTGCTAAAAGAGCTTCTATTCTCAGCTGATGCTTTATGGGATGTCCGCTAGTTGTGATAAAACCCCTTCTCCCCCATGCTGTCATATAATCGTGTACTACCCCGAATGCATATCTACTGTCCGTATAGATATTAACAATCTTATTTTCCGCTAATTCCAGTGCCCAGGTGAGGGCTACCAGTTCTGCCACTTGAGCTGACGACCCCCCATTAATTCGCCCTGATTCAACTGTCTCTAGATCCTGGTTAACTACGGCCCATCTGGTACGAGGTCGTTCCTCTACGTATTTTCGTGAGCCGTCCACAAACAAGGTTTGTTCTGCGGTTTGAAGGGGAGCGTCTTTTATTCTATCCTCTTCCATATCCTCACATACCTCTTCGCAAAAGTGGGGTTCCCCTTCACCCATCATACCTTCTGCGGGGTTGTTTCCTACATCCCTAATTATGGTTACCACTTTGTTGGGTGTTAAGAGGACTGCTTCTCACTTTGCCCGTCTCATATTAGATAAGGTTCTCAGTTTTCCTGTGTTTAACATTTCTACCAATGTGTGTTTAGTGTGGAGAATGATGTTTCCAGTCATCACCACAGGCTCGCTTAATTTTTACCGCCCAAGCTGCGCAATCTAGCGCGGCTATACATCTGGATTGGTAATGGATATTGAGGCTCCCGTGTCCACTAGCATCTCACACTGTCGGGCCCCTACTAGTGCAGACACATATATCCTTCCCTCCTTTTTACTTTGTACAGGGGCCGCCGGACATCACCGGGTGGCTTTGTACGCCTGCCACTTCTGGTATTCCTGTTCTGACAGGGTCCTTGCCTTATTAGGAGAGCCATTTTTACCATAGCATGTCGCTTCCAGGTGCCCTTTCTTACCACAATACGTACATTGCTTTTCACTGCCTTTCCCTTTGCATTCCCTGGCAAAATGGCCCGGTTTTCCACAATTATGGCAAGTCCCCCTTTTCTGTCCCCCTCCTGTTCCCGTGTCAGAGACCTTTTCCTGCTTTATCTTTTTCTTTTCTAAACTGCTAAAGCTTACTGTTTTAGCCTTTTTCAAAAGTCCCTTTTACACCTTCACAGATAGCTCACCACTCGCCCAGGAGTTTGACCTGATCCCTGAAGGTATTTCTAAATTTAAAACTCTTTTTTTTTTACTGAGCTAGAAGCTTTCGTGTCAAGGTTTTACACAAAGGAAAATGGGAGCGTTTTAAAAGGCATTCTTTATCTCATTCCTAGACTAAATTTATGTCTTTCAACCCAATTGCATGTTTTCTTTCGACAAGTAAGTGAGCGTGCTTTTTTATTTACTACCGGGACCTTGTATTTTTTTATCTTTTACTCAACAAACCTATCCTTTGTACATTTCCTAGCTCCGTAACTTATCATCCGAATATATCCACACCTTCGTTTCTAACTTAAAATGTAATACCATAAGGTTCACAGTTTCTTAAACTTCCCACATACAGGACAACACTACGAAGGGTTAAAAAAAAATTCACTCTGTTTGGTAAAAGTGGGTGGAGCTAAAACAGGCAGGCAACTCCACACCTTCCCAAACAGGCTTTCATTCATTCCACAGTCAAAATCACTCAAGTACTCTCTTCATTCAAAATAGACACTCACAAAAGTCTCTCTTCATTCAACAAAGCTTATGTCTGGATCCATATGTCACTTAAGATAGTCACTATCAGCTTTTTTATGGCATTACGTAATTATGCAAGTTACAATTAATGATAGGAATTAATTAATGACCCAGGCAACCGGCGTTTTACATTCCCTTCCTTACCTTCCATGTTCGCCAGTCTCGGACGTTTCCCTTTATTTCTGTAATACTCACGGCCACGACTACTCTGTGGAGACCCTTTGTCTTCGCAACAAAGCTAGCGTGTTTCCTTACCACCGGAGTTTTCGGCTCAAGGTTGGAGTGATCAGTTCCCTTCCGCACCGACCTTATTTACTAAAGGGACAACTCAAACTGGTTAGTCAGCCTCTTCCCGCTATCTACTTACTCGTACCTTATATACTATCCCATCGTGCCCGTACTCCTCTCTTTTCAGTCTCTAACACCAGATTCCAGATACTGTCTTAAGTGATCACGTCTGATCGGACAGCATCCTGTTCGTGACACCATTTTGTTGTGGAAAAATATTTCCGAGACTGTATAATATATAAAGAGAGGTTTATTAAATCGGAGACAAAGCTTTGGGAGAAGTGTTAGAGACCCCTGTCTCTGAACAACTTCTTAATTTGGTATCTCCAGTGAGGTTCTTTTATCTTACAAATTACATTACTTTACATCACATGCTTTAGCACTAGTCCTTAAGTCTAATCATCACATTACAAGGTTTTTACTATCCAAGGCTGAGCTCTTGATATAAACCAGCCTGCATTGTGACAGAGCATTATAAACAAGTGCAGGCTTTTTGGCAGCGGTATAGACAAACATACCCAGCACTTATCTCTCCAGTCATTCATTATCTCACTTTTCTATCTCCATAACTCAAGGCCAGCATACCTTGAAGTCTAACTGTGTTTTTTTATATAAAGCATAATGCATCAGTATTGTCCTTACAAAATTCATTAAAGGGGAAAATAAAAACAAATGTTTGGTCCCGTATACTAGTCAAGTATATGTCCAAAAATCCGCTCCAACAACCTCCCCTTAACACAACCCTACTCTTGTGCCTTTCTCCTATCAGATAGCCAAAAACAGATACCTGGCCAGGCACTGGTGGAGATGCACAAAATAGAATAGCACTGATAATGACGACACAGCACTGTCACTTGATTTCACAATTTCAGCCAACTGACACTCTGTGTAGTTAGAGAAGAGGTTAGAGGCAAGATCTGCACATGATGAGACACCAGGCATGAGTGGCCTACAGCCAGGGCTGGGGGAAAGGGTAGCGCAGGTACCAGCTACCTAGAGGGCAAGGTCGCACATGAGTTCTGCTGCGGAGGACTCAGTTGAGGACTTTGATGGGCCGGCCTACAGAAGCATGATGATGGGTATGCACAACGAAATGCCTGGTGCATTGGCAGACCTACCAGAAAGCTTAAGTGCAATGTCAAGGATCATTAGGGAGTTTGTCACCAGTTTGCGCAGAGCTTGGAGCCTATGATTTCCAGCATGGAAGTGATGGGCAACTCTGTTAGTGCACTTGTGGATCCAACCATGTTGTAACGTCTGATGGCCGTTGTCTCTGCTTCCATTGCAGCACAAGCAGAAGTCACTCAACGTCTGAGTGCTGCAGTGGAAGCTCAGACTGCTCTCGTGGAGCTTGCTGCTACACAAGCTCAGACTGCTGCCATCTTGGCTGCATTTACCAGTGTGAAAAGGGGCTTACAGGGTGTCACAGCAGTCCAGCAATCTGTCCTCCAATAGTTTACTAGGATTGTTGAGACGCCACCTTGTGGCTCTGTGGAGCATGAAGCTGTTGTCTTCTTTCAGGATGACAGCATTCATCCTCCTACCAATGCCACACCACCTGTGTCCTTGCTGTTGCCTGTCAGCCAGTCAGCCCCGACTGCTGCCACCCATGCTGAAGTGGTGCAGGCCACAGCCAGCCCTTCTAGGTCCAAAGCTGCTGGAGGTCATCCTGCAAGGCCATCTTCCGTCTCCCCCACTGAAAGTCAGCAATGTGCAGCCACTGGGGTAGCACTTCCTAGAGCACTGAGACAAGCAAAGGCACATGTAAAATAGGCACTAAGGGAATGCACAAGGGTGATTAGTTGACTTTGTTATGTAATATCGGATGGATTGATGTATAAGGTGAATTGGAATGTTTCTTTTGTGGTGGCCTTTATTTCAGCATTATGGCCAAGATGATGCTGTGATGGTCAGTAATAGGTGGAAGGGAAGGTGTGGGACTATTGTTGAGTGGAGAATTGAGGTTGCATTCATTGGTACCGCAGTCAGATGAGTCGATCTCGGACAGCCCGGGCAGAAAATGGTTGGCTAGGTTGCATCCTCCCTTCTGCTTCCTCCTCCTCCTCCTCCTTTACCTCCTATTCTGCTTCATCCTCCTCCTCCTCTCCCTCCTCCTCCTCTGCCTCCTCAGATGGTCACCATATGCATGGTGCCAAGGGCTGTATCCTCACGATGGCGCGGTGGTGGAGCATGCAGCAGACCGCGACGAATCTTGAGACGCGCTCTGGTGAGTATGGCAGGGCTCCTCCAGAATGAGCCAGGCAGCAGAAGCATTGTTTAAGGACATCAATTGTCTGCTCTATCAGATTCCATGTGACAGCATGGCTTTTGTTATGTGCATGCTGCTCACGTGTGTGTGGATTGCGCAATGGAGTCATGAGCCAGGTGATCAACGGATAGCCCTTGTCACCCAGTAGTCATCCTTTGATTTGTTGTGGTGGCTCAAAGACTGAGGGAACAGCAAACTGGCACAGAACAAAAGCATCATGACTGCTGTCAGGATACTGGGCATTCACCTTCAGGATTGCTGAGCATGGTTGCACACCAACTGTTCATTCAGCGAGTGCTATCCTTTGCGGTACATTTCAGCATTTAGATGCGGCATGTGCAAATCCACGTGGGTGCAATTGATGGTGCCCTGCACCATGGGGAAGCCCACTATCCTGGCAAAGCCATGTGCATGTTCCGCCTGCTTCTCTCTGGTCAGCCAGAAGACGATGAAGTCCCTCTCCTGGCATAAAGAGCGCCTGTCACCTCTCTTATGCAGCAGTAGGCGGAGAATTGGGAGATGTCGCCTGTTCCAGCCTGGAATGATCCTGACATGAGGAAATTCAGGGTCACAGTCACCTTCACAGCTGCTGGTGTGAGGCTGCAGGTCTGGTTGAAAGACATGGCAGAGTTCTGTGAGCACATCCTTCATTAAGCACAGATGCCTCACACACTGCTCCTGGCTCAGACTGAGGTAAGAGATTTGCTTTCAGCAGACACTAGATGGGTATGGCCTCCTGCTGAGAGCCCTTCTCCCTGCTCCTCCGCATCCCTCTGCGAGCAGCTTGTCCTCTTTGCTGCCTCTGCTCTATCTCCCTGTCATGTTGCAGGCCAAGGTGGGGTGACAACTACAAAACCCTTAACTGGGAACAAGTGGTCTGACCAGAACCCTTAAAGTTAAAACCAAAGCTTCTCCACTTGCTGCACCACTCCCTGCCACCATCCCAAATTTAAACAACTCTGGAAAGCTCCAAACACTTTCACAAACTTACACAGAACCAATAGAAATTAATCAGAGAGTGGTCGGTGACCCCTTTAAATATCACTGGTGGGGGATCCTTGGTGCTGCTGAATGTATGTTAAGAAAGGGCATTAACTCCAGTGTTAAGGACAATAATGACAGTGCTGGCATCAAATCAGATTGACTTCATGATTTGCCCACTGAACATACTTTCAGCGCCGGTCTTTGTACCGCCCTACCGCCCTCACCAAGATGGCACCCTGCTCGACACTCACCAGAAGTGTGTGCGCTTGGCACAGAAGGCATTTTCGGCAAAAAACGGTGCCCAGAGCACAAAAAAATCTGGTGCTATGGAGCTGACATTCTAGCCTCTTAAGTGCAAAGATGACTGGAAGATTGATAAAAGTGGGCTAGTTCACTTAAAACTGGCAAAGGATTCATTTGCTGAGACTGAGTACTAATTTGTCTGGTGCTGGGGACTAAAATTGAGAATGGCTTGAAGACTGACCACGTGTTATTTCATGAGAAGCTGAGAGATCCCTGAAAATGTGAGTGTTAGCTCATGAGAGCCAGTGTACTTGAGGAAGCTGATGGAAAGGAATGCTGAGAGAGCAGAAACTGAAAAGCAGACCATTCCTCTCAAATTAACTGGAAGGAGGTAGCTCACATAACTGATAGAATAACAGGTCATTTGTTCATGTAGAAAACTAATTAGCATTAGAATAATAACTAACTTAGGTTGTAAATTAAGAGATGGATTGGACTCATTGCTGTCTAAGGTAAAAGATTGTGAAAAAACGCACTTACTCTGACATACTAAGTGCGTCGGAACAG
This sequence comes from Pristiophorus japonicus, assembly GCF_044704955.1. Lineage (NCBI taxonomy): Eukaryota > Metazoa > Chordata > Chondrichthyes > Pristiophoridae > Pristiophorus > Pristiophorus japonicus. The sequence goes on along the minus strand of NC_091980.1, from coordinate 52,675,967 downwards.
AAAAGGAATTTAAAAAAAACCTAAAAATCTCCCTGAAGTGGTCCAAGTTGTCTTCTGAGAAATGTGAAGCTGTATCTCTGCAAAACAGTTTATCCACTAGATGGAGTGTTAATCAGTCTTGTATAGGGTCAGATCTTGTGTGTTGCACTTCAATTGCAAAACTAACTGGGATATTCCAGATATTTACCAGGAATTGGTGCTCTTAAGGCATTGTCAGACATAAGTGAACCATTGTGTTACCTTTCATTTGTTGAAAATTTTAATGACCAATGAAATTTTTACCCCATTGAAGTACCGTTTGGAAGATAAACATGCACGATTTTGCAATGAAGCTAGAGCAGCTCTATATAGGAAGTCTGTGAGACATGGTCAAATTATTTAGAGACGATGTTCATCAGAAAGACACAGAACAGTATTTAAAAGGAATATTTGGTAGCTTTATCCTTGGCTTTCCACCAGAATGTTTCTAACAAACGTCTGACTCTTGACAAGATAAATGTTTTGCACTTGACATAAACTACACTATAACAGTGTACGAGTTAGACTTGCTGCTTAAAGTTGTATGTAAAGATGTTATTCTGTCAGCTGGGAATCTCTCCACTGGCTGGCGTCATACCTAGCACAAAAGAAGATGGTTGTGATTGTCGGAGGTCAATCATCTCAGCCCCAGGACATCGCTGCAGGAGGTCAATCGAGGCAGTTTCCTAGGCCCAGACATCTTCAGCGGCCTCATCAATGACCTTCCCTCCATCATAAGGTCAGAAATGGGGATATTTGCTGATGATTGCACAGTGTTCAGTTCCATTCACAACTCCTCAGAAACTAAGACAGTCCATTCCTGCATACAGCAAGACCTGGACAATATTCAGGCTTGCGCTGATAAGTGACAAATAACATTTGCGCCACACAAGTGCCAGGCAATGATTATCTCCAACAAGCAAAAGTCTAACAACCTCCCCATGACATTCAATGGCATTACCATTGCCGAATCCCCCACCATCAACATCCTGGGGGTCACTATTGACCAGAAATTTAAATGGATCAGTCACATAAATACTGTGGCAACAAGAACAGGTCAGATGCTGGGTATTCTATCGCCAGTGTCTCACCGCCTGACTTCCCAAAGTCTTTCCACCATCTACAAGGCACAAGTTAGGAGTGTGATGGAATACTCTCCACTTACCTGGATCAGTGCAGCTCCAACAACACTCAAGAAGCTCGACACCATCCAGCACAAAGCAGCCCGCTTGATCAGCAACCCATCCACTACCTTAAACATTTCCTCCCTCCACCACCAGCACACCGTGTCTGCAGTGTTTACCATCTACAAGATGCACTGCAGCAACTCACCAAGGTTTCTTCAGCAGCACCTCCCAAACCCAGGACTTCCACCACCTAGGAGGACAAGGGCAGCAGCTGCATGGGGACACCACCACCACCTCCAAGTTCCCCTCCAAATTACAACTTATCCTCACTTGGAAATATTTTGCCATCACTTTATCATCGCTGGATCAAAATCCTGGAACTCCCTCCCGAACAGCACTGTGGGTGTACCTTCACCAGCAGTGGTTCACGAAGGCAGCTTGCCACCACCTTCTCAAGGGCAATTAGGGATGGCCAATAAATGCTGGCCTTGCCAGTGACACATTCCGTAACAAATAAAATAAAAAACCATACAATTCTGCCAGTTAATAACCTTCATTTAAGTACCTTGCGCACTTTCTATTGCTAACATTTAAAGGGTGCAAATTGTGTTCACAAAAGTCTCAATAAAAAGTTAGTTCGTTATTCCATTGTTTGGCTTCCTCTTACATGTCTTAGCAAGAAGGGTTTAGTCCAGTCAATCAGTTGTGTACCTTCTGTCCTAAAACTGAGATGGTTTTTATATTAGTTGGTATAATCTGAACCGGTTGAAGTAAAGGTAAGCCAGGCATCAGATAATTCATATGCATGAACAGTAACTTTTCAATGATTGCTTAACGAGGAGTTAAGGTATGGGAGTTAAAGAAATGTCTGGTGCTTTGTAATTAAAGTTACTTTTCTTTAATCAAAACTTTCAAAACAAGATGTAGTGTCCAAGTATGAGGATGTCTTCAAAGAGAAAGTTAGAAGGAACTCTGAACAATCAAGTTGATCCAAGGCCCCACCAAGACAACTGTTAGCCAGGAAACTATGCATAGCTGTAAAATAGCTTATCAAAAGGTACAATGATGAGCACTTTGGTATTAACATTCTTGAAATGGTCAGCAACCTGATTGACTGAGTCGCTTCCATGGAGATGATGATGGTGAAGGGAAGTGAAACTGTTTGCCAGTTAAGACCACAAATGTAATTACTAGGGAGTGTGAGGCGCACACGGCAAGAACCGGCTTTTCCAATCTGTTAAAATTTCTTTAGACAGCTTATATGTATCCCCGCAGCAAGGACTTCCGCGCGGCTCAGATTGGGCTATTTGTCCAACTCTTGCCCAGGGAATGTCCTTCAAACTTTTACGCCTGGTAAAATCAAGCATATAGCCTACTTTTACCAGCGTAACATTTTGAAAACATAGAAAAATTAAATTTAACTATTCATTTTTATGTTAAAAACTCTGTCCATTAAGGTAAGTTTATTTTTAACCTATTAAAACACGTTAAAAAAAATTCCCAAAACGAACTTTGTTCTAAACATAAGAAGATAAGAACATAAGAAATAAGAGCAGGAGTAGGCCATACGGTCCCTCGAGCCTGCTCCACCATTTAATACGATCATGGCTGATCCGATCATGGACTCAGGTCCACTTCCCTGCCCACTCCCCATAATCCCTTATTCCCTTATCGGTTAAGAAACTGTCTATCCCTGTCTTAAATTTATTCAATGACCCAGCTTCCACAGCTCTCTGAGGCAGCGAATTCCACAGATTTACAACCCTCTGAGAGAAGAAAGTCCTCCTCATCTCAGCTTTAAATGGGTGGCCCCTTATTCTAAGATTATGCCCCCAATCCTAGTCTCCCCCACAAGTGGAAACATCCTCTCTGCACCCACCTTGTCAAGCCCCTTCATAATCTTATACTTTTTGATAAGATCACCTCTCATTCTTCTGAATTCCAATGAGTAGAGGCCCAACCTACTCAACCTTTCCTCATAAATCAACCCCCTCATCTCTGGAATCAATCTAGTGAACCTTCTTTGAACTGACTCCAAAGCAAGTATATCCTTTCGTAAATATGGAAAACAAAACTGTACACAGTATTCCAGGTGGGGCCTCATCAATACCCTGTATAACTGTAGAAAAATTCCCTGCTTTTATACTCCATCCCCTTTGCAATAAAGGCCAAGATTCCATTGGCCTTCATGACCACTTGCTGTACCTGCATACTATCCTTTTGCGTTTCATGCACCAGGAGCCCCAGGTCCTTCTGTACTGCAGCACTTTGCAATTTTTCTTTATTTAAATAATAACTTGCTCTTAGATTTTTTTCTTCCCAAGTGCATAACCTCACACTTTCCAACATTATACTCCAGCTGCCAAATTTTTGCCCACTCCTCCTCACACATTGCTTTTCTTCCCATCTTTGTATCATCAGCAAACTTGGTTCCATTACACTCGGTACCTTCATCCAAGTCGTTAATATAGATTGTAAATAGTTGGGGTCGCAGCACTGATCTCTACGGCACCCCACTAGTTACTGATTGCCAACCAGAGAATGAACCATTTATCTCGACTCTCTGTTTTCTGTTAATTAGTTAGCCAATCCTCTATCCATGCTAATCTATTACCCCTCAATCCCATGAACTTTTATATTGTGCAGTAACCTTTTGTGTGGCACCTTGTCAAATGCCTTCTGGAAGTCCAAATATACCACATCCACTGGTTCCCCTTTATCCTCCCTGTTCATTACATCCTCAAAGAACTCCAGCAAATTTGTCAAACATGACTTCTCCTTCATGAATCCATGCTGACTCTACCTGACTGAATTTTGCTTTTCTAAATATCCTGTTACTGCTTCTTTAATAATGGACTCCAACATTTTCCCAACCACAGATGTTAGGCTAACTGGTCTTAAAGTTTCCTGCTTTTTGTTTTTTAATTAATTTTAAATATGTGAGGTGTTTTTAAAATTTATTTTGCTGTGTTTCTTATTTTAGGGGGTGGGGGGGTTCTCATTGATAGTAATGACAGCGTGTACAAACGGAGTTCCTATTATTATCAATGAGAATACTAGATAGTGATTGGTGGTCCAGGCCCACGGGATCCCAGCATATGTGCTTGTATATGGAAGATATCTTCCCATGCGCTGCACAGCAAATGAAGGCCTCCAACTAGAATCCTACGCTCCTCCTGGACCAACAGGTTTTTCCGTAGATTTTTTAGGGTCAGAGGCGTTCGTATGAAGGAAGCCTCCGACCACAATTTTCGGTCCAATGTTTTCATAGAAACATAGAAAATAGGTGCAGGAGCAGGTCATTCGGCCTTTCGAGCCTGCATTGCCATTCAATATGATCAAGGCTGATCATTCAACCTCAGTACCCCACCCCAGCCTTCTCTCCATACCCCTTGATCCCAATTGCCGTTGGGGCTACATCAAACTCCCTTTTGAATATGTCCAATGAACTGGACTCAACAACTTTCTGTGGCAGAGAATTCCGCAGGTTCACAACTCTCTGGGTGAAAAGGTTTCTCCCCATCTCGGTCTTATATGGCTTACCCCTTATCCTTAGACTGTGACCCCTGATTCTGGACTTCCCCAACATCGGGAACATTCTTCCTGCATCTAACCTGTCCAGTCCCATCAGAATTTTATAAGATCCCCTCTCATTCTTCTAAATTCCAGTGAGTATAAGCCCAGCCGATCCAGTCATTCCTCGTATGTCAGTCCTGCCATCCCAGGAATCAGTCTGGTGAACCTTCGCTGCACTCCCTCAATAGCAAGCACATCCTTCCTCAGATTAGGAGACCAAAACTGTACAGAATACTCAAGGTGTGGTCTCACCAAGGCCCTGTACAACTGCAGTAAGACTTCCCTGTTCCTATACTCAAATCCTCTCGCTATTAAGGACAGCATGCCATTTGCTTTCTTTACTGTCTGCTGTGCCTGCATGCCTACCTTCAATGACTGATGTACCATGACACACAGGTCTCGTTGCACCTCCCCTTATAGCTGGGGTCCCAGCTATAAGGGGTCCCAGCACTGAACCCTGCGGCACCCCACTAGTCATTGCCTGCCATTCTGAACCCATTTATTCCCACTCTTTGCTTCCTGTCTGCTAACCAGTTCTCTATCCATATCGATACATTACCCCCAATACTATGTGACTTAATTTTGCACACTAATCTCTTGTGTGGGACCTTGTCACAAGTCTTTTGAAAGTCCAAATACACCACATCTACTTGTTCTCCTTTATCCACTCTACTAGTTACATCCTCAAAAAACTCTAGAAGATTTGTCAAGCATGATTTCCCTTTCATAAATCCATGCTGACCTGGATCAATCCTGTCACAGCTTTCCAAATGCGCTGCTATTACATCTTTAATAATTGATTCCAGCATTTTCCCCACCACCGATGTCAGGCTAACCAAGACTGTTTTGGAAGATACAGACGGCTGTGAAGGTCTTTCAGAATGTCCTGAGGGATTTCAGAGAAGGCTGAGTTAAACATTTTGAAAATTTGAAGGGAGTTGCTGTCATTTTAGTCTATGGCACAGATAAACAGGATCATGATTGGAAACTAGGAGGGCGGGGGTTTAAATTGGACAGCCCCCGAAAATGGACACAGGGATCTCAAGGCGAGATTAATCCACGTTCATTGATTGAAATGCAGGTGGCATGGTAACTTCATGCTGCCTGCTGATTTGAATGATCTTTGCATCCAGCCAGCGCCAACTGCATTATTCATTGGCTGGACACATCAGCAGAGGGCCAATATCGCAACTTGCTAGCACCAGGTAAAGCTAGCTTGCACCACTTAAAGAGGAGGTTGATTGTGGCTGGAGCAGGAAGTGAATCTGACCTGGGAAACTGAGGTATGGCACGACTTGAGAGAGAGCAGCTCCAAGGATTTCAGATGCTGCACTGGAGGCCTTGGTGCAGTAGATGGAAAGTAGGACAGCTTTCATGTATCTGCAGGGGGCCAGGAGGTCCTCCAGATAGACAGTAAAAAGGCAGTGGGAGCAGATAGCCGTGGAGGTCAATGCCAGGAGTCTATCCCCGAGAACCTGGATGCAGTGATTCACGAGAGGTCAAGGTCAGTGAATGCATCTTCAAATGCCAGATTCTACCAACCGGGTCACTAGCCTCAGACACTCCTCAACTCATCACATCTCCATTACCCATCCACCAACAATCTCTATCAATCAGGACTCACACTGAACATGTATATGCTTCACCTCACACACTTAGCACTTCTGCATGCCTCACACACACAGCTCAGAGCTTGCACACACTGCCAACTATTCAACTATGACAACCACATCACTTCATAGGAGCACTAGGACAGGGCAAAGACGCATGGAAGTCAGGCACTAAAGGAATGCACAAGGGTGATTTGGTGACTTTTATATGCAATATGGCATTATTTCATTTATAAATTTGGTTTGGAATGTTTATTTTGTGGTGGCTTTTAATTTGCATTGTGGCCAAGTGGATGCTGTGACAGAGGGAAGGTAAGGTGTGGGACTGTTGATGAATGGGGAGTTGGGGTTGCAGTTCTAGTATCACACTTGGATGAGTCCTGCATGGACAGCCCAGGCAGAAAGGGACTGTCTAAGTTTCTACCTCCATTCCTCCTCCTGCTCCTGCTCCTCAGCTACTCACCATATAGCTGGTGGCAAGGGCTGTACCCTCATGATGGCGAGGTTGTGCAGCATGCAGCAGATCACCATGAATCTCGACACCCGCTCTGCCGATTACTGCAGGGCTTATCCAGAGCGGCCCAGGCAGCAAAAACATTGATTCAGCACAGCAATGGACTGCTCTATTACATTTTCTGTGGCAGCATGGTTTTCATTGTATGCATGCTGCACACATGTGCTTGTGTTGCAACTGGAGTCATCAGCCATGTCATCAGCAGTCAGCCCTTGTCACCAAGCAGCCACCTTTTGGTTTGCCGTGGTGGCTCAAATGCAGGCGGCACAGCGGACTACCGCAGAATGAAGGCATCGTGACTGCTGTCAGGATACCGGGAAATGGACTGCATGATCCGCTGTCTATGATCCCACTCCAGCTGGATGTTGATGGAGTGGAATCCCTTCCGGTTCCGGTGCAGGGCAGAGTTGGCATGCAGTGCCTGCAAAGCGATGTACGTGCAGTCAGTGGCCCCCTGCACCATGGGGAAGCCTGCAATCCTATCGAAGCCATGTGCCCAATCTGCCTGCCTGTCTCTGGAAGATAGCATGAAATACAGTTAGCTCTCTTTGAATAGAGAGCCTCAGTGACCTCCCTTACACAACAGTGGATGGCCAACTGCAAGATGGAGCAAATATCTCCAGCTCCAACCTGGAAGGAGCCAGAAGTGTAAAAGTTATTTGCCACAGTCACTTTCACGGGCACTGGCAATGCGGTTCTTGCCCTGTTCTCAGGTTGCAGTTGTTGGTATAGCAGTTGGCAGATTTCAATGATAACCTCCTTAGTGAAGCACTGACATCTCCCACATTGTCCCTCGCTGAGGTTCAGGTGGGAGAATTTCCCCCTGAATATTCTGGGCAGATAAAGCCTCCTGCTGAGAAGTCTTCTCCCACTGCTGTCCCCTCTTTCAGCAGCTTGTCCTGCTCTGCATGGCCTCCATTCATTCTCCAAGTTATAAGAACATAAGAACATAAGAAATAGGAGCAGGAGTAGGCCATACAACCCCTTGAACCTGCTCCGCCATTTAATACGATCATGGTTGATCTGATCATGGACTCAGGTCCACTTCCTTTCCTGCTCCCCATAACCTCTTATCGCTTAAGAAACTGTCTATATCTGTCTTAAATTTATCCCAGCTTCCACAGCGCTCTGAGGCAGCGAATTCCACAGATTCACAACCCTCTGAGAGAAGAAATTTCTCCTCATCTCAGTTTTAAATGGGCGGCTCCTTATTTTAAGATTATTCCCTCTAGTTCTAGTTTCCCCTATCAGTGGGAACATCCTCTCTGCATCCACCTTGTTAAGCCCCCTCATAATCTTATATGTTTTGATAAGATCACCTCTCATTTTTCTAAATTCCAATAAGTAGAGTCCCAACCTACTCAACCTTTTCTCATAAGTCAACCTTGTTGTGCGAGGCCCCTTGGGGAAGAGTGACCATAATATGGTAGAATTCTTCATTAAGGTGAAGAGTGACGCAGTTAATTCAGAGACTAGGGTCCTGAAATCCAAGAAAGGTAACTTCGATGGTATGAGGCGTGAATTGGCTAGGATAGACTGGCGAATGATACTTAAAGGGTTGAAGATGGATAGGCAATGGCAGACATTTAAAGATCACATGGGCGAACGTCAACAATTGTACATTCCTGTGTGGCATAAAAATAAAACGGGGAAGGTGGCTCAACCGTGGCTAACAAGGGAAATTAGGGATAGTGTTAAATCCAAGGAAGAGGCATATAAATTGGCCAGAAAAAGCAGCAAATCTGAGGACTGGGAGAAATTTAAAATTCAGCAGAGGAGGACAAAGGATTGAATTAGGAGGGGGGAAATAGAGTATGAGAGTAAGCTTGCAGGGAACATAAAAACTGACTGCAAAAGCTTCTATAGATATGTGAAGAGAACAAGATTAGTGAAACAAATGTAGGTCCCTTGCAGTCAGAATCAGGTGAATTTATAATGGGGAATAAAGAAATGGCAGACCAATTGAACAAATACTTTGGTTCTGTCTTCACTGAGGAAGATACAAATAACTTTCCAGAAATACTAGGGAACAGAGGGTCTCACGAGAAGGAGGAACTGAAGGAAATCCTTATTAGTCGGGAAATTGTGTTAGGAAAATTGATGGGATTGAAGGCCGATAAATCCCCAGGGCCTGATAGTCCTCATCCCAGAGTACTTAAGTAAGTGGCCCTAGAAATAGTGGATGCATTGGTGATCATTTTTCAACAGTCTATAGACTCTGGATCAGTTCCTATGGATTGGAGGGTAGCTAATGTAACCCCACTTTTTAAAAAAGGAACGAGAGAGCAAACAGGGAATTATAGATCGGTTAGCCTGATATCGGTAGTGGGGAAAATATTGGAATCAATTATTAAAGATGTAATAGCAGCGCATTTGGAAAGCATGACAGGATCGGTCCAAGTCAGCATGGATTTATGAAAAGGAAATCATGCTTGACAAATCTTCTAGAATTTTTTGAGGATGTAACTGGTAGAGTGAACAAGGGAGAACCAGTGGATGTGGTATATTTGGACTTTCAGAAGGCTTTCGACAAGGTCCCACACAAGAGATTAATGTGCAAAGTTAAAGCACATGGGATTGGGGATAGTGTGCTGACATGGATTGAGAACTGGTTGTCAGACAGGAAGCAAAGAGTAGGAGTAAATGGGTACTTTTCAGAATGGCAGGCAGTGACTAGTGGGGTACCGCAAGGTTCTGTGCTGGGGCCCCAGCTGTTTACATTGTACATTAATGATTTAGACGAGGGGATCAAATTGGCAGATGACACTAAGATGGATGGCAGTGTGAGCTGTGAGGTGGATGCTATGAGGCTGCAGAGTGACTTGGATAGGTTAGGTGAGTGGGCAAATGAATGGCAGATGAAGTATAATGTGGATAAATGTGAGGTTATCCACTTTGGTGGTAAAAACAGAGAGACAGACTATTATCTGAATGGTGACAGATTAAGAAAAGGGAAGGTGCAACGAGACCTGGGTGTCATGGTACATCAGTCATTGAAGGTTGGCATGCAGGTACAGCAGGCGGTTAAGAAAGCAAATGGCATGTTGGCCTTCATAGCGAGGGGCAGGGAGGTGTTGCTACAGTTGTACAGGGCCTTGGTGAGGCCACACCTGGAGTATTGTGTACAGTTTTGGTCTCCTAACTTGAGGAAGGACATTCTTGCTATTGAGGGAGTGCAGCGAAGATTCACCAGACTGATTCCCGGGATGGTGGGACTGACCTATCAAGAAAGACTAGATCAACTGGGCTTGTATTCACTGGAGTTCAGAAGAATGAGAGGGGACCTCATAGAAACGTTTAAAATTCTGACGGGTTTAGACAGGTTAGATGCAGGAAGAATGTTTCCAATGTTGTGGAAGTCCAGAACCAGGCGTCACAGTCTAAGGATAAGGGGTAAGCCATTTAGGACCGAGACGAGGAGAAACTTCTTCACCCAGAGAGTGGTGAACCTGTGGAATTCTCTACCACAGAAAGTAGTTGAGGCCAATTCACTAAATATATTCAAAAGGGAGTTAGATGAAGTCCTTACTACTCGGGGGATCAAGGGGTATGGCGAGAAAGCAGGAAGGGGGTACTGAAGTTTCATGTTCAGCCATGAACTCATTGAATGGCAGTGCAGGCTAGAAGGGCTGAATGGCCTGCTCCTGCACCTATTTTCTATGTTTCTATGTTTCTATGTAAGAGATTAGTGTGAAAAATTAAAGCACATAGTATTGGGGGTAATGTATTGATGTGGATAGAAAACTGGTTGGCAGACAGGAAGCAAAGAGCAGGTATGAACGGGTCATTTTCAGAATGGCAGGCAGTGACTAGTGGAGTACCGCAAGGTTCAGTGCTGGGACCCCAGCTATTTACAATATACATTAATGATTTAGATGAAGAAATTGAATGTAATAACTCCAAATTTGCAGATGACACTAAGCTGGGTGGCTGTGTGAACTGTGAGGAAGATGCTTAGAGGCTGCAGAGTGACTTGGACAGGTTAGGTGAGTGGGCAAATCCATGGCAGATGCAGTATAATGTGGATAAATGTGAGGTTGTCCACTTGGTGGCAAAAACAGGAAGGCAGAATATTATCTGAATGGTGACAGATTAGGAAAAGGGGAGGTGCAATTAGACCTGGGTGTCATGGTCCATCAGTCATTGAAAGTTGGCATGCAGGTACAGCAAGCGGTGAGGAAGCAAATGGTATGTTGGCCTTCATAGCCAGGGGATTTGAGTATAGGAGCAGGGAGGTCTTACTGCAGTTGTACAGAGCCTTGGTGAGGCCACACCTTGTATATTGTGTACAGTTTTGGTCTCCTAATCTGAGGAAGGATGTTCTTGCTATTGAGGGAGTGCAGCAAAGTTTCAACAGACTGATTCCCGGGATGGCAGGACTGACATATGAAGAAAGACTGGATCGACTAGGTTATATTCACTGGAATTTAGAAGAATGAGAGGAGATCTTGTAGAAACATATAAAACTCTGACGGGACTGGACAGGTTAGATGCAGGAGGAATGTTCCCGATGTTGGGGACGTCCAGAACCAGGGGTCACAGTCTAAGGATAAGGGGTAAGCCATTTAGGACCGAGATGAGGAGAAGCTTCTTCACTCAGAGAATTGTGAACCTGTGGAATTCTCTACCACAGAAAGTTGTTGAGGCCAGTTCATTAGATTTATTCAAAAGGGAGTTAGATGTGGCCCTTACGGCTAGTGGACCTTCTCTGAACTGCCTCCAAAGCAAGTATATCCTTTCATAAATACGGAAACCAAAACTGCACGCAGTATTCCAAGTGTGGCCTCATCAATACCTTGTATAATCTGCTTTTATACTCCACCCCCTTTGCAATAAAGGCCAAGATTCCATTGGCCTACCCGATCACTTGCTGAACCTGCATACTATCCTTTTGTGTTTCATGCACAAGTACTCCCAGGTCCCGCTATACTGCAGCACTTTGCAATCTTTCGCCATTTAAATAATAACTTGCTCTTTGATTTTTTTTCTGCCAAAGTGCATGACCTCACATTTTCCAACATTATACTCCATCTGCCAAATTGTTGCACACTCATTTCGCCTGTCTATGTCCTTTTGCAGATTTTTTGTGTCCTCCTCACACATTGCTTTTCATCCCATCTTTATGTCGTCAGCAAACTTTGGTACGTCACACTCGGTCCCTTCTTCCAAGTCGTTAATATAGATTGTAAATAGTTGGGTTCCCAGCACTGATCCCTGTGGTACCCCACTAGTTACTGAGTGCCAACCCCGAGAATGAACCATTTATCCTGACTCTCTGTTTTCTGTTAGTTAGCCAATCCTCTATCCATGCTAATATATTACCCCCAACCGCGTGAACTTTTATCTTGTGCAGTAACCTTTTATATGGCACCTTATGATATATTCCAAGTGGAATTTCCATGTCTGGAAGCAACTGGCTTGTGCAGAACTGACAAAAGGTCATCAACATGAAATGTTAACTCTGTTTCTATCTCTACATATGCTCATGACCCACATTTTCTGTTTTTTATTTCAGATTTCCAGCATCGGCAGAATTTTGCTTTTGCATATAACTACTATAAGTGTTTTGTTTTCTGATTCTTTGAGATATGAGTATCTATCTTATATGGTCAGAAAGGTTGACAGTGAGGAAGTAATATCAGTTGACATACATTTGGAAAAGAGATAAAAGAACATCAATGTGATGCATTACTTATTTGTATCTCAGAATGGAATGGCTGATCCAACAGGATAGCGAACTACTGAGATTGTTGAAACTGACAATAAGTAAGCGATACCCTAACACAAGATAAATTATGCTGTATATTTCAGTAATAGAGATGAACTGTGCATATATGATGGATTGATATTCAAGGGAGATTGACTAGTTATATCACTGCATATGATAGAAAAGATAAAGCAAAGTTCAATCAAGCCACATTGAAATTCAGATTCATGTTTGGAGAGCCAGAGGTGCAATTAATTGGCCTCTGATGGACCAAGACACTGGGACATAAGTATACAGGTGTGATATATGCAGGCAATTTCAAGCAGGAACTCTCATTAGCCACAACATACCTGAAAATTACTGGGGAAAACAGGGTTTGACCTATTTTATGAACTATTACCTTTAAGATAATTGGCAAATGAACCAGAGGGAGATGGGATTTTTAAATGCAGCAAATTACAATGATCTGGAATGCATAGCTTGAAAGGATAGTGGAAGTAAATACAAAAGCAGCTTTCAAAGGAGAATTTGATATATACTTGAAAAGGAAAAAGTTACAAGACAATGGGGGCTATGAGGTAAGAGTGGTAATTGGCTAGCTCTTTCAAAGAGCCAGCACAGATACAATGGGCCAAATAGCCTCCTTCACGGTGCTGTAAGAATCTATGGCCTAGATTTTCCACTTTTTTGCATCGATACCACCCATTTAACGTCCATTTTAACGCTGAGCTGAGGTATAACGCCCAGATATCGCCCATTTAGCAACAAAATGGAAACTAATGCCCATGTATCGCTCACTTATCGCCCAGCATTACTTTCGGCAAGTAGTTAATGCCGAGAATTAATAATACCACCCGCCCATTTTTTTTTAGAATGGCCGAAACTAACGCCTATAATATCTCTGCGCGTTACTTTCGGCACCTCGCCCACATATCGGCGAAAATATCGCTCGCCGAAAAACCCGCTGAGAAAAAGTTGCTCTCACCGGAACTAAACCCAACGGTATGAACGTCATGTTGTAAATCGGAGGTCGTTTCATATAAAAGGCTGCTTCAAGTTCTGGAGAGTTTTGATGTACTGAGCAGTTCTTTTAAGGTGATTTCAACATCTGAACAAACATCTTATCATACTGTGGACGATTTGAATTTATTTTAGGTGTTTTAGTAGATAAATTTATTGTTTATGAACAATATGTATAATACTGATTGTGATTGTAATGGGGCCTGTAATTTCTCAGGCTGGCTTGATGCTGCAGACTAGAGATGGCAGAAGGTATATTCAAGAGTATTATGTGCCCAGTCAAAGAGGTGGCAGACTGAGGAGGAGGACGAGAACTTACACCCCACGCACTTACAGAGAGAAGCGGTCTTATCTGAGACAATGCGCAATGAGCTTATGTGAAATAAAAAACATTTAATGAAAACATTTGTATAAAATCATAATTATAACTAAAAAAACACCGCACCCCACCCCCACCCCAACCCAGAACAAATTGACAACATTTATATCATTCATAAAAGTGTTCACATTTCAAACAAAACTTCATAATCAAAGAACACAAATGCAAAAAAACAAGGTACCCCCCCCTCTCCCCATCCCCCAAACCACCCAACAAAATAGCAACCACAACATAAAAATACTGTGACCAATACAACTCCTGCGGCCATGCACCTCACTTTCCTTTCCCCCCCCACCCCCCGCTTCTCCTCCCCACCTCTACCCCTTTCCCTTCCCCTCCAGACTCTAAACCGCCTTGCTGAGGCGCTCCTCAGGCGCCGCTTCATTGGGGGGGATGACGGCAGAACTGCTTGTTGGCCGGATACGGGAGAGAACGGTCCCGAGGTAGGAACGTGCTCTGAGCCAGAAGCAAGATGTTCCTCCTGGCTTTCATTTGTTGTTGGCAGTAGGGGTGCAGCACCTTGGGGTGCAGTGCCGTTCTCCGGGACCACTGGCGGCCCTCTTCCCCTAGTGTTCCTGGCTATCACCTCCGCCATGTGCGACACGCACTCAGTCATGGTGGTGGACATGCTGGCCGGCTGTTGGGATAGGCCCCCATTGTCTGGAGGATCTGCTGACCTATGTCAACACTCCTCCTGGACAAGTGTACCATGTCCCCGCTCAGATCTGCCGCTCGTGGAACAGACCTGCTGCGTCAAACCAACCTCTGCGTGGTCAGCGCCGTCATGGAGTCACCTCGGGTACCCTGCGGCAAGGTGCTTGGGCCCGCTACCTCCATGGTGGAGGAGGGCATGGCCGCAGGAGCACTAGATGTAATCAGTAATCAGTGTCAAATGCATTATGGAGCTTGGCGATGCAAGCTCCTTGAAGTCCGCACTGTCATCCGTGGAGAAGGCACCCTGAAGCTCCACGGGCGACAATTGTCCTGCAAGTCCAGCCCCGCATCCCCAGCTTCTGGGCTCGGTGGCGTTACATGGGGCTGTGCTGCTGGCTGAGCTCCAAAAGAGAAATTTGGTTATTATAGGAGAAGGGGTGCTAGGATCACAAGGTGATTCCAATGCTACACACAGCATATGCAGCATCGCTATCAAAATTCACATTTCATGACCATGACCAAATTCTGCATTGCAATGATTTTCATGAGGTCATCATTATTTATATAACACTTTTATTAATCATCGATGATATATTATTGGTCGGATATGAGTGGGTGTGACATCTATTGACTTTACATCACGCAATGGTGTATACTTTACTCACGTGGCATCACATCAGGTTCTGCTGCTGCATGCGTAGCAGATCAGGGGTGGTTCCTGTCTAGTGCCAGCACCCGCTTCTTGATGTTGGTGAGCTTGGTGATGACTGGTGGCCCGCCACATTCGCCTCTGCTCGGGCCTATTCTTCGAAAGATTCTTCTGTAAATGTCGGAAAATGTGAGGTCATCCACCTTGGAAAAAAACACAGTAAACGGGAATATTATTTGAATGGGGAGAAATTACAACATGCTGCGGTGCAGAGGGACCTGGGGGTCCTTGTGCATGAATCCCAAAAAGTTAATTTGCAGGTGCAGCAGGTAATCAGGAAGGCGAATGGAATGTTGGCCTTCATTGCGAGAGGGATGGAGTACAAAAACAGGGAGGTCCTGCTGCAACTTTATAAGGTATTGGTGAGGCCGCACCTGGAGTACTGCGTGCAGTTTTGGTCATCTTTCTTAAGGAAGGATATACTAGCTTTGGAGGGGGTACAGAGACGATTCACTAGGCTGATTCCAGAGATGAGGGGCTTACCTTATGATGATAGATTGAGTAGATTGCGTCCTTACTCGTTGGAGTTCAGAAGGATGAAGGGTGATCTTATAGAAACATTTAAAATAATGAAAGGGATAGACAAGATAGAGGCAGAGAGGTTGTTTCCACTGGTCGGAGAGACTAGAACTAGGGGGCACAGCCTCAAAATATGGGGGAGCCAATTTAAAACCGAGTTGAGAAGTAATTTCTTCTCTCAGAGGGTTGTGAATCTGTGGAATTCTCTGCCCAAGGAAGCAGTTGAGGCTAACTCATTGAATGTATTCAAATCACAGATAGATAGATTTTTAACCAGTAAGGGAATTAAGGGTTGCGGGGAGCGGGCGGGTAAGTGGAGCTGAGTCCACGGCCAGATCAGCCATGATCTTGTTGAATGTCGGAGCAGGCTCGAGGGGATAGATGGCCTACTCCTGTTCCTAATTCTTATGTTCTTATGTAACAGGTAACATCAACACGACATGGCATGAGATCATTGCATGAGATCATTGCTAAGTACTGTCACAGAGACTGATACAACACAAAAACCAACAGATTTAATCATGATTATTATGAAAATTATCATTACTTACCTAAAGACTTACACCGTCAACGCAGGCTTTGAGTAAAACATTCCCACTATAAGTGCAAGACATCACATCTGATTTTAATCACTCATTACACTTACAATTCCAATTATATAAATATATAAGTAAATGTAAATAAATGTAATACTTACTCTGGCGGATCCGACAAGACCATTCCAGCGCTTGCGGCGCTGGTTGCCCTCGTGCACCTTGTTCGTCGTCGATGAGACCACCTCGGCTATGTCAAGCCATATCTTCTGGTAGACCTTTGGGGTGGGCTTCCCACGCACACTCCGGGTCAGTTGACCCCAGCGTGACTCCACCTCCTGCAGGAGGGAGGCATTTGCCTCGCCGGAGAATCTCCAAGCTCGTTTTCGTCCTCCCAATAGTTCCTCTCCCACCTCACTGCTTTCGCCAGTGTCCTCAGTCTCCACAGTGTACTGTGTCGCCTCCTCCATCCCATCCATTTTAATTATATTTTTCCCAAAAATTTCCATGGAAACAACGTTATTTGTGCTCACAAGTCTTTTTGCTGCTGGTAAATCTCCCTCTTACCTCCCACAACAGCCAAACACATCCAACACACCCACACACGCTTTCAGTTCCTCTCTGCTCCCTCTCTCTCTCCTCTTCTGCACATGTATTGATAACTCCTGACCTCCTGAAATGCGGGAAATGACCATTGCCATGGCGTTGCTGTGGACACCGACAGTTTACGGCAGAAGGTCAAAAAATTCAATGCTAACGCCCATTTCAGATCGCTCGCGGTAATGCCCATTTTATAAAATGGAAAGTTGAGATTTTGAAAATGGGCGATAATCCGACAATCTCAAAACCCATATTTACCGCCAAAACTGGAAGTAACGCCCATTTTTGGCCGATCTGCACAAAAGTGGAAAGTCTAGCCCTATGAATCTATACTTTGAGGTGGATGGAAAATGTTACGGTCTGACAAATTCTCTGATTTCTTTGAAGGAATTTTTTTAAAGGGACAATATCATCTACAAATAGAGTCTGTGCAAACGGAAAATATTCTGGATGAAGGGTTTTTGATGATTGGGTGATCTGGAGGGTATCAGTAGCTTCATCTCGAAGTGTGCAGATGACACCAAATTAACAGAGCTAATTAATGCTGTGGGACAGGTACAGGCAGACTGAACAGTTTGGGAAGGTGAGCTGGCAACTGGCAGGGGAAGTTAAATGTCAATAAATATAAAGTCATATACTTAGAGAAATAAGCAGAGGAATTTTTGGATTAATGGGCAAGTACTTACAAAAATGGATTGGAAAAGGGATCTGGGAATCATAGTAGATAAATCTCTCAAGACATGAAGCCAATGTCTTGTGTTCCTTAGGAATAAAGAATAAATTTTCAATTTGTAACTCCGAACCAAGATCCATATCTTTTGCAGTGCCTGTCGGAAAGATTTTCTGTGCATGTGTGCACTATTAACTGGCATAATTCCCGTAGGCATGTGCAGTTAGTAGTTTCCCCACAGAAAAGTATCTTATATTATAAATTCTGTATTGCTTTGCATTGCAGGAAATTAGACTCTCCATTACTGTGTGATTACAATATTCAGAGGAGTATTTACGATCTTGATTTCACGTGAGACTCCCGCTGAACTCAGAGTTGGTAGGCTATACTTCACAACACTTAGAAATTGCTTTGATCCCTACCGAGTTACAGGATGTGATATATAATCAAAGTTGACCACTTAATCTGAAAGAACATTCATTAGCATAATATGAAAAAGCCAAAATGTTAAAAATTAATAACTAAATCCTGTGGGGTTTCCACCATTTGCTGAGCCCAGACAGAGGTAGGGCTTGGAATGAGTGATGGTGACTATAGGGCCGATACATTATTATTTTCCTTTCTTTCTATCCGTCTGTTTTACCCATTGTTTACAACAATATTGTCGCAAAAATCACTAGCACAACAAACTCATTGGATAACCAAGAAATTAGTGTACTTATTTCAATATTTTTGGCCTTAATCGATGAAATATATATTGAAAAAAGTGAGTGATGTACCCAGTGGATCCTTATGATGAACTGCGGTTGTGGCGGTATATTATATAACTTATATGGTATAATTTCTACAGCTGTTTAGTGCATATTAACAACCAGATGTTGCAAACATTCTTCAGTTGTCCTTGTTAATTCTGGTTGCAAATCCCATAAGATTCAAGTAGAATTGATTAACTTCAGTCATTGATTAGAAAGTTTTGAAGAGTAATGAGTGGCCAGTGCCCTTGTTAGTCATGAGAGCAGCTGCCAGTGTTGATTGAAATGCCAATGTTCCCCTCTCTGTTTGCACAGAATGACATGTCAGATCATGTATACCATGCTTTTATGGACCCATGCAGAAATCTGACTATGCAACACATGGTCCCAAAAACCAGACCAGGTACCAAAACCAAATTTTTATGCCCAGTGTAGATTTTTTTTCAATACTTACAGCCCATTGAGTACTTGGACTATTGTAGCCCATCATCAGGTTGGCGGTAACTCTAAGTTTCTATTAATAAAATGTAAAAGCCCAGCTTTAGAAGCTACTTATCCAGTGTAATTTTAGATTTCTGGTGTACTGTTAACTTGCAAATTGTCCTCTGGGCCTACAGCACAAAACTGCCCATGATGTGGCACAAATTGGCTCCAATTTGCCAAAATCTAATTCAGCAATTGCAATGATGGATGGCATAGGGAATAGAAATATCGTATTGGTGTGGTACCGAACACTCTTGAGGTTCAGGTTTAAAGCGCATCCTTGGTCAGAGTTGATGGAGTTTTATTCTGAATTTAAACAGAGCTACAACTGGCTCACGAATACCTGATGTTACAACTAGCTTCCACAAAGAGTGATTATAATTAGAAGTTGGCAGCTTGATCAAAAGACTTGACCTCCAAGCTTCTTTTCCCATCAAGTGATCTATCCTCAATCAGAGCCTCCTGCTTATTGCTTAAACATAAAAGCTTGAATTACAATGTTCCAAGGTCAGAAGTTAGAGCATGATAAACAGTATATTAAGAAAAGTAGTAAGTTAATAACAGTTTAACACCAGCAGTGAACCAATGCAACTCTGTATACAGGTGTACTGCTGATTTCATTACTGAATCCATTTTGTGTGCCAGTGAGAGACATTTGCACTTGCTATTCCACCAGTAGCTGAGCTTTAGAATTGTCTGCTTGGTCTGCTCAGGAGTTGGAAGTTGCTTTTAAGTGTTTGATTGTCTCTCTCCACAGCCCCCCCCGCCCCCCCCCACTCCGCCCCCCACCACCCAATCCCTGTACGATCACTTCTGAGAGAGAAAGAAACATAAAAACATAGAAAATATGAGCAGTAGTAGGCCATTCAGCCCTTCAAGTCTGCACCGCCAATCAATATGATCATGGTTGATCCTCTATCTCAACACCATATTCCCTCTTTTCCCCATACTTCTCAATGTCTCTTGTTTCTAGAAATCTATCTATCTCCCTCTTAAATATATTCAGTCACTTGGCCTCCACAGCCTTCTGTGGTAGAGAATTCCACAGGTTCACCACCCTCTGAGTGAAAAATGTTCTCCTCATCTCCTAAATTTCTTACCCCGTATCCTGAGACTGTGACCCCTTGTTCTAGACATCCCAGCCAGCCTAGCATCCCTCTATTTTAAGTATAAAGGAACACTGTTTCATGGTTATGTGGAGAGGGCAAGTCAGGGTCATTAGTTTTCGATTGCTCCAGCAAAGAGCTTGTGCAAACACATTGGGATAAATTTTGAACCTATGAGTCGGGTCGGGTGCGTGGGGGCCGCATAGCAGCTCGCTCTCCCGAACTTTCCATCAGCCGCTCTGCAATTGACTTAGTCATGTGGGTTTCCCAGCCAATTAACTGGAGCGGGTCTGATGACATCACGAATGACTCGCCTTCAGCTCACCTATTTAAAGGAGCTTTGCACACATAGAGTTGAAAGTTATTGGAGGTGGTTCTGAGGTTATTGTGACAGGTGGCTGTTGCATTTTTTTGTTGCAATGGATTGACTGTGAAGGTTCAAGCATTTATAACCAAGTTTGCTGGTTCAGTGCCAGATTTACTGATTCCTCCCTGGAAATCCTTTCCCAGGGAGTGAGAGAACGCAAGGAGGTCATCATCCCTGGTGACAGGAGGAAAAAGCCAGCCGCTGAAACAAAGAGGGCCAGGCTGGAGATCGCTCACAAAGTGATCTACAGCTGTTTTGTGAGCTGCTCCTGGATGCAGTGCAGGAAGAATTTTAATGACCTGATGAGTTCAGGAAAGGTGAGTACAATGCCACATTCAACTACATCCTGATATTCATGTCACCCCAACTCCATCACTCTGCCTTCCCAAGCCTACTCCTACATGTCACTCTTCATACCAGCCTACCTTGCAGGTGCAACCAAAGCATTTTTAGGAATCATGGAAGGAAACAATGTTCAACCTTCGAGTGGACAAGTTTAAGGTTAGTTAGCGATGTTTTACTGTTAATGCTCATGCAGGATCATCTGTGCTTTGCCTTTGCATGTATGTATACACAGCAACAGCAGCATTGATTCTCACATGTAAATGGGTAGCATGCTGAGTCACTGTTCGATGGGATCGGGACAATCATAGCCGAGCCTACGGGATTGATCGGAACCCTCAACATGTATGACAGAACTTGTGAACCATTCAGTTCTTTTATTGAGCAGATGGAGATGATTTTTAGGGTCAATAACATTATTGAGACCAAAGGTGCAGATGAGAATGTTCAAGCTCAAAATAAAATAATTTGTGAATGGAGATCGGACCAGATGTCTACAGAACATTGACAAACCTACTCGTGTCAAGGAAAGCAAAGGATGCTTCATTTGAAGACATTGTCGAGAAACTCGAGGACCATTTCGACCCAAAGCTGTTAGAAATAGCAGAGAACTATAAGTTTGGTACCAGAAACCAAAAAACAAAGTGAAACCATCAGTGAATACATTGTAGCTCTTCAGAACCAGGCTTTGAACGTCCTCCTCCGTTTCGACTGCCCCCAAAAGTTTGTCACCATCCACCGCCTGCTCCATGACGACATGCAAGCCGTGATCCTGACCAATGGATCCACCACAGACCCATTCCACGTGCGGACCGGGATCAAGCAGGGCTGCGTCATCGCGCCAACCCTCTTCTCAATCTTCCTCTCTGCAATGCTCCACCTCACACTCAACAAGCTGGATTGGAACTAAACTACAGAACCAATGGAAACTGGTTTAACCTTCGTCGACTCCAGGTCAGATCCAAGACCGTCCCAACCGCTGTTGTCAAACTACAGTATGCGGACGTCACGTGCGTCTGCGCATATTCAGAGACTGAACTCCAAGTCATAGTCACCATCTTCACTGAGGCGTACGAAAGCATGGGCCTTACACTAAACACCTGTAAGACAAAAGTCCTCCACCAACCTGACCCTGCCACACAGCACTACTCCCCAGTCATCAAAATCCATGGACAACGTGGACCACTTTCCTACCTTGGGAGCCTATTATCAACAAGGGCAGACATTGATGATGAGATTCAACACCGCCTCCAGTGTGCCAGTGCAGCCTTCGGCCAACTGAGGAAAAGAGTGTTCGAAGACCAGGCGCTCTAATCTGCCACCAAGCTCATGGTCTACAGGGCTGTAGTAATACCCACCCTCCTGTATGGCTCTGAGACATGGATCATATACAGTAGCCACCTAAAGTCGCTGGAGAAAAACCACCAACGACATCTCCGCAAGATCCTACAAAACCCTGGGAGGACAGACTCACCAACATTAGCGTCCTCGACCAGGCCAACATCCCCAGCATTAAAGCACTGACCACATGCGATCAGCTCTGCTGGGCAGGCCACATTGTTCGCATGCCTGACACGAGACTCCGAAAGCAAGTGCTCTACTCGGAACTCCTTTACGGCAAACGAGCCAAAGGTGGGCAGAGGAAACGTTTCAAGGGCACTCTCAAAGCCTCCCTGATAAAGTGCAACATCCCCACCGACACCTGGGAATCCCTGGCCAAAGACCATCCTAAGTGGAGGAAGTGCATCCGGGAGGACACTGAGCACCTCAAGTCTCATCGCCGAGGGCATGCAGAAATCAAGTGCAGGCAGCGGAAAGAGCGTGCGGCAAACCAGTCCTGCCCACCCTTTCCCTCAAGACTGTCTGTCCCATCTGTGACAGGGACTGTGGTTTTCGTATTGGACTGTTCAATCACCTAAGAACTAATTTTTAGAGTGGAAGCACGTCGTCCTCGATTCCGAGGGACTGCCTATGATGATGATGATAATGATTATCAGCAAGGGCAGACATCGACGACGAGGTTCAACTCTGCCTCCAGTGCGCTAGCGCAGCCGTCGGCCACCTGAGGAAGAGAGTGTTCGAAGATCAGGCCCTCAAATCTGCCACCTAGCTCATGGTTTACCAGGGCTGCTGTGATACCCGCCCTCCTGTCTAGTTCAGAGACGTGGACCATGTACAGTAGACACCTCAAATTGTTGGAGAAATACCACCAACGATGTCTCCGTATGATCCTGCAACTCCACTGGGAGGACAGACGCATCAAAGTGAGCATCCTTGATCAGGCCAACATCCCCAGCATCGAAGCACTGACCACACTTGACCAGCTCCATTGGGCGGGCCACATTGTTCGCATGCCGGACACAAGACTCCCAAAGCAATCGCTCTACTCGGAATTCCTACATAGCAAGCGAGCCCCAGGTGGGCAGAGGAACCGTTTCAAGGACACCCTCAAAGCCTCCTTGATTAAATGCAACATCCCCACCAACAACTGGGAGTCCCTGGCTAAAGACCGCCCAAAGTGGAGGAAAAGCATCCGGGAGGGCACTGAGCACCTCGAGTCTCATCACCGAGGGCATGCAGAAATCAAGTGCAGACAGCGGAAAGAGCGTGTGGCAAACCAGTCCCATCCTCCCTTTCCTTCAACCACTGTCTGTCCCACCTGTGACAGAGACTGTAATTCCTGTATTGGACTGTTCAGTCAACTAAGAACTCAGTTTTAGAGTGGAAGCATATTTCGAGGGACTGCCGATGTAAGAATGAATTTGCATTGTGACTTGGCACATTTTTGGATCATGCTTTGTGAGATAAGTTTGTGTGTGGATTGTTGGAGGAGCGAACATAGTCGAAGTTACTGAACACTCCAAAGCTAATGTTTGACATAGCATGCAAATTTGCCCTATCTATGGAGATTGCATCTAAGAATGCTAAGGAGCTCTGTCCAACTCAAGTGACTAGTGCAGCTGATGTCTACAGTCACAAAGCCACTGCCAAACCTAAAGCGGTGAGACCGAGTCAAAAGCATGTCGGTGAGAGCAGTTCAGTGAATTGTTATCACTGTTATGGAAATCATTCATCACAGACCTGCCAATACAGAAATGCAAAGTGTTTCACTGCTAGAAGCAAGGCCATATTTCAACAGCTTGCAGAACTAGATCTAAAGCAGGAAGTAAGAACCATTCTAGTGGCAATGCAAAGTAGTGACAACAAAAGGAAGGAGTTCACAATATTGAAGTAAACACCCCTGATGTTGAAGTACTAGGCATCTACAGTATCTACAGTATCTATACAACATCGCAATGCTAGCAGTTGTGAGAAAGACGTCCGTACAAAACTTTTGATTAACAAACAATATATTGATATGTGTTTCGGTACGGCAGCAGAGTAAGGACATATATGAGAGTAAGTTTAATCAAGCACCACTTACAAAGAGTACTGTAGAGTTAAAAACCTACTCTGGAGAAATCCTAAAGACATGTCAACAAATGGAATGTAGACTTCAACACAATGGCCAGTCAGTAAAGCTGCCTATTATTGTAGTGAGCGACAATAGTAGTCCAACGTGAAGCCTGTCTATTGTAAGGCAAGGCCGGTCCCCTAAGTGTTGAAAAGTCAGGTGGAGGAAGAGCTAGCGAAGCTCAGAGAGAACGGAGTACTAGTAAAATCTGACAAAAGTGAATGGACTACCCCGACAAAATCTTGGCCTGGGAGATTTTGGGGTAGGACTTTACATCATATGGCAGCTGGATGTATGAGTACAGTCCCTTGTGTGTGGTGATGGTGAGGTACTGTTCACTCCCTTTGTCAACATTCAATTGAGCATAAGCGTGCGACAGGTCAAGCTTGGAGAAAACCTTTGACCCAGAGAGTGCTACATACAAATCTTGAGATGTAGGTAATGGGTACTGCTCATCGTCAACTGCTTGATTGATAGTCATCGCACAAGCATACAGTTTTGTCTGCTTTAGACAAGATGGATAAGATTTCGCAAGGAGTTCCAAATTGCTTATGCCACCAAGACAATTTGCTGATCGCAACAATCAGCGAGGAAGAAAATCTAGAAGTGTTAGATATAGTGCTTCAAAGGTTGAATGTCCACAATGTCAAATTGAAAAGGAGCAAATGTGTTTTTGTGTAGCCCAGGGTTGTGTACCTTGGTCTGAAAGTTGCAAATTGCTTGCAACCAGTGAAGGGAAAGATTGATGGTGTCATCGATGCTTCAAAGCCACAGAACATGTCTGAGTTAAGATCTTTCCTTGGAATGGTCCAGTACTACGCACGTTTCTTACCTGAGTTAGCGACTATGTTAGCTCCACTGCATGAGCTCCTCATGAAGGATGTTCAGTGGAAGTGGATGAAAGCACATCAGGAAGCTTACGACATTTGTAAGAGAAGTCTCTCTAGCAATACTCTACTTGTGCACTACGAAACAGAGTATGAGTTTAAGTTAGTGTGGAAGCTCTCATAAGCCACGTAATGGATTACAACCAAGAGAAACAAATCGCATTCACATTCTGAACCCTCACAAAGAGCGAAAGAAACTACAAACAAATTGAAAAGGAAACACTTGCCATAGTGTTTGGAATCAAGAAATTCCAACAGTTTCTGATCAGCAGAAAGTTTACCTTGTTAACTAATCACAAACCGCTCCCAGCAATATTGGGGCCCAAATCTGCCGCATCAAGATTGCAACGTTGGGCAGTATTGTTGTCACAATCCAGAGGACTGGAGGACTGCTAATGTTGTACCATTGTTGAGAAAGGGAGAGACGGATAGTCAAAGTAATTACAGGCCAGTCAGCCTAACCTCAGTGGAAGGAAATTATTGGAAAAATTCTGAGGGACAGGATAAATTTTCATTTAGAAAGACAAATATTAATTAAGGACAGTCAGCATGGGTTTGCTAAGGGAAGATCGTGTCTGACTAACTTGATTGAATTTTTCGAGGAGGTAACCAGGAGGGTCGATAAGGGTAGCGAGTTTGATGTAGTGTATATGGATTTTAGCAAAGCTTTTGATAAGGTTCCACATGGCAGACTGGTCACGAAAGTAAAAGTCCATGGGATCCAAGGCAAAGTGGCAAGTTGAATCCAAAATTGGCTCAGAGGCAGGAAACAAAGGGTAATGGTTGATGGGTGTTTTTGTGATTGGAAGGCTGTTTCCAGTGGGATTCCGCAAGGCTCAGCACTAGATCCCTTATTTTTTGTGGTATATATCAATGACTTAGACTTGAATATAGGGGGTATCATTAAGAAGTTTGCAGATGATACAAAAATTGGCTGTGTGGTTGATAATGAAGAATAATGCTGTGGACTGCAGGAAGATATCAATGTACTGGTCAGGTGAGCAAAACAGTGGCAAATGGAATTCAATCCGGAGAAGTGTGAGTTAACCCATTTGGGGAGAGCTAACAAGGCAAGGGAGTATGCAATAAATGGTCATCATCATCATAGGCAGTCCCGCGAAACGAGAATGACTTGCTTCCACGCCAAAAAGGATGAGTTCACAGGTGTTTCAATGAAGGAGCTAATATTCTAGGTCCAGAACTACATCCTGAAGGGGGGAAGATGCTTGTGCGTGGATTTTTTTAACGTGTGGTGGCCGTTGCACACCAGCCACCACACGGGTTTGACAGAGCTAGGTCTTGGTCCAGTGGCAAGGGTTATCCAAGACGACTAAAGACCTGCTTTGTTGCACGGACCTAGTGTGCACACATATCTGTGGCCTGGCCCGTGCTGCCCATGGGCCCCTGGCCCCGAACTCACATCTCTCCTGGGCTCCAATCATGTCCCTCTACAGTCTCTCGCCGCTCCTTCATCCCGATCTCGCCGCTCCTGCTGCATCTGCCCACACTCCAATCACCGACCTGAACCTTGATGACATCACTCTTCGCTGCTATTGCCCTCTTGCACCAGCTCGCACTCCTCTCTGAAGTAGTATGCCTCCACGCTGCTCCCGAGGCCTCCATGCCACTCCTTTTATGGCCCCGATTTGCAACTGGCAGGACACTGAGAAGTGTAGAGGAACAAAGGGACCTCGGAGTGCAGGTCCACAGATCCATGAAGGTAGCAGGCCAGGTAGATAAGGTGGTTATGAAGGCATATGGAATACTTGCCTTTATTAGCTGAGGCATAAAATACAAGAGTAGGGAGGTTATACTTGAACTGTATAAAACACTAGTTAGGCCACAGCTAGAGTACTGCATGCAGTTCTGGTCACCACATTACAGGAAAGATGTGATTGCACTTGAGAGGGTGCAGAGGAGATTTACGAGGATATTGCTTGGACAGGAGAATTTTAGATGGCACAGATTTAAAGTAATTGGTAGGAGATTTAGAGGGAATCTGAGGGGTATTTCTTTCACCAGAAGGGTTGTGGGGGTCTAGAACTCATTGCCTGAAAGGGTGGTAGAGGCAGTAACCCTCACCACATTTAAAAAGTACTTGGATATGCACTTGAAATGCCGTAACCTACAGGGCTACGGACCAATAGCATGAAAGTGGTATTTGGCTGGATAGCTCTATGTCAGCCGGCACGGACACGATGGGCTGAAATAGCCACCTACCATTCTATGATTCTATATGACTACACGATTAAATATCGCACTTCAAAGCAAAACAACTTGCAGATGCTTTGTCCAGTTTGCCACATGAGGACTCATGTGTTGGGAATGAAGGTGTGATTTTCACGCTAGGTGACGAAGACATTCCTGTGAATGCAACTGAGTTTGCAGATGAGATTCAAAAGGACTCAGTATTGAAAAGAGTGTATGAAAACACCTTGAATGGATGGACTGATCAATGTATGGAAACCAATCCATAACTGCCATACTGAATTGTCTTGAGAGCAAGGTTGCATCAAGTGGGGAAACAGAGTGGTGGTACCTTCTTTAAGAGATAGAATTCTGGCCGAACTTCAAATTGAACATCCAGGGAACGTCAGTATGAAATCAATTGCAAGAAGCTTTGTTTACTGGCCTGGATTGGACAGTGATCTTGAATCACTTGTCAGCAAATACAGCGATTGCCAAATTGCAGAAATAAACCACCCAAAATTCCACTACAACCCTGGCCATGGCCAAGTAGACCTTTTCAGAGAGTACATGTAAATTTTTGTGAAAAAACAAATGATTATTTCCTGGTACTTGTAGATAGTCGCTTAAAGTGCACTGAAGTAAAACACATGGGTTCAAATACTAAAGTGAACGTACCATAGATGAGTTGAGGTCTATCTTTGCATGCTATGGTTTACCCGAAGAGCTTGTTTCTGACAATAGCCCTGAGATCTATTCTGCTCTATTCCAAGAATTCATGAAACAAAACAGTATCAAACACACTCTCATTCCACCATATCATTCAGCTTCAAACAGAGCAGCCATTAGGGAAAGAAGCTCTCAAAAAGCAAGTGTTGCAGTGTTGTTCGGGACTCAGCATGAAGCAACGTTTGGCAAATTTCATGCTGAAGTACAGAACTACTCCGCACAGTACAACTGGACAAAACCCAGCAGAACTCTTGATGAAGAGGGGATTGAGATCACATTTGAGTCTTGTTCAACCGAATTTGGCCTCAAGAGTTGAATAAAAACAGTTGAGTCAGAAATGTAATTATAACACCAATCAGAAAGAACGCAGTTTCAAACAAAACAAGTGTGTTTGTGTTCTCAGTCACCATGGCCAGTTGAGTTCACACAAGTGGGATGTAGGAACCACAGTAGAGGTTGGTAGAACCAAGAGATATTTGGTTGAAATTGGTGACAAAATCCGAAGTGTTCATGTAGATCAAATGATGTCTGTGAGAGATGAACCAAGACATGATCGTGAATCACTTGATCTTAAACACAAAAATGAATTTGACTCAATACAAAATAATTCTGAGATGAAAACTGGATCATCTTTGAGTTCGGAACCAAAACCAAACAGCCCAAAAATTGGATCAACATGTAGGTAGGTGAACCCGCACCTTCCCTCTTTTCCTCTAATTTCAGAATCCGACCTGAACATGTCTGGGTGGGACAAAATGTTCAAGGCTCACAACTCAGTACAACTCAGTAATCTTTTAACTGCTTGTTGTACTACGTATAACAAACGTCAATGCACTGTTCCCTTTAACTTCAAACAGTACTCACATACACTGTTCCCTTTAACTCCCTTTAATTTCAAACACCACTCACCCCGGAGATAACTCGGAGGAGTATGTTTCCATCTGTACCGATGATCAAATCTGTCCGCAGTTCCCTTGCAAGTTGCTGAAGTTTGTCCATAAAGCACCCTTTTTATAATACAAAGATCATACCTGTGACAATTGATTGGTGCACCCCCGCACATCCCACCCCTCTGCCCCTTTGATTGATTGTACCATCTTAATCTTGTCTGTTTCTGCAAATCTATAGAGTGCTTGATTTGATCACTTCTCCATCCTGGGTTAGTGAATAGTCCGTTATCACACAAAGGTGTTTTGATGGGGAGAAGTTCCAGGTTTATCAGCATTCTGGAAGGTTGGCGAATGGGTTTCACTCCATCAACAATTTTGATATTAAGATCTAAAAAAGGATGAAGAACCGATCCAGATTCGGTGGAACCATGGTTGTTACCTGTCATGTTAATTTGTAAGTCCGGTTAACAGCCTGACTACAGGAGTTCAATGGACAGGACAGTCAGTTAAATTTAAACAAACACATGTCATTGTGTGATCTGATTACTCCAGCTACTTCTTTGATTAGCATATTCATAAAAGCCGCTTAACCCTTTAATGTTGGTTTACTTTAAATTAAGTGCATTCTTGCTGCAGGACTGGCTACAACAACAAAACCTTCTGTAAGAAGATCGGGGTGGGGGCATGGAGGGATCAGGTGAGTGGAAATTTTAAAAGTCAAAGAGAAAGGAGAAGGCAATAGAGCAGGGTAACGATAGGGGTAATGATAACCAGAGTGTGACAGAAAGTGACAGAGTGTATAAACATAAGAGTGCATTAGAAAGTGGGGTCAGAGTAGGGAAAAATGGTAAAAAGACAAAATTAAAAACTCTTTATCTGAATGCACGCAGCATTCATAAGAAGACAGATGAATTGACGGCATAAATAGAAATAAATGGGTATGATCTGATAGCCATTACAGAGACATGGTTGCAGGGTGACCAAGGCTGGGAACTGAATATTCAGGGTTATTTGTCATTTTGGAAGGATAGGCGGAAAGGAAAAGGAGGTGGTGTAGCTCTGTTAATAAAGGATGAGATCAGTGCAATAGTGAGAAATGATATTGGCTCAGACGATCAAGATGTAGAATCAGTTTGGGTGGCGATAAGGAATAATAAGGGGAAAAAGTCACTGGTGGGAGTAGTCTATAGGCCCCCTAACAGTAGCTACACTGCAGGACAGTATAAATCAAAAAATAATGGAGGTTTGTAACAAAGGTATGGCAATAATCATGGGTAATTTTAATCTTCATATTGACTGGACAAATCAAATTGACAACGGTAGCCTTGAGGAAGAGCTCATAGAGTGTATTCGGGATGGTTTGTTAGAATAATACATTGTGGAATCAACCAGGGAGCAGACTATTTTAAATCTGGTAATGTGTAATGAGACTGGACTAATTAATGATCCCATTGTGAAGGATCCTCTTGGGAAGAGTGATCATAGCATGGTAAAATTTCAAATTCAGTTTGAGAGTGAGAAAGCTAGGTCTCAAACTAATGTCCTGAACTTAAATAAAGGGAATTGCAAAGGTATGAAGGCAGAGTTGGCTCAAGTAGACTGGGGAAATAGATTAAAGGATAAGACGGTAGATGAGCAGTGGCAAACATTTAAGGAGATATTCCATAACTCTCAGCAAAAATCTATTCCAGTGAGAAAGAAAGGGGCCGAATTTGGTGCGGGTTGCACTCGCAGCCACCGAGGATCCACTGGAAATGTTTGTTTTCTGGTTCCGGAGGAATCGCCCATCTGCCATCCAGGTTCCGCCCGGCATGAGATTGGTCGTGGAAGGATCCACCGGCGTGACGTCATACTGCTCATCCATGCCGGATGCTACAAATCAGCCACTTTGGTCAATCCGACCTCAGATCGACCTGCCGCCCACCAGAAGGACTGCTTGCAAAAAGCAGCTCTGACCTGGCCGTGAGTCGGGCAGCAGAGAGAAGGGCTCCGAGTGCTGCAGCACTACACATCGTGGCTATGGTGCAGATACTGGACCATCCTGAGTGGGAAGGCTGGAAAAAAGTTAGGTGGGTGTTGCTTTACTTTATTGCTGATGGTCATGTTTAATTTGGATGTGATAAAAGCAACAGAAATGTGTCTAGGCTGATAGAAACTTTTTTTGCTGAAGGACCTTCATTGAGAAGCCCAATGGCAAAGGCAAAATAATTATAAGTGAAAGGTCACATTTTGTCCATCAAAGCTGATTAATTAATTCTGTGACACAGTCCTTCAAGAGCTTCTCAGGGAAGCACTACATATCACATAGAGGGTGAGAGGGTTAGAGTTAGAATGATCTATTGTAAACCTGAGACAGCTGCAGACTCTGATAACATTTAGTATGGGAGGAAAAGGGTATAAAGTTACAGCTATTTGACTTTAGGGGCAGTGCGATTACAAACCAAACTGAGGAAGGACTACGGCCAATAGAACACAGCAAGAGACAAGCATCGCGGTGATTCAGTGGCCTACCATTGTGGTATCAACAACTCGTCTGTCATTATCACCTTGTTAATGTGTCTTTCTTTGTACTGCAAGGAAACTAGTTCATAAAAGCTGTTCTGATTCATCACAAAAGACCTGTCCCCACCGTGCCTTGTTGGGGTAATGGACATAAATCTATTCTGAGAGATATAATTAATCTGACACATTGAATAACCCTCACAGCACATAAAGCGTGTTGCGATGGCCTGATGACTGTACCAATTATACAGTGCAGTCATATGTGGATGGGAAGATATTCATGATAAAGCAGATTACCTGAGGGACAAATGTGTATTTCTCACAAGGCACCACACATGGGGCCCAAGTTTCGGGCCGCGCCTAAAACGGCGCAGCCCGGATCTGGACGCCCGTTTTTTGCGCCACAAAGTGCGCCAAAAAAAAACGTACCTATTCTCCGGCTCCCTGCAGGCCCTCTGGAGCCGGGCACGGCGCAGCACGAGCTACAGGGGGCGGAGCCAGGTCCCTGCGCTGAAAACAGTGCCGGGACCTCTGCTAATGTGCGCTACAGTGGGCCCGCATGTGCAGCAGCTCCAGGCGCCCAAAACGGTGTGGGAGGGGCCCGAAGCACGCAGCCCCTGGCCATGGCCGAATGGCCTCACTGGGGCTGCGTGGATAAGGCTCCTCCCACCCGACCGGACCCGACCCGACCCCCGCTCTCCACCCCCCCCGGCGACTCGACCTCTGCTTCCCCCGCCCCCCCCCCCCCGGCGACCCTCCCTCCGCACAACGCCCCCCCCGACCCGACCCGACCCGACCTGACCCGACCCGACCCCCGCGCCCGCCACCCCCCCGGATCTCCGCGACTCTCTCTTACCCGCCCCCCCGACCTCCGCGACTCTCCCACCCCGACCTCCGCGACTCCCCCCACCCCCCCTGGACCACTGCGACTTTCCCGCCCCCTGGACCTCCGCGACTCTCTCCCCCACCCCCCCCCCCCCCCGAGACCCGACGCCACCTACCTGTAAATCCAGCCCGAAGTCTTGGGCCCGGCCATTCATCCTCCTTCTCTCCCTCCCTTCCTTCCTTCCTTCCTCCCTCCCTCCCTCCCTCTCTCTCTCCCTCTCCCTCCCTCCCTTTCTCCCTCCCTCCCTCTCTCCTTCCCTCCCTCCCTCTCTCCCTCCCTCTCTCTTTCCCTCCCTCTCGCCTTCCCTCTCTCCTTCCCTCCCTCCTTCCCTCTCTCCTTCCCTCCCTCCTTCCCTCTCTCCTTCCCTCCATCCTCCCCTCCTCTCTCCTTCCCTCCCTCCCTCCTCTCTCCTTCCCTCCCTCCCTCCTCTCTCCTTCCCTCCCTCCCTCTCTCCTTCCCTCCCTCCCTCCTCTCTCCTTCCCTCCCTCCATCTTCTCTCCTTCCCTCCCTCCATCCTCTCTCCCTTCTCCCCCTCTCCCCCTTCTCCTCCCCCCCTTCTCCACCCCCCCATCTCCTCGCCCTTCCTCCCATCCCCCTCCTCCCCCCCACCTCCTCCCCCCCTCTCCCCCCACCCTCTCCTTCTCCCCCCCACCCCCCTCCTCATCCCCCTAAACCCCCTCCTCAAGCCCCCGCACCTCCCACACCCCTTCTCCCCCCACCCCCCTCCCTCTCCCCCCATCCCCCTTCTCCCCCTCCCACCCCCCTTCTCCCCCTCCCCTCGCTGTCAGAAACACAGTCACTGACAGACAGAGAGTGAGAGACACACACACAGACAGACAGAGAGATAGAGACACACACACAGAGAGACAGAGAGATAGAGACACTGACAGAGACACTCTGGAGGGACCATCCCAGCACGCTGTTGGAGGACTCCCAGTGCTGCAGTCGGTAAGTAGAAAATGTTTAATTTATTGATTTTTTTTTTAATTATTTTTTATTAATTTTTTTTTGGATTGATTTATTGGTTGATTTATTGATGTATTTATCATTTATTATTGATGATGGCTCTTTATTTGTAAAACTGAAGTGTTTAATGTTTCTAAACTTCCCTTTAAACACCCCCCCCAATTCCCTACGCCTAATTTGTAACCTACGCCTGATTTTCTAAAGTGTCGACAAGGTTTTTTCGAACGTACAAAAATCTTCACTTACTCCATTCTAAGTTAGTTTGGAGTAAGTTTTCACTGCCTAAACTTTGAAAACAGGCGTAAGTGGCCGGGCACGCCCCCTTTTGAAAAAAAAATTCTGTTCCAAAGTGAAACTGTTCTAACTGACTCGAACTGGAGCAAACTAAATGCCGAGAATTCAAATTTCTAAGATATTCCATTCTAAACCAGTTGCTCCAAAAAAACAGGAGCAACTCGGGCCAAAACTTGACCCCATTATGTTGAAAACAGACCCTGACCAAGAGTGGATCAACAATGTGAGTGCATTTACAAGTGCACAATAACAAAGGTTACATAACATTATTACATTTAGGAACATTTGCACCACCAACACCCACCCCTCTATCTGACACCACCACCTCTCCTCCCCCCCTCTTGAAGCAATGCCCAAGCTCCTCTTCCTCGCCCCGCCTTCACCACGGCGTCCCGCTCCCCTGCCCCTCCCTGCATCTGGTTGACGAGCTTGTGCAGGAGGGCAGCGGGATCTCTGCAGACGTGTGCGTCTTGGTGAGAAGGCAGGGGGTGTGGCCGAAGGCGTCAGGATCTCCTGCTCCTCCGGACCTGTCTGTCTTGAGGGTGTGGGGTCAGAGGCTTGAACTGTGCAACCAGAAGGCATCTCTTGCCTCATCGCCTCAACGGTCTCGGTTGTGCGCTCCAACACAGTGATGAGCCAATCCATCTTGTCATTGTGCTGCTGGTTGTAGGTGGCCTTGCTGCCAGCGATCCCAGCCATGGTCTGGACATATCGCGTCCTATCTGCACGCTTATCCGTGATAGCTGGACCATCTCAAGAATTGCAGAAAGCCATGGTGGATCCTCAGGTGAACATAAGAACATAAGAACATAAGAATTAGGAACAGGAGTATGCCATCTAGCCCCTCAAGCCTGCTCCGCCATTCAACAAGATCATGGCTGATCTGGCCGTGGACTCAGCTCCACTTACCCGCCCGCTCCCCGTAACCCTTAATTCCCTTATTGGTTAAAAATCTATCTATCTGTGACTTGAATACATTCAATGAGCTAGCCTCAACTGCTTCCTTCGGCAAAGAATTCCACAGATTCACAACCCTCTGGAAGAAGAAATTACTTCTCAACTCGGTTTTAAATTGGCTCCACCGTATTTTGAGGCTGTGCCCCCTAGTCCTAGGCCAGTGGAAACAACCTCTCTGCCTCTATCTTGTCTATCCCTTTCATTATTTTAAATGTTTCTATGAGATCACCCCTCATCCTTCTGAACTCCGAGTAAAGACCCAGTCTACTCAATCTATCATCATAAGGTAACCCCCTCATCTCCGGAATCAGCCTAGTAAATCGTCTCTGTACCCCCTCCAAAGTTAGTATATCCTTCCTTAAATAAGGTGACCAAAATTGCATGCAGTACCCCAGGTGCGGCCTCACCAATACCCTGCACAGTTGCAGCAGGACCTCCCTGCTTTTGTACTCCATCCCTCTCGCAATGAAGGCCAACATTCCATTCGCCTTCCTAATTACCTGCTGCACCTACAAACTAACTTTTTGGGATTCATGAACAAGGACCCCCAGGTCCCTCTGCACCGCAGCATGTTGTAATTTCTCCCCATTCAAATAATATTCCCTTTTCCTGTTTTTTTTTCCAAGGTGGATGACCTCACATTTTCCGACATTGTATTCCATCTGCCAAACCTTAGCCCATTCGCTTAACCTATCTAAATCTCTATGCAGCCTCTCTGTGTCCTCTACACAACCCGCTTTCCCACTAATCTTTGTATCATCTGCAAATTTTGTTACACTACACTCTGTCCCCTCTTCCAGGTCATCTATGTATATTGTAAACAGTTGCGGTCCCAGCACCGATCCCTGTGGCACACCACTAACCACCGATTTCCAACCCGAAAAGGACTCATTTATCCCGACTCTCTGCTTTCTGTTAGCCAGCCAATTCTCTATCCATGCTAATACATTTCCTCTGACTCCACGTACCTTTATCTTCTGCAGTAACCTTTTGTGTGGCACCTTATCGAATGCCTTTTGGAAATCCAAATACACCACATCCATCGGTACACCTCTATCCACCATGCTCGTTATATCCTCAAAGAACTCCAGTAAATTAGTTTAACATGATTTCCCCTTCATGAATCCATGTTGCGTCTGCTTGATTGCACTATTCCTATCTAGATGTCCCGCTATTTCTTCCTTAATGATAGCTTCAAGCATTTTCCCCACTACAGATGTTAAACTAACCGGCCTATAGTTACCTGCCTTTTGTCTGCCACCTTTTTTAAACAGAGGCGTTACATTAGCTGCTTTCCAATCCGCTGGTACGTCCCCAGAGTCCAGAGAATTTTGGTCGATTATAATGAATGCATCTGCTATAACTTCCGCCATCTCTTTTAATACCCTGGGATGCATTTCATCCGGACCAGGGGACTTGTCTGCCTTGAATCCCATTAGCCTGTCCAGCACTATCCCCCTAGTGATAGTGATTATCTCAAGGTCCTCCCTTCCCACATTCCCGTGACCAGCAATTTTTGGCATGGTTTTGTGTCTTCCACTTCCGAAGCAAAATAATTGTTTAAGGTCTCAGCCATTTCTACATTTCCCATTATTAAATCCCCCTTCTCATCTTCCAAGGGACCAACATTTACTTTAGTCACTCTTTTCCGTTTTATATATCGGTAAAAGCTTTTACTATCTGTTTTTATGTTTTGCGCAAGTTTACTTTCGTAATCTATCTTTCCTTTCTTTATTGCTTTCTTAGTCATTCTTTGCTGTCGTTTAAAATTTTCCCAATCTTCTAGTTTCCCACTAACCTTGGCCACCTTATACGCATTGGTTTTTAATTTGATACTCTCCTTTATTTCCTTGGTTATCCACAGCTGGTTATCCCTTCTCTTACCGCCCTTCTTTTTCACTGGAATATATTTTTGTTGAGCACCATGAAAGAGCTCCTTAAAAGTCTTCCACTGTTCCTCAATTGTGCCACCGTTTAGTCTATGCTTCCAGTCTACTTTAGCCAACTCTGCCCTCATCCCACTGTAGTCCCCTTTGTTTAAGCATGGTACGCTCGTTTGAGACACTACTTCCTCATCCTCAATCTGTATTGCAAATTCAACCATACTGTGATCACTCATTCTGAGAGGATCTTTTACTAGGAGATCGTTTATTATTCCTGTCTAATTACACAGGACCAGATCTAAGATAGCTTGCTCCCTAGTAGGTTCTGTAACATACTGTTCTAAGAAACAATCCCGTATGCATTCTATGAATTCCTCCTCAAGGCTACTCCGTGCGATTTGATTAGGTGCATGCTCGCTCCTGGTGGGTTCTGGCACTTTGCTTGTTTTCACGCCATGGCCTCTGTGCTTGGTTGAGCTTGCCAGTGTGACGTCCATTCCATACCCCACAGGAACTCGGAGGCCGACACCGAGGATCTGCTGACACCTGGCTCCCATGGCATGAGGCTGCTATCATCCTGTTCCTGCTCCAGGAGCTCAAAAGGCTCAAAGATGGGCCTTCCTCCCTCCTCTCTGTCCTCTTCTTCATGGCTCAGGGTGACAGAGTTGGGAGCAGTGGAAATGGGTAATATAGGTGCGGGGATGGAGGAGGGATCTGCTGTCTTGGGCTGGGGGCAACATCGGCGTGGGAAAGATTGGGGTCGAACGGCTTCTCTGAAGACAAGAGATCAGTGGTGTGCCTTGATTCGTGCTGTCCAAGTCATCATCTGCACAACATTTCAGTCTGTGGGGGGGGCGGGGGAGGGGTGGTGTTGGTCAAGCTGAGATGTGAGCTGTGCCACCTCACATTCTGCCACCAAGGAGTTCCATTTCTACATGGGCATAACAATAATGGCCAATAAAGTGTGCGATAAACCGCAAGTGCATTAACATTGCATGTCCTTTCATGCCATGAGCGTCGCTCACACCGGAGATTAGTATAACCTTACCATGCTGTGGCATCGGATCTGCATCAACATTTGTGGTTGCATGGCGGCAGTCACCCACCAATGCCAAGGTACGCTCCTTCAGCCTGCTCAATTCGACCACCTCTGCTGCTCCCCTTCCCATCGCTCTCAGGCTTGCTGCCTTGGATGCTTTTTGTTTCTGCACAAAAAAATATTGCAGCCTTTAGCCCCTTTGCTGATGCCCCCCACACACACACTCCCACACACACACATATCTGCCGCATAACTTATTTGGCATGGACAGGAAGGGCGAATAAATTTGTACTCACTCTTGCTGCCACCAGCAAATCGTTCCACGTTTCCAGCATAGGTCCCCATCCCGCTCAATGTTGCCCATTGCGCTCACAATCTCACCGATCTCCCTCCAAATGTGTCAGTATTGGGGTGGTGGAGGCTTGCTATGACCATCCGATGTGAGGTCTTTGTACCTGTGCTCCACCTCCGTCATGAGCTCCTCCAATTTCTGCTCATTAAACCATGGAGCTCTGGGCCTGGTTTTGCCAGTCTTCATTGCTGATTTCTGGCCACTCATCATCAATGATGAAACGAATGGCTGCTCAACAGTTTGTGTGTCTCAATTTCTCCGGCTACCCCCTCTGCAACTCAGACTGCCCCCTCTGCAACTTCAAACTCTGTCCTCTCCAATCTCCAACTCCTTCCTCTCCAATCTTCAACTCTGTCCTCTCCAACCTCCAATTCTCTCCTCTCAAATGCCAGCTCTCTCCTCTCCCCTCTCACACTCTCAGGTGGAATAAAGTGGCGTGCCTTTATGCGCATGCGCAGTACAGCAATCAGCCTCAAATGACCCTGAAATGACGATATGTCGGAAGACAAAAACTACAACAAAAAACAAAATTGAGAAGTCTCGCACATGCGCATTGGAGGCCCTCCAAAGATCCTCGAATGCAAAGGCCACCAACTGCCGCACCCTGATGACGGCGGCTTTTCACTCCCGCTCCTGCCTGGCGACTACCGCTGCCTGTCACTGACGCTGCACCCACACAAAGGAGCCGAAAGTGGCTCCCGAAAGGACCTGGCAGCAGCCAGTGGCAAAAAGGTAGGTGCCACCCAGGGGCCGCCGAGAAATGGGCAGCATCCAAATTCAGCCCCAAATAATCTAAGAGATGGACGAACCATCCGTGGCTAACTAAGGAAGCAAAGGATGGTATTAAATTGAAAACAAAGGCATACAATGTTGTGAAGAATAGAGGAAGGCCAGAGGATTGGGAAATTTTCAGAAACCTGCAAAGGACAACTAAAAAAATAATAGAGAGAGAAGATAGTTTACGAGAGTAAACTAGCAAGAAATATGAAAACAGACAGTAAGAGTTTCTACAGATATATAAAATGTAAGAGGGTAGCTAAAGTAAATGTTGGTCCCTTAGAGAATGAGACTGGGGAATTAATAATGGGGAAACAGGTAATTGGCAGAGACTTTGAACAAATATTTTGTATCGGTCTTCATGGCAGAAGACACTAAAAACATCCCAATAATTGATAATCAAGGGGCTATTTGGAGGAGGGAAATTAAAACAATCACTATCACTAGAGAAAAAGTACCAGGCAAACTAATGGGATGAAAGATGGCGTGACCTGATGGCCTGCATCCGTGGCTGCAGAGATAGTGGATGCTTTGGTTGTAATCTACCAAAATTCCTTGGATTCTGGAAAGATCCCAGTGGATTGGAAAACCACAAATGTAACACCCCTATTTAAGAAGGGAGGGAGACAGAAATCAGGAAACTGTAGACAAGTTAGCTTAATATCCGTCATTGGGAAAATGCTGAAGACCTTATTAAGCAAGTAATAGCAGGACATTTAGAAAATCATAATACAGTCAAGCAGAATCAGCATGGTTTTTTGAAAGCAAAATCATTTTTGACAAATTTGCTAGAGTTCTATGAGGATGTAATGAGCAGGCTGGATAAAGGGGAACCAGTAGATGTCATATGTTTGGATTTCCAGAAGGCATTCGATAAGGTGCCACATAAGAGGCTACTGCACAAGATAAGAGCTCACGGGATTGGGGTAATACATTAGCATGGATAGAGGATTGGTTAACTAACAGAAAACAGAGAGTCAGAATAAATGGATCATTTTCAGGTTGGCAAACTCTAACTAGTGAGGTGCCACAGGGATCAGTGCTGGGGCCTCAACTATTTACAATCTATATTAATGACTTGGATGAAAGGACCGACAGTAATGTAGTAAAATTTGTTGATGATACAATGATAGGTGGGAAAGCAAATTGTGAGGAGGACACAAAGAATCTACAAAGAGATATAGATAGGCTAAGTGAGTGGGCGAAAATTTGGCAGATGGAGTGTAATGTGCGATAAAGTGAGGTTATCCACTTTGGTTGGAAAAATAAAAAAGCAAATTATTATTTAAATGGAAAGAGATTACAAAATGCTATGGATCTGGGGGTCCTTTTGCATAAAACACAAAAAGTTAGAATGCATGTACAGCAAGTAATTAGGAAGGCAAATGGAATGTTGGCCTTTATTGCAAGGGGAATGGAGTATAAAGGTAGGGAAATCCTGCTACAACTGTACAGGTTATTGATGAGGCCACACTTAGAGTACTGCGTATAGTTTTGGTCCCCTTATTTAAGGAGGGATATTCTTGCATTGGAGGCAGTTCAGAGAAGGTTCATGAGGTTGATTCGTGAGATGAAGTGGTTGTCTTATGAAGAAAGGTTGAGCAGGTTGGGCCTATACTCATTGGAGTTGAGAAAAATGAGAGGTGATCTTATTGAATCATATAATATTCTGAGGGGGCTTGAAAGGATAGATGCAGAGAGGATGTTTCCCCTTGTGGGGTATCTAGAACTAGGAGGCATAGTTTCATAATAAGCGGTTGTCCATTTAAAATGGAAAAGAGGAGGAATTTCTTCTCTCAGAGGGTTGTAAATCTGTGGAATTCTCTGCCCCAGAGAGCTGTGGAGACCAAGTCATTGAATATATTTAAGGTGAAGATATGCAGATTTTTGAATGATAAGGGAGTCAAGGGTTATGGGGAACGGCCAAGATCAGATCAGCCATGATCTTATTGAATGGTGGAGCAGGCTCGAGGGGCCAAATGGCCTACTCCTGCTCCTATTTCTTATATTCTTATGTTCTTATGAAGGCTCCGCAAATCTGTTATTGAACAGCATTTATAGAGTTCATTTGTAGGATTTGTAGATCATTTAAAATAAAAAAAGTCAGGAGTTTTTGTTATGTTGTACATGTAATGCTGGGAAAGATGGGACCATAGTTTTGTTGTAGTTGAGAGGGGAATACATACATTATTTTTAAAAGGGAGAAAACAGTGTAATGTGTTATCTCATGGTTTGATATGAGCATGTTCAGTTCGCTCTGACCTAATAAAACTAGCAGTAGTCACTCATTGTGTATCTGTCCTTCATTTGTCCTGACCAAAGTGTCTAAGGAGTTAAAAGAGATTTTATTAAGGAAGCGATAGTTCAAATATAGTCAAGCACGACACACTATCAGGATAGACATAGTAGATATACGACCGTGACAAGTAGCTGTTATTAGTCCCGATCGGACAGACAGTTAGTGGCACAAACAGTTCTTATCTTCACCGTCTGCCCTGAAACACCTTCTGCGTCTTTCTTTTATTCTCTTTTTAGGGGGGGGCCTGGAGTAGGATATTGGCAGGACCAATTAACCTACGATATGTCGGGTTCTTTGTCTCAACTCTTGGGTGAAACGCTCCTCTTCACATCCTCCCAAGGTTGGAGTCAGACATGCCATTCTTGGCCTTCAGATGTTTGGAGCAGCCTGTTATCAGTTATTTATGTTCACACTGTTCAAGTCGCTTTAGCTATTGTACCATGGAATGAATCCTTTAATTCTAACGCCAGCTTTTTGATCTCAAGTTATTTCTTCCAATCCACGATTTCTTACACCAAGTATACAACAGTGAGCAAGAGGACATGGTAGAGACAGGGACAGCAGGGGAGAGTCCTGATCGGAGGGCTCAGGACACTGAATGCTGAATCTCAGAGGCCGGCGACAAAGACGTTGGAGGAGCAGTCAAAAATGCACATGCCTCTGGCAGCTTTTCCAACCACGATGTGCATGATTGTACAGACAATGGAGGAGTCCATCTCCAATATAAGCAGCATCATGTCGCAGGCGATTGCAGTGATGTGCTCTTCCACTGAAAAGGTGGCCACCTGCATGGAGGAGCAAACGCGCCAGTCAAATGTGAACATGCTTGCTGTGAAGTCACTCTCACTACACTGGGTGATTGTGTCTCTGAACTCCACTTTACCTGGCATCGATCAGATCAACATAGGTGTCACTTATGCTGTTTCACCCTGCACCTCAAATTCAGACCAAGATGAGCCCCAGCAGCAGCAGCAGCATTCTCCTCACTAACCTGTTGCTCCACAGGAGAGAGGGGATGACAGGGGTGCACCGCACCGGAGGCGATA
Organism: Pristiophorus japonicus; assembly: GCF_044704955.1. Taxonomy (NCBI): domain Eukaryota; kingdom Metazoa; phylum Chordata; class Chondrichthyes; family Pristiophoridae; genus Pristiophorus; species Pristiophorus japonicus. The sequence goes on along the minus strand of NC_091980.1, from coordinate 52,634,133 downwards.
CACCCAACACAGGTAGAGGATGAGCTTCTTGGAGATGACTGAACAGCAGTGCTTCAGGAGGCTCAGGCTGTCATGCCAAGTCATTGCAGAGACTTGTAGCTTGCTGGAAGAAGACCTGCTGCCAGAGGACCCGATGGATACTCCTCACCAGCTCTTCACCTCAGCCTGCTTTCAGGGATCTGCAACAGACATTTAGAGGATCTCGCCCCAATTGCAGCACCCAGATGATTGATGCCATGTTTCACAAATGAGCCACTTATATGAACTTTGCCATTGATGAGGCCAGTGTTACTGAGCGAGCGTTCGGCTTTGCAGCTCTGGCTGATTTCCCACAGATGCAGGGTATCATCGACTGTACACATGTGGCCATGAAGGCATCCCATCATCACCCAGGAGTGTTTGTGAACCGCAAAGGCTTCTAATCCCTTAATATACAGCTCATCTACAACCATAAAAAGACCATCATGCACGTGTGCGCCAGATTCCCTGGCAGCTGTCATGATTCTTTCGTGCTGGGTCAGTCCATCCTCCCTCAGCTCGTCGCACCTCCAAACAGACTTACCGGCTGGCTCTTGGAGACAAAGTCTATCCACTGAAGATGTGACTCATGACACCCTTGAAGAGGCCAAGAAATGAGGCCAAGAAGCGGTATAATGAGAGCCTCATGACTACCAGATGTGTCATAGAGCAAGCAATCGGCATGCTGAAGATGTGTTTTAGATGCCTCGACAGATCTGGTGGAGCCTTTCAGTATGCACCAGCAAAGGTCTCCAGAATCGTCATCATTTTCTGCATGCTGCACAACATAGCACAGCAGCAAGGATTGGAGCTACAGGAGCAGCAAGGCACAGAGCATATAGCCACTTCAGTGGAGGAGGAGGAGAAGGAGGAATAAGTGGAACACGAGGAAGAAGAGGAGGAGGAGTAACAGGTGGAACATGAAGAGGAGACGAATGAGGAGGAGGAATTTGAAGTGGAGATGACACCAGCAGCGGAGCACATTGTAGCCCTGGAGACCCGAGATGGCCTCATAATTGGTCGCAATTATTTAATTTGCACCAGTGCACCCATATGGTTCCCCATAAAGAGGAGCAGCTCAGCCCTGAGAACCAGTGTGCCGAAAGGCGACCTAGGGGGAAAAACCAGAGGAGCAGAGGGAACATAAAGAGATTACCCACACAGCATGCAGCACGAGCAGCTCAGAGAGTGCGACAAAGGCAAAGCGGGCGACAAATCGGACGCCACGGTATCCCAGGTAGCTAATTGGTTGGCGTTTCGTGGTGCAAGGACGAGCCCAGCAGCAGGGTCATGGCCCAGGAGCGGTACAGTATGGACCAACAGCGAGTTTGTGGACCAGGAGCGATGCAGCGAGGACCAGCGGCGGGGTTGTGGCCCAGGAGCAGTGCAACAAGGACCAACAGCGAGTTTGTGGCCAGGAGCAGCGCAGCAAAGGTCAATAGCGAGTTCGTGAGGCAGCCACCCTATGAAACCCAGGGAGGGAGGTCCTGCGGGAAGGAGACAGAAGGACAGTAGGAGTATATGTGTTCGTATGCGATAGGCCCAAACAATGGAGCCTGGTTTCCAGTCGTCTTGGATCCCGTTGCCACTGGACCAAGGCCTTGCTCCGTCAAGCCCGTGTAGTAGCTGATGTGCAATGGCCACCCCACGTTAAAAGAACTTATACACAGCATCTTCCACCCTTCAAAATGAAGTTCTGGACCTGGAACGTCAGGACCCTCATGGGCAACCCCAATAGTGACAGACCGGAATGGCGTACTGCTATCGTTGCCCGGGAGCTTAGACGTTTCAACATTGACATCACTGCCGTAAGCAAGACCCGTTGGGCAGGGGAAGGTCAGCTCAAGGAATAAAGTGGTGGTTACACCTTCTTCAGGAAAGGTAAACCAGAAGAAGAACGCTGCCTCCACGGGATTGGCTTCGCCATAAAAAATGAGCTAGTTGGCCATCTCAGAAACTCCCCTTGCGGGATAAATAAACAGCTCATGACCCTTTGGCTCACCCTAGCCTGGAACTAGTGTGCTATGGTCTTTAGCACATATGCCCCAACACTGGAAGCTACAGACAAGTCTAAGAGAAATTCTACTCCAGCCTCGAACAATCCCTGGCCCGAGTCCCAACAGGCGACAAGCTGATCCTCCTCGGTGACTTTAATGCCAGAGTTTGAAAGGACACAGGCTTCTGGGGAGGTCTGATCGGCAGAGAGGGTGTAGGGAAATCCAACACCAACGGTACCCTGCTCCTGACAAAATGCCTAGAACATGACCTTGTCATTAGCAACACTTTGTTCCATCAGAGAGACAAGTACAAGGCTTCATGGCACCACCCTTGCTCCCAGCACTGGCATTTGCTTGACTACTACTTTATCATCCAAGTGAGGGACTGCAAGGACGTGCGTATCACCTGTACCATGACAGGAGCTGATGACTGCTGGACAGACCTCCGCTAAATCCCGCTCTGTCGTAAACATCAATGTTGCTCCAAAGCAATGATGGCAACAGAAACAATGCCGCAGGAAAATCAATACTTAGGCGCTCAAATACCCTGATAAGAAAGCCCTATTCGGCCAACAACTCACTGCCAACCTGATGACTCCCAGTGACCCAGAGACACAGAGTGTCCACAGCACTTGGTCTGCCCTCAAAACTTCCATAATTAGCACCTGCAAAGAGTCGCTCGGTCACTCGACCATGAAACACCAAGATTGGTTCGACAAGAACGACCAGGAGATCCAGGAGCTGATAAGCCGCAAGCACAAGGCATTTCTGAACCTGAAACAGCAACCAAACTCGAGAGCAAGAAAGTAGCTCTACAGCTGGCTGAAGGCTGAGGCCCAACAAAAAACCCATGACCTAAAGCACAGATGGTGGGTGGAGAAAGCGCAGGAGATCCAGCAGTTGGCCGACAACCATGACGTGTGAGGATTCTTTAGCGCAATCAAGACCACCTACAGCCCAAGCGCCCAAGGCCCCACTCCACTGCTGGCCTGTGCTCATCAAGGACAGAGAGGCAGTCAGTGCCTGCTGGAAGGAGCACTTCGAAGATCTCCTTAACCGAGACTCTGTCTTAAACACGAGTGTCCTCGACTCCATCCCACAGCTGCTACCCGCCAACATCTCTGCACAACAACAGCCCAGCACGAGGTAGAAAAGGCCATCCGTCAGCTAAAGAATAACAAGGCATCAGGAACAGATGGAATCCCCGGCGAAGCACTAAAGCATGGCGGAGAAGCACTATTGGCACGAATACATGAACTCATTTCTCTTATCTGGAAGGAGGAGAGCATGCCAGGAGATCTCAGAGATGCCATAATTGTGACAATCTTCAAGAAAGGTGACAAATCCAACTGCGATAAGCACAGATAATTTTCCTTGCAGTTGACCACAGGGAAGGTCATCGCAAGATTCCTCCTCAATCGTCTTCTCCCTGTGGCAGAAGAGCTCCTCCCAGAGTCGCAGTGCGGATTCAGCCCACTAAGGGGCACAACGGACATCTTCTTCACTGTACGGCAACTACAAGAGAAATGCAGGTAACAGCACCAACCCTTGTACATGGCCTTCTTTTGACCTCATAAAGGCCTTTGACACTGTCAACCCATGAGGGATTATGGAGCGTCCTCCTCCGTTTCGGCTGGCCCCCAAAATTTGTCACCATCCTCCACCTGCTCCACGATGACATGCAAGCTGTGATCCTGACCAACGGATCCACCACAGACACAATTCATGTTCGGACCTGGGTGAAGCAGGGCTGTGTTGTTGTAATAATGCTCTTCTCGATCTTCCTCACTGCAATGCTCCACCTGACCCTCATTAAGCTCCCCGCTGGAGTGGAGCTAAATTACAGAGCAAACAGGAATCTGTTCAACCTCCACCACCTCCAGGCCAGATCCAAAGTCGTCTCATCCTCTGTCACCAAACTACAGTACGCAGACGACGTTTGCGTCTGGGCGCACTCGGAGACCGAGCTCCAAGCCATCGTCAACAACTTCACCGAGGCATACGAGAGCATGGGCCTTACATTAAACATCCATAAGACAGAAGTCCTCTACCAACCTGCCCCCGCCACACAGCACTGCCCCCCCGGTTATCAAAAGTGAAGGCATCGACAACGAGGTCCAACACCGCCTTCAGTATGCCAGTGCAGCCTTCGGTTGCCCGAGGAAGAGAATGTTTGAAGACCAGGACCTCAAACCCGGCACCAAGCTCATGGTCTACAGAGCAGTAGTGATACCCACCCTCCTATATGGCTCAGAGATGTGGACTATGTATAGCAGGCACCTCAAAACACTGGAGAAGTACCACCAGCGCTGCCTCCGCAAGATCCTGCAAATCCATTGGCAGGATAGAGGCACTAACATCAATATTCTCGCTCAAGCCAACATCCCCAGCATCGAAGCACTGACCACGCTCAATCAGCTCCATTAGACTAGCCACATTGTCCGCATGCCTGACACGAGACTCCCAAAACAAGCGCTCTACTTGGTGCTTCGACACAGCAAGGGAGCCCCAGGTGGGCAGAGGAACCACTTCAAGGACACCTTCAAAGCCTTCGTGAAAAAGTGCAACATCCCCACTGACACCTGGGAATCCCTGACCCAAGACCACCCAAAGTCGAGGAAAAGCATCCAAGAAGGTGTTGAACACCTCAAGTCTCATCACCGAGAGCAAGCGGAGGCCAATGCATTGACTGCGCAAGGAGCGTGTGGCAACCCAGGCACCCCATCCACCCTTTCCTCCAACCACCGTCTGCCCCACCTGTGACAGAGACTGTAGGTCACGCATTGGACACTTCAATCACCTGAGAACTCAGTTTTAGTTTGGAAGCAAGTCATCCTCAACTCCGAGACTCCAAAAGACTGCCTAAGAGAAGAAGAAGATGGTTCCCAGATGATGTACCAACTACTCCCCCGACCCAACAACACCACAAAGCAGTCCTACAATGAGCATACCATTCCTGTCACCGAAACCCCCATTGCTCGAAGTTAAGTCATGTCTCATCATTCACTCCAAGTGACAAAGCCACTTCACGGGTAGCAGGCAAAAGTGGACAAGACGGGAAAGTTGAGCAAATAAATAAATTTATGTGCGTCGTAAATATAACTGAAACTTAACATTAACATTTTTGCATACACCCATGTTGCATACACTTGTCATCTAGAATTGTGCCATTTTTCTTTTCCGAGTGCAGCCCCTGTGGCTTCAGCAGAGGTAGAGGCTGGCTGCGCACTTCCCTGCTGCAACTGCTTAGACACTTTTGGCGGACATACTCTGCGTTTTGAAACCTATGAGGGCCTCTCCAAAAACTGCCCCTTCTGTAACTGTACGGGGCAGCCTCGGCTATTGGGATCCAAGGCAGCCTGTGGGGCTCTGACTGAGGGGGAGGCAATGGGGGAGAAGTGGGAGTGCTTTGAGAAGACCCCCCACCTCCACATCCCCTCCCACCATCCTCCCTCTCATGGGCCACCCACACTTTCCTGCTCGCAAGGAGCTGGAGAGCACCCTGCTGCACAAAAGTGGGGCGATGAAGGCCCTAGTGTCGGTTGATATCCCGCCTCAAGGTGAGGTCAGTGAGCGTCTGCCATCCTTTGTTCACAGCAAGCATGTTCTCGTTGGACTGGCGCATTAGCTGCTCCATGCAGGTGGCCACCCTTTCCGACAAACAGCACTTTGTCACCATCGCCTGCGAGATGGTGTTGCTCATGTTGGAGATGGACTCTTTGTACGTTTGCAGACATCGCAGCTGCAAAAGCTGCCAGAGCCTCATCCAATTATTGCTGGCCCTTCAAGATCAACCTCTTTCTCGATGGTCCCCGAGGTTCAGCATCTGCATGCAGCTCAGCAGAGCTTGGAGCATTCTGCACCCTCTGGCAAAGAGTCTCCACTGCAGTACCTGTCAACACCATCTGCTCTTGCTCACTTGTGAAGTGTGAGACACCAGGTGACAACACTCCTCTATCTCGCACAGGGCCCACCAGGGTGCTCTTATCTGTGCTGGTGCTGGGTGCGCTTGGGTCTGCTGACGGTGCATCCTCAGAGGCTGGCGCTACCTCAGAGGAGTCGTCTTCTTACTGCGGCTGGACAGTGGTGGGGATCACTTCATGGACCTGTGGGAGAATATATGGATGAATTCGAAGTGTTATAATAAGAATGGGGAACATTACCATTATGCATGATGACCATTCACTGGCTGCTTACATCAGTCACCATATGAGTGACTGTTGTATACCATATGGCTTTATGAGATGTGATTCTGTCACCAGGTTGCTGGGAACTATCCCACTGCCAGCAGCTCTGCAACTCCAGAGATCTCCAGAGCCCCTCCTCTGCTGGAGTCAAATTTGTGAAGGGCCACCTGCCTCTCCCTGTTGTTCTGGGATCTTTCCTCCTGCAAGGAGTGAAATAAGAGAACTTTGATTGAATCAGGGTTAGGTATGGATGAGCTACATCTGTAGAGGGTGACTATGAGGGCCTCCTTCTGTGGTTTTACTTGCTAAGATTGTATTCGGATGAGGGTGAGTATCAGTGGTGGTTAGTCAGATTGGGATGCAAGTAGACAGAGAGGGATGAGTGGACTTGCAAGCTAGGTTGAAGTGAGGGGTGATGTGCAGGAGTAGGTTTGGGAAGGCAGGGTGATGTGGTTGGGGTGACAGGCACATCAGGATGAGGGTGAGTGTGGCATTGCACTTACCTTTCCTGATCTCATGAGATCATTGAATTTCTTGCGGCACTGGATCCACGTCCTCCTCACCATATCCCTGCTGCTGACCTTCTCTGCGATGTTTAGCCATGCCCTCTTTGTCTCTTTTACTGATCTCTTTCTGCCATCCACAGGGATGAGGCGTGCTCTTACTCCCCGGACCAGCACTTCCATTCTGCCGAGTTGTCAATCATTCGGCTGTTGTACCTTGCCCTTTGGAACACATAACTTTATCTTGCAACCGGTCTCTGCTTTTGAAAGCCCGATAAAAAGCCCTATTTCTTTAACCATGCCTATACTCCTTATGACTAGCTCTTTGTTCACCATTATTTGACATGACAATTATACTGTAAGTGCAAGTTGTTGTATCAGAAGCAATAGAGAGTGTATATTTTTCAAGTAGGGCAATGAAGGTTCACATTTATGAATTTGCAAGTATGAATTGCAAGTTCATCATTTGCAACATCACAAGATTAACTAAGAAATTCGTGACAATCAAACTAACAGCTTGAAAATGGCATCTTGTGGGTTTAAGGATGGCGAGAATGTATGTACAGTTAAAAGGCAATTAGTAATCAACAGTTATATAAATGTACTTAGCAACACGTGCCACCAAATTTCGTTAGACCCAACTAAAATCAAAATGATATTGAAGAGGCTATGGGGTCGAAATTGTGTATCGCACCATTTGGGGGTGGTAACCGAGACGAGGCGGGACTTCCTGCGTCTGGCATGAAGTCCTGCCCCGGTCACAAAATTGGGGTTACTGGCCCCAAGAGGAAGTGGAGCGCAATGTCGGGTGCTCCACTTCCTCTCAGGGACGGGACTGGGATGGTAAGCACGTGAATGTTGCAGCGCTGCGCGGCCTCTCCGCCTAGCGCTGCCGCGAGCACAGGGCCCTCCCCTTCTGTTAAAGGGGAGGGCACACTGCAAGCTCTGCAGTGGGGCGAGGGGCCTGCACTATGCCACCGAGATTGCGGGTACATTGGCTGCAGCCCAGCATTGAAGCGCAGTGCCGGGCTGCACCATCGCGACACGGACCATGTGGAACAAAGAATAGAAGGCTGGACCGGTAAGTCGGCCGGGAGAAAAAGATGGTGCCGTGCCGCTCCCCTTTAATTTTCGCCACGTGAATGGAGTGCGGCCTGGTTCGCGACCCGCAAGGCTGGCGCTGACATCGTCTGCAGCGGCCTCACGGGACACTGCACAATTTGCACCACGGAGCGAAAATGGGTCGCTGCGCACGCCGATTACGTCATCATCGCCAGCGCAGTGGCCTGAGGTGCTATCACCGGGAGCGGGGCGCTGCCAGGTTTGTACCTCCGCTAACTCGTGCGCAATTTCACGGGAGCCAGTAGCATCCCCCACCGCCCCCCCCGGGCGAAAACCCGTTTGTGCCCCGTAAGCACTCCCTGGAGGCGCTAATGGCAAGTGCACAGGAGCCCTAATTCAACCCCTGTAAGTATTGAAGAAATGATTACCTCTCTCACTAATACCTTGAGACATTTGTCAGTCTATTCAAGTAATACTTGTATTGGAATTAATTTCTGCAAACATTAGTCTATGAAACATTAACAGATTTATTTAAAATGAGTAAACACCTCTGTTATATTGAAAGAAAAAATAACTTGATATTAATTGCTCAAAGACCCTATTTTAAGACAATAATCTCCAATACATAATGCTGCACAGCTGTGTCAGCTAAGCAGCAGCTTTGGGAATGCGAGGCAAAAAAAGGGGGATGGTGCCATTTAAAAGATTGTTGATATATATCTCTAACAAGAATTTAACCATCAAGGCTTTAAAGTGTGAATGTTTAATTGTTTCATGCTCGTTACTTTTTAACTTCTCTATTTTTATAGATTTAAAGATTGGGTTTCTGGTTGACACTTTGAATGTGGTAGTTCAGGTTCAGTTAGTAACAATTTGGATGGGTACAATTTATGGAGACTTCATCAATATAAAATGTGCTTATTTATTGAATCGTATCATGAATGACTTTAACAAGGGCATTACTCTTTGCTGCCATTCAACTATTAGTATTCCTGGAAGTCTTATAATAACTACTTATTATTGATTGATTTTATGCAAGATGGCATGAAGGCCTTTTATTTTGTCAGCATGTGCTTTATATTCTCACTTTTTGCGGCCTTTGAACAGCTCCCATATTCCTCTGCTAAATTAAGGTGGGTGCTCGTTGGCATACTGTTCAGAGTGATGAACATAAAAAATCCTGGAATTAGAAAGAGCAATCTTGTTGCATTTGCTCAGCTGTCTCCAGTGTTGTTCAAGACGTTATGGCAATCATTGAAGACATGCTTGTTCAAATGTAACATTACGATCGTGGTGAATGCGTTGATTGGCAAGTCACTACAGTCTATATTTTTCTCTTCTGATGAAGGGTCCACACCTGAAATGTTAATTCATCTATTCACTCCACAGATGCTGACTATTTACATCATTTTGTGTTTTTGTTTCATGGGCTAGAAATTGCGTCGCGCACTGTTTGGGGCGATAACTTTTGAAGGAGTGCAAAAGTATAGCTGGGCGAAAAAGATTTGCTGCTGCCGGGAACTTCCGCTTTAGCGCACCAAGGGGGAAGTGGAGCACTAAATCAAGGGAGTAGGAGAGGTGATAGCGACAGAGCCCTGAGCAATGCTCAGTGCAGCGCTGCTGTCTTTACAGGGTCCCTCCCTCGCTTAAAGGAAACAGCCAATGCTGAGTTGAACGAATCTTCATGCTGTCTGTGATGGGCCACGGCACCTGTGCCATAGCAGCCCCAAGCACTCTAAGAGAGTGCAGGGCTTAGCAATTGCGGGGGCAAAAGAAATCAGGAGGCACCAGAATGGGGAGAGAAATAAATTTTGCCCTACCTGACCATCACGACCTTTAAATATCGCTCCCCAAGCGGCCAGCCGAGGTGATAACGCCTCCTGCAACTGCCGTTGTTGATGCCCAGCAATGCTGCAGGGGGCGGGAGCGAATATCACATCTGGGGAGCTAACGGGCACTGCGCATCGGATGATGTCACAATCTACGGGGCACAAGAGACCGAGGCGGTAAGTGTTTGCGCCAACGCAAAACTGCCAGGGAAGTTCGCTGGTATCGGCGAATTTGCCGTACCCGGTCGGTAACTCCTTAACGCCCCATTACCGCCCCCTCGCAGACGCTAATGGGAGGTGAAAACCAGGCAATGTTCTCCCCCCTTGTCTCCATCTTTTTCTGTCATTGCTTATGTTGCTGCTCCATCTGATATTGTTGCTATGATACACAGGACATTTTGTTGCAATCCAGAGTTGAGTTGATTTCCTTTATGACTAAGTTCTGGCAACCCTTATGCTAGTTCTTTCATTTCATCTACTTTGACTGGGGGAAACTTGCAGGATCAACTAGTAAATCTGTGTGTTAGTTGCGGTGCAGACAGAAAGATGTATTGAATTGTTGCAGAGCATAGCAGAATAGAAAGGCAGCATCATAAGAATTGTTGGCACTTAAACCGGACCTACATATTTATGCCAGGAATACAAGAACTGCTGCAACTGCACTTTGATGATCTGCATCAATACAAAAAAGCCTTCAGCAGAACTTCACATCTCAGACAATAATATTGCCTGGAATTCTGATCCTGTACACAGAAATTCAAACATAGGTCTTGAATTTATCCAGAAACATGCATGACTGAAATGCAAACCAATTACGTGGCTTAAAAAATCGGGGAATTTTAGGCATAAGTGAATTAAATTACAATATTCCCAAATCTCCTTGCACTTTTTTGTCATTCTATCGAACGTTCCACCTGAATACATCTCCGGTACCATATCGCCCTGCCCCAAGTTACAGAGCCTCATTTAAGAGCTTCCTGCCAATGCACTTGCTCAGAGGCTCAGTTAAAATTGTGCCCAAAATTTCAGGTGCAGCAGGAAAGAATGTGATTTTTCTGGGGTTTTATTGCAAGGTTTAGAGCATTTAAAAAAATATATCCTCACTGGCATCTGGACTGTTTTTACTGTTTCATTTAACGCATTTTTATGGCATAAGTATAAGTCATATTAAAAATTGAAAAGCTTCCTTGATTGCAGATTCTTAAATATGTGTGCCTGATGTACAAGAATGAATGGTGAATGGTTGAAACTTTAATTTTCATACTTAAAGAAGAAATATTTGGTGCTTTCCTTGGGGCCCCTGTATGCAATATGCGATTGCAACAATGTAAGCAAATTGTTGATACAGTATGGTCCAGCTATCTAATCTCCATGGTGTGCAGTTCCCAGAGACACCTGCATGAATTCATCATCATCATAGGCAGTCTCTAGGAGTCGAGGCAGACTTGCTTCCACTCCCAAGGTGAGTTCTTTGATAGCTGAACAGTCCGATATGGGTGCCACAGACCCTGTTACAGGTGGGACAGTCATTCGTCGAGGGAAGGGGTGGGTGGGGCTGGTTTGCCGCGCACTCCTTCCACTGCCTGCACTTGACCTCTTCACGCTCTTTGCGTTGAGACTCGAAGAGCTCAACGCCCTCCCGGATGCACTTTCTTCACCTCAGGCAGTCTTCGGCCAGGGTCTCCCAAGTGTCAGTGGTGATGTCGCACTTTACCAGGGAGGCTTTGAGGGTGTCCTTATAACGTTTCCGCAGCCCACTTTTGGCTCGTTTACCATGAAGGAGCTCCGCATAAAGCATTTGCTTAGGGAGTCTCGTATCTGGCAGGCGAACTATGTGGCCTGCCCAGCGAAGCTGATCGAATGTGGTCAGTGCTTCAATACTGGGGATGTTAGCCTGGACGAGGACACTGATGTTGGTCCACCTGTCCTCCCAGGGGATTTGCAGGATCTTGCAGAGACATCGTTGGTGACATATCTCCAGAGACTTGAGGTGCCTTTTATACATCGTCCATGACTGAGATCCATAGAGGAGGGCGGGTATTACTACAACCCTGTAGATCATGAGCTTGGTGGTAGATTTGAGGTCTTCAAACACTCTTTTCCTCAAACGGCCGAAGGCTGCACTGGCGCACTGGAGGCGATGTTGAATCTCTGCATCAATGTCTGTCTTTGTTGATAAGAGGCTCCCGAGGTATGGGAAATGGTCCACGTTGTCGAGGGCCACGCCGTGAATCTTGATGATTGTGCAGTGGGACAGGCTGGTGGAGGACCTTTGTCTTACAGATGTTAAGTGTAAGGCCCATGCTTTCATATGCCTCAGTGAATACATTGACTATATCCTGGAGTTCAGCCTCAGTGAGTGCGCAGACGCAGGTGTCGTCCGCATACTGCAGCTCAACGACAGAGGTGTAGGTTAAACAGTTCCCCACCGGTTCTGTAGTTTAGTTCAATCCAGCGGGGAGCTTGTTGATTGTGAGGTGGAACAGGGCGGCGAGGAAGATTGAGAAGAGGGTTGGAGTGATGACACAGCCCTGTTTGACCCCAGTCCAGACGTGAATTGGGTCTGTAATGGATCCGTTGGTAAGGATCATGGCCTGCAATTATTAAAGCAATTACAAAGGTGATTGTAATTTTTCAAAAAACTAGATTTTAACTACCTTTTCATGATGCTCAGTGGGTAAACGTGTGGTGTCAGCTGTGGCTTAGTGGATAGCACACTGGTCACTGAGTCAGAAGATTGTGAGTTCAAGTCTCCACGCCAGGGATATGAGCACAAAAAAAAATGTAAGCTGACGCTCCAGTGGAGTGCTGCACTGTTGGAGGTGCTTTTGTTTAAAATGAGATGTTAAACTGAGGCCCCGTGTATCCTCTCAGGTGGACGTAAAAGATCCAATGGCACTATTTTGAAGAAGAGCAGGGGAGTTATCCCCGGTGTCCTAGCCAATATTTATCCCTCAATCAACATAACAAAAACAGATTATCTGTGGGAGTTGCTGTGCGCAAATTAGCTGCAGTGTTTCCCACATTATAACAGTGATTACACTCCAAAAAACTATTTCATTGGCTGAAAAGCACTTTGAGACGTCCGGTAGTTGTGAAATGCACCATATAAATACAAGTCTTTCTTTCTTTCTTTTTTAAGCTGTATAGACCAAAGCGATGTAAAGCTCAAGCCTTGATTTCTTCTGATTTGTCTAATCTCAGCCAGAATACTAGTGGGATCATTGGTATTGGCTTATGTCCCATGGGTTAGAGAAAGGCAAAAATAGCTAGTGTTCTCACTGAATATCATTAGACTCAGCACTCTGAGTATTGAGATGAGAAGTGGCAGTTTGGCTCAGTTGGTAGCATTCTTGACTCCTGGTTAGAAGATCGAGGATTTAAGCTTATTTCCAGGATTTGAGCACATAATCTAGGCTGTCATTATGGTGACACACTGCAAGAGCAACATTCACTTTAAGCTGCATGGCTGCATAGCGCTCCAGGGATCCCGCTCAGCTGGCTTACCAGCTTTTCAATGCAAAAAACACGCATGTGCTGTATTTTGAATGCCCCGCGCAGCCCCTTACAGGGGCCAAGCGGTGCCAAAGAAAGTTAGAGGAAACATTGTGCAGGAGTGCCACATTGTTGGAGGTACCCTATTTCAGATAAGATGTTAGATCCTCATGCCCTCATCTGCCTGTTAAAGATTCCATGGCACGATTCACAGAAGAGCTGTGATTTTTCCTCGTGTCCTGGGCAAGATTCCTCCCTCAGTTAAAACCAGAACGCTCGTAGTTGTGAGGCCTTGTTGTGTGTTAATTTGACACCACTTTAAAAATAATTAATTGAGTGTGATCCACATTCACGCATTTGAGGCATGATCAGGTGCTATATAATTGCAAGTTATTTTCTTCTGAAACTCGAGACAATGGAAAGGCACAGTTTGATTTTATAAAGCATTTAAATTAATTCTTGTTGACTATAGCATACAACTTGACAAACTGTAGGAGCGTTAACACTGGTGTAAATGCCAATTGGATCGATTGCTCGAGAGGACAATTGGTGAGTGGGAGGAAATACAAGAAAATAATCACTTGGTTGATGACATTTTACTTGAGCTGCACTTTCACAATTTATGGTATTGCCTGAACCTTTCAATGTGATTACTTCATCTAATCACTCCTAAATCCATTATTTGTATATGTGTAGCAGGGCTCATTTTAATGATAAATCTAACCTAATGCCATGTAGAAGATTAATTTTTGGAAGCAGTTCTCATAGCAGATCTTAGCTGGGATTCTTCATCCATTTGATCGGTAATGACATTCAGAAAGGAGGATTCAATCTTTAACATAATGATTATTAAGATATAATCTGTTGTGAATTATTAGGAAAAATACTTCTTTGTATGCTATATGCTAATTCAATTGCTGTGTTATTTATTTGTTTCTAAATAAAGAGTATTTGCTGTTATAATTTAGTTGTTCAGACAATTTCCAAAATCTCAGTCAAAAGTACATTAGCTCAGTGACCAGCCATTGCTAGTCTCTCTCAAGTCCTGTTTGTCTTTTTCTATAAATTCTGGCAAAATAAACTTTCTTCTATAAAACTCTATAGGGCTAACTTTGGTGGCTGCCCATTTCATAGCGTCCACTGGGCGAGAGGTTAGTTTTTGGCGCCCGTTGCTGCCGGGTCCCGTTGGGAGCCATTTTCGTCGCTGTTGTGTGGGCGTCAGCGGGAGCGGCAGTCAGCGTCAGTCGGCGGGTAGGAGCAGGCGGTAGCAGGCGGGAGCAGGCGGGAGTGGGACTCAACGGCAAACGTCATGAGAGTGTGTCAGGTGGAGGCCTCTCCACTCGGATATTTTTGGAGGGCCTCCACTGCGCATGCACGGGATTTCAGCGTTTTTTTTTTTGTAGTTTTGGGGATGGGGCCTGTAGTTCTTTTGTGGCCCTGGCACGCTAATTGAGGAAGTGCTCATGGCCATAAAAGGAGAGCACTCAATTGCACCTGCGAGGAGAGAGGAGAGCACGAGAGGAGAGCGAGAGACGAAGGAAAGAGAGAGAGGAGAGAGAGAGAGAGGAGAGAGAGAAAGAGGAAAGAGAGAGAGAGAGAGGAGTGAGTTGGAGGTTAGAGAGCAGAGGTGGCATTGGAGAGGGGGCAGTCTGAGTTGCAGAGGGGGGCAGTGTGAGAAATTTATACCCAGACTCTTGAGCAGCCATTCCTCTTATCATAGAAGATGAGTGAGCCGAAAGCATCAATGAAAATTGGCAAAACCAGGCCCAGAGCTCCGTGGTTCAATGAGCAGGATTTGGAGGAGCTAGTGACAAAGGTGGAGTGCACATCTCACTTTCACCACCACACCCCGACCCGCCCCCCGCCCCCCCCGCTACAGACTGAAATGTTATTCTCTATTTGCAGATGCAGAGTCGGACACCACACCCCAGCATCTCCCACCCTGATGTTCTCCACACCCGAGGACACTGGATCCTTCCTGAACTCCCAGCCCACATCACCCATATCCACCGCTCCCACCTCCACCACCCAGGGCTAGGAAGAAGAGGAGAGGAGGGAGAAGCGCCAATATTTGTGTCCCTTCACCTCGAGGATCCGGAAACGGGTGACATCAACCTCCTGCCAAGTCAGCGAAGTGTCCGCAGAACCTTGGCGTCAGGCTCAGATTTCCTGGGGTTTCCAACAGACTCAACTCAAGCAAGCTTAAGCAAGTGCAGAGTCCATGGCTCAAAGGGAAGCAAGGCCCCAGCACCCAGCAGCAGCGAGCCACCACCTGTGGATGCAGGACGGCTCGCTCTAATGAACCAGATGGTGCAGCTATCAACCACCGGTGTGGAGATAGGTTGCAAGATGCAACAGACCATGGCTGGGATAGCTGGTGGCATCGCCACATTCAAAGGATGGAGTGCCTCCTCAGTGTTGGAGCGCACAACAGAAAGCGCTGAGGCTGTAAGGCAGGAGATGGCTTCTGCACGCATGCTACAAGCCCCCAACACCACACCCTCAAGGCAGACAGATGCAGAGGAGCAGGAGATCCTGGCGCCTTCGGTCCCGCGCCCTACATTCCCACCGATATGGACGCGTCTGCACACATCCTGCTGTCCTCCTGCACAACCTCCTCAACCAGAGGTGGTGAGGGGCAGGGGAGGGCCACTCCATCATGTAAGCATGGAGAGGAAGAGGAAATTGGGCATAGTTGCAGGGGGTGGAGGGCGGGGGGGGGAAGAGAAGTGGTGGTGTGGGCAGAGGGGAAGGTGTTGCTTCCTCGTGTAAATGTGATAATATTATGTTAACGTTTGTCATTATGCACTTGTAAATACACTCACATTGTTGACCCTCTGTTTGTGCGTGTGTCATTTTAGTGTCATGTGTGGTGCTTTGTGCCAACCACACATCTGTCCCTCAGGTCATCTGCTTCATCAGGAATATCGTCCCATCCACGTCTGACTGCAGTGTATGGGTCCTGTCATCAGGCCATCGCAAAACGACAATGTATTCAGGAAGGCTGCCATTCAGTTACTCTAGTTTACCAAGTTGCAGGGTAAACCAGGATAAGCTTGCACTTCAACCCTCTTTTTGCGAGGCCAAACATGGTGGTGTGCCACCCCTGAGATGACATGGTCATCAGTTACATTGCGGTACATTGTGCGAGTTTATTAATGAATCAGCTTGGATGTACAATATGCGAGATGCTGAACACTTTTCAGTCATTCATAATAATTTTCCCTTTGTCATTCGTCTTCCCAATGAAGGACTTTCAACAAGGTGCAACAAAAAAACTTCCAATGGCTTAGACACATTTCAGTCAGTTTTATGACATCCAATTTAAACTTCACCATCAGAAAGGAAGTAATGCAACATTGACCTAACTTCTTTCCAGCAGTTCCACTGATATGGTGCAGAATCCGACTGGCTGCTGTGATGTGATGGCCACCAGCACTCCCACCCACCCGATGTGCGAGTGCTGCCCCATTGCACTCCACCTCTCTCTCCCTCCCTCCCTCCCATCCGATGTACGATTACTGGCCCACTGCCGCCCAGCTCAGACCTGCTTCTTCAGTGCCGTTCTTCTGTGGGGTGGCAGGTCGACGGGAGGCCAGGAAAAATGAGCAAAATGGATGTTCACAGACATTCGGTATACGCGGGCGGGACGCTGTGACGTGGACGGAACTCTTCCATGTCGGGCGGAACCTCAACAGCAAATGGGCAGTTCTGGAGGAATCGCCCAGAAAACTGTCATTTCCAGCAGAACCTCGCGGGCTGCGGGTGGGACATCAATGAAAGTCGGGCCCATAATTTAAATCAATAATCTGTGCTATTGGGGATGAGATAGTACTCTGGATTAGTGCACTGTTCTTTTGTGTCTAAAACCTGGGTGTGATGGAAGCAATGTTCCATCCCACACAGAAAGCGAGTCCCAGTTGGGCAGCGGTAATGCTTCAAGGACACCCTCAAAGTGCAACATCCCCACCGCCACCTGGGAATCCCTGGCCCAAGACCGCCCTAAGTGGAGGAAGAGCATCCGGGAGTCTCGTCGCCGAGAGCATAAAGAAAACAAGCGCAGGCAGCGGAAGGAGCGGGCGGCAAACCAGACTCCCCACCCACCCTTTCCTTCAACCACTGTCCCACCTATGAAAGAGACTGTAATTCCAGTATTGGACTGTTCAGTCACCTGAGAACTCACTTTTAGAGTGGAAGCAAGTCTTCCTCGATTTTGAGGGACTGCCTATGATGATGATGATGCTCCATTCTGCTTCATATTATAAAGTATCTGATTATTTTTTCCTGTGAAATCTTGGATAGATCAATCTATCATAAGTTTAAAGTTGACTTTAGCCAGCGATGCTTCAAAAAGAAGCTCATTGTATCTGTAGCCTGGGAAGCATAGCCTGGTTGTCTGGACTGAAGCAATAATAGCTTTTGAATTCTAACTAATCAAATTATTGATCTGTTGAAGAACAATGGATAGCGTTTTGGGATTTCCAAGCAAATGGGGAAATGGCTTTCATTGCTGACGGATATCAAAGAATGCAAGTTTACAGACATGCTATTACCTCTAATCGCTGAGCCATCAAACTGATCTTCATTTTATAGAGAAGAATGATTGCATATTGTTTAAATCATTAGCAGTATCTTAGAAAAGCAGATGATGGATGTTAGTTGCTCACTAATGTAAACCCTGAGTATCTCTCACAGTTGTATATTTGATCTGGCTTCTATACTGTTTGGCATATTGTAGAAACACATAAATTTAAGCACAGAAGAAAATCATTTTGGCAAATGTCCCTGTGCTACCACAAATGCAAAATACTCCGGTTGTTGGAATCTGAAATAAAAACAGAAAATGCTGGAAATCTCAGCAGGTCAAGCAGCATCTGTGGAGAGAAACAGATTTAACGTTTCAGGTCTGTGACCCCTTGTCAGACCTGATGGTCTATGTCCTTTTGCAGATTTTGTGTGTCCTCCTCACTTATTGCTTTTCCTCCCATCTTTGTATCGTCGGCAAACTTGGCTACGTTACACTCAGTCCCTTCCTCCAATCGTTAATATAGATTGGAAATAGTTGGGGTTCCAGCACTGATCCCTGCGGCACACCACTGATCACTGACTGCCAACCCGAGAATGAGTCATTTATTCCTACTCTCTGCTTTCTGTTTGTTAACCAATCCTCTAGCCAATGTCTGAAATGAAATATAACGCCCATATATCGCCCATTTTGGCACAAAATGGAAACTGGCAGGCATTTTTTGGAAACTTATTGCCGAGCGATACTTACCTCATGTGTTTAACGCCTAAAAAAAAAATTACCGCTCGCCCACTTTTTTTGGACGGAATCAGCAGGATGGGTGACTTCAACGCCCATGATATCGCCCAGCGTTACTTTCCGCACGGAATTAATGCCGAGATTCAATATTAGCACCCGGCAACTGTTTTTTATCATAGAGAGCATATTTACCCAAACTGGCGACCATGGAGATCGCCCATCGTCAATTTCACCACCTCACACACATTTCACCCACAATATCGCTCACCCAAAAAACCGCCCACAAAAAGTGGAAATAACCGGGACAAATCACAGCGTTACGGACGCCATGTTGTAGATCACATGTCGCGTCCTTTAAAAGGCTGCTGTGCTTCAACCTCGGTGGAGTTCGGATGTACTCTGCAGGTCGTTGGAGTTGATGTGAACATCTCAGAAAATATCTTGACCACACTGTGACCGATTGGAATTGAAGAGGTGTGTTCGTCGGTGTTATATACGTGGACTTGTATTTACTCTGTACAGCCACTAGAGGGCTCATTCCCTGGAGTCCCAAGGGATCCCATAATCCCTTGGGAGCACAGGTATTTAAGGAGGCTTCACAGATTAGAGAGGCATTCTGGAGACCTGCAATAAAAGACTACGGTCACACTTTACTTTGAGCTCACAGTGTTCAGTCTGACTCTTTCTCCATACACAACAGTCGGAGCATTCCTTGTTAGTGAGCAATCGGTGGAAAACAGAGAACTGCTGCAATGGGGCCTGTAATTTCTCATCCTCTCTATGTGACAAAATACATGCAGCAGACTCGACATCGCCGAAGGAACGCTACACTGCATTATGTGCCCAATGAATGAAGTGACAGACAGATGAAGAGGACCAGACGTTACACCACCCACAAATACAAGGAGAAGTATTCTTACATCGACTTGCCTGACACCACCTGCCTTCAGAGACTGCGCTTCCACAAAGAGTTTATCACTGATGTACGCCAGCTGATAAGAGCAGATCTGCAGCCTGTCAGCACCATCAAAACTGCATTGTCTGTGGAGGTTCCTAGTCCCCGTGGCGCTGTCGTACTATGCCTCGGGTTCTTTTCAGGCCACAGCTGGCGACACTTGCGGACTTTCTTAATCTACATTTAGCAATGCGGTGGAGGTGGATTTCTTGAAGTGTATTAGGGATGGCTTTCTAGACCAATATGTCGAGGAACCAACTAGAGAGCTGGTCATCCTAGACTGGGTGTTGTGTAATCAGAGAGGACTAATTAGCAATCTTGTTGTGCGAGGCCCCCTGGGGAAGAGTGACTATAATATGGTAGAATTCTTTATTAAGATGGAGAGTGACAGTGTTAATTCAGGGACTAGAGTCCTGAACTTAAGGAAAGGTAACTTCGATGATATGAGACGTGAATTGACTAGGATAGACTGGCAAATGATACTTAAAGGGTTGACAGTGGATAGGCAATGGCAGACATTTAAAGATCACATGGGTGAACTTCAACAATTGTACATCCCTGTCTGGAGTAAAAATAAAACAGGGAAGGTAGCTCAACCATGGATAACAGGGGATATTAGGGATAATGTTAAATCCAAGGAAGAGGTATATAAATTGGCCAGAGAAAGCAGCAAACCTGAGGACTGGGAGAAATTTAGAATTCAGTAGAGGAGGATAAAGGGTCTAATTAGGAGGGGGAAAATAGAGTATGAGAGGAAGCTTGCTGGGAACATAAAAACTGTCTGCAAAACCTTCTCTAGGTATGTGAAAAGAAAAAGATTAGTGAAGACCAACGTAGGTCCTTTGCAGTCAGAATCAGGTGAATGTATAATGGGGACAAAGAAATGGCAGACCAATTGAACAAATACTTTGGATCTGTCTTCACGAAGGAAGACACAAATAACCTTCCGGAAATACTAAGGGTTCGAGGGTCTAGCGAGAAGGAGGAACTGAAGAGAATCCTTATTAGTCAGGAAATTGTGTTAGGGAAATTGATGGGATTAAAGGCCGATAAATCCCCAGGGCCTGATCGTCTGCATCCCAGAGTATTTAAGGAAGTGACCCGAGAAATAGTGGATGCATTGGTGATCATTTTCCAACATTCTATTGACTCTGGATCAGTTCCCATGGACTGGAGGGTAGCTAATGTAACACCACTTTTTAAAAAAGGAGGGAGAGAGAAAACAGGGAATTATAGACCGGTTAGCCTGACATCGGTGGTGGGGAAAAAGTTGGAATCAATTATTGAAGATGAAATAGCAGCGCATTTACAAAACAGTGACAGGATCGATCCAAGTCAGCATGGATTTATGAAAGAGAAATCATGCTTGTCAAATCTTCGAGAATTTTGTGAGGATGTAACTAGTAGAGTGGACAAGGGAGAACCAGTGGATGTGGTGTATTTGGACTTTCAAAAGGCTTTTGACAAGGTACCACACAAGAGGTTAGTGTGAAAAATTAAAGCACATGGTATCGGGGTAATGTATTGACATGGATAGAAAACTGGTTGGCAGACAGGAAGCAGAGAGTCGGAATAAACGGGTCCTTTTCAGAATGGCGGGCAGTGACCAGTGGGGTGCCGCAGGGTTCAGTGCTGGGACCCCAGCTATTTACAATATACATCAATGATTTAGATGAAGGAATTGAATGTAATATCTCCAAGTTTGCAGATGACACTAAACTGGATGGCGGTGTGAGCTGTGAGGAGGATGCTAAGAGGCTGCAGAGTGACTTGGACAGGTTAGGTGAGTGGGCAAATGCATGGCAGATGCAGTATAATGTGGATAAATGTGAGGTTATCCACTTTGGTGGCAAAAACAGGAAGACAGAATATTATCTGAATGGTGACAGATTAGGAAAAGGGGAGATGCAATGAGACCTGGGTGTCATGGTATATCAGTCATTGAAGGTTGGCATGCAGGTACAGCAGGCAGTGAAGAAGGCAAATGGCATGTTGGCCTTCATAGCTAGAGGATTTGAGTATAGTAGCAGGGAGGTCTTACTGCAGTTGTACAGAGCCTTGGTGAGGCCACACCTAGAATATTGTGTTCAGTTTTGTCTCCTAATCTGAGGAACGTCATTCTTGCTATTGAGGGAGTACAGCGAAGGTTCACCAGACTGATT
The DNA here is from genome assembly GCF_044704955.1 of Pristiophorus japonicus. NCBI lineage: Eukaryota > Metazoa > Chordata > Chondrichthyes > Pristiophoridae > Pristiophorus > Pristiophorus japonicus. Next base: position 52,612,662 of record NC_091980.1, on the reverse strand, counting down.
CCCGGGATGGCAGGACTGACATATGAGGAGAGACTGGATCAATTGGAGTTTAGAAGAATGAGGTGGGATCTCACAGAAACATATAAAATTCTGATGGGATTGGACATGTTGGAGGCAGGAAAAATGTCCCCGTTGCTGGGGATTTCCAGAACCAGGGGTCACAGTCTAAGAATAAGCGGTAAGCCATTTAGGACCGAGATGAGGAGAAACATCTTCACTCAGAGAGTTGTTAACCTGTAGAATTCTCTCCCGCAGAAAGTTGTTGAGGTCAGTTCGTTAGATATATTCAAAAGGGAGTTAGATATGGCCCTTACAGCCAAAGGGATCAAGGGGTATGGAGAGAAAGCCGGAAAGGCATACTGAGGTTGAATATTCAGCCATGATCTTATTGAGTGGTGGTGCAGGCTCGAAGGGCCGAATGGCCTGCTCCTGCACGTAATTTCTATGTTTCTATGTTTCTCTGTTTCATGTCACACATCGCTGCATTAGATAGGTCACTGAAACCCTGTATGCATGCAGGAGGGACTTGATCAGCTTCCCTATGACCAGGGAGGCATAGAGTGAGAGGGCTCTAGATTTCTCCAGAATTGCAAACTTCCCCAAGGTGCAGGGAGCAATAGACTGTATGCACATCGCGAATTTCAGGATGCTGAGGTTTTCAGGAACCGCAAGGGATTCCATTCCCTGAATGTCCAGCTGATTGTTGACCGGCAGCAAATTATACTGGCTGTGAAGGCTCAATTTCTGCACAGCATCCATGATGCGCACATCCTGCGTGAGAGCACTGTATCTGACTTGTTTAACAATGAGCCACAAGGTCAATGCTGGATGCTTGGGGACAAAGTATATGGCCTCCCTGCGTGACACCCACACCGAGGCCGAGATGCGATACAATGAGAGCCATAGAGCAACTCGCAATATCGTTGAGAAAACCATTGGCATGCTGAAGCAGGGCTTCAGTTGCCTGGACCACTCAGGAGGCGAGCTCCAATACCACCCTGAGCAGGTAGCTCAATTTGTGGTGGTCTGCTCCATGCTACACAACTTGGCTATCAGGAGGGGACAAGAATTCCCTGATGAGCCTGGCAGTCCACCTTACCAGAGAGAGGAAGAGGAGGATGAGGAGGCATACGCTGACATCGGGCCAGACAATCAGGCTGTCGCTGAAGCCATGCCCCCGCCCCCCTGTAGACCACATGAAAGGGCCCATGGTGGCATGATAGCTGCAAGAGCCTTTCATCTGGAGCTCTTCAATGATCGCTTTGCCTGAAAGAACGTTGGTGTTATTTACAAGGCTGACACACTGCTGGGTGTGCAGGTCATACATCAATGGTGGGCATCACCTTGGTGACAGTTAAAGTTTAAGTTGATTGAAGTTAAGTGTGATTATACCCTTTAATAATGAATCACCAGCGTGTAATGGTGCAACTATCTGAGCCAATGTGCTGCAAGGTTTTGTTAAATTAAAAACATTTAAACCGAACATTAGTCTGAAATCATCAGTATTTCTGTACAAACCAACCCTTCCGCCCCCCCCCTCCCCAGTCCCGCTTCTCCTCTCCACCTCTACCCCTTCCCCTTCCCCTCCTGACTCCAAGCCGCCTGGCCGAGGAGATCCTCAGGCGATGCTTCATTGCGGGGTACAGGGGTGGAGGGGGGTGGGTGGGGGCAGCGGTGACGGCCGAAACACTGCTTGGACGGATAAGGGAGAGGACAGTCCCGAGATGGGAGCCTGCTCCGAGCCATGAGCAAGATGTTGCTCCTGGTTATCATGCGTGGTTGGCAATGGGGATGCGTCACCTTCGGGTGCAGTGCGGCGCTCAGGGACCACTGGGAGCCCTCTGCCACCAGTGTTCCTGGCTACCAGCTCCAGGGCCTCCTCCATCCCTTTCTTTTTATATGTTATTTGTTGGACAAAAACTTGGTGCCAACTATGTTCTTGTTGCTTAGTGGGCTTTTTGCTGCTGGTGAATCTCCGTCGTTCCACCTACAACAGCCAAACAAGCACACATCACAGCCAATTACGCTTTCAGTCCCTCTCAGCTCTCCTCCTCTCCCTATCTTCTTTTCTGCACATGTCATGGTGACCCTTGACCTCCAGAATGGCGGGAATGGAGCGTTGCCATGCCGTTGCTAAGGATGGCCACACTTTACGGCAGAAGATCAGAAAAATGTAATGCGACCACCCATTTGATATCGCTCACGGTAATGGCCATTTTCAAAAATGTAAACCAGGTGTTTTGAGAATAGGTGAGAAGCCGGCGATCTGAAAACCCTTTTCTAATGCCCACACCGGAAATAACGCTCATTTTTTGGCGCTAAGCTCAAAAGTGGAGGTTCTAGCCCTATGTTCCGTGCCACTGCTAGCTCTACACTGAAGCTATCTATACCAGTCCCATTGTTCTACTCTTTCCTTGCACCTGATAATATTTTACTTCATGTGATTATCTAACTTCCTCCTAAATATTGTGACTGAATTGGCTTATAAGCCACATTTAATGCTGGATTTCATATTTGCTCATGTCTGCTAAAAATCCGAAACTTATGTCCCTTTGTCACTGATCAGTGGAAATTATCTTTCAATATTTACCCTTTCATATCCTTTTACAAATCTGAATGCTTCTGTTAGATCTGATATCTTAAGGTGCATTCACAGTTTAAATGCTGAATTGTAGGAAGCTTTATGCTGTGGTACTCTTGTCAACATGTAGGTGGAATGAGTCTGGTCAAATTAATTTTAAATTAGGATCTTTATAATCAGCAAGTAAGAGTAGCCTGTCAATCCTCTACAAGATTGCAATCAGAGCAGCAACATTAAAGTCACTAACATTCCAACCAGATGTCCATTTTATGTAAGTTACTTATGAACTGATATAGTTGCACCTCAACATTCTGTATCAGTTCACAAAAGTCTACACAAACGCAGTGGCAAAGCTTTGCTGTCTGTGGAACTCTTTGCCCCAAAGTGCTAACACCCTTAATTCTGTTCATTGTAATATAGAAGTTCAAATGCAGAAGTAATCACCCCTTTCTGAAACAGGGATGATGACGCGTCATTTAGCCAAATAATAATCAACTGACAGATAGCTCTGCATAAAGTGAAAAAATTCTGGGAGGCTACCAGAGATTTCCACAAACAGGAGAAACGATAGGCAAAGTTATGCTGCTGGTTTTCAATGCATATTGGAACCAAGATCCCTTCCTGCTCCTGGGGAATGTTGTAGACCTAAATGCGGTAGAAAAAGAAAGAATCTTTGTGCAATGTGATTGCATTTTATATTAATTTGTATAATACATCATCAGCTCAGCAGTCAAATATATTCATTTTTCAGACATCATCAACTGAGCAATAATAAAGAGTAATGGCTCTAGAGGATATGGTCCATACTTTAAGGTACTATTTCTTTTGGCAATTTATATTCCCTCCCAGGCAGATTACTCTAGCATTACATTTTGGGCCTTTCCTGGTAAAGATCACATTTCACCACTGAATGTCAGGTTGTATACCTGAAGTGCAATCAGAGAGATGAGAGGGATGTGAACACGTTAGTACTAAAGGTTATGATTTGGGAACAGAAGGTCCAGTGACTTCAAAGAGGCAAATATTTAAATACATAAAACAACTAAGATTTAGGGTGGATTACAATTAGCAATATATATTGCCCACTTTCACTCTGCTTTGCCTCAAACTGTTGTGGATCTACACAAGTCTTTTAAAAAATGAGCACTGCAATTTTAAGAAGGTTCCTTATAAATGTTTCAATATCTGTTATTGTGATATATTTGTCTGCTGTTTGATGTGAAGCACTTCTAATTGTCATTGCTCTACATTTGAGAATTAATATTGATTTCAAGTATAGTGGTTGTTATACATTTACCTTGCTCAGTGGATGTGGAACAGAAAAAATAGAAATTAGTACTTGTTGAAATAATGCTTTTACTTTTAATAAGGAAATTGCTTTTTTTTCTTTTGTGCAGCTGAAAGCCTTTTTGAGTGAACACTGTACAGTCCATCTCAAATGTGAAGAGATGTTTACAACTGCATAACCAGTGATGAATGCAGGATATGAGCTTGTCGTCTGGCATACTATGTACTTTCAAGTAATTTGATTATGGATGCCTTTAATGCTGTAGATAGCAATTGGTAAGCTGTTTTTCAAGAGCCCTTCACTGGGCTCTATGTTAGTCCTATTTATGACATCAAGTCAGTTTTCCCAGATTGCTGGCTTTTGTTAGTTTGGTGTTGATAGTACTCTTGCCTCTAATTCAGAAGTTAATGTGTGCAAATTCTACTTCAGGACTTGGGCATGTAATCTAGTGTGACATTTCAGTGCTGTACTGGGAGGGGGGTTGCTGCTTTGCTGGTAATGCTGCTCCTCAGATAAGATGGTAAACTGAGTCACTGGCTACTTGTTCCAGTGGTTCCATTTGATCAAAAGATTCCACTGCATAAATAAAACAAAACAGTGCAGGGATTTCTTCTGGTGCCCTGGACAACATTCCTTTTTCAGGTGACACCACCATCAAAACAGAGTAACTTGTCATACCTGTTGCTGTGGGATCTTGTTATGCTTAAAATGGATGCTGCATTTATCTGTATAACAGCAGTGACTGTGCTTCAAAATAGTGCTGTGCGCCAAGGACAGGCTGGTGGAGGACCTTTGTCTTACGGATGTTTAGCGTAAGGCCCATGCTTTCGTACGCCTCAGTAAATACGTCGACTATGTCCTGGAGTTCAGCCTCTGTATGTGCGCAGATACAGGCATCGATTCATCAAGATCCACAGCGCGGCCCTGGACAACGTGGATCATTTCCCATATCTCGGGAGCCTCTTATCAACAAGAGCAGACATTGACGATAAGATTTAACACCACCTCCAGTGCGCCAGTGCAGCCTCCGGCCACCTGAGGAAAAGGGTGTTCGAAGACCAGGCCCTCAAATCTGCCACAAAGCTCATGGTCTACAGGGCTGTAGTAATACCCACCCTCCTGTATGGCTCAGAGACATGGATCATGTACAGTAAACACCTCAAGTCGCCGGAGAAATACCACCAACGATGTCTCCGCAAGATCCTACAAAACCCCTAGGAGGCCAGAAGCACCAACATTAACATCCTCGACCAGACCAACATCCTCAGCATTGAAGCATTGATCACATTTGATCAGCACCGCTAGGCAGGCCACATTGTCCGCATGCTAGATACGAGACTCCCAAAGCAAGCGCTCTACTCGGAACTCCTTCACGGCAAACAAGCCAAAGGTGGGCAAAGGAAACGTTTCAAGGACACCCTCAAAGCCTCCTAAAGTGCAACATCCCCACTGACACCTGGGAGACGCTAGCCAAAGACCGCCCTAAGTGGAGGAAGTGCATCTGGGAGGGCGCTGAGCACCTCGAGTCTCATGGCCGAGAGTATGTAGAAACCAAGCGCAGGCAGTGGAAGGAGCGTGCGGTAAACCTGTCCCACCCTCCCTTACCCTCAACGACTATCTGTCTCACCTGTGACAGTGACTGTGGCTCTCGTATTGGACTGTTCAGCCACCTGAGGACTCATTTTAAGAGTGGAAGCAAGTCTTCCTCGATTCCGAGGAACTGCCTACGATGATGATGATGATGCTTCAAAATAATTGATTGGAAGTGAAGTGTTTTGGGATGTTTCTGCGCCATATGATAAGGTGTCCGACACAAACATAAGCCTCAATTTCAAACTAATGCACTCGGTAGGGATGGGTCGAATGTCATTTTCCACTCCATCCGATTTTATTCTCCATTAACTTCAACGGTAATCATAATACAATAGAGAACCAAGCTGAATATAGAAAGTACAGATGAGATCACAGCAAATTGATGAAAGGTGTCATCGACAGTGCTATTAAGCAGCATTTACTCACCAATAATCTGCTCTCCACTGCTCACTTTGTGTTCCACCTTGACCGCTTGGCTCCAGACCTCATTACAGCCTTGGTCCAAACATGGTCAAAAGAGCTCATTTTCAAAGGTGAGGTGAGAGTGACTGCACTTGACATCAAGGCAACATTTAACTGAGTGTGGCATCAAGGAGCTCTAGTAAAACTGAAGTCAATGGGAATCAGGAGGAAAGCTCTCCACTAGCTGGAGTCATACCTAGCACAAAGGAAGATGGTTGTAGTTATTGGAGGCCAATGATCTCAGCCCCAGGATATTGCTGAAGGAGGTCCTCAGGGCAGTATCTAAGGCTCAACCTCTTCAGCTGCTTCATCAATGACCTTCCCTCCATCATAAGGTCAGGAGTGCGGATGTTCACTGATGATTGCACAGTGTTCAATTCCATTTGCAACTCTTCAGATAATGAAGCAGCCCATGCCTGTATGCAGCAAGACCTTGTTAACATTCAAGCTTGGGCTGAGAAATGGCAAGTAACATTTACGCCACAAAAGTGCCAGACAATCACTATCTCCAACAAGCGACTGTCTAACCACCACCCCTCAACGGCACTACCATCACCGAATCCCCCATAATCAACATCCTTGGGGTTACCATTGACCAGAAACTTAACTGGACCAGCCACATAAATAATGTGGTAACACGAGCAGGTCAGAGGTTGGGTATTCTTCAGCGAGTGTCTCATCTCCTGACTCCCCAAAACTTTCCCACAATCTAAAAGGCACAAATCAGGAGTGTGATGGAATACTCTCCACTTGCCTGGATGAGTCCAACTCCAACAACACTCAAGAAGCTCGACACCATCCAGGACAAAGCAGCTCGCTTGATTGGCACCCAATCCACCACCTTAAACATTCACTCCCTGCACCACTGGCATGCCATGGCTGCAGTGTGTAGCACCTACAAGATGCAGTGCAGCAACTCGCCAAGGCTTTTTCGACAGCATCTCCTAAACTTGCGACCTCTAACGCCTAGAAGGACAAGGCCTGCAAGTGCATGGGAACACCATCACCTGCAAGTTCCCCTCCAAATTACACACCATCCTGACTTGGAAGTATATCGCCGTTCCTTCATAGTCGCTGGGTCAATATCCTGGAACTCCCTCCCTAATAGCACGGTGAGAGTACCTTCACCCACAAGCAGTTTAAGAAGATGCATCACCACCACCTTCTCAAGGGCAATTAGAGATGGGCAATAAATGCTGGCCTTGCCAATGATGCCCACATCCCAGGAACAAATTTAATTTTTTTTTAAAAGGGAATAAAAGGGGCAAAGAGAATATGAGAATAGATTAGTGACTAACCTAAAATGGAAACCAGAATTTTTTTTATTAGCACATAAATAGTAAAAGGGTAGTCAAAGGAACATAGGGGCTGAGCAGGGTCCAAAAAGAAAATTGTTTTCTGCAGGCAGAGGGCACTTGGCCCAAAAAGAAAATTGTTTTGTGCAGGCAGAGGGCATGTCTTCGGTACTCAATTAATACTTTGCATCTGTTTTCACTCGAGAAGAGGATGCTGCCAATGTAGCAGTAATGGAGGAGGTAGTAGTGATATTGGAGAGGAAAAATTAGATAAAGAGGATATACTTAAAAGGTTGACAGTACTCAAAGTAGAAAAGTCACCTGGTCTGGATGGGATGCATCCTAGGTTACTGAAGGAAGAAAGGATACAAATTGCAAAGTCTGTAGGACACAATCTTCCTTGGATATGGGAGTGGTGCCAGAGGACTGGAGAATTGTAACTGTTACACCCCAATTTAAAAATAGGGATAAACATAAGAACATAAGATATAAGAGCAGTAGTAGGCCATTTGGCCCCTCAAGTCTGCTCCGCCATTCAATAAGATCAGGGCTGATCTGATCTTGGCCTCAATTTCACTTCCCTGCCCTCTTTCCATAACCCTTGACTCCTTTGTCTTTCAAAAATCTGTCTATCTCCATCTTAAATATATTCAATGACCCAGGCTCCACAGCTGAGAATTCTAAAGATTCATGATACTCTGATAGAAGAAATTCCTCCTCATTTCCGTTTTAAATGGGTAACACCTTATTCTGAAACTATGCCCCCTAGTTCTAGATTCCCCCAGAAGGGGAAACATCCTCTCTGCATCTACCCTAAGCCCCCACAGAATCTTATTCATTTCAATAAGATCACCTCTCATTCTTCTAAACTCCAATGAGTATAGGCCCAACCTTCTCAACCTTTCTTCATCAGTCAACCACTTCATCTCAGGAATCAACCTCATGAACCTTTTCTGAACTGCCTCCAATGCAATTATATCCCTCCTTAAATAAGGAGACCAAAAATGTATTCAGTACTCCAGGTGCGGTTGTACCAACCTGGACCTTTGTAGCGGGACTGCCTTACTTGTATACTCCATGCCCCTTGCAATAAAGGCCAACATTTTATTTGTCTTGCTAATTACTTGCTGTATCTGCATGCTAATTTTTTGTGTTTCATGTACAAGAACCCCCAAATCCACAGCATTTTGTAATCTCTCTCCATTTCAATAATAATTTGCTTTTTTATTTTTCCTACCAAAGTGGATAATCTCACATTCTCCCACATTAAACTCCATCTGCCAAATTTTTGCCCACTAATATAGCCTACCTATATCCCTTTGCAGATTCTTTGCATCCTCCTCACAACTTGCTTTCACATCTACCTTTGTATCATCAGCCAATTGGATTACATTACACTTGGTCCCTTCATCCAAGTCATTAATATAGATTGTAAATAGTTGAGGCCTCAGCACTGTTCCCTGTGGCACCCCATTAGTTACAGTTTTCCAACTGGAAAATGACCCATTTATCCCAACTCGCTGACTTCTGTTAGCTAACCAATCCTCAATCCATGATAATATATTATCCCCAGACCCCGTGAGCTCTTATCTTGTGTAGTAGTCTTTTATGTGGCACCTTATCGAATGCCTTCTGGAAATCCAAATACACAACATCTACTGGTTCTCCTTCATCCACCCTGCTTGTTACATCCTCAAAGAATCAAAGCAAATTTGTCAAACATGATTTCCCTTTCATAAACCCATGCTGGCCCTGCTTGATTTTATTATGATTTTTTAAATGTCCTGCTACTACTTCCGTAATAATGGACTCCAGCATTTTTCCAATGACAGATATTAGGCTTACTGGTCTATAGTTTCCTGCTTTCTGTCTCCCTCCTTTCTTAAATAGGGATGTTACAGTTGCAGTTTTTCAACGTTTTCTCTAGTCATAGTGATTGTTTAAGCTCCCCCCTCCCAATAGCCCCTTGATTATTAATTATTGGGATGATTTTAGTGACTTCTACCATGTAGACCGATGCAAAATATTTGTTCAAAGTCTCTGCCATTTCCCTGTTTCCCATTGTTAATTCCCCAGTCTTATCCTCTCAGGGACCAATGTTTACTTGTGTTGGGGTAAAAGGAAGACTTCTCTCCCTCAAGGCGGACTACCTGATATAGGAAGTCGACACCTGCCCTTTAGGTTGGGGTAAAAGGAAGACTTCACTTCCTCGAGGCGGACATCCTGATATAGGTAATCGACACCTCACCCTTCACCCTCCGTATAACAACCATGGAATCAAACAAACAAAACCTTAGGTTCAACTGGCTTTATTTCGAGCAAATGCAAGGGAAAGTTCAATCATGGAACCTTCAAAATACAAGGGGTTTCAAGTATAATTTATAGAGGTTTGGAGAGGAGCTACCCTCTTACAAAATCATCGATGGGTCTATTGCTATCAGCAGAGTTGCACTGATTTGTCGTCTCTTATCAGACTGGCTCTGAGTGGTACATGCAATTGTCCATCTCCCATCATATGTTAATTGTGTTTGTTCCGTGATTTGCACTTTGCCATAGTCTATATGACGTCTGAAGTAACTGTTCCAAAATACTGGCTTTCTTATCTCTTCCTCAGAGACTTCGAATCAAAATTGTAACTGCTGACTTCTGTTGTTTTGTTATGTGTTACTAAGATTAAGGATGAGTTAACCATACAGTTTTAATTCTTTATACCTACATAAGCAACTGTTACATACAATAGGCAATTATAATCCATACCATCACTGATTCCTCAGACCCTCCTAATACTGATTAGTTCACTACGTTCAGCATTGTGTTCTGACCACCTATTTGTCTGCTCTTTGCCTGTTACAACTGTATATCCCTTACAACTCCCCCCTTATGGCCCTTGGCTATATGCCAAAGATAGGCCATTTCCCAATTAATTCCTCATGAGTGAGCTTCCAGGGTGTCCTTTCGCTTGGGTAGCACTACTTCCCAAGCTGCAGGACCTATCTGTTGGCTTTCCCATCAACGTTATACTAAAACTTCCTTTCTGGTGGACTGTCTAATTTCCCTTTATTCAATGTTTTAACTATAGTACAGACTAGGGCCTGCCTCTTATGTAAGTCACACTTTTTACAGGATAATACTAGCAAGATGAGTTCCCTTGCACTGCAACCAGCACATTGAGTCTAGCATAGTTTGTGTATAAGTCCCTTCCAGCCAACACTTTCTCGGTGTTCGAATTATGCCCCACCTGGGGTATCCTCTGTTTCTTCTATCTTTCCTCCATTTCGGGTCTTCTCTATGGTGTCCAATTCAGTTGAGTTTTTTCCTCATTCAGTTCGAGTATCGATTTTCCTTGTGGCCCGATGGTCTTCGCATAACCTCCTCAGGTAATGTCCATCATTGTCCCATCGATGGTTTCCTCCTTTAGTTCAGGGGTTATAATAAACCCGTTTATATCTGTCTCGTCAAGCAGAGTAAAGCAGAAGTCAGTATCCATAATGGTACATGAGGTGTTCCTTTCTTCATTTCAGTTGCCGTGGTGCTCACACATCAATCTCCATTTCCTCGTGGAACAGCGATAATTTCATAGTCCTGTGTTAGGGGGTTGATACTCAAGGTGCACCCGTCCACTTGATCATATCCACAGTTATCTTTGATCATTCGTAATGGATCTCGACATAAAACAACTTGATTATTTTTATAACAATCATCTATGCTGAGATTCTTAGTACTGTTGTTCTCTTCAGTTACATTTCTGGATTGCCAATGTACTGCACTCGAGTTTCTCCTACATTGTTTGTTTGGTGTAGAGGACCACCCTTTGTCACATCATACTGTGGTATAGATAATACAAAACCTATTATATTCTCATTTCTCCCCAACAATCCCTGTAAGGTTCATGTTAGGGCATCAACTCAATCATCTATCATGTGCAGGTCTATAATGTTTACCATCACAACCCCCGCCGTGTATCCCACCACGTATCCTGCCGTGTATCCCGCCGCGTATCCCATGCATACCATTTCTAATATCTCTCTTTTTCCCCAGTCCCACTTTTTACCTGACCCTCTTTCCACACTAAACTTCATGGTTTTTGATTCCGGTCAGAATTCTATATAGGCTTATGGTGTTTGATCTGCAGAAGTTGGGGATTGTTATTTTGGAATACAGTAATTATTTGCTGATGTACCCCAAAGTGTATCTTATCTTTGGTTGCCTTACCAATCCCCCTTTTGCCCCAGCGTTCATAGTTGGACACGTTTGTGGCACTGGGGGTGTGGTGGTCGGGGCCCTGGTAGTGCTCACTGTTGCTAAAGTAGTGGATGGGGCCGTGTTGGTGGGTCTATCTCGGGAGATAACCTTCCACCACCATTCATAGATGTTGAATGAAATCTGCATCCCCTTCCCCCGGATGCAGTATCTTTGTCTCTCCTGATTATAAAACACACCACGGTCTTATTCCCACTAATTATTGGTCCCGTATTGTTGGCCCGTCCCCAATGTTGTTTTGTTTCCTTGTTAAGTTGTTTTATGTCCGTTATTTAATTCTACTGTTGCTCCATCTGTCACCGTCAGTGTTTTTGATTCTTTATCACAACTAATGTCGCCTGACTCCCTGTAATATAGGCGTTGCCGTCCCTCAGCCTGTTGTCCTTGATATGAGGCTGCGTTACCCCATGTTGTTCCCACGAGCACCAGAGTCCTGCAAAAAAAACATTTCCCGGTCGTCACCAATTAGTTAGTGACCATGCTTTTTTAACTGGGTCCAGTGTTTCCACTTGCCGCTACCCCTTATAACTACGCAGGTGCACATGTCCCTTACCATCCTCACCATTATCTGATTGGTCCCTTTGGGGTATTTGGACCTTCTGTTCCTTAGTGTCATTCTCGAAGTTCTTGATTACTTGCTGATCTTTAACCTGATCTTTTAAGTCATAAGGTCCTTCGTCCTCGCATCCTGTAACCAAGACTTCTGGCAGTCTCATTAGTTCAAAGGGTGTCAGTCCTGTCATCCGACTAGGGTTGCCCTGAGCTTCATCAGTACTCGGGTAACCTGTCTACCCATCCCTTTCCAGTCTCTTCGATTGCCTTGGCTAGGGCCACTTTTAAGGTCCTATTCTTTCGTTCCCCCAATCCAGAAGATTCCGGATGATATGGGATATTTTGGCCTGATCCCTAGTAAAGCGCAGGCCTGTTTCATTATCTTCCCTGTGAAGTGTGCCTTGATCTGAGTCCAGCTGTAGTGGCATTCCCCATCGGGTTATTATAACTAGGCAGCATGTCTTCCCCTTGTTGCTGGGTAATGGTCCAGTAAAATCTATCTGTAAGTTTTCCCAGGGTTCTTCCTGCCGGGGCTGATGTCCCATTCTGACCTTTACTTTCCCCCTGAGTTGTATTTTGCATATGTCAGGCACCTTCTAGAGTAGTTCTCTGTATCTCTACCCATTCTCTTCCACCACCAGCATCTGGACATCGAGCTTATCATGTTATTCTACCTGTATGGACATACCCGTGGTATAAATTTAGTAGGCTCCCCTGGATACATTCCGGGGCCACCACATTCCCGTCTTTCCCGTTGATCCCTTGTTGGGCCCCTCTCTGCTTCCACCCCTCCTTTTCCTGTGAAGTGGCTTCTCCCTGTACCTTAAGCATGTTTATTTCCTCAGGCACGATTCTCTGACCTGGGCTTCCCTGGCCAGTGTACCTGTCTCTGCCACACGCTTGGCTGCCTCGTCTGCCCATGCATTTTCCTGTTGATGTTGATCAGTGTTTTATTGTCCCTCCTCCTGAAGTCATGCATCTCCGTCTACTCCAGGCTATCGTATAATCATGCATTACTCCAAAAGCATACCGACTGTCTGTATAGATGTTTACTCTTTTTTGCTTAGCCATCCTCAAAGCCTTGGTGAGAGCCACTAATTCAACCACTCAAGCTGATAAGCCCCCTTCTAGCTGTCTTTCCCTTCTAACCTATCGGCTGCTATCTACCACTGCCCATCCCGTCTGTGGTGTCCTGTTGATATAGCGCCGAGACCCATCTACATATAGATCCATGTTTGCCTCCTCAAGCCTGACTACTTCCCTCGTCTTCTCCTGTCGGGCTACACTGATTCTCCTTTCCCTGCGCAATGATCCATCCTGCAGGGTTGTTACAGTTGTCTTTTATTGTTACCATCCCATTGGGGGGCGGGGTAAGAGCATTGCTTCCCACCTAGCCTTTTGCGTGTCGGATATCGGTTTTAGTCTTCCTGTGTTAAGCAATTCTACTAAGGTATGCTGGGGACATTACTATGCCACTGGCCTATGCCTGTCCCCCTGTAATGATCTTTACTGTGGTGGGTATAGATGTGAAAGGGCCTATTCTGGTCGGGTAATCCCAAGGCTGGAGCATTTGTGAGAGCTTGTTTCTTCTGCAGTAGTTGAATAGCCCTAGTACCTGCTTGACCCCTTTCACGGTTCCTGGACTGGGCATTGATCGAATTGCTTCCTTTCTGTCCTCGGGCATCTGTCTCTTCCCTTGTGATATTATGTATCCTAGATATGTTACTTCGCTCCTTCCTACCTGCACCTTCCTATGATTTATGTTTAATCCTGCACTCTGTAGAGCTCCTAGCACTGTAGTTAAAGCTAGTTTATGTTGTATTCCTTCTTGTTCAGGCAATACACCTATTTCTCAGTCATTTTTCTAGATCCCTTTAAGTTGTATTCCTTCTTGTTCAGGCAATACACCTATCCCCTTTCTTGGTTTTCGTCCTTCCGTAGTTCACTATAGCTTTGTTCTATAGATTACTCCCTTCTAGTTCTTTATACAGATTACCTTCTTCCCCGTCAATGCTACAGCTGCAGGTGGTACAAAAAACATACTCACTGCCATTGCTAGCTGCCACATCATTCAGGTCGGAGGGTCTGCGCTCTGCTCGCAGCACCAATTGTTGGGGTAAAAGGAAGACTTCTATCCCTTGAGGTGGACTACCTGATATAGGAAGTTGACACCTGCCCTTTAGGTTAGTGTAAAAGGAAGACTTCTCTTCCTCGGGGCAGACTACCTGATATAGGTAATCGACACCTCACCCTTTGCCCTCCGTATAACGACCATGGAATCAAACAAACGAAACCTTAGGTTCAACCGGCTTTATTTCGAGCAAATGCAAGGGAAAGTTCAATGGTAGAACCTTCAAAATACAAGTGGTTTCAAGTATAATTTATACAGTTTTTGGAGAGGAACTACCCTCTTCTAAAATCAGCGATCGGTCTATTACTATCAGCGGAGTTACATTGATTTGTTGTCTCTTATCAGACTAGTTCTGAGTGGTACATGTAATTGTCCATCTCCCATCATATGTTAATTGTGTTTGTTCCGTGATTTGCACTTTTCCATAGTCTATATGACGCCTGAAGTAAATGTTCCAAAATACTGGCTTTCTTATCTCTTCCTCAGAGACTTCCAATCAAAATTGTAACTGCTGACTTCTGCTGTTTTGTTATGTGTTACTAAGGTTAAGGATGAATTACCCATACAGTTTTAATTTGTTATAAGTGTGCTATACCTACATAAGCAAGTGTTACATGCAATAGGCAATTATAATCCATACCATCACTGATTCCTCAGACCCTCCTAATACTGATTAGTTCACTACCTTCAGCATTGTGTTCTGACCACCTGTTTGTCTGTTCTTTGCCTGCTACAACTGTATATCCCTTATAACTTCCTTTTCCATTTTTACTCTCTTCCTTTTTATATACCTGTAGAAGCTCTTACTGTCTGTTTTTTTATATTTCTTCCTAGTTTACTCTCAAACTATCTTCGATCTCTTTATTATTTTTTAATTTGTCCTTTGTTGCTTTCTAAAAATGTCCCAATCCTCTGGCTTTCCACTATTATTCGCAACATTGTATGCCTTTATTTTCAATTTGCTACCATCCTTTACTTATTTAGTTCATCCTTCTCTTAGCGTCTTTCTTTCTCACTGGAATATATCCTTGCTGAGAGTTATGAAATATCTCCTTAAATATTTGCCATTCCTTATCTGCCGTCTTATTTTACCAGTCTACTTTAGCCTTCATATCTTTGTAATTGCTTTATTTAAGTTCAGAACACTAGTTTGAGACCTACCTTTCTCACCCTCAAATTGAATTTTAAATTCTACCATGTTATGATCACTCTTCCCAAGTGGATCCTTTACTATGAGATCATTACACATTACCAGATCTAAAATAGGCTGCTCCCTGGTTGGTTCCACAACGTATTGATCTCAGAAACTATCCTGAATACACTCTATGAACTCTTCCTCAAGGCTACCTTTGCCAATTTGATTTGTCCAATCAATATGAAGATTAAAATCGCCCATGATTATTGCCGTACATTTCTTACAAGCGTCTATTATTTCTTAATTTATACTCTGTCCCACAGTGTAGCTACTGTTAGGAGGCCTATGGTCTACTCCCACCAGTGACTTATTTGCCTTATTATTTGTTATTTCCACCCAAACTGATTCTACATCTTGATCTTCTGAGCCAATATCATTTCTCATGACTGCACTGATCTCATCCTTTATTAACAGAGCTATCCCAACTCCTTTTCCTTTCTGCCTGTCCTTCCGAAATGGCAAATACCCCTGAATATTCAGTTCCCAGCCTTGGCCAACTTGCAACCACGTCTCTGTAATGGCTATCAGATCGTACCCATTTATTTCTATTTGTACCGCAACTCATCTATAATGTTACGAATGCTCGTGCATTTAGATAAGGAGCTTTTAATTTTGTCTTTTTAATTACTTTTCCCTGGCAAACTGGCAACTACCAGCCAGTCAGCCGAATATTGGTGGTGGGTAAATTTTTAGAGTCAATAACTCGGGACAAAATGAATTGCCAGTTGGAAAAATATGAGCTAATAAATAAAAGTTAGCATGTCTTTGTTAAAGGCAAATCATATTTGACTAACTTGATTTGAGTTCTTTAATGAAGGTATGGAGAGCGTTGAAGAGGGTAGTGAGGAAGTTTGTATATGGACTTTCAAAAGTTGTTTGACAAAATATCATATAATAGAATTGTCAGCAAAATTAGAGCCCATGGGACAGAGGCAGTGTGTATATGAAATTGGCTGAGCGACAGAAAGCAGAGAGTAGTGGTGAATGGTTGTAGGGAAGTATACAGTGGTGTTCCCCAAGGGTCGCTATTTGGATGACTACTCTTTTTGATATATATTAATGGCCTAGACTTGAGTATACATGGTATAATTTCAAAGTTTGCAGATGATACGAAACTCAGAAATGTAGTTAACAATGAGGAAGATAGTAACAGACTTCAGGAGGTCATGGACAGACTTCTAAAATGAGCAGACACATGGCAGATTAAATCTAACGTAAAGATGTGAAGTGATACATTTTAATAGGAAGAATGGGTAGATGCAATATAAACTAAACAATACAATTTTAAAGGGGGTGCAGGAACAGAGAGACCTGGGTGTGTGTGTCCACAAGTCTTTAAAGGTGGAAGGACAAGTTGCAAAGTCTGTTTAAAAAAACATCTGGGATCCTTAGTTTTGTTAATAGAGGCATAGAATACAAAAGTAGGCAAGTTATGCTAAACCTTTATAAAACACATAGGCCTCAGCTGGAATATTCTGTTCTATTCTGGGCATCACATTTTAGGAAGGATACAAGGCCTTTGAAAGGGTGCAGAGGAGAATTACTAGAATCGTACCAGGGATGAGGGAGTTAAGTTACATGGAGAGACTGGAGAAGCTGGGATTGTTCTCCTTTAGAGCAGAGAAGGTTAAGAGAAGATTTGATACAGGTGTTGAAAATCATGAATGGTTTGATAGAGTAAAAGAAGGAAAGACTTGGATTTCATGACCACCAGACGTCGCAAAGCACTTTACAGCAATGAAGTACTTTTGGAGTGTAGTTACTGTTGTAAAGTAGTAAATAAGGTGGAGAAAATATGGAAAACTGTTTCCAGTGGCAGAAGGGTGGCTAACCAGAAGCCACAGATTGAAGGTGATTGGCAAAAGAATCAGAGGCGACATGATGAAACCTTTTGATACACAGCGAGTTGTTTTGATCTGGAATGCGCTGCCTGAATGTGTTGTGAATAGTAATTTTCTAAAGGGAATTGGATAAATACTTGAAGGGTAAAAGTAGGACTAATTAGATCGCTCTACCAAAGAGCAGGCACAGGCACGATTGGCCGAATGGCCTCTGTTTGTGCTGCATCATTCGATGATTCTATGATTCTAATATAGAGAAACAGTGATTACAACTTGCATTTATATAGCGCCTTTAACATGACAAAACTTCAGAAGAGCGTCGACAAAATTTGACAGCAAGTCAAAGAAGGCCATACTAGGACAGGTGACCGAAAGCTTGGTCAAAGAGGAAGGACTTAAATGAGAGAGAGGTAGAGAAGCGGAGAGGTTTACAGAGGGAATTACAGAGCTTAGGGCCCAGGCAGCTGAAGGCACTGCTACCACTGGTGGAGCGATTAAAATTGGGGATGTGCAAGAGGCCAGAATAGGAGGAGCGCAGAGATCTTTACGTGTTGTAGGGCTGAAGGAGGTTACACCTGGCTGGAATCTTCCCAGCCCTGCGAGTGCGGGTTTGGAGGCGGGCCCGCTGTTAAATTGGCTTTGATTGACAGCGGGTCAGGATCCCGTTCTGAACCCACCTCCGTGTGAGTTTCTCAACTATAAGGTCGGCGTTCGGATAGCCAACCCGACAGCAAGTGGTGGGACAGGTAATTTACATAATTAAAAGGTACTTAAATGGTAGTTAAGATGGTTAAAAGCAGACACTTACAATTTTACCAACCTTTTACCAACGGGTTTGCCATCCCTCGGAGAACACGCCAGGTAAGTGGAGTCGGGTTCTCAGTGAATCTCTCTTGCTTTGGCTAGTTGACAGCTGCAGAAGTGGTATAAAAGCATCATTTCACAGCTGTTCACTTTACAATGTCAGAAGTTGAAGCTTTCAGATTTTGGGCAAGATTTGTGAGTTGTATACACTGTGGAGTTGTTTGCAGTGAGCTCTCTATTCACTGTCACCTCCTTGGAGCAACCTCTCTCCCCATTGACAGGGCACTTATGTCATCTCAACCTCACCTGCCATCTATTCCAGCAGCATCGGTGCCCCAGAAAAAATCTCACCTTAGTCCTCAGAATCCCACCACGATCAGCCCCAACACCAACATCACTAAATACACCAGCATCATCACCAACAACACCAACCTTCTCTGCAATCACCTGATGCTGCACAGTACACAGGGCATCAGCACCCGATCACAATGCTGCCTGGGAGGCCAGTGATGGCCTCACCATGACCACATTTACTTCACTTGACGCTGTACACCCTGACTGCCACATGATGCGCCAGGTTCACCACCTCACACCAGCTCCATAAAGCATCCCTGCAATGACCAACCCATTCCTTTCACACTCATCACCATTGTGGGGGATACCCTTATGTCTCTCATTCATTACAACTCATTAAGCCACTTCTAAAGGTGCTCACAAATCTGTCCAAGAATGCAAAGTGTTCAAAATAAAAATTTCAATGGCAATACATTAACCATTAACTATACATGAACATTGGCTAAAGAACCCAAGTGCCTACACTTGTGTGTTGTTAGTTGGTATGATTGGACAAGGATGCAGGTGAGTGTAAGGAGTGGCTAGTGAAATGGGGAACTGATAATGTAGATTTCATCTACCTTGGTGGGTCCTGAAGCCACTGCTGGCTGCAGCCCGCTGTGTGGAAATGGTTTTACACTGGGCTTGTTAAGCACGCGCGTTTCCCGGCCAATTGAAGGAAGTGGGTCTGATGGCATGACACGTCATCAGCCGGTTTCCTTAAAGGGATTATGTCCAAATTGATTTTGACAGTTGTGCTGTCAGTGTTCTACAGCATTGAGGTGCTGCAAAAACTGACAAGCACTGCACAGAGGTGCACGGCTGCATCCAGGCTCTCCCGTGATTCCCTCCATATGTTTATGGAGGGAGTCACAACATGCATCGAGGTTCTCTTCCCTTCCAATCGGTGGAAGAGACCACCCCAGGAGATCAATGTAGCCTGGTTGTATATTACACGTGAGGACACAAACAGGGATGCTGTCAGGAGAAACCGGCTGCAGTGGCGTAAACCTTTCAATGATCTTAGTGGATCATGAAACATTACTGCAAACCACTTTCTATATTCAGCTTGGTTCTCTACTGTATTATGATCACCGTTGAAGTTAATAAGAACATGAGAAATAGGAGCAGGAGTAGGCCATATGGCCCCTCGAGCCTGCTCCGCCATTTAATACGATCATGGCTGATCCGATCATGGACTCAGGTCCACTTCCCTGCCCGCTTTCCATAGCCCCTTAATCCCTTACCGGTTAAGAAACAGTCTATCTTTGTCTTAAATTTATTCACTGTCCCGGCTTCCATAACTCTCTGAGGCAGCAAATTCCACAGATTAACAAACCTCTGAGAGAAAAAATTCATCCTCATCTCTGTTTTAAATGGGCGGCCCCTTATTCTAAGATTATGCCCCCTAGTTCTAGTCTTCCCCATCAGTGGAAACATCCTCTCTGCATCCACCTTGTCAAACCTCCTCATAACCTTATACATTTCGATACGATCACCTCTCATTCTTCTGAATTCCAATGAGTAGAGGCCCAACCTCCTCAACCTTTCCTCATAAGTCAACCCTCTCATCTCCGGAATCAACCTAGTGAACCTTCTCTGAATTGCCTCCAAAGCAAGTATATCCGTTCGTAAATATGGAAACCAAAACTGCACGCAGTATTCCAGGTGTGGCCTCACCAATACCCTGTATAACTGTAGCAAGACTTCCCTGCTTTTATATTCCATCCCCTTTGCAATAAAGGCCAAGATTCCATTGTGCTTCCTGATCACTTGCTGTACCTGCACACTAACCTTTTGTGTTTCATGCACAAGTATCCCCAGGTCCCGCTGTACTGAGCACTTTGCAATTCTTCTCCATTTAAATAATAACTTGCTCTTTGATTTCTTTCTACCAAAGTGCATGACCTCACACTTTCCAACATTATACTCCATCTGTCAAATTTTTGCCCACTCACTTCGCCTGTCTATGTCGTTTTGCAGATTTTTTTGTGTCCTCCTGATACATTGTTTTTCCTCCCATCTTTGTATCGTAGCAAACTTGGCTATGTTACACTCAGTCCCTTCTTCCAAGTCATTATTATAGATTGTAAATAGTTGGAGAGTAAAATCGGATGGAGTAGAATATGGTGTCCAATGCATCCCTAACGGGTGCGTTAGTTTAAAATTGAGGCTTATGTTTGTGTTGGACACCTTATCATTTTGTACAGAAACATCCCAAAACACTTTACATACAATCAGTTATTTTAAATCACAGTTACTGTTGTTATACAAATAAATTTACCATCCATTTTAAGCATAACAAGATCCCACAGCAACAGGTATGACAAGTTACTCTGTTTTGATAGTGGTGTTAGCTGAGAAAGGAATGTTGTCCAGGGCACCAGAAGAAATCCCTGCACTGTTTTTTAAATTTATACCATGGAATCTTTTGATTTATCAGAACCACTGGAACAAGTAGCCAGTGCCTCAGTTTACCATCTTATCTGAGGAGCAGCATTACCAACAAAGCAGCAACTCCCCTCCCAATATAGTCATGTTAAATTACATGCCCAAGTCCTGAAGTGGGATTTGCACCCATTAACTTCTGAATTAGAGGCAAGAGTACTATCAACACCAAACTGACAAAAGCCAGCAATCTGGGAAAACTGGCTTGATGTCATGAATAGGAATAGGATTAACATAGAGCCCAGTGAAGGGCTCTTAAAAAACAGCTTACCAATTGCAATCAACAGCATCAAAGGCATCCATGATCAAATTACTGGAAATTATTGGAAAGTCCGTCGCATGCTAGACCACATGTGGCTTGGTGTCAAATTTTGTTGTATTAACACTGCTATGAAGCGTCTTGGTATGTTTTACAATGTTAAATGTGCTATATAAATGCAAGTTGTTGTTTAATGTATTAAGCTGCTAATTATGTGGACACAAAATTTGTTTTCTGGATATTTTATAGTATAATCTCATAAATTAGGTTAATAGTAGTCCTTCCTGGATTCTTAGAGTTTTATATTGATCGGAATTTTGTTTATCTAAAATTAATCAAAATTTTGTGTGAATTAGATACACAGTACTGATTAATTCATTCATCTCCTATGTCTCATAAACTATCAATTTTAATCTCCAACTTTTATAAAGGTAGATTCCCAGGCCTTAAACTATTAATTAAAATATGAAGCTGTTTATGATGATGCAATATTGACCATGTGCATTTCCCGCACTTTTCCCTGCAATGGAAGCAAAGTCAAATGGTAAATGCTAACTTGGTTTGATAAGTGCATTGGCAGAACAGGGCCTATATATTGTGAAATTATTTAATAATAATCTCTTTCACTGCTTACTGATATCAGTTAGAGAACATCATTGTAACTTAGTAAACCAATCCAAACTAGTTTGCCATCATCATCATAGGCAGTCTCGGAATCGAGGAAGACTTGCTTCCACTCTAAAAATGAGTCCTTAGGTGGCTGAACAGTCCAATACAAGAACCACAGTCCCTGTCACAGATGGGACAGATAGTCGTTGAGGGAAAGGGTGGGTGGGACTGGTTTGCCACATGCTCTTTTTGCTGCCTGCGCTTGATTTCTGCATGCTCTCGGCGATGAGACTCGAGGTGCTCAGCGCCCTCCCGGATGCACTTCCTCCACTTAGTGCGGTCTTTGGCCAGGAACTCCCAGGTGTCGGTGGGGATGTTGCACTTTATCAGGGAGGCTTTGAGGGTGGCCTTGCAACATTTCCTCTGTCCACCTTTGGCTCGCTTGCTGTGAAGGCGTTCCGAGTAGAGCGCTTGCTTTGGGAACTGGCATGCGAACGAAGTGGCCTGCCCAGCGGAGTTGATCAAGTGTGGTCAGTGCTTCAATGCTGGGAATGTTAGCCTGGTCGAGGACGCTGATGTTGGTGCATCTGCCCTTCCAGGGGATTTGTAGGATCTTGCGGAGACATCGTTGGTGTCTACTGAACATGGTCCATGTCTCTGAGCCATATAGGAGGGCGGGTATTCTGATAGCCCTGTAGACCATGAGCTTGGTGGTGGATTTGAGGGCCTGGTCTTCAAACACTCTTTTCCTCAGGCGGCCAAAGGCTGTACTGGACACTGGAGGCAGTGTTGAATCTCATCATCAATGTCCGCTCAACTGGTTTGTAGTGGTCACCCGGCCACATAGCTTTGTATTTGCAGAAAGATATTTTTTAACATGTGTTTCTAGTGTCTCCCTGTCATCAAGGTGAAGGATGTCAATACTAGACGTTCAAATATTTCCTATTTTTGTCACCATGTGTTGGGTATAATATGAGTTCAATGCAGAATAAAGGCTCCTCAGCTGTATACTTTAACCCAAAGGACAATGACCCAGATTTTGCTGTACTAAAAATGATGAGGCTGTCAGCACTCACCGTTATTCTGGGTAAAACTGATAGCAACTTCTGGCATCTGCATATGTGCACTTAAACGTGGAAATCCAGACGTTTCTATCAGAGATACCATGCTCCTCCATAGGATATGCTGGGGCCAAAATTCAGGTGGGCCAGAAAGCTGCCGCACCTATGAGTTTTTAACTGGTACTCATCGCTGTAACACTTGGTGTGGTGAGTAGATCCATTTTCACGACTTTGAATTTTTTTCAAAGTTCTACAGGAAATGGATCATCGGCAGACTGGCTGAAAATGGGACGGTTGGGCCATCTGCTGCTGTCACTCAAGGTGGTGCCTTCTACAGGAGATATGTTGGATCTGTGAACAGGGCAGGCAGTGGAGAGACTGATCAACCAATCAGCTTGAAGATTTCTCACAGATGGCAAAGCAGGAAATAAAAATCAGGAAATATAAATTACATTTCAATCATTGTCCAGAAAGCGGAATAAAGATTGGAACATACACATGGGATTAAGGGAGATTGGTTTTAAAATCTGCAACATTTTAATTTTCTTCTGAAGGAATGAGACTCCACACTTTTTAATTTAATTTTTCAAGCCCAGAGAGGTTGCTCATCAGTAATTATGAATTAGTGTGCATCACCACACTTTCTCCCCTCCATTAAAGGGGAGAGATTTGATTGTTTTTTTAACTTGGCCACTGGGCCACTAGGGAGGGTTCTCGGCTGGGCCAGCAGGTGCCAGGCTGCCTGTTGTCAGCCCAGCCGAACCTGGGAAATTCTTCCATTGCAGCCATGGCAGTGGGCCCTCCCCTTTAAGGGCAATCACATTGCCGGCCGCACATAGTCTTCAGAGGGTGCACCAGCAGGTAGACCTGCCAGGGGCACCGAGCAGCGGGGGATCAGCGGATCGAGCTGAAAATTGATAAGTAAGTATTTACTTGATTTTAATTGGGTGGTCCATCTACTTGGCCAGGATGGGATCCAGGCCAAAAAATCCCTGACCTGAATTTTGATTGGGGCGGCCTGTTGATCCCAAAGCGGCAGCCATTCTATTTTTAGGAATGGCCGCCACAAACGGGTATTAACAGGTCTCTATGAGACCCTGAATTTCAGCCCTGCTGTTGCAGTCTTTGCCGATGGGATCAACACAAAAATCACTGTTACGCTGTGAACTTAAACTAATTACCCATTATTATCACACTAAAGACTGATGAAAAAAATTAAGCCTTATTCAATCATGTGTAACTGAGATTTTAACGACAGACTAATTCATAATTACTGCTGAGCAACTTCTCTGGGCTTGAAAAATTAAATTAAAAAGTGTGGAGTCTCATTCCTTCAGAAGAAACTTAAAATGTTGCAGATTGTAAAACCAATCTCCCTTAATCCCATGTGTATGTTCCAATCTTTATTCCGCTTTCTGTACAATGATTTAAATGTAATTTATATTTCCTGCTTTTTATTTCCTGCTTTGCCATCTGTGAGAATTTTTCAAGCTGATTGGTTGATCTCTCCACTGCCTGCCCTGTTCACAGATCCAACATATCTCCTGTAGAAGGCATCAAATTCAAACTGACATTGGAAAAAAGGAAGCCTGTACTCGAGAACCAGCTAAAATTTGTGGGTAGCATTTATCGATGTGAACGGTGAGTGTCGTTCCTTCGCTGCTGACCTCAAAGTCCGGGCCACTGTGTCAAAAATGCACATCCTACACAGCACTAACATGCATTTTTCCATTTACCACATTAACCATCCTTGCAATTTCACAGAGTGTTGTTACCAATTTGTGCCAAATTATGGCAGTTTTGTGTTCTGAATTCTTGTGGATTTGCCCAAATCCATTTCAGATGGGACCTCTACAGCTGTATGAAAGTGGAAAATTACATCTCATCTGTCTGGGCTGAATTAAACCAAGGTCCCAGAAGTGAAAGGGCAATTTGCTAATCTATTATGCCACTCTGTCCTTTTGATCTAGATTTATGATACATAGAGACCACACAATAGAGAGCAGTGAATGACCACATTTAATCAATTAGGGTTGACATTGAATGAGCTGTTCTCTTTAAGCTGTTTGTCAAAATCAGAATAAAGTGTGTAGTCCACCACTTATTTATTCTATATTCTGTTTATATAATGTATATCAGGATAATCAAATAATAATTGTCTTTTCAATTTTCTTTCTTCCTTTCCTAGAAACAAGACTTACGGTGGAATCTTGGTTGTGGCACCTTGATGATACCTGTTTTGTAATCAGAATATCAGCAAGCTATCTAACCATTGGGGAATTAAAATTGAGCCAGTTTCCTGTCTTTTGCTCAGTGGTAGCACTCTCACCTGAGCCAGAATATTGTGGGTTCAAGTCCCATTTGCGAGACTTGAGCCCATAATCTAGGTTGACAATTCAGCCCAGTGCTGGAGAAATGCCATCTATCAGCTGAGATGTTAAACTGAGACCCCATCTTCCATCTAAAGTGTACATGAAAGACCCCATGGCACTATTCAAAAAAAGAGTAGGTGAATTCTCTTCCGTGTCCTGGCCAATATTTATTCCTTAACCAACATCATAAAAACAGATTATCTGGCCAGTATATTGCTGTTTGTGGGACCTTGTTTGTCTGCCACATTTCTTACATTACAACAGTGACTGCACTTCAAAAGTACTTCATAGAATCATAGAATGGTTACAGCACAGAAGGTCATTTGACTCGTGGAGCCCGTGCCGGCTCTCTGCAAGAGCACCTCAGCTAATCCCACTCCCCCACCCTTTCCCCACTTGCTGTAAAGTACTTTGGGGGAGAAATTGGCCTGGTTAGCATCTTATTACCACCTGCAGGGAGTGATAATGGGACGCTAAAGGGTTACCAACAGGACGTGGCAGAATCACCAACACCCGGGAAACTTCCCTGGCGGTTTTGCACTGGTGCTAACACTTATTTATTTTTTTTTTATAAATTCGTAGCCAATCGTTCCAATTCTTTGTCAAATCACAAACGCCAGAGGTCACCTTGCACATGCCAAGGATCACTCTGCGCCAATGCTCTTAGCCAAAAGGCCTAGAGCCACTGCACCGTTCCTGGAAGTACTGCAATACCAGGTTCGTGCCATGGAGGTGGATGGGTCAAGCCACCCCACACACCTCCTAACACTTATTGCCCCGCTCTCTTGCGTCACGGAGATCGTGGCGCCCCATTACCCCCCCACCACCCCCTCCCGGATGTAAAATTAGCTCTTGCCCCCTGCAGCATCGCTGGCCGTCAACAATGGCAACTGCAGGAGGCGTTGTCACCTGGGCTGGCCATTTGAAGAGCAGTAATTAAAGGCAATAGTGGTCAGGCAACATTTACTTATCTCCCCATTCTAGTGCCTCCTGATTTATTTTGCCCCCACAATTGCTTAGCCCTCCACTGTCTTAGATTGATTGGCGCTGCTATGCACGTAGCACAGATGACGTGGCCCAACACAGGCAGCATGAAAAGTCATTCACCCAGCATTGGCCCTTCTCTTTAAGCAAGGGAAGGAGCCTGTACAGACGGTAGCGCTCCACTGAACATTGCTCAGGGCTCTGCCAATACCACCTCTTTCGCTCACTTTACCACTCTAAAGGAGATGATGGCGCTTGATTTAGCGCTCCACTTCCCTCTTGGAACGCTAAAGCGGAAGTTCCCAGGAGCAGCAAATCTTTTTCGCCCGCCGATACTTTTGTGCTCCCTAAAAAGTTATTGCCCCAAATGGGGCGCGACACAATTTCTAGTCCTTTGGGACATCCTGAAATTGTGAATGGCGCTATATAGATGCAAGCCTTTCTTTCATCCAGTATTTACGTATTCACATTCTGACAGAAGTCAATGGATAATAAAGGCTGTCTGAATGTTTTTTCGCTCTCTTTAGCCTAGGGCCATTGAGATAAATTATTGTTATATATATTGCTGTAACAGTCTAAGATCAAGAAACGCAGCGCAGAGCGGGGACTTATCTGGGTTTTTCCTGGTCCGCCTGGTTCAATACCATATGGATAATGCACGGAGCCACTGAAGGAGCTTTGAATAACAAAGTTAACTTTTATTTAGTTTAGTATTTAAAAAGATCAGGTTTCTTTTCTGAGGATCATGACTGTACACCTCCCTACAATCACACACCAGTTGGGCAGCAACTTTTGGCAGAATTTGTAAATTTTAAATTTGCTTTCCAGCCATACGTTCCAGTATGAGTCATGAGAGGAGATTGGGGCGGGGGATATAATTTGGACAGAAATACAAAAAGTCCCACGGCAAGGTTTCCCTAATCAAATGCAGAGTTGAAGAAATAAATATCTGAAATGTTGGGTTGAGATTGGATCGGTGATATCAGTAAAGCTTCAGCATATCTCTGCCGTCGCATATTTAGACGGTTTATGAATTCATTAATCGATACAGCTTGGGTGTGCATTCTGAAAATTAATGGCGGCAGATGGGAATTAATCGATTCTCTATCGTGCCCTGAGCTTCAACTGGACACGGGCTGACCCGAGAGCAGGCAGCGCCGGTCCCAGCGATTAGTTACGAGGCACGGTTTATGCAAATCCAGAGTAATACAAGGCACCACGGTCATTGGTCGGAAGGGAGTGGTGGGTGTGTCAGAGCTGTGCAGCGTGTTGGCATAAAGATGAGCAGCAGAGCTGGGATTTGTGGTGCCGGCGATGCAAAGCGTGGTGCTGATGCTGGTGGTAATCCCGACCCTGAGCCCAAAGCAGGTCGTTCGCCGCGCACAGTTCTGTGTTAATCGCGGAGCACTTCTTGGGCAGCGCACGAGGAGTCGTTGAGATTTTCTTTTCCTCAGTTGTGACTGCCGGTCTCGGATTTCTCCAGTCACTGCGGGCTGTTGCAGGTAAAACTCCCGGACGCGATTGTCATCGCTGCATCTGGCTTTTCCTGCATTGTGTTTTAACGTGTTACGGTTACAATGTAGGGACAAAGAGTCACAATATGTTGTTTTAATACTTGTTTTAACCACTAGAGAACCTCATTTGACTTTATTGGACACGAGTCTAAGTGGAGCACTTGGAATGGATATTTCAAAAGCCTAACTCTAAACAGTTTGCACTCTAAACAGAACAGTAGGAACGTTTCTCTGAGTATCAAAACTAGAGAAGGCACCGTTCTCGGTAGAGTCATAGAATGATACAGCCCACAAGGCCATTGGGCCCATCGTGCGTGTGTTGGCTCTTTGAGAGAGCTATCCGATTAGCCCCACTCCCCAGAAAGGATTTCGTGAAGAGGAGCCGATTGTTTACCAGTCTGGTTCTTTTCAGGGTTGCTATATTGTTGTAAACAGTTTTAGAAAATTACACTTTAAAAATGACTTAAATCCTATTTATTTGCAAATTGAATCTGGCCATGATCATAAGCGATGGTTATAATATGGGGCAGGAATGGCACTGAATTCCTTGCCGGGAACTCGTCTACCTTCATTATTAGTTCTGCCTCTATCTTCAGATGCTTTAACTTGGGCTGCTTTTGATAATATGCGATGTTAAATCCGCACGTTTCGTTTTATCCAGTTGTTTGTCCCAAAGTGGTATTGATAGATTTAAACTGTCTCGCCCGCTGTGGCAGACCGGCTGTGTCCACGGTATGTGATGACTTGTGTAACCATGCGGCACGCTTAATAAAATGCAGCTTCCTTAAGATTAATGCACGTGTGTACATCCAAAGCAAATGTAGGAAATCAGTGACCTAAAAACAACGTCCTAAAGAGGGAAATCAGAAGAACCGCGGAGAAAATCGGAGTTGAGTCGTGATTGTTGGCAGAGCAGATGCATGTATCCCCCAGCAAGCTAGCGGAAAGCAGCAGAGTTTAGCATTCTTCATTGGATTATCAATTGGCCTCAGGAAATGAAGTAACTTTTCCAACTATATGTCTCCAATGCTTCTGTTTAATAATGGATGTGATGGTAAATACCAGTACCACATTTTAAGGCAAGCTACTTCATTGTCTGTAAAGCTCTTTGAGACGTCCGGTGGGCGTGAAAGGCGCTATATAAATGCAAGTCTTTGCGTGCGCGTGTGAATGGAAGTACTTCTGCGTTTAGCGTAACTTTTTTTATGGTCCAATCTCACCAACTAGCTCTTAAAGGATTAAACGCCTTTCGCAAGATTGGCGTTTTCTTCCTAGATTGATGGATTTCGGTTAATATTGTCGCAGTTTAAGGGATTTGGGTTTTTAGCGAAGCGGTTTGGATGGATGTGCACAGAAACTGGCGCAATACCGATTTGCACCTGCAGTTTGCATCTTGCTGTGCAGATACTGCAAGAGCATTGGCCGAGCAAGTTCAGGAGATGAATCAAGATTAAAAAAAAAATGAGGAATGGTGTTCCACTATTTATAGGACTGAGCGGAAATCTCGTCTGCAGATAAAATGTCAATCACAACAGCAAAGTAATAACTTGTACCGTTGATTACTAATGTTGCTATGTTAAATGAAATTAGTCATTAACACAATAATATAAATTTTAAAGAAATCTGGAATCTTGTGTTTAAATTAAGTGGCAAGTTTGAAGATGTGATTTGTCAGAAAGAATATTCAAGCGTTTCACGTGTAGGCGAGTTGGATCTTTCATATTTTATGTAATCAGTTAAATAGGCTGGATTCAACCTTCGAGTACACAGTAGAATATGTCTGTATGTAACACTTGTAGAACATAACGTAGGGGTTTGTGCAGAAGGGATCGAATCGGAATGAGTATTTGAATTGGTGAGCTGCCTATTGAAATGACATTCAGGACTGCGTTGGTGAAATGGGCAAAGACCTATTGCTGATTTTTTTTGAGGGAATCAAGTTAATAAATTAAAGTGGTGCCTTAGTGGTGGTAACCAGTTAAACCAGGGTTGATTACTTGCCGGAAGGCTGGGCGCCAGCTCAGAGAGCTAATGGGGGATGTTCGATCCCAAATGAGCTGTCTTCGGATACCAGTGCTGAAATGTAATCTGTTCCCGCTTCAGCAGACCAATTCCTGCTTCAGCAGCTCTACTGACTTTACACACGCGCACACATTACCATTAATTATTGAAACGATACTTTTGCATTAAATTGCCATCGCATGTTAAGAGGACGATTTTGAACTGCCATTATGAGTTATGAGCGAGGGTATGAGAGAGTATCTGTGAGTTTGTGTGTATATGAATATGAATGTGTGTGGTTGGAAGAGTGTGCGTGTGTAGCTAAGTGTTTAGGGATTGCCATGGGGCCGAGGTGGACCAAACATCAGACCTTGGTCCACTATTCTGGACTGGACGTGAGAGTCACCATTGGATTATAATCCTCGGTCTCAGAAGCCAATACCATTTTATCCTATTTTGAAAATCTACTATCCGCCCCCCGCCCCCCCCCCCCCCCCACACACACACACACTTTTTCACTCCAAGTGCATTTTAGCTTTTTTTGGTGTTGACCATATTAATAGAATTTCAATGCAATTTGGCACTTTCTTCAATAATTAAAAGAGGACAGCACTGGGTTCCTTTGCCCCAAACACATTCCCTCGACATTGGGGTGCAAACTGAGTTTGGCACACAGGATTTTTTTTTAAATTCCAAATAGTTTGCTTTTTTTTCCCTACCCTTTGCCAAAGGTCTCCGGCTGCTGCAGGAACCGAGCTGCCGGCACTGTGACGCCGTTTAGCAGAGTCGGATTCAGGAGCTTTCTGGTAACAATGGTTTGGCAATGTTTGCTTATTTTAATTCATTTGTAATAACCCAGAAACAATTGAATTAGCGCTGCTTTTATTGGTAATTTAAAATACAATAATTGCATGCAATGCAACGATGTGCTTACGATATATTGGAGAGCTGCTTTAGGCGTGCTAAAATCATTGTTGAGGGATTACAACCACCAAGCTTGTAGTTGTGGTCTGCACGTTTTATTTAAATGCTAACTGTAGACAGATTGCCAGTGTACAACAACCTGTTTGTTACAAAAACTAATTAATTCTCTGCAATCTTTACGCTGTGATACCAGAATAAGCCCGCACTCAATCAGACGATGCGCTTCGTTTCTCGACTGTAAATGCGATTGGGCTTTCAATGGGTAAACCATTTATGTACAGAATGATTTTGATGTTACAACATAAAGATAAGCAGCAGGCTAATCTGCGAATTCTCTGGAGTCTGAGGTATTGGTTACAACGTCTTTCTGCAATGGGATGCTCTTGTGAAGACAAATTTGAACAAGAGAAGCCAGGTTTCCGCGGGTTGTTGGGAGAAACATTATTTTCATATAGAGGATCGAAGGTGTGGGTCTGTGTGTTGTGAGGGCACTTTAAGTATTAAAGGTGTACCGTCTTCATGAAGTGTTTGCCAAACCTGTTTTTTTTTAATTCACAGACACACAATGATGGCATAATTCCTGTCGAACCCATTAATATATCACTGTCACTGTACCTTCCGAGCTTTTCTCCCACCCCAAACTCTTTTTCGTGAATCTCTGAACAGTTGTTTCCCAGTCATCTGCATGGCACGCACGCACGTCACAGCAGTGGCCAGTTATCTGGAGCAAGAAACCTCGATATTTCCCCTCCTCCTCAGCCCTCGCATGCTGAAGCCAATTCTACTGATCCCACTGCTCCTTTGACTGAGCATTGTTGGGAAGAGGGAATCATCACTACTGAAGTTTAGTTGGCAAAGGTTTTTTCTTTTTTTGTGTCACTCAAATCATAATGTTATTGCAAACCTCAAAACAAAATTGTACTGCGTTTGTGGTATAATTGTGTAACCTTTAACTCGGCTATTGCAATCTTCATCTTCTGCAAAATTGCAATGAACCTTCTCTTCAAACATTTAGCTGCATCGCACATGAGAGATGCCTATCTGAAAATAGGTTATCCTGCACACCAGGAAATGATTTAACTTGATCATGACACATCATGCTTTTTTTAATTCAAAAGATGTGACCAATCATATCTGTAATTCTGACTATTTGACCGGAGATAAAAGTCCAAAGTTGTACTTGTGTGCTCAGTTTTTCATGTAAAGCCACTTACCTTTATATATCGCTTTTAATGTAGAGAAACATCTCGTTACTTTAGAGGAAGAAAGGAATAGATACCGATCTGTGGAGGGGGAATCAGGGGAGGTGGTGGCTGAGGTGAGAGAGAGAGAGAGAGAGAGAGAGAGAATGCAAGACTAGATGATGTGGGTAAGATCATGGAACGATTTGAAGATAAGAATGAGGATTTAAAAATATATATTTATGCTACGTCTATAGTTTTTATATGTGACCATAAGGCATCTTTACAAAGATTTTGGTACAATGGAAAGATGCTTACAATCCCTGTTGTATTGTAGCCATATTGACTTGAACAGAATAACGATGCACTCTTCTCACAATATGTAAAAGATGTATGCTATGGCCACCAGTGTATCAATAAATTAAGTTTAGTCAGAACTTTGGACCCTCTGTTTTAATTCCTTTGGATTGTATGTTGGCATCAACATAAATTATAATGCAATGGGTTTCTGTATTGGGATTTATACATTTTATGTAGATATGTGTTAGCAGCCAGCTTGGATCCTGCAGAAGTTATCCACCTGCACTAAGTCCACACACATGCAACCCATAATTGTCACACTACAGTGGCTCCGTATGTCACCATGAATGAACTTTCAAATTCTCCATGTCCTTGCTCTACCCTGTTTGAATATTTACTCCAGCCATACATCTGTCTGCACCCTGTGTTTCTCTGGTCCAGGTCTACTGCTCATTCCTGCTCTATCTGCTGTGTTTTTCAGTTCCTGCCTGCTGTAATTCTCCCCAAAAGCACTTCTCCTTGCTATATTCCTGCTTAAAAAGACCACATAAACCTAGCCTCCCCCCAATTCTTTCTTTTCCTGTCCAATGATAATCTTTTCACCTATGAAATACTTTCATACTTTTTAAAAATTTGGTCAGCCTAGTATTTGACACAAAGGTATAACCATCATGTTTATGAATCTGCAAACTGATCTACGAAGTAAATCACATTAATACGTTTACTTTTGTTCCATGTGAATTGCAGCTCAAACATCACCTGTTTGAATTAACCTATAATCATTGATATCTGTGATATTCACCATCACTCCCCCCCCCCCCCCTCTGTCTCTGCAATATTCACCGCCTCTCTGGGGCCGAAATTTAGCCTCCCGAAAAGGCCTCTTACCGTCGCCAAGCAGCGCTGTCGAATGGCCGCCGCCAGTGAAATTCACCTGGGAGTGGGGGTTTTGGCGGTCCCTGCTGCTGCTGACCCATCCTAAGTGCATAATCAAAGAGTGCACCGCCAATCTCCTGCACCTCCATCAAAATTCAGCTTGAGAAATCTTTAATCTGCCACGCGGTGCCACCGACAGCTTTTTCTGTTGGTGCACCTTGTTTTCAGTGTATGGCACATGGCTGCATGATGGCCATTAAAAGGGAGGGTGCACTGCCATGGCCGCCATGTTTTTTTTTTGTTGGCCGATTGCCAGATCAGGCCGACAATTAATACCCCGGGTTCGACCGGGCTGCCAACAGTCAGCCTGCCACCTCCTCTTGGGTGCCAGGCTGCTGGCCTGGCCGAAACCCTCCCTGGTGGCCCAGTGAACCAAAGTTTTAAAATGGTGAAGGCTCTCCCCTTTAAGTGAAGGGACGAGCCGTGGTGACGCACACGCGTCATGACATCATCACCGCTCCGCTGATGATTGACACCGGTGGTGGCTCCGTCTCGCCTCCGCATCCGCCCCGCTCGTGGTTGATCTTCTGCTTACCACCCCACTCTGCCCCCATTATGACCGACTTCCGGTCCGTCTGAAAAAAAACTGACAGAGCTAAATTTCTCGAAAGAGGCGACCACATCTAGCGTGGTGGAAAAAACTTTTAAAATGGTAGGTGTGCCAGCTTTCCAGGGGGCCTGAATTTCTACCCCTCTGTCTCTGTGATGGTCACCTCCTCTGTCTCTGTGATGGTCACCTCCTCTGTCTCTGTGATGGTCACCTCCTCTGTCTCTGTGATGGTCACCTCCTCTGTCTCTGTGATGGTCACCTCCTCTGTCTCTGTGATGGTCACCTCCTCTGTCTCTGTGATGGTCACCTCCTCTGTCTCTGTGTGATGGTCACCTTCTCTCTCTCTGTGATGGTCACCTCCTCTGTCCCTGTGATGCCCACTGCCCCTCTAACCACTGCTCTTGCCATTTCATGCAAACAGCCCTCTCTGCCTTGTAGGACTGAATGCAGGGGAAGATAAAGCATGGACCTACATGGCTCAGCCAAATATAGATCCACACTGTGTGCTGCGACAATATGGAGCCCCAGTAACACCTGCTTGTGTTTTAATGGAGGGATGGTGCGAGATTTGTGCAGAGGAACTCTGAATGTTCTTGGTTCCCAGGACTGGCACGTGGTGACTCTCTGTCACAACCCTGTACTGGTGCAGCATTCTGCAACCTTGGTGTCAACTTGCTTCAATCTTCTCAGACTATTGGAATCTGTTCCACTTTGCCAGCTGGTGCTGATTCTATTTCAGATCTATCTTGCCTCACCAGCCCTCCCCCATCCCAAGCCTCGTTTATTAACATGCTTTCAGTGTCTCAAGTGCCTTTGATTTTTTTTATTCTGCTTTTTCTTATTGTCCTGTATTAATATCAAATTGGCCTTTTTACCATGTCCTACTTTCCTTTCTAGCACTTTACAAGTCATTCTATTTCCTTTGACGTATGTGTTTTGTCTCCTTCCCTTTCATTTTGTTCTGTGCCTTTTTAAATGCGCCTCATTGTATTTTTTTCCAGTTTTGATAAAGGGTTGTACCTGAAACATTAACTTGTCTTTCCCCAGATTCTGACACCTGCTGCGTCTTTCCAGCACTTTGTTTTTGTTTAATATTTCCAGATTTTGTGACTTTTTACATTAAATTTCTGGTTGCTTGATATCGATGGCACTCTTTGGGGCCAAAATTCATCCCCGCTGGAAATGGGTCACATCTACTGTTTTTGGTGTGTTTTGGCCACCGCAATGGATGCAGCGGCCCATCTTGCAAAATTCAACTCTTTGTCGTCTTTTTTCGAGCGGGGTAGAAGTCGGTCATAATGGGTGCGGAAGTGGAGGCAGGACAGACTCTCCGCCACTGTCAGTCATCAGCGCGGGCTGGTCACGTCATCGCTTGGTGCGTCAACATGTCTATCCCCTTCTGTTAAAGAGAAGAGCCGTTGCGAGCTCTGCAGCTTTTTAAGTTGGGTCCACTTGGCCAACAGGGAAGGTTTCGGCCAGGCCAGTGGGTGCCCGGCTGAAGCTGGGAGCATAACTGATGGGCCGACTGGCAGTTGGCTGACAAAAAACAATAAGATGGCAGCCGCCCACCCCTTTAAGGGAGGCTGCACTGCCATTGTACACACAGTGCACTGACAGAAAAAACTGCCGGGGACACCGAACAGCAGCCGGAAGATTTTGTCAGGTGAATTTTGCTTGCAGGGTGGGACACAGGTGGTACACGCTTTGATGACTCACTTAGGAGGGTTCGGCGGAAGTGGAGGGAATGGGGTGGATATACTGACCACCGGAAAAACCACCGAGGAGCATAGCTGCCACTTTCCAGCGATAACAGGCATTATCAGGAGGCTGAATTTTGTCTGCTTTCTCTCTCTGTAGGGCCCCAGCCTTTTGCCTAAGCTCAGACTTTGGGGCCGAAATTGCCCTCCACCCGAAATGGGGAGCACCCGTTGATGTTTAAAGTGTTCCGTCCACCCCAATGCATGGGTGATTTTCAGCACTTTGGTTCTTGTTTCTGGTCGGAGCAGTGTTGGTGTTGGGTCGGAGTGGCCGTTGGGAGAGGAGTGGAAGTGGGAGTGGGTCGGAGCGGCCATCACTCCGAGTAACCAGCGCATTGCTGATAGCACGACGCAGATGTTCTGTCACAATGTCCTTCCCCTTCAGTTAAAGGGGAGAGCCGCTGTGAACTCCGCAGCCACTTTTGTGGCAAACACTGGGCTACCAGGAGGGGTTTTGACCAGGCCAGCAGCATGGTACCCAAGAGGGGATGCTTGTTGGGGGCCCGGCTGAACCCGTAGCCATCATTGTCAGGCCGACCTGGCAGTTAAAATAAAATGGCACCTGCGGCAATGCGCCCTCCCCTTTAAGAGCAGACGTGCTGCCTGTAACGAGAGAATGTATAGTGCACTATAGCTAGGAGCTAGCGATAGGAGGTATAGGGAGCTGTATTGAGAGAGGGTCTGTAAAGGAATGCCATTTTAAAGCTCCACATGGCTGTCTGAATTCTCCCAAATAAATAGTTAAGTTGAACTAAGAGTGTTCAAGACTATAAAATACATGGTGTTAGAAGCGGCAACTTCCGATTTTTCATCGAACTCATCTACAGATTGAAATATTGGAACTGTAAGATTTTTTTGAGCCGATCGAAATAGACGTTATGCAGTGCAGTGCAGAGCGTCCTTCCTACATATCACGCATGGATCCGTGAAGGGCGATAAATAGTCATAAGCTTGTAAAATAATCTAGAGGCATTAGTAAACTAAACTTAAAGTGGCATAAGTTATTATATAGCTTCGATTGGGAAAGTATTTCTACAATTACATGGCCACGATATTTTACTATTAGACTTGTTCTAGTCCTCTAGGTATTTGAACTGTATACATGTATGTGACAAACTCAAAAGTCCTAAACTGTAGCGAGCTATCATGACCACCACGGGGCAAACTCCTGCGCACATTCCTCTCCCACCTCCATTTCAGGTGACTGGCGATTTGAAAGCCAACAGGAAAAAATTCAATCAGCTGTGGCACAGCTATGAAATTATTATGAATATTATAGAAATACCAGATAGTTAGGGTTGCAACGTATATCACTGCCATTGGCTGCGATGCCATAGATATCCACAATAATCTTCCCGACAAATCCGAGGAAGACGAGCAGGAAATTGAGATTATTTTGAATCTCTGGGACGAGCATTGTAAAGGTAAAACCAACATCATCTACGATCGGTACCAGTTTAACAACTGTATACAAGGGGACGAGCAGATTGACAGATATCTCGTGAAAGTGAGAGAGTTAGCATCGTCATGTGATTTTGGCAATTTGAGGGATGATTTCATCAGAGACCACATATTCTGCAAAATATCTGATAACACTCTGCTCAAGAGGCTGTTGCAAGAATCAAGCTTAACACTAGATAAATGTGTGATGCCCTGTAAAGCTACAGGGGCTACAATTGTGTGAATTAAATCCATGCCGCTCACTAAAACAGAATCTGAAGATGTCAAAGCTGTCCGACAGGAACCCTGACCCACAGAGAATTCACAGACAGAGTTCACGAACAATTGCAGATATTGTGGCAAAAGACATGAGCTGTCAAAAACTAAATGCCCAACATATGGGAAGACCTGCACAAGTTGTGGCAAACTAAATCATTTTGCTCAAAAGTGTTGGCAGAATGGATTGAGGCAGAAGTCTACACATAACCCTATATATAAGGGCAAGCCAAAAGTTAATGCATTATATGAAGAGAGTTATGACTCTGATTTAAGTCATGACTGTAAAGATGTTTGGTAAAGTTGATCGCACAATCAAGGACAAAGCTGACCGAAAGTATCCTAACAAGATTATGGCTGCCTTCTCCATTAAAGGTCAAATGGTAAAAATGCAAATAGATTGTGGGGCCACATGCAATGTGCTACCTCTTAGATACTTACCAAAAGGCTTAAAGATAAAAGAATCTAAGACAATACTGTCACTATGACAACCATTCCAGTGGTAGGGACTTGTAATGTGCCACTGGAAAATACCAAGAACAAGCAAAAGTACATTGTGCCCTTTGTGATTATTGAGGGCCAAAGTGCACCACTGATTAGCTCACGCACTGTTCAACAGCTACAACTGATAAGTGCAGCATCAGAATATCGCAGTGGTAAATGAACCACGCGAATTGCAAACTACAAATAAGGCTAGCGTCAAAAACTGATGTCAACAATGCGTATCCGGATGTGGTTAAGGGACTTGGACACATACCAGGGACAGTTCACCTTGAACTTAATGAAGCAGTGACACCAGCCGTAATGCCACCCAGACGGGTGTCAATAGCGATCAAACAAACGCTAAAAGAGGAATTCGATCATTTGGAAAATCGACAAATCATCATGGACGTTGTTGAACCGACGGACTGGGTATCTAGGCTAGTGACTGTACAAAAACCAAATGGAAAAATATGAGTATGTATCGACCCTCGACATCTGAATGATGCCCTGAAACGTGAATACTATCCACTTCCTGTGCTCGATGACATCTTGACACAGATGTCAAATGTAAAGGTCTTCACTAAAGCAGACTGCAAGGGAGATTTCTTGCAATGTGAACTAGATAGAGTCCTCCTACCTCATAACCTTCCAGACTCCATGGGGATGGTATCAATATAATGGAATGCCATTTGGCATAATTCCTGCCCCGGAAATCTTCCAGCAGAAGCTAGACCAGAACCTCTAGTCTAGATGGAGTCTATAAGATTGCAGATGACATCTTGATCACTGGACACTTAGAGGCCAATCACAATCATGACACAAACTTAAGCAAATTCATGCAGAGATGCAGAGATCGAAACATTAAACTTAACTTCGATGAGTTTGAATACAAGAGCTCCCAACTGAAATACATGGGACACATACTATCTAGTGATAGACTCAAAGTGGTCGCAATCAATGACATGCAGAAACCTCAGGATGTCGCAGGTGTACAACGATTTGTCGGCATGAAAAAGTACCTCAAAATTCTTGCCAGATCTTTCAGAACTCAGCGAGCCTCTGTGACAGCTTACTCATAAAGACACAGTCTGGAAATGGACTGAAGAACAAGTCCAAGCGTTTGAAGCTATCAAACAACGCGTGACAGTTTCTCCGGTACTCAGGTACTTTGACCACAAACTTGCAACCGAAGGTCAAGGAGATGCTTCAAGCAAGGATCTTGGGTTTGTCCTTCTGCAACAGGGACACACATCGCATATGCAAGCCGAGTGCTCACTCCAGCACAAACGTGATACACTCAAATCGAAAAGGAGCTGCTTGCTCAAGTCTTCAGAATGGAACAAAACCATCAATATGCATATGGTCGCAAGATCACGCTATGGACAGACCATAAGCCTTTGGTTACTATTCAGCGCAAGCCATTATCTGCAGCACCCAAGCGACTACAACGTCTGCTCATTTGGCTCAACTAATATGACGTTGAAATAAAGTATCAACCAGGAAAAGAAACGTACCTAGCAGACACCCTCTCATGCGCATAACTCAAATGTGGAGATATCACTGACAGAAATTGCAGTGGAATGCATCCACATAGTAGACTTTCTCCTACTCTCCAAACAAGGACTGACTACCATACAACACACAACTGCAAGTGACTCTGCACTACTACTGGTCATACAACAAATCACAATGGGATGGCCAGAAAGGACACATGAATGCCTGTCTGAAATGCACACATACTTCAAAGTTTGTGATGACCTCGCAACACAGGATGGCATAGTCTTCAAAGGCTATCGCTGTGTCATACCAAAATCCCTGAGATCCGACATTCGTCAGCGACTTCACTGGCATTGAGAGCACTTTTCGACATGCCAGAGAATCCGTTTGCTGGCCAGGTCTGAACAATGACATAAGACTATGTTTCAAAATGTGAAACATGTAACACCTATCAATCGAGCCAACCAAAATAACCATTGATGTCACGACCTCGCTCCGAGACCGTGGAAAAAGATTGGTTGTGACATATTCACACTTAATGGCAAAGACTACTTATGCACAGTGGACTACTACTCGGACTATTTCGAGTTAAACAATCTGCATGGAAAGAAAGATGCCACTGTCATCAAACACCTCAAGAAATACTTTTCTAACTATGGTATTCCAGACAAGGTTCAATCCGACAATGGACCTCCCTTCAACTCAACAATTCACAAACTTTGCCACAGAATATGGATTTGATCACTCCAAGCTCACCAGAATATCCAAGCAACGGAAAGGCTGAAAATGCGGCTAAGCTCGCAAAGCGGTTAATCAAGAAGGCAAAGACTGTGGTGACGTCTACATGAACCTTTTGGCGAAACACACCAACTGAAGGCCTTGATAGTTTGCCAGCACAACGCTTACTCATTCGTTGCACAAAGACAAACATCTCAATCGCAAATCAACTACTCAAACCAAGAATCATACACGATGTCATCGTCAACAAAGAAAAGAACCATGCCAAACAAGCACACTATTACAACAGAGGTGCTACAACACTTCCCACACTGCAGGAAGGAGAAACTGAGACAGAAACAAATGAGAAAGCAAAGAGTGGCATAAAGTTCGGGTTCGGTGCTGGGATCCCAACTATTTACAATCTGTATTAACGACTTGAAGGAAGGGACTGAGTGTAACGTAGCCAACTTTGGCAGAAAAAAAATCAAAGAGCAAGTTATTATTTAAATGGAGAAAGATTGCAAAGTGCTGCAGTACAGCGGGACCTGGAGGTGCTTGTGCATGAAACACAAGTTTAGTATACAGGTACAGCAAGTGATCAGGAAGGCCAATGGAATCTTGGCCTTTATTGCAAAGGGGATGGAGTAGAAAAGCAGGGAAGTCCATATTTATGAAATTATATACTTGGTTTGAAGGCAGTTTAGAAAAGGTCCACAAGGTTGATTCCAGAGATGAGGGGGTTGACATGAGGAAAGTATGAGTAGGTTGGGCCTCTACTCATTGGAATTCAGAAGAATGAGAGGTGAGCTTATCGAAATGTATAAGATTATGAGGGGGCTTGACAAGGTGGATGCAGAGAGGATGTTTACATTGATAGGGGAGCTAGAACTAGAGGGCATAATCTTAGAATAAGGGGCTGCCCATTTAAAACTGATGAGGAGAAATTTCTTCTCAGTGTTGTGGATCTGTAGAATTTGCTGCCTCAGAGCTGTGGAAGCTGGGACATTGAATAAATTTAAGACAGAAATAGACAGTTTCTCAAACAATAAGGGAATAAGGAGTTATGGAGAATGGGCAGGGAAGTGGACCTGAGTCCATGATCAGATCAGCCATGATCGTATTAACTGGCGGAGCAGGCTCGAGGGGCCGTATGGCCCACTCCTGCTCCTATTTCTTATGTTCTTATGAACGAATGCCGACTAGTTTCTGAACATATCAGGTCATTACAGAAGATAGCCATGAGTATCGCAGAAATAGGAAACATCTGAGCCCTGAGACATTCATCGAAACTCCAGAGATCTCCGTGACCCCCACCGACGATCCGTTGCCGAAACAGCCAACTAACACGCGAAACAGCACTTCAGTGACACCGTGTCAAAACCGGGATAGATTGCCTGATTTCTCCTCAGAGCACTGATTAAAGGAACTAAAGCATCCGGGCACAGAACACCACTGAAACAACCTGTTTGAGGTGAAGCAATATGATCCACACAACACCAAAATACCTGGAGCACTATGTACAGAAATAAGAAATGATGGACACTTGGATAAAGAATTAATAAGACAAGAGTTTTGTTGTTAAACTTGTAGTTGTTTAATACATGTATTCATAAGAAGTTAACTATTTTATATTGAAGCTAACTTTAATTCATGTTTGTTTCTTATGAAAGGAAAGGTGTAACAAAATAATGTATAGCACCCTCTAGCTAGGAGATATCTATATACTGTATAGTGTCCTCTCGCTAGGAGGTATAGGGAGCTGTATTGAGAGACAGAGGGGGTCTGTGAAGGAATACCATTTTAAAGCTCCACATGGCTGTCTGAGATCTCCCAAATAAATAGAGTTAAGTTGAATTAAGTGTTCAACAGACTATAAAATACACCGCCCAGCCAAAAGAAGGTTCCCACTGGAAAAGCTGTCCGGGCACTGACTGGCAACAGCGCTGCTTCCATGGGCTAATTCCGCACGGGACCATTTCTGAAAGTGGGTCAGCAAGGGGCGTGCATGACACATCAAGGAAAATGGTCTTGTATACCGGTCCAAAAATAAAGGGGGGCAATTTACAAAATGGTGGCCCCTCCGCGCCGACCGAGCAGTGATTCATCTTTGAGGCGGTTACGGCTCTTATAGAAAGGGGAAATTTTGGCCCTTTTAGATCATGGGCAGCTTGGCTGGATCGCTGGATATAACCTGGAAAATGACCAGTTGAAACTATGCAACTTACCAATACTGACTTCCAGGTGCTTGCACAGGTTACTGTTATGTCAGGACCATGCTTCTTGTCATGGCTGTGGTTTATGAGATTATCAGATCTAAGCGAGAAAAAGCTCAGTTCCCAGATACAGGCCTACTTTTCCAGGTCCCATCAATGAGCCAGATGCTAGGTATAACAATGCCCTGAAGTACTGCAGACTTTCTTGGCTCAGATTATTGAGTTTTATTCTGAAAACAAGGACGTATTTTTGTTTTCCTGCAAGAATTGATTAATATGAATAGTATCATCTCAGATTTAGATATTCTCATGACCTCAGCAGGGCATCCACCAGCACGTTGTTAATTCATTTAGAACATCTGGAGAATGTAAATTCATAAGGTTGAGGGATCTTTGTCTAAAAATAGATACATGGAATTTTTGCGAGGGCTCTCCAGATCTGTTGCAACTTCAGCAGATCAGCAGAAACTCTGGAGAAAAGGTGCAAACAGAGGTTTATGTCATTTTTTTCCAGGGTTTTTGCTGATCTTTCATCAAAGTTATGGCAGGGAATTGGAACAACCATGCAGAAAGTGTCGGCGGCAGTCGGGAGCAGCGTCGAGAAGGTCTGTTGGTGAGGCCTATAAAAGGCACAGCAGGGAGTCCGGGGCCCAGCGTCGAGAAGGTCCGTTGGTGAGGCCTATAAAAGGCACAGCAGGGAGTCCGGGGCCCAGTGTC
Organism: Pristiophorus japonicus; assembly: GCF_044704955.1. Taxonomy (NCBI): domain Eukaryota; kingdom Metazoa; phylum Chordata; class Chondrichthyes; family Pristiophoridae; genus Pristiophorus; species Pristiophorus japonicus. The sequence goes on along the minus strand of NC_091980.1, from coordinate 52,570,085 downwards.
AGCGGCAGTCGGGAGCAGCGTCGAGGAGGTCCGTTGGTGAGGCCTATAAAAGGCACAGCAGGGAGTCCGGGGCCCAGTGTCAGCGGCAGTCGGGAGCAGCGTCGAGGAGGTCCGTTGGTGAGGCCTACAAAAGGCACAGCAGGGAGTCCGGGGCCCAGCGTCGAGGAGGTCCGTTGGTGAGGCCTATAAAAGGCGAGCCGGTGCAGCTACAGGGAGAAGGCAAAAAAGAAATAGAAAGAAACAGAAAGGTGACGTCATAGCCAAGAGGGTAATTGGCTGGTGATTGGTGAGTAGTTTTTCTTTTTTCTCTTCTATAACAGTGAGTAAACTTTAGCATTGTTGTTGTTTATCTAAGGGTTAAGTCATGGCAGGAGAGCTCGGTCACGTGTTATGCTCCTCCTGTACCATGTGGGAACTCAGGGACGACTCCAGTGCCCCTGACGATGACGTGTGCGGGAAGTGTATCCGCCTCCAGCTCCTGACGGACCACGTTGCAGAGTTGGAGCTGAGGGTGGATTCACTCTGGAGCATCCACGATGTTGAGAATGACGTGAGTAGCACGTGTAGCGAGTTGGTCTTACCGCAGGGAAAGGGTCCACAGCCAGATAGGGAATGGAAGACCAGCAGGAAGAGCAGTGCAAGGAAGGTAGTGCAGGGGATCCCTGTGGTCATCCCCCTGCAAAACAGATACACTGCTTTGGGTACTGTTGGGGCGATGACTCATCAGGGGAGAGCAGCAGCAGCCAAGTTCATGGCACCGTGGCTGGCTCTGTTGCGAGGGGATTTGAGTACAGTGGCAGGGAGGTGTTACTACAGTTGTACAGGGCCTTGGTGAGGCCACACCTGGAGTATTGTGTACAGTTTTGGTCTCCTAACCTGAGGAACGACATTCTTGCTATCGAGGGAGTGCAGCGAATGTTCACAAGACTGATTCCCGGGATGGCGGGACTGACCTATCAAGAAAGACTGGATCAACTGGGCTTGTATTCACTGGAATTCAGAAGAATGAGAGGGGACCTCATAGAAACGTTTAAAATTCTGACGGGGTTAGACAGGTTAGATGCAGGAAGAATGTTCCCAATTTTGGGGAAGTCCAGAACCAGGGGACCCAGTCAAAGGATAAGGGGTAAGCCATTTAGGACCGAGATGAGGAGAAACTTCTTCACCCAGAGAGTGGTTAACCTGTGGAATTCTCTACCACAGAAAGTTGTTGAGGCCAATTTACTTAATATATTCAAAAAGGAGTTAGATGAAGTCCTTACTACTAGGGGATCAAGGGGTATGGCGAGAAAGCAGGAATGGGGTACTGAAGTTTCATGTTCAGCCATGAACTCATTGAATGGCGGTGCAGGCTCGAAGGGCCGAATGGCCTACTCCTGCACCTATTTTCTATGTTTCTATGTTTCTATGAAATTCTCCTCCATGAATGAATTGCCTCACTAAACTATGATATGTAATTTGCTCAGATTAATTATAGAGCCAAAACATTGTAGAATACTTTCTGAAACTGATATTCAGGTGTTGTTACTTCTATATATAATCTTATCTTTGCTGAAGGATACAGCTCTCACCTCTAAGTCAGAAGATCATGGGTTAAAGACCCACTACTGGGTGTGGATACATAATCTAGGCTGACACTTCAGTGCAGTACAGAGGTCGTGCTGCATGGTTAGAGGTGCCATATTTTGGAGGAGAGGTCTGCCTGTTCAAGGAAGAGATGCAGGGAGTTCTCCTGATGTCCTTATCAACATTCATCCTTCAATCATTGTTATGAAAACTGATTCATTGGCCATTGATCTCATTGCTATTTATGGGACCTTGCTGTGTACAAATTGGCTGCTGTGTTTGCTTAGAAAGTCATTCATCGGTTGTGATATATAAAAAGTAGGCCTAGAAATTTTGGTGGTTTGCTTCACCCATTACTGCCATGAAATGGTGAAAAATCAGCGGTTGGCCATCTTCTGCCAGCTGATGGCAGATACCGCGGCCGTCATTTTCAGCACGTCGTCTGCACTGCCTTTAATATCAGTTAAAATAAGGTGAAACTGGTAGCAATACGGTGGAAGAGGATTTCCTGGACTGTATTAGGGGTGGTTTTCAAGACCAATATGTCGAGGAACCAACTAGAGGGCTGGCCATCCGAGACTGGGTGATGTGTAATGAGAAAGGACTAATTAACAATCTTGTTGTGCGAGGCCCCTTGGGGAAGAGTGACCATAATATGGTAGAATTCTTTATTAAGATGGAGAGTGACACAGTTAATTCAGAGACTATCCTGAACTTGAGGAACAGTAACTTCGATGGTATGAGACGTGAATTGGCTGGAATAGACTGGTGAATGATACTTAAAGGGTTGACGGTGGATAGGCAATGGCAAACATTTAAAGATCACATGGATGAACTTCAACAATTGTACATCCCTGTCTGGAGTAAAAATAAAATGGGGAAGGTGGCTCAACTGAGGCTAACAAGGGAAATTAAGGACAGTGTTAAATCCAAGGAAGAGGCATAAATGTTGGCCAGAAAAAGCAGCAAAGCCAAGGACTGGGAGAAATTTAGAATTCAGCAGAGGAGGACAAAGAGTTTAATTAGGAGGGGGAAAATAGAGTATGAGAGTAAGTTTGCTGGGAACATAAAAACTGACTGCAAAAGCTTCTATAGATATGTGAAAAGAAAAAGATTAGTGAAGACAAACGTAGGTCCCTTGCAGTCAGAATCAGGTAAATTTATAATGGGGAACAAAGAAATGGCAGACCAGTTGAACAAATACTTTGGTTCTGTCTTCACAAAGGAAGACACAAATAATCTTCCAGTAACACTAGGGGACCGAAGGTCTAGCAAGAAGGAGGAACTGAAGGAAATCCTGAGACGGGAAATTGTGTTAGGGAAATTGATGGGATTGAAGGCCGATAAATCCCCAGGGCCTGATAGTCTGCATCCCAGAGTACTTAAGGAAGTGGCCCTCAAAATAGTGGATGCATTGCTGATCATTTTCCAACAGTCTATCAACTCTGGATCAGTTCCTGTGGACTGGAGGGTTGCTGATGTAACACCACTTTTTAGAAAAGGAGGGAGAGAGAAAACAGGTAATTATGGACCGGTTAACCTGACATCAGTAGTTGGGAAAATGTTGGAATCAATTATTAAGGATGAAATAGCAGTGCATTTGGAAAGCAGTGACAGGATCGGTCCAAGTCAGCATGGATTTATGAAAGGGAAATCATGCTTGACAAATCTTCTGGAATTTTTTGAGGATGTAACTAGTAGAGTGGACAAGGGAGAACCAGTGGATGTGGTGTATTTGGAATTTCAAAAGGCTTTTGACAAGGTCCCACACAAGAGATTGGTATGCAAAATTAAAGCACATGGTATTGGGGGTAATGTACTGATGTGGATAGAGAACTGGTTGGCAGACAGGAAGCAGAGAGTCGAGATAAACGGGTCCTTTTCAGAATGGCAGGCAGACTAGTGGGGTGCCGCAGGGCTCAGTGCTGGGACCCCAGCTCTTTACAATATACATCAATGATTTAGATGAAGGAATTGAGTGTAATGTCTCCAAGTTTGCAGATGACACTAAGCTGGGTGGCAGTGTGAGCTGTGAGGAGGATGCTAAGAGGCTGCAGGGTGACTTCGACAGGTTATGTGAGTGGGCAAATGCATGGCAGATGCAGTATAATGTGGATAAATGTGAGGTTATCCACTTTGGTGGCAAAAACACGAAGGCAGAATATTATCTGAATGGCGGCAGATTAGGAAAAGGGGAGGTGCAATGAGACCTGGGTGTCATGGTACATGAGTCATTGAAAGTTGGCATGCAGGTACAGCAGGCGGTGAAGGAGGCAAATGGTACGTTGGCCTTCATAGCTCGGGGATTTGAGTATAGGAGCAGGGACGTCTTACTACAGTTGTACAGGGCCTTAGTGAGGCCTCACCTGGAATATTGTGTTGAGTTTTGGTCTCCTAATCTGAGGAAGGACGTTCTTGCTATTGAGGGAGCGCAGTGAAGGTTCACCAGATTGACTCCCTGGATGGCAGGACTGACATATGAGGCGAGACTGGATCGACTGGGCCTGTATTCACTGGAGTTTAGAAGGATGAGAGGGGATCTCATAGAAACATATAAAATGCTGATGGGACTGGACAGGTTGAATGCAGGAAGAATATTCCCGATGTTGAGGAAGTCCAGAACCAGGGGACACAGTCTAAGGATAAGGGGTAAGCCATTTAGGACTGAGATGAGGAGAAACTTCTTCACTCAGAGTTGTTAACCTGTCGAATTCTCTACCGCAGAGAGTTGGTGATGCCAGTTCATTGGATATATTCAAGAGGGAGTTAGATATGGCCCTTACGGCTAAAGGGATCAAGGGATATGGAGAGAAAGCAGGAAAGTAGTACTGAGGTGAATGATCAGCCATGATCAAATTGAATGGTGGTGCAGGCTCGAAGGGCCGAATGGCCTACTCCTGCACCTATTTTCTATCTTTCTATGTTTTTATGCCGTCAATCGGTGTGCAACGGAGATTGGCTCAGGTCATCCTTTTTGGAGTACTTTGCTCATATTGCTACCCATGCTATATCACGCTACTATTTACTGCTGCTGAAAGGTGTCTCAGCGGCATTAACAGCCATGAGGAGACCGGTAGGACATCAGGATGGATGTCGGATCTTCCAATGCCTTGTTTGCCAAGGTTCTTCTTTTAAATTTTCATTTTTGCCCATCATTGCTGGGGGCAGTTGTATGTTTTGGCAGCTTTCCAGGAGGCCTACAGTGTTTGTGGGTCAATAAATCAATGGGTGAACTCCATTGCAACGATTGAAGATGATCTCTGAGAAGATCTGTTTTTATCTGCATTCATGTCATAGACAAATTAAAAAAATCAACAGCTAATATTTTTGCAGCACATATGGCAACTGTTCGGGTCGCTCCTTTCTTCACCCCCCACCTACCCCCTCCCCTACACTGCAAATGGGAGACAGGAGGCAACCTTGACCTCCTGTGATTAGCGCTGCAAAGAGCGCATTGCACTAAAAAGCTCCGCCCTGTTGATGATAATGAGCAGGCAGTACCAAAATGCCGGTACTGCCTGCACTCTCTCGGCCTGTGGCCGTTATCCTTAGTTGCCAATGTTACCAGCAGGTTTCCAGCATTCCCCAATTTCTAGGCTGATGTCTTTTCTTTTTATATGGCAGCAAAACTTTGCTTTAGTGGCCTGATCTTCTTGACAGATCCTCTGCATGTGCAGGCGCAAAGCCTTTTACCAGCGTAAGTATGAAAATAAATATTAAAATAAAAATTTTGAAATCATTTTTACATTCATAAACCTGTAAAGTAAGTGTTATTTTGGGGGCCCATAAATGTTTAAATCTATTTTTCTAAAAATTACATTTTTGTTTTAAATATTTATAACATTTGGTGTATTAATTAATTTGAAACATGTAGTAATTTTTTTATTTCAAGGTTGTTTACATGTATTTTTGGGATGATTCCTATTCAGCTTATGCGGATTCCATACGTAAATGGAATCCCCATAAGCATAATGTGAATCCCCTTTCTGATTGGTTGGGCCAGCCCACGTGATCCTTGGGATGTTTGTGAACCGCATGCGCCACTGGGATATGTGGGCCTCTATGCAGACCTATGTGAGAAGTCCAGGAGCGCAAGTCTCCGTGGATCCAGGACCATCGAGTAGGTGTGTAGATTTATTGTGTTTGGATGCATCCGCCCACGGAAAGCCTCCGACCGCAAATTCAGGCCTAGTAGTAATGAAAGCTTCAGATATTCTTCCTCCATGGAAATTTCAAGATGGCAGTACTTGTATGGTGCCTTTCACAACCTCAGGACATTCCAAAGTGCTTTAAAGCCAATGCAGTACTTCTGAAGTGTTGTCACTGTTGTAATGTCGGAAAACGTATGTCCTAGCAGTCTAGGGTGATTCTGTTCAGTTCATCCCCACAATATAATGGCATCACATATTAGAATTACACTCAGCACCTCTTGAGGGTGACATGATTGAAATCCAGGACTTACTGTGGCAGATTTTAACTTTCATCATCGGGCAGAAAACTGGCAGTAGCAGATTGGCTGCATGTTACCCCATCTGATTATCCTTTTCATTGACTTCAATAGAAAGGAAAATCAAATGGAGAGTATAACGCCGGCTGATCTGATACCACCCGTTTCTGCCACTGTCTACAATCAGCCCTATTATTTATTTTCCTAGGTACAGTGTATTGGTACTCCATAATGCATTGCTATCTTGCCATTTTAACTTCAAAATGATTGATTACAAAAATTCTAATGGATATGAGATAGATTCTGTATTCCATAAGTTCACTGGCAAATATCCACTATTAATGCATTGCAAATTATACCAATATTAGAACTGAATGAAAATCTTCATTCTCATTACCATTTATTCCGAGTTTCTTGTTACAAGAACATTTATATGCTTAGGATTCATAAATCCTATGGACCAGCCAGCATCAGATATCTGGGCTTGTAAAGCTGTCATTATATATTCATGTATGGTTAATACTACAATGTATAATTAATACAACAACTATGGCTAAACACACAATGTTCAGGATAATCAGCTATGAGATGATAAGATAATCAAGGCAAATTTTATTTTAAATACATTTTTTGGAAAGAGTAACTGTGTGACAATTGTTTATCTTGTTTCTGACAGACTTGATCCAATAATGTCCAGTGTGTCGTGGTCATTTCTTTCCTTGCTTGGAATTTTCTTGTTGATGGCAGAAGGATGGTTGGAAAAGAAAGCCGCCAGGAAGCTTTATATACGTGGAGTCACACTCTTTCGAGAGGTAACACTGTTTTATATAGCTTGCCATTATAGACTGACTGATATATATATAATCTAGATTTGCCATAAATGAGTTACCTCAAAATAAAAATTAACAGCACTGAGAGGCTATTTTCAAGTCAAAGAAACCACAGACTAGCACCCTGTAATATTCGTCAGTTTGAATGTTATTTTTAGAGGCTGTTTTGCAGGTCCGTAATGAGTTAGTAAAATTGTTACTTTTGGGTCAGGGTGCTGACCGAGTGATTTCCTTTATTTTTCATTCTCTTCCCATGTCTTTTAATTGGCATTCAAACCCTGGAAGTGGTGCAGAGAATATACACAAGTCTGCTCCCTAGTGCTAGATGGTTGGGGATTTTAAGGTGTGAAAGCACTCTGGCGAGTTAGTTTCCCCCCCACCAGTGGCAGCAGGAGACATTCAACGATTTTAACCACCATTTTATTTAAATGCTGCTGGTCGACTTCCCACCTGGGCACAGCAGCTGCTGGCTGCCAGGTAAGTGTTAGGCAGGGGCTTTCGGGAGGGTCTTGCAGTCCTGCTCTTTCTGGCCCTACAAAGGAAAGTTTCTGACTTGCCATTTGGGCCTCCTCGTTCTTCCCAACAGCCACCGAACTGCATTCACCTAGTGTGAAAACTCTGGCTGCTGCCCCACTCAGGCCTGGTCTAAAATGCAGCCACCATCCTATTGATCATAAAATATTTTGTTCCAGCTATCTTATTTTTTGTAGTGGGACTAACCATTTATTGGCAGTTATATGAACATGTAATCTTGGAATATGGTGGCAAGTACTTGCTGACAGAGAAATTACATAAATCAACAGAAAGATGGCTTAATTCATCGTAAAATCTAAGCTATTGAAGTCTCTCAGGATGAACACATATGGGTTCAATAGTACAGGAAGCATCACAACAAAGAAAATTCTATCTAAAGACAGAGTGATCACACTTTATATAAGTGTGGGTAATTGATCTATGGATTGGCACTTGTGTAAATAAGCAATTTTTGCAAATTCTATCCAATTAACCGGGTTGTGTTTACACGATGAATAATCATATTGGTACTTTGAAGCCTTATGAAATTTAGTGGGAGCTACTTTGTAGCAAAATCTATAATGTCTGCAGATTTTAAAATATTGATCTTATTTGCACTTAAATGACCAGTTTAAATGTGCACTCTAGTTTTTATGAGGCCATAAAGAACAAGGATGCGATCATGGATTGGGTTCTAAACTTGGGTAAATTACCCTGAATGTACTGGGGAAATGTTCATTCATTCATTCTAAATTGATATTTGTTTATGCATTTACAGTAATGTGTATTAATATTTTTGGAGATTGCACTCGTGTGTAGAGTTTCTCTCATTGGGTTAAGGGGGAGGGTGGTTCAACAAATCTGGTGCGGAGGTCAGCAAATCCAATTTGAAATCTCGTGATTTTCCAGTCATTTATTCCACTGACCTTCTCATCTGATTCTTCAATCCATGTCCCAGCCGAGTAAGACTTCACTCCAGGAGCCAGTCTCTGGAAAGGTGTTGTTTGTTTAACGCATTGTGACAGATGCAGCCAGGTGGAAGATTGAGACAGGAAAGGTGTGCTAGAAGTCCCAGACTGTAGAAGATAGTGTGATGACCAGCATGCCCAATAGATCAAGGTTATATTTAAAGGCTCTTTATTCACTTCAGCTATTTCAACTGGGAGCTTATGCAGATTTGAAACCCTATTGGTTTTTTAGAAAAAGGAATCCATAGCTTCAGTAGCTGTCACATCAAAAATGCATGTTAGTCAAAAATAACATCTGTCTGTTTGTCTAATGGCCACATCTGTCTGTTTGTCTAATGGCCAATGGACAAAAATATTGGTGTAATAAAAGTGATTGTTGGAATAGTTATGATTACTATAACATTTAATTAATAGATATACTATTGTTTTTTGCAATACAACAACAACTTGTACTTGTGTTATGCCTTTATCATTTTGCAAACCTTCCCAAGGCATGTTCCAAAGTGAGCATTGTGCTCATGCTGTACTAGGGCCAATGCCAGATGTGCAATGGTAAGTTTTAAGGAGACTTTTGAAGATGAAGAGAGATATACCAAGGTGGAGTGCTTTAGGTAGAGAAATCCAGAGTTTGGTGGTGAGATGGAATTGTCCTTGTCCTTTTGGATGATCCTGGAGCAGTAGTTAGGTTTGGCTGCAGAAAGAGGGGCAATATTATTTGAAGTGGTCCAGCTAGATGCAGCAGTACAGCTGAGCCAGTCGCTTTTGATTTGTGCCCAGGCCTGTGGCTTCAGATTTGAGAATGCAGATGTTGTGCATCTGAAAAGCATGCACTCCCATGTTCCGCCACCATCCCTTGGGAGCACTGTATATAAGCCAGCCCCTAAAGCTCTGGAGTGTCTTAATAAAGACTGAGATCACTGTTTCTTTAACCTCCCTGTGTGCAGTCTCATCTGTTAGGAACACAACAACTGGCGACGAGTACATGAATCCAATGCAAAGATGCAGCAAACTGTGGGCATCCTGGAAAAGTTCTCGGAGGGTGAGGACTGGGAAGTCTGTCGAATGGTTAAACCAGTACTTTGTAGCCAACGAGCTGGATGGAGAAGGAAGCGCTGCAAAAAGGAGAGCGGTCCTCCTCACACTGCGGGGTAGCGACCTGCAGCATCATGAAGAATCTTCTGGCTCCGGTGAAACCCACAGATAAGTCGTATGAGGAGCTGTGTACACTGGTTCAGGAGCATCTTAACCCGAGGGAGAGCACACTGATGGTGAGGTATCGGTTCTATATGTACCAGCGATCTGAAGGTCAGGAAGTGGCGAGCTACTTCGCCGAGCTAAGGCGACTTGCAGGACAATGTGAGTTTGATGGCTAACTGGAGCAAATGCTCAGACTTTTTTTGTACTGGGCATTGGCCACGAGACCATCCTACGAAAACTTTTGACTGTAGAGACACCGGCCCTCAGCAAAGCCATTGTGATAGCACAGGCGTTTATGTCCACCAGTGATAACACCAAACAAATCTCTCAGCACACAAGTGCTAGCAATATTCATAAATTAACTGGAACTGTGTTTGCGAGCAGAAATGTAGAGGGTAGTAACCACGAGTCTGCAACTGCCAGCAGGCCTCAGGTGACCCAGATGACTCAGAATCCGCAACAAAGGATGAATGCAAGGCAATTCACAGCTTGGTATTGTGGAGGCTTCCATTCAGCCTATTCATGCCGCTTCAAAGGGTATGTTTGCAAGAGCTGTGGAACAATGGGGCACCTCCAACGAGCTTGCAGACGAGCTGCAAGCTCTGCAAAACCTGATAACCACCAAGTGGCAGAGGAAGATCGGTCCATGGTGAATCAAAGCATTTTCAAGCCTCAGAGAGGAGCAGATGCTGAAGTACACAGGGTACACACATTTTCGACGAAATGTCCACCTATAATGCTAAATGTAAAATTGAATGGCTTACCCATTGCCATGGAACTGGACACTAGTGCTAGCCAATCCATCATGAGTAAAAAGATGTTTGAGAGACTGTGGTGCAACAAGGCACTCAGACCAGCCCTGAGCCCCATCCACACGAAACTGAGAACGTACACCAAAGAGCTTATCACTGTCCTGGGCAGCGCCATGGTCAAGGTCACCTACGAGGGCACGGTGCACGAACTGCCACTCTGGATTGTTCCGGGCGATGGCCCCACACTGCTTGGAAGGAGCTGGCTGGGCAAAATCCACTGGAACTGGGATGACATCTGAGCGCTATCACATGTCGATGAGGCCTCATGTACCCAGGTTCTTAACCAATTTCCTTCCCTTTTTGAGCCAGGCATTGGAAACATTTCTGGGGTGAAGGTACAGATCCACTTGGTCCCAGAGGCACGATCCATTCACCACAAGGCGCGAACCATACCTCACATGATGAGGGAGAGAGTGGCAATCAAGCTGGACAGACTGCAACGCGAGGGCATCATCTCCCCAGTGGAATTCAGCGAGTCGGCCAGCCCGATTGTCCCAGTACTCAAAAGTGATGGCACGGTCAGGATTTGCGGCGATTATAAAGCAACTATTAATCGTTTCTCGCTACAGGACCAATACCCGCTACCTAAGGCAGATGACCTATATGTGACGCTGGCAGAAGGCAAGACATTCACCAAGCTTGACCTGACTTCGGCCTACATGACACAGGAGCTGGAGGAGTTTTCGAAGGGCCTCTCCTGCATCAACACGCACAAGATTTGTTCATCTACAACAGATGCCCGTTTGGAATTTGTTCGGCTGCAGCAATCTTCCAGAGAAACATGGAGAGCCTACTCAAGTCGGTACCGTGCACGTTGGTTTTTCAGGACGACATATTGATCACGGGTCTGGACACCGTCGAGCACCTATAAAACCTGGAGGAGGTCCTCCAGCGACTGGATCACGTAGGGCTGCGGCTGAAGAGGTTGAAATGCGTCTTCTTGGCAACAGAAGTGGAGTTTTTGGGTTAGAATGATCGCGGCGGATGGCATGCGGCCCACAGACGCCAAAACAGAGACTATCAGGAACGCGCCCAGGTCACAGAATGTCACGGAGCTACGATCGTTCCTGGGACTCCTCAACTATTTTGGTGACTTCCTACCTGGGTTAAGCACCTTCTTAGAGCCCCTACATGTGTTATTATGTAAAGGTGAGAACTGGGTTTGGGGAAAAAAAACAAGTAATTGCTTTTGAGAAAGTCAGAAACATTTTATGCACCAACAAGCTGCTTGTATTGTATAACCTGTGTAAAAGACTTGTGCTAGCATGTGATACATCATCGTTTGGAGTCGGGCGTGATTTACAACAAGCTAACGTTGCGGGGAAGTTGCAACCTGTCCCCTATGCTTCCAGGAGTTTGTCTAAGGCCGAGAGTGCCGACAGCATGATTGAGAAAGAGGCATTAGCATGTGTGTTCGGGGTAAAGAAAATGCATCAGTACCTGTTTGGCCTCAAATTTGAGCTGGAAATCGATCACAAGCCCCTCATATCCCTGTTCGCTGAAAACAAGGGGATAAATACTAATGCCTCAGCCCGCATACAAAGGTGGGCACTCGCGCTATCAGCGTTTAACTATACCATCTGCCACAGGTCAGGCACCGAGAACTGTGCGGATGCTCTCAGTCGGCTACCATTGCCCACCACGGGGGTGGAAATGGCGCAGCCTGCAAACTTGCTGATGGTGGCGCAGCCCGCAGACTTGTTGATGGTCATGGAAGCATTTGAAAATGATGATTTACCTGTCATGGCCCGCCAGATTAGGACTTGGACCAGCCAAGATCCTCTGCTGTCCCAAGTAAAAAACTGTGTACTGCATGGGAGCTGGGCCAGCATCCCCATTGAAATGCAAGAGCTAATCAAGCCGTTCCAGAAGCGAAAGGATGAGCTGTCCATTCAGGCAGACTGCCTGTTGTGGGGTAACTGTGTAGTGCTACCCAAAAAGGGCAGGGAGACGTTCATCTCGGATCTCCACAGCACACACCCGGGTATCGTAATGATGAAAGCGATAGCTAGATCCCACGTGTGGTGGCCTGGTATCGACTCCGACTTAGAGTCCTGTGTACGGCAATGCAGCGTGTGTGCTCAGTTGAGCAATGCGCCCAGAGAGGCACCACTAGGTTTGTGGCCCTGGCCCTCCAGACCATGGTTGAGGATCCATGTCGACTATGCGGGCCCGTTTCTCGGTAAAATTTTCCTGCTGGTGGTGGATGCTTTTTCAAAATGGATTGAATGTGAAATAATGTCGGAAAGCACCGCCAGCGCCACCATTGAAAGGCTGAGGGCCATGTTTGCCACCCACAGCCTGCCTGAAATACTGGTGAGTGACAACGGGCCATGTTTCACCAGTGCCGAATTTAAAGAATTCATGACTGGCAATGGGATTAAACATGTCACCTCGGCACTGTTTAAACCAGCCTCGAATGGGCAGGCAGAGCAGGCAGTCCAAACAATCAAACAGAGCCTCAATCGAGTCACAGAAGGCTCACTCCAAACCCGCCTGTCCCGAGTACTGCTCAGCCACCGTACGAGACCCCACTCGCTCACAGGTGTGCCCCCGGCTGAGCTACTCATGAAAAGGACACTTAAAACCAGACTTCCGCTGGTTCACCCCAACCTGCATGATCAGGTAGGGAGCAGGCGGCAGCAACTGTGTCACGGGGAAATTGATCTGAATGACCCAGTGTATGTGCTAAACTATGGACATGGTCCCAAGTGGATCGCGGGCACGATGATAGCTAAAGAAGGGAGTAAAGTATTTGTAGTCAAACTAGACAATGGACAAATTTGCAGAAAGCACCTGGACCAAACGAGGCTGCGGTTCACAGACTGCCCTGAACAACCCACAGCAGGCACCACCTTTTTCGAGCCCATAACACACACCCAAAGGATCAACGACACCACCCCGGACCAGGAAATCGAACCCATCATGCCCAACAACCCAGCAAGGCCAGGCTCATCCAGCAGTCCTGCAGGGCAAACAACATGCCAGCCCAGCGAGGGCACAGCCAACACACCAGAACAGACATTTGTACCGAGGCGGTCCACTAGGGAAAGAAAGGCTCCCGACTGCCTCACCTTGTAAATAATTTTCACTTTGACTTGGGGGGGGGGGGGGGGGGGAGTGATGTTGTGTATCTGTAAAGCATGCACTCCCATGTTCCACCACCAGGAAGCGCATCCCCTGAAGTTCCAAGGTATCCCAGCTTCTGTTGTGAGCACTGTATATAAGCCAGCCCCTAAGGCCTGTTACTCAATCTGGAGTGTCTTAATAAAGACTGAGGTCACTGTTACTTTAACCTCCCTCTGTGCAGTCTCATCTGTGTTGGAAACACAACAGCAAAAATGGGTATTGTACTGGGAGAACAGTGGAAGTGGGGATGTGGTCATTGAAAACAGAAGCGATGAAGTTCTGAGTAGGCTGACTGAGGCCTCAATATCATGGTGAGTTGTGAGCATGAGAGACAGTTGGGAGTTGCATGCTAAAAACATCTAGGAGCAGATCATCATTACTGCAACAACCACTTTTTTTTTAACTAAGATTCCTTGGAGTAAATTTTTAATTTGCCACCTGAGTTTAAAACCGATTTTAATTGAAATTAAAATTGGGCAGGTTGTGGACGGCCTATCTGCAGCGTTAGTTTTATGCTCGGTCGGCAAGTTGAAATTCTACCTCCTCAAATCCAATATGAACTCCTGAAACCTGTTCATCGGAATATGATTGAACTCGGTATTTCAGAATCCTATGTTTAACAACGAATTTCATAGCCAAGATCTTATTGGCTTCAGACATTGTATTCCTTTGTCCTGCAACCAAGGTTAACACTTCTTCTTCCACCTCCATATAGTTCTCTCTCATTCACCTCTATTCAAGCCTGAACAGTCCCAAGTTTCCTGAACAATTCAGTTTTCTGACACATGGGATCAGCCACATTTTACCTTATCCGCTGTGTTTGTAGGACCTTACTATTTCTCTTGTTCCTCAGTGAATGTAGTGTTCAAGGTATGGCTTGATCAGATCGCTATACAGTTTTATCAAGCCTGCTTCAGATTTACACTACACTGATTTGGCAATCAAGGTTAACATTCTGTTTGCTTTGTTGATTGCTATTCTGCTATGACTGGATATGGTCAGTGTTGAGTTCACTCTGTCTCTTCGATCACCTTCAGTCTTACTCCTAGCTAGTTTGATGCTAATAATTTATTTTATTTTAGCGTGGAAGAGGTGTGGGGCGGTGGGGTGTTTGCAGAAGATTGGGGGCCAGGAGGTGCAGGGAGGGAGGCCTCGTGGAGGCATCGGAGGCCTGGTGGCTGGGGGGGAGGGGGGGTTCTCTGATTGTGAGGGTTGGGTGAGGCAGGGACCCTTAATCCAGGAGATAGGTGTAAAGGCACTTACCTCCTGGATGCAGCAGTCCTCGCCTTGCTGCAGCTTGTTTTTAGGGAGGTGTGTAAAACCCAGCCAGCTACAGTTAAACACAAAATGGAGGTTGAAGAGGCTTCCAGCCTCAGTATAATATTTAAATAGACTGCCCTCCTCCTGGCAGTGGGTTGGCTGATCGCTCCCGTCCCACACCCATCCCATCTCCATTAAACCGGGCGGCGGGTTGGATGTGGGTTCAGGATGCGGTTCCGATTTTTAACACTTTAACCACCGCTGCTCCCAATCCACCATCAAAATTCCCTCCAGATATTTTTCTGGTTAAGATGTGGATTAAAGGTTTTTTAAGGATAAATATATAGAGAGGAACTGTTCCCATTGGCAGAAGCATCAAGAACCAGAGGACACAGATTTAAGGGATTGGCAAAAGGACCAAAGGCGATGTAAGAAAAAATATTAATATCTAGAATGCACTGTCTGAAAGGGTGGTGGAGGCAGACTCTGTTATCTTACAAAAGGGAGTTCGGTAAGTATCTGAAGGAAAAAAAAATTGCAGGGCTCCAGGAAAAGGGCAGGGGAGTGGGACTAGCGGAGAGTCGGCACGGGCTCGATGTGCTGAATGGCCTTCTTTCCTGTTGTAACCATTTCATGATTCAAGTGATAACATACTCCATGAAATATGACCATTTCTGTGCTGCAGCCATTGAAATGTCTGGAACAAAACTGTCCAGGTTTCGGTAATGCAGGTCTAATGGAAATAGAGATTGTGTAGATTTACTTGGCTACCTTTGAGGATAACAGAAAAATTATGCAATTACTTTACAATTAGTCATGCAGATTTATGATGGGGAAGATTGCATGAGATCTGTGGGGTGTGCCGAATAATCTCCTGGTTGCATGCTTCCTTGCATTCTTATTTTGCTAACCTTAATTATCAGTAATTATATTGTTGTGATGTTGCCATTCAGTTTCTTGATTTACTACATTTTAGCTACACATTTTATGGAAAAGTTACTGCCAACTTGTCTGTGTGCAGAATCACCTGAATTATATAATAATGCATATGTGCTAAAGGAAGATCTAGGGCTATGGCGAAGAAGCAGGGTAATGAGATTTGTTTTTGATTATGGCACCAACACAGGTTAAAAGGTCTCCTCCTAGTGCTGTAAGCTTCTATGGCTCTGTAGTATAATCATCCTATGCTGTTAGGTACTGTGACTCAATGAAATTATGCAATTTATGAAGCATTTCTGTAAACTACAAGAATGATAATTCAGAAAATAGTGCTACTATCAACAAAAATGTGAAACTAATATAAAGTAACAGAAAACATTTAACTATTATTTGAAAAAGGATTTACCCTTTTGGCTATGTTGATCACAATTATGTTAACAATTGCTTTCAACAGTAGCAACACACCAGGCAGACTGTTGCTCAGCATTACTATGTTGTTGCAAACATCTGCCTGGTTTACTTGTCACAAATTATTCTGTATGTGACACCCGGGTTTGCCCTGTACACTTTTGTGTTTCAGTTGAAGCTGCTGTATGTCGGTTTTAATGATGTCATAAGATCTAGACATGTAGGCTTTCAAAGTGCAATTAAATCTGTTACTGGCACATATAAAACAGTAAAAAAAATCATAATGTTATTAGTTGGACCTCTTGATGCTTGCACACTTATTTATAAATGGTATGGAATTAGTTCTGGTGTTGCTTTTTTACGTCCTTATTCCTTTTGGACTTGTTTTGTGATTTTCTGAGACCTGTTTAGGTGAGTAATTGCTCTAAAAAAAAATGACACCTGGGAGACAATAACTTTTTAGGTCTGTAATCCATTGCAATCCAATGAGTTTGACACTTTGTTTATTACTCCTGTTCATGTAGCTTAAAACCTTTCAAAAGATTTCCTAATTAAATCAATTACTGCAATCCAATCTACAACGACAACTTGCATTTACATAGTGCCTTTAACGTAGAAAAATATCCCAAGGGGTTTCACAGGAGCATTATCAAAAACAATTTGACACAGGTTAGACGTAACCTTTCTAAAATTACAGTTCAAATTGGATAAGCTGTCCAACTGATGTATATAAAGTGACCCAACCTTAACTCCAAGGATCACTGTGCAATGGAAAGTTAAAATTTGAAATTGTTCTCTAACCTTGAACATGAGGGTTTTTTTTGGATTGTAGTTCTCCTACAACCTTCCCTGGATGAAAGTTGATTAAGAAAAGCTGACTAGTTGATGCCAAGAAATTGTAGTGATGGGCACATGATTTCATGAAATGAGACCCAGAGGAATAATGGCAGGCAATACATAGAAACAGCTTGTCTGCTCCATTTATCTGTGGTGGTGATCAGTCCAGTGGAACAAGATAACAGATTGCTACAATCTCTGGGGTGTGTAAAACGGGTTGAGGAACATTATTTCTGCCTATGCTATACATTGTGATTTACTCTTGTGATAAATGGTTTATTTTAAATAAAATTATAATATACAGTAACCCCCTTGTTCAAACCCTGACAATTATAGCATGCACAGGCTTTGACTCACTAACCCAAGTAAGTAATAATGTTATATTTCAAACTTTTTGCCAAATTCACACTGGTATCAGAATAACATCGAAGTAAACGACCATTGAATTATAGATCAGTGACCCTGTGGTGCTGGTGCCATTGGATAATGTTTCAGATTAGGTGGAATTTTAACACCTTCCCACTCAGCAGAAATGATTCGGGTGGGTGGGGGTTTAGATGACAGGGGGCTCCATGCCATGTTCCTGATGCATTCCTGCCCCCCACCAATTTAACTAGCCTGAAATCCGACACGGGAAGGCGGCTTGCCCCAGATGAGAGGGGTCCTAATTTATATGGTAGTTGCGTCCTGATGACATCATTGGGACATGTGCCATTTTCACCGTGGGCCTCAAACCCGCCAGTAGCGCAGCCAGCATCCAGGAAGTGCAATCATTTTTTTTATGGGTCCTTGTGGGCTAGGAGGAACAGGTGGCCCATCCTGGCCCCATATGCATGCCTTAGTTCTCCCTTGTATAGGCAGAGTCGAATGGCCGCCGATTTGGGGTCGAATGGTTGCTGCTCACAAAATTCTCCTCGGTGGTTTTTTCAGCGTTCCCTGCTGCTGCCCTCCTAAGTGTGTCACCAAAGCACGCAACGCCAATCTCCTGCACCTCCATCGAAATTCAGGGCAAAAATTCTTCGGGCAGCCTAGTGGTGCCCCCGACAGCTTTTTCTGTCGGTGCACTGTGTTCACCATGTGTGCGACATGGCTGTGTGGCAGTTATTCAAGGGGAGGGCGCACTGCCGTGGCCAGCATTTTTTTTTTTGTCGGCTAGCTGCCAGGTCGGCCCGACAGTTATGCCCTCGGGTTCGGCCGGGCCGCCAACAGGCAGCCTGGCATCCCCCTCTTGGGTGCCAGGCAGCTGGCTGGCCAAAAAACTGTCCTGGTGGCCCAGTGATGCTAACTAAAATAATCACCGAGCTCGCAGCAGCCCTTCCCTTTAAGTGAAGTCGGGAGATGTGGTGATGCACACGTGCCATGACGTCATCAGTGCCAGGCTGATGACTGACAGCAGCCGAGACTCTGTCCCGCCTCCACTTCCGCCCCTCTAGTGTGCTCACTGCTGCACTACCGCCCCAATTGTGACCGACTTCCGGGCTGCTCGATAAAAAAATGATTGAGCTGAATTTCGCGCAAGAGGCCACCTCATCGACAGTGGCAGTGAAAGCACACCAACAGTGGTAAGTGCGACCTGTTTCAGGCGGCGCTGAATTTCTACCCCTTTGAATCTTGGAGAGCAGAGCTTCAGTGCTACAAGGAGTGACTTATTGGATCTCTCTTGTGCTGGTGCCTGAGGTACCTGTAGCATAACAGAGCCATAATGTTTGGCATGGGTCTTGATGAACAGTAGCATTCTATAATATACCATGACCACTGATTTAGTACTGGTTCTTTATGGCTCCCTCGGTCGTAAGGAAGCTCTTTAAAACACACCTCTCATTGTAATAAACTGTTTCTGTCATTATCAAAGAAGACAATTTATGTGATTTGTAAGCCATATGCTGTATTACGTCAGTATGTTTTTATCACCACTAAAGGGATGTCCAACAGAATACTGTATGTATTGAAAGAAATGAATGGAAGAGCTGCCCATAAGAGCTTAATGGGAAAACGCACTGCTTGGTATTGTACTAAAATACAAATCAGGAAGATCTCCAATTCAGTTCCCATCTGTGGTGGGTTTGCTGATCTGAGCTTTTTTAAATTCGTTCCAGGATGTTGGCGTCCTGGTGGTGTTTAGCTGCCTTCTTGAACCGCTGTTATCCATGTGGTGAATGAACTGCCATAGTACTTTTAGGGAGGGAGTTCCAGGATTTTGTCCCAGCGACTATGAAGGAATGGCAATATATTTCCAAATCAGAATGGTGTGTAACTTGGAGGGGTACTTGCAGGTGGTAGTGCTCCTACACGCTTGCTGCTCTTGCCCTTCTAGGTGGTAAATATCGTGGGTTAGAGAAGTGCTGCCGAAGAAGCCTTGGTGAGTTGCTGCCGTGCATCTTGTATCTTGTAGATGGTACACACTGCAGCCACGGTCGTCGGTGATGGAGGACGTGAATGTTGAAGGTGGTGGATGGGATGCCAATCAAGCGGGCTGCTTTGTCCTGGATTGTGTCGAGCTTCTCGAGTGTTGTTGGAGCTGCACTCATCCAGGTAAGTGAAGTGTATTCCATCACACTCCTGACTAGTGCCTTTTGGAGGGTGGAAAGGCTTAAGGGAGTCAGGAGGTGAGATACTTGCCACAGGATACCCAGCCTCTGACCTGCTCTTGTTGCACGGAATTTATGTGGCTGGTCCAGTTAAGTTTCTGGTCAATGGTGACCCCCAGCATGTTGATGGTGGGAGATTCAGCGATGGTAATGCCGTTGAATATCAAGGGAAGGTGGTTAGACTTTTGCTTGTTGGAGATAATTATTGCCAGGCACTTGTCTGGAGCAAATGTTACTTACCATTTATCAGTCCAAGCCTGAATATCGTCCAGGTCTTGCTGCATGATGTACAATGGTAAGGGTCTTAAAATTGGCCTCGGCAACTGAAGGCTAGGGAGCAGAAAAGTCAATCATGGTTCTCACTCCTGATATAGAGGCGTTGGCTGTGGCTCAGTGGTAGCACTGATGTCTCTGAGTCAGATGTTTGTGGATTCAAGTCTGCCTCCATTGACTTGAGCACAAACATCTGGGTTGATCCTCCAGTGCAGTACTGAGAGAGTGCTTCTCTTTTGAAATCAAAGCCATGTCTGCCCTCGGTTGGACGTAAAAGATCCCATAACATTATTTCAAAGAAGAGCGGGTGAGTTCTCCCCGGTGTCCTGGCCCATATTTATCTCCAACACCCCAAAAAAACAGTTAATATAGCCAGTCACCCATTACTGTTTGTGGAACCTTGCTGTGCGCAAATTGACTGCTGCATTTCCTACGTTACAACAGTCACTACACTTTAAAAGTACTTAATTGGTTGTGAAGCATTTTTGAGTATCTGAGGTCATGAAAGGCACTATATATAAATACAAGTCTTTTTTTTCCAGTGAAATCTGTTGGTGCGGATATTTGGTGAAGATCGGATCTGGTTTAGGCATGATACTCCCTGTAATTGAATAATTTGTTGATATTCACTATCTAGAGAAATAAATAAATAATGGCCACTTAGTTGGGGTACTGGAAGGCCACAGCTATCCATTGAATCATACCCACACCAGTCCTGACTTTAGGGGAGAAAGGGAGAAAACTGTGGGCATGGAGAAGGAAAGACTAATGCTTCTTGACTTATATAATTCTACCCACAGTTGATCAATGACGGGCAAGAACCTTGCATTTCCCATTCTGAGATCAGAATCTGAATAGAACACCAAAAAACTTCAGAATAAATTTGACAAATATTACCAAGCTTAACGTTGTCCTTTTCCCCTTCACTAAATAGTCCATCTTTATTACATAAAAATGCTATTAAAAATGTAATTTCATTCCTCTGTACACGAACATCCTTCTTATTCAGACATGTACTAGGGTCAGTAGTCTGCACTGGCAGTTGATTGATGGGTAGGTAGGACTGACTTACAAGCAGTTACATAATCAAGGCCTTCAGTTGTTATAAATGATGTGAATAAAGCTTAAGCAGTTCTTTAAGTGGCTTTTGAACCCCAAGATTAACCGTCTTGTACTTTCCCTTTTACTCGTTCTGTGTTTTTATAATTAAAATATCAACCTCCTGTATGTTAAAATCGTTTACTAGCTTACATGAGCAGATAAAATTCCCAGCCAGGATTAGTTAGGGAGGTCCACGGGTGCAAATTTCAATCCTTTATGATGCAAGCAAGTACAAGTTTACACTTTGTAGAATTCATTAATAATGCTTATCAATAATTGCATTAAAGTGTACAATTTTAGAATAGAGTACATTGCTCAGTTAGAGAGGGAATGTCCAGAATGAGGAGCAAGTGTTTGAGGTTAAATAAAGGACAGTGCCATGTCAGATCTGGGTATATTTCTGGTTACTTGAGGAGGAAGAGGAAACCAATGACAATAGTTCCCTTGTGGAGGAGCTAGACCTTACCCTTCGAGCAACTAATGGACAAGATCCACTTTCCACCAAAATGCATTTCCAGTGACCCAGTGACACTGAGAGCTGGCCTCAGTAGATCTACACCTTCTCAATCCCAAAGACGCCCATGAACATATATCTGCTTTGTATATTGTGCTTATCTCCACATCAACTGACAGCACTGAGAGGGAAAGGGGAGCCTGAGAGTGGAAACCAGGCCAACAAATAACAGAAAAGATGGAGGACCTTATTTCCTGCCAACTGTTAATCAAAGTCCATTTCTTAGTAATTGGGCCAGAGTTGGGAGTGTGAATTGCCATGCACAGAACTCCTCTTGACCTCCCACATCAATATGTTATTCTACAAATGCAATGTAAAATAGAAAGTAAAACTGCAGTAAAAATAAATGCTAATTTAAATAAAGCATAATAATTATCAAGTAAAAAAACAGCATTTAATCTTTTTAGATACATGAGTGTTCTATAAATGAATCCATCTATTTGCTGTCTTTTATTGTAATTGTTCATTGTGTTTGATATCCTTGAAGTTAGTATTGGTTTGAAGGTTTATGGATCTGATTAATTATACCCTGAGTTTTTGCTAAGTCAAGGTTATACCATGGCTTGCACTGACAAATGATGCATATCTTTGAGTGAGACTGAACAGCTGGCTCAAGTTGAAACTGGCATGTCAATCATCTACCTCTTGGGTGGAGATATCTATCATCTCATAGGGCTTAATTTTCCCCAATGCCGTTTTTTGCCGTATTGCCAGAGTTACGCCTGTTTGTTTTTGGCCCCGGCTACTCCAAAAAAATAATTTGCATGTTTCCCCATTCTATTTTTTGGAATTGGCGCCACGCAGCCTGTCCTTTAACTTTGGGGGGATGGAGCCTAATGTCTACGCTGAAAAACGATGCCCCCCCCCATTCTGTGCAAGTGCAAAAAAATATATTTTTTTGATATGACTGCTATGGGCGCGCATGCCCAGTACAGCTCCCGGCCTGCATTCAGCCATTTTTAAAGAGTCAGTTGTCTGTAAGAAATTTAATTCTCAGTGGAAAAATCAGAGCTTCAGTACAATATGCCATGCGGTTCAAGGACCAAGAATTTCTCTCAGGATGAAGTGGAGGCACTGGTTACAGTAATTGAGGTCAGATGGCACGAGCTGGACACCAGCAGAGGTTCCACATAAAAGTTCCACCAAAAGAAATGAAGAAACTCGAACCAACTTGCAGAAGATTATTGTGCAATGGTGACCACCCCGAGGTCTGGAGGCCAGTGCAAAAAGAAGTGGCAGGACCTTGGTCAAATAGTTAGTGTGAGTAATATTTTCACATTCACTGGAATATTAAATGTGCCCATCTGTGTATGTCCCAACCAGCAGAAAGACACCCTCTCAAAAGTTATATTTTCATCTTTGCAGAGGAAGGTGCAAGGGAAAGAACTCGAACAGGAGGAGGCCCATTAAATCTAGACCCACTGACATCCTTGGAAGAGAGGATCGCTGCTTTGATGGGTCCTGCCTGGAGAAAAGCAACCACCACTGCACAAGCTGGGCCCACACTCGAGGGAGAGGGTAAGCCCTGCAAATTCCACAGTTGGCTTTGATAAATGTTAGGTACTGCAAGGGCTAGCCATGCTTCGGTTCATGGGGATGTCTCCGTCAGCTACGCTTTGGTTGATGCAATGTGCTATCATTCATTGTGGGCTTCAAATGAGCCTGCTGCCTGTGCTGTGTGAGCCTACTCATGCCACCCTGCCCCCTCCTCTGCTGCTGACCATTTGTCTGTTCGGTTATATTTTGCAGAACTTGAGGCCGACCCTGACGAGGCTGAAACCGATACAGAAGATTCGGACGAGGACGAGCCTGAAGAGGAGAACATCTTCCAATCCCACCTTCCAGACCAAGAGCATGGGGGTGAGGGGATGGATGAAGCCCCCACTGTTGTACTCACTCTGGAGGAGGTGCAGATATTTCCCACTGAGGTGCCAGGCCCTTACCTGAGTGGTACGAGTGTTGGGTCATTCCATGGTTTCTCTCCGTCCAAGGCTGCGGGTCCCAGTGCGATGCAGCAAGGCACATCAAGGACTCCACCATCCGAGGCTGCAGGTTCCAGTGGGATGCAACGAGCCACACCGAGGGTGAGGAGGGGAAGGAGAGCTCTACAGCGCGCTCCTGAGCTGCCGGATGTGGTTCAGATGATGGCAATAAGTACGGAGAACATTGACCTTATGCAATCACTCCTGGACACCATCAGTGGGGCAGGTGATGAGGTATCGGGACTGTTGGGAGAAGCAACAACACTCCGGAGAAATGGGAACACTATCCGAGCACGAGGGAAGGGATGTCACAGGCAGCTGATGCACTGTTGGTGAACATGAGGGAGGGAATGTCGGAGTTAGCTGCTGCAGTAAGGGAACACGCCCAGACCCCACGGCTATTGACAGAATCAACTGCCACTCCCACTCCAATCCCCCAGACCAGCCTCTGAAGAGGCCCAAGCTGGGCCCTCGTCATTACCGCCTGTCCATGCCCCCATCAAGAAGTGCGCATTACCCAAGATGCTCGAAAGAATAAACTTGGTACCAACCCGAGAAACGCTGCACCACTGCCTGCGGGCAGAGGTGGAGTCAACAAGACCAAACTCAGCAGGCGGTCTTAGAAGAAGGTGGAGGAGAGATTGGTGCAGCTTTTATTTGCTGCTGTTGTTGTTGTTGTTGTTACTATAGTAACTGTTCTCAAATTGAAAGTTTTCTGTTAGTTATGTAAATTTACAAGTTTAAAAGTTTGTAAGTGATCTTAACTGAAAACTTTAAAGTTTGATGCAAGGATATTTTTATTTTAGTTAAGTACAAACAAGTGTATGTTAAACTTTTGAATAAAATATATTTTAAATTATAACTGAATCATTTACTTTATTTGTTCCATTATTAACACAACTTTTTGAAGTAAACAAGAATCATTTTCCATTATTCCATTAACACAACACAACATTACGGAACAGTTTCAAGCAGTAAATATGGTCCATTTGGAATAGTTACCACTGAGCCATCAGGCAGAAAAGCGTTCATGGATGAGCTGCTGGCGCAAGGCTCCAGCAATCATTAAAGGGGCATGATGGCCCACCGTTTTGCTCTGCGTTCAGGTAGTTGCAAGGCTTCCTCCTCCTTTTCCGCATCCTCTTCCTCCTCTTCCGCGGCCTTGTCGTCCTCTTCCGCGGCTTCGTCTTCCTCTGCCTTCACTGCCTCCGCCGCCTCTCCTGCCTCCTCTTCTTCCTCTCCTCCTCCTCATCTGCATCCTCTGCCGCCTCTGCCTCCGCATCCTCCTCCTCTGCCTCCACTCTTCTTCTGCCACATCCTCCTCCTCATCTGCATCCTCCTCATCTGTATCCTCTTCCTCCTCCTCCTCTTCCTCCTCCTCATCATCTGCATCCTCCTTCAGTCACTCTCACCTC
This sequence comes from Pristiophorus japonicus, assembly GCF_044704955.1. Classification (NCBI taxonomy): domain Eukaryota; kingdom Metazoa; phylum Chordata; class Chondrichthyes; family Pristiophoridae; genus Pristiophorus; species Pristiophorus japonicus. Next base: position 52,545,306 of record NC_091980.1, on the reverse strand, counting down.
AGGTGGGTCTTCTACCAGCTGCTGCTGCCTTATGATGGCTAAATTATGCAGCACACAACAGTAAATTGACCGACAATCTCACGGGAGTATTGCAGGTAGTCTCCGGGATGGTCCAGGCATCGGAAATGCTGTTTTAAGATACCAATGATCCTCTCTATTATGCTGCACATCGCAATGTGCGACATGTTGTATTCCCGGTCAGCTTCTGTCCGGGTTACACACATGGGCGTCAAGAGCCAGCTGGTGAGGCCGTACCCTTTGTCTCCCAGTAGCCAGCTCTGCCTTTCTGGCTGCTGCTGAAACATGGCAGGTATAGCTCACTCGCATAGGATGAAGGCATCATGGCTGTTCCCAGGGTAGCTCACATCAACTGACATGATGCGATGCATGTCGTCACACATGAGCTGCACATTAACAGAGTGGAAGCCTTTTCTCTTCCTGTACATCTTGGAATCCTCCAAAGGTGCTCGCAAGGCGATGTGGGTACAATCAATGCAGCTCTGTACCTTTTGAGAAGCCAGCAATCCTGGAGAAGCCCACAGCCCTTTCACGCATTGCCTGGGCAGTCATGGAGAACTTTGTAGTCATTCCTCCAGGCATACAGTACAGCAGTCACCTGCCGAATGCAGATATGTGTTTCCTGTTGAGAAATGGTGCACATATCCCCAGTTGTGGCCTGGAACGATCCAGATGCATAGAATGAAAGTGCAGCTGTAACCTTCACTTCAACTGACAAAACAGTCCTCCTGATGCTTCTAGGTTGCAGGTCTGCTTTTACTAACTCACCGATCTCGGTTCCAACTTCTTTGCGGAAACACAGCCTTCTCACACTCTATCACTCAGGTGCAGGTATGACTGCCTGTCTCGATATACCCAACATGGGTAAGGCCTCCTGCCCATCATCCTATGTGCTCTGAGGTTCCTCATGCAATGATGTCGAATCAATTGTCTCTACTGCAGCACCATCATGCAGAAGGCTTGCACGAGGTACGGCATTGTCAGTATTGCCCCCATGATTAAATTGTACCTTTGCAAGAAGCTCAAAACAGCAGGACAAGGAGCTAAAGCTTCTCTGCTCTCTCTCTCCCCAAGGTCGACGCTCCAGTATGGACCACACCCTGGTCGGCGCATGCGCAATAGGCTTTCTTAGAACGGGAAGCTAGGCATTCAAATGAGGACATTTGGGGCAATGAAGTCGATTGCAATTCTTTAATTTTAGATTTTTTTCAAAGGACCACCCCACCACCGACCAAATGTCTCCTCACCGGGCTCAAGGGTTAGCTGGCAGAATCGCTCTCTTGCCCGGACAAGGTGGCTCGGCAAACACCCACCCACTGGGCTTCTTTTGATGCTGCTGCATAGTGTAAGGGTTCTCATCCCTTCAGTTCGGCTTCCACCTCACCCGGGCTTCTTTTGAAGCCGAGCCCCTGTGTCCGGGCAAGGGACCAATTCTGCCAGTCTTTGCTCCGACCCTGGAGCCCGGTTTGGAGATGTTCGGTGATGGCGTGGCACTTTGAAAAAAAATCCAAATGAAAGAATTGCATTAGACTTCCATTTTCTGCGTTTTAAGTTTGAAAAAATTAAGCTTCATGATGCATAATTAATATCTTCTTGACTCCCTCCAAAACTTCGCATAAAAACAACTGTGTCTTTCTGCGCCAATTTTTCAATGTGCGCTGGTTTTTCTTAGTGCCCAGAAGGTTTTTTGGGAGTGATCACATACACCATCCTAGGAGAAATGTAATTTGGCCAAACTTGCATAAATGTGAAAAACTGGAGTAGGCATCAGGTTACAGCCCCAATGATGCAAAAAAAAAACTAACCTAAAAAAATCTTAACTGAGTTATGCTGGCGCACAAACTTTGGGGAAACTTGGATATTTTAATTTAGGCCATAAAAAGCGGTGCACGCCAAAAAAATGGCGCAGATAATTGGGGAAAATTGACCCCATAGTTTTACTGTTATTGCTGCATAAAGTATGTACCATTTTTATACTGAAAAATGAGCATAAAATCAAGTTCACATTTTCAGAAGACATGAATTTTTTCACATCATGTATGATTTTACGTTGCTTTAAAAAAATATATATATTAAACAAACATGCATGTGGAGTATTAGTTGTGTATTCTATCTTTTTACTTCTAAAATCAGTAAATATTTTTTGAAATTTGCCCTGTGAAATTCAGAAAAACTGAAGCTTTTTTGCCTCCAATTTCTTCTTTTCTTCTCATTAACCTGAAAGTGATGACTTGTACAAGGTGGTTGTTCCACAGGCACTGATCACTCTCTAGTACCTCTTGCCCAACTTGTCATTCTGCAATATTATGAGCCTATAGAATGGAGGTTAACTTTAATATAACTTGCTGATTATACACTCCCCACTAATATTACTCTCCAGTGACTTTGCTGCAGAGTAAACTCGGGCGGAGTGTGAAACAAGCATTGCATCCGATCCCGTCAGTTTCCTAACAGGCGAGTTAGGTTTTAAAAAAAATTCATTCCTGGGTGTGGGAGTCACTGGCAAGGCCAGCATTTATCACCCATTCCTAATTGCCCTTAAGAAGGTGATGGTGAGCCATCAACTTGAACTGCTGCAGTCTGTGTGGTGAAGCTACTCCCGCAGTGCTGTTAGGGAGGAAGTTCCAGGATTTTGACCCAGCAACGATGAAGGAATGGCGATATACATCTAAGTCAGGATGGTGTGTGACTTGGAGGTGGCTATGTTCCTATGCGCCTGCTGCCCTTGTCCTTCTAGATGGTATATGTCATAGGTTTGGGAGGTGCTGCCAAAGAAGCCTTGGTGAGTTGCTGCAGTGCATCTTGTAGATGGTACACATTAGACAGAAACATAGAAAATAGGTGCAGGAGCAGGCCATTCAGCCCTTCTAGCCTGCACCGCTATTCAATGAGTTCATGGCTGAACATGAAACTTCAGTACCCCCTTCCTGCTTTCTCGCCATACCCCTTGATCCCCCAAGTAGTAAGGACTTCATCTAACTCCTTTTTGAATATATTTAGTGAATTGGCCTCAACTACTTTCTGTGGTAGAGAATTCCACAGGTTCACCACTCTCTGGGTGAAGAAGTTTCTCCTCATCTCGGTCCTAAATGGCTTACCCCTTATCCTTAGACTGTGACCCCTGGTTCTGGACTTCCCCAACATTGGGAACATTCTTCCTGCATCTAACCCGTCAGAATTTTAAACGTTTCTATGAGGTCCCCTCTCATTCATCTGAACTCCAGTGAATACAAGCCCAGTTGATCCAGTCTTTCTTGATAGGTCAGTCCCACCATCCCGGTAATCAGTCTGGTGAATCTTCGCTGCACCCCCTCAATAGCAAGAATGTCCTTCCTCAAGTTAGGAGACCAAAACTGTACACAATACTCCAGGTGTGGCCTCACCAAGGCCCTGTACAACTGTAGCAACACCTCCCTGCCCCTGTACTCAAATCCCCTCGCTATGAAGGCCAACATGCCATTTGCTTTCTTAACCGCCTGCTGTACCTGCATGCCAACCTTCAATGACTGATGTACCATGACACCCAGGTCTCGTTGCACCTTCCCTTTTCCTAATCTGTCACCATTCAGATAATAGTCTGTCTCTCTGTTTTTACCACCAAAGTGGATAACCTCACATTTATCCACATTATACTTCATCTGCCACGCATTTGCCCACTCACCTAACCTATCCAAGTCACTCTGCAACCTCATAGCATCCTCCTCGCAGCTCACACTGCCACCCAACTTAGTGTCATTGCAGCCACGGTATGCCGGTAATGGAGGGAGTGAATGTTTAAGGTGGTGGTTGGGCTGCCAATCAAGCGGACTGCTTTGTCCTGGATGATGTCTAGCTTCTTGAGTGTTGTTGGAGCTGCACTCATCCAGGCAATTGGAATGTATTCCATCACACTCCTGACTTGTGCCTTGTAGATGGTGGAAAGGCTTTGGGGAAGTCAGGAGGTGAGACACTCGCTCCAGAATATCCAGCTTCTGATGTGCTCTTATTGCCACAGTGGTCATGAGGCTGGTCCAGTTACGTTTCTGGTCAATGGTGACCCCCAGGATATTGATGATGGGGGATTCGTCAATGGTAATGCCATTGAATGTCATGGGGTGGTGTTTAGGCTCTCGCTTGTTGGAGATGGTCATTGCCTGGCACTTGTGTGGCGCAAATGTTACTTGCCACTTATCAATCAGCCCAAGCCTGAATGTCGTCCAGGTCTTGCTGCATTCGGGCATGGGCTGCTCCATTATCTGAGGAGTTGCAAATGGCACTGAACACTGCAGTCATCAGCGAACATCCCCACTTCTGACCTTATGATGGAGGGAAGGTCATTGATGAAGCTGCTGAAGATGGTTGGGCCTAGGACACTGCCCTGAGGAACTCTTGCAACAATATCCTGGGGCTGTGATTGACCTCCAACCACCACAACCATCTTCCTTTCTGCTAGGTATGACTCCAGCCAGTGGAGAGTTTCCCCCCTGATTCCCATTGACTTCAGTTTTACTAGGGCTCCTTGATGCCACACTTGGTCAAATGCTGTCTTGATGTCAAGGGCAGTCACTCTCACCTCACCTCTGGAATTCAGCTCTTTTGTCCATGTTTGGACTAAGGTTGTAATGAGATCTGGGCCGAGTGGTCCTGGCGGAACCCAAACTGGGCATCGGTGAGCAGGTTATTGGTGACTAAGTGCCGTTTGATAGCACTGTTGACAACACCTTCCATCACTTTGCTGATGATTGAGAATAGACTGATGGGGCGATAATTGGCTGGATTGGATTTGTCGGGCTTTTTGTGGTTCAAGTTAGCCAATATATATCAGCAGGTTATTGATCAGTGCCAAGCTTGATCTTCTCCTCTCCTGATATCCGTACCTCTACTTTCTAGCAGGGTTCTGGATAAAGATTAGAGGGAGTAAGATTATTTTTTCAACCAACGAGTGCCCCTATCACAGTCCTGGCTGGGATTCACGAAATGAGCATGGACCAGAGAACAAATTAAAGGAGCTTACTTGTCTGACTGACTCTGTGTCACATCTCATGGTGTATTTTCCTTCTGTGCTGCAAGTATTGGGGAACTCAAAATAATAATTTAATATGCACTGATGTTTCTCTGTACAAGTGTTAAAATTGTATTTCTTGTTTGCATTTTACTAGAGTATGTTGATAATTCTGTGTGTTCTGGAGCAGTGCTGAAGAAGCGCTGCACTGTCGGAGATGCTGTCTTTTGGATGAGACATTCAACCGAGGCCCTGTCTGTTCTCTCAGGTGGACATAAAAGATCCCATGGCACTCTTTCAAAGAAGAGCAAGGGAGTTATCCCCGGTGTCCTGACCAATATCTTTCCCTCAATCAACATAACAAAAACCGTGTTTCTCGTCATTAGCACATTGCTTTTTGTGGGAGCTTGCTATGCGCAAATTGGCTGCTGCGTTTCCCACATTGCAACAGCGACTGCACTCCAAGAACTTCATTGGCTCTAAAGTGCTTTGTGACATCCGGTGGTTGTGAAAGGCGCTATATAAATGTAGGTTTCTTTCCTTTCCTTTCTTTTTCTCTTTTTATTTTTCTTTCTTTTTCTTTTTCTTTCCTTTCTTCTGAATATATACAAAGATTTGTTCAAGTTTATGTTGAACATATTCTGGAAATCTGTGTGATGTTTAGGCACACATTTTATGTTTTTTAAACCAGCAAATGTCTGGTATAATTTCAACACAGTGACTAAGGGTGGAGACCACAACCTGTTCTTGACTTGTGCTGCTGTGCAACTGCTGTATGCATATAATAATGGAAATGAAACTTTGGGCTGGATTTTCCTCTGCTATACTGCCCAAAATTGGATGTGATAGCTGTAAGTCAGTTGCTTAAGGTTCGGTCTCTAAACAAAGAGGCTACAAGGTGTTTTTGTTCCAAAATATGAAGGTTTTATTAAGCTAAATACAAAAAATAAAGATGCTAAAGTAAATAAGATGTTGAAATACAACCTGGCTTTAACATCGACAAGGTTTCAAAGTGATCGATCTCGAATGGCCTGTGGTAACACTTAAGTGGCCCAGCCTCACTCCGAGAATATTCTAACATAAAACAATCCCAGTCTCAATTTATATACATTGACAGTTCTCGCAAGGCTTTGGGTTTGTATGTCAATCAATTTCAATGTCTCGAGCTTAGCATCCATCTGGCAACTCCCGCACATTCCACAGCAAGGCATAAACAGACAAGGTGACTCTTGAAGTGGGCACATCGAGGATGTGCTATTGTAACATTTAAGCAATCTTTAGCTGAAGGTTGACCATTTTCAACAGAAAGCAATTTTCTATAGTCAACCTGACAAATGTAAGCTCTTACAAATCCCATCTATTGAGCCTAAGGCTCACATGTCCACCCCAATCTTAGCTCACAGCTCGGTAGTGCAATACATTAATTTGCTTTTTATACATTGAGGATCCTATAGAAAGCATTATAATAGCAATTATAATAACAGACTGGGTAAGAATTAAAATCTGTGAGAGTATTATAGCCCAGGATTGTTTTCCAACATTAGACTGTTTCCCACCATCTATTCTCTCCTAGCTATGACCAAATTTTGTTGTAGATCAATTGGGTTGCATCTGATGTGACCATCCTATCAAGTATAGTTTTAAGACTCCGTAACAGTGTCGAATTGGATGTCCAAACTGAATAATCACTTCTCATCTTACTTGCTTAAACTAATTTCCCTGAACTTCCATAGCGTTATGAACGTTCACTGGGATCAGGACCGAACTTGCAATAATGGTAAGCAAAGTCCTATAACATTACACAGTAACAACCTCTTCCGATGTATCCTGATTTCCATCTTTGAATGCTAACAAGATAATTGGGGTGGAACCACAATCCAGGACACTTCTGAGTGACGTCACATCGACACACCCTTGATTAGAGCTTAACAAGATAAATCTGGCAGCATCCAGGTTTCACCATTCTTTGCCAATACCTTTCGATAGTTAGACAATTCCTTGTGTATGTCACTTTCAAGGACACCAATGGACTCCACCTTGATGACCTCTAAAGAAATAAAAACAGAAAACGCTGTAAATCTCAGCAGATCAACATCTGTGGAGAGGAAGCAGAGTTAACGTTTCGGGTCGATGACCCTTTGTCAGAACTGGAGAGTGTTTGAAAAGAACAGATTCTTAACAAGCACTAAAAGGGGGAGGGGAAGAAAGAACAAAAGGGAAGGTCTGCGATAGGTTGGAAGACAGGAGAGATTAGAGAGACAAAATGGATGATGGCCCAAATTCAAATGGTAATGCCAGGAGTTAGAAAAACATTAGTCAAGATAGGGTGTGAATGGTGGGATAATGACCAGCTGCCATTAGAGACAAGGAGAAAAACAGAAAGAAAGAAACAGGCTCTGGGGAGGCGGAGGGAAAGGGAGGCAAAGATTGGCAGTGGTTACGCTCTGAAATGTTTTCACTCTATTGAGTCCAAAAGGCTGTAAAGTGCCTAAACGAAAGATGAGGTGCTGTTCCTCGAGCTTGCATTGAGCTTCATTGGAACAGTGCAGGAGACCAAGGACAGAGAGGTCAGAGTGGGGGTGGAGTGGAGAATTAAAGTGACAGGCAACTGGAAGCTCAGGGTCTCACTTGCGGACTGAATGGAGGTGCTCCGCAAAGCGGTCACCCAATCTACGCTTGGTCTCCCCAATGTAGAGGAGACCACATCATGAGCAGCAAATACAGCATACTAAATTGAAAGAAGTACAAGTAAATCTAGAGGCTTCTGGTTGAGTGGAAGGCATAGAATTACAATAGTCGCACTAAAGAATTGTCCTTTCAATCCTTCACAGGAGTATTTTACTGGGTATACAGATCAAGGGCGCTTAACATTACAATGGTTTCCTCCATCAAGAGGACATCTATCATGTTCCCACATGTTTACTATATCTATCCTGTTCCAAGTGACCCTCCTTGCTGTGGCTCCTACACCCAACCATTCAGCCACTTCTTGTTTTTCTCTATCTAATGGTGCTTGTGTTGGTATCCCTTGGCAATGTGCTTATATCTTGACCTGAATTTCTCTCAGAAAGCACCTTTCATAGGTTTTATTACACAAACATGATCGCAAAGCAATTTCTTGATCCCTTATCAGACATGCCCAAGGTCTACGTATTCTCAACCTCACCCTTATCTTGAAACTTGCAATTTAAGCAGCTTTCAGCATCACCTCACTCAGTCTGTCGTTCTTCATTCTGGTTGGTTTTAAATTAGCTATTTCATACCTTTAGCTACTATCCTACTATACCGAGCTATCCTATATTTATAAGCATGTGCTATTTATGAATTAAGATGCCTAACCTAAATGTATGATTCATATGTTAAGAACACCTAATCTAAAAGCAAGTTTTATATGCTGAAGGAACTAATTCCTGGCCCCTCATCCTTTAATCACAGCAGTCAATTCCAAGTTCTGGTTGTTCTCTTAATTCATCATTTGAACCAACACACCATCATCATCATAGGCAGTCCCTCAGAATCGAGGAAGACTTGCTTCCACTATAAACATGAGGCGTTAGGTGGCTGAACAGTCCAATACGAGAACCACAGTCCCTGTCATGGGGCATATAGTCGTTGAGGGAAAGGGTGGGTGGGTCTGGTTTGGCGCACGCTCTTTCCGCTGCCTGCAATTGATTTCTGCATGCTCTCGGCAATGAGACTAGAAGTGCTCGCGCCCTCCAGGATGCACTTCCTCCACTTAGGGCGGTCTTTGGCCGGGGTCTCCCAGGTGTCAGTGGGGATGTTGCATTTTATCAGGGAGGCTTTGAGGGTGTCCTTGTAACGTTTCCTTTGCCCACCTTTGGCTTATTTGCCGTGAAGGAGTTCCGAGTAGAGGGCTTGTTTTGGGAGTCTCGTGTCTGGCATGCGAACAATGTGGCCTACCCAGCGGAGCTGATCGAGTATGGTCAGTCTTTCAGTGCTGGGGATGTTGGCCTGATCGAGAACGCTAATGTTGTGCGTCTGTCCTCCTAGGGGATTTGCAGGATCTTGCGGAGACATCGTTGGTGGTATTTCTCCAGCGACTTGAGGTGTCTACTGTACATTGTCTATGTCTCTGAGCCATACAGGAGGGTGGGCATTACTACAGCCCCGTAGTCCATGAGCTTGGTGGCAGATTTGAGGGCGTGGTCTTCAAACATTCTTTTCCTTAGGCAGCCAAAGGTTGCACTGGTGTACAGGTGGCAGTGTTGAAACTTGTCATCAATGTCTGCTCTTGTTGATAAGAGGCTCCCGAGGTATGGGAAATGGTTCACGTTGTCCAGGGCCGCGCCGTGGGTCTTGATGACTGGGGGGCAGTGCCAAACTCATGTTGTAAACAATCTCCCTCCATGCATGACCCCAAGGGTAGATGTCTCCTTTTTAATGTCAGCATTACTTTGGTTTATTTACATGTCAGTCTTTCAATATTAGGATTTTTAAGCTACAAAAATAATCCAAGAAAATGATTTCCTTTACTACTTCTCAGTCTTAATCTCCAACATCCCCTGGTTACTCTGCATGGCCTTATCTAAGATCCTCAACTTGTTAGGATCAGATACTTTTCTTGAGACTTTTGTGTTTTTAATCTAAATTTAATTTAGTCAATATTAATCATCACGATACAGCAAGAAAATCATAGCACATTGTAAAGAGAGCTATAGCATACCATATTATCAAGAGATCATAGATTTAAAGATTCTCCAGCTCGTAGATAATTTTTACCAAGTATTACTTCTCCATTGTCCTCAATTGTCCCAATTTCTTTATTGGCTCAAAGGAAACCAATTCCTTATCCACATCAAATCATTAAGCAATTAAGAACCTTCGCTCTCCTCCTTTATTGCGTCATATACAATTTATTATTTTTCTTTCAAACCAATTTTCAATTACTATTGTGATGTTAGCTACTTAACCTCATTCTGTATTGATTAAAAATCCCCAGATCACAGTCCGTGTCCCCACCTAAGCTTGTTGCCTCCTGTAGAATGCTCAACACCCTTCTCTGTAGGTATATGGGACGGGTGTAATGACATAGAGGAAAGGGGACACCGATAATCCAGTCGAGAGACCCAGACCTTTTATTGGTTCACGCTCTGGAACTGACTGCCTCTCTCACTGCTGGTTTCAACATTCCAATTCTGTATCCCTTTAGACCAGCTGTGGTTCCGTGGGTAGCACCCTCGCCTCTGAGTCAGAAGGTTGTGGGTTCAAGTTCTACTCCAGGGATGTGAGCACAAAAATATCGACTGACACTCCCGTGCAGTACTGAGGTGTGTGGGCAGTGTGTTTGGGCCCAGGAAAGGCATGAGTTCAGGCCCAGAAGAGGGCAGGGCCTACGAGCAGCCAGGCCAGATCACACTGATATGTGTGCACACTGGGTCCATGCAGCAGAACTAGCTAGTCTCCAGTCACCTTGGTTAATCCTTGCCACTGGACCACGACCTAGCTCTGTCAAGCCCATGTGGTGGTTGGTGTGCAACAGCCACCACACATTAAAAAAAATCCATGCACAGGCATCTTCCACCCTTCAAAATGTAGTTCAGGACCTGGAATATTAGGTCCTTTATTGAAACACCTGTGAACTCATCCCTTTTTTGGCATGGAAGCACGTCATCCTTGATTTGAGGGACTGTTTATGATGATGATGCAGTATTGAGGGAGTGCTGTACTACCATCTTTCAGATGAGAAGTTAAACTGAAGCCCCGTATGCTCTCTTGGATTGACGTAAAAGGTCCCATGGCACTATTTCGAAGAAGAACATGGCTCCGGTTGGGGTGGAGTGTAGAACGTTTCAGTATAAGGGGTGTCGCAGTTATGTGAGCTGGACTGGTTGGGCTGGGTGCTCTTTGCCTTTCCATCATTGTTCAAAGGTTTATATGTAACCTTCAGGGCTGCTGACCAAGGGCCGTGCGGCTCTTTGTCGGCCAGCGTGGACACGATGGGCCGAAATGGCCCTCTTCTGCGCTGTAAATTTCTATGTTTCTATGTTTATCTATGGTGTCTTGGACAATATTTATCCCTCAATCAACACCACTAAAACAGATTATCTGGTCATTGTCACATTGCTGTTTGTAGGAGCTTACTGTGCGCAAATTGGCTGCTGCGTTTCCTACATCACAAGAGACTACACGTCAAAAAATACTTCATTGATTGTAAAGCGCTTTGGGACGTCGCTGGTCATGAAATGCACTATGTAAATGCAAATCTGTCTTTCTTTCTTTCTTTGTGTTTACAACTCCCACATTTTAAGCTTTTCATTGAACTTCTTATCAGTTCAAATATGGCCCATTCCTACAAAAAGTTTAAGTGCTTTTGAGCAAACCAGAGAATAAGGCAGATGAGCTGAGAGCACAGATAGACACTTGGGAGTACGATATAGCTATTGCGGAGATATGGCTGAAAAAAGAGCATGTATGGCAGCTCAACATTCATCGTTACAGGGTTTTCAGATGGGATACAGAAGAGGGTAAAAAAGGAGGGGGGGTCGCAGTATTAATTAAAGAAGCAATTACAGCTGTGAGAAGGGATGATATGATAGAAAGGTCATCAAACGAGGCCATATGGGTTGAATTGAAGAACGAAAAAGAACTGCTGGGAGTGTACTATAGACCCCCAAACAATCAGAGGGAGATAGAAGAGCAAATATGTGGGCAAATTGATGCGAAGTGCAAAAACTATAGAGCTGTAATAGTCAGGGATTTCAACTAACCTAATATTAATTGGGAAAAAAGTAGTGTGAATGGAACAGAGGGTGTGGAATTCCTAACATGCGTTCAGGAGAACTTATTTAGCCAACCACAGAGAGGGTGGTTTTGGACTTGGTTTTGAGGAATGAAGAGGGGCAGGTGGAAGGGGTATCAGTGGGAGAGCATTTTGGTGCTAGTGATCATAATTGAATAAGATTTAGGGTAGTTATGGAAAAGGACAAATGTGGACCAGGAAAAAAAGTTCTCAATTGGGGTAAAGCCAGTTTTGCTGAGATGAGATTGGGCCAAAGTGGATTGGAAACAGCTACTTGATGGTAAATGAGTGTCAGAGCATTGGAAGGCATTCAAGGAGGAGATCCTGAGGGTACAGAGCAAGTATGTTCTCTCTAAAGAAAAAGGTTGGTGCTAACAAATCTAGATCCCCCTGGATGTCAAGGGACATACAGGGTAAGAAAAAGAAAAAGAGGGAAGCTTATGACCGATACTGAGAACTCAATACTGCAGAAACTCTAGAGGAGTATAAGAAGTGCAAGGGTGCAATTAAAAAAGATATCAGGAAAGCAAAGAGAGCATGAAAGAATGTTGGCAAGTAAAATCAGGGGAAACCCAAAGATGTTTTATAAATACATTAAGAAAAGGAGGATAACTAGAGAAAGAGTAGGGTCTATTATAGACCATAAAGAAAATCTGTGTGTAGAGGCAGAAGATGTGGGTATGATTCTTAATCAATACTTCGCATCAGTTTTCACAAAAGAGAGGGGCAATGCAGACTTTGCAATGAGGGAGGAGGAGTGTGAAATATTAGACGAGATAAACAGTGTGAGAGGAAGTATTAAGGGGTTTAGAAGCTTTGAAAGTGGATAAATCCACAGGCCCGGATGAAATGTATCCCAGACTGTTGAGAGAAGTAAAAGAGAAGTAGCAGAGGTTCTGACCATCATTTTCCAGTCCTCTCTGGGTACAGGTGTGGTGCCAGAGGAGTGGAGGACTGCTAATGTTGTACCTTGTTTAAAAAGAGAGAAAGGGAGAAACTGAGTCAGCCTAACCTCAGTGGTGGGAAAATTATTGGAAAAATTCCTGAGTGACAGGATAAATCTTTATTTGGAAATACATGGATTAATCAAGGAGGGTCAGCATGGATTTGTGAAAGGAAGGTCATGTTTGACTAACTTGATTAAATTTTTCGAGGCGGTAAGCAGGAGGGTCGATGAGGGCAGTGTGTATGATGTACTGTATATGGATTTTAGCAAAACGTTTGATAAGGTCCCACATGACAAACTGGTCACGAAAGTTAAAGCCCATGGGATTCAGGGCAAAGTGGCAAGTTGGATCCAAAATTGGCTCAGAGGCAGGAAGCAAAAGGTAATGGTTGACGGGTGTTTTTGTGACTGGAAGGTTGTATCCAATGGGATCCCGCAGGGCTCAGTGCTGGGTCCCTTGCTTTTTGTGATATATAATCAATGATTTGAACTTAAATGTTTGAGGTATGATTAAGAAGTTTGCAGATGACACTCATCATCATAGGCAGTCTCTTGAAATCAAGGAAGACGTGCTTCCACTCTAAAAGTGAGTTCTCAGGTGACTGTAAATCCAATACGGGAATTACAGTTTCTGTCACAGGTGGGACAGACAGTGGTTGAAGGAAAGGATGGGTGGGGAGTCTGGTTTGTCACACGCTCCATCTGCTGTCTGCGCTTGGTTTCTGCATACTCTCGGTGACGAGACTCTTTTTGCTCAGCGCCCTCCCGGATGCTTTTCCTCCACTTAGGGCGGTCTTGGGCCAGGGATTCCCAGGTGCCGGTGGGGATGGTGCACTTTATCAAGGAAGCCTTGTGGGTGTCCTTGAAATGTTTCCTCTGCCCACCTCAGGGTCGCTTGCTGTGTAGGAGTTCCAAGTAAAGCGCTTACTTTGGGAATCTCGTGTCGGACATGCGAACGATGTGGCCCGCCCAACGGAACTAGTCGAGTGTGGTCAGTACTTCGATGCTGGGGATGTTGGCCTGATCGAGAACACCGATGTTGGTGCGTCTATCCTCCCAGTGGATTTGCAGGATTTTGTGGAGGTAGCGTTTTGAGGTGTCTACTGTATATGGTCCACATCTCTAAGCCATATAGGAGAGTGGGTATTAGTACTGCCCTGTAGACCAAAAGCTTGGTGTCAGATTTGAGGTCCTGGTCTTCAAACATTCTCTTCCTTAGGCGACCGAACTCCAAGCCATCGTCAACATCTTCACCGAGGCATACGAAGGCATGGGCCTTACATTAAACATCTGTAAGACTAAGATCCTCCACCAACCTGACCCTGCCAAAGAGCACTGCACCCCCCCTCCCCCGGTCATCAAAGTCCACGGCATGGCCTTGGACAATGTGTATCATTTTTCCTACCTCGGGAGCCTACTATCAGCAAGGGCAGACATAGACGACGAAGTCCAACATTGCCTCCAGTGTGCCAGCGCAGCTTTCGGTCGTCTGAGATGACACTAAAACAGGTTGTGTGCTTGACAATGAAGAAGAAAGCTGCAGATGATATCAATTTACTGGTCAGGTGGGCAGAACAATGGCAAATGGAATTCAATTCAGATAAGTTTGAGGTAAAGCATTTGGGGAGGTCTAACAAGGCAAGAGAATACACATGAAATGGTATGACACTGAAAAGTGTAGAGGAACAAAGGGACCTTGGAGTGCAGGGCCACAGATCCCTGAAGTTAGCAGGCCAGGTAGATAAGGTGGTTAAGAAGGCATATGGAATACTTACCTTTATTAGTCAAGGCATGGAATACAAGAACAAGGACGTTTTGCTTGAACTGTATAAAACACTGGTTAGGCCGCAGCTGGAGTACTGTGTGCAGTTCTGGTCACCACATTACAGAAACAATGTGATTGCACTGGAAAGGGTGCAGAGGAGATTTACAAGAATGTTGCCTGGACTGGAGAATTTTGACTATGAGGAAAGATTGGAGATGCTGGGTCTGTTTTCTTTGGAACAGAAGATGCTGAGGGAAGACCTGATTGAGGTGTATAAAATTATGAAGGGCCTGGATAGAGTGGATAGGAAGGACCTGTTTCCCTTGGCAGAGGGGTCAACAACCACAGGGCATAGATTTAAAGTAATTGGGGGGAGGTATAGAGGAGAGATGAGGGGAAATTTCTTTACCCAGAGGGTGGTAGGGGTCTGGAACTCACTGCCTGAAAGGGTGGTAGAGGTAGAAAGCCTCACCACATTTTAAAAATATTTGGTGTGCACTTAAAGTGACATAACCTACAGGGCTACGGAGCAAAAGCTGGAAAGTGGGATTAGGCTTGATAGCTCTTGGTCGGCCGGTGCCGACACGATGGGCTGAAATGGCCTCCTTCTGTGCTGTAAATTTCTAGGATTCTATGTTCCCATTGCTTTCATCTTCTAACTATTTCTGCTGGCTTCCCTCCCATTCCTACTTCTAGCAACCTCAGATTCCATGGCTAAACGTACTGACTACTTTATTTTTTTTCAAAATCGTGAATCTGTGAATATAATCTATTGCCACATTAAACAACCCACCAGTACTGCCTCTGGATTATTACATGGGTCTGTTACAACCAAAAACCCATAATTCCAACTTTGCCCATTAAAATGTACGACAACCTTAAAAAATACTATGGACCCAAATTTCCCCATGAGTTGCACGTTTTTTTTGGTGTAACTTCATTTTTCTGCTGTATTTTTTTAAGTTGCAAATATGACCACTTAATTTGCATCAGTGTAAGTGAGTTAGTTAGGTTTTTTGTTAGGCCAGTTTTTTTTTCAAAAGGGGGCGTTCCCAGCAACTTACATCATTTATGCCAATTTGGCCAGAAAAAAGTTGTACTAAACTAACTAAGGGCAGCGTATGTGTCCACTTTTATCTGCACAGAAAGACCTTACTTACAGTTAAGGAATCGGCACAAGTAACTATATTTAAAGCACCAAACAAAGCACAAAAATTAAAAGCAATTAATTAACAAATAAAATCGAAGGAACCCTGCCCCAAAGCACCAAGACCAAAATAATAAGCAATCAATAAATAACATAAAAAAATAGAAGGAACCCTGCATCTAAAGCACTATAATCAATCAGTAAATAACCAATAAAAAATAGAAGTCCTACATTAGGGAACGCAGCGGGCCGCCGATGAGGGAGCCCATTCGACCGGGGCTAGGGACGGCGTGCTTCGGCCCCTCCCACACAGCCCACAGCGCACGTTTGCAGAAACGGCCTGCCAGGAGCTACTGCACATGTGCGCAGACTCTAGTGCGCATGTGCATAGGTCCCGGCACTGTTTTCAGCGCCGGGACCTGGCTCCGCCCCCAATCCATTGGGCTACGCTGTGCCATGACCGAGGAGAGGCTGGGGAGTGGCCAGGATACCGACGTCTTTTTTCGGCGTGCTTGGAGGCGGACAAAAGCGGCGCACCTCGGGTGAGGGCGCCAGAAAAACAGATTAGGGAAATTCTAGCCCAATATACTTTGTACAAACCTGCATCTCCTACCCCTCCTTGCGGCGCCAAAGGTAATTTTGTTTAAGGTTCGGTCTCTAAACAAAGAGGCCAGAAGGTGTTTTTGTTCAAAAACTTAAAGGTTTTATTAAACTACAATACAAGAAATAGAGAAATACAAAAAGATGTTGAGATACAACCTGACTTTAACGTTGACCAGGTTTCGAGGTCATCGCTCTCGAGTGGCCTTGTGGTAACACAAGGGCGAATCCAACTTCGCTCTGAGAAACGTAATGTACAATCCCAGTCTCGACTTGCATTATCAGTTCTTGAAGGACCTAAGAGCCTGCTTTGTGCCCGTATGTCAATCAATCTCACTATCTCAAGCCCAGCACCCATCTGCTGACGACCGTGTGTTGAACAAGAGTTGAGACGAATAACATAGATGCCTTTAAGGTGAAGCTAGATAAGCACATGAGGGAGCAAGCAATAGAAGGATATGTTGATAGGGTTAGATGAAGAAGGGTGTGAGGAGGTTTGTGTGGAGCATAAACACTGGCATAGACCTGCAGGGTCGAATAGCTTGTTCTGAGCTGTAAATACTTTGTAACAAGGCATAAATAGATAATAACCATAAACATGGCATAAATTATGCAGACAGGGTGTCTCATGACATGACTCTATTATAACAATTTAAGAATTCTTCAGCTGAAGGTTGACAATGAGACAGAAATTGCGGTGAGGCCTGAGACCCAAACTCTCTGCAGCCTGGGAGCCAGGAGGTTAGTTTGGAAACATTTTGTGGGTCGGAGGCGTACTCTGGAGGTATGCCTCCGACTGCAATTTCAGGGCCAATATTCAACAAAAGGCCATTTTCTGTGGACCACCTTCAAATTTGATTTTGTTACAATAGAGGGGATCAAATCAGATGGTCAGGCATACATTCATATGCAACCCTAGGGACCACCATAAGTTACAGGAAACATAGAAACATAGAAAATAGGTGCAGGAGTAGGCCATTCGGCCCGTCTAGCCTGCACCGCCATTCAATGAGTTCATGGCTGAACATGCAACTTCAGTACCCCATTCCTGCTTTCTCGCCATACCCCTTGATCCCCCTAGTAGTAAGGACTTCATCTAACTCCTTTTTGAATATATTAAGTGAATTGGCCTCAACAACTTTCTGTGGTAGAGAATTCCACAGGTTCACCACTCTCTGGGTGAAGAAGTTTCTCCTCATCTCGGTCCTAAATGGCTTACCCCTTATCCTTAGACTGTGACCCCTGGTTCTGGACTTCTCCAACATTGGGAACATTCTTCCTGCATCTAACCTGTCTAACCCCGTCAGAATTTTAAACGTTTGAGATCTCCTCTCATTCTTCTGAACTCCAGTGAATACAAGCCCAGTTGATCCAATCTTTCTTGATATGTCAGTCCCGCCATCCCGGGAATCAGTCTGGTAAACCTTCGCTGCAATCCCTCAATAGCAAGAATGTCTTTCCTCAAGTTAGGAGACCAAAACTGTACACAATACTCCAGGTGTGGCCTCACCAAGGCCCTGTACGACTGTAGTAACACCTCCCTGCCCCTGTACTCAAATCCCCTCGCTATGAAGGCCAACATGCCATTTGCTTTCTTAACCGCCTACTGTACCTGCATGCCAGCCTTCAATGACTGACGTACCATGACACCCAGGTCTCGTTGCACCTCCCCTTTTCCTAATCTGTCACCAGTCAGATAATAATCTGTCTCTGTTTTTACCACCAAAGTGGATAACCTCACATTTATCCACATTATACTTCATTTGCCCACTCACCTAATCTATCCAAGTCACTCTGCAGCCTCATAGCATCCTCCTCGCAGCTCACACTGCCACCCAACTTAGTGTCACCTGCAAATTTGGAGATACTACATTTAATCCCCTCATCTAAATCATTAATGTACAATGTAAACAGCTGGGGCCCCAGCACAGAATCTTGCGGTACCCCTCTAGTCACTACCTGCCATTCTGAAAAGTACCCATTTACTCTTACTCTTTGCTTCCTGTCTGCCAACCAGTTCTCAATCCATGTCAGCACACTACCCCCAATCCCATGTGCTTTAACTTTGCACATTAATCAGGAGGAGGGAAGGTTTTAGTAGTGGCCTTCTCTCCCTTTATATGGGCCCAATACACTTAAACTTTTTAGGTATTGGTCCCAGCTTTCAAGAAATACTGTATGTTTTCTTCTCCGATTTCTTCCACCTCATTTAAATGATGGGCCACCTCTTTGGGTGCTGCACTGGTGGTCCTACTGTAATACTACTGGATATTTCTGGCCTTGCACCAGCATGCCCCCTCTTGGTATTGCAGATCCTAAATGGTAAATTACCTCAACCCAGGTATATTGATTGAATATCCTGCCCCTCCCTCCACTACCCTGCCAGCAAGAGTTGCATCCAGCTCTAAGTCTTAAATTGGGAGTTATATGTAGAAAATTGTGGGACTGAAAGTGAAGATGAGAATCAGCCACATAAGGAAGAGGAATACACAGTGACTATTACATAGAGCAAATGATTCATTTATGGTCAAGTATAAAACACTTAATTTCACAGAGATCACTTAGAAATGGACAAGATATCCATGGGAAGCAGCACTTAATCATTTGTGAGGGAGAGGGTGGAATATGAAAAAGGATGATGATCATCAGGCTGGAGGTATTGAGGTTGACAGTTTTGAAAAACTGAATTAAAGAGGTTTAAAGTGTCCACCATCTAAGGGAACAGTTAGCAGCAGTAAGAAAGGAGATACTGATGTGAAAAAATTATTGCAACAGTGACAACAAATACACCCTCAAAACCAAAAAAGATCAGGAAAAATGAAACTAATTGTTTGGAAGTGAGGAATGGGAGGAGAAGGTCTATGACCAAACTGCAGACAGTTCAAGGTGGCTATATAAAGGTAGCAGTTCTATGAATTGAACATATTTGTTTTCTGTCTCAATTAATCTTAAAGATTCTTGTTACCAGGCTTCTCCCATTAAGCTGTTTTCATAATCTCAGCCGTTAAACAGTTCAACTAAGATATTGAGGCTGATCTACTTCAAGTTCATTGGCTTCGTAATGTTGGTGTGATGGTGACCTGGCTATTAAGAAATCCATCATTAAATGTGCTTACTTTATTTTGCTAGGCAGAAAAAATTTGTTATTGAGCAGAATTTGTGAGCTCTTGATGGCTTAGTGGGTAAATGCACAATTTGTCATAAGCCACATGGAATTTAAAGTTCCCATGTTCAATTCTGGTCTGTGCTGAGTTAGCTGATCTGAACTGGTGTACTCGTGGCTGTGTCTTGAAGGGCAAAACTCTGCCTGGATTCACACTCTTTATTGCTTGCTGTTCAGTGACCATTGCTCGAAGGTTGCTTATGTAGCCATTGAACAAGGACAGGATTGGGGTCAGCTATGTTGTCTCCATGGGCCATAGTACTCAGGGCCCAAATTTCCCCATGAGTTGCACTGTTTCTTTTGGTGTAACTTGATTTTTCTGGTGTAACTTTTTAGTTGCAAATATGGCCATTTCATTTGCACCAGTGTAAGTGAGTTAGTTAGGTTTCTTGTTGGTCAGTTTTTTTTTTCAAAAGGATGCGTTCCCAGACACTTACACCATTTATGCCAATTTGACTAGAAAAAAGTTGTACTAAACTAACTTAGGGCAGCGTATGTGTCCACTTTTGTCCGCACAGAAAGACCTTACTTACAGTTAAGGAATCAGCGCAAGTAACTACATTTAAAGCACCACCAAGAACCAAACAACAAAAAGTAATAAACAATTAATTAACAAATAAAATAAAAGGAACCCTGCCCATAAAGCACCAAGACCAAAGTAATAAGCAATCAATAAATAACATAAAAAAATAGAAGGAACCCTGCACCTAAAGCACCAAGACCAATCAGTAAATAACAAATAAAAAATAGAAGTCCTACATTAGGGAACGCAGCGAGCCGCCGATGAGGGAGCCCATTCGTCCAGGGCTAGGGACGATGTGCTTCGGCCCCTCCCACACAGCCCGCAGCGCACGTTTGCAGAAACGGCCTGCCAGGAGCTACTGCACATGCGCGCAGACTCGAACGCGCATGTGCAGAAGTCCTGGCACTGTTTTAAGTGCCGGGACCTGGCTTCGCCCCCAATCCATTGGGCCACAACGGAGGAGAGGCTGGGGAGTGGCCAAAATACGGAGGTCTTTTTTTGGTGCGCTTGGAGGCAGACAAAAGTGGTGCAGCTCGAGTGAGGGCGCCAGAAAAAGAGATTAGGGAAATTTGGGCCCTAAGTGTCTCGGTTTAAATATGAAGATTGGGCATTCAATTGAGTTTCCAGAGATCGCTGGTGGCCGTGGAACTGCTTTCAGAGGAAAGAGGTAAAGGAGAAAATTAAGTGTGCAAAAACTATTGCACATTTAGTTCTTGCAACAAGTAAGTATGATTTCAGCTTTTAATTCAAAAAAGTGATCATAAGGATCCCTACCATTTTAGCCACGAGCAGATATTGCAAGGCAAAGAAGCTTAACATCCCAGGAAAGATTGTTCTGCAGCCTACTTATTATATTCTAAAGCTTGTGACGAGGAAGAATAGAGTTTACAAGAAAGGTTGTTGATGCATCTGTGACTGCATCACACTAATGAAATAATGATCATGCCAGTGGTGGATGTGTTAATGTGTTTGTGATTATAAATGCCAAAATCATCAGTTATTCTGTTCCAGCATGTGTTGATTTTTGAAGTTTGTGGTTCTAATCCAACTTGCCTTTTGTGTTGATATACTGTGGCTGGGTAGTCACATTACAGCAACAATAATTGATATTTATATAGTGCCTTCAACATAGAGGCATAATCAAAAAGTAGATACCAGACCAAAAACTTTGTCAAATAGGTGAGTTTAGGGAGGGTCTTAAAGGAAGAGAGAGAGGTGAACAGGTATGGAAAGGGAATTTTGAAGCTTGTGGCCTAAGTAGTTGAAAGCACGACCACTGATGGTGGGTGAAAGAAGGATGGGGATGCGCAAGAAACCAGATTTGGAGGAGGAAATTGGGGGCATGGGGGAATTGTAGGGCTGGAGAATGTTCGAGATAGGGAAGGGCGAGGCCAAAAATGAATTTGAAACCGAGAATGAGAATTTTAAATTTGAGCCATTGAGGGACCAAAGTCAGTGTAGCTCAACAAGGATGTGGTTAGGTGAGCAGGACTTGGTGTGGCATAGCTTAGGTGTGGTATAGCTTATGGACAGCAAAGTTTTGGATGAGCTGAAGTTTAGCGGATGGGAGGCGCATTATAATAGTGAAGTCGGAAGGTGAGAAAGTAATAGATGAGGGTTTCAGCAGGAAGTGGGCTTAGATAGGGACAGCAGCGGGCAATGTTGTGGATCTTTGCAATAGAGAAGGTATGGGGTCGGAAGCTCAGCTCACAGTTAAATAGGGTGCAGAGATTGTGAACAGTCTTATTCAGCCCAAGATAGTGGACTGGAGGATAGAATTGATGGCAACAGTACAGAGTTTATGGCCGGGGAGCCGAAGAAAATGGCTTCAGTCTCGCCAATGTTTAGCTGAAGATATTTGCAGCTCATGCAGGCCTGGATGTCGGACAAGTAGTGTGATAACACCGAGGCAGTGATGGGGTTGAGAGAGATGGTGGATAGGTAGAGCTGGATATTGTCAGTGTACATGTGGAAGATGACCCCCATGTTTGCAGATGATGTCACCATGGGGTAGCATATGGATGAGAAAGGAGCCAAGCATACATCCTTGGGGGACTTGCTTACATTTGCTCTTAACATGCTGAGAGTTAATAATGATCAAATACAACTTTGTTCAAGTTTATCTTGAGTAAGGCTCCTTTACTTTTCAAGATATTTACTTCAATGTACCATCTGCAACTATAAATGTGAGCAGCCTTCTCCAGTGCCTCTTTGAACCAGGAGATGAATAAGCGCACCCCAGAGTGACTTTACCATTGAATTTCTGCCCTCCCTGGAAAGCATCAGTGTTCCTCTCTGCATCTCCCCATGGCAGCTAAAATCAGGAACTCAAACATGCAAGAGCCTTAAACCAATCATTCCTTGCTGTCCCCTAGTTGGGCCCAAGTACATGGGAATTTAATAAATCTCTCCTGGTTGATAAATATTGGAGAGATTGATGTTGTATCCAAATCAAACCATTCTGGACAGCTGTCCTGAATGCCACAAAGATTAACCAATATTGTGATTTCGACATGGCCAGGCCTCTGGGGTTATTTCCAAAGGACACCCATTATTTGTGGGCCAAAAAAAGTATCATCATTTGTGCTGAAAGAGTGCATTCTCTTGCTATATGAATTATGTATCTGTGGTACATAGGAAGAATATATTGGTCATGGAGTGGGTACAGTGCAGACTCACCAGAACGAAGCTGGGGCTTTAAGCATTAAATTATGACACTTTGCATAAACGTGGCTTGTATTCTCTGGTGTATAGAAGATTAATGGATGATCTGATTGAGATGTTTAAAATATTAAAAGGATTTGATAGGGTACATATGGAGAAACTATTTTCTCTGGTGTGGGAATTAAGAACAAGGGGACATAATCTCAGGTTTGTGGGTTTCCCGGAGATCCTGCTGAATCTTGTAAGAATTCTCTGTTTCCCAGCCACAGCCAGCCAGATTGAAGTTTGGCTGTCTGTCGGGTGGTAAGGCCTGCGGCTGCAAATAGAGATCTGGCATCGCCAATGGGGTAAGTGATCGGGAGGGGTTTGTTCACATTGTCGGAGTCGGTCAGATCGCGGGGTTGAGGAGGCGGTCGATCAGGCTGTGGGTGGGTTTACAGGTATTAAAAATAAAAGTGATAAAATGGAGACACGCAGCCTCCTTAAAATATCTTAAGGACCGACTGGCCTCCTGAGAGTGGATTGGTCGCCTACCTGGAACCCGCCTCTGTTAAAACTCCGAGTAGGCGGGTTGGAGTCGAGTTACCCATATTTTTATTTTAAACTCCACACCCGCCCTGGAGCTTTAAAATTACCATCATTTTATCAACTAATGCTTCTATGAATATTATGAAAGTAAAATGCACAATAACGTCATCAATATGTAAACTATTAAAAAATAATGATCAAAAAGTTTCATGTTAAAAGGAAAAATTAGAGATACAAGGGTAAGTCTGTAATTGGATCAGCTGTTACTGTCCAGTGAAAACCAAGATAGTGAAGTACTAGTTAAATTTCAACAATTGGATTTACATTGTGCCTTGAAAGTAGTCTGTACTAATTATCATTAATGACTTGCCGATTTGATTAATTTTCATGGGGGTTGTAAAGGTGTTTCTATTCAATGTCTTTTATCTATTCATTTTCACGTTCCAGGCTAGTTGGTAACATATTAATTAGCTGTTACCAGCTGCAATTATCATAGTAGAGGGTTGAAACTCACTGTCAGGCAAAGATTGATCAATGACATATTACAGTGCTGGAGGCATGGTAACAAAGTGAAGTATGACAATTGCTTGCACATACTTGAAATAGGAAAAACATTAGCTGAGGATTTTTTTGCCTTAATTATCTGCTTAGGCTATTATGAGAGCATTCTTCCCTAGAGAGAAAAGACATTAAACACAATATACAGCTGTAATTTGTTATACGTTTATCAAGAGCATGCACTTAAACAGTGAGCCAACCATTTGAGATTTATTTTTAACAAATCAATAAAAGTTAAAATTAAAATAAATGGGTTAACGCGTGTTAAAATGGCACAGGGAGTAATTCCTGTGTACATGTAAATGGCTACACTAAACACAGTACACACAGGGTATTAACTTCACAAATGGCTAGAAAGAATGATCACTAATCTTAATGCATTTTTTTTTGTTGTGTCCATTTCTGTTCAGTTTTGTCTGTTTTTGCTTTAACAGTGAATGCTGGAGGAACCAGATTGAAGGAATTGGAGCCTGATTGTTGTAGAGCTCAATTATTATTAACATAAATATGAACTTGGAAATTACTGTTGACTGTCAGTGTATGAATGCTTAATGCATTCATATGTCTTTCCTTTGTTATTTTAGCAGAAGTGTTCAACTATTTAAAATAACCTGCATTAAAATAGCACCCACTAATATCAGCAAAAGTAATTTCTAGAATGTTAAGCCCAGCAATGATTAGGTATCAATTGTGCAGGCTCCTTTAACACCCTCACAATGTTAGAACTCACTAAGTCAATTAAGGCAGTACCTGTATGATAAAAATATAGGCCAGAAAATTCCTTGGAGCCACTCCCACTCCGTCGCCGCAATGTGCATCGGAAATCCTGTTTACATGCATAAACTGGGTTTTTACTGTGCTCCCGATAAAGTTACAATGACTGAGCATGAGAAGCTCTCAACGATTTCCCAACCATATTGTGCGCTTAGACTTTCATATCTTATATGTTTGTGTGTAATATATATATGTGTATATATGTATATATATATGTGTGTGTTAAATGTTATAATAACCCAGTTCTAAACTGGATTCCACCGCCTGCTTGGCAACAATTTGTCTGACTCTTAACTACCAAATTCTTTAAGATCAAGATCATTTTTGGGACAACGGGGTCGATGTTGACTTTTGGACCCGCTGGTGAAATAGCCGATTACCTACATCCGCAGCAAAGAGGTGGCCACAATTTTGAGGCCCCAGCCTTATTTATGTCAGAGTGGTATTCTGTGGGACAACTAATGGGTATCCCGATGCAGCTTGCCGGATTAATGCTGGCTTCACTGGTGCATATATATATATATATTTTTTAAGTTCTCTTTGTTGCGACTGTAATATTTAATTCATCCATAGACTATGAACTAGCCATATTAAAATTATAATTTTGGGGTTTTCAACCACAGGGGCCTTTCTTTTCTAGGAGGGGGTGGCCCACGAAAGAAAACTGCAGGGAATCCTCAAGGTGGCATTGTGTCTTATGCATACCTTGTAACAACTTCCCCTCAACCATTTTATATTGGCATGATTTCATGTGAATTCTGGGAGATCGGTGCCTGCCATTTATGCTGCTAAATCCAATTTATTTATGTAACTGGCAGGCTGAAAGTCGCATGAAAAATTGGGGTGATTTTCAATTAACAATCTTTGCCTGAAAATTGCATCAAGTGGGCCTTTGGTGTCAGTTGGGTGGCTGAGAAGAATTTTAAATTTACCAACATTTGGGGATAATTATGTTGCGTTTACAATGTAATCAGTGCAATAATCAAAATGTGGATAGCGTCTTTACATCTTTTTTCTCAGCTATTTAGATTTTCAATACAATATTATTTGATTAGCAACACTCAGATCCCAATTTTTATTAAGGCAGTGTCATTACAACTCTAGTTAATCCAAAAATATATATTTTGTTTCTTTATCCGACACAGCTTTTAAAAATGTGTTCCTGGGATGAGCATGTCGCTGGCAAAGCCAGCATTTATTGCCCATCCCTAATTGCCCTTGAGAAGCTGTCTAAACTAAGACCAAATTAGCAATGTCACACACAAGTCATAATGTCGTTGGTATAGCAAATAGAAATGACACAGCAGTGTGGCAGATACTGTTCTTTTGAGAACTGAGGGAGCATTGCTCCGCATATAACTTATCATGGACCTGATGTGAAATGCTAGATTCAAGCACTGGGTACCAAAAGTGGAAGAGTTCTAGTCATCTACACTGATATCTCATACCTTGATAAGTAAAACAAAAAATGTGCATTTTTCCCTATTTTCCCCAATATTGTATCAAGATCTAATTTCCAAAGTCTGTCTGACATACAATGTCAATACAATTTATGGATATACTTACAACAATGTTATAAAATGGTTCAAAATCATTACTGATCTGTACAGCCCACTTATTTGGAATCATTAGTCCAATGAATGCTTGAATACAAAAGGAAAACAAATGCACAATTAACTGCATGGATCACGTTCCACTGACAGTGTTCTGAGTATTTTTAAATGTTTACTCGGCAGATGTGTCATCATAAATGCCACCGCCCATGAATAGATTAATGTTGATCCATTACCTGTAACACTGGGCCACAAATCATTCGACTGACTTGGAATTGATGCTTCACTACCACCAGATCATTTTTGCCAAGTCTTAATCATCATCATCATCATCATAGGCAGTCCCTCGGAATTGAGGAAGACTTGCTTCCACTCCCAAAGTGAGTTCTCTGGTGGCTGAACAGTCCAATACGAGAGCCACAGACTCTGTCACAGGTGGGACAGATATTCATCGAGGGAAGGGGTGGGTGGGGCTGGTTTGCCGCGCGCTCCTTCCGCTGTCTGCGCCTGACCTCTTCACGCTCTTTGCGTTGAGACTCGAAGAACTCAACGCCCTCCCGGATGCACTTTCCCCACCCCGGGCAGCCTTTGGCCAGGGTCTCCCAGGTGTCAGTGGTGATGTCGCACTTTACCAGGAAGGCTTTGAGGGTGTTCTTGTAACGCTTCTGCTGCCCACCTTTGGCTCGTTTACCATGAAGGAGCTCCGCATAAAGCATTTGCTTAGGGAGTCTCGTATTTGGCATGCGAACTATGTGGTCTGCCCAGCGAAGCTGATCGAGTGTGGTCAGTGCTTCAATACTGGGGATGTTAGCCTGGACACAGCCAACTGCGGCAACTACAGGGGAATCTCCCTGCTATCAGCCACTGAGAAAGTTGTCGCTAGAGTTCTCCTCAACCGTCATCTCCCTGTGGCCGAGAAGCTCCTCCCAGAATCACAGTGAGGATTTCGTCCCCTACGGGGCACACCGGACATGATCTTTGCAGCGCGACAGCTGCAGGAAAAATGCATGGAGCAGCACCAGCCCTTATATATGGCCTTCTTCGATCTTACAAAGGCCTTTGACACTGTCAACCGTGAAGGTCTATGGAGCATCCTCCTCCGTTTCGGATGCCCCCAAATGTCTTTCAACATCCTTCGCCTGCTTCATGACGACATGCAGGCCGTGATCCTTACCAACGGATCCATTACAGACCCAATCCACGTCTGGACCAGGGTCAAACAGGGCTGCGTCATCGCTCCAACCCTCTTCTCAATCTTCCTCACCGCCATGCTCCACCCCATAATCAACAAGCTCCCCGCTGGAGTGAAAGTATTAATCAGCAGAATGAGAGGCTGCAATTTTTCCTGTCCGGGTGGGAGCGAGGCGTGCAACTTGGGGTGCAAACTGGAAGCCTGCCTCTGTCTTCATCCGGCTCTCTCCAAGTGATTTTCCGTTAATTGGGCTCGTTAAGCCTGTCCTGTGAGGTTGCTGGCCAATTACAATAACAATTTGTAATTATACAGCACCTTTAACATAGTGAAACGTCCCAAGGCACTTCACAGGAGGATTAGGCGATTAAAAATTTGACACCGAGCCGCATAAGTCGAAATTAGCGCCGGTGACCAAAAGCGGTAGGTTTTAAGGAGTGTCTTGAAGAGAGGCGGAGAGGTTTAGGCAGGGATTTCCAGAGATTGGGGCCTAGGCAACAGAAGACACAGCCACCAATGGTTCAGCGATTATAATCAGGGATGCACAGGAGGACAGAATTAGAGGAGCGCAGACATCTTGGGGTGGAGGCAGGGGGGTGGGGGGTGGGAGCTGGTGGCTGGAGGTGATTACAGAGATAGGGAGGGGCAAGGCCATGGAGGGATTTGAAAAAAAGGGAGCGGGTCTGATGACGCCATCTGATGACACATCATCAGCCAGTTTCCTTAAAGGGACCATGTCCACATTGATTTTGACAGTTGAGCTGTCACTGTTCTACAGCATTGAGGTGCTGCAAATGCTGATGAGCACTGCAGAGGTGCATGGCTGCACCCAGGCTCTCTCATCACTCCCTCCATATACATATGGAGGGAACCGGAGCATGCAGGGAGGTTCCCTTCCCTTTCAATAGGCAGAAGAAACCTCCCCAGGACACCAAAGCAGCCTGGTTGCACATTGCACAGGAGGGCACAAGCAGGGATGTCGTCAGGAGGACCACGCTGCAGTGGTGCAAACCTTTCAATGATCTCAGTAGATCACGAAACATTAATGCAAAGCCACACTCGACCTCATCCTGCTCTGCCACTCATCACATCTCCATCACTCTGCCTTCCCTACCCTACTCCTGCACATCCTTACTTACATCAACTTACCTTGCACCTCCGCCCATCCCTCTATCTACATTATCACTTCCCCATCTCACTAGTCACCCTTTACACTCACCCTCATCCTTGTCCAATCATGCCAACTAACAACACACAAGGGTAGGGACTTAGATCTTTTAGCCAATGTTCATGTAGAGTTTCTGCTAATGGTGTTGTCAAACTTGAAATCTTTATTTTGAACACTTTGCATTCTTGGACAGATATGTGTGCATCTTTGGTAGTGGCTAAATGAGCTGTAGTGAATGATGAGTCACAAGGGAACCCCCCCCCCCACCGCGCGTGCCCCTGCCCCCCCCTCCCCCTCCACAATGTTGATGAGTGTGAAAGGAATGGTTTGGGCATTGCAGGGATGTTTTTTGATGCTGGTGTGGGGTGGTGACGAGGTTTACAGTGTCAAGTGAAGTAAACATGGCCATGGTGATGCCATCCCTGGCTTTCCGGGCAGTAATGTGGTCAGGTGCTGATTCCCTGTGTCCTATGCAGCATCAGTTGATTACGGAGAAGGTTGATGGTGGTGGTGATGCTGGTGTGATTAGTGATGTTGGGGCTGATCGTGGTGGGATTCTGAGGACCAAGGTGAGATTTTTTCAAGGGCACCGATGTTGATTTAATAGATGGCAGCTGAAGTTGAGATGACAGAAGTGATCTGTCAATGGTGAGAGAGGTTGCTACAAGGAGGCGACACTGGATAGAGAGTTCACTGCAAACACTTCAAAGCTGAATAGAGTATTCCAAATCCTGAAAGCTCCAGCTTCTTTGATTGGAAAAATTGAACAGCTGTGAAATGGTAGCTTTTATACCACTTCTGCAGCTGTCAACTAGACAAACCAATGTTTGTTGACAACCTGACACACTTACCTGACATGCTCCCTGAGGGACGGGAACCTCGTAAAATGTTGCTTAAATAGCTTTAAACAGCTTTTTAAGTAGCATAATTGCCCGACACATTGCTTGGTGCGGGGTCTGCAATCTGCAGGCAGAGCCAACACTGGAAATTCACAAGGAGGTGAGTTCAGAGCAGCCTTTCGCCCCGCTGTCAATCAGGACCATTTTGACAGTGGGCTCTACTCCAAACTTGCACTTGCAGGGTTGGTAAGATTCCGGCCGAAGTACCTGGAAGGATGATCACATGTTCACTGGAATGATTGATCAACTTGATCATCGGGTATATCGGTGATCCTTACTCTGCAGACTGCCTGATGAATATCACACACAACAGTAGTACTTGGCATCATCTTGTTCGAGTCCACAATGACCAAATCAGCTATGTGGCTTTGATTGAAAGCTGCTTTCATTTTAAGGCACTCTTCCTGTCCTGAAATCTTTCCGCTCCAATTTTTCTCACCTTTTTTTGCGCCTTCTGAATGTAGTGATGCATCCTGGGGTACGGTTCTACAGAAGAACAGTCCTCTGGTACTTCAAACAAGAGTCCATTGTTGAAATGTAAACCAATACAAGAATTCCAAACTTTTGATTATGGATAGGGAAGACAGTTGGCAGGTATAATAATGGAGTCTGAACCTGTCCTGTACCAGCATTACATTTCCAGTATTGGCCACTGAATAGTGATCTATAGCGAGAACCCTGACTTTCTTTATTCATTCACGGGATGGCAAGGCCGGCATTTATTGCCCATAAGGCAGCAGTGTTGAGCGGCTTTCTTGAGCTACCGTGTGGTGAAGGTACTCTCACAATGACTTTGACGGTTTGGTACAGCTGCGTGGCTTGTGAGGTTATTTCAGAGGGCAGTTAAGAGTCAACCACATTGACTGGAGTCACATGTAAGCCAGACCAGGTAAGGACAGCAGATTTCCTTCCCTGAAGGACATTAGCGAACCAGATGCATTTTTATAACAATCCGGTAGTTTTCATGGTCACCATTACTGATACCAGCTTTTATATTCCAGATTTATTTATTTAACTGAATTTAAATTCCCCAGCTGCCATGGAGGGATTTGAACTTGTGCCTCCGGATTATTCGTCCAGGCCTCTGTATTACTTGTCTAGTAACAAAATCACTATGCTACCATTCCCTTATTTCTCCATCAGCTCACTAACCCAGGGACATGGATGCCAGTTTTATGGTCTCCACTACCTACCTGGCTGGATTGACTAACTCCTACCAGAAATCAAGCCTCAGAAATTACTGTTGCAATTATTTTAATTGCGGCCATTTCGTGATTAGCATCTGAGATTAATGAAAATCTATGGGGTAATTCTGCAAATACAGTTGCCATTTATACTGTGAGCCACTCACTGTTGTCTCTATGAAAAAAAAAAATTCTCCTGGCTGTGCTTTTATATTGGCCTAAGAAGTGTGAATGGGACAGGAGTACAGATAGAGGGTGGTTGGAAGATCTGCTCCACAATGTTTACAGCAGTGAGTGGGACCAGAGGAAACTCGGGTTCAGTGTTTAACAATCAAATACTAGATAGTCTCAAACGTTTGTGAATATTCCTTATGTCATGTATCTTATTATATATAACTGTATCCTAACATGCTATACATGACTAATAAGATATGACCTGTAATCACCAGCATACCTTACCACCAGGGGTGCACTTGCAAGAAACAGGTATATAAGGACAGGTCTCAGGCAAGTGCAGCATTCCAGAGCTGTGAAATAAAGGTGCAGGTCCAGAGTGACCTTGACTTCACTACATGCCTCGTGTGAATCTGTACTGAGGGGACAGGACTTTACACCTTAATGCATTTTTGGATGCAAATCCTCAGACCAGCACTAAATGTGGAAAATTATCTGTTGGTGCTTTTAATCTTTTACTCATGCGCCCCACACAGCCTAACTTAAAGCCTAGGGCTAGAATTTCCCCAAAGCCCAGCAGCGCCTGATTGCTGCCCCAAAAAAAACACTCAGGCTGGAAAGATAATCGCTGGTGAAAACTTCCCGAAAAAATTTTTTAAAATCTGCCCAGCGAAAAACATGGGCCTTGCACCCCCAGTCTGGGCGGAAAAGTGCAATTTTGCCTAGATTGGGCGGTGCCTAAAGAAAATGGGGGAAAAATAAAAAAAATCTATAAAAATTTATACCGAGGCTGCGGGTTGGGCCTAACACCAAAAAATATATAAAAATAAATTTTCAAAAAACCTAACTAAAAAAATACGATAAACATTCCGAAGACATTTTTAAATTAAATCACCTCAACAGATTTTGAAAATAAATAGTAAAAATCCAATCACTTACCTTTTTCTTGCAGACCTACTTACCTACCGCCCAGCTCCACTGATCCACGTGGGCGTTTAAAAAATATATTTTTTTTATACTTACCTACAGGTCCCCACTCAGCTAAAGATCGTGCCAGGGCGATCTGGGGACGATGCAAGCCGGAGGTCCACTCCCCAGCAGAACTTCAAAACCGCCGGCGTGCCTCAGGAAGGGAATTTTTCGCCGACCCTTTTCTCTCCCAAAATGCCAATAGTGCCGAGAAACCGGGCGGCGATGGAGTGCAAATTCTAGCCTGAAGAGACCAACACAGGTCCAGAAAAGTGCTTTTGTTGCTCTGACTTTGAACTAGATCTGTACTCCCACCCAGAACATTGTTCTTGGTTTAATGGCTCTTTTCCCAACCTGGTGCAAAAGGGAATTCCTTAAGTTTATTCACCTCAAGTAAGTTAAGAGCTTGAGGGTAGATCTTAATTTTGTGCCATAGTGTAAAACTGATGATAGCGAGTTAGCAGCCTGTTTTACATTTGTTACGATTTTTATTTCTATTGAAATCGGCCAACTCTCTATCACCCGTTTTACACTCACAAAACATCAAGACCTTGATGTGAAAAGTAGATCAGCAGCCCAGACCTATTCATCCACAAAGTCTCAATTATACCCTTCCATCACCTAGCCCAAAGTTCCAGCACACTCAGTGTGATCTATTAAAGTGCCTAACAATTAGCTGCCAACCGTGGCTCAGCAGTCAAACTCTCGCTCTGAGTCAGAAGGTTTGGGTTCATAGAATGAGCACAAAATCGAGGCTGACATTCCCAGTGCAGTCAGTATAGGAGATAGTGCTGAACTGTCGGAGGTGCCATCCTTTAGGATGAGATGTTAAATTGAGGCTCCGTCTGTTGTCTCAGTAAAATGTTCAATGCCTCTATTTTGAAGAAGAGCAGAGGAGTTCTGCCTGGTGTGCTGGCCAATATTTATCCCTCAACCAACATCGTTAAGCCCCTATCTCTGTAATCTCCTGCAGCCACAACCCTCCAAAATATCTGGGCTCCTCTAATCCTGCCCTCTTGAGCATCCCTGATTATAATCGCTTAACCATTGGTAGCCGTGCCTTCAGCTGCCTAGGCCCTAAGCTCGGGAACTCCCTCCAAAACCTCTCTGCCTCTCTCCCTCTTTTTCCTCCTTTAAGGCACTCCTTAAAACCTAGCTCTTTGCCCTAATAACTCCTTAAGTGGCTTGGTGTCAAATTTTGTTCTCACTCCTGTGAAGCGCCTTGGAATGTTTTACTACATTAAAGGTGCTATATAAATACTAGTTGTTGTTATTGTTACATTGTTGTTTGTGAAGCCTTGATGTGTGCAAATTGGCTGCTACGTTTTCCTACATTATGACAGTTCCTACACTTTGAAAGTATTTCAGTGGCTACAAAGTGCTTTGGGAGGAGGAATGACATGGCACCAGAACTTGCAGTAAAATTTGTGAGGAACAATTCTCGATGACCCTACACGGCCTCCACAAATTTTATCCCTCCATGCCAGATGACTGTTGGAGGCATTGGGGGGGTGGGGGGGGGGGAGTTTTAATCCCCAAGAGTGGGTGGGTTTGGAGCAGGTGGGGGGGTAAAAGTTATTGATTTTTAAAAGTGGAGTGGAACACAACTCCATTTCTGGGCGTTTTACACATTTGGATGCTGGTGAAAAACCCACTCGCCGAAGTTGGGGGTTTCCTAATTAGATGTGGGCAGATACTTATTGCTGCAATTAACATTCTTGGGAGACGTTAATGAGGTGATTTTGAATTATTCCTAACTTGGCTCCAAAGTTTATTTGAGCAGGACGGGTTTCCTCGAGTTTGAGCAGCAGTTCAGGTGGGTATTTAAACTTGTCATTGTCCCATCTGATTAAAACCTCACTTATTGCAGCTGATGTCTCTGTTCCCTCTGGCAAATGTACAGCTTTTTACAACTTTGGATAATTTCAAATTGACAAGATTAGGATGGGAGGCGCCTTGGATGGGTTTGACAACACGTCAGAAGATGAAGACCATCACCATTCACGGCAATGATGATGTGTTGTGGTGGGATCAGCACGTGCACAGGAGAGAGGTTGACAGGAGGGAGGTTTGCAGATGGAGGAGGACAAAGGGGCTCATCAGTCATCAGATGAGATAAACATGGAGGAGGTAGAGGAGCAGGAAGATGAAGATGAGACAGCCGCTTACCTTGCTGCCAGGAATACACTAATATCGTGAAGGTTCACCGAGTTTGAAACATAACATGAAATTCAGGGGTCTGCTTCCACTACCAGCACCAACCCCATCCCCGCCTTTGCACTAAGTAGTCCTTCAACCACTCATCCATCCAATGGGTCCCGGTATGTACTGACAATCATCATGAAAGAAGTGAAAGGGCGAGTTGGTCTTCGGGATGCAATAAGAGCAAGATGTGGAAGTGCTGCAAATCATTAAATATTGGCTGGGTGGGGTGTGTGTGTGGGGGGGGGCGGAGGCGGAGATGTGGAAAGGTGAGAAGTGGGAGTATTTTGTGTGGAGTTCCCACTTCCATGTCCCCTGTTGCCATCATTTCTACCCTGAGCCAGTGCCACATCACTCCTACTACTCTGCTGCAGACCAGATTGGTGATGATCCGTGACCTTTTGTTGGCATCCAAAGGCTACATGGGCATAGTCATGGCCTGCATAGACTCATTTGAGAGCCTTGCTTGAAGCTGCATGAAGGCAGACACTCTCTTCATGCCAGATATTCTTGCAATTCCCTGCACCACCAATCCATTAACGATCACGTTGGACTCCTCCATCCTTTCCGCTATTGTGGGGAGAGTGTGCCTGGCATGTCTCTCAGTACCTGGCTAGGTTGCTGATGCACCTCTAGTATTCTCCTTCTCAATGATAGGCCCCAGGGTTTAGCATCTGTGTCCAGCTGACCAGAGCTTGGAGAGCATTGCACCCCTGATGTGGACTCTCCACAACTGTCCCTGCCACCGGTGTCTGCTTGTGCTCACTTTCTACCTTAAGAAATAATCAAATTCTCTATAACAATAGCTGCTCTTGAAAGCTATTTTAACTTTACATTATAATTATTTTTGTAGTGTGCCTTTATGCTACGCAGAAATATTATCCTTCATAATTTCACTGATGGCTCTGTTGCACATGGTTCTGAGCCCTGTTTATATTGGTTATTGCCCTGGGGAAAGCTATTAAATTAAATGAATTGAATTGTGTAGCTGTTGCTCTGCTTTCCCCCTGCTGTGTTGCAGTCAATCTTGTTTTTTCCCTAAATTATAGCAAACATTGAGGTGATTTAAATATGTTTGAAGTCAATAGAGGTTAATGGACATTTTTATTTAAATGTATATATACCTTTGGGCATTATACAAGAAAGCAGTGGTGTCCAGATTGTAATAGCAGACACTTAAATTGATGTCTTAAAACAGATGTTTTACACCTGGTCCTGAGCAGATCTGGTGGCTGAATGCTACAAACCTGTGATTTGATAAAGGACTTCTTTCCTTGCCAGTGCACAACGTGACAGGTGTAATGATTATAGGAATTACTATTTCATGGTTAATGAGGTAGAAAGCATCACCTACCAATAATAATGGATTATAATACTTGTTGTACAGCATCCATCATTAGTAAAATAGTGAAACTATTTATTGTGTGTGGTAATAAGTGAATACTGGCAGGCAGCAAATGTGAAAATGCTTTATAATTGCTTCTAATTGGCAGAGCTTGGTGTATTAGTAAAAAACTTCTACTATATTTACAATCTTCTTCTTAGGCAGTTCTTCGTATGGCTTCCACGCTAAAAAGGGATGAGTTCACAGGTGTTTCAATGAAGGACCTAATATTCCAGGTCCTGAACTGCATATTGAAGGGTGGAAGATGCCTGTGTGTGGATTTTTTTAACATGTGATGGCCGTTGAACACCAGCCACCACATGGGCTTGACAGAGCTAAGTCTTGGTCCAGTGGCAAGGATTGACCAAGACGACTGGAGACCAGCTCTGCTGCACAGACCTACTGCGCTTACATATCGCAGAGTGGGCTGGCCCGTGCTGCCCTTGGGCCTATGCCTCTCCTGGGCCCCGATCACATCTCTCTGCTATCTCTTACCGCTCCTTTGCCTCAACCTTGCCGCTCCTGCTGTACCTGCCCACACTCCAATCACCGACTTGTAAAGGGTCTTGGTTAGAGCACACTTGGCGTACTGAACACAGTTCTGGTCACCATATTATAAAAAGGATATAGATGGTGCATAATTATTGTAATAATAGCAAAATATTTTGCAACTATAAGAAGAATCAGAAGACATAGTTACATAGAACTACATCGATTTAGATAGTCTGCAGCACAGGAACAAGCCATTCGGCCCAACTGGTCAATGCTGGTGTTTCTGCTCCACACGAGTCTCCTCCTAGTGCTCTTCAGTGAACCCTATTAGCAGATCCTTCTATTCCTTTCTCCTATGTGCTTATCTAGCTTCTTCTTAAATGCATCTATGCTGTTCGCCTCAACTACTCCTTGTGGTAGCACGTTCCACATTCTTACCTCTCTTTGAGGAAAGAAGTTTCTCCTGAATTCCCTATTGGATATATTAATGACTATCTTATATTTATGACCTGTAGTTTTGGACTCCCCCACAAGTGGAAACATTTTCTCCATGTCCACCTTATAAAACTCATTATTAATCTTAAAGATCTTGAATAGGTCACATATCGGCCTTCTCTTTATTCTAGAGAATAGAGCCCAGCCTGTAAAACCTTCCCTGATAAGTATATCCTCAGTTCTGGGATCATCCATGCAAATCGTTTTTCCACCTTCTCTAGTGCCCCTATATCCTTTTTATATTTACAGTGCACACATCTCAAAAGCGGACCTTGCAACTCGTGTAGATAAATGACCTGCCTGGCAGGTGGTGGTTCGTCATACATCAACACACCCTGTAGGAATATAAAATAATGAGTAGATTCAGGGGAAGTGATGTATCCTGGTATCTCCACCATTGCACCAGTTTGTTTTGATCGCAAGCTATGCTGAAATTAAATGACAACTTAACACTAACGCTCCTCACTACATGCCCTGTCATGACAGATGGGTGTTATTATGCTAAACGTTCTGCATCCTACTTGCATTGTAGGACATAAGTTTTCAGTTCAGGTCACTGGACTCTAAGGGTTCACCAGGTAGTGCAGGAGGGCATCATATTGGCCTACTTCCTAAGAAATGAGTAACTATTGAAACTGCCAAGATTGCTTTGTATGAGAGATACTTTATGGACCCGATTTTTCAACTTGTTGCATTATTCCTGCCATCGTGGGTTGTGGATGAAGGGACTGCCAAATGGTGCAATGTCCTATTTTGCTGGCTCCTCATTGGACTTGCCCTGCATGCTATGTTTCTATAGATGTGGCCCTTACGGCTAAAGGGATCAGAGGGTATGGAGAGAAGGCAGGAGTGGGCTACTGAAGTTGCATGATCAGCCATGATCATATTGAATCGTGGTGCAGGCTCGAAGGGCTGAAAGGCCTACTCCTGCACCTATTTTCTATGTTCTATGTTTCTATGCTATTTTCCACCTAGCCTTTTAGACTGGAGTAAAATGATCGTGCACAAAATGTTCAAGAGCTTTGTTTCCATGATTTTCCAAGTTGTATGCACAGATCATGATGTGCATTTAGCTTACTGATATAAAGTGGATGTTAAAGGTCAGCCATGTTCTGGCCTTTCAGGAAGAGTGGGGGGCAATTGGGAGGGGCTTGAGCGGGGATTGGGACCGGCAACCATCATTGGCAATGCAGTGGACTTGGAAAGAGTACTCTTGCAACTCCCGGCTCCATACTCGGGTAAGTTAAGGTGACCATGTCTTCTGAACCAAATCCGGGGACACACAGGGTGGAAGCACAGCAAAGTAGCCACGACGGAAAATGTAGGTTGCGCAGCCTAGCGAGGCAAAAATGATGTGAAGGCCTTAGAGAGGGTGCAGAAAAGATTTACGAGAATGATTCCAGGGATGAAGGACTTCAGTTATGTGGATAGACTAGAGAAGCTGGGGTTGTTCTCCTTTAGAGCAGAGAAGGTTGAGAGGAGATTTGATAGAGGTATTCAAAAACATGAGGGGGTCTAGACAGAGTAGATAGAGAGAAACTGCTCGCATTGACGGAACAGTCGGGAAGCAGAGAACACAAATTTAAGGTGATTGGCAAAAGAACCAAAGGCAACAAAAGGAAAACCTTTTTTACGCAGCGCATGGTTAGTATCTGTAGTACACTATCTTTAAGGCTGGTGGAAGCATACTCAATAGTGGTTTTAAAAAGGGAATTCGATAAGTACCTGAAGGAAAAAAAATTGAGGTGGTCCAGGGAAAGGGCAGGGGAGTTTGACTAGCTGAAGTGCCTTTGCAGAGTCGCTGTCACGGGTCGAATGGCCTCCTTCTGTGCTGGAACCATTCTATGATTCTATTCTATTATATCACTGCCCACGTCATTTATTTTTTCAGATTTATAATGATTGTTGTGCTTTCTCCACGTTTGAAGAAAAACAGTACACTATGAGGATTTTGTTGCTTCTGCCAGTGGAGTACGCATAGAGATTAACCTCCATCAACCATCACTAGTCTCTGATAGTTTGCCCATGTTCCTAACTTTAGTTTGCACACTGATGACCAAAAAGTACAACCAAGCAATGTTAGTGTTAGTGTTTATCAGAAGAATCACTCAACACTCAGTCGGTTCCAACGCCAGTGCGGCCTTTATTGATGCCAGCGGGGAGGAAGTCACAGGACTGGATCCAGGCTTCTCTCCGCTGAACAAAGGGTTTCATGGATTTTTATATGTTTTACAACATGTATTTTATAACAGTTTACTACAGTTACATACTATCCAATCATATTGATTATAAATTCAATTAGACCAATAGGTAAAGTTAGTTTCTAAACATAAAGTGGCTCATGTGTTGCCAAGAGATGTGTTGCTAAGGGGTGTGTTGCTAGGAATGACTCATGTTTCTTGTAACATGGCCTGGGCCTCCCTTATAGACCAATCCTGCGACAGAGTCGTATTGTTACTAGAACAATTAGTCCTGAGGCCTGGCTGATTACAGACACCTGCAGAGCTTGCTTGCTGGTTCTGTGTGGGAACAACAAGTATCAGTCTCCAGAAATGCGGTCTATTTCAGCTAACAGAAATCCCTTGAGGCTTCACTGGTAGCCATTTTATGGTACAAGTTACATATTTAATTCTACTACAGGTGTATTTCTAACCTTATCCTACAGGTGCTGTTGCCCAAGGGTGCCTAATACCTACAACAAGCAGCATCTATCGTTAGTCCCAAGCTTTCTGTACACTGACTGACACCCACCTCTACCTCCCCACCGCCTGTCTCAACACTTCAACTGCCTTTGTGTTGTCAGATTGCTTGTTTGACATCCAATTCTGGATGAGCCAAAAATTTCTCCAGTTAACCATTGGGAACACCTAAGCTATTGTTTTCAGCCCCACCACAAACACCATTCCTTGGCCACCAATTCCTTCTCTGTTGGCTGGCCACTATCTCAGGTTAAACCAAATGGTTTGCCACCGCAGCATCCCTGAACTGAACTTCGAACTCCATAACCCTCTCCATCACTCAGACTGGCCACTTCCATCTCCATAATATGGTCCATCTCTGCTCCTGCTTCAGCCCACATTTCCTCCTATAATGGAGAGTTTCCAGCTTTCAGAATTTTTTCCAGTATATGTATGATGGAATTTCCAATCTTCTCGCCAACAACACGTGGAAGGAGCTCACACACTTGTTTATCACAAAGATTAAGACCATCTGTTCGCCTGTCTCTGCCACACACCCCAATCCCTTTGTCCACCAAGCCAAAGCACTTCCAAGGCTTCTCTGTGTTCCAGCCCTGAGCCCATGTCTTTCTCTAGTTTCTTTTTACCCCTTGCTCTTTCCACGTGAATGAGACCCACTTTCTGACTTGCTTGACCCCATTCTCACTAAACCGTTGGCCACTAATTTATTACAGGTGGAGCGTCCAAAATCCTGAGTTCTGGCATCCGGAATGTTGGAATCTGGACTCCGGGACGATTCGTGGCAGGGTCGTCTGGAATCCGTAAAATGTTCCGGAATTTGGACCGGACGACCCTGCTGACCTCGCTGCTGCCCGACCTCGGACCTTGCCTTGCTGCCGCTTGCCTCGGGGCCTCTTGCCGGCCCGCCCGAATACCACCTCGGCGAGGCCGGTCTGCCCGAACACCTCCTTGGCGGGGCCCTGCCCGACGACGACATCCTTGGCAGGGCCCGCTGGCCCAACAGCCTCCTTGGTGGGGCCCTGCCCGACGATGACAACCTCGGTGGGCTGACGCCCGACAACATCCTTGGCGGGGCTGACCCGCCCGAACATCTCCTTGACTGGCCCCAGTAGCCCGCCCAACAACATCCTTGGTGGGGCCGGCCCCACAACGACTTCCGCGGAGGAGACCCACCCGAACAGCTCCTCGGCAGGTAACCCCCCCCCCCCACCGCCTCTCTTCTGATGTTCCGAAATCCAGAAATACCCGAACCTGGCTCGCGTGTTTCCGGATTCATGACGTCAGAAAGAAGTTCCAAAGTCCAGAAAAACGCAAAATCTGGAACAACCTCGGTGCTGAGCGTTCCGGATTCGGGACACTGCACCTGAACTACGATAACCAATTATAACCACTGAACATTTTAATTCAGTATCGCTGCACACAAGCCAAAAAAAGACAAAAGGGATTAAAAAGTGAATCTATGGACTGTAAGAATTAATAGATTAAAGAAAAACTACATGTTAGAAATTTGAAACAGAAACAAACCGCGCAATCAGCATCTATGAAAATAAATATATTTTTGGAGACCAGAGTCCTTTAGAACTAGGGGTTGAATAAAGCACCTCCCCACTATCCCATTGTTTTTCACCGGATAATCCCACCTCTGCCTGCACTTTATTCGTCTAATTTATTTGAGGTAATTGCAAGTCAATTTCCCTTGCTGTGATTGATCAGTCCTGCCATTAATCATCAGTCACCCCCAAGGTTGTTGACTAAATATCAGCCTACGATAACCAATTATAACCACTGAACATTTTATTTTACCCTCGAATTGAAATTCACAGCAACTCAGTCAATGTCTGTAAAGAGAAAACATTTAAATGTTTCTGGTATAATCCTTCATCAGAATTAGTTGGCAAACACACAATCACTACCAAGAAGGGAAAAGAACAACAATAATGGTAAATAGGATAAAGGAGACAAACAAAAATCATGATGATCAGACGTTCTTCGAGGCTGGCAGTCTGGGAAGAGAAAAGACAAAAAATTAAACAATACAAATAAAAAGAAAAACTATGCAAATGCTAAAAATCTGAAACAAAGGCAGAAAATGTTCAGCAAGTCAGTCAGCATCTATAAAAGTACCAGTTAACATTTCAGGTATAACCCTTCATCTGGGTGAAAAGTGTTTTATATATTTAATAAATTTTTTTAAAGCTTCACATTTCCCCAACCAAGATATATCTCAGCAATAAATCGCACATTGATTTATTTCACTTCATCCCTCATTTAGAAACATAGAAACATAAAAATTAGGTGCAGGAGCAGGCCATTCGGCCCCTCGAGCCTGCACCACCATTCAATAAGATAATGGCTGATCAATCAACCTCAGTACCCCTTTCCTGCTTTCTCTCCATACCCCTTGATCCCGTTGGCCGTAAGGGCCATATTTAACTCCTTTTTGAAAATATCTTAACGAACTGGCCTCAACAACTTTCTGCAGTAGAGAATTCCACAGGTTAACCACTCTCTGAGTGAAGAAGTTTCTCCTCATCTTGGTCCTAAATGGCTTACCCCTTATCCTTAGACTGTGACCCCTGGTTCTGGAACTCCCCAGCAGAAAGAACATTCTTCCTGCCTCGAACCTGTCCAATCCCATCAGAATTTTATATATTTCTATGAGATCCACTCTCATTCTTCTAAACTCCAGTGGATACAAGCCCAGTCGATCCAGTCTCTCCTCATATGTCAGTCCTGCCATCCCGGGAATCAATCTGGTGAACCTTCGCTGTACTCCCTCAACAGCAAGAACGTCCTTCCTCAGATTAGGAGAGCAAAACTGAACACAATATTCCAGCTGTGGCCTCACCAAAGCCCTGTACAACTGCAGTAAGACCTCCCTGCTACTATACTCAAATTCTCTAGCTATGAAGGCCAACATGCCATTTGCCGCCTTCACCGCCTGCTGTACCTGCATGCCAAACTTCAATGACTGATGTACCATGACACCCAGGTCCCGTTGCATCTCCCCTTTTCCTAATCTGTCACTGTTCAGATAATATTCAGTCTTCCTGTTTTTGCCACCAAAGTGGATAACCTCACATTTATCCACATTATACTGCATCTGCCATGCATTTGTCCACTCACCTAACCTGTCCAAATCACCCTGCAGCCTCTTAGCATCCTCCTCACAGCTCACACCGCACCCAGCTTAGTGTCATCTGCAAACTTGGAGATATTACATTCAATTCCTTCATCTAAATCATTGATGTATATTGTAAATAGCTGGGATCCCAGCACTGAACCCTGCGGCACCCCACTGGTCACTGCCTGCCATTCTGAAAAGGACCAGTTTATTCCGACTCTCTGCTTCCTGTCTGCCAACCAATTCTCTATCCACATCAATACATTACCCCCAATACCATGTGCTTTAATTTTGCACACTAACCTCTTGTGTGGGACCTTGTCAAAAGCCTTTTGAAAGTCCAAATACACCACATCCACTGGTTCTCCCTTGTCCACTCTACTAGTTACATCCTCAAAAAATTCTAGAAGATTTGTTAAGTATGACTTCCCTTTCATAAATCCATGCTGACTTGGATCGATCCTGTCACTGCTTTCCAAATGCGCTGCTATTTCATCTTTAATAATTGATTCCAACATTTTCCCCACCACCGATGTCAGGTTAAACGGTCTATAATTGCCTGTTTTCCCTCGCCGTCCTTTTTTAAAAAGTGATGTTACATTAGCTATCCTTCAGTCCATAGGAACTGATCCAGAGTCAATAGAATGTTGGAAAATGATCACCAATGCATCCACTATTTCTAAGGCCACTTCCTTAAGTACTCTGGGATGCAGACTATCAGGCCCTGGGGATTTATTGGCCTTCAATCCCATCAATTTCCCTAACACAATTTCCTGACTAATAAGGATTTCCTTCAGTTCCTCCTTTTTGCTGGACCCTCGAACCCCTAGTATTTCCGAAAGGTTATTTGTGTCTTCCTTAGTGAAGACAGATCCAAAGTATTTGTTCAATTGGTCTGCCATTTCTTTGTTCTCCATTATAAATTCACCTGATTCTGACTGCAAAGGACCTATGTTGGTCTTCACTAATCTTTTTCTCGTCACATATCTATCGTAGCTTTTGCAGTCAGTTTTTATGTTCCCTGCAAGCTTCCTCACATACTCTCTTTTCCCCCTCCTAACTAGACCCTTTGTCCTCCTCTGCTGAATTCTAAATTTCTCCCAGTCCTCAGGTTTGCTGCTTTTTCTGGCCAATTTATATGCCTCTTCCTTGGATTTAACACTATTCCTAATTTCCCTTGTTAGCCACAGTTGAGCTACCTTCCCTGTTTTATTTTTACTCCAGACAGCGATGTACAATTGTTGAAGTTCATCCATGTAATCTATAAATGTCTGCCATTGCCTATCCACTGTCAACCCTTTAAGTATCATTTGCCAGTCTATCCTAGCCAATTCACGTCTCATACCATTGAAGTTACCTTTCCTTAATTTGAGGACCCTAGTCCCTGAATTAACACTGTCACTCTCCATCTTAATAAAGCATTCTACCATATTATGGTCACTATTCCCCAGGGGGCCTCGTACAACAAGATTGCTAATTAGTCCTCTCTCATTACACAATACCCAGTCTTGGATGGCCATCTCTCTAGTTGGTTCCTCAACATAATGGTCTAGAAAACCATCCCTAATACACTCCAGGAAATCCTCCTCCACCGCATTGCTACCAACTTGGTTAGTCCAATCTATATGTAGACTAAAGTCGCCCATGCTAACTGCTGTACCTTTATTACATCCCTCCATAATTTCTTGTTGGTGCCATCCACAACCTCACTACTACTGTTTGGTGGTCTGTACACAACGCTCACTAGCGTTTTCTGCCCTTTGGTATTCCACAGCTCTACCCATACAGATTCCACATCATCCAAGCTAATGTCCTTCCTTACTATTGCGTTAATTTCCTCTTTAACCAGCAACGCTATGCCACCTGCTTTTCCTTTCTGTCTATCCTTCCTGAATGTTGAATACCCCTGGATGTTGAGTTCCCAGCCTTGGTCACTCTGGAGCCATGTCTCCATAATTCCAATTATATCATAATCGTTAATAGCTGCCTGCGCAGTTAATTCATCCACCTTATTACGAATACGCATCGCATTGAAGCACAGAGCCTTCAGGCTTGTCTTTTTAACACTCTTTGTCCCTTTAGAATTTTGCTGTAATGTGGCCCTTTTTGATTTATGCCTTGGATTTCTCTGCCCTCCACTTTTACTATTCTCCTTTCTATCTTTTGCTTCTGCGCCCATTTTATTTCCCTCTATCTCCCTGCATAGGTTCCCATCCCCCTGCCATATTAGTTTAACTCCTCCCCAACAGCACTAGCAAACACTCCCCCTTGGACATTGGTTCCAGTTCTGCCCAGGTGTAGACTGTCCGGTTTGTACTGGTCTCACCTCCCCCAGAACCGGTTCCAATGTTGAAGCTTACCTTTTTTGCAATCTTCCTTTCTGGTACTGCTTGCCAAATTATCTCAAAATTAATCGGATCGTGGTCACTCATCCCAGATGTTGCACAACCTCTGTATTGTGGATCCTAGGTTCTCCATAGTCGTCCATAACTCATTAGCCTTGATTTTCCAATCCCAGGAAAATCAGTGGTGTGAATGAATAGCTGCATGGAGCAAACTAGCCCACAGCAGGCATATC
This sequence comes from Pristiophorus japonicus, assembly GCF_044704955.1. Lineage (NCBI taxonomy): Eukaryota > Metazoa > Chordata > Chondrichthyes > Pristiophoridae > Pristiophorus > Pristiophorus japonicus. The sequence goes on along the minus strand of NC_091980.1, from coordinate 52,500,769 downwards.
TGAAATGTTGACCTATCTTTGATCTTTACAAATGCTGACTTCTTACCTGCAGTGTTTTCCAGCGTTTATTTTTTTCAGTTAATTTTTTTTCTTTTCATTTGCTTTGTTTATTTATACAGTAAACGTGTAATATTGGGCATAGATACTGGGGCAAGCTGAATTTCTGACACTTACAGTTGGGAATGACAGTAATGTTGGATGAGTTAGAGTGAAACAATTTACTTCTCAATTGGTAAACAAAATCACATGAAATTTGGACCATTGCAGTTTTGATGATCTTGGTGCTTTTATTGTCCTCTGCACATGTGCAGTACTACTTTCCACATCCTTCGATGAGGCTCAACAATCTTAAAATTGGATTTTTTTTTCATGACATCAGCAATATGAATGACATTTTGAAAACTTTTTTTACAGATAAAGATCACTTGTTTGTAGCTGGCTTGAAATATTTCAGTGGAGATGGAACAGTCTCTGTGATGATAGATCCACAGTTTCCATGATTGCATGGATTAGGTTGCGATTGTCTACCCATGTGATGTTTGTGGCATTTATTTGAAAGCAGACATATTTAAAGACTACAGAAAATAATCTGCTAGTGAACTAATTGCATATGATTATTTCTTTGAACCTTGGATTTTGAATCAGGACTGCCATAAACCAAACCTGTCCAATGGCACATGAAAATTGTAGAACCCCTTTTAAAGGGCACCAAGGGTGACGTATTTAAAAAAAATTCTGTTCAGCTTCTTTGATTATGTTCATTTTTAGTGCTCTCTTTGCATCTCTAGTAAATTTTAGCAGTCTCTTTCAGCATTTTCTTATACTCCTCCTAATGTCCTCCCTCTGTTCCCCCTTTAGGTTTTGCATAGATTGGGTTTCTATCTTATTTCAGCTGAATTACTCCAACAATTTGGAGACTGTATGTATAGCTTATGGTTAATTTTCTTATATGCAGTTTTAAAAGTTTTCCATGTTTCTTCAAACCAATATATCTTTCCTCATTCCATTGAAGTTTTCCTCCTTGAAATCCTCTTTTCTCATGCTGATTGACAAATTATCTCTAATCTAATTGTATTGTGGTCACTCATCCCCAATTGTTGCACTTAATCTGTATTATGGATGCCATTTTGATTATTTGTAAGAACCAGGTGAGTTTTCTTTAGTGGTGTTGTTGACACACACATCTTGATTTTTCAATCTGAACAATGTCTATGCTGAGAATAACAAGCTACATGAGACAAGCTAGCCCACAACACATTGTGACAACTGTGCCCACTTTTGAAGGTCAGTGGTCAGTTCATTTGAATAATTTGTGTAGCCTCTGCTTTCGATACCTTTTATTCTCAACAAATCACTTACTGTCTTCTACTCCTGCCATTTCCCTGGTACAGTTCTTGGCTTCATGCCCTCAAATTCGAGAGCCACAAACTTGAGTGCACATGGTCCATAATTCAACATTATTCATCGTCAGATTTGGCTCCACCATGTTACAATTATTGTGCGTTGCTCTCCAGAGCCAAAACTTCCAAACACTCAAGGATCATTCTGGAGGATGAGGAGAATCCCAGGGTCCTCCATGACTAGCCATCTCATCAAAACCTTTCCCTGGCCTTCTCCGCCCTCCACAGTGTTTGAAATAGTGGACCCCATCATCCTCCTCCATCAACTCTCCTCAGTTGTTCAGCTCTGAGATATCCCTTCCGTGGTTCCATTTATGCCTATCTGAACTTAGCAAACATATCCCCATTAAGTCATGGGTGAGTCACAACATCATTTAATTGATCATTGGAAAGACTGAAGACATTATTTTTAATCTTTGACATAAACTCCACTCCATTGCCATTGACTCCAAACCCCTCCCAGCCACATGTTCAGAACAGACCAGGATGTATGAAAGCTTGACATCCTTACTAACCTATATTAGCTCCCTGACTCCAATGAGTTCAATTTAAAATCCTTGTTCTCATTTTCAAATCTGTCCATGGCCTCCCCTCACCCTGTTTCTACAACCTGCTCCAGCTTTTTTATTTACTCAATAATTCACAGGATGTGGGGGTCGCTGGCAAGACTAGCATTTATTGTCGATTCTTAATTGCCTTTGAGAAGGTGAGCCGCTGCCTTGAATGATTGTAGTCCATGTGGTGAAATGCTGTTAGGCAGGGAGATCCAAGACTTTGACCCAATGACGATGAAGGAACTGTGATATATTTCTAAGTCGGGCTGGTGTGTGATTTGGAGGGGAACTTGGAGATGTACCCATGCGCCTACTGCCCGTGTCCTTGACAGAAATCGAGAGTTTGAGAGATGCTATCAAAGAAGCCTTGGCGAGTTGCTGCAGTGCATCTTATAGAGGGTACACACTGCAACCACGTTGCGCCGGTGGTGGAGGGAGTGAATATTTAATGTGTTGCATGGGGTACCAATTAAGTGGGCTGCTTTGTCCTAGATGGTGTCGAGCTTCTTGTGTATTGTTGGAGCTGCACTGATCCAGGCAAATGGAGAGTGTTCTATCACACTCTTGACATGTGTCTTGTTGATGGTGGTAAGCCTTTGGGGAGACACTCGCTGAAAATTACCCAGCCTCTGACCTGCTCTTGTAGCCACAGTCCTAAATGGCTTACTCCTTATCCTTAGACTGTGACCACTGGTTCTGGACTTCCCCAACATTGGGAACATTCTTCCTGCATCTAACCTGTCCAATCCCGTCAGAATTTTATGTTTCTTTGAAATCCCCCCTCATTCTTCTAAATTCCATTGAATATAAGCCTAGTCAATCCAGTCTTTATTCATATGTCAGTCCTGTCATCCCATGAATCAGTCTGGTGAACCCTCGCTGCACTCCCCCAATAGCAGGAATGTCCTTCCTCAGATTAGGAGACCAAAAATGTACACAATATTCAAGGTGTGGCCTCACCAAGGCCCTGTTCAACTGTAGTAAGACATCCCTGCTCCTATACTCAAATCCTCTCGCTATGAAGGCATTTGCCTTCTTCACTGCCTGCTGCACCTGCATGCCAACTTTCAATGACTGATGTACCATGACACCCATGTCTCGTTGCACCTCCCCTTTTACTAATCTGTCACCATTCAGATAATAATCTGCTTCCTGTTTTTACCACCAAAGAGGATAACCTCACATTTATCTACATTATACCGCATCTGCTATGTATTTGCCCACTCATCCAACCTGTCCAAGTCACCCTGCAGCCTCTTGGCATCCGCCTCACAGCTCACACTGCCACCCAGCTTAGTGTCATCTGCAAACTTGGAGATATTACATTCAATTCCTTCGTCTAAATCATTAATGTGTATTGTAAATAGCTGGGGTCCCAGCACTGAATCTTGCGGTACCCCATTAATCACTGCCTGCCATTCTGAAAAGGACCCATTTATTCGTGTCTTTGCTTCCTGTCTGCCAACCAGTTCTCTATCCATGTCAGCACATTACCCCCAATACCATGTGCTTTAATTTTGCACACTAATCTCTTGTATGGGACCTTGTCAAAAGCCTTTTGAAGGTCTAAATACACCACATCCATTGGCTCCCCCTTGTCCACTCAACTAGTTACATCCTCAAAAAATTTAGAAGATTTGTCAAACACAATTTCCCTTTCATAAATCCATGCTGACTTAGACCGATCCTGTCACTGCTTTCCAAATGCGCTGCTATTACATCTTTAATAATTGATTCCAACATTTTCCCCACCACCGATGTCAGGCTAACCGGTCTATAATTCCCTGTTTTCTCTCTCCCTCCATTTTTAAAAAGTGGGGTTACATTAGCTACCCTCCAGTCCATAGGAACTGATCCAGAGTCTATAGAATGTTGGAAAATGACCACCAATGCATCCGCTATTTCTAGGATCACTTCCTTAAGTACTCTGGGATGCAGACTATCAGGCCCTGGGGATTTATTGGCCTTCAATCCCATCAATTTTCCTAACACAATTTCCTGACTAATAAGGATTTTCTTTTCCTTCTGATTGCCACTGATAATTTTATTCAGGCTCCTTGGTGCCACACTTGGTTAAATGCTGCCTTGATGGCAAGGGCAATCACTTTCTCCTCATCTCAGGAATTCAGGGGGCTGAAATTGCCCACCGCCCGCAACGAGTCGCACCTACCTCTCTTGGATGTCCGCCCCGTGTCCGGAGAAATTCAGCACTTCATGTTTTTTTTTTGGAGCGGGGCGAGAGCAGCCTTATCATTGGGGTAGAAGTGTGGTCGGGTCAGAGTAGCTGTCACTAGCGGGGTGCAAGTGGGGGTGGGTCGGAGTGGATCGCGCTGGTGTATCACAACGTTCCTCCCCATCAGTTAAAGGGGAGGGCCGTTGTGAACTCTACAGCCACTTTAAAGGCTGACACTGGGCCACTAGGGAGGGTTTTGGCCAAGAGGGGATGCCAGGCTGACTGTTGGCAGCCCGGCCGAACCCACGGCCATAATTGTCGGCCCGACCTGGCAGTCGGCCAACAATAAAAATAAAATGGAGTCGTCAGCAGTGCCACCTCCCTTTTAAAGGCGGCAGCACTGCCAGTACAGAAAGGGTACCGACAGCAAAAGCTGTAGGGGGCAGCGACCGGCGGTGCCGCTCCTGTGGGGCAATTTTCAAGAGGGGCAATTTCCCGCGAGACAATTTCAGGAAGGGGTCGCCGCCGGTCAGTAATGGGTCGGCATGTGCATAATGCAGCGGGAAAATGGGCGGAGCGGTCCCCTACACTGCTCCAAATGTTAAGTAGGGCAATATCTTAAATGGCGGCCCTTCGGTGTTTAATCCGCACTGACCTGTGGCCGCCGCTTTCAGGCAGCCACGGGCCTTATAGAAAGGGTCAATTTTGGCCCTGAGCTCTTGGCCATCTTTGGACCAACGCTGTAATGAGGTCTAGAGCTGAGTGGTCCTGGCGGAACCCAAACTAAGCATTAGTGAGCAGGTTATTGGTAAATAAGAGCCACTTGATGACAACACCTTTCATCACTTTGCTGATGATTGAGAGTAGACTAATGGAGTGGTAATTAGTCAAATTGGATTTGTCCTGCTTTTTGTAGACAGGACATATCTGGGCAATTTTCCACTTCGTCGGGCAGATACCAGTGTTGGCTGTACTGGAACAGCTTGGCTGTAGGTGCGGCTAGTTCTGGTGCACAGGTCTTCAACACTGCAACTGGGATTTTGGGAGGGCCCATAGCCTTTGCTGTATCCATTGTGACCAGCCGTTTCTTAATGTCACGTGTAGTGAATTGAATTGGCTGAAGACTGGCTTCTCTGATACATATGAACATACGAACAATGACGGACAGGTAAAGACCATCCGGTCCATCAAGCCTGTCCCACACAATTGCAATACCTTGTGTATCACAACATATACACTCCACCCCACCTGAAACCATGTGATCTCCTGGGAGAGGCAAAATACCAGATAGAAAAACCCAGGCCAATTTGGGGGGAAAAAAATCAGGGAAATTCCTCTCCGACCCATCTAGGCGATCGAAACTAGTCCAGAAGATCTCTCTGGCCACTAAATTCCCTGCAGTACCTACCTTCTGTTAATCTCTGCCGCAGCGAGAAGCAAATCCAGCTTTTGCTTGAAGGAACTCACTGAGTCTGCATCCAGTACATGAGAGGGCAGCTTGTTCCAGAGATCTACTATTCTCTGTGAAAAGAACCACCTCCTGACGTCTAACCTAGATCTAGCCTTATGCAACTTAAATTTGTGCCCCCTGATCCTGCCTAACCTACTTAATTGAAAGAAGCGGTCAATTCCCTTCATTATCTTATAAACCTCAATCATATCCCCCATAAGTCTATGCTGCTCTAAGGTAAAGAGTCCCAACTCTTTTAACCTATCTTGATAACTAAGCCTTGGAATTAGTCTAGTGGCCCTCTTCTGCACCCTTTCCAGAGCCTCAATGCCACCCACCATGTGAGGAGACCAAAACTGGACACAGAGCGGCCTGACTAAGGTATTGTACATGGACAAAACAGTACGCCTCATCTTCTACTCAATTGTCCTATGGATACACCCCAACCCCCTATTTGCTCTAGCTATCGCTGTACAGCATTGCTCGTGTACCTTTAAGGATGTATGTACTAGAATGCCCAAATCTTTTTCATCTTCACCATCTTTATTGCCTTTCGCTGGAGGGTGCATGAATGTTGAGCATTTGCCCTACCCACATGCATAATACTGCACTTATCTAAGTTATACATCATTTCCCAGTCATGAGTCCAATCTCCCAACACATTAAGGTCTGCCTGTATCAGACAAGCCTCTTCTACAGTTCAAGCACTCGCACAGATCTTGGTATCATCAAATTGGTATCATCAGATTTTCAAATTGTGCCGCCAACCCCTGAATCCAGATCATTAATAAAAATAGTAAAAAGCAACTGTCCCAACACTGACCCCAGCAGCGCCATTGGTGACCGGTCTTCAAACAGATCCAAATCCATCCATAACTACTCTTTGCCTGCGTCCTGCCAGCCAGTTCTGTATCCAGCTCAATTTCCACTAATACCAGAGGCTCCGATCTTATAGAGAAGCCTCTTGTGCAGTACCTTGTCAAAAGCATTTTGAAAATTTAAGTCGACAATGTCTACTGGGCTTCCCTCATCCACCAACTTTAACTTCTTCAAAAAATACAATTAGGTTTGTATGACGATGGGGATGAGGTGCCAGACAAAAATCAAATGGGGATGGGGGAGGGGAGGGGGAAATCAACATTGAGGCAAGAAACAGAGGGGCCGAAATTCAGGTGCGCCAGAAAGCTTGCGCACCTATGAATTTTTTAGTGGTACTTGCAGCACGGATCCTTGATGCGGTCGGAAGAGCCATTTTCAGGACTTTGACATTTTTTCAAAGTCCCAGAGTAAATGAGGGGTGGCCATAGACTGAAAGCCAGCTGAGTGGCTGAATATGACTCGGACAGATATTCCTCCGCTGTCAATCAGCGGTGGAGTAGTGGTGACGTCACAGCGCGTGTGCATCACCACGCTCTATCCCCTCCGTTAAAGGGGAGACATTCTGTCATTTTGAATTTTGGCCACTGGGTCACAAGGGAGGGTTTCGGCCAGGCCCAAGCTGCCTGTTGGCGGCCCGGCCGAACCCGGGGCACTATTTTGCTGGCCGATCAGGAAGTCGGCCAGAAAAATTTTTACATGGTGGCTGTGGCAACGAGCCCTCCCCTTTAAGAGTCACTGCGCTGCCGGACTGCACTCTCTTCAGAGGGTGCACTAATACAAAAACCATGTACTGTGCCCTTTGCTTTTGGGAATCTTGGCACCTGGCAAATATTCTGTGCCCTGTCACTGATGCCTCCCTTTTACAGGGAACGTTATAAACCTGTTGGGCTAGAAATTCTTGCGGTTTACGCCACATGTTAGCACCACAAGATGGCGCTAAAATGCCACTGAAAATACCAGCTGATGCTGGTTCCAGTGCCACACGCCATATTGGTGTTGCCAGAAGTGCTGCTAGTAAACTTGGTCGCCTGGGACCTTCCTATAATGGAGATCGTGGCGTCAGTGAGTGTGCAACGCTCACTCGATGTCCGATCTCCAACATTGGATTTAGCTACTTACCTTGATGGCAGTGCAGAACAATGAAAGGGAAAGCTGGTGTCTACCAGCAAGAAGCAGGCTGCAGCAGTAATATTTAAAGGCATCATCCCCTACAGGGTTTTGCAGTTTCAAAGCCTGTTTGCTACAGCTCTCTAGTTAGATCAAGTGTTTTTGGTGACAGAGTGTTCATTCAAGTGCAGAAGTCACTCACACGTTAAAGCCTTCTGCTCAGAACACCCTCAAAATCATGGGGATTGCAGGATTACCTCAGGAGGACGACGAGGCGGAGGACGAGTAGGAAGAAGAAGAGAGAGAGGAGGAAGGGTGGAGCAGCAAGACAATCTGTCTTCTGGACGGGCTGTCTGTGACCGGTTCACATGAATGAAACTCCAGTTCCCTGTAGCTCACTACATCCTCATCATACAATCCCCGTCTCATGCCATATCACAGCATCCTCCTGGGAAAAAAGGTGAAATGAGAGATACCACAAAATATTCCAAACACACTTAATAAATGTATCTATAACCATATCACATATATGACATGAATTCAAAGAACTAATGATTCTTATGCCTGCCATAGTTGAATAGTTGTCATTGTGTGCATGGTGTGAGATGTGGGTTTGAGTGTTACTAGGTAGAGATTGTTGGTGGGTAAGTGCTGGGGGTATTATGCATTGAGCATTGTGTGAAGCATCTGGTGCAGATGGTAGTATGTAGCATTTGTTGAAGCCTTCACTCACCTTGACCTGCCATGTAAGGTCATTAAACTTCCTCCTGAATTGTGTGGGAGCCACAGTGCTTCCTGTGGCGTGGTGTGCCCCCTCCCTTCATATAGTCCGGCAGACTTGTGGTGGGGGTCTCCTGCCAGTTGAAGGGTACAGGACCGCCCATCTTCTCTCCACAGCTAAAACCAATATCTCCAAAGTATCAATTGGAAAACCTCCAGGCTCTCTCCCTGGGGCGGCGATCTGCCATCAGGATTTGTAAATAAGTGCTTCTTCTCCTTCTTCTCCTTATAGTTGTTGAGGCAGCTACACACCCAACAGTGCTGAGAATGAGGTGCTGCACCATCAATGAACCTCCCCTTTAAGTAGTGAAAAAAGCCGGTGGCAATCATTAAGTGTTTAGACTACACCTGATATTGATTTTCAATGTAACGCTCGTGAGCTTGAATTTTTAGACGAGAATCAATACTGCAATAATTTTAATGAGTGAGGATTAATTTTGCGTGCAGTCTCGACAGTTTTCACCTGGCGCTACGTAACCATTTTTAGTCTAAACACTGCCCATTTCTTGGCTATAACAAATTTCTAGCCCATTGCCTCTTGCATCTTGCTGCATCTGTGGATAGCCAACTGACTGATTCGACATTTACTAAACTTGTGAAATATAAATTAATCTTAAAAAATCCTTGTTACATTTTAGTTCATATTCAAAGAGCACAGATAAATTCTGAAGAAGGAGATCTCCTTCAGCCAAAGCTGAAATCTGTCTCATGACACAAAATATTCTTTGAACTCCATCTTATCTTGGCGAATTCAGTTCAAAGAACAATGTGATGGATATAGGGACGAAATACTGCACCAATTAAAAGCCAAATTCAGCACCATTGTTTTACTGAATATTGATTTAAAAGTTGCAAATCTATTTATTTTAGAGTAAGGTTTACAAAAGGCAGGCTATTTCTCTTCCTGAGGAATTGTGGATGTGTAGCAACTATAAATCCTTGTAAACAAAGCCTGTGATATACCTGCTGTGCCATCCTTTATTCCAGGTGGTTACCCCCTCTCCCACTGAATGTTATCAATTATAAAGCTACATTTTCATGCAGGGTAATTGGGCTCCCTGTATCCCATGGGACCAAAGGTGAAAAATGGAATGCTACTAACTAATGTGGGGAGGTTAATGTCTGTAATGTATGCACCTGTAAGTATGCTCACAGGTTTGTGGGCCCCAAGTTTCCACATGATTTGCTCCTGATTTTTAGGAGCAACTGGTGTAGAACGGAGTATCTTAGAAATCGGAATTCTCATCATTTAGTTTGCTCCAGTTCTAGTCAGTTAGAACGATTTCACTTTGGAACAGAATTTTTTTTCCACAAGGGGGCGTGTCCGGCCACTTACGCCTAATTTCAAAGTTTCGTGAGTGAAAACTTACTCCAAACTAACTTAGAATGGAGTAAGTGAAGATTTTTGTACGCTCGAAAAAACCTTGTCTACACTTTAGAAAATCAGGCGTAGGTTACAAATCAGGCGTAGGGAATGGTGGGGGGGGGGGGGTGTTTAAAGGGAAGTTTACAAACATTAAACACTTCAGTTTTACAAATAAAGAGCCATCATCAATAATAAATGATAAATACATCAATAAATCAACCAATAAATCAATCAAAAAAAATTAATAAATAATTTTTTGAAAAAAAAATCAATAAATAAAACATTTTCTACTTACCGACTGCAGCACCGGGAGCCCTCCAACAGCGTGCTGGGATGCTCCCCTCAATGTGTCTCTGTCAGTGTCTCTATCTCTCTGTCTGTCTGTGTGTCTCTCATTCTCTGTCTGTCAGTGTCTGTGTTTCTGACAGCGAGGGATGGGGGAGAAGGGGGAGGGATGGGGGAGAAGGGTGAGGGATGGGGGAGAAGGGGGAGGCATGGGGGAGAGGGTGGGAGGGAAGGAGATGGGGGGGGAGGCTGAACGGGCTGGGCCCGAGACTTCGGACAGGGCCCGTCCCCAGCACCAGATTTACAGGTAGGTGGCGTTGGGTCGGGTCGGGGGGGTGGTGGGAGGGAGGTCGGTTCGGTTCGGGTCGAGGGGAGGAAGGGAGGGAGGGAGAGGGAGGTCAGGTCGAGGGGAGGGAGGTCAGGTTGGATCCAGTCTGGAGGCGGGGGGAGCGGGTGTCGGGTCCGGTCCGGGGGCGTGGGGGGGGGGAGCGGGTGTCGGGTCTGGTCCGGGGGCGGAGGGGGGGAGGGAGCGGGTGTCGGGTCCGGTCCGGGGGTGGGAGGGGGGGGGGAGCGAGTGTCGGGGGCGGGATGGGGGGGGGGGGAAGAGCGGGTGTCGGGTCCGGTCCGGTCTGGGGGCGGGGGTGGGGGGGGAGCGGGTGTCTGGTCCGGTCCGGGGGCGGGAGGGGAGCGGGTGTCGGGTCCGGGGCGGGAGCGGGTGTCGGGTCCGGTCGGGGGGTGGGAAGCGGGAGTTGAGTCGGGTCGGGAGGAAGCAGGAGCTGGCCGTGGGAGGAGCCTTATTCACGCAGCCCCAGTGAGGCCATTCGGCCAGGGCTAGGGGCTGCGTACTTCAGGCCCCTCCCACACAGTTTCGGGCACCTGGAGCTACTGCACTTGCGTGCCCACTGTAGCACCCATGTGCAGAGGTCCCGGCACTGTTTTCAGTGCAGGGACCTGGCTCCGCCCCCTACAGCTCCTGTTGCGCTGCGCCGAGGGCCAGAGGACCTGCAGGGAGGTGGAGAATCTGGAGGGTTTTTTTAGGCGCACTTTGTGGCGCGAAAAACGGGCATCCAGGTCAGGACTGCGCCGTTCTAGGCGCGGCTCGAAACTTGGGCCCGTAGAGCTGTTTCATTGTGAGTGGCTTAGCTAGGCACGTGATGTTCATAAGACTCAATCCCAGGCAGTTGGGTCAAGGTCATCCACATTGAGGTATGCAGTTGTGAGCCTAGTGGATAAACTGGTAATGTGTAGTGTGATCGTTAAACCTTTGTTAATAAATCAACTATTTCTTAATAGCAATGTGTTGCTATGAATTCTTAAGCATACAAACCATGAAGCAAATACATTACAAAATAGTGACGTGGATGGGAGTTTCTTCATGAAGAAATTTTGGTGGAATTTCCTTTTGAAGATTGTGAGCCCTAGCCGGTGGGAAAGTTATGAAACTAAGAAGAATAGATGTTGTAGGTGTAATGGCAACAACAGTGTTGGTTTAAATGGTTACAAATAAAGGGACACATTGTAGCCCTATGTAAATCCAAGGACAGGCCCAACAATAATCAAAGACTTCACTGGATGGAAACCGATCAGAACCGTGTAGGTTTTGGTGTATATGCAGTGAAGGGCTAGGCAATACATTCCTTATGTCAGGATTTCAGAACGTTAGTACTGATTAATAATCGATGGAGTAATATGAATAAATACAGTGGCTGATTGCTCACTGATGAGACAGGATATTGATAACTGGGAATATCAAGATCTTAGAAAGAAAGCGAACACTTGGACTGATTGAAAGGTTTCAAGGAAACTCGAGAAACAGGAATATAGAGGTCAGGAATCTTGGGCTCCACGCCCTGAAAACAGAAATTCCCCAAGACGATCTCCTGAGTCAAATAAGAATATAGAAAACGGGCATAGCCAGCCAACTGCAAAGAAATCGAGGTCGAAGCAGGAGGAAGCTAAAAGCTTACAACAAGATACTCGGGCTCAGCAATCGAATGTGTAAAATTGGAATCCTAAATAATCTTTTGAAATATTGTATAATTACCCTGCTTCAGAAAAAAGGGGAAGCAGTGTAATATATGCACCTGTGAGTATGCTCACAGGTTTATAGCGCTATTGCATTGTGAGTGGCTTAGCCAGTCACATGATGTTCACAAGACTCAATAAAATCCCAGTCAGTTGGGTTTAGGTCATCCACGATGAGGTATGCAGTTGTGAGTCTAGTGGACGAACTGGTAATGTGCAGTTTGAATGTTAAACCTTTGTTAATAGCAATGTGTTGCTATGAATGTTTAAGCAAAGAACCCATGAAGCAAACACATTAAAATCTCCAAGATAGTTGGTGCTCTCCTAGTTAGAGAAAAGTTGATCATAATAGGATCAGCAGTTAAAAATCTAATCAGAGAAAGGGAACACTAGTATCTGCCAAAGTAAGAAAATTAAAAAATCTCAGCAGACCTGAACTTTTTAAGTTGGCAGCTTAATAAACTCTACTGCTAATCAACTCAACACAAATTCCTCCTCCAGAAAGACTTATTAGCAAGATTTTTTTTTACAATTAAATTATTTCAAAAAATTTTTAATTAACTGGTATCATTTTTGTTTTATATTATAAATTTCTGTTGATTTTTTAGATGTTGTTTTCTTTATATATTTAGGGCCCAAGTTTCCACATGATTTGCGCTTGATTTTTAGGAGCAACTGGTGGAGAACGGACTATCTTAGAAATCGCAATTCTCCACTTTTTTTTCTGCAGTTCTAGTCAGGTAGAACAGTTCTACTTTGGAACAGAATTTTTTCTTCAAAAGGGGGCGTGTCCGGCCACTGACGCCTGATTTCAAAGTTTCCACAGTGAAAACGTACTTCAAACTAAAGTAGAATGGAGCAAGTGAAGATTTTTGTAGAACTGAAAAAACCTGTTCTACACATTAAAAAATCAGGCGCAGGTTACAAATGAGGCGTCCAGAACGAGGTGGGGGGGGAGGGGGGGGAGGGAAGTCATTAAATTCGACAATAAATCCTTATTTATACTTCTACAAATATTATACAAATAAATCCAACCTGAATAAACATTTATAAGCAAAGAAAAGATTAAATAAACCATCTTCCTACCTGTGTGAAAGTGCTTCAGGCACGGAGAATTCTGCAGTCAGCCTAAGGCGCCCGTTCTTCCCGCGGGGGGGGGGAGGCACCCGTTCTGCCCGCGGGGGAGGGGGGGGAGGGGAGAGGAGGCGCCCGTTCTGCCCGCGGGGTGGGGGGGGGAGGGGAGAGGAGGCGCCCGTTCTTTCCCGCGGGGGTGGGGGGGGAGGCGCCCGTTCTTCCCGCGGGGGGGGGGGTAGGAGGCGCCCGTTCGTCCCGTGGGGGGGGGTGGTAGGAGGCGCCCGTTCTTTCCTGCGGGGAGGGTTGGAGGCGCCCGTTCTGCCCGCGGGGGGAGGGGAGAGGAGGCGCCCGTTCTTCCCGAGGGGGGGGGAGAGGAGGCGCCCGTTCTTCCTGCGGGGAGGTAGGAGGCGCCCATCTTCCCGCGGGTGGGGGGAGGCGCCCGTTCTTCCCGCGGGGGGGGGGTAGGAGGCGCTCGTTCTTCCCGCGGGGGGGGGTAGGAAGCGCCCGTTATTCACGCGGGTGGGGTAGGAGGCGCCCGTTCTTCCCGCCGGGGGGGGTAGGAGGCGCCCGTTCTTCCCGCGGGGGAGGGGAGAGGAGGCGCCCGTTCTTCTCGCGGGGCGGGGGGTGAAGGAGACAGTGAGAAGGCTGCAAGTGCTGGTGTGCTGATGGCAATGTGCTTTTATTAAAAAAATGTTAAAAAATTAAACAGCTACAAAGAACTACAAAAATGGCTGAGTGCCAATGTTTTTTTCACACTGAGCATGCGCGAACGCTCCAACGCGCACGCGCAGCGTTGCCGACGGGAAAAAAACTAATTTAAATAGTACCCGCCCCCTCCCACTTACAAAATCGGCGCGAGTGTAGGCTTCGCCCCCCTGGGCGCCATGCCAGGCAGACAAGGAGCTGCAGAACGCTCCAGAATCGCGAGTTTTTTTTAGGCCCGAAAAACGGGCGCCCAGCTCGGAGGGGCGCCCGTTTTTTATCGTGTGGAAACTTGGGCCCTAAGTGCTGGGGACCTCACTGGACAAGCATTGGCTGAAATGGATTAGTGATACTGTCAGTGTCATGGAGATACAGTTCATAATGTAAGAGTGCTTCACCATTCTATTTTTTTATATTAATTACATCTCTCATTGTTAGGCTTTTCCAAGCCAATAACCACACCCACCCCCATAACATTACCAGCAGTCACTATTCAAACACAAACATCCAACAACATTTTTAAAAATGATGCAAATAATCATTATTCTTTAAATTGTTTACTGGTTACAGGTCTATGCTCCTCCCTGATCACTACATTCTAATCCCCCTGTGTTTGCCTGTTAGTGTTTCTGTTTTCTCAGTATTATTTAGTTTACAGAATTTAAATTCGTTTCTGGGCAGCAAAATGTAGGATGCTGTTTGTGATCTGGGCTAGACTGATAATTCATTACTAAAAATTCACACTGGATTCTACACAAGTGTGACTAAAATGAATATCCTTTCACCTACCCCAGCAATGTTTATCTGTATATAAATTGCCTTGGTGATTGCAGATTACACAGCATGCATATCTGATTTGTAGTAGGGATGAAGACTGTAATTTTCTACTGCAGACTTTTTGCCAAATTAGAACTCTGCCAAAAGAGAAAAGGAGTCATGTTGAGGTAGTGTTTAAAGCTGCTTGAATGTAAATCTTGAATCCTGAAGCAGGAATCCATTCAGAATCTTACATCCTAGAAATAATACTGCATCCAAAGGGTTTCAAAGTGTAACGTTGATTTATCCCAGATGACTTTTAACAGTCATTATAAATACAAAATGTAGTATTTACTGTTTGTTTTGTAGTGCACTAAATGCAATTTTTCTTTCATTACCCAGATGTACATGATGGTATCTTAGGTTCTTTCTGTAATATCCCACTGGAATGCTTGCTGTATATTTGGATGTTTTGGCAGTGATTTAATGCCAATAACTCCACAATGCTGTGTTGTAAAGTATGAAATCTAAAGTTTTTATACTATAATATTTTGAGAGAAATTGCCTCCTAATTTTCAGTAATACTATAAAAGACAGTTTATATTTTTGGAACCATGAGTCACTCATGTAAACACTGCAGTTTGGATGTTGAATTGTCTTACTGTATTGCTGCACTGCATTGAATGAGGTACTGTGGATCAAACGGTTCAATGCAATATAACCGTGGTGATATTAGCTGCTTCCATTGCTGTTGAATGAGGGCAGATGTAACTTGTGCACATGCACTGAAATCTGTGCATAGAATTCTAATGCTTGGCCTCACAGTGCCAGTAAGATTTTTAACGATTGAATAGAGTTGATAGGATAAGTGCTTTTTTTTCAAAGATTAGAAATCGAAGAAGTGGTAATTTAAAATATAATGGTTAAGAACCAGGCTGTACATCAACTGCTGGTATATTATGTACCTCTTTCAGATCGACTTGATAATGACAACACAAAGACGGCAAAATTTAAAAGGGACTGCTAATGTGTCGCCGCGACTGATGTACTAAAGCACTTCTCGTGTTATCTAGTGTGAAGGCTGCAGCACCTAATTGTTCCAGACCAGCACTGTAATGTGTGCACCTATGCTCACAGGTTTGTGAGTGGCTTAGCCAGTCACATGATGTTCACAAGACTCGATAAAACCCCAGTCAATTGGGTCTAGATTATCCACGATGAGGTCTGCAGTTGTGAGTCTAGTGGATGTACTGGTGATATGAGCTTGATAAACCTTTGTTAATAAACCAACTAGTTCTTGATAGCAATGTGTTGCTATGAAGTCATAAGCAAGAACCCATGAAGCAAATACATTACAAACACCATGCCTAAAACCTGTGCACAAGGATCAATAGAGCCCCAAGAAAAAATTAAACTAAGTGTCTCCTTAATATGACTAAAGCCACCTGACCAGCCACACAGCAGCAGTTTGGAATCAATGCTGAACACAAGGCCCCAATCAATCATTTAAAAAAAAAAACCCTGGCTGCTCTTCCTCGTGCCCCTCCTCCCTGACCCCCCCCATGCCACTCCTGCCCCTGTGTACCCTGCCTTATGTACCACCGTGTCTCCTGTAGAATGCTGCTGGCGCTTGAAGATCATATCGCACCACTAGTGCTCATGTACTACATGCTGAGAGTGCCATAAAATAATATTAGTGAGCTGACCACACATTATAGAGTGAGGTCAGCTTATTCCCGTGCAAGCACGCAGAGCACCTGAACAGTGCTATCCCCAGTGGTGCTGCGTGGGAACCACACTAATAGTCCCCCACAGTATTAGGCTGTACTTTCTATATATCCAGTAAATGACTGATGTTATTTAACATTTTATTTCATTCCCGCTCTTCAGCTCCCCTGTTTCTCCTTCAGTTAAGCATTGGAAAGGCAAAAACAGTCCTCAGCGCACACCACAAACTCCATACCCTTGGCACCTAGTCCATCACTGTCCCCAACCCTTCTCTGGCTGAACCAGATTGTTCACAACCTTGGTGTCCTAATTTGACCCCTAGCTGAGCTTCCAACTACATTTCATCTTCATCACCAAGACTGCCTACTTCCACCTCTGTACCATCGCCCGCCACTCCCACTGCCTTAGCCGTCTGCTGAAACCCTCATCCATTCCCTTGTCATCGCCAGACTTGACTATTTAAATGCTTTCTGGCCTCTGATCCTCCACCCACCCTAAACTTCAACTCAGCTAAAACTCTACTCCCGGTATCGTATCTTGCACCAAGCCTCGCTCACACATCACTGATGTCTTCGCTAAATTACATTGGCTCCAGGACCCAATGTCTCCAATTAAAGATTCTCATCCACACGGTTAAATCCCTTCATGGCCACGCTCCTCCCTATTTCTGTATCCTCCTCTACCCTACAACCCTCTATGAACTCTCTGTTCCTCCAACTCTGGCTTCTTGTTCACATGCTCCTTCTATTCTACCTGTGCCTAGATCTCACTCTCTTAAATTCCCTCCCGTTCACCTCACCACCTCCTTCCCCTCCTTTTAAGATCCTCCCTAAAACCGATTACTTTGACTAACCTTTTAATCACCCCTCCAATTATCTCCTTTGATTTGGCTTATTTTTTGATGACACCTCTGTGTAGTGTTTTTCTACATTAAAGGCACCTTTAAAGGAGTCATAGTTCTACGATACAGCCATCCCGCAGGACAGCAGTGCATACTAGGTTTCCAGCTGTCCCCTAGGGTTGCCAATGCTGGTTGGACATACTCCTGGAGATTTCATCAAAGGATCTCCTGCCTCCAACAGCCCAGCCCCCGCGCTCCCACCATTGGTCACCCAACACACCCAGCCTCTTGGCCTTCGCACACTAATGTATTACCCAATCAAATGATTCTTGACTGTTGGTCAAACAGTCTTTTTTCCCCCAACACCAATTTATAACTAATAAACAGAAGTGTTCAAAGAAAATGAAAGAAGCACACTTATTTTTATACCCCTGAGTTTTCTCCAGGGTTGCTCGCAGCAATGTCCTGGGGCTAGACTTTCCCTAGAGTCCCTCAACCACTAACATTCTGCAACTAACGCTGGCGAGAATTTCCATAATTAAGGTAAAAAATATCGCCCGCCGAGAAAATGGATCTTCTCGGTGGTTAAAGGCGAAACTAGGTGAAACAGGTGCATCTTAACATTTTTTTAAAAATTTACTCTGAGGCTGCAGTTGGGTCTAGGGAGGGGGGAAAACTTTTTTTAAAAAAATTTCACGCTAAAAAAAAATAAAGTTAAACATTCCCAAGATAATTTTACACATAATCAGCGTTATACAATAAAAAAAAAGAACCTTTAACTTACCTTTCTTTGCAGAGTACTCACTTACTGCCCTGTTTAAGCAGCTTTCACAGGACGGTTCCCTTGGCGATCTGGATGGGTTTCCGTTGAGGCCAATCTTATGCCCTGGCGATTCTCTTGGCGATGCACATCGCCGGTTTGTTCCCAGCGGGCGTTTTGAGATGTGGGTGGTTCCATTTAAGAAGTAAGGGGGAAACTTTGGCTGGACGGTTTCTCTCCCAAAAACAGCTGTACTGCTGAGAAAACCGCCGAAAATGAAGGCGAAAGTCTCCCCCCTGGAGATTAATCTTCAATTCCTGGAGACTCCATGCCAATTGTGGAGGGTTAGAAACCATACTGTCCCCCTTGGAGCACGCTATGGGATGTGGGTTTCGAGAATAAGCTGCCTTGAGCGCCCTTCAGAGATGCCACCAGCAGCAGCTCCAGGCAAGGAGCCAGCTGCTGTTGGATGAGGGTCACCTCAGTCCCATGACTTTTCTGTGTAGAATGATGAGCCAACCACTTCCCAGAATCCTGACCCTCTGGTGTCAGTTGGAAGAAACATGAGAATAGGTGCTCATAGGGAATGCCATATCTGCTCCTGTATACACCTGATGCTGGATGGGTGGGTTGGAGTGTGCATGTGGGGGTGGTCCAAAGATCTGTTGCCATCTGCCCCTCTGAAAATCAATCAGGTGCAGGTGCTTGTCAGCAGAAATTAAAGTCACTTTAAAAAAACATTTCTTATCTTCAATAAAAGTTCTGCAGGCTCTTTGAAACTCTTCAGTTTCACCTTTAACAGTTGATCCTGACAACTGCTGTACCTGATGGAAACAGGTATAATTTACCCTGAATGCACTAGCAGGAGCAAGTCCAGGAAACTGCCATCCACAATGCTGCTGGCTCTCAGGCAGCTGTATGTAAATGAAGCTAATGGGTGGGTTCTGGAATGGCTTCAGGAATGCAAGGAAACTTGGAGCATACAAGTGCCAGAAACATGCTCCCTGTGAGTTTCCTGGAAACAGTGAGGAAATTTGCCCACTATCTCATTGCTGTTTTTGGGCCCGTGCTGTGCTCAAATTGACTGTTGTGCTTGACTACATTACTACAACAACAAAGGCTACACTTCAAAATACTTTATTGGCTGTGAAGTGCTTTGTGGCATCCTGAGATCATGAAACGCGCTTTTGGGTCTTAGTTATAAAAGGGGATTAGGAATTTTCTTTCTTGCAAGTCATTGTTCTTTTAGGAAGAACTGCAGAATTAAAGAACATTGATTGGTGTTGTGCAGCGGTCATGGGCTGGGAGATAGGTGACATTTATACTTTCCACTGATTTTATATGAATATTGTGCAATATATCTCTGTAATTGTTTTATTACCTTTCTGTTTTAGTAAACTGGCACCTCACACTCAGCAGTTGTGGTTAAAAGCAACACATTTTACTTGCTACACAAATGGTTTCATAGAGGCCAGGCCAACACCAATAAGTAAATAGTTCAATTGGGTTAGGAGATGGATTTTTATAGTGTGGACCAAATATCTTAAAATATAAGAAAATATTAAGTTAGCTTTCATCCTTCCTTCACCAAACATCTTCACAGCATTATGTGCAACTTCAGAGGCCCTGTTTATAACCTGCCTAACTTCAGAACTTTTTAAATATAGAGCTCCCCATCTTTTCACTAAGTCAGGAGTGTGATGAAATACTCTCCACTTGCCTGGATGAATGCAGCTCCAACAACACTCAAGAAGCTTGACAGCATGCGGACAAAGCAGCCCACTTGATTGGCACCTCATCCACCACCTTCTACATTCACTTCCTCCATGACGACCGTGGCTGCAGTGTTTACTATCTACAAGATGCACTGCAGCAACTCACCAAGGCTTCTTTGGCAGCACTTCCCAAACCAGTGACCTCTACCACCTAGCAGGACAAGGGCAGCAGGTGCCTGGAAACACCATCAATTCCAAGTTCCCCTCCAAATCACACACCATCCTGACTTGGAAGTATATCGCCGTTCCTTCATTGTTGCTGGGTCAAAATCCTGGAACTCCCTCCATAACACCACTGTGGGAGTACCTTCACCACACGGACTGCAGCGGTTCAAGATGGCGGTTCACTACCATCTTCTTGAGGGCAATTAGGGATGGGCAATATATGCTGGCCTTGCCAGCGATAGCCATATCCCATGAACTAATTTTTTTTAAAGTTTATCTTTTATGTGTTTCTGTTTGTATTGTCTCTCAGAAACACACAAATACACATAAATAAGAGCTTTTACTACTGTAAGCCAACTGAACACATTACAAAATAAACAATAATGACATTTCAAGTGCAAAGCTTCACTTGTTACATAACTTCAGTTTAGTGAGTCAGGATGGAAAGTAAAACATCCCAGTATTTATACTTATTGCAATCAAATTACTTTGTTTCTATGTTGATTATCTATGGACTGATGAGGAATTTTTAAAAATCCACCCTTTGTACCATATATAATCTGTCCTTGTCTTGAGCTTCTCTCTTATCCTGAAGCAGGTTAGCTATAATTACTTATGTGCCTAATCTGATCTCCAACTGGTGGACTCCTTGAATTTCAGCATTGCCCTAAAATCAACTCCAACTGGGTGTTTTAACAAGGATTGTAAATCTATTAAATCTCAACTTCATATTGTAGAAATCTAGCTGCTCTCATCAATCTCCTAATCTTTAATTTCTAAATATGAAAGGATTGATGATGTATTTATTTGCTGACTGCTATACTCATCAGTAGAACTAAGAGATACAAAATTCTGGTTCTCCTATCTCTTTCTCCTCCCCCCCCCCCCATTGTTAAAGGATGATTTGCTTGAGCCAAAATAATTCTATACTAATCAATCCTTATACTATAATGGAATCTTAATCTATGCGTACACACTGAAAACCCATTAGTTTTTGTCGATGGGTGGATCCAGAGTTTCGGGACGGAATTTTCTTTACTTGGGCGGATCCGGTGTGAACGATAGCCATGGCGGGTCGTGACCCTGCTGCTGGCTCTGTCCCGCTGTTGAAAATGAACTTACCTTAATGGGGCCTATTTAGCCTGCCCAGTGCGTTATCAGTTCTCCAGTTCTCCAGTTAGTTGGAGTGGGTCTGGTGATGTAATTCATGATGTGTTTTCACTCGGGATCTTCAAAGGGACCCTGGTCACATAACATTTGAAGTTGAATCTAACATAGTGTTGTCAGTGTACTACAGCAGTGGAATGCTGCAAACACTGACTGACTACACAGAGGCAGAGGGCTGCACCCAAGTTCTCCGATGGCTCACTCCATATGCTTATGGAGGGAGCCCGAGCACCCAGGTAGGTCCTCTTCCCTTTCGATGGGCGGTAGAGACCTCCCCAGGAGACCAAGACAGCTTGGTTGCAGATTGCAGAGGAGATCACAAGGAGAGATGTGGTCAGGAATGGAGGAAGAGCATCTGGGAAGGCACTGAGCACCTCGAGTTTCATCGCTGAGATCATGCGGAATGCAAGCGCAGGAAGCGGAAGGAGTGTGCGGCAAATCAGACTCCCCACCCACCCTTTCCTTCAAGGACTGTCTGTCCCTACTGTGACAGAGACTGTAATTCCTGTATTGGACTGTACAGTCACCTGAGAACTCACTGAGTGGAAACAAGTCTTCCTCAATTTCGAGGGACTGCCTATGATGATGATGATGATGATCAGGAGGACCTGGGTGCAGTGCCACAAATGTTTCAATTATCTCATTAGATCAGGAAACATTAGTACAGAGCCACGCTCAACTGCGCCCTGCTGTGCCTCTCATCACATCCCCATCACTCTGCCTCCCTTACCCTACTCTTGCATATCGTTACTCGCACCAACATATCTTGCACGTCCACCCATCGCACTCTCTCTACATTATCACATCCCATCTCACTAGCACCCCTCACACTCAACCTCATCCTAGTGCAATTATACCAACTAACAAC
Source organism: Pristiophorus japonicus (assembly GCF_044704955.1). Taxonomy (NCBI): domain Eukaryota; kingdom Metazoa; phylum Chordata; class Chondrichthyes; family Pristiophoridae; genus Pristiophorus; species Pristiophorus japonicus. Next base: position 52,478,914 of record NC_091980.1, on the reverse strand, counting down.
ACAAGGGTAGCCTGGGTGTTTTGTGCAATGTTTATGTAAAGTTTCTGTTAATATGGTGCCAAACATAAAAATCTTTATTTTCAACACTTTCTGGTCTTTGGCAGCTTTGTGTGTACCTTTTTGAAGTGGCTTAGTGAGTTGCAATGAATGGTGAGACAAAACGGTACCTCCCGCACTGGTGATTGGGTGGTCAGTGTAGGAATGCTTTATGATGTTGGTGTAGGGTGGTACTAACCTACCGCATCATGTAGCAGCCACATGGATGTACAGCATAAAGTTAACTAAATCTGGCCATGATGAGGTCATCCCTGGCCTCACGGGCAGCAACGTGGTTGGGTGATGATACCCTCTGTCCTGTGCAGCATCAGGTGATTGCGGAGTAGGTTGGTGTTGATGGTGCTGCTGGTGTGCCTGGTGTTGGGGCTCGTGGTCTGATTCTGAGGACCAAGGTAAGATAATATAAATGACACCCATGTTGATGGCAGGTGAAGTACAGATGACAGAAGCATTCTGTCAACGGTGAGCGAGTTCTTCCAATGAGGTGAGAGTGGATGGAGAATTTGCTGGAAACACTTGCAGCCTGCAGAATCTGTGCTGGAAATGGACTGAGTAACAGCTTCTGCCTGAGGAAAGTGATCATCTGTCAGATGGGAGCTTTTACTGTACATTTCATGCTGTCAAATAATCAGCTGGAGCAATGGCCAGTAAACTCCTGCTTCAGGTTGACAGACATGGTTCCCGAGCTGCATGAATCCTGTGGTCATGCAGGGAAATTTAAAAAGTAAGTGAAAAGTTCTTAAATGCCTGTAAACTACCTACTAATCATCTCAATTAGGTCCCCTGCCACTTCTGGTTGGGTTGGCTCCACAATTACAGAAGCACCTGGGGAAAGGCGTGTAGGAGCAAGATGACAGCAATTTCCCGCCCCCTGTCCCCAGTCAAAAATGGCAACTTTCCCACCTGACCCGCCACTGATCACGTCCGCTATCACCCTGGAAAATTCTGGCCTGTTTATCTTTGACCTATTCACTAAATTCTTTGGCTTGCCTGTTGTCCTTTATTAGGACACTGAGTAATGTTGCATTTTTCAACCATTACAGCTGTAATATTTTGCTCAGTTTCATCATTTTCATTTGATCTGAATGTAAATTATGCAAATATACCAAGGTCACATATTGTAACACTGACCAATCAGAAGCTAAAACTTAACCAAGAGTAAATTTCTTGGGCTCAAACCCATTCCCGTTGCTTCCATTATGTAAAATTTGAATGGCTGAACGCCTCTCCCATTCAATGCGTTTGCATAGGACCCCTAATCTAAGTGTAACATCAGGTTTTCAATGCTCAATATAACTGTCAATCCACAGGTAAATTTAAACTAAATACCAGATTTTACATGTGAAGTCAATTGTGCCAGTGCTAATTGTTTTCTGTTGGTTTTGTGTAAATCAGTGAGCTACATTCTGTCAGACTTGGATGGCAACCTTGATGAAAGCAGAATATTCCTTTGCAAATTAGTTGTGTATTTTCAGGAGCTCAGTGCAGTGATCCATTCTGAACCTCAGCAAAACTGAGAAGGATGAAAAGGGGATGACTATAGACATAATTAATCAATAACTGTCAGTTATCTTAAATTGCTGTTAAAGTTAAGCTTCTTTCCTGCCTAAAATGATGGTTCTTTAAACTAGGAGGCCAGGAACTGGGTACAATAGTGGGTTAGATACTGGTCTTTTATCTCTGGAACCTGAGTTTAGATCCAACCCAGACTTTTGGGATGAAAGTTTCCTCCATCTGTTTGCTCTAAGAGTAGTCTTAATCGAGTTCCTAGTGGATCTGCTGCACAAAACTGCCCCTAATCTGACACCAATTGGTACTGTCACTTGGGTAGGCCGAAAGGTGGTTGGTATGGGAAATGGAAAATATGCCACATCGCTGGTATCTGAGGTTGGGGACAAAGTATGTTCTTGAGACATAAATAAGGAGACTTTGCTCTGCATTACACCGAATCTGGGAATGCTTTATGTTGATACTGGATGCCTGAAATGTAAAGTAACCCATTCTCCAACACTAATATCCCTCCCTTTGATGAGTAAAGAAAATTGGAGGCCAGCAAAAACAAAGAATAACAGATAGGAGGCGGTGTATATGCCTTTTAGATCCATTCTCGCCGCTTAGATGTAGCATTTTATGACATTTGGGGGAGAAATTGGGATCATTTGCACCTCCTGTTTGTTGTGTATCTGTAAAGCATGCACTATCATGTTCCACCACCAGGGAGTGCATCCCCTGAAGTCCCAAGGCATCCCAGCATCCCTTGGGAGCACTGTACATAAGCCGGCCCCTAAGGCCTGTTCCTCACTCTGGAGTGTCTTAATAAAGACAGAGGTCACTGTTACTTTAACCTCCCTGTGTGCAGTCTCATCTGTGTTAGGAACACAATAACTGGTGACGAGTATACGAATCCAACGCAAAGATGCAGCAAACTGTGGGCATCCTGGAGAAGTTCTCAGATGTTGAGGACTGGGAAGCCTTTGTCGAACGGCTAGACCAGTACTTTGTAGCCAACGAGCTGGACGGAGAAGGAAGCGCTGCAAAAAGGAGAGCGGTCCTCCTCACACTGCGGGGCACCGACCTACAGCCTCATGAAGAATCTTCTGGCTCCGGTAAAACCCACAGATAAGTCGTATGAGGAGCTGTGTACACTGGTTCGGGAGCATCTTAACCCGAGGTAGAGCATGCTGATGGCGAGGTATCGGTTCTACATGTGCCAGCGATCTGAAGGTCAGGTGGCGAGCTACATTGCCGAGCTAAGGTGACTTGCAGGACAATGTGAGTTTGATGGCTACCTGGAGCAATTGCTCAGAGACTTTTTTGTACTGGGCATTGGCCACAAGACCATCCTACAAAAACTTTTGACTGTAGAGACACCGACCCTCAGTAAGGCCATTGCAATAGCACAGGCGTTTATGTCCACCAGTGATAACACCAAACAAATCTCTCAGCACACAAGTGGTAGCAATGTTCATAAATTAACTGGAACTGTGTTTGCATGCAGAAATGTACAGGGCAGAAACCACGAGTCTGCAACTGCCAGCAGGCCTCAGGTGACGCAGATGATTGAGTCTGCAACAAAGGATGACTGCAAGGCAGTTCACATTCTTGTTGGCGTTCTGCAGGCTTCCATTCAGCCTATTCATGCCGCTTCAAAGGGTATGTTTGAAAGAGCAGTGGAACAATGGGGCTCCTGCAAAACTTGCTAACCACCACGTGGCAGAGGAAGATCGGTCCATGGTGGATCAAAGCAATTTCGAGCCTCAGAGAGGAGGCAGATGCTCACATTTTCGACGAAATGTCCACCTATAATGCTAAATGTAAAATTGAATGGCTTAACCGTAGCCATGGAACTGGACATTCGCGCTAGCCAATCCATCATGAGTAAAAAGATGTTTGAGAGACTGTGGTGCAACAAGGTACTCAGACCGGCCCTGAGCCCCATCCACACGAAACAGAACATACACCAAAGAGCTTATCACTGTCCTGGGCAGTGCCATGGTCAAGGTCACCGACGAGGGCACTGCCACTCTGGATTGTTCCTGGCAATGGCCCCACACTGCTTGGAAGGAACTGGCTGGGCAAAATCCGTTGGAACTGGTTTGACATCCGAGCACTATCACATGTCGATGAGGCCTCATGTATCCAGGTTCTTAACAAATTTCCTTCTCTTTTTGAGCCAGGCATTGGAAACTTTTCTGGGGTGAAGGTACGGATCCACTTGGTCCCAGAGGCACGACCCATTCACCACAAGGCACGAGCGTCACCTCACATGATGAGGGAGAGAGTGAAAATTGAGCTGGACAGGCTGCAACGCAAGGGCATCATCTCCCCAGTGGAATTCAGCGAGTGGGCCAGCCCGATTGTTCCAGTACTCAAAAGTGATGGCACAGTCAGGATTTGCAGTGATTATAAAGTAACTATTAATCGTTTCTCGCTAGAGAACCAATACCCGCTACCTAAGGCAGATGACCTATTTGCGACGCTGGCAGGAGGCAAGATGTTCACCAAGCTCGACCTGACTTTGGCCTACATGACACAGGAGCTGGAGGAGTCTTTGATGGGCCTCACCTGCATCAACACGCACAAGGGACTGTTCATCTACAACAGATGCCCGTTTGGAATTCGGTCGGCTGCAGCGATCTTCCAGAGAAACATGGAGAGCCTACTCAAGTCGGTACCACGCACGGTGGTTTTTCAGGACGATATATTAGTCACGGGTCGGGACACCGTTGAGCACATACAAAACCTGGAGGAGGTCCTCCAGTGACTGGATCGTGTAGGGCTGCGGCTGAAGAGGTCGAAATGTGTCTTCTTGGCAACAGAAGTGGAGTTTTTGGGGAGAAAGATCGCGGCGGACGGCATTCGCCCACACATGCCAAGTCAGAGGCTATCAGGAATGCGCCCAGGCCACAGAACGTCATGGAGCTGCAGTCGTTCCTGGGACTCCTCAACTATTTTGGTAACTTTCTACTGGGGCTGAGCACCCTCTTAGAGCCCCTACATGTGTCATTGCGTAAAGGTGAGAACTGGGTATGGGAAAAAAAACAAGTAATTGCGTTTGGGAAAGCCAGAAACATTTTAAGCTCCAACAAGCTGCTTATTGTATAACCCGTGTAAAAGACTTGTGCTAGCATGTGATGCGTCGTCGTACGGAGTCGGGTGTGTATTACAACAAGCTAACGTTGCGGGGAAGTTACAACCTGTCGCCTATGCCTCCAGGAGCTTGTCTAAGACGCAGAGGACCTACAGCATGATTGAGAAAGAGGCATTAGCGTGTGTATTCGTGGTAAAGAAAATGCATCAGTACCTGTTTGGCCTCAAATTTGAGCTGGAAACCGATCACAAGCCCCTCATATCCCTGTTCACTGAAAACAAGGGGCTAAATACTCATGTCTCAGCCCGCATACAAAGATGGGCACTCACGCTATCAGCGTATAACTATACTATCCGCCACAGGCCAGGCACCGAGAACTGTGCGGATGCTCTCAGTCGGCTACCATTGTCCAAATGGTGGAAATAGTGCAACCTGCAAACTTGTCGATGGTGGCGCAGCCCGCAGACTTGTTGATGGTCATGGAAGCGTTTGAAAATAATAAATCACCTGTCGCGGCCCGCCAGATTAGGACTTGGACCAGCCAAGATCCTCTGCTGTCCCGAGTAAAAAACTGTGTACTGCATGGGAGCTGGGCCAGCATCCCCGTTGAAATGCAAGAGCTAATCAAGCCATTCCAGCGGTGAAAGGACGAGCTGTCCATTCAGGCAGACTGCCTGTTGTGGGGTAACCGCGTATTGCTACCCAAAAAGGGCAGGGAGACGTTCATCTCGGATCTCCACAGCATAGACCCGGGTATAGTAATGAAGAAAGCGATAGCCAGATCCCACGTGTGGTGGCCCGGTATCGACTATGAATTAGAGACCTGTGTACAGCAACGCGCCCAGAGAGGCACTACTAAGTTTGTGGCCCTGGCCCTCCAGACCATGATCAAGGATCCATGTCGACTATGCGGGCCCGTTTCTGTTCCTGGTGGTGGTGGATGCTTTTTCAAAATGGATTGAATGTGAAATAATGTCGGGAAGCACCGCCACCGCCACCATTGAAAGCCTGAGGGCCATGTTTGCCACCCACGGCCTGCCTGACATACTGGTCAGTGACAACGGGCCATGTTTTACTAGTGCCGAATTTAAAGAATTCATGACGCGCAATGGGATCAAATATGTCACCTCGGCCCTGTTTAAACCATCCTCCAATGGGCAGGCAGAGCAGGCAGTACAAACAATCAAAGAGAGCCTCAAACGAGTCACAGAAGGCTCACTCCAAACCCGCCTGTCCCGAGTACTGCTCAGCTACCGTATGAGACCCCACTCGCTCACAGGGGTGCCCCCGCTGAGCTACTCATGAAAAGGACACTTAAAACCAGACTCTCGCTGGTTCAACTCAACCTGCATGATCAGGTAGAGAGCAGGCGGCAGCAACAAAATGTAAATGATGATCGCACCACTGTGTCACGGGAAATTGATCTGAATGACCCTGTGTATGTGCTAAACTATGGACATGGTCCCAAGTGGATTGCGGGCACGGTGATGGCTAAAGAAGGGAGTAGGGTGTTTGTTGTCAAACTAGACAATGGACAAATTTGCAGAAAGCACCTGGACCAAACGAGGTTGCGGTTCACAGACTGCCCTGAACAACCCACAGCAGACACCACCTTTTTCGAGCCCACAACACACACCCAAAGGATCAACGACACCACGTCGGACCAGGAAATCGAACCCATCACGCCCAACAGCCCAGCAAGGCCAGGCTCACCCAGCAGCCCTGCAGGGCCAACAACATGCCAGCCTAGCGAGGGCACAGCCAACATACCAGAACAGACATTTGTACCGAGGCGGTCCACCAGGGAAAGAAAGGCTCCCGACCGCCTCACCTTGTAAATAGTTTTCACATTGACTTTGGAGGGGAGTGATGTTGTGTATCTGTAAAGCATGCACTCCCATGTTCTGCCACCAGAGAGCGCATCCCTTGAAGTCCCAAGGGATCCCAGCATCCCTTGGGAGCACTGTATATAAGCCGGCCCCTAAGGCCTGTTCCTCACTCTGGAGTGTCTTAATAAAGACTGAGGTCACTGTTACGTTAACCTCCCTGTGTGCAGTCTCATCTGTGTTAGGAACACAATACTGTTAGTGCCTCCTGGGGCGCAAATTACTTTTCACCCGGGCGCAGCACCATTAACGACTCCCGCTAAATTCCATGGAGTTTAGCGGTGGCGATAACCGGTAGCACCCCGCTCCGCTGCATCAGCAATGACAACGTCATCACCGTGCGCAGCGACCTGTTTTCGCCCTGGAAGAAAGATTCAGGAGTGCCCCCTGAAGCTAAGCCGGGCGATGACAGCGACGGCTTCAGGTAGCGCGTACGTGGTGGCCGGGCACGTGCGGGTGCGAGTTAAAGGGGAGGGGGGCGAGCACGCCACGCGGCCCAGTGCATAGCAATGCGCTCCTCTCCCTGTGCTTCCGTCCCTTAGCGCCCCACAGTGGAACTGGAGATCGTTATTTTGTGCTCTATTTCCTCTCGGGGGCGGTAACCCCAATATCATGAGCCAGGCGGGCTTTCTGCGCCTGCCGCAGGAACTCCCGCCTCGCGGCTGTTACCGCCCCCAAACCGGTTCGCTACACAATTCCTCCCCCCCCCCCCCCCGTCCCTGCCCCGCCATATCTTTTCATTTCTGCTGTTGCTGTTCATCTCTTCCACTAGCATTGGCAATTTCTTCTTTTCAGCTTCAAATCGAATGACAGGAACGAGTTGAGAGATTGTTTTTGGAAATTAAAATGTGCTTGTCTCCTCATGTGTGCAAACAGCATCTCGATTGGAAAACACAATCTCAGCTGCCAGGTTATAGTACTCTGCCCGTATAATATTTATTCTTAGTTGGTATATTTGAACAAAAATCTTGATCCAGAAAGCTGAAGACTATTGCCAGTGCAGCACTGAGGTTAGTCAATTTTGTGCAATTGATAAAAACATTTTAAACTAGATCAGTACGTAATTATATTATCTGGAAGGTCGGCCTACAGTTCTACAAAATGGGAGGAGTTTTGACTAAACTCAACCCCAGAGCCATGCAACTGGGTATTTGGTTCCATTCTGCCAATACTCCCCATCATTAGATCAGGCTCACATTTATTGAAGCAAGGCCAAGCAAGCATATTTCCATTTAGTTAGTCAAAAGACTATGCAGACAGATTTCTCCAGGAGCCTAACATTTGCCAAGTGTAAATCATCTGTCAATCTCAGCATGTCCCTTACCAAACCTTTTGGGACCTTTTTAGAGCTCTATTTTCGCCACCACTGGGCGCTGTTTTTTTGGCGCCCGCTGATTTTTTTTTTGAATTTACAACTTTCCTCAAAGTTTGTACGCTGGCAGCGACTGTCAGCGTCAGATATTTTGTATGCCAAATTTGTTGCCGCTGGTCTGGTTGAAAACTGGGTTCCGTGCCGTTTTTGACCATTTAAGCGATTTTTCCCAACACCATTTTTTTTTAAAGGATGGTGCAGAGTGACCTTAATTACCGTTCAGAAAAACCCTACGTTAACTTAAGAAAATCAGCGCTCGGATCTGTATTGGAGCTGTTTTTTTGCAGTTTAGTCTTGCTCACAAAGATAGTTTATAATGATCATGTTAAAGTACGTTCCTTTTTCATTTCTTTACATTAAAGATTACTTGTTTTGGTGTTGGCCCCCTGCCAAATGATTCCCCTGCCGCTGCAAGCCCTGGCCGTGGAACTTAAACTCTCAGGGGGAGCTTCAGCCCTCAGTGTGTCTCTCGTTCCCCTGGCAACCTCAGCTTTTGAGTGGACTTGAAGCTCCACCCCCAGATTTAACTTCGGGTACCACTGCGCCAAAATGAAATTCAACTTTGGCGAAAGTTGCAACTTTTTTTTTCGGCGCAATCGGGCACAAAGAAATTGGTCGTTAATTCTCATGAATGCCAAAAATCGGCAGAGAGGAAAATTGAGCCCATAATCTGCTACTGCTGGCAGGGGTGGGACACAGTGGGAGGGAGGGAAGGAACAAACGAAACAGTTGATTCTGGTCCCCTGCCATATTTCCCACCTTTTTTCTGTTCAACCTTTATAAAATAACTGGTTAGGGCCCCAGCTGGAGTATTGAGCTCACTTCTGGGCACGACACTTTAGGAAGGATGTCAAGGCCTTCGACAGGGATTAGAGGAAATTTACGAGAATGATACTGGAATGATGAGGGTACTTCAGTTATGGTGAGCGACTAAAGAAGCTGAGATTGTTCTCTTTAGAGGAGAGAAGGTTAAAGGGAAATTAAATAGAGGCGTTCAAAGTTATGAAGTAAATCAGGAGAAACTGTTTCCAGTGGCAAGAGGGTCGGTAACCAGAGGACGTAGATTTAAGGTAATTGGCAAAAGATGAAGAGAACTTTTTTTTTATACAGCGAGTTATTATGATCTGGAATGCACTACCTGAAAAAGTGAAGGAAGCAAATTCAGTTGTAACTTTCAAAAGGGAATTGCTTGAGCTCTGGCACTGCCCAGCTCTCCACATCTGGAAATTAGCCAGTTGAGCTGCCAGTGGAACTTTTGAGCTTCTAGATATAGATTCCTTGGTAGTTATCCTCTGTTGAGGTGAAATGAATGAAATAATAGGTTGAATGATTCCTGGAATATCTAAACAAACTTCCATTGTCTCAAGTTAACAGTGGTACGCAAAAGCTTCATAGGATCAGTTGGCTCATCTAGATCTAATTCACATTCCCAGCTTGTGGTCTGTAGATGTAATCCTTTATGGATGAAATTTAACTTACTAGTAGCATTTTAATATAAATTGGAATAAAATCCTTCTGTGGCAAAGTAGTCAAAAATCCTGAAATATGGCAATATTTATAAGAGTCCTCTGATGGTTCAGCGGATAAATGCCTTGCACAGTAGTACAGATGAGTCCCAGGTTTCATTGAATTAGTTGCTATCAGGCTGTGGCTTCAATGTTTACAGGCTGTGGAAGGAAAAATTCTTTCAGGGTTTCAATTCTTGATTGTCACCTTTTCTGGAAATTTTGCATGTATGGATTGATATTGGATGAGGAGGAGGATGGGTTTGGCTGTTGTATTCCTGCCAGTCCCCCAACCTTTCCCATAGGTTGTATAATCCACCGGCACTCAGTGCCTATGTTAACATATGAAGAATGTTCACAATGTGAGAAAATTAGAGAGAAAGGGGCTGAAATTGCATATCGACCCAGTTGGGGGCGGTAACCATCAGTGGTGGGGAAAATGCTGGAATCAATTATTAAAGATGTAATAGCAGCGCATTTGGAAAGCAGTGACAGGATCGGTCCAAGTCAGCATGGATTATGAAAGGGAAATCATGCTTGACAAATCTAGAGTTTTTTGAGGATGTAACTAATAGTGGAGAACCAGTGCGTGTGGTGTATTTGGACTTTCAAAAGGCTTTTGACAAGGTCCCACACAGGAGATTAGTGTGCAAAATTAAGGCACATGGTATTGGGGGTAATGTATTTACGTGGATAGAGAACTGGTTGGCAGACAGGAAGCAAAGAGTGAGAATAAACGGGTCCTTTTCAGAATGGCAGGAGAGTGGGGTGCTACAGGGTTCAGTGCTGGGACCCCAGCTATTTACAAAATACATTAATGATTTAGACAAAGGAATTGAATGTAATATCTCCAAGTTTGCAGATGACATAAAGCTGGGCAGCAGTACGAGCTGTGAGGAGGATGCAAAGAGGCTACAGAGGGGACTTGGACAGGTTAGGTGAATGGGCAAATGCATGGCAGATGCAGTATAATGTGGATAAGTGTCAGGTTATCCACTTTGATGGCAAAAACAGGAAGGCAGACTATTATCTGAATGGTGACAGATTAGTAAAAGGGGAGGTACAACGAGACCTGGGTGTCATGGTACATCAGTCATTGAATGTAGGCATGCAGGTACAGCAGACAGTAAAGAAAGAAAATGGCATGCTGGCCTTCATAGCGAGAGGATTTGAGTATAGGAGCAGGGAAGTCTTTCTGCAGTTGTACAGGGCCTTGGTGAGACCACACCTTGAGTATTGTGTGCAGTTTTGGTCTCCAAATCTGAGGAAGGACATTCTTGCTATTGCGGGAGTGCAGCGAAGGTTCACCAGACTGATTCCCGGGATGGCAGGACTGACATATGAAGAAAAATTGGATCGACTAGTCTTATACTCACTGGAATTTAGAAGAATGAGAGGGAATTTCATAGAAACATATAAAATTCTGACGGGATTAGACAGGTTAGATGCAGGAAGAATGTTCCCGATGTTGGGGAAGTCCAGAACCAGCATTCACAGTCTAAGGATAAGGGGTAAACCATTTAGGACCGAGATGAGCAGAAACTTCTTCACTCAGAGAATTGTGAAGCTGTGAAATTCTCCACCACAGAAAGTTGTTGAGGCCAGTTCGTTAGATATATTCAAAAGGGAGTTAGATGTGGCCCTTACGGCTAAAGGGATTAAGGAGTCTGGAGAGAAAGCAGGAATGGGGTACTGAAGTTGCATGATCAGCCATGATCATATTGAATGGTGGTACAGGCCCAAAAGGCCGAATGGCCTACTCCTGCACTTTCTATGTTTCTATGTAACCTTTCTGAGGTTGGACATTCTGCGCCTGGCGCAGAGGTTGAGCCCCAGAAGCAAAATTGGGGTTACAGCCCCTCACAGGAAATGGAGTACAATGTTGTGTGCTCCATTTCCTCTCGGGGCAGGATCACGGGCGTTTCACAGAATGCTATGCTGCCTCGCCACATAGCGCTAACGTGTTTCACCGCCCCTCATTTTCCGTTAATGGGGAGGGACGCTGCGAGCTCTGCAGGCCTTTTGATGGGCCACCAGTGATGCGGGGTGCCGTGACAGCAGCTCGGCACTGAAATGGAGTGCCAGGCTGCACGGTGGCAGCCCGGACTCCGCGACATCGGTGGACTACGGGCCGACCGGTGAGTTGCAGGGAAAAAAAATGGCGGCTTGCAGCGCAGCACACCTTCCCTTTAACTTCTGCGCTCCAAGCAAAGTGTGGCCCTGTTCGCGACCCGCAAGACTGGTGCTGACATCACCCGTGGCAGCCGCACGGGATGCTGCCCAATTTCTGCTGGCGTCATTGTCGGAGGCGTGGCGACCCAGGGTGCTTCCAGCGGGGGCGCGGTGCTACTGGATTCTCACCTCCGCCAACGCCCGCGCATATTCACGGGAGCCAGTAGCCGCCCCACCCTGGTGAAAACACTTTCGTCCCCTGTTTACGCCCCCCCCAGAGGCATTAATGGGAGGTGCACAACAGGGGAATTTCACCCCCATAGTATCCAAATAATTTTATCGGATAGTTATTCCTAATGAAGTAATCAAACACAAAGCTCAGAGCAGAGCCATCAATTCCAAAATCGCTTCAACAGTAATGAATCTCTAAGATGATGGTGGTGCGGATGTAGAATAATGTCATGGCTTGAATCTAACATCTGGAGCCAACACAATGTCCTGCAGATCAATGTACTTCACAACATCATGACTCAATCTCTATCCAGTATCTCTCACCTATGTTTTCATCCTCTAATATCAGCAATTCTTCATGGACAGAAAAACATTTCTTCTCCTCTGTTGCAGAGCATTGGCGTACTATTGTGAATGGGTGCAAGAACTCAGCTTTCTATTATTCCCTCCTTCATTAATATAATGTTGCAAGTATTGATCTTGCAATTATGCCAAATGTTGCTGAATTCTTATTACCAGCTTCCAGGACTCAAAATGCCTGACTCCTATTTTTATGTTTTATGTCAACTTTGAAAAGGAAAATTTGGGGTAAAGAAAGCGATGAAAGAAAAACCTTGCTATAGAGCATTTTTCCTGATCCCAAGCTGTCCCATCGTGCTTCACAGCCAATGAATTATTTTGAAGTGCAGACACAGCAAGATCCCACAAAAATCAATGATATAAATTGTTATGTCTCGAATAAAGCAATGTAACTGAGTACTGTAGATGTGAATAAGTGTGACCTTCGTCTCTTTATTCTAACACCAGAGTGTTGGTACAGCATGGGAGACCTGCTTATATACAGGGATTCCTTGGGACTCCAACAGATATGCCCTCTGGTGGCGGTAGAATACTGGTTACATAGGGTTGCCTACATAACATCACTTCCTCCTAAAGTCAATATTATACTTATTTACAGGGTGAGACGATCTGGGGCTTTTCGCTCCCTGGTCGATTGTCTCGGTACAAATGCAGCTGCAGGTGAGTTGGTTGGTTCTTCGCTGGGCTGCTGCGCAGCTGGCCTTGCTGGGCTGCTGGGGATGATGAGTTCAGCTTCGTGGTCAAACATGACGTCGGTTGTCATGTGTGTGTGTCGGAGGATTGAAGTTGGTGGTGTCCTCTTCAGTTTGCTCATGGCAGTCTGTGAATCGCAGTTTGGTTTGGTCCAAATGCTTTCTGCAAGTTAGTCCATTTGCGAGTTTGACCTGAAACACCCGACTCCCTTCTTTGGCTATGACAGTGCCAGCAAGCCATTTGGGACCATGTCCATAGTTGAGTACAAATACAGGGTCATTGACATCAATATCACGTGAAAAATTTGCCCGATCATGGATACATGCTTTGTTGATGCCACCTGCCCTCAACTTGATCATGGAGATCAGGGTGGACGAGAGAGAGCCTTGTTTTGAGCACCCTTTTCATGAGCAGCTCGGCTGGGGGAATGCCGGTGAGCGAATGGGGTCTAGTACGGTAGCTGAGCAGGACGCGGGGCAGGCGGGTCTGCAGGGAGCCTTCCGACATGCATTTCAAGCTTTGCTTGATGGTTTGGACTGCCTGTTCTGCCTGGCCATTGGATGCGGGCTTGAATGGGGCAGATGTGACATGCTTGATCCCATTGCGGGTCATGAATTCCTTGAAGTCAACGCGGCCCATTGTCGCTGACAAGGACATCAGGCAGGCCGTGCGTTGCAAATATGGCTCATAGGCTTTCGATGGTGGCCATAGATGTGCTTACAGACATTATTACACACTCAATCCATTTTGAATAAGCATCCACAACAACCAAAAACAGCTTGCCTAGAAAGGGGCCAGCAAAGTCAACGTTGATCCTAGATCACGGTTTGGAGGGCCATGATCATAAACTTAGCGGTGCCTCCCTGGATGTATTGCTCAATTGAGAGCAAGTGTTGCATTGGCGCACGCAAGACTCCAAATCTGAATCGATGCCGGGCCACCACACATGGGATCTGGCTATAGCTTTCATCATTACTTTGCCTGGGTGGGTACTGTGTAGGCCGCGTATGAACAGTTCCCTACCTTTCTTGGGCAAAACCACACGATTACCCCACAAAAGACAGTCCGCCTGTATGGACATTTTGTCTTTGCGCCGCTGGAACGGTTTGATCTCTTCTTGCATCTCTGCTGGGACGTGGGACCAGCTCCCATGGAGGACACAGTTTTTTACAAGGGACAGTAAAGGATCCTGGTTGGTCCAGGTCCTGATCTGGTGGGCCGTAACGGGTGATTTTTCATTTTCAAATGCATTCATCACCAAGAGCAAGCCTGCAAGGCTGTGCCATTTCCACCCCGGTGGTGGGCAATGGTAGCTGACTGAGAGCATCAGCACAGTTCTCTGTGCCTGGCCAGTGGCGAATTACATAGTTATATGCAGACAGCGTGAGCGCCCATCTTTGGATGCGAACAGAGGCATTGGTATTATTACCTTTGCTCTCTGAGAATAGCGACATGAGTGGCTTATAGTCAGTTTCTAACTCGAATTTAAGCTCAAAATACTGGTGCATTTTTTTAATCCCGTAAACGCATGCCAGAGCTTATTTTTCAATTATGCTGTAGGCCCTTTCGGCCTTGGACAAACTCCTGGACACAAACGACCGGTTGCAATTTTCCCGATTAGTTTGCTTGTTGTAACACACACCCGACCCTGTACGAAAAAGCATCGCAAGCTAGCACTTAACATTTACATGGGTCATACAGAACACGCAGTTTGTTGGAACATAACAGATTTCTGGTTTTCTCAAAAGCAGCCCCATAGCCAGTCATCTCCCTTGCGTAGCAACGCATGTAGGGATTCTACCAAGATGCTTAGCCCGGGTAGGAAATTGCCAAAATAATTGAGTCGTCCCAGGAACGACCGCAGCTCCATCGCGTTCTGTGGTCTCGGCGTGTTCTTGGTGGCCTCCATCTTGGCGCCGATGGGTCTGATGCTGTCTGCCATGATTCTTCTCCCTAAGAACTTGACTTCTAGCACCAGGAAACCACACTTCGAGCGTTTCAACCTGAGTCCCATGCGATCTAGCTGACTTAGAACCTCTTCCAGGTTCTGCAAGTGTTCGATGGTGTCCCGACCTGTGATCAGTATGTCGTCTTGGAAAACCATGGGGCACGGAACCGACTTTAGAAGGCTCTCCATGTTCCTTTGAAAAATGGCCGCGGTCAATCGAATCCCAAACGGGCATCTGTTGTGGATGAACAGACCTTTGTGCGTGTTGATGCACGTGAGGCCTTTCGAAGATTCAGCCAGCTCCTGCGTCATGTAGGCCAAGGTCAGGTCCAGCTTGGTGAACGTCTTTCCTCCTGCCAGGGTCGCACATAGGTCGTCTGCATTGGGTAGCAGGCACTGGTCCTGCAGCAAAAAACGGTTAATTGTTACTTTATAGTCCCCACAAATTCTGACCGTGCCATCGCCCTTGAAGACCGGAACAATCGGACTGGCCCACTTGTTGAACTCCACCGGCGCGATGATGTCCTCTCGTTGCAGCCTGTCCAGCTCGATCTCCACTTTCTCTTGCATCATGTATGGCACCGCAAGTGCCTTGTGGTGGATGGGTCGTGTACCGGGAACCAAGTGGATCTGTATCTTCGGCCCTGAGAACCTTCCGATGTCTGCCTCAAACAATGACAGAAACTTGCTCCGAACCTGGGCACATGAGGCATTGTCAACGGATGAGAGCACTCGGATGTCGTCCCAGTTCCATTGGATTTTTCCCAGCCAGCTTCTGTCGAACAGTGTGGGGCCATCTCCTGGTACAATCCATAGTGGGAGTTCGTGCGCTGCTCCATCATAGGAGACTTTTACTGCTGCCCTGCCAATTATAGGGATCAGCTCTTTAGTGTAAGTTCTCAGCTTCGAATGAATAGGGCTCAGCTTGGGCCTGTGTGCCTTGTTGAAGGCCTCTTTGCTCATGATAGACTGATTCGCACCCGCGTCCAGTTCCATGGATACTGGAATTCCGTTCAGTTCGACTTTTAACATGATCGGTGGACATTTCGTGGTGAAGGTGTGTACCCCGTACACTTCTGCCTCCTCGGTTTGAGTCTCTAGTTCAGTTTGATCCGCCATGGATCGGTCTTGCTCTGCAATGTGGTGGTTTGCAGCTCGTCTGCACATTCGCTGGAGGTGTCCCATTGTTCCTCAGCCTTTATACGCATAGTGTTTGAAGCGGCATTGATGATCACCTCCGCAGCGCCAACAAGGTGTCAATTGCCTCGCATTCACACTTGATGGCGGACTCTGGGTCATCTGAGGTCATGCAGCTGCAGGTGTGTACTTTCTGCCATATGCATTCCTGCCTGAAAACAAAGTTACATTTTGTACAGTACTTGCCGAAATCTCTTTATGCTGCAAAATTTGTTTGGTGTTATCGCTAGTGGACATAAATGCCTGGGCTATCGTTATGGCTTTGCTCAGGTTCGGTGTTTCAACAGTCAATAGTTTGCGAAGGATAACCTCATGGCCAATGCCAAGCACAAAAAAGTCTCTTAACATTTGCTCAAGGAATCCATCGAATTCGCAATGTCCTTCAAGGCGCCTTAGTTCGGCGACGTAGCTCGCCACTTCCTGGCCTTCAGACCGTTGACATGTGTAAAATTGATACCTTGCCATCAGAATGCTCTCCTTCGGATTTAGGTGCTCCCGGACCAGCATATACAGTTCTTCATACAATTTAGTTGTCGGTTTCACCGGAGCAAGAAGATTCTTCATGGGGCCATAGGTTGTTGCCCCGCAGTCAGTGAGGCGGATCGCTCTTCGTTTGGCAGTGTTCGCACTCCCTTCCAGCTCGTTGGCCACGAAGTATTGGTCGAGTCGCTCCACGAAGACCTCTCAATCATCCCCTTCTGAGAATTTCTCCAAGATGCCAACAGTTGTTTTTCGCGTGGTGGTTCATTATCTCATCGCCAGTTGTTAGGTCTCCAATAAAGCAATGTAACTGAGTACTGTAGACATGAGTAAGTGTGACCTTAGTCTCTTTATTCTAACTCCAGAGTGTTTGTACAGCATGGGAGGCCTGCTTATATACACAGTGCTCCCAAGGGATGCTGGGATCCCTTGGTACTCCAACAGATACGCCTTCTGGTGGTGGTAGAATACTGCTTACATAGGGTTGCATACATAACAAAATGATCATTTTTGTGGGGAAAAGCAGTCATGATCCTTTTTGGGTGAATCCTGGCACATCTTGGTCATGTGAGAGCTACACCTGCCATTATGATTGACCTCTGACCCCAGCCATTGTTGTCCGGTATTGCTGTTGTGCAAGTGTAGGAAAATACATGGGATGACAGAGTTCCATCATATGCATAACATTATATGCATCCAACCATGTATGGAAAAAAAAACAGAGTTGGCAGAGGGCAGTGGAGAGCCTGCAGTGTGGTTCCTGAAGATATTCTGCTCACATTGCGGCAGTGAGTCACAGTAGATCATGGGCAAAACCTAGACCAACTTTTGCATTTGTTGAATATCTTACTTTTGAAGGCAAGAAAGAAATGGAAGAACCAATTTAAAATCAACAGCTCCTTCATTCATTAAAACCAAAGCAAGTAAAAAAAAAAACACAAAATGAAATGATCAAATAGTATAATACTTGTGGCAGACTTGAAATAAAAAGGGCACTTTTATTCCCATAGTCTTTGATAACTGTGTAACTGACAATTGAGGTAATTATCCTGAATTCAGTTTAGGTAGGAGCTTGCTTGCACTGCACAAACTCCAACTGGTATTTCTGGGACTTGAGCAGCCTAATTAGTGGTCCTTAAAGGAGCCATTGGAGGCAGCTCAAAAAAGGCAATCCTCCTGGCTCCATAAAACAACTGGTAGGCGCTGCTGGCCTGCACTTGTTTCCTCCACCCTCACTCTGATCACCTCCTCATCCTGAACTTCTTGTGGTCCATGTCGCTGGACAAAATTGGTTAATTCCCTCTCCACCCCAAAAGGCTGTGGATACTCAGTCACTGATATTTTCAAGTGTAAGATTGATCGATATTTGTTAGGTAAGGGTATCCGGGGATATGGATCAAAGGCAGGTAAATGGAATTGAGCTATAGATTAGCCATGATCTGACTGAATGGTGGAAGTGGCTCGAGGGGCTTAATAGCCTAATCCTGTTCCTAATTCTTTGACAAGAAATATGTACCCCTATCCCGATTCCATATGCAACTGCCTCTTTGCAAAAGCATAACTTCTGACTCAATGTAAGCAATATCATAAGAGATCTGTCAGATATATAAACATTAAAATGTTTGAACTTTTGACGCCAATTCATTGAAATCAATGAGAAGTGCTGTCATCTGGCACTGTCACCTCTCTTAGCCTGTTATGACACATGCAGCTAAAAGACTTTGGCCCAAGTTTCGGGTGGAGTTGCTCCTAGTTTTTTGGAGCAACTAGTTTAGTTTGGAGTATGTTAGAAATTGCAATTCTCGGATATTAGTTTGCTCCAGTTCTAGTGAGTTAGTTTAGGTTGGCTTTAGGTAAGGTACTTTTTTTTCAAAAGTGGGTGTGTCCAGCCACTCAGGCCTGTTTTACAAGTTTCGGCAGTGAAAACTTACTACAAACTAACTTAGGATGGAGTAAGTGTCCACTTTTGTAAGTTCTGAAAAACCTTACCTCGAGTTAAGTTTAGCGCAGGCACAGCCAGAAACGGCAAGTGGGAAGCATTAAACACAAAGGACACATCAACATCACAACAGGGGTGGGGGAAGGGAAGTTAGAGGATTTTCCATAAACACCTTCACAACAACATTAAAGAAGCAAAGGAAAGGTGTCTCTGTCAGTGTCTCTCTCTGTAGTGTCTCTCTCTCTTTGTATCTGACAGAGGGGTGGGGCTGGGGGTGGTGTGTGTGGTGTGTGTCTGTGTGTATATATGTGGGTGGGAGGGTGTGAGTGTG
The DNA here is from genome assembly GCF_044704955.1 of Pristiophorus japonicus. Classification (NCBI taxonomy): domain Eukaryota; kingdom Metazoa; phylum Chordata; class Chondrichthyes; family Pristiophoridae; genus Pristiophorus; species Pristiophorus japonicus. The sequence goes on along the minus strand of NC_091980.1, from coordinate 52,460,152 downwards.
GAGGGGGTGGGAGGGTGTGAGTGTGGGGGGGGGGGTGGGAGGGGGTGTGTGTGCGTGTGTGGGGGTGGTGTGTGTGGAGGGAGAGGGGGGGTGGTGTGTGTGGAGGGAGAGGGGGGTGGTGTGTGTGGAGGGAGAGGGGGGTGGTGTGTGTGGAGGGAGAGGGGGGGTGGTGTGTGTGGAGGGAGAGGGGGGTGGTGTGTGTGGAGGGAGAGGGGGGTGGTGTGTGTGGAGGGAGAGGGGGGTGGTGTGTGTGGAGGGAGAGGGGGGTGGTGTGTGTGGAGGGAGAGGGGGGTGGTGTGTGTGGAGGGAGAGGGGGGTGGTGTGTGTGGAGGGAGAGGGGGGTGGTGTGTGTGGAGGGAGAGGGGGGTGGTGTGTGTGGAGGGAGAGGGGGGTGGTGTGTGTGGAGGGAGAGGGGGTGGTGTGTGTGGAGGGAGAGGGGGGTGGTGTGTGTGGAGGGAGAGGGGGGTGGTGTGTGTGGAGGGAGAGGGGGGTGGTGTGTGTGGAGGGAGAGGGGGGTGGTGTGTGTGGAGGGAGAGGGGGGTGGTGTGTGTGGAGGGAGAGGGGGGTGGTGTGTGTGGAGGGAGAGGGGGGTGGTGTTTGTGGAGGGAGAGGGGGGTGGTGTGTGTGGAGGGAGAGGGGGGTGGTGTGTGTGGAGGGAGAGGGGGGTGGTGTGTGTGGAGGGGAGGGGGAGAGGCTGGAAGGAGGCACCCCTGCTCTCTCCTCCGGCTCTTTGATAATTTCGAGTGCCCCCCAACCCACGCTCCTCCATCCCTGTTGCCACGTTCCCCCCCCTCCATCCCTTGCCATGCCCCCCCTCCATCCCTGTTGCCATGCTCCTCCCCCCACTCCCCATCCCGGTTGCCATGCTCCCCCCCTCCCCACCCCGGTACCCACGCTCGCCCTCCATCCCTTGCTATGCTCCCCCCTCCATCCCTTGCCATGCTCCCCCCCTCCCCACCCCGGTACCCACGCTCCCCCTCCATCCCTGTTGCCACGCTCTCCGCCCCCCCCCGGTACACACGCTCCCCCCCTTCCCCCGGTACCCACGCTCCCCCAAGCCATTGCGCAGACGCGCATGCTCCAACGCGCCTGCGCAACGCTGCTGGCACTGAGAAGAAGGCATGATCCCTAGCCTCATCCCCCTGCAGGCAGGCTCCTCCCCAGGAGACTACGCCACGCCACGCCACGGTCCAGGAGGACCGGAGAATTGCTGCAGAATACTCCGGTGCACCTTCGAGCCCAGGCAGGTCACACAAGTCTCGGAGGTGCGCCGTTTTCACCAGATGCTGAAACTTGGGCCCTTGGATACTAACTGTGTGCATGGCAACGGAGATGAGCCAATGTTAAGCACCTGAAAATGACTAACACAAGGTCCGACCATGATTTCTGCTGGGATCGTGTCCAATAGGTACTGTTTACTCACACCTACCTAAAGCAGCTGCTGAAGAGAATAAAAGGTATGTGAGGCCCTGACGTAGGTGCACATGGCCAGAAAAGCTTTGTTAAGATGCATTATGGGGTGACCTCAGCACAGTGTGGGAAGTTCCAATCCCATTCTGATATTTGTCGCTGACAAGGGACTGGAATCAAAACGCTACAAGTTGAGGATCGGCAAGCATTTAACAGAGCCCTCCTGGTAATATCCTTGCTCCAAGCTGCTACCCACTATTTTATTGCTACATCATTCAGCTACTTTTTGGCACATTCTGGAGGAATTATAAAAGCAGTTTTTCATCAGCAAATGCTGAACAGCGGCAATACCTCTTAACTGCTGATTGCACTAAATGCAAACAGTTGCCATTGATTTCATAATTCAAGTGCTAGGCTTGCGTAGGCCCATGAGTCAGCTCATAAGTAGAGTCTCAGGTTTGAGCAGGTTAGGTCTTCTTCCATATCGGACTTTCATAAATTGAGTCACAGGCTCAGAGGAATAAGACTCTCAGAGCTGTACTGCCAGTTTGTTCTAGTTTAGCAAAAATAATCTGGTGGGCCTGAGTGCTGTGTATGAACCCTATTTAAATTCATGTTCTGTTGAAATTGTTGGGTAAGTGCCATTTTAGATGTCGACTTTGATAGCACTCTCGCCTCTGAGTCAGGAGGCTGTGCTTGCAAGCTACCACCCATCTCCAAAGTCCTTGAACATGTTGACGCCTCCCAAATCCGTGCCAATCTTTCCCGGAACTCCATGTTTGAATACCTTCAATCTAGTCTCCGCCCCTGCCACAGTACCGAAATGGCTCTCATCAAACTCACAAATTACACCCTTTGTGACTGTGACAAAGGTAAACTTTCCCTTCTCGACCTGTCTGCAGCCTTTGACACGGTTGACCACTCTATCCTCCTCCAATGCCTCTCCACCATTGGTCAGCTGGGTGGGACCGCACTCGCCTGGTTCCATTCTTATCTATCTAATCATAGCCAGAAAACCACTTGCAATGGCTACTCTTCCCACTCCTGCATCATTACCTCTGATGTCCCCCAAGGATCTATCCTTGTCCCCTTCCATTTTCTCATCTATATGTTGCCCCTTGGCGACATCATCTGAAAACACAGCATCAGTTTCAATATGTACGCTGAGGACACCCAGCTCTACCTCCTCACCACTTCTCTCGACCCCTCCATGGTCTTTAAATTGTCAGACTGCTTGTCCAATATAAAGTACTGGATGAGCAGAAATTTTCTCCAATTAAATATTAAAAAGACTGAAGCCATTGTTTGGTCCCCGCCACAAACTGCGTCCCCTACCCACTGAATCCATCTCTCTCCCGAGCATCTATCTGAGGCTGAACCAGACTGTTCGCAACCTAAGTGTCATATTTGACCCTGAAATGAGCTTCCGGCCACATATCCGTGGCAGAACTAAAACCGCCTATTTCCACCCCATAACATTGCCTGACTCCACCCCTGCCTCAACTCATCTGCTGCTGAAACCCTCATCCATGCTTTTGTTACCTTTCGACTTGACTACTCCAATACTGGCCTCCCACATTTTACCCTACGTAAACTTGAGGTCATTCAAAACTCGGCAGCCTGTGTCCTAACTCGTACCAAGTCCTGCTCACCCACCACCCCTGTGCTCCTGGTTAAGCAACGCCTCGATTTCAAAATTCTCATCCTTGTTTACAATTCCCTCCATGGCCTCATCCCTCCCTATCTGTTATTTCCTTCAGCCTCACAACCCCCCTGAGATGTCTGTGCTCCTCCAATTCTGCCCTCTTGAACTCAGGTCAATGACCTTTCATCGGATTGTAACATGGTTGATTTACTCCTACTTTTATTACCAATGAGATAGGTTTGTAAGATTTATTAACCAATGACAAAACTTAAACAAGAGGTACAGACATTATACATTGTATATGTAGATTTCTGTTTTTTTTAAACAAAATAATGGTTTAGCATAACCAAAGAGAACTGGACTGGAACAACTATTGGAAGGAGATAAACTTATCAGTTGAATTACAATCCACACACAGCCGGCTTCAAAAATCTTACCATTTCGACCATACAATCTTACTAAAGGCCTGTTCCATTAGCAAATTTCAGCTTCCTATCCATACCACTTAAATAATTGAGTTCAACAACACTGCCTGTTAAAACAAGCTGTAATAGAGTTACAGGATATGATCAACTAAACATTTCTTGTAATAGATTGGCAGTAATAAGGCTGCAATGTAACTAATTAATTGTGACATGTGACATTTTGATTACTCTGACCTTCTCTTTTTTTTACAGCAGAGTGAACCGTCAGATTTGATGAAGAAAAAAGGTAAGTGAATCCCATTTTGATTCTAAATTAAATGTGCAGTATATGAACTTCTGTCTGTGTCCCACAATCGGGGTTAGGACTCTGATTCGCACATGCAAGGTGCCTAACGCCTATTTCAGGTGAGTGCCCTGCATACCTATCATCACTGGTATCCAGTTTAGCAGCCAGCACAATTCCGGGGGAGATCTGGGGTGAGAAATTACGCACCTTAATTCGTCCCCCTATCATTCATTGCTCCTCCAAAAAACGGGCAAAATGATGTTGAGTTTCTCCCCCGGGTTGTTATTAACTTATATTTGTCACTCAGCCACTAGAGGCCTGAATTTAATCCAGCCTGCCTGATGGGAACAAAATTCAAAACAGGCAACACTTTGCCTCACTTCAGATGGGCGATCAGGTGGTAAGCCCATCATTCATGTTGAAATATAACCCGGGAGTTAAAATTGAGCCTTAAGCTGATGACGTTCTGAGGGCCTCCCACTCTCCCCATGTCCCATCAGTCCTATGCATTCTCAAGAGTTAAATTCGGGGCATAGGCAACAACCTTGAAGTTCCTTTTTGTATTACATCCAGACCCATTCCTGATCCTTGGGAAAGGGAACGGCAGCATAGAGGTTATGTCACTGGACTGGTCATCAAGACAACTGGACTAATAATCCAGAGACATGAGTTCAAATACCATCATGGCAACAGGGAATTTAAATTCAGTTAATTAAATAAATTGGGAATAATAAAGCTAGTATCAGTAATGGTGACCATGAAACTGCCAGAATTTCACAAGACCCCATCTGGTTCACTGATGTCCTTGAGGGAAGGAAAACTGCCATCCTTACCTGGTCTGGCCTATATGTGACTTCAAACACACACCAATGTGATTGGGCTAAAAATTGAATTGATTAGCGCCACCTATTAGTACGCTCGAGGCACTACTGGAGCAGTAAAGGGTTATCGCCTGGGCGCAGCTTAAGAAGTTGATTCGGTTTTTAGCAGCGGCGTTCATACTTGCCGCCGGGCACTGTAGTGCCAGTGTGCAATGCCCTGGTAGTACCACGGAAGCCAACTTCAATGACTTTGCCTGCCTTACCGCCTGGCACTAATCGCACCAGAAAAGGCAGTTATTCACAGCTGTCCGAGAAGCTCCTGGGGCGCAAATGAAAGGGGTGAGTTGATCAGGTAAAAATTTGAGATGTCATTGCACTTTCTTTCCATGGGTTTCACTTTCTTTGCTCTTGCTGATGTTCAAATTAGCTCCCTTGCATTTTTGACTTAAGTTTTCAGGTGTTCCAGCTAACTTCCTCTTTAAGTGCTAGGTATTACAGAGCCAGAACGTTATTAGCGTTTCCGTGCTAGTTCTCCGCGATTCCAGTTTAGCGCACTAGGCGAAGTGTGAAACAAGAGGACACTCCCTTTTAGGGTGCTAAAAATTAATATCGCAATCGCTGGCGCTAAATATCGCTGGCGCTAAACCTTTCGCCCAGTCGATGTTACCGCCTGAAAACCGGCTATAATCAATTGTTCCCCCGTTGACTCTTAACTGCCTTCTGAAATGGTCTCGCAAGCCACTATTCAAGAAGGCCGCTCATCACCACCTTCTAGAGAGCAATTAGGAATGGGCAATAAATGCTGGCCTTGTCAGCGATGCCCATATACCATGAATGAATAAAATAAAGGCTCAAATATTTCTCCTGTGCCTTGGTGACCAGAACTGAATGCAGTGTTCAAGAGCATTGCATATTACATGAATGTGACATTTCCATTCACACCAATCACATTTAAGGCTTCTCTGAGTGAGACAGGCAACTTAGCACCATTTGTGACACATTTGAAAAGTTTTATGCTGTAGATTTGTGTGCTTAGGATTGACACTTAGGGTTAACACTACCTTCAATTTAGTTTGCTTACAGCCATTAAAACCATCAGAGAGACTTTTATGCATTCAATCTAGGTTCGGTTTGAATCTAAGTCGCAAAGGTGAAGGTGTGATGACCATCCACACCACCCAGTCTCTGATTTTCCTCAAATGTTGTATAGAATTCTTCCATTTTTACAGTTCCTAATTCAGTCCTAATAGGAAATTGGCAACAACATCATTTTCGGTGTGTGAATCCTATTTATAATAGTTGTATTTGAAGAACTAGACTCAGTGCAGATATAAAGATATTAAAAGGTTAACTCCCAGAATCTGAAGGATTAAATATTTATTTCTCAGCCTGTAATTGTTAATAGTGTATGAAAATGGAACTTTTGACTTTTCTGTATATAGTTTAATTTGATCAAAAGAAAAGTACTGCTGAAAATATGAAATGCTTTACTTAGAACTGCTGAAAACATCAATTATGTTCTGTGTTTGTCTACTTGCTGTTCTCTCTTTCTCTCTCCATTATTCCATCTATTCACTGGTCTCTTTCTCCCCTTTACTTAGCTATCTCAAGCCATAGACATAGTGCAGGATTGGGAGTTGGAGGTGCCCTTAACCAGAGAGCACTGTGAAGGATTGGTTGTGGAAGTGTTGTTTTAAGAGGGTGAACAGTATGCTTTTGCGCAGAATGGATAAGGATAAAAAGGGAGAGGTGTGCATTGTGTTGCCTTGCCTGCCCTGTTCAGGATGTGATACTTCTTGTGGCACTGTTGTACAATCCCGATGCCAGTGCCACCTCCCTCCAGGTGGCTCGAGTGATAATTCTAGGTGACATGATGACGACCACATCCAGCAGTGTTCGTCCTGCCTTCAACATCCCCCTAGAGGCTTGGAGGTCTGAAAGAGTGAAACTGTACATTCTTCTCCTCTGGCTTGGTGCCATACCCTACTATCCTCTGCACATCGATAGCATTTGAATATTCATAACTCCGTCCAAATGTAATAAAAATATTGGTAAGACATGTGGTGAAGTTTGAGAGGGAAATGAAAGAGCCAGGTGTGTTTCAGCTTTACCTTCCTGTCCCCTAATGGTCTGCTGAATAGTTCAGGCGGAACAATGCATTGAAAGGCCCTGTCGAAGTTTCCTGCTGCTTCAGCTGCTTACACCAGTTTTACACCAATGTTTATACTAATCGGTTTGCAAATGAGTATACCCAGGAAACTTCCATATATCTTCTTCTAGAGTCCAGCGATGGATCTAACAATGTTATTTAACTGTGCAACAGCAATGTGAATTACATTGAGGAAATTCCAGGCTTATGTCTTCCTGACGTCTTTCACAATCTTCCTTGCTGTTTGCCAAATCCCATGCTTTTGTGTCATAAGCAGATTTTGAGCTTATGCTCCCTTACCCAGAGAGTGGTTAGAATGGTAGGAATTTGGTATCACATGGCGTAGTTGAGGCGAATAGCATAGATGCATTTAAGGGGAAGCTAGATATGTACATGAGGGAGAAAGGAATAGAAGGCAGTGGAAATCTGAAACTCTCTCCCCTAAAATGGTTTTGAGGCTCGGTCAAGTGAAAATCTCAAGACTGAGATTGATAGATTTTTGTTGGGTAAGGGTATTGAGGGTTACAGAACCAAGGCGGGTAGATGGAGTTTAGATACAGATCAGCTATGAGCTAATTGAATGGCTGAATGGCTTACTCCTATTTCTAAGTTCCATGGTATCCTGATGGGGTTAGACGAAGTAGTGTAGGAGGCAGCTCGTGTAGAGCATAAATACCAGCATAGATCAGTTGGGCCGGGTGGCCTGTTTTTGTGCTGCAATTCTATATATCCCCTAGACCAAATGATGTGTCCATGTGTACACCACTTCCAATTTTTCTCCAATCTAGTCACTTGTTTCCTCTCTGTCAATCCAACTTCCTATCTATGCTATTCCATTTTCTCTTGTACTATTTGCCTTAATTTTTGTAACAAGTCTTGACGAAACCCTTCTGAAAATTGATAAACACGATGGGGGAGAAATTCACATACCCCGTATATACTCGCATATCATGCGACTTTTGAAGACCTAAATTGTAACCTAAATTTGGGGGGTCGCATGATACGCGAGATACAAAATTTGCGGGTGTGAAGTGCTGGCCAAGATTAGGCTGTTAGGCTGTTAAGCAGACTGTATCCACGCTGAATCTCGGCATGCTCCAACAATCCTCTATGTAAAGACATTTCTCTTGGTTTCTCCTCTCACTCTCCATGATGGTTGTAAATCGAATATCCCTGGTTGATATTAGTTCCTCGATACTCATGACCAAATCATTAGTTTATGTGGAAAACAAGCCAAGTTCTTGCAGCACACCACTAACTACATCCTCCCAATGCAAAAAAAAATCCATTTGACTCCTGTCGGGGGGGGGGAGAGAGAGTCGCGGAGGTCGGGGGGGGGGGAGAGAGAGTCGCGGAGGTCGGGGGGGGAGAGAGAGTCGCGGAGGTCGGGGGGGAGAGAGTACGGAGAGAGAGCACGGAGAGAGAGTACGGAGAGAGAGCAGAATCCACTCGATGTTTCATGTTACGGTCTGTATTCGATCTCAAAAAAGTGACTCGCATGATACATGAGATATATGGTAAAATCATATTTTGGGGACGAAAATTTAGGGGTCGCATGATACGCGAGATCGCAGGATACGCGAGTATATACGGTAGTTTGCGCCTCCTGTTAGTGGCCCCAGGGGCCGCTACTGACTCCCGTGAAATTCCATGGGAGTTAGCTCCTGTGTAGCGCTGAAAATTCCCGTGGTTAGCAGACCAGCCCTGCCCCCGAGAGGAAGTGGACGTGGGACTAATTTCTAATTATGTGTTAAGACTAAATTATTGCCTAACAACCTCTCAGGCACTGAAAATTGAACTTTACAAGTCTGGAGTCTTATTCATTCAGATTTTTATTACTGTTGGATGTTAAAAAAATTTTTTTTAATGCTTTTTTACTTTTCCTTTCTGTTTCCTATCTCTCTTTCTTAATCCCATCTTTCTTTCCCTCTCTTTATTTTGCTTTCTGTACATCATTAAGCTTGAATTAAATATTGTAACTGACACTTCCTGGCTCAGGTGGTGTCTGCCTCAGCAAAGATTCTTAAATCTGAGTGGTTAAGGAGGGCAAAAAAAAGAGTGGGAGAGCAATAGTGATAGGGGATTCAATGGTGAGGGGAATAGATAGGCGTTTCTGCGGCCGCGACCAAGACTCCAGGATGGTATGTTGCCTCCCTGGTGCAAGGGTCAAGGATGTCTCGGAGCGGGTGCAGGACATTCTGAAATGGGAGGGAGAACAGCCAGTTGTCGTGGTGCACATTGGTACCAACGACATAGGTAAAAAAAAGGGATGAGGTCCTACGAAACGAATTTAAGGAGCTAGGAGCTAAATTTAAAAAGTAGGACCTCAAAAGTAGTAGTCTCGGGATTGCTACCAGTGCCACGTGATAGTCAGAGTAGGAATCGCAGGATAGCGCAGATGAATACGTGGCTTGAGCAGTGGTGCAGCAGGGAGGGATTCAAATTCTTGGGGCATTGGGACCGGTTCTGGGGGAGGTGGGACCAGTACAAACCGGACGGTCTGCACCTGGGCAGGACCGGAACCAATGTCCTAGGGGGAGTGTTTGCTAGTGCTGTTGGGGAGGATTTAAACTAATCTGGCAGGGGGATGGGAACCAATGCAGGGAGACAGAGGGAGACAAAAATGAGGCAAAAGCAAAAGACAGAAAGGAGATGAGGAAAAGTGGAGGGCAGAGAAACCCAAGGCAAAGAACAAAAAGGGACACTGTACAGCAAAATTCTAAAAGGACAAAGGGTGTTAAAAAAACAAGCCTGAAGGCTTTGTGTCTTAATGCAAGGAGTATCCGCAATAAGGTGGATGAATTAATTGTGCAAACAGATGTTAACAAATATGATGTGATTGGGATTACGGAGACGTGGCTCCAGGATGATCAGGGCTGGGAACTCAACATTCAGGGGTATTCAACATTCAGGAAGGATAGAATAAAAGGAAAAGGAGGTGGGGTAGCATTGCTGGTTAAAGAGGAGATTAATGCAATAGTTAGGAAAGACATTAGCTTGGATGATGTGGAATCTATATGGGTAGAGCTGCAGAACACCAAAGGGCAAAAAACGTTAGTAGGAGTTGTGTACAGACCTCCAAACAGTAATAGGGATGTTGGGGAGGGCATCAAACAGGAAATTAGGGGTGCATGCAATAAAGGTTTAGCAGTTATAATGGGTGACTTTAATATGCACATAGATTGGGCTAGCCAAACTGGAAGCAATACGATGGAGGAGGATTTCCTGGAGTGCATAAGGGATGGTTTTCTAGACCAATATGTTGAGGAACCAACTAGGGGGGAGGCCATCTTAGACTGGGTATTGTGTAATGAGAGAGGATTAATTTGCAATCTCATTGTGCGAGGCCCCTTGGGGAAGAGTGACCATAATATGGTGGAATTCTGCATTAGGATGGAGAATGAAACAGTAAATTCAGAGACCATGGTCCAGAACTTAAAGAAGGGTAACTTTGAAGGTATGAGGCGTGAATTGGCTAGGATAGATTGGCGAATGATACTTAGGGGGTTGACTGTGGATGGGCAATGGCAGACATTTCGAGACCGCATGGATGAATTACAACAATTGTACATTCCTGTCTGGCGTAAAAATAAAAAAGGGAAGGTGGCTCAACCGTGGCTATCAAGGGAAATCAGGGATAGTATTAAAGCCAAGGAAGTGGCATACAAATTGGCCAGAAATAGCAGCGAACCTGGGGACTGGGAGAAATTTAGAACTCAGCAGAGGAGGACAAAGGGTTTGATTAGGGCAGGGAAAATGGAGTATGAGAAGAAGCTTGCAGGGAACATTAAGGTGGATTGCAAAAGTTTCTATAGGTATGTGAAGAGAAAAAGGTTAGTAAAGACAAACGTAGGTCCCCTGCAGTCAGAATCAGGGGAAGTCATAACGGGGAACAAAGAAATGGCAGACCAATTGAACAAGTACTTTGGTTCGGTATTCACTAAGGAGGACACAAACAACCTTCCGGATATAAAAGGGGTCAGAGGGTCTAGTAAGGAGGGGGAACTGAGGGAAATCTTTATTAGTCGGGAAATTGTGTTGGGGAAATTGATGGGATTGAAGGCCGATAAATCCCCAGGGCCTGATGGACTGCATCCCAGAGTACTGAAGGAGGTGGCCTTGGAAATAGCGGATGCATTGACAGTCATTTTCCAACATTCCATTGACTCTGGATCAGTTCCTATGGAGTGGAGGGTAGCCAATGTAACCCCACTTTTGAAAAAAGGAGAGAGAGAAAACAGGGAATTATAGACCGGTCAGCCTGACCTCAGTAGTGGGTAAAATGATGGAATCAATTATTAAGGATGTCATAGCAGTGCATCTGGAAAATGGTGACATGATAGGTCCAAGTCAGCATGGATTTGTGAAAGGGAAATCATGGTTGACAAATCTTCTGGAATTTTTTAAGGATGTTTCCAGTAAAGTGGACAAAGGAGAACCAGTTGATGTGGTATATTTGGACTTTCAGAAGGCTTTCGACAAGGTCCCACACAAGAGATTAATGTGCAAAGTTAAAGCACCTTGGATTGGGGGTAGTGTGCTGACGTGGATTGAGAACTGGTTGTCAGACAGGAAGCAAAGAGTAGGAGTAAACGGGTACTTTTCAGAATAGCAGGCAGTGACTAGTGGGGTGCCGCAAGATTCTGTTTACATTGTACATTAATGATTTAGACGAGGGAATTAAATGCAGTATCTCCATATTTGCGGATGACACTAAGTTGGGTGGCAGTGTGAGCTGCGAGGAGGATGCTATTAGGCTGCAGAGTGACTTGGATCGGTTCGGTGAGTGGGCAAATGCATGGCAGATGAAGTATAATGTGGATAAATGTGAGGTTATCCACTTTGGTGGTAAAAACAGAGAGACAGACTATTATCTGAATGGTGACAGATTAGGAAAAGGGAAGGTGCAACGAGACCTGGGTGTCATGGTACATCAGTCATTGAAGGTTGGCATGCAGGTACAGCAGGCGGTTAAGAAAGCAAATGGCATGTTGGCCTTCATAGCGAGGGGATTTGAATACAGGGGCAGGGAGGTGTTGCTACAGTTGTACAGGGCCTTGGTGAGGCCACACCTGGAGTATTGTGTACAGTTTTGGTCTCCTAACTTGAGGAAGGACATTCTTGCTATTGAGGGAGTGCAGCGAAGATTCACCAGCCTGATTCCCGGGATGGCGGGACTGACCTATCAAGGAAGACTGGATCAACTGGGCTTGTATTCACTGGAGTTCAGAAGAATGAGAGGGGACCTCATGGAAACGTTTAAAATTCTGACGGGTTGAGACAGGTTAGATGCAGGAAGAATGTTCCCAATGTTGGGGAAGTCCAGAACCAGGGGTCACAGTCTGAGGATCAGGGGTAAGCCATTTAGGACCGAGATGAGGAGAAACTTCTTCACCCAGAGAGTGGTGAACCTGTGGAATTCTCTACCACAGAAAGTAGTTGAGGCCAATTCACTAAATATATTCAAAAGGGAGTTAGATGAAGTCCTTACTACTCGGGGGATCAAGGGTTATGGCGAGAAAGCAGGAAGTGGGTACTGAAGTTTTATGTTCAGCCATGAACTCATTGAATGGCGGTGCAGGCTAGAAGGGCTGAATGGCCTGCTCCTGCACCTATTTTCTATGTTTCTATGTTTCCATATACTGTTCACAAAGGTTCCAGATCCCCTGTCGAGGGCACCGCAGTGTTTTGGCTCTCAAATCTCAGCAAGTTCCAGTGCAAAAACCCACAGAAAATCTGTGGGCAAGCGTAAGTGTAATGAACGGCTGGTGCCCTCCTTTTGTCACTGGCAAAATCCAGGCCATTATGTTTTCTGGTACATTCGAGGGTGATTGTCAATATATAGAAAGAAGAACGAAAGGCTTAGATTTATATAGCGCCTTTTATGACCACCGGATGTCTCAAAGCGCTTTACAGCCCATTAAGTACTTTTGGAGCACTGCACTGAAGTGTCAGCTTAAATTATTTTGGGCTCAATTCCCTGGAGTAGGACATGAATCCACAACCTCTGACTCAGAGGTGAGAGTGCTACCAACTGAGCCACAGCTCAGTGATAGAGGATGGGAAAGTGTCTGGATGAATCGTGTGACTTTAATAATGCAAATTATATCATAGAATCATGGAAATTTACAGCACAGAAGCAGGTCATTTTGGCCCATCGTGTCTGCGCCGGCCGACAAAGCTATCCAGCCTAGTCTCACTTTCCAGCTCTTGGTCCATAGCTTTGTAGGTTATGGCACTTTAAGTGCACATCCAAGTTTTGCATCTACCACCCTTTCAGGCAGTGAGTTCCATAGTCCTGACACCCTCTGGCTGAAAAAATGTCCCCTCAAATCCCCTCTAAACCTCCTACCAATTACTTTAAATCTATGCCCCCTGGTTGGTGACTCCTTGGCCAAGGGAAATAGCTCCTTCCTATCCACTCTATTGAAGCCCCATATAATTTTATACACCTCAATAAGGTCTCCCCTCAGCAGCTTCTGTTCCAAGGAAAACAAACTCAGCCTTTCCAATCTTTTCTTATAGCTAAAATTCTTCAGTCCAGGCAACATTCTCGTAAATCTCCTCTGTATCCTCTCTAGTGCAATCACATCTTTCCTGTAATGTGGTGACTAGAACTGCACGCAGTACTCTAACTGTGGCCTAATTAGTGTTGTATACAGATCAAGCATAATTCAATAAAAGCAAGTATTCCATATGCCTTCTTAACCACCTTATCTACCTGGCCTGCTACCTACAGTGATCTGTGGACATGCACTCCAAGGTCCCTTTGTTCATCTACACTTGTCAGTATGCTTTCACTTAATGTATATTGCCTTGCCTTGTTAGCCCTCCCCAAAGGCACTACCTCACACTTATCTGGATTGAATTCCATTTGCCACAGTTCTGCCCACCTGATCAGTTAATTGATATAATCCTGCAGTCTATAGCTTTCTTCTTCATCATCAACCACACAGCCGATTTTAGTATCATCTGCAAACTTCTTAATCATACCCCCTACATTCAAGTCCAAATCATTGATATATCACCACAAAAAGCAAGGGACCCAGTTCTGATCCCTGCAGAACCCCATTGGAAACACCTTTCCAGTCACAAAAACACCCATCAACCATTACCCTTTGCTTCCTGCCTCTGAGCCAATTTTGGATCCAACTTGTCACTTTGCCTTGGATCCCATGGGCTTTTGCTTTTGTGACCAGTCTGCCATGTGGTATCTTATCAAAAACTTTGCTAAAATCCATGTACACTACATCAAACACACTACCCTCATCAACCTTCCTTGTTACCTCCTCAAAAAATTCAATCAAGTTAGTCAGACATGACCTTCCCTTAACAAATCCGTGCTGCCTATCCTTGATTGATCCATGTCTTTCTAAATGAAGATTTACCCTGTCCCTCAGGATTTTTTACAATAATTTTCCCACCACCGAGCTTAGGCTAACTGGCCTGTAATTACTCTGTCTATCCCTTTCTCACTTTTTAAACAAAGTTACAACATTAGTAGTCCTCCAGTCCTCTGGCACTGCACCTGGAGCCAGAGAGTATTAGAAAATGATGGTCAGAGCCTCTGCTATTTCCTCTTTGGCTTCTCTTTACAGCCTGGGATACATTTAATTCGGGCCTGGGGATTTTTCCACTTTCAAAGCTGCTAAACCCCTTAATACTTCCCCTTTCACTGTTTATTTCATCTAATATTTCACACTCCTCCCTGATTGCAGTGTCTGCATCGTTCCTCTCTTTTGTGAAAACAGACGCAAAGTATTCATTTAAGAACCATACCCATACCCACTTCCGCCTACAGATTATCTTTAAGGTCTCTAATGGGCACTAATCTTTCTTTTGTTATCCTCTTGCTCCTAATGTATTTACAAAACATCTTTGGGATTTCCTTGATTTTACTTGCCAAAATGTTTTCATGCTCTCTTTGCTTTCCTAATTTCCTCTTTAATTTCACCGCTGCACTTACTCCTCTAGGGTTTCTGCAGTATTGAGCCCTTGCTATCTGTCATAAGCCTCCTTTTTTTTTATCCTACCCTGTATGCCCCTTGACATCCAAGGTGCTCTAGATTTGTTCGTCCCATCTTTTTTTTAAGGGAACATGTATTGTCCTTTGGATACAGTATGCGTATGGATTCACAGCAACATTTTTGACCCAGTTTGTGTTTTCTGATTTATTTTTTCAGTGTCATCTTAACAATGCTGCCTGTAATTTTTGTGGGGATTCTTCCAATCTCCCGCTGTAACCTCAGCACTGTATAACTGCAAGTTGTCTTTTCTGTTTTGAGCCATCAACCATACTAATATCCACTGAAGATCACATGGCCATCAAACTGATGCATATTAATTTCACACGTTCACTAAGAAAAGATTTGTCATCACAACTAAACCATGGCTGGCAATTTCCTGATGGCTCCTCTCAATCCACCACCGTAACTTTGCTGGAAGTGCAGGGGTACCCCTTTTAGGCATGTAGCCGCAGTTTCTGCTGCACTCTCTCTGAAATTATGATGGCAGAGTGGGAAAAGCCCCCAGGAAATTCCCAGCCCATGTGCTTTCTTGTATTTATCTGAGAGCTTGTTTATTGTAATTCCTCCTGAAGTGAGATGATAAAAGTAGTTCAGATGGGTCAGATATCATTTTTTTCAGAGCACCCCAGTCAATTAGCAACTGAATGACAAATGGCATTTAACATAGAGGACTGGAAGGGAATTAATTTCAGTCTTCAAATAGTGCATTTAATTACATAATCAGGTGTATATCATTAAACAAAGTGCAGTAGGAAAAAGGATTTATAATTTGTCTCAATGTTCAACATCATTTCACCATAAGTTATCAAATATCAAGGTAAATCAGTGCTAGGATACATAAATTAATCGGTCGAGTATGTATTCAGGAGGGTAAGGCAATAATGTGAACACATTTCCAATTTTGTTCATTTCTGGGCGCCACAATTAGGAAAGTCATGTGTGCATCAAAATTGTTAACCTAATGAATTGATTGAGAGGAGGACATTGAACCCATCAAGCTCATTCTTCCAAAGGCCATGAATGATGAGCTCTATTATTAACGCTACTCAGTCCATTTAGTCTCAGTTAAACAGGCCAGTAATGTTACTGCAAAATGTCTTCCTGGTCCCCACAGATGAAGGTCAAGAACACTTATCTAACATTACATCTATTATTATTCATCCATGGCTGTTTTTCTTTCTTGACATGATATTTGCACAGGCCCAGTAGATCAGGGTTCAAAGAAGAGCAATGAATGCAAACTTGCTTAAAGGCACGCTGAAAGATTTAGCAAATCTTTTCCTGTGTCTTTGCCAAATACACCTTGCGGCAACAAAATTCACAGAAACGTACCATTTTACTTTTGCTTTTGAAATCATTGAAATGAAATTGATGAACAGCTTTTTCCGCTGCCCAACAACACTGATCGATTTACTTCGGTTCACATTACATCATGGTTACCTATACAAACTACTACAATCTACAGCCAATCTAGACTATAGATAGATTTTCTCCCATTTGTTACATTGCAACTCGATCCTAAATAGATAAATGTGCAGTGGGTGCACAGGAAAACATTAGAGGAATGGGAGCACACATTGGGCCCAATTTTGGCCATGACTTGCATCAATTTTTTTGGAGTAAGTTGTTTTTTCTGACGTAAGTTTAAAAAATGCCATTTTCCCCAAAATATTTGCTCCAGAGTAAGTCAGTTAGGTACGATTTTTTTTTAGTTCAGTTTTTTTTTCAAAAGGGGGCGTTCCCAGACATTTATGCTAGTTTTGGCCATTTATGCCATTTTGGCCAGCTAAAAGTTACTCCAAATCCACTTAGGTCAGCGTATAAGGCCAGCTCTGAAAAACCTTGCGGGCAGTTAACAAATTAGCACAGGTAGGACCTGCACCAAGCACCAAGCAGCAAACATTCAATATAAAAGTTCAATTAACACATAAAAATAGGGTAAACAATTAAACAACAATTTAAAAAATTGTATTAAATCCTATCTTTAGTTGAAATCGGACAGGGAAGGCAGCAGGCCAGGTTGGGAGGGGGGGAGGGAGAGGAAAGGCTAGTCTCAGCAGCATCTTTATAAAGTAGAACTCAAAATGGTTTGTTGTTTGCCCCTCAGTTGACTTTCATAAAATGGGACTGCACATGGTCTACATGGGCAGCTTGTCTGTTCTCTGGAAAGGTCCTTTGGCACACTGGACACTCATAAACAAAGTGCTTCACAACGTGCTGCTCGAAATCAAAGTCCTCCAGGTTGAGCGGGAAAACGACCTCACACACTGGGCACTTTTGGCTGTCAATGATCTCCTCTTCGGTGTCCTATGAATTCTCCTTGCCATCCTGGCTCTGCACCAAGTCAATGCTCGCACCGGTTTGCGATCCTTCACTATCAGAGAGTGCCGCAGGCCACTCGGCCCGGGATAGGGACGGTGTGCTTTGGCACCTCCCACATAGTGTCGGGCTGTGAGGAGCTACTGCACATGCGTGCACACTCTAGCGCGCATGTACAGAGATCCCGGCACTGTTTTCAGCGCCGGAACCTGGCTCCGCCCCCGAATCGAGTTGCCACACTGCGTCACCATCGGGGAGAGGCTGGGGAGTGGCCAAAATGGGCCTGAAGATTTATGGCGCCCTAATTGCTCCACAAAAGTGGCGGACCTTTTGTGAGTGCACCAGAAATTTGTACTGGACAAAATTGGGCAGAGACAGTGCAGTGAATAACAGAGTATTGAATGAGCAATGGGCAGGCAGGTGAGCTGAGGCAGTGAACATGAGCAGCAGGCAGTAAAAGAGGAGGTAAAGCTATCAAATGCAGCATACACCAAGGACTGAAACTAATCTTGAATGGTTGTTACCCACTGGATAAACCTACTGACGAACTGAGGGATCAGTAGGGAATATGTGAGAAGAAGTGCTCACATATGAGAAACTGAAGGGGGTAAAACTTGTGTTGGTAAGTAAATAGATTGGCTGTAATGCTTGCCATGACACTGTGACACTGATTGTGGGCTAGTCTGTAGGCAGTTTCACTGCAGCTGAAAATAACTTCTCCTCCAACATCAGACAATATCTTTTGTGATCATCCTGGAGGTGGAGTATTTGAATCAGATGGCTGTTGGCAACTGCAGAAATTCAGCATTAAAATCCATAATAAATATAATAAGAACATAAAGCATGTAATTTGTGCTTCCTTTACAAACCAAATTACTATGTTAGTGAGGGAATTCAACTGTGGCAGATTATATTTAATATGAGTAATCTAATCACAGACTTTTCCATTATTTCTTGTCTGGACTCTCATCTTCCGACTAATGTGTTTGGATACTGCATATGCAAGCATCAGGAGATAATAATTGTGGATTGTCATGTGAAAAATATCTCCATTATAAGATATATTGAGTCTGATTCAGTATTGTATCTATGGTGCACCACTGCAAACATAACTACCTTCATTGCGTTAATCGAAATATTGTTGCATTCACAGGGAATGTGGGCAGGCTATTTAAACATGGGCACAAGGGAGGGGACACAAACATAACAGACTAGTCTTGTTCTATGCTCACCCCTGACATCCATAAATATGCACATCCAACAGAGTTACTAAACAGCAATCAGCAACCGTGGTGACTTGGGTGACTTTCCCTTTTCTAAATCCAGGGTGCTGAGACCAAACTTCCAAACCCACAACCTCTACCACCTAGAAGGACAAGGGCACCAGAGCATGGGAACACCACCAGCTCCAAATCACACACCATCCTGACTTGGAAATATATTACCATTCCTTCATCGTCGCTGGGTCAAAATCCTGCAACTCCCTCCCTAACAGCACTGTGGAAGTACCTTCACCACATGGACTGCAGCGATTCAAGAAGGTGGCTCAATACCACCTTCTCAAGGGCAATTAGGTATGGGCAATAAATGCTGGCCTTGCCAGCACTATCTGCATCCTGTGAATGAATTTATAAAAATTGTAGCACCCCTGCACATGACTCCCTCCATATGTTCTGCAGGGAGGCTTTCATCCCTTCCAATGGGCAGAAGAGACCTGCTCAGGAGATCAACACAGCCTGGTTGCACATTGTACAGGGGGGCACAAGCAGGAGAACCTGGCTGCAGTGGCGCAAATCTTTCAATGATGTCAGTAGATCACAAAACGTTATTGCAAAGCCACACTCGACCTCATCCTGCTGTGCCACTCATCACATCCCCATAATTCTGCCTTTCCTACCCTACTCCTACACATTCTTACTCACACCAAATGATCTTGCACCTTCACCTTCGCCCTCTCTCTATCTACATTATCGCATCCTCTTCTCACTAGCCACCCGTCACACTCTCCCTCATCCGTGTCCAATCATAGCAACTAACACCACACACCAGTAGGCACTTGGATCCTTTAGCCAATGTTCATATCAAGTTTCTGTTAATGTATTGTCAAACATTGAAATCTTTATTTTCAACACGTTGCCTTCTTGGACTGATTTGTCTGCTTCTTTGGAAGTGGCTTAGTGAGTTGTAGTGAATGGTGAGACACAACGAACCCCCTACAATGATGATGAGTGTGAAAGGAATGGCTTGGACATTGTGGGGAGGCTTTATGGTATTGGTGCCAACCTGGCACATCATGTAGCAGCCAGGGTGTACAGCATCAAGTGAAGTAAATCTGGCCATGGTGAGGCAATCCAAGGTGACATTTTTTCAAGGGCACCGATCTTGATGGAATAGATGGCAGCTGAAGTTGAGATGACAGAGCGATCTGTCAATAGTGAGATAGGTTGTTCCAATGAGGTGACAGCAGAAAGAGAGTATACTTCAAACACTTCCAAACTGCATAAAGCTCAAAAGTATATTGCAAATCCTGAAGGCTCCAACTTCTAACATTGGAAAGTGAACAGCTGTGAAATGGTAGCTTTTATTGCAGTTTTCCAGCTGTCACCTATTCAAAGTAGTAGAGAGTCACTGAAAACCCAACCTACTTACTTGGCGTGATCCCCGAGCGACAAGAACCTCATGGAAAAGTTAGAAAAATGGTGTGGAGCTTGTAAAATGCTGCTTAAATAACTTTAAATACCTTAAATGGTTCAATTGGCTCACCTGCCGCTCAGTGCCGGGTCTGCAAAGCGCTTACGCACTTGAGAAACTGACACGGAGGCGGGTTCAGAGCAGGATACCATCCTGCTGTCAATCTTTTAGATTTTGACAGCAAACCCGCCGACGAACCCACCCTCTGAGCGCTGGCAAAATCCAGCCCCAATTCTGGGTTTACTCTGCAGCAACATATGGCCACTATTAGCCAATTAGTGCTGGACAATTTTTAAAGCCATCAGCAGACTGACCAAGGAGAGTGAGGGCACGAGCACTCATGCACATGCTGGGATGTTGCTGGAAGCATGACTCGCTGCCATACTGTCCCACTGCCATGTTCTGTAACAACTGCATTGTGGGATCGTAGTTTTTGCGTGAACACGTTCAGGCACGTGTTTGAAGGGCTCGCAGGCACTCTGATCATGTCGGGAAGATGGCGCAGGGTCGCGGCACCAGGGAGAGGAATCGGCTCACCCAGCAGGGACGCTTGCTACAAACTGAGAGCTGTGGGCCTCTGTGCAGAGGCGGGTCCAGCCGTTGGGAATAATCCACAAGAACTGATCAGTATTGGTTTTATAAAGAGAAGCAGGCTTGAAATTACCTGATTCTATGATCACTGAAACTACTGAACAATTCCACGAATCAGGCTGACTTTTGTTACCATCAACATATTAGATCAGACCTACCGACTGTCACCGGCAGAGGTTTATTTCTTCTCCCAGCACTATTCCCAATTAAGAAGGCAGGCACGCAATCTGATCACAAACCTCTGCCACTGGAGCCGGGCATAAACAAAAATGCAAAGTGCAGCGTAGTTCATTCACCACCTGCTGCTGCCTCCGCACTCGGGAGAAAGGATCCCGCATAAATCAATAACTCAGCATGTGTACAAAGTAAAGACCTGGACCCACAGCCCATCAAAGGGACACTGTGTGCGCACAAAACGTTTCGGGTCACAAAGCCCCCGCATTGGGGGATCAAGGGGTATGGCGAGAAAGCAGGAATGGGGTATTGATGTTGCATGTTCAGCCACGAACTCATTAAATGGCGGTGCAGGCTAGAAGGGCCAAATGGCCTACTCCTGTACCTATTTTCTATGTTTCTATGCACTACCCCTAATAATTGATCCCCCGCCATGTTCCCTCTGCCCAATAATTGCAGCCAGTCGAGAACTGATTCTGCCACCGGGGAGGGGCAGCAGAAGAGCTGGCCCCCGGGGGTGGCCTGGCCCACTGGCCATTTAGCGACCCCCCTGCCGACCCCGCAGCAACTTGGCTCAGCTTGAACTGACTCCAGTCACCCTCCCCTGGCCCCCACTCGCAGGCTCAAACAATGGCCGCGGCTCCTCTCCCACATTCTCACTAACAGCAAGGTGTGTGGCATGGGACTTAGCTGGTCCCGGAGCTTGAGTAAAACCAGGTCCGACGGCACGCTCAGTACAGGTCAGGGCGGCGGAGAGTGGACAGGCCGCGGACCCCTGGAAAGTCTCTGCAGATCCCAAGGGGTCTGCGGACCTTAGTTTGAGAAACACTGTCTTAGATTACTGTCCAAAGTAAGTCCTAACCCCCTTCACTAGTCTTATTATCAAAGTAAACATTTGATAATATGCCAGAACAACAAACAGATAAACCTTGATCAATTGATTTTATGCTACTCGAAATAATTTTATGCCTCCACAAGTTCTCTCCAGCCCTTCATAGGTCCTTCATAAGTGAATTAGCATGACATCCAAGTTCCCCTCCAAGTCACACACCACCTTGACTTGGAAGTATATCGCCGTTCCTTCATTGTCGCTGGGTCAAAATCCTGGAACTCCCTCCGTAACAGCACTATGGGACTACCTTCACCATACGGACTGCAGCGGTTCAAGAAGGTGGCTCACCACCACCCTCTCAAGGGCAATTAGGGATAGACAATAAATGCTGGCCTTGCCAGCGACACCACAACTGGGGAACTAATAAATAAAATCAGATCTTATTTTGGTTTTAAACGTTTAAGCAAACTAATTAAATAAACAATGAACAAGTGATTATGTAACAGCAATATAACATATTTATAGTACAATATATCTCAAATCAACTCAGATCTTCTCAAAGGTCACCAATGTTAAATACCAACCTGTATCTTTACAAGCAACTGTTATATACTGAGCTCCCCTCGTTCTTGATTCCCGATGTGTTCTGGACGCTGGCTAAAAT
Source organism: Pristiophorus japonicus (assembly GCF_044704955.1). NCBI lineage: Eukaryota > Metazoa > Chordata > Chondrichthyes > Pristiophoridae > Pristiophorus > Pristiophorus japonicus. Next base: position 52,438,118 of record NC_091980.1, on the reverse strand, counting down.
CGAATTACATCTCTTTGATTCATGTATGCTGCAAGCTGAGAGCTGCATAATTTCATTCTTTAAGCATCTCTCAACCTGTTGCTGACTTGTTATAAATTCAAAACTGCAGGCAACATTGAAAAATAAGTCACATTTATAACTGAGCCAATCATGAAGTCTGTATATATTTGAAAACGGTATGTTAGACTTCTGCTCAAGCTTGTTACCAGGGAGACTATCAACAGACTGTTATATATGTGAACTTGTATTTACTCTGTACAACCACCAAAGGGTTCATTCCCCAGAGTCCCAAGGGATCCCATAATCCCTTGCGAGCACAGGTATTTAAGAAGGCTTCACAGGTTGGAGAGGCACTCTGGAGACCTGCAATAAAAGACTAAGGTCACACTTTACTTTGAGCTCACAGTGTTCTGTCTGACTCTTTCTCCATACACAACAACTGGCGACGAGATACAGATAGCAAACCGAAAGATGCAGAGAACAGTGGGCATCCTGGAGAAATTTTCAGAGGGAGATGATTGGGAAGCTTTTGTGGAGCAACTCGACCAATACTTCATGTCCAATGAGCTAGATGGAGAAGAGAGTGCTGCCAAACATAGTGCGATTCCCCTCACTGTCTGTGGGGCACCAACGTATGGCCTCATGAAGAATCTGCTCACTCCAGCGAAACCCACGGAGAAATCGTACAACGATTTGTGCACACTGGTCCGAGAGCATTTGAACCCAAAGGAAAGCGTTTTGATGGCAAGGTACCGGTTCGACACCTACAAAAGGTCTGAAGGCCAGGAAGTGGCGAGTTATGACGCCGAGCTGAGACGTCTTGCAGGATATTGTGAATTTGAAGGACTTTTGGAGCACATGCTCAGGGACTTTTTCGTACTTGGCATTGGCCATGAAACCATACTTCGCAAACTTTTGACTGTAGAGACCCCAACCTTTGAGTAAAGCCATAGCGATAGCCCAGGAGTTCATTGCCACCAGTGACAATACTAAGCAAATCTCTCAGCACACAAGTGCTGCTACAAGTACTGTGAACAAATTGATGTTATTTTCGAATTGTAACATACAGGGAAGGTCAGACATACCTGCAGCTACACATCAGCAGATGTCTCAGCGTCCACAATCAAGGGTGATAAATGCATGGCCATTAACACCTTGTTGGCGCTGCGAGGGTGTTCATCGTTTTCATTCATGCCGATTCAAAGGATACGTTTGCAAGGGCTGTGGAACAATGGGACACCTCCAACGAGTGTGCAGGCGAGCTGCTAAGCCTGTTAAACATGCAAACCACCACGTTGCAGAGGAGGACAGATCCACGGAGGATCACTACGAGCCCGAGCCTCAGATAGAGGAGGCAGTGGTACATGGGGTGCACACATTCACCACGAATTGTCCCCCGATAATGCTGAATGTTGAACTAAATAGACTCCCGGTGTCAATGGAGCTGAACACGGGCACAAGCCAGTCAATCATGGGCAAAAAGACTTTCAAAAGGTTGTGGTGCAACAAGGCCTCAAGGCCAATCTTAACTCCAGTTCGCATGAGACTAAGAACTTACACTAAAGAACTGATTCCTGTAATCGGCAGTGCTACCCTAAAGGTCTCCTACAATGGAGCGGTGCACAGCTACCACTCTGGGTGTACCGAGCGATGGTCACACGCTGCTCGGCAGGAGCTGGCTGGGAAAGATACGCTGGAATTGGGACGACATCCGAGCACTATCGCCCGCTGACGACACTTCGTGTGCCCAGGTTTTAAACAAATTTCCTTCGATGTTCGAACCAGGCATCGGGAAATTCCAAGGAGCAAAAGTGCAGATCCACCTAATTCTGGGGGCGAGACCCATCCATCACAAGGCGAGAGCAGTTCCGTACATGGAGAGAAAGGTTAGAGATCGAGCTAGACTGGCTACAACGAGAGGGCATCATTTCACCGATCGAGTTCAGCGAGTGGGCCAGTCGTATTGTCCCAGTCCTCAAGGGAAACAGCACCGTCAGAATCTGTGGCGGTTACAAAGTAACTATCAATCATTTCTCCCTGCAGGACCAATACCTACAACCAAAAGCCGACGACCTCTGTGCAATGCTGGCGGGAGGAAAGACTTTCACGAAGCTGGATCTGACCTCGGCCTACATGACGCAGGAACTGGAGGAATCATCGAAGGCCCTCACCTGCATCAACACGCACAAATGTCTTTTTGTTTATAACAGATGCCCGTTTGGAATCTGATCAGCGGCGTCGATATTCCAGAGAAACATGGAAAGTTTACTGAAGTCGATCCCGCACACCGTGGTCTTCCAGGACAACATCTTGGTCATAGGTCGGAACTCAGTCGAGCACCTGCAGAACCTGGAGGATGTTCTTAGTCGACTCAACCGCGTGGGGCTCAGGTTAAAATGCTCGAAGTGCGTTTTCCTGGTGCCTGAAGTGGAGTTCCTGGGAAGGAGGATTGCGACGAACGGCATCAGACCCACCGACTCGAAGACGGAGGCAATCGAGAATGCACTGAGGCCACAGAACGTGATGGAGCTGCGGTCGTTTCCGGGACTCTTGAACTACTTTGGTAACTTCTTACCGGGTCTTAGCACCCTGCTCGAACCATTACATGTCTTACTACGAAAAAGAGGCGAATGGGTTTGGGGCAAAAGCCAAGAAAATGCCTTTGTAAAAGTGAGAAAATTGTTTTGCTCAAACAAATTGCTTTTGTTGTATGATCGATGTAAGCATTTGGTACTAGCATGTGATGCGTCATCATATGGCGTCGGGTGTGTATTGCAACAAGCTAATGATTTCGGGAAACTGCAACTGGCTGCTTATGCATCCAGGATTCTGTCTAAGGCCGAGAGAGCCTACAGCATGATTGAAAAAGAAGCGTTAGCGTGTGTCTATGGGGTAAAGAAAATGCATCAATACCTGTTTGGTCTAAAATTCGAATTGGAAACTGATCATAAGCCACTTAAATCCCTGTTTTCCGAGAGTAAAGAGATAAATAGCAACGCATTGGCCCGCATCCAGAGATGTGCGCTCACGTTGTCCGCATACAACTACGCCATCCGCCACAGGCCAGGCACAGAAAACTGCGCCGATGCTCTCAGTAGGCTGCCATTGCCCACCACGGGGGTGGAAATGGCGCAGCCCGCAGATCTAGCCATGGTTATGGAAGCATTTGAGAGTGAGCAATCACCCGTCACTGCCCGGCAGATCAAAACCTGGACAAGTCAGGACCCCGTATTATCTCAAGTCAAAAGCTGTGTGCTTCACGGGAGCTGGTCCAGTGTTCCAATGGAAATGCAGGGAGAGATAAAGCCGTTCCAGCGGCGCAAAGATGAAATGTCTATAGAGGCAGACTGCTTTCTGTGGGGCAATCGAGTAGTGGTCCCCAAGAAGAACAGAGACACCTTCATCAATGACCTCCACAGTACCCACCCAGGCATTGTAATGATGAAAGTGATAGCCAGATCCCACGTGTGGTGGCCCGGTATCGATGCAGACTTAGTGTCCTGTGTTCACAGATGTAATACATGCTCGCAGTTAAGCAATGTACCCAGGGAGGTGCCACTAAGTTTATGGTCTTGGCCCTCCAAACTATGGTCTAGGATACACGTCGACTATGCAGGCCCGTTCTTGCGTAAAATGTTCCTTTTGGTTGTCGACACATATTTCAAGTGGATTGAATGTGAGATACTGTCGCCTAGTACGTCCGCTGCCACTACTGAAAACCTGCGGGCCATGTTTGCCACACACGGCTTACCTGATGTCCTGGTGAGCGACAACGGGCCATGTTTTACCAGTGCTGAGTTCAAAGAATTCATGACCCGTAATGGGATCAAACATATCACATCTGCCCCGTTTAAACCAGCTTCCAATGGTCAGGCAGAGAGAGCAGTGCAAACCATCAAGCAAGGCTTGAAGAGGGTAACTGAAGGCTCACTGCAGACTCTCCTATCCTGAGTCCTGCTTAGCTACCGCATGAGATCACACTCACTCACTGGGATCCCACCTGCTGAACTGCTCATGAAAAGAGCACTTAAGACAAGGCTCTTGTTAGTCCACCCTGATCTACATGAACAGATAGAAAGCAGGCGGCTTCAACAAAGAGCATACCATGATAGCATTAATGTGTCACATGAGATTGAAGTCAATGATCCTGTATTTGTATTAAATTATGGACAAGGTCCCAATTGGCTTCCCGGCACTGTCATGGCCAAAGACGGGACCAGGGTATTTCGGGTCAATCTTTCAAATGGACTCATTCACCGGAAACACTTGGACCAAATCAAACTCAGATTCACGGACTACCCTGAGCAACCCACCTTGGACCCCACCATTTTTGATCCCCTAACACACTCACCAGTGGCAACCGACACCACGGTTGACCACGAAGCAGAACCCATCATCCACAGCAGCCCAGCGAGGGCCCAACAAATGATTCAACAACACCAGCTTTCAGACTGAAACGATCAACCAGGGCAAGAAGGGCTCCAGATCGACTCACATTGTAAATAGTTACACTATTGACTTTCGGGGGGAATGTTATATATGTAATCTTGTATTTACTCTCTATAGCCACCAAAGGGCTCATTCCCCGGAGACCCAAGGGATCCCATAATCCCTTGGGAGCACAGGTATTTAAGAAGGCTTCACAGGTTAGAGAGGCACTCTGGAGACTTGCAATAAAATACGAAGATCACACTTTACTTTGAGCTCCGTGTTCAGTCTGACTCTTTCTCCATGCACAACACAGACCTTTCAACAAATGCAACACAATAGGTTTGAGGCTGTGTGTGGGTTAAAGTCTCATGTATTTTGCCTGATTTAAAGGGACAGTTACTAATACAAGATGGAACTAATTTGAATTTGTCAACCAAACATAAATAGCAGCAGTGCTCACATCTGCAATCATCCAAGGAGGACTGCTTGCAGAGGCTTCACTTTACAAGGGAAGCCATTCTTGAGTTAAGACACAACAACAACTTGCATTTATATGGTGCCTTTAACATAAGAAATAGGAGCAGGAGTAGGCCATACGCCTCTCGATCCTGCTCCACCTTTCAATAATATCATGGCTGATCTGATCTTGGCCTCAACTCCACTTTCCTGCTTATTCCCCATAACCCTTGACTCCCCTATAGATCAAGAATCTGTCTTTCTCAGCCTTTAATATATTCAATGACTCAGTTTCCACAGCTCTCTTGGGTAGAGAATTTCAAAGATTCATGTCCCTCTGAGAGAAGAAATGTCTCCTCATCTCTGTCTTAAATGGGCGAGCCCTTATACTGAAACTATGCCCCCTAGTTCTAGATTCCCCCACGAGGGGAAATATCCTCTCAACATCTATAGCCGAGTAAAATGTCCCAAGGTGCTTCACAGGAGTATTATCAAACACATAAGGCGGTATTTGGATAGGTTACCAAAAGCTTGGTCAAAGAAATAGATTTTAAGTAGCATCTTAAAGAAGATGAGAGAGGTAGAGAGCCGGAGAGGTATAGGGAGGGAATTGCAGAATGTCGGGTACGACCTAACCAACATCAAATTGTGTTACCCATGATTTGAAGGTCACAAGCGCCTTAAACTTTATACAACAGGCTGCAACTGGGAACATTACTAACAATAACTGAGCATAGACATATCAAACATACTAGGAATGCATTGTTCACTAGGACAAGCAACTTCATGTCCTTTCCCATGGACAATAGATGGCAGCATGAGAGGATATTGCAGTTTAAAAGCCTGTCAGGATTTGTAAGATTATCATGGATTAATTGGTTTTTAGAATACTTGTTTTCTATCTTTAGTGAGATATAATCATCAGTAATGGATTTATAATTGTGTGCAAGAATTAAATGTAAAAATCTGTAATTGTTAAATGTATGCAATGGTAACCCGAATCATATTAGACTTGTAACCCTTTGCCCATAATTAAAGTCTGTGGGGAAGCCATAACCCAGACACCCTGGGGTGAGAGAGAGGACAGATATAGTTGAACTGTGGGTGAGTTAACAAAAGTTGGATATTGGCCAACAATGAGAATAGGGCACAGAGTAGAGCTAGCTGTGTATGGCAACCAAGGCCAGTTGTAGTTACAACTGTGTGGAAAAAGGGAGAACTGGTGTCTGGCTGGAAGCTGGAACATGGACCTTTCACAAGACCATTGATCTGTTGGCCTGGCTGAGGATGCTAACGTTGGTGCGTCTGTCTTCCCAGGGGATTTGCAGTATCTTGCGGAGACATCGTTGGTGCTATTTCTCCAGCTGTACATGGTCCATGTCTCTGAGCCATACAGGAGGGCGGGTATTACTACAACACTGTAGACCATGAGTTTGGTGGCAGATTCGAGGGCCTGGTCTTCGAACACTCTTTTCCTCAGGTGGCCGAAGGCGCACTGGAGGCGGTGTTGAATCTCATCATCAATGTCTGCTCTTTTTGATAAGAGGCTCCTGAGGTATGGGAAATGGTCCACATTGTCCAGGGCCACGCCGTGGATCTTGAGGACTAGGGGCAGTACTGTGCGGCGGGGACAGGCTGATGGTGGACCTTTATCTTACAGATGTTTAGCCCATGCTTTTGTACACCTCAGTAAATACAGCTGCAGGAAAAATGCAGGGAACAGCATCAGCCCTTATACATGGCCTTCTTCGACCTTACAAAGGCCTTTGACACTCTCAACGGCGACGGTCTATGGAGCGTCCTCTTCCGCTTTGGATGCCCCCAAAAGTTCGTCACCATCTGCCGCCTGCTCCATGACGACATGCAGGCCGTGATCCTTAACAACGGATCCATTACAGACACAATCCACATCCAGACCGAGGTCAAACAGGGCTGCGTCATCGCCCCAACACTCTTCTCAATCTTCCTCGCTGCCATGTTCCACCTCACAGTCAACAAGTTCCCCGCTGAAGTGGAACTAAACTACAGAGCCAGTGGGAACCTGTTCAACCTTCGTCATCTCCAGGCCAGGTCCAAGACCACCCCAACCTCTGCCGTCAAGCTACAGGACACGGATGACGCCTGCGTCTGCGCACATACAGAGGCTGAACTCCAAGTCATAGTCAGGCCAACATCCACAGCATTGAAGCACTGACCACACTTGATCAGCTCCGCTGGGCAGGCCACACTGTTCGCAAGCCAGATACAAGAATGCCAAAGCAAGCGCTCTACTCGGAACTCCTTCACGGCAAACGAGCCAAAGGTGGGCAGAGGAAACATTACAAGGACACTCTCAAAGCCTCCCTGATAAAATGCAACATCCCCACTGACACCTGGGAGACCCTAGCCAAAGACCACCCTAAGTGGAGGAAGTGCGTCCGGGAGGGCATCGAGCACCTCGAGTCTAATCGTCCAAAGCATGCAGAAATCAAGCGAGGGCAACGGAAAAAGCATGCGGCAAACCAGTCCCACCCACCCTTTCCCTCAACAACGATCTGCCCCACCTGTGACAGGGACTGTGGTTCTCACCTAAGGACTCATGTTTAGAGTGGAAGCAAGTCTTCCTCAATTCCAAGGGACTGCCTATGATGATGATCTTCAAGCATGCCATAACTCTTCAGGGTGAAGACATGTTCTTTTCCATTGCCATAGCTACCCCATATATCAGTCTTGGTGGTGAAAAATAGATGATGCCAAAAAGCCATATGACCAGAACCTGAGTAAGCAGAAATGGCATTGTCATGATTGGATTTTGAGGAATTGACTGCAAGTCAATGTTTGGTCCAGTGAGGCGCCATAGATTTTGAATGATAGTAAGGGTATGAGAAGGGGGTTCCACCAACCAAAACATTTCAGAAAGAATCCAGGGGACACCCAAGAGACAGACGAGAGATAAGAAGCAGAGGGTGTGTCCTACTCTCTCAGTTGTGACTTCTACCCAACGCATAATGGGTAATATAACTCTCAATTATATTCTAAACTACTGCTCTAATACTGTAATGTAATAAGGCTTGCTTGTGCTGAATAAAGTTAAATCACTGTCAACAATACAGGGCAACGTCAAATCTTTAGGAGTTAGGATACAGATTCCCAAAGATCCAATGAGTCATAGATTGCACCCACATGGACATTAACAGGGAAGGATTCCATTCTTTCAATGTGCAGCTTGTTTGTCACCATTAGCACTGAATAATGTAAGTCAATGTTTGGTACCCTGTCAGTTGTCACACTGCCTTCACTTTAAGGCTGCCCACTGTTCCAACACCCTGCGACCCAGAGAGGCAAGCTTCAAGGTGGCTCCGACAACAGCAGTGGCCGATGACATCAGTGCAGTATCCCAGGACATAAGCTGTATATTGGTATGAGACACATTCATTGACCAGAGTAATCATTGACATATCGAAGGAACAAATGCTTCAATTGCATGAATCAATTTGGGACCACCTGCAATATAGTCTGGCTGGGGACTTAAAACTCAGTAATATGTTGCATACAGTTCCTGATCTCTGCAATATTTTTATCATCAGTCAACAATCTTATCTGGTTACATGTTTTAATGTTATGATGAGGTTGGGCAGAGACAATAAATTATCTTATGTTTATCTTGGGAATATTAATTTTTTTAAATTTACTTTATTTGAGACCTATAAATCTGTGGGACAATCATTGTGAATCTCTGTGAAGCACCAGAATGCAAGGAGTCTCCTTGCTTTCATCCATTTCAACTGTCAGGTCTGCAAATTGGATTCTATTTCTGTCAGCAAATCATTATGCGTTCAGTGAAACAGCTGAAGAAAATGACTGAAGGAGTGTTGTGACCACAGGCCTGCTCGAGGGTCTGCCCTTAGAACTACAACATTGTGTTAAACAGTATGACAAATTGCCCTTTTTTATAGCCCCATTGGCGCCTCTGGGGTGGGGGGCAGTAATAGGGCACAATGAGGTTATTGCCCAGGGGAAGGGGTTAATCGTGCCTCCAGGGAAATTGCCCCGAAGATTTGGGAGCATTGTGTTGCTAGCGGCGCGCCTTACAATTAACACCTTGGGCTGGCGCACGCACGGCGATGCCATCATCGCCATAGTCACCAACCCCTCTGCGTCCCGAGGATGGCTCAGGCCGATGTTACCTCCAACTTCACGGGTCATGAAGCTGGCGGACATTTGCCGCCGTCGCGCCCCTTAAAAGGTTGGGGGGGGGCGGGAATAGGGCACAACGGGGTTATTGCCTGGGGGAAGGGGTTAATATTGCCTCCAGGGAAATTGTCCTGAAGATTTGGGAGTCTGTTTGCACCGTGGGTCGCCATATTGTCCTGTCGGCCTGACAATGGTGGCCATCACCTCGACCAGGCCGCCATGCTGCAGCCCGGCCCTTTAATTGAAGGGGAGGTGTGTTCTGCCTCCTCGTCACTATGTGGAGCATCCATTGACGTTGCTGGTGGGGAGCTGGACTCCAGAGTGCGGCGCAGGACCCCGGGCCACGCTACTGCCCGGGAGCATCCCTCCACGGATACAGAGCGCCTCCGATAGCACTCCACCTCCGTTGAGGGGCGGAAGGGCCGAATTCCATGCAGAGGGCAGAATCTCTGGACCGGCCCCGTAAGGTTACCGACTCTAAACGGGGTGCGGAGCAATTTTGCTCCCTTAGTGTTTGTATTCACTGTACCAATGTGCAATCCTATGGAGTGGTGGAATACATGTTCTTGCCCATGGTTCCTCACATGTTGCCAATCTTGATTACTTCGTGTGGTGTGGCAGCAAACAGAGGCTAGATGATTTGCCACATGGAATCGGGGAGGATTATCCCCAACCAGGCTGGTAAAAGTCTGGGACTGAACCACTGGCTGTCTTCTCGCCTGTGGTTGGTGAATGACTTTGGGCTAGGGAAACGAGTGAAAAAATAAAATTGGTTCAGAGCCTCAAAAAGGAAATTTCATCTAATTTCCCTTCAGTCCACACTAAGGATTGGTCCTCTGCTTCAATATTATTCTTTTTGGGGCATTTGTTTTCTTGTCAATTGACAGCTAATTGTTTTAGAAAACAATTTAAAGTTTTTTGGTTAATAACATATGTGATGTGGAAACATTAATGTCATAAAACCTCATGGGGGGCTAAGTTGGCCGGTATACCCCTCTTTTATTACACACTCAGAGGCTGAAATTGTCCCTTTCCTTAAGGCCCATTACTGCCTCTAAGGGGCAGTAAATCCTTTCTGGCGGGGTGGGTGGGGGTATGTGGATGGTCCAACCCATGTGAAATTGCCCACCGGCCAGGTACAGCAGAAACGGGATACTGCCGCTACCCATGTTTCCACCCCACCGGGCGCTCCAATCCATTGTCTGACACGCGTCGACCCCATACTGCCCGGCAGCGACCTTTTTCCGTCCCGTGATGTAAATTGCCCCGCGAGAGCGGAGCCCGACAGCTTCTCCCGGCAGGAAACTGCCAGTGGCTGGGTGGTACGTCCGCTCTTAAAGGGGAGGGTGCAGTGCCGTGGCCAGTATTTTATTGTAATTGTTGGCCAACTCTGCAGTCGGCCTGATGATGGCAGCCACGGATTTGGCCAGGCCGCCAACAGGCAGGCCGACACCCACTCTTGGGTATGGGGCCACTGGCCGAGCTAAAACTCCCTCTATTGGGCCAGTGGGCTCGACGTAGGCCACGCAATATCCCTCCTCTTTAAGTGACGTGCTCAGCACGGCACTGATGACACTGCTTGCCTTCCGCCCACTCACGATTCGCTTCCGCCCCTCTGCCACCCTTTTTTAAAGAAAAGAGGGCAATTTCTCTCTATTCTCTGCCCCATCGATTTAGATGGTAATTCATCACATAATTAGAGTTATCTGCCCCTAACAGGGCGGAGGACAATTTCGACCCCTAAGTGACCACCTACTGCTCGAAAATGGGGTCCGAGGTGCATGCACACACTTCTGACAGGAAGTGTGCAGAACTCCATCTTGGTAAAGGGATTTGCATGTGTGCGCCTAACAACCACTGGCAACATGCAGAGCAGCAAGGCTTCACAAAAAAGTTAATGAGTGGCTCAGTGGGTAGCACACTTGCCTGAGTCATGAAGGTTGTGGGTTCAAGTCCCACTCCAGGAACTTGAGCACATAAATCTAGGATGACACTCCAGTGCAGTGCTAAGGGAGTGCTGCACTGTTGGAGGTGTTATGTCTTGGATAAAGAGTCAGGCTAGGTACTGCAAGCTCAAAGTAAATGTGACTGTAGTCCTTTATTGCAGATCTCAGAGTGCCTCTCCAGCCCTGTGAGACCGCCTTATATACAGGTGCTCCTAAGGGATTGTGGGATCTCTTGGGACTCCAGGGGATAAGCCCTCTGGTGGTCAGACATGGTAATTACAAGTTTACATATGTAACAGGAGGAGTCATCTTTCGGATGAGACATTAAACTGAGGCCCTGTCTACCTGCTCATGTGGACGCAAAAGATCCCATGGCACAATTTCGAAGAAGAGCAGGGAAATTATTCCCTGTGTCCTGGCCAATATTTATCCCTCAATCAACATAAAATAAATAAATTATCTGGTCATTATCAAATTGCTGTTTGTGAGAATTTACTGTTTGCAAGTTGGCTGCTGCATTTTTCCACATTACAACAGTAACTACAACTCAAAAGGTACTTCATTGGCTGTAAAGCACTTTGAGACATCTGGTGGTCGTGAAAGGCGCTATATAAATCCAAGTCTTTTTTCTTTCTTGAAATCGGCCAATTGCTGCAGCCACAACTGCAGCCTGAAAGCAGGATAAGGACAGCTTTGTCTATGACTGTTAAAGTGACCGTGGTTCTTAATTTTTCTGTACCGGGCTACTGCTGGATATATAAGCAACATCTCACAGTTTGCAGTGCATTGCTTTATAAGGGAGGTCACTGAAGCTTTCTATACTATACCCCATGAGTTTACATGGAACAGCACTCATATCTGCAGCTCTCTGAGGCACATTGCATTAGAAGGCTGCGCTTCCGAAAAGAGGTGGTCACAGAGAAGTGCCAGCTCATAAAGGCAGACCTTCAGCCTACCAGCAGCAACAGGACTGCACTGCCCATCGAGGTGAAGGTGACTGCAGCACTTGCCTTCTATGCCTCTGGCTCCTTTCAGGTATCAGCAGGAGACATCTGCTCCATCTCGCAGTACACTACACATCGCTGCATTCGCCAGGAGACGACTGCACTGCATTCACCAGGTGACCTGTGTGAGAACACCAGCGGCAGGTCGGGGCCATAAAAGGAGTGGAGGTGCGGCGGCCCAGGAGCAGCGTGGAGGCCACTTCAGGGAGCAGCACATGCTGGTGCAGGAGGCGACGGCAGCAAAGAGTGAAGTCATCAAGGTCCAGGTCAGTGATTGGAGCGTGGGCAGATACAGCAGGAGCAGCAAGAGACTGTGGAGGGATATGATTGGGGCCCAGGAGAGGCGTGAGTTAGGGGCCCAGGGGCAGCACGGGCCAGCCCACACTGCGATATGTTTGCGCACTAGATCCGTGCTGCAGAACAGGTCTCCAGTCGTCTTGAATAAGCCTTGCCACTGGACCAAGACCTGTCAAGCTCTGTCAAGCCCGTGTGGTGGCTGGTTTGCAGCGGCCACCACAAGTTAAATAAATCCACGCACAGGCATCTTCCACCCTTCAACATGTAGTTTTGGACCTGGAATATTAGGTCCTTCATTGAAACATCTGTGAATGCATTCATTTTGGCGTGGAAGCAAGTCATCCTCCTTTCGAGGGACTGCCAATGATGATGATGATGACTAAGAGAAACACATTCCTCACATTCCCTCTTGCCAGAGACAAGCAGGAGGAGCGAGCACAGACTCTTGCACAGATTGCATTATTCCCCATGATGCAGGGTACCATTGATTTCATGCACATTGCCTTGCATGCTCCTCATGTGAACTCGTACAGTACTCAGCTGGGCAGGTATCAAGATTTGTGGTAGTACGCTGCACAACCTGACCATTATGAGGGAACAGTCCTCGGCGAGAAGCTGAGGATCAGGAACATGAGAAAGAAGAGAAGGAAAAGGAAGTGGAGGAGGAGGAAGTGCAACAGGAAGCTGAAGTGAGGCTATAATGTAGACAAGCCCTTTCTACTCGGACTCTACATGATCGCATCATGGGCTATACCAGTTTCCTCAACCACACCTCGCCATTCACCAACAGTCCCACACTCCTTACCTTACCTTACCCAGAAGAGCAGAAATTGGACATTGAACCCACAGGGTTCTGTCCTGGCATCCATGTTGTTCAACATTTACACCGGTGATCTGCCCAAAAAAGAGTCCCACAAATCCGCATACGCTGATGACGTTGCCTTGGCCACACAAAACACCAATTTGTCCATCAGTAAAGAGACTCTGACCAGTGATTTACAGAGGATGGAGACCTACTTCCGCCAATGGCGACTCCGGCCAAACCCGCAAAAGACTGTCACCTTGACGTTCCACATCAACACCCATCAAGCAAACCAAGCTTTGAAAGTCTCCTTTTGTAGCGCAGAGGTAAACAGTGCCAAAAACCCTCCTATTTAGGAGTCAAGCTTGATCGCACCCTGTCATATAGACAACGAGGCCGAAATTCACCGTCCCTGAAGGGATGGCCGCAGCGGTCCCTGAGGCATATTCAGCTCGGGGGAGGGGGGGGATTTGAGTGGTGCTCACTTCACCAGAAACGGTGCAGTGAAACCGCTGTAAAGGAGGGCTCCCGCGGTAAGGTAAGCAGCGGGCGGGCCACTGGAAAATGGCCACCACAGTGATTTTCAGCTCCAAAAGGTAGGACTTATTCAGGCATTGCCCTCGTGAGGTATCCGAGTTGGTGCTCGAACGTGACACCGCTGGAGTTTTGCTGCGATCGGGGCCTTTTGTTAGGTAAATAGTTTTATTAATTTTAGTGTTTTTATTTCAGATTCCATCATGCACAATATTTAGCTTTTCATATAGTTTTGTTAATTGTTTTGGCTCTATTAATCCTGCTGAGTGGTGCTCAGAGGTTTGCACATTCTTTTGTACAACTTTTAGATCTGATTCAGTAGTGGAGTCCGTGGGCTGCAGAGACCTGCTTGGCAGGGTTCACCCTGAGGATGGGAGGAGTGCTGGGAGGGCAACACCTGGTATACCTGGTCAGAAGCAGGGTGGCACGCAGGAGATGGCGTCGCTGTCAGCACCGTGCAGATGGGCAGTGGGCAAGAGAGGCAGTAGCCATGATTCGTTTATTCTGCGCCAGACCAGTGTGCCCGCCATCTTGACTGACCCGCATCAGGATTGCAGTTGGCTGGTTGGGGACAAGGGATATCCCCTGTCCACTTGGCTGCTCACTCCACTGCGGAACCCCAGGACAGCGCCAGAGCACGCATACAATGCCGCTCATTGTGCCACCAGGTGCATCATGGAGCAGTGCATAGGCATCCTTAAGCAGAGGTTCCGGTGCCTGGACCGCTCTGGTGGCACCTTGCAGTACTCTCCTCGATGGGTCTCCATAATCATTGTGGTCTGCTGCAAGCTGCACAACCTGGCCATCATGAGGGGACAGCAGCTGGAGGTCGAGCCAGCAGTCCCACCTGAGGAGGAGGAGGAGGCACAGGAGGAGGAAGAGGATCCCCGTCGTCCCAGAGCTAGGAGGCGTCGACCCATTGCCACCCTGGAAGGGCCAGGTGCAGACTGGCCAGCACTCTCCTGGTAGGGTGCGCATTCACATATATGGAGGTGCCTGACACCTCCCCTGCAATCTACCTCCATGCATTATGTACTGGCAGTCAGCCAGGTCTCCCCACGTCAGGAAACAGTATTCCTCTTCTGTCCTCCACACCGTCCATCAGTGTCTCCAGCTCCATATCAGTGAACCTGTTGGCTCTCCTTGCATCTCTTACACCAGTCATCCTTCCAAACTCCTTCCAAACTCCTTTCTCCCTCGGGGCCTTGCTGCAAACCCGGGCCTTTAAAAAGGCCAGGGAGCAGCCGGCTCATTAGAAACCTTAGCCAGCATGCTGAATTTCTCAGTGGTGATAACGCTCAAATTAAGACAGCCACATCGATGAAAAATCCACTTTGGAAGGGTTCATTAGTGCTGGAACCCATTTGTTCACTTTTGGAGCTGAATATGGGGTGACCCAGCCATGAAAAAATGTTGGTGCTAATGGCCCCCAAAAAGTGAAGGGAGCACCCGCTTTCCAGCAGTCCTGAATTTCGGGCCCAACATCTCCAGAACCTTGCAAAGCAACTAAAGAGTAAGGTCAACTTGATCCAGAAACTCAATGGATCCACATGGGGAGCAGACGCAAACCCTCCGTATGGCAGCATTCGCCCCGGGGTACTTTACAGCGGAATACTGCTCTCCGACATGGCTATCAAGTCCTCATGTCAAATTCATTGATGTATAGCTGAATTCTATCATGAGAATTATCACGGAAAAGCATTTATCGACACCAACTCCTTGGCTGCCCGTGCTTTCAAACATCGCACCTGCACCACGAATATACAGTCTCCAGAGAATACAACCACTACACCAGCAAAGGCATGCCAATCCAGGCTGAATTGAAAAACCTACCGCCAACCTGTCTCAAATCTAGAAGACCATTTTGGACCGCCGAAGCCCTTCAGCGATCTCCCCTCAGCCTTCATGACTGATGGCAAAATGCTTGGAAGAACTGACATACAGAATGGATTCCTTAGAGGAACCCACAATACAACCTGTCGGATCAAACCTTCCTCACAAACAGTGGACAACCATCAACTTCCTCAGAATTTAATAGTGTAGATGAACAAAGGGACCTTGGAGTGCTTGTCCACAGATCCCTGAAGGTAGCAGGCCAGGTGGATAAGGTGGTTAAGAAGGCATACGGAATGCTTGCCTTTATTGGCTGAGGCATAGAATATAAGAGCAGGGAGGTTATGCTTAAATTGTCTAATACTTTGGTTAGGCCACAGCTGGAGCTCTGGTCGCCATATTATAGGAAGGACGTGATTGCACTAGAGAGGGTGCAGAGGAGATTTACTAGGATGCTGCCTGGAATGGAGAATCTTAGTTATGAGGACAGATTGGATAGGCTGGGTTTGTTCTCATTGGAACAGAGGAGGTTGAGAGGAGACCTCATTGAGGTGTACAAAATATTGAGGGGCCTGGACACAGTGGATAGTAAGGGCCTAGTTCCATTGGTGGAGGGGTCTATTACGAGGGGGCATAGTTTTAAGGTGGTTGGTGGAAGGTTTAGAGGGGATTTGAGGCAGGGATGGTGGTTCTTTACGCAGAGGGTTGTGGGGATCTGGAACTTACTGCCTGGAAGGGTGGTGGATGCAGAAACCCTTCCCACATTTAAAAGATGGTTGGATGGGCACTTAAAGTGCCGTAACCTGCAGGGTTATGGACCTAGAGCTGGTAATTGGGATTAGACTGGATAACCTTTTGTTGGCCGGCGCAGATATAATGGTAAGTACTGCTTCTATCCCACGCTGAAGGGACCCCACACCAGCCCGCTTCTATCCTGGGCCGGAGGGACCCCTGCACCGGCCTGCTTCTCCTGTTCAGGGCTTGCGGCCTACACCGGGACATCATCAAAGACTTTTAAAACCAGCCGAAGGGACTCGGGACCCGCGTTGATCCAGCCAAAGGGACTCGGGGCTGGCATTGAACCGGCTGAAGGGACTCTGGGGCCTGCGTTCAACCAGCTGAAGGGATTCCAGGGCCAATCGTCCAAAGGGACCAAGCTGCTGTAATTTCTTCGGGCCGGAATTTCTACTATTGACTTACACTGCGTCAGCAGGCATTCCAGTTTAATATGTATGTCCAGGGACCCCGCACCGGCCCGCTTCTACCCTAGGCCGAAGAGACCCCGTCCTGGCCTGCTTCTATCCCAGGCCGAAGGGACCTCGCACCGACCTGCGACTCCTGTTCGAGGCTTGCAACCCAAGCCATCTAGCAAGGCTCCATGCAGTGAGGAGGAGTACCCCACCTGGGGACCAAGCCCAGCACCGCCTAGGAAACACAGCGGGAAACCAGGACCACCCGGGGAACCGGGCCTGGCCTGGCACCGCCCAGGAGACACAGCAGAGCCCCGAGCCCGGGACACTCACACCAAGGAAAACGGACAACAAGCCAAGGAGAGTGAGGGTAACATCCCCGATCGGCTCAGTGTCGCTCGGTGCCAAAAAACCCAAAAGTCTTCGGCCTGGTGTGCTCGCCCGATGGATCTGTGTGGGACCTGCATCGGCCCTCTTCTGTCCCAGGCCGAAGGGACCCCTGCACCGGCCAATTTCTACCTCGGCCCGGAAGGACCCCTGCACCTTAAACTTTTAATCGACTTTTAATTCCTTTTCAAAAAAAGCTCTTAATCAATCTTAAACTTTTAAACAATTGGGGGAACTTTTATAACTTATTATTGATCTACATCTTAGACTTTTTAACAACTCTGAGAAACTTTTTAAACAAATTGGGAATTTTTATCAACTTTTAACTCTTAAAATAACTTTGGAAGTGACCTTCACAATCCCTGCCCCCCCAACCAAGCTTCGGGCCATCTACCATCAATGGCGTCACTCGGGCCGAGCTTGTGGCCAACACTTCGCCGTAGGCAATTAAGCTTATACAGCTGTGCCTGGTCTCCAATTGTCTTGGACCCCCTTGCCACTGGACCAAGACTTTGCCCAGCTAAGCCCGTGTGGTTGCTGGTGTGCAGCGGCCACCCCATGTTAAAAGAACTCATGCACAGGCATCTTCCATATGAAGTTCGGGACCTGGAAGGTCAGGACCCTCATGGACCATCCCAACAGCAACAGGCCGGAACGCCGCACCACCATAGTTGCCCGGGAACTCAGACATTTTGACATTGACATCGCCGCCCTAAGCAAGACCCGGTGGGCAGGGGAAGGCCAGTTGAAGGAACATGGTGGAGGTTATACCTTTATCTGGAAAGGAAAACCAGAGGAAGAACGCCGTCTTCATGGAGTCGGCTTTGCTGTCAAGAATGAGCTGGTCGACCACCTCAAAGACTCCCCCTGTGGGGTTAACGAACACCTCGTGACTCTTCGGCTCACCCTATCCTGGAACCAAGGCGCCACAATCATCAGTGCGTAAACCCCTACACGTGATGCAATGGATGAGGCTAAAGAGGGTTATTATTCCAACCTCGAGACATCCTTGTCCCGCGTCCCCATGGGTGACAAATTGCTCCGACTGCGTGACTTTAATGCCAGGGTCGGCAAAGACACAGCCCTCTGGGGAGGCGTGATTGTCAGAGAGGGGGTAGGGAAAGCCAACTCCAGTGGTACCCTACTCCTGACAAAATGTCTAGAACACGAACTCCTCATCATCACCTCCTGTTCCACCAGAGGGACAAATACAAGGCATCGTGGCAACACACTCGCTCCAAACACTGGCACCTGCTTGACTATGTCATCGCCCGAGCCAGAGATCGCAAGGATGTGAGCATCACCCGCGCCATGACAGGAGCTGACGATTGCTGGATGGACCACCGTCTGATCCGATCCATCATCAATATTAACATACCCCAAAGCAGAGGGGACAGCAGAAGCACTGCTGCAAAAAAATTAATGGCTGGGCACTGAGAGACCCAGCTAAGAGAGCCCTATACAGCCAGCGCCTCACAGCCAATCTGGCGTGCCTTAATGACCCTGAGATGCTGAATGCCCACAGCGCTTGGTCTGCCCTCCAGGCCTTTATAACCAGTGGCTGTGAGGAGACACTTGGTCACTCATTCAGAAAACATCAGGACTGGTTTGATGAAAATGATCAGGAGATCGAAGAACTCATAGATCGCAAGCACAAAGCATTTCTGAGCCTCAAGCAACAACCCAACTCGGGAGCTGCAAAACAACATTATAGATGGCTCAAGGCTCAGGTCCAACAGAAAACCTGGGACCTAAAGAACAGGTTGTGGATGGAGAATGCACAGGAGATACAACAATTGGCCAACAGCCATGATATGCGAGGATTCTTCGCTGTAGTCAAGGCCACCTATGGTCCAAACTCCCAAGGCTCCACCCCACTTCTGGCCAAGAACGGGGAAACAGTCATCAAGGACACCGAGGCTGTCAGGGCCCGATGGAAGGAGCACTTTGAAGATCTCCTCAATCGAGGCTCTGCCTTTGACTTGAGTATCCTCAACTCCGTCCCGCAGCATGCGACCAGCCACCACCTCAGTGAAACTCCAACATTGCACGAGGTAGGCAAAGCCATAAAACAGCTCAAGAATAACAAGGCTATGGGTGTGAATGGAATCCCTGCTGAGGCGCTAAAGTATGGTGGAGAGGCGCTGTTGGCGCCGATACATGACGTCATCTTTCTCATCTGGAGAGAGGAGAGAATGCTGGGAGATCTCAGATGCAGTGATTGTGACCATTTTTTAAAAAGGGGACAAGTCCGACTGCGGCAACTATAGGGGAATCTCCATGCTATCAGCCACTGGGAAGGTTGTCGCTAGAGTTCTACTCAACCGTCTTCTCCCTGTGGCCGAGGAGCTCCTCCCGGAATCACAGTGCGGATTTCGTCCCCTTCGGGGCAAACGGACATGATCTTTGCAGCGCGACAGCTGCAGAAAAAATGCAGGGAACAGCGCCAACCCTTATATATGGCCTTCTTTGATCTTACAAAGGCCTTTGACACTGTCAACCGTGAAGGTCTATGGAGGGCCTCCTCCGTTTCGGATGCCCGAAAAAGTTGTCAACATCCTTCACCTGCTTCATGACGATATGCAGGCCGTGATCCTTACCAAGGGATCCATTACAGACCCAATTCACATCTGGACCGGGGTCAAACAGGGCTGCGTCATCACCCCAACCCTCTTCTCAATCTTCCTCACTGCCATGCTCCACCTCACAGTCAACAAGCTCCCCGCTTGAGTGGAACTAAACTACAGAACCAGTGGGAAGCTGTTTAACCTATGCCGCCTCCAGGCCAGGTCCAAGATCACCCCAACCTCTGTCGTTGAGCTGCAGTACGCGGACGATGCCACCCACCCTTCCCTCGACGAATGTCTGTCCCACCTGTGACAGGGTCTGTGGCTCTCGTATTGGACTGTTCAGCCACCAGAGAACTCACTTTGGGAGTAGAAGCGAGTCTTCCTCCATTCCGAAGGACTGTCTATGATGATGATGACTGCAGGAAATCGAATACGGCCAGGGTGATCTCCTGGACTAGTTTTCATCACCTGGATGGGTCGGAGAGGAATTTTCCCAGATTTTTTTCTCCCAGAATTGGCCTGGGTTTTTATCTGGTTTTTGCCTCTCCCAGGAGATCACATGGCTCCGGTTGGGGTGGAGTGTAGCATGTTTCAGTATAAGGGGTGTTGCAGTTGTGTGAGGCAGACTGGTTGGGCTGGGTGCTCTTTGCCTTTCCATCATTGTTCATTGTTCATGGGTTTATATGTAATCTTCAGGGCTGCTGAGCGACAGCCATGCGGCTCTTTGTCGGCTGGCGTGAACACGATGGGTTGAAATGACCTCCTTCTGTGCTGTAAATTTCTATGTTTCTATCATTGAGTACTGCCTTCAGAAGAAGTTTACAGGCAGCCTACAAGATATCCACGCTATTAAACTAGAAGCTTTCGCCTGGATATCCAACATGGATATTGATGATTGATTTACTTTGCGACTACCATATGAAAAGAAGACTACTTACCTTTCCTCTATCACTGGCCTTTGCATCATCCCAGAAAAATAAAAAACACCAGAAACTACGCATTCAAATCCAATTTTATAAATTCACTCGTTAAATAATGCATACAAAATTACACAAATTATCTTTGTGCATTTCTTTAGTGCCTGTCTTCCTCTGTGTCTTTGCCTACCCTAGTGCTCCTTTGAGGTGCTTCCCCAGTGGCTGCAGCATTGGTGGTGGAAGGCTACAGACCTTCACTTGAGACTGCAGATAGCCTGGGAGGAGGAGGGCCTTGAGCAGTTCTGGAGCTAGAGGACCCAGCTTCAGTCTGCACCATCTTAGCCTGGGCTACAGCTGTCTGGGCTGGCTGGCTGATAGGCAACTGTAAGGGCACTGGCGTAGTGGCAGGGATGAAAGCAGGAATGCTGTATGCTTGAGAGCGAACAGCAGGTTTTGCTCCATGGAGCCATTGCCACTCTCCTGTGGCGTCGCCTCAGCATTCCTGTTGATCTGTTGGAGAACTGTGATTTCCTGGAAGCCCTTTTGCACAGTAGTCTTCAGAACCATGTTGGCAGCAGTCTGAGCTTCCACTGCAGCACTCAGACCTGCAGTGGAAGTTGTGATATTGGCCATCAGATGCTGCATCGTGGTGGGTTCCACAGGTGTGCTCCTGTAGGTGACTATCCATTCCATGCTGGCACCGATGGGCTCCAAGGTCTGCACAAAGTCCTGCTCCTTGACATTGTGCACAGGTTTTCTGGCAGGGTTTTTAATGCACCAAGCATTTGATTAAGCACACCCATCAGCGTTCTTCTGTAGCCTGGCCCATCGAAATCCTCATCTGACTCCTCTGCAGTAGAACTAGTGTGCAACCTTGCCCTCTGGTGATCTGGCACCATTGCTGTTATTTCCTCCCAACCTGGCTCATGCGCACTTGTAGCTGGTATCTCCCCGAGTGAAGATCCCTCCTCTGTCCTAGCCTCTAAAATATGTGCCGTCTCTGAGCTGGTGGCTGAGAGGATAACATCGAGTGATAGTGTCGCTTCATCTTCAGTTCATCCTAGCTGAATGCACAAATCCTGACAACTTTCTCTGTCCTTTTAGCCTACTGTCACCTCTTCTCCAGTTTCTCTGCCGCTGGTCCATGTGCTCTCTATCGTTTTGCTCTAGAGCACTGGCACCTCTGGCTTGTTTTTAGTTTCATTTGTTTTCCAATATTAGCGTTTCAAGCATGAATTCTCATGAATACATATTGGTGACTGGGCACTGAGATACAGAACCTAATTCAATCGAATGTCCTGGACAACCAGAACGAAGCTCTAGTGTTTTATGAATGACCGCTGATTCAGTACTTGAATCATTGCCACCAGCTCAAAACTGGACATTTATTGTTCTTTATGTTATTGCTTTTTTGTGCTTTGCTTTTAGTTTTACTGTTATCTGGCATAAAGGCAGTATGATGAACATGAAGGGGTAATAAAGGTGATGATGATAGAGCGTGAGGGTACATTACATCATTGATTGGTGCTGTACTAATATCCGGATTTGTTTTTTCAGCTGCAGATTACAGACATGTACTGTATGCTACACAATATAAAATATAATCTACATTTTACACTGCATATGGTGTACACAACAAAATATATCATAAACAAATATATAATATACCAGGTGATATATAATACAAAAGCTGTATTATATAGGCAATCACAGGAGCTAATTTGCACACAGCAAGTTCTCACAAATAACAAATGATCAGTTAATCTGTTTTGATCTTGGGAAATGAATTTTTCCAGGACATCTTCCTGCTTTTTGAAAAAGTGCGGTTGGGTCTTTTACAGTTACATGAACAGGCAGGGAGGGTCTTGATTCAACACCACATCTGAAAGGTGACCCCTCTGACAACATTAGATTATGTGCTCAAGTACAAAGTGGAGTCTGAACCTACAAATTCTGACTCTGAGGCAAGCGTACTACCATTGAGCCAAGCTGGCACATGCAACAAGAGATAAGTGATACATTAAACCCCAAATTTCTATTTTCAGATAATGACTGACTCGCAGAGTATTTTAATTTTTGATTTTTGTTTCAGATTTCTGGCAGTTGCAGGTTTGTTTTTTTATTTATTTGTATTATTTTTCCTGAGAGAAGGCTTTGCAAAGTTATCTTCTGCTGCCCAAGGTGATTGAGTGAACTCTTGAATCTCAATAAATGTTATAATCTATAAAGGTGGCAGTGCGGCCGATTGGAACAAGAAAAGCTCATTTCAACCCTGTTTAGCAGATTGCTTTCACGTCCCCAAGTAGTGTTAAACTAGTATTGGTCTCTCAGAAGTTGTCGCCATGATAATACTAGTCATTGCCCATAAAAATAATGCTGGCTTCATTCTTATTGCTCTTTCTTTCATTCATGTCACCGTTTTACAAATCAGAACTGCTGTACTGTGGCAACAGTGTAAACAGGGTGGCCTCCGATTTTATAAAGCCACCTACCTTTCCTCAAACTAGAAATTAGTTAAAGGGAGATATTAGCAATGCCTTTACATTGAATGAGCTGACTGAAGTTTACTAAATATACCTAATGGGGGATAATAAGTACTCATACATCCTCTGACCTTGTTTAAAAAGTTTGTAACAAAAGTATAAGGGAAATATGTTTTGAGATGATCATTATTTTTCTATAGAGAATAGACTTTGGCAGCAAAATTCAGCCCATCATAATGGCGGTACGTTTAGATTTTATATTAAAAAAAAATGGCTTCCGCCTTGTTTCCACCCTTTTCTGGCACAGCCCACATTGTTCGCCATCTTGGTGAGTGCGATAGCGAGGGCGGTACGTGTGTGCACCAGTCGTATGCAGAGTCGGCAGATTGTCACATCAGTCAGCGTCTAACGCAGATTTAATGCATGACTTGCCAGTTTCAACTTTCAATGCCCTCTCCTCAACACAACGGCTGACTGTGCATTCAGCTGCACAAGGGAGCCCTTCCAGCACTAGTTAAAGGGTTACATCCAGCTTGCAGGTAAGTTGCTTATTGCTTTGGTACTGGCTCTTGCAGAGCTTGTAGGAGTACTGGGTTGCTGTAAGATACTTCAAAAGTTTTAGTGTGCAAGAAGTGCAGCTCGAAGTTGGGAAGTTGTTGGCTGCTACTGGAAGGCCTCTGAGTACATCACTTTCTTCCAATCATGGGGGCTCTAGTTGCAGTCCCTTTAGCATAGCAGCATGACAGGGAGATGGAGCAGAGACAACAAAGAAGACGAGCTGCTCACAGAGGGAGGGAGGAGAGGAAGAGGGCTCTCAGCAGGAAGCCTTATGCACCTGGGTCTTCAGGGAGCAACTCTCCTACCTGCACCTAAGCCAGGAGCAGTGTGTTCAGTGGCTCCACTTCACCAAGGAGGTGGCCACAGAACTGCAGCCTCAGAGCAGGCTGATGACGGCACTGCCAGTGACCCTCAAGGTGACTGTGACCCTGAACATTTTCACCAGCCAGATCCTTCCAGACTGGAACACGCAATATAGAAAACATTTTGCAGAACCCCGTCCATTGCTACATTTGGGAGGTCACAGAGTCTCAGTACACTAGGAGAGAGGACTTCATTGTCTTCTCTCTAAACAGAGAGAAGCAGGAGGAGAGCACACATGATTTCCCCATGATAATTAAGGAAAGAGAAGGTCCTATTAGAAGGTAACCTGTGCGTGGAGGTGGAAGACGTGAGTTTGGTCCTTAATGAATACTTTGCAGCTGTCTTCATAAAAGAGAGGGATGAAGCAAACATTGTAGTTGAGGAGCAGGAGTGTGAAATATTAGAGGAGATAAATATAGTGAGAGGAAATATTAAGGGGTTTAACATCTTTGAAAGTAGATAAATCTGTTAAGAGAAGCTCTGACCATCATTTTCCAATCCTCTCTGGTTACAGATGTGGTGCCAGAAGATTGGTGGACTGCAAATGTTGTTTCATTGTTTAAAAAATGAGAAAGGGATACACTGAGTAATTACAGGCCAGTCAGCTTAATCTCGGTGGTGGGCAAATTATTGGAAATAATTCTGAGGGACAGTATTAATCGTCATTTAGAAAGGCATGGATTAATCAAGGACAGTCAGCATGGAATTGTTAAGGGAAGGTCATGTCTGACTAACTTGATTGAATTTTTTGAGGAAGGGCAATGAGGGTAGTGCATTTGATATGGTCTACATGGATTTTAGCAAAGCTTTTGACAAAATCCCTTCTGGCAGCTTGGTCAGAAAAGTAAAAGCCCATGGGATCCAAGGCAAAGTGGCAATTTGGATCCAAAATTGGCTCAGTGGCAAGAAGCAAAGTGGAATGGTTGAGTATTTTTGTGACTGAATGGCTGCAGGGCTCAGTACTAGGTCCCTTGCTCTTTGTGGTATATATCAATGATTTAGACTTCAATCTAAGGCAGCATGATTGAGAAGTTTGCATCTGATACAAAAATTAACTGTGTGGTTGAGGAAGAAAGCTGTAGACTGCGGGAAGATATCAACGGACTGGTCAGGTGAGCAGAAAAGTGGCAAATGGAATTCAATCCGGAGAAGTGTGAGGTAATATATTTGGGGAGGGCTAACAAGGCAAGGGAATGCACAATAAATGGTAGAATACTGAGAAATGTAGAGGGACAGAGGGACCTTGGAGTGCATGTCCACAGATCCCTGAAGGTAGCAGCACAGGTAGATAAGGTGGTTAAGAAGTCATACAGGTTATTTTCCATTATGAGCAAAGGCATAGCATATAAGAGCAGGGAGGTTATGCTTGAACTCTACAAAACACTAGTTAGGCAACAGTTAGAGTACTGTTTACAGTTCTGGTCACCACATTACAAGTAAGATGTGATTGCACAGGAGAGGGTACAGAGGAGATTTACAAGGATGTTGCCTGTACTGGAGAATTTTAGCTATGAGGAACAATTGGATAGGCTGGGGTTGTTTTCTTTGCAACAGAGGAGGCTGAGGGGAAACTTAATTGAGGTGTATAAAATTATGAGGGGCCTAGACGGAGTGGATAGGAAGTATCTATTTCCTTTAGCAGAGAGCTCAGGAACCAGGGGGCATAGATTTTAAATAATTGGTAGAAGGATTAGAGGGGAGTTGGAGAACTTTTTTCACCCAGAGGCTGGTCTGGGAATTGGAATGGGAGTGACAGTTGATTTTGTCAAAGGGCGCAGGGTCTGGGCGCGTTCCCTTATGGCAGCAGCTAACTCCGACATTCCCTCCCTCATGTGCCCTGACAGTGTTTCAACTACCTGCGACATTCCCTCCCTCATGTGCACCGACATTGTATCAGCTGCCTATGACATTTCCTCCCTCATGTGTCCGGACAATGTTCCCATTTCTCGTGAGAGTGTTGTTACTTCTCTCGACAGTCCCGATACCTCATCATCCACCCCTCTGATGGTGTCAAGGGGTGATCGTGTAAGGTCAATGCTCTCCACACTCATTGCCATCCCCTCAATCATATCTGTTGGATCCTGCACCTCAGGAGAGTGATGTCAAGCTCTCCTTCCCCTCATCACCCTGAGTGTGCCTCGCTGCACCCCACTAGAATCCCCAGCCTTGGACTGTGAGAAACCATGGAATGTCCCAACGCTCGTACCACTCAGGAAAGGGCCTGGCACCTCAATGGGCAGCACCAGCACCTCCTCCAGAGTGAGTACAACAGTGAGAGCTTCATCCATCACCTCCCCTTCCCCCTCACCCCCATGCTCTTGGTCTGGAAGATGGGATTGGAAAAAGTTCTCCTCTTTAACCTCGTCCGCCTTTGAATAATCTTCTGCATCAGCTTCAGCCTCGTCAGGGTTGGCCTCAAGTTCTGCAAAACATAACAGAACAGACAAATGGTCAGCAGCAGAGGAGGGGACAGGGTGGCATGAGTAGGCTCACACAGCGCAGGCAGCAGGCTCATTTGAAGAGCCACAATGAATTTTTGATGCACATTGCATCAACCAAAGCGTAGCTGATGGAGACATCCTCAAGAACCAAAGCATGGCTAGCCTGTGCAGTACTTCACATTTAGTAAAGCCAGACTGTGAAATTTGCAGTACTTACCCTCTCCCTCGAGTGTGGGCTCAGCTTGTGCAGTGGTGGTGGTTGCTTTTCTCCAGGCAGGACCCATCAGAGCAGTGACCCTCTCTTCCAAGGGTGTCAATAGGTGCAGATTTTCCGAGTCTCCTCCTGTTCGAGTTCTTTCCCTTTTGTTGTGTGCCACCTTCCTCTATTTGGTGTATGTAGCACACAAATCACTGACTCCACACGGTCTGGTGTAAATCTAACTGCTGTGACCTTCGTCCTTTATTGTTCAGCTCCAGAGTGCCTCTCAGGTGTGGTGGTCAGCCTTATATAGCACCTGCTGCAGGTACTACCAGGGTTTCCCACCACAGCGTCCTCTGTGGTGTGGCATAGTGCTTACATTACATTTAAGGTACTGGGACGATACACACATCATTACATAACATCATCTTCCCCCCCACCAGGACGCAGGACAACGATACACACATCATTAACATAACATCACACTTGTCCAATGGAAGGCAGGTGGGCATAGACAGTGCGTTAGTATGGTACATATTATCTGGTACATTAACTGGTTATTGACTGGTAACGGATCCTTGATTTCCTTGTTAGCCGTTATCATTAATTGTACTTCATCCATTATTTTACACAAATACAGTGGCCATTCAGCATTAAAAAAGTAATTCTTATTATAAATTCACTATTTCACATTAACATAGCTCATTTTAGACTCGCTCTGCCTTACAGAAGTCCTTTGTGGGGACCACCTCTTGGTAAGGCCCTTTTAAGACTCCCGGGTGCATTTCCTTTTTAAGGCGCCATCTTTGATGCAGGAGGATTCCACGAGGCTTCTCCTTGGGCGCCGCCATCTTTGATGCTCTGCTGCTCCGACATGATGCTGCCGCCATCTTCTTCTCCGCCG
Organism: Pristiophorus japonicus; assembly: GCF_044704955.1. Taxonomy (NCBI): domain Eukaryota; kingdom Metazoa; phylum Chordata; class Chondrichthyes; family Pristiophoridae; genus Pristiophorus; species Pristiophorus japonicus. Next base: position 52,410,630 of record NC_091980.1, on the reverse strand, counting down.
CTCCGGATGCCCTCCGCCGTCGCAGCCTCCGCTCCCCTCCGCTGCCACCTGACTTGCCGCCTCTCCTGCGGCCATCGTGGCCTCTCCAGCGACCACACTTGCCGCGTCCCCCGCGGCCTCCGTAGCCGCCGACCTCCAGCTGCTGCCGCCGTCTGACACTAACAGCTCCTCGGCGGGGCTCTTCCGAACCGCCGGCCATCCTGGATCCCTCGCACCCCGCCGGCTCACTCCCCCCCCCCCCCCTATGCCCCTCTGTGCAGGGCTGCTTGCCTGTGGGGACTGAGGCTGTGGGATCTGTGTGTGAGGTCCGGGGCTGGGGCTTGCTTGTGGGGGCTGGGGCTGCAGGATCTCGGTGTGAGGTCCAGGCCTGGGACTTGCCTGTGGGGGGATTGAGGCTGCAGCTCCAGTTCGGTCAGCGCTGCTCTCTGGGGACCCGGGGCATGGCAGCACCCCGGGGAGCAACAGCCTGTGGAGGAATGAAGTCTTCCCAGCTCCCACGGACCGTCCCCATCCACCACCGGCCGAGGAGTGTCGGCCCATCGCCTGCAACGACCCACAAAGGTAAAGCGTGCGTCTCGACCCCTTGGGATACCTGCACCATCGCTCTGCCAAGAACAGGTATCAGTTCCCTGGTGTAGGTACGCAGCTTCGCCGTGACCGGGACCAGCTTGGGTCGTGCAGCTGGGTTAATCCACAGTTTATCAAAAGTTCTCCGACTCATCAACGACGGACCCGAGCCTGTGTCCACTTCCATACTCACTGGGACTCCGTTGATTTTTACTTCCCTTATCACTGGGGGCGAATCGTCACTACACGTGTGCAGTCCAAACACGTCATCATCTTCTACCTGCTCCTCGCTGAACAGTAGATCATCCCCCATCTCTTCAGCCACATGGTGAGTCTGATTTCTTTTACACATACGCTGAAGGTGGCCTTTCAGGTGGCAGGTATTGCACGTGTATTCCACAAACCTGCACCGGTGAGCCCCATGGCTTCCTCCACAATGCCAGCATGGTGCTGCTTGATTGGCCCCCCTCAGCGGACTCTGAGTTCCAGGATCCCGAGGTCCGTGCTCTCTGCCCCGGGCAGAGCCACGTTCTGCAGTTTTGCCCGTGGTGGGCACTATCCTGTGGACAGTGCCTGCCGGGTTCGAGACTGTGTGGATTATTTGCTTGGTGCTGCAAGTCGAGGTCATATATGCCCGGCTGATGGTGATGGCCTTTGTCAGAGTGACTGTGGATTCCGTGGCCAGCAGCTTGTGAAGGAGGCCCTCGTGGCCAAACCCCATGACGAAAACGTCCCGCAAAGCCTCATCAAGGTATGCACCAAAATCACACGGCGCCGCGAGTCTCCTGAGGTCCGCAGCATATTTGGTGATATCCTGGCCCTCGGGTCTGCAGTGATGGTAAAATTTGTATCTGGCCGTGAGGATGCTCTCCTTCGGTTTCAACTGGTCACGAATGAGTTCAGTCAGCTCCTCGTATGACTTGTCCCTGGCGCTCCCAGGTGCCAGCAAATCCTTGACGAGACAGTAAACCTCATCTCCACAACTGGAGAGCAATATCGCCTTACGCTTATATCTCATTGCGTATGTGTCCTCCGTCAGGTCGTTTGCTGTGAAGTAGTACTCGAGCCTTTCCGTAAAGGCCTCCCAATCATTGCCCACGGTAAAATCCTTTAGCGAGCCCAGAGTAGCCATGGTTGCGTGGAGTTCGTCCGCTTCCTTGTCGCCAATGTGATGTATGTAGCACACAAATCACTGACTCCACACGGTCTGGTGTAAGTCTAACTGCTGTGACCTTCGTCCTTTATTGTTCAGCTCCAGAGTGCCTCTCAGGTATGGTGGTCAGCCTTTTATAGTGCCTGTTGCAGGTACTACCAGGGTTTCCCACCACAGCGCCCTCTGTGGTGTGGCATAGTGCTTACATTACATTTAAGGTACTGGGACGATACACACATCATTACATAACACTCTGCAAAAATGAAAATATAACTTTTTACAGAGGGTGTCTTTCTGTTGGGTGGGACATACAGATGGTCACATTTACAATTGCAATTCCAGTGAATAAATGAAAATATTACTCACACTAACTACTTGACCAATGTCCTGCCACTTTTTGCACTGGCCTCCAAATCTCGGGGTGGTCACCATTTCACAGTAATCTTCTGCAAGTTGGTGAAACCTTTATGTGTCCTCTGCTGGTGTCCAGTTCGTACCATCTGGCTTAAATTACAGTAACTAGTGCCTCCACTTCACCCTGTAATAAATTCTTGGTCCTTGAGCCGTGTGGCAATATTGTATTGCAGCTCCGATTTTTCCGATGAGAAGTAAAGTTCTCACACTCAACTGGCTCTTTAAAATGGCCAAATGCAGACCAGGAGCTGTACTGGGCATGTGCCCCCATAGCAGGCACATCAAAAACATATTTTTTTCACGCATGCACAGAAGGAGGGGCATTGTTTTTTCGGTGCAAACATTAGGCTCCAACTCCGCAGCGCCAATTTCAAAAATAGAATGGGGAAACTTGCAAGTTATTTTTTTGGAGCAGTCAGGGCCAAAAAAAATGGGCGTAACTCTTGCAATACACCTAAAAACAGCATTGGGGAAAATTGAGCCCCAAGAGCTGGAAAGTGGGTTTAGGCTGGACAGCTCTTTTTTGGCCAGCACAGACATGATGGCTGAATGGCCTCCTGTGCCATAAACTGATACGATTCTGTGATGCAGAGTGCTAGCGACTGCACATGTTGCTTTGTGAGCGCCAGATCTCAATAGTGAGATGTATCATAACCGCAAAGGGATCCACTCACTTAACATGCAGTTGGTGAGCAACCATTCTCAGCACATCATGCTGGTGAATGGCAGCTATCCTGGCAACACCCATGATCAGCGTTCCTGCTGCGTGAAAATTTGAATGGGGCCACGCAGCCAGTTAAGGTACTGCGCACCTAAAATAAAAATGAGAGGGAACATTGGTCATGATGTGTCATTCTGCTCCAGTCTGCTGTGCTAGCAATCTTCCACCCTGGAAATAATGGGCTGCAAGCTCTGCGTAAAGTCCTGTGCAATGTTGGTGCTGAACTCCTCCATGCTCTTTGACAGTGACCAGAGGCTCTCTGGCAGGTCTGCCACTGTACTAAGTATTTCTGTGTGCATACCCATTACCATTCTCGTATAGGCCGCCCCATCGAAGTTCTCATCTCACCACGTGCAGAACCCGTCTTGAAAGAACCCTCTAAAGTACGCACCGTGCCAGTTTCTGAGCATGTGCCTGCGTTTGAGAGCGAGTGATGGTGTCGCTTCTTCTCCATCACTCTCCTCTTGCTCCTTTTGCACTGTTGGCCAGGTTGATGTTCTTGGGTATCTGAAAGGAGAAAGGCACAAGATAGGGTTCTGGGGAGGGGAGGGAAGCAAGATGTGCATGCTCACACCATCAGCAGCTTGTAAGGATTGTGGGATGAGGGGGAAGTAGGATGTGAGAAAGACAGACTTGCATTTATATAGAGCCTTTCATGACCACCGGACGTCTCAAAGCACTTTACAGCCAATGCAGTTCTTTTGGAGTGCAGTCACTGTTGTAATGTGGGAAATGCAGCACCCAACTTGCACACAGCAAACTCCCACAAACAGCAATGTAATAATGACCAGATAATCTGTTTTTTGTTATGTTGATTGAGGGATAAATATTAGAAGAATTAGATATGAAAATATCATCATCTTCAATGATTTCGGCCTCCCCAATCGACACAGCCTCAGTGATAAGGATATGCAGGCTTGCTCGTCCACTGCCGGTTAGGTGCTGCTGCCTGCGGTCATGAACCACGTTGCCAGCAAGAGAGAGGGCAGTGTATCAGTGGGTGTGGTTAAATGAGTTTGGATGATGTGCCTGTAATGATTGAATAGCTGGCATTGTGTGCAAGCTGTGAGACGTGGGTGTGAGGCTTGCAGCAATGGTAATTGTGTGAGGGTGAGGTGAAGCTATAAATGTGAGGTATGAATCGTGATTGATCGAGATTGTTGGTAGGTGAGTGATGGGGGTGTGGTGCATTGAGCAGTGTGTGAGGCTAATTGGTGCAATTGGTGGGAGATGTCGTTTAAAGATGCATTTACTGACCTTGATCACTCATGTGAGGTCATTGAACTTCTTTCGGCACTGGATCCAGGTCTTTGGGGCAAGACTGCTGGCAGTGACTGCTTCGGCTATCTGCTCCCACTGCCTTCTCACTGTGTCTAGAGGGCCTCCTGGCCATCTGCGCATAGAGGTCCTGTCTCCTCCTTTCTATCCCCTGCACAGAGGCCTCTGGTGCTGGGTCTGAGAACCTTGGTGCCCTTACTTTTCTCTGTTGAGCCATTATTCACTCAATTACCTTCAGAAGCAGTTCCAGCAGCCTTTAAGAGGTGCGGACTGCCTTTAAAAAGTGGAGGCTAGCTTTAAATAGAGCTAGCCTCACATGAACTTCGGCTCTCTGCTGAGCGTTCAGCCACTCAGCAGCACGCTCAGTGTTGGGTTGAATACAGCAATCATTGTAATTAGCAGGCAGCACGAAAGTCGCATGCTGCTTACATTACTTTGAACGGCATGGGCCGATTGCGCATTGCAATCCCCGTGCCCGTTTTCGTGCCTAATCTAATTTTTAGCCCGATGTCTTTGTGCGATAGTATAAAATGGGTGATCGCGAATCAACAGCCCATTTTTCATCTTTCCCGATTTTTATTTCCATTGAAGTCACTGGAAATTAAAATCGGGAGAGATGTAAAACAGACCGTCAATCCGTTATCACCTGTTTTACACTATCACACAAAGTCAAAATTGCCCCCTCGGAGTTATAAATTGATCCAAAAGAGGCCTCCACTGAATTAGCTTGGAGCTCCAGTTAATGTAGTCACATCCATCATTTTTGTTTTGGTTATATTGAGGGATCTAAAACTTTCCATGTATTTAGCTCTTTTATTAACCAGCTCTGATATGCAGTTAGTACTAAGTTGTCAAGTGAAAGTCCATACAGGCTAGCAATATAAAGATAGTATTGTTGACCTGTATTACTGAGCTTTCTCCTGCTGCTTATCTGCTATGCCCTGCAGTAGAAACGAGGCAGACTAGTATGTGCAACATTTTAAACTAGCGACAAATGTCAAATAAGCGATTCGTCAATAGGACTATGTAGCCTGTAGATTTTCCTTTGGCTCTGTAATCTATTAATTTTTGTCTGGCTTTGTAACTGTAACGTATAGAAGCTTGGCTGACACATGCAATGACAGAGGGCTCACTCGGGGTAAATTTCCAACTTTGTGGTCTAGGCCTGGAGCCTCACCTGCATAGTGTTCATACTGGAAATTTGTGTGGAGTACATGTCCAAATTGTGTCCCAGCAGGCAGGACTCCCCACTAAGAGTGCAAAGTCAGAAAACAAATACATTTTCTAAACTTATTAGCAACTCTTCAAGTTTTCAAAAAGCCTAAGAAAGTGAGACCTGTTATAATTAAAAGTATATGTAATTAGGTGCAGTGGGATGCCTCTCTACAGTAAAAAGATGGGTAATCATCTACCTGCTGTATTCCTTCACAATACAGTATTCCTTCACAATACAGTATTCCTCACTTCAATATGTGCTGTAAGCTAGGAGATGCATTTTCCACTCCCCAATCCCAAGTCTTCAACATTACTACAAGTCATCCATAACAAAATAGATGAGTTGACGGCACAAATAGATATAAATGGGTATGATCTGATAGAGTTGTGGTTGCAAGGTGACCAAGGCTGGGAACTAAAGCTTCAGGGGCATTTGACAATTCGGAAGGATAGACAGAAAGGAAAAGGAGGTGGGGTAGCTCTGTTAATAAAGGATGAGATCAGTGCAATTGTGAGAAATGATATTGGCTCAGAAGATCAAGATGTAGAATCAGTTTGGGTAGAGATAAGGAATAATGAGGGGAAGAAGTCACTGGTGGGTGTAGTCTATAGGCCCCCTAACAGTAGCTACACTGTTGGACGGAGTATAAATCAACAAATAATGGAGGCTTGTAAAAAAGGAATAGCAATAATCATGGGCAATTTTAACCTTCATATTGATAGGAAAAAGCAAATTGGCCAGGGTAGTCTTGAGGAAGAGTTCATAGAATGTATCCTGAATGGTTTCCTTGAACAGTTCGTTGCGGAATCAACCAGGGAGCAGGCTATCTTAGATGTGGTACTGTGTAATGAGACAGGATTAATAAATGATCTCCTAGTAAAGGATCCTCTAGGAAAGAGTGATCATAGCATGGTTGAATTTCAAATTTATTTGGAGGGTGAGAGAGTTGTTCTGAGCTTAAATAAAGGAGACTACAAAGGTATGAAGGCAGAGTTGGCTAAAGTGGACTGGGAAACTAGATTAAAGTGTCGGACAGTTGATGAGCAATGGCAGACATTTAAAAAGATATTTCATAAATCTCAACAAAACTATATCCCAATGAAAAGGAAAGACGTTAAGAGAAGGAATAAACATCCGTGGCTAAGTAAGGAAATAAAGGATGATATCAAATTGAAAATAATGGCATACAAAGTGGCCAAGATTAGTGGGAGGCCAGAGGATTGGGAAACTTTTAAAAACCAGCAAAGAACGACTAAATAAATAATAAAGAAATGGAAGATAGATTATGAAAGTAAATTAGCACAAAATATTAAAACAAAAAGTAATAGTCTCTACAAGTACATAAAAATGAAGAGAGTGGCTAAAGTAAATGTTGATCCCTTAGAGGATAAGACTGGGGAATTAATAACGGGGAACAGGGAAATGGCAGAGACTGAACAACAATGTTGCATCAGTCTTCACAGTAGAAGACACTAAAAGTATCACAATAATGGATAATCAAGGGGCTACAGGGAGGGAGGAACTTAAAACAATCACTGTCACTAAGGCAGAAGTACTCGGTAAAATAATAGTACTAAAGGTGGACAAGTCTTCTGGACCTGATGGCTTGCATCCTAGGGTCTTAAAAGAAGTAGCTACAGAGATAGTGGATGCATTGGTTGTAATCTACCATAATTCCCTGGATTCTGGGGAGGTCCCAGTGGATTGGAAAACCGCAAATGTCACGCAGTTAATCACACTAGCCGCCTCTAGTGGCTCTGCGGTATTGTCCAGCTCGGTGAAACTGTCCTTGCTTGGCTCTAAACTTACCTATCTAATCATAGCCAACCCATCTCTAGCAATGGCTCTACTTCCTGCCTCAAACCATTACCTCGTAGTCCCCAAGTATTCATGCTTGCTTGTCCTAAGTCCACCTCCAATACCTCATCCTCAGGCTTCCCGATGTGAATAATCCTATGTCAACTCCTCCTCTAGACTAATGGGGGGGCGGGTGGCATTTTAACATGGGTGAGCGGATGGGAATGAGTGCGGATAGGAGGTAAATTGGCCAAAAAATCGAGGCATGTCAGGACGCCGCCTCCAACATGCCCATTTCCGGGTTTTACCTGAGATGGGACAAGGGCGGGTAGCAAATCTGTTCCCAAAAGGCAAGTTGGCATTTTAAGTATGTTACGTAGGCTGGAAGCATCGGATTTAACTTGCTTTGCCACTTCTTCACACAAAGCATCTGTGGATGCAGCTCCTCCTATGTCTCCATCCCTGACAGCATTAGCTGAGTGAGTTCCTAGGATTTTCACTGCTTCCTCTTCCTGCTGCTTCTAGTCTTGTAGCCCATCCTTTCCTGCATGACAAAAGAATGCTTGCTATTATCAGTTACATAAGAACATAAGAAATAGGAGCAGGAGTAGGCCATACGGCCCCTTGAGCCTGCTCCACCATTTAATATGATCATGGCTGATCCGATCATGGGCTAGAGTCCACTTCCCTGCCCGTTCCCCATAACCCCTTATTCCCTTATCAGTTAAGAAAATGTCTATCTCAGTCTTAAATTTATTCAATGACCCAGCTTCCACAGCTCTCTGAAACAGCAAATTCCACAGATTTACAACCCTCAGAGAAGAAATTCCACCTCATCTCAGTTTTAAATGGGCAGCCCCTTATTCTAAGATTATGCCCTCTAGTTCTAGTATCCCCTATCAGCGGATACATTCTCTCTGCATCCACCTTGTCAAGCCCCCTCATAATCTTATACATTTTAATAAGATCACCTCTCATTCTCCTGAATGCCAATGAGTAGAGGCCCAACCTACTCAACCTTTCCTCATAAGTCAACCCCTTCATCTCCGGAATCAACCTAGTGAACCTTCTCTGAGCTGCCTCCAAAGCTAGTATATCTTTTCTTAAATATGGAAACCAAAACTGTATGCAGTATTCCAGGTGTGGCCTCACCAATACCCTGTATAACTGTAGCAAGACTTCCTGGCTTTTATATTCTATCCCCTTAGCAATAAAGGCCAAGATTCCATTGGCCTTCCTGATCACTTGCTGTACCTGCATACTAACCTTTTCTGTTTCATGCCCCAGGACCCCCAGGTCCCCTTGTACTGCAGCATCATGCAATTTTTCTCCATTTAAATAATAACTTGCTCTTTGATTTTTTTTCTGCAAAAGTGCATGACCTCACACTTTCCAACATTATACTCCATCTGCCAAATATTTGCCCACTCACTTAGCCTGTCTGTCCTTTTGCAGGTTTTTTGTGTCCTCCTAACACAGTGCTTTTCCTCCCATTTTTGTATCATCAGCAAACTTGGCTACGTTACACCTGGCCCCCTTCATCCAAGTTCTTAATATAGATTGTAAATAATTGGGGTCCCAGCACTGATCCCTGTGGCACCCCACTAGTTGCTGAATGCCAACCAGAGAATGAACTATTTATCCTGACTCTCTGTTTTCTGTTTCTTAGCCAATCCTATATCCATGCTAATATATTACCCCCAACCCCGTGAACTTTTATCTTGTGCCGCAACCTTTTATGTGGCACCTTGTCAAATGCCTTCTGAAAGTCCAAATACACCACATCCACTGGTTCCCCTTTATCCACCCTGTCCATTACATCCTCAATGAATTCCAGCAATTTGTCAAACATGACTTCCCCTTCATAATTCCATGCTGACTCTGTCTGAATTAATTATGCTTTTCCAAATGTCCTGCTACTGCTTCTTTAATAATGGACTCCAACATTTTCCCAACCACAGATGTTAGGCTAACTGGTCCATAATTTCCTGCTTTTTGTTTCCCTCCTTTTTTAAATAGGGGCATTACATTTGCAGTTTTCCAATCCGCTGGGATTGCCCCAGAATCCAAGAAATTTTGGTAAATTACAACCAACTGCTTATTTTTACAGCTTATTGACAATTCTCATCACTTCTCTTACAGAATTACCACACAGATAGTGAGGCTTGAACAGGCATGCATGTATTACAGAATGCTGTTAGTTTATTTAGTGCACAGGGTGATGCCTATATTTGTGAATGCACTTTTAAAGTAGATATAGGTGTAATATCTGGAATGTCTCCAATATGTAGAAATGGCAGCTTACAGCCAAACACTTACTTTTGTTGACCTTATGGGCTATTAAATCTTGTTCTGCATGGAAGAGGAATGCTGGGGATTATGAAGTTGCCACTCACTCACTATTTGTGACATTTTTCATCTGGTGCTGCTAGCTGCTGTATTGGCAAGTCTCATATCACCCACTCTCACTATGACATTCTCCTGTACTTAATTTTAATGAGTAGAAGATTTATATCACTTTCTAAGAAGTTTGCAGCTCATTCCTGTTGGAGCCATGTCATCACCTTCCAACTGCTGGTTTTGCTTTAAATGTTGCAGCTGCATGCTCAGAAGTACATCCTCTGACTCCCAGACATATTTTCCAGCCCTGTCATGCAGCAACTGCTCATGAGACTCGTGCATTTGTTCCGCTGAGTAATAGTCTAATGAGCTGATTTCTGGCATCATTCTGCCATTGGGCAACAACAACAACTTGTATTTATATTGCACCTTTAATGTAGTAAAATATCCCAAGGTGCTTCACAGGAGTGTTCTCAGACAAAAATGTGACCGAGTCGCATAAAGAGAAATTAAGGAGGCAGAAGTCCCGCCCCACTGCACTTCCGGCAGTGGATAATGGAACTAAGAATTCCTGAACCTTTTAACCTTTACAAACTCTTTCATCTGTCACATTCACCGCTAAGCAAAAATGCACAATCAATAAATAAATAATGTTTCATGCTCTTCAATTACCAGCTTCTATGAAAGACCCTGAACAGAACGGCTCTTTACAAGGCTGCACAATAGTCTTGTTGACATCCCGAGTCTCTAATTTCTGCTGCACTGCAGTGATTCATGAAATGGAAGCTGGGGAGGAGAAAACAAATCAAAGAGGGAATCTCCATTTGCCTGCTCTTGTGTGCCTTTTGGCAGCTGACCAGTTGCTTGCTTGTTTTTTGGCCTGCATCAAGCCTTCACAGCACTTCCCCCTTGAATGCAGGATCCTCATGGCCCAAAGGGATACCCATCAGGGCAACAAGTGGGGAGGCGGTGTGGGAACAAGGGTGTGGGAGGAAGCAACAACAACTTGTATTTATATAGTGCCTTTCACATAATGAAACGTCCTAAGGCCCTTCACAGGAGTATTATGAGACAAACAAATTGACACCGTACCACATAAGGAGAAATTAGGGCAGGTGACCAAAAGCTTGGTCAAAGAGGCAGGTTGAAAAACTGGCTTAAAGGAAGAAGGAGGGGAAAAGAGGTGGAGAGGTTTAGGCAGGGATTTCTAGAGGTAAGACCTATGCAACAAAAGGCATGGCCACCAATGGTTGAGCGATTATAATCAGAGATGCTCAAGAGGACAGAACTAGAGCAGCGCGGCTATCGTGGAGGGTTGTGGGGCTAAAGGAGATTAGAGATAGGGAGGAACAAGGCCATGGAGGGATTTGAAAACAAGGATGAGAATTTGAAATTAAGACGTTGCTTAACTATGAGTCAATGTAGTTCAGCGAGCACAGGGGTGATGTGTGAACAGGACTTGGTGTGAGTTAGGATGCGGACAGCCGAGCTTTGGATCACCGCATGTTTAGGTAAGATAGAATGTTGGGGGTCAGCCAGGAGTGCATTGGAATAGTCAAGTTTAGAGGTAGCAAAGGCAGGGATGAGGGTTTCAGCAGCGGTTGAGCTGAGGTAAGGGCAGAGACGGGCAATGTTACGGAGATGGAAATAAGTGGTCTTAGTTATGCTGCAGCTATGTGTTCGAAAGCTCATTTCGGGGTCAAATATGACACCAAGGTTGCGAAGGGTGTGGTTCAGCCTCAGATAGAAGTTGGGGAGAGTGATGGAAACAGTGGAACAGAGTTTGTGGCGGGGACCGAAAACAATGGCTTCGGTCTTCCTAGTAATTGGAGAAAATTTCTGCTCATCCAGAACCGGATGTCGTTCAAGCATTCTGACAATTTAGAGACTGTGTAGGGCATTGAGAGAAGTGGTACTGAGGTAGAGCTGGGTGTCATCAGCGAACATGTGGAAACTGATGCTGTGTTTTCGGATGATGTTAACAAAGGGCAACATGCAGGTGAGAAATAGGAGGGGGCCAAGGATAGATCCTTGGGCACACCAGAGGTAACAATGCGGGAGCAGAAAGAGAAGCAGTTGTAGGTGATTCTCAGGCTATGATTAGATAGATAAGAATGTGTAAAGTCCTGTCCCTGCAGTACAGACTCACACGAGGCACATGCTGAAGTCAAGGTCACTCAGGACCTGCACCTTTATTACACAGTTCTCGAATGCCACACTTGCCTGAGAGCTGTCTTTGTATACCTGTGTAGAACAGGTATCCAGTGTCTCCTGCAAGTGCACTCCTGGTGGTAAGGTAAGCTTGTGGTTACAGGTCATATCTGGTTACAGTCATGTACAGCATGGTAAGATACAGTTATGTACAATAGTGTGAGATACATGACATCACCCTCCCCCAAGGTCTTATTGTCTTTATAGGTTCAGTCTCTCACGTGGTCTACGCTCTCACGTGGGGCGTCTTAGTTGTGGTTCAGTTGTTTGCCTTGGTGCCTGTTTTTCTTTCGGTGTGATTGCTGGTATCTTGCCTGGACTGTCTGTTTCATTCAATATGATTGTTGGTGTCTTGCCTGAGCTGTCTGTTGGGATTGCCCTTTCCTCAGGTTGTTCCCTCCGTCTATCCACCTGGAATGGTGTGAGTTCCACATTTTAGTCTGCCTCTGGTTCAGCAGTGTTGTTGGTGAATCTACTTTTGACTTGGTCTACATGCCTCCGGCAGGTTTGGCCATTGTCCATTTGTACCACCAGTAGCCTGTTTCCTTCCTTTCCTGTTACTGTCCCTGCAAGCCATTTGGGACCCCTGCCGTAGTTTAGCACAAACACTTTGTCCCCTATCTCATTCCACCTCCCCCTCGAATTTCGGTCATGGTACTCAGTTAGTTTACGGCGCTTTGCCTCAATGATTTCATGCATGTCTAGGAGGATTAATGAGAGCCTTGTCTTTAAGATCCATTTCATCAATAGTTGCACGGGGGGGACTCCAGTCAATGAATGTGGACGAGATCTGTATGCCAGCGGCAGTCATGACAGGCGGCCCTGCAGCGTGGGACCTTTGATTTTAAGCATGCCTTGTTTAATGATTTGCACTGCTCTCTCCGCCTGGCTGTTGGAGGCTGGCTTGAATGGTGCCGTCTTAACGTGGTTTATGCCGTGGTCACTTATGAAATTTTGGAATTCTGCACTGGTGAAGCACAGACCATTATCACTGACCAATATGTCAGCAATTCCGTGCGTTGCAAACATAATTCCAAGGCTCTCCAAAGTGGTGGAGGTGGTGCTCGAGTTTAAAATGGTGCATTCGATCCACTTTGAAAATGCATCTACAACTACGAGGAACATTTTGCCCATGAATGGGCCCGCATAATCTATGTGCACCCGCGACCACGGTTATATGGGCCAGGGCCAGGGCCAGGGGCTCAGGGGAGCCTCCCTGGGGGCATTACTGAGTTGGGCACAAATGGTGCACCGTCGAATGCAGAGCTCCAAGTCCGCGTCAATGCCAGGCCGCCAGACGTGGGATCTGGCTATGGCCTTCATGAGAACGATCCCTGGATGCTCGCAGTGGAGCTCCCGGACAAATGCCTCTCTGCCTCGCAGAGGCATAACAACTCGGCTGCCCCACATCAGGCAGTCTGCTTGTAGGGACAGTTCATGCATGCGCCTATGGAAAGGTTTGAACTCCTTGGGGCAGGCATCGCGAGCCTCTGCCCAGTCACCAGTTAGGACACATCTTTTTACCAAGGATAATGTGGGGTCGCTGGCCGTCATGGGCGAACCTGTGGACTCAAAGGCATTTATTGCCATGACTATCTCACAGTCCTGTTCGTCAGACCCTTCCGTGGTCGCCAGGGGTAGCCTGTTGAGCGCGTCGGCACAGTTGTCTGTGCCTGGTCTGTGCTTGATGGTGTCGTCGTAAGATGCCAGCATGAGTGCCCACCGTTGAATGTTCACGAACTTTGCCCCAAAAAGAGGTATTGGTGCATCTTTTTGACACCGTACACGCATGCGAGCGCCTCCTTCTCCACCGTTCCATACCCGCGCTCCGCCGGTGAAAGTGACCTGGATGCATAAGCTATGGGTTGTAATTTACCCGCACCATTGACATGTTGTAAAACACACCCGACCCCATACGCTGACGCATCACATGTGAGAACTAGCTTTTTACCTGGATCAAAGAAAGCCAAAATACTGTTGGAACACAGAAGGTTGCGTGCCTTATTGAAGGCGTGTTCCTGGGCGTCCCTCCAAAACCAATCGCACCCCTTTCTGAGTAGAATGTGGAGAGGCTCCAGCATCGTGCTTAAGTTCTGCATAAAGTTCCCAAAGTAATTGAGTAGCCCGAGAAAGGCGTGCAGTTCCGAGACATTGCTTCGGTTTTGGACTCTGTTGGGCAGATTCCATCAGCGGCAATCCTTCTGCCCAAAAATTCAACCTCGGGCGCGAGAAACAGGCACTTGGATTTCTTGACTCGTAGGCCTACCCGATCCAACCGCTTTAGTACTTCCTCCAAATTGCGGAGATGGGAGTCGGTGTCCCTGTCCGTGATAAGTATGTCGTCTTGAAATACAACTGTCCCCGGGATGGACTTGAGCAGACTCTCCATGTTGCTCTGGAATATAGCAGCTGCCGACCTGATGCTGATTGGGCATCGGTTGTACATGAAAAGGCCTTGATGTGTGTTGATGGTGGTGAGTAGCTTAGACGCTTCGGTCAGTTCTTACGTATATACGCAGATGTGAGATTTAGTTTTGAGAAGTTTTCCTCCAGCGAATGTGGCAAATAGGTCTTCCGCTTTGTGCAGCGGGTATTGGTCCTGTAGGGTGACTCTGTTTATGGTAGATTTGTAATCCCCACAGATTCGTACGGATCCATCAGGCTTCATGACTGGGACGATGGGACTTGCCCAGTTGCTAAATTCCATGGGTGAGATAATGCCTTCCCGCAGAAGCCTGTCCAGTTCATGTTCAATCTTTTCCCTCATCACATAGGGCACAGCTCTAGCCTTGTGATGCATTCTGTGTGATGTAGATTTTGACTTTAGCCCCTTTGAAGGTGTCCACACCTGGCTGAAAGAAATATTCAAATCGACTTAGAACTGTTGAGCAGGAGGTCCGTTCCTCTGACGACATGGCGTGAACATCATCCCATTTCCAATTTCGTTTTACCAGCCAGCTTCTCCCCAGCAGTGCTGGGAAATCTCCGGGGACAATCCACAGGGGAAGTCGGTTCACTGTCCCTTTGTGTGTGACTGAGAGCATGGCACTGCCAAGGACTGGGACGATTTCTTTGGTATAGGTCCTTAGTTTGGTGTCGACCCTTGTGAGTTTTGGTCTGTCGCTTTTGTGCGGCCACAGCTGTTCAAATTGTTGAGCGCTCATGAGAGATTGACTCGCTCCCGTATTCAGCTCCATGTTGACAGGTATCCCGTTGAGTAGGACCCTCATCATTATTGGAGGCGTCTTGTTGTAAGAGCAGTGGCCATTGTTTGTGTTGACCCGCTGTACCTCGGTGTCCCGGGTACTGTCCCCACCGTCTTCTGGTCCGCTCTCCGACCCCTCCGATTCGTATACCAGCCGAGCTGCTGTTTTTCTGCACATGCGGGCCAGATGCCCTGTATAGTTGCAGTTTCTACAAACAGCATGCTGAAATCGACACCCCTTGATGAGTGCCTTCCCCCACACCTCCAGCACAGACCACTTCCATTGTTTCCAATGGATGAGCTGCGTCTGGCTGATCTCTCTTGAGCTTCTCTCAGTTTGTAGTTGATTGCTCGCATTGTGGGTTGATGAGGTGTGAACGGCCGTTCATGTGGCCCTCGATGGCTTCTGGCGCCACTGCCTGCTGTTGAGGGCCTGCTCTCCTACCTTTGTCTGTGTGTGGGGGTAGCAGCTTGTTTCACGCTGTGACCCCCCTTGTTCCGATGTTTTGTTAGTTGTCTTAACTGCAGTGTAGATCAACCTCGTTGTTTCTTCTCCTGCCAAGAATGTCTGTGCAACCAGTGCTGCTGCCTCTAGGGTCAAGTTCCTGGTTTCTATGAGCTTTCGGAATATGCCTGCGTGGCCTATTCCTTCAATAAAAAAGTCTATCAGTACTTCTCTCCTCAGTTCATCGGAGAATTCACATAAGCTAGCCAACCTCCGAAGTTCCGCCACGAAGTCAGGTATGCTCTGGCCCACTCAGCATCTGTAGTTGTAGAACCTGTGTCTGGCCATGTGTAGGTTGCTCGCTGGCTTCAGGTGGTCTCTTACCAGTGTGCTCAACTCTTCAAACGACTTGCTTTTCTAGGTTCTCGGGTGCCAGCAGGCCCTTCATTAAGGCGTATGTTTTCGAGCCACAGCTGGTCAAGAGATGGGCTCTTCTCTTGTCTGCCTTATCATCGCCTAACCAGTCTTTGGTTACAAAGCTTTGCTGGAGCCTTTCTATAAAGTCCTCCCAATTATCTCCAGCATTGTATTTTTCATCTGAGACGTTGGTCTTCATTCTGTGGATTCTGTAATCCCATCCTCGTCGCCACTGTAAAGTCCTGGTCCCTGCAGTACAGACTCACACGAGGCACATGCTGAAGTCAAGGTCACTCAGGACCTGCTCCTTTATTCTCGAATGCCACACTTGCCTGAGACCTGTCTTTATATATCTGTGTAGAACAGGTATCCAGTGTCTCCTGCAAGTGCACCCCTGGTGGTAAGGTAAGCTTGTGGTTACAGGTCATATCTGGTTACAGTCATGAATAGCATGGTAAGATACAGTTATGTACAGTAGTGTGAGATACATGACAGAATGGAACCAGGCAAGTGCAGTCCCACCCAGCTGGACGATGATGGAGAGGTGTTGGAGAAGGATAGAGTGGTCAACCATGTCAAAGGCTGCAAACAAGTCAAAAAGGATGAGGAGCGATAGTTTACCTTTGTCACAGTCACAAAGGATGTCATTTGTGACTTTGAGAGCCGATTCAGTACAGTGGCAGGTGCAGAAACTGGATTGGAGGGATTCAAACATGGAGTTGCGGGAAAGATGAGCACAGATTTGGGGGGCGACAACACGTTCAACAACTTTGGAGAGGAAAGGGAAGTCAGAGATGGGGCGGCTGTTTGCAAGGATGGAGGGAAGTCCAGGTTTGGTTTTTTGAGCAGAGGGGTGATGACGGCAGATTTGAGGGAGATGGGGACAGTACCTGAGGAGAGAGAACCGTTATCAATGTCAGTTAACTTGAGAGCCAGAAAAGGAAGTTGGGTGGTCAGCAGTTTGGTGGGAATAGGGTCAAGGGAGCAGAAAGTGTGTCTCATGGACAGGATGAGCTCGGAAAGGCCATGAGAGGCGATCGGAGAGAAGCTGGAGAAAGATGTGAGTTCAGTGCTGGGGCAGGGGGCTTCCTTAGAGGAAGTTTGGCCCGGTGAGCTAGGGGAAGGAAGGGAAGAGACAGAGGCAGCTGAACATATGGTCTCAATCCTAGTGACAAAGAAGTCCATGAGCTCCTCACACTTATTGTCGGAGGTAAGGGTGTAGACTGCGGAGAGGGGTTTAAGAAAATGGTTAGCAGTGGAGAATAGAAGCTGGGGTTTATCTTTGTATTCCAGAATGATTCAGGAATAGTGAACAATTTTGGCAGATGAGAGCAGGACCAGATCTGGCAGTGAATGGCTAAACCGTTCAAGTTTTCATCCCTCGGACTTAAGGGAGCGAAGATAAGGGCTGTACCGGGGGAACGGCCAGGGTGAGATAGAATAATTTTAACAGGGGCTAGGTTATCCAAGGTGGTGGTGAGTGTGTGATTGAGCAGATCGGTTGCTGCAGAAATGTCATGGTGAATGGAGGGCCAAAGGCTGGATATTTGGGAGTTCATAAGTGCAGTTGTAAGAGAGTCGGGAGCAAGTTTCTTCCAGGGGTGGACACTGAAGGAGGTAGGGTTGGGGTAGGGGGCAGGGGTGTGGGAGTGGAAGAGGGTTGTGGGTGGAGAGCAGTACGAGGAAGGGGTCAGAGATGGCCTTATCTGTGATTGACATTGTTATGTCTTGGATAAAGAGTCAGACTAGATGCTGCAAGCTCAAAGTAAGTGTGACCGTAGTCCATTATTACAGATCTCAGAGTGCCTCTCCAGCCTGTGAAGCCTCCTTATATGCAGGTGCTCCCAAGGGATTGTGGGATCCCTTGGGACTCCAGGGGATAAGCCCTCTGGTGGTTAGACATGGTAATTACAGGTTTACATACATAACAGATACGATGGGAATAGTGATGACACGAGAGATGGAAAGGTTGAGGGGGTGGGCATTAATATGTGTTGGGGAGTTTACATGGAGGGAGGGATTAAGGGAAGATAGGAGGCTAGTGAACTCCGAGGAAAGAGAGCATGATGAATTGAGATGAAGGTTGAAATCACCGAGGATGAGAAGTCATTCGGTGCAGGGGCAGAGGGAGGAAAGTTCTGAAGAAATATTGGTAATAACATTTTTATGGTACTTGGGTGGGTGGTAGAGAATGAGAATTTTAAATGATAGGTAAGAGGGGTGGAATAAGGCAAGATGCTCAAAGGCAGAGGTTGCACATCTCCAAGCGGAGTGCATACCTCAAATAAAGAAACATCTGCATTTCATCACAAAAATTACTGTATCTTTGTTTTTCACTTCTAAGTCAAAAATATTTGACTGCTTTGCATATTTTGATTTCAAGATTATTTGATTCTCAATGAATGAACTTGATACTTGTTCCCGGGCAACCACTGTTTGAGAATACAGTGATATACATCTTTCATTAGATGGAAAACATCCTTATTCGTCGCCATCATAATTTAAAAAATGTAATCCATTTGCGGCAAAATTATTGATTCTTCACCCATATCTAATTGCCAATGGAAGAATTATTGCTGTAAAATTATTGCTTTGGGTTTATGAAAATATCTCTTAATGTTTGACAATATAATTATGGAAATTCATACCCAGGACAAATGTTCAACTATGACTGAATGAAAAGATATTTAATTCTATTAAGTTGAATCGCCAGTGTATAATAATGCTAGCTTTTCAATGATGATAATCACACAACCAAACCCATTTTTATAACATTTCCAAACAAAAACAAAAACAATATAGATTCAGAATGCAAGTTTTGAGGAATGATTATCTTAGTCTACAGGGTCAATGGCTCTGCTGGGAGTTGAAGAATTTCCTGGCCAATTTCTTTCTTCCGACCAGAAGTGTCTGGGGGCAGCTTGGGTGCAGTAACTATGGACCACTTTGCTGGAGTCTTCTTGCAGGTATAATGGACCGGTTGTGCAAACACCCTTTCTTGGAATTTAGGATGCGGCTGACAGGGTTTCCACTCTGCTGCACTTGCACCTATAAACTTCAGAGTCCCACTCTGTAATAAGATAATTGCAGTATCAAATTAAAATAAATGTTAAGAAATATAATTAAACTGAATTATAAATTGATCAAATAAATCAATCTGTGAGAGTTTACTGATGCCTAAGGGGACATCTCTAGGCAGGAAACAAGCTGACGAGTAAAGCTATTTGACATGATTTGATCAAATTTAATGAAAGGAAAATGTGGTCAATTAGATATATTGGCAATCTGGCCATCCCACTGAACTTGATAAATAATCCTTTGAAGTAAAATTATATGCTGTCATGTTTTTCATAAAACCTTTCAGGACATTTACTTATTTTACTTTTTTAAAGTTGCAAATAGTCTGTTTAAACACCTCATGTATTTTTAAAACCATTAAGTGTTATTATAGTAAAGTGTTTCCTGTGTAATGACCCATTTTTTTGTGTTCACATTAATAATTAAAACTGTCAGGACCATCACACATAGGAACAGGAGTAGGCCATTCAATCCCTCGAGCCTGCTCAGCTATTCAATTAGACCATGGCTGATCTGTACCCATTGATACCCTTACCAATGTTCCCTCTCATTATTATTTCCCTGTGAGGGTCCTTTAAATTTGCTGCACTGCCTCTCAGTGGCAGCAGTTGGTGAGTGGCCGGCACGGGACCTTGCGATCAGCCGCGCAATCTAGGGGGAATATTGACCCCAATGAAAATCTTTCATACCCAGTCCCAGTCTTCAAAATTTCAATTGGTCCAGCATCCACAGTCTTGGGGAGAGAATTCTAGATTTTCACTCCCTTTTGTGTGAAAAGTGATTCCTGATTTCACTCTTAAATGGCTGAGCTCTAATTTTACGATTGTGTTCCATTGTTCTGGATTTCCCCACCAGAGAGAATTGTTTATCTGTATCTACTCTACTGAATCCCTTTGTCATTTTAGATTCCCCCTCAACCGTCGAAACTCACAGGACTACAGACCTTATGGGAAAGGTTTGGGTTGTTTGCGTCTCCTGTTAGTACCCTGGGGCGCTCGGGCGTGGCACCGCTACCGACTCCCGTGAAATTCCGCAGCAGCGGTAACCGGTAGCGCCCCAGGCCGGTAGCGCCCTGTGAAGCTGCCACAGGCAATGCCCGCGACAGCTTCGTGGCATGCATACCAGGCTGTTGGCCACACACGGGGCGAAAATTAACGGGAAGGTGCGGCAGTAAAAACAGAAAAATGGATGACTTACTGGTCGCGGCCTTCCTGATTGTAAATCGCTCCACTTGTGCGGCGGGCTGCTGCCACAGCACCGCACACCCTGGTGGTCCACAAATGATCCTGTTTCCCGCCCATAGTGTCAGCAGCCTGGCCCTCCCCTTTAATGCAATCTGAGGGCCCTGTCTACCCACCAGCGCTATGTGTCTCACCGTATAGCGCTGGAAACTTCGCATCCCTTTGCACCCCAATCCCGCCCCCGAGAGGAACTGCAGTGTGAGATTTGGTGCTGCACTTCCTGTCGGGGGCGATAAGCCCAATATAGTTCACGGGGTGAGACTTCCACATCTGGCACAGGAACTCCTGCCTCACGGCTGTTACCGGCCCAAAACGGTGCCGAATTTCACCCCACAAGTTTATGCAACCTATTCTCATAATTTATCCCTTTAAGCCCTGATAACATCCTGGTGAATCCATGCTGTAAACCCTTCCTAGACCAATATATCTGTCCTGGATTCAGTATCCAAAACTGAATGTAGATTCCAGTTGTGCCTGTACAAGGCTCTGTACAATTGAAGAATCACTGCTTCACTTTTGTATTCCAACCTCCTTTAGATAAAGGGCAACATTCCGTTAGGTTTTTTTGTACCTGTGCACTAGCTATTAGCAATCTATGCATATGAACACTCAAATTCCTTTGTTCCTTCACCGCTCCTGGGCCTAGAAATTCATCTTGGTCCAATAATGCTTGTTTTGCGCCACTGCCCGAGACAAATTTCTTGCCCCTCGTCTCTCATCTCTCACCTCTGAAGAGTGACAACTTGTGACAGTGTTTAAATGTGTTGTGATATCACAAGGAAAGAACTTACATTTATATTGCGCCTTTTACAACTTCAGGACATCCCAAAGCACTTTCTTCTTCTTCTTAGGCAGTCCCTTGGAGTCGAGGATGACTTGCTTCCACACTAACACGAGTTTTAAGGTGGCTGATGAGACCAATGCAGGATCTACAGACTCTGTCACAGGTGGGGCAGGTGGTGGTTGAAGGGACGGGTGGGTGGGTTGCTTGGTTTGTTGTACACTTCCACTGTTCGTACTTGACTTCTTCGTGCTCCCGACGAGGAGACTCAAAGTGTTCGCTGCCTTCCCGAATGCTTCTTCTCCACTTTGAGCAGTAACGAGCCAGGGATTCCTAAGAGTCGGTGGGGATGCTACATTTTTTCAAGGAGGCTTTGAAGATGTCCTTGAAGCACTTTCTCTGCCCTCCTGGGGCTCGCTTGCCATGATGGAGCTCAGAGTAGAGTGCCTGTTTCAGGAGCCTTGTATCAGGCATGCAGACTACGTAGCCTGTTCATCGGAGCTGATCGAGCCTGGTCAATGCTTCGATGCTGAGGATGTTGGCCTGAGAGAGAACACTGACATTGGTACGCCTATCCTGCCAATGGATTTGCAGGATTTTGCGGAGGCAGCATTGGTGATATTTCTCCAATGCTTTGAGGTGCCTGCTGTACATAGTCCATGTCTCTGAAGCATAAAGGATGGCGGGAATCGTTACTGCTCTGTGGAACATGAGCTTTGTGCCAGGTCTTTTCCTCAGGCCACCGAAGGCTGCACTAGCACACTGAAGGCGGTGTTGGGTTTTGTCATCACCAGCCTGGTATGAGATTGAAAAGGTCATCTAGCAGCTGAAAAATAACAAGGCCTCAGGAGCAGTTGGAATCCCCACCGAAGGAGTAAAGCATGGCGGAGAAGTACTCTTGGAGTGAATTCATGACCTCATCACTCTTATCTGGAAGGAGGAAAGCAGCAGAGGGATCTTGGAGATGCCGTAATCATTTTCAAGAAAGGTGACACGACCGATTGCGGTAATTACAGAGGAGTCTCCCTGCTGTCTGCCACAGGGAAAATTAGCGCAAGAATCCTCCTCAGTCGTTTCGTCCCAATGGCTGAAGAGCTCCTCCCAGAGTCGCAATATGGATTCCACCCACTTAGAGGCATAATGGACATGATTTACACCACGTGACAAATCTAAGAAAAATGTAGGGAGCAGCACCAACCTCTGAACATGGCTTTCTTTGACCGCACAAAGGCCTCAACTCAGTCAACCAAGAGGGATTATGGAGTGTCTACCTCCACCTGCTTCATGATGAAAGCACTTTACAGCCAATTACATTTGAAATGTAGTCTATTGTAATGTAGAAAACATTAATGTACGAAAGCATGGGCCTTACACTAAATATCCGTAAGACAAAGGTCCTCCACCAACCTGCCCCGCCACACAGCACTGTCTCCCAGTCATCAAGATGCATGGCGCAGCTCTGGACAACGTGGACCACTTTCCATACCTCAGAAGCCTATTGTCAGCAAGGAGAGATATCGACGACGAGGTTCAACACAGCCTCCAGTTCGCCAGCGCAGCCTTCGGCTGCCTGTGGAAGGGAGTGTTCAAAGATCAGGCCCTCAAATCTGGCACCAAAGTTATGGTCCACAGGGCTGTAGTGATACCCGCCCTCCTGTATGGCTCAGAGACATGGACCATATACAGTAGACACCTCAAATCATTGGAGAAATACCACCAACGCTGTCTCTGCAAGATCCTGCAAATACCCTGGGAGGACAGATGCGTCAACGTTAGCGTCCTCGATCAGGCCAACAACCCCAGCATCGAAGCACTAACCACACTCAACCAGCTCCGTTGGGTGGGCCACATTGTTTACATGCCTGACACAAGACTCCCAAAGCATGCGCTCTACTCAGAACTCCTACACGGCAAGCGAGCCCCAGGTAGGCAGAGGAAACGTTTCAAGGACCCACTCAAAGCATCCTTGATAAAATCAACATCCCCACTGTTATATATTAAGTACAACTCACAAACACACACAAGCTGTAAGATGGCTGCTTAATCAGGAACCTTAGTCAGGTGATTCCCTTCTTTATTGTTGCAAACAGCACTGGCTGCAGTGCCACAGTAGTCCACCAGAGGGAGCTATATATATTACACTTCTCCTTCCTTAATGAAGAAGTAATCATAACAAAATAATCATCATACATAACTGGCATGTTTATACATAACAAAAGATATGAACTTATTTTGCCATATTTACAAATCAAGCTTAGCCACTTGTTTTCTGTTTCGAAGAGGATACCTTTGCTCTCGAACAGAACCTTCCAAACATGGTGCCGAACTTAGACTCATTCTAGGCTGATCCTGAGGAAAGTTTTCCTCCAAGGGATGCCCTTGATTTCCATTTGAACTCTTTCTAACTTCAGACTATTTGTCTGCCTCACTTGGATTCAGACTTAAATTCTGACTACCTCTTGGATTTGTTTCCAGTACATTTGATGCAGGATATGCTACTGGTACTTTACTTGTATCAAAACTATCTGATGAATCAGAAGTAATTGAATCATTCCAACCTTCAACTACTTTCACGTCTGTAGGTAAAATATGATCAATGTGAACAAACCTAACCTGACCATGATCAAACATCTTGAACAAATATGTGTGAGGACCACATATTTTCACCATTCTTCCTGGTAACCACGTTAACCATTTATGGTGATGGTTCTTCACTCTCACCTTCTGATTTAATTTCACACTTCTCTCTTTTACTCTACCTCTATCATGATTCTCTTTCCGTCTTAATTGTTTCTCTTCTACGGACTGTGCCAAGTTTGGTTTTAACAACGAGAATCTAGTTTGTGGCTGCTGTTTGAGGAACAACTCTGTAGGTGTTTTACCAGTAGTTCTATGAGGAGTATTACAATAGAAAATGAGCCAATTTGTGGTTCAATGACAAACTGTCGTTTCTGTGGATTTGGATTCAACATCTGTTTGATGAGGGCATGTTTTACAATTTGTGCTGTGCGCCCTGCTGCACTATTTGAAGTAGGGTGGTACGGTGCAACCTTGGTATGTTTCACACCATTTATGCTTGTGAACTGTGCAAATTCTTCTGAACAAAGTTGTGGTCCATTATCAGAAACAATTTCTTCTGGAGGCCAAATGAAGAAAATAATCTTCGCAAAATGTCTAATGTTTTACTTGTTGTTATTTTCCACATTGGAAACACCTCGACCCACTTCGAATGGCTATCAATCACAATGAACAATTGTTGTCCTTTTAGCTCAGCAAAATCAATATGTAGCCTTTGCCACATCCTGGGAGGCCATTTCCATGGCTGCAATGGTACTGATGATGGTTTGTTGCTTACCGATTGACATGTCGTACACAGACTCACGATATACTCTATATCTTTATCTAGACCTGGCCATCATAAGTAACCGCGTGCAAAACTTTTGGTCAAGTACATTCCCAGGTGCTGATCATGGAGGTCTCCTAATAATTTGGACTTGAATTTATTTGGTATAACCACTCCTGCACCCCACATGATACAATCTTTATCGACTGATAATTCATTCCTATGCATGAAAAATGGATGAATATCTTTGTCTGTTACCTGGTTTGGCCAGCCATTTACGATGGAATCATACACCTTTGACATAACTGAGTCACGTTTGGTTGCTCTACCAATCTCTTCAGCTGTGACTGGCAATTCATCGATGTATGAAAAATAGAACACCTCTTCCCTATCAGGTGTAACTTGTGATGGGAAAGGCAATCTAGATATAGCATCAGCATGACTGTCTGCTGATCGTCTGTATTCAATATCATATGTATATGCTGACAAAATCAAAGCCCATCTCTGTATTCGGGCTGCAGCTAATGTTGGAACTGGGGACTTTGGATGGAGGATTGCTGTCAGGGGTTTATGGTCCATAACAATGGTAAACTTAAGATATACAAGTATTTGTGGAACTTCTTGACCCCAAAAATTAATGCCAAATCTCTCCTTTCGATTTGCGCATCATTACGCTCACTAGCACTGAGTGTGTGAAGCAAAAGCAATTGGCCTCTCCTCCCCATTATAGTACATGAGGGATCACTGCCCCAACTCCATATGGAGAGGCATCACATGCTAGCTTGATCTCCGTAGACACATCATAGTGAACTAACAAGATGCTCTCTATCAATTTGCTATTACACTCCTTGAATACTGTATCGCATTCTTCTGACCATTTCCAATGGACCTGTTTTTTCAATAGTTCATTCAGTGGATGTAATACTGTAGCCAAATTTGGTAGGATCTTTTTTAATAATTCAAAAGACCCAAAAATGATTGAAGTTCAGTGACATTCCTGGGAGTGGATGCATTTCTGATTGCATCCAGTTTTCTCTTGGTTGGATGTCATCCATCTTTGTCGACTCTGTAGCGTAAGTACTCCATTGAGTTTTGAAATAACTCACACTTGCAAGCAAACACTCATACTCTGTGCTTCTCCAACCGTTTGAGGACTTCATTCAATGGGCCCAAGTTTCGGGCCGCACCTAGAACGGCGCAGCGCCGACCTGGACGCCTGTTTTTCGCGCCACAAAGTGCGCCTAAAAAAAACTTACAGATTCTCCGGCTCCCTGCAGGTCCTCTGGAGCTGGGCACGGCGCAGCATGAGCTGTAGGGGGCGGAGCTAGGTCCCTGCGCTGAAAACAGTGCTGGGACCTCTGCACATGCGCACTACAGTGGGCGCGCATGTGCAGTAGCTCCAGGCGCCTAAAACTGTGTGGGAGGGGCTCGAAGCACGCAGCCCCTAGCCCTGGCCGAATGGCCTCACTGGGGCTGCATGCATAAGGCTCCTCCCATGCCCAGCTCCTGCTTCCTCCAGACCCGACTCGACTCCCGCTTCCACCCCCACCCCGCCCCCGGACCGGACCACGACCCCGACACCGACCCGACTCCCGCTTCCCCCCGCCCCCCCCGCCCCCGGACCGAACCGGACCGGACCCCCCGGACTGGACCCGACCCGCGCTCCCCCTTCCCCCCCCACCCGACCTGACCTCCCTCTCCCTCCCTCCCCCCCCCCACCGACCCTAACCGAACCGACCGACCTCCCACCACCCCCCCGACCCGACCCGCGCTTCCGACCCCCCCCACCCAGACCGGACTCGACCCAACCTGACCTCCCTCCCCCCGCTCCCGACACGAACTGACCCAACCTGACCTCCCTCCCCCCGCCCCCGAACCGACCCGACCCGCGCTCCCTCCCTCCTCCCCCCCCCCACCCGAACCAACCCGACCTCCCTTCCCCCCCCCCCCCCGCGACCCGACCCGTGCTCCCGACCCCACCCCCCCCCCCCCCCGGACCCGACCCGACCCGAACCAACCCAACCTCCCTCCGTCCCACCGACCCGACCTGCGCTCCCGACCCCGGACCCGACCCGACCCAACGCCACCTACCTGTAAATCTGGTGCTGGGGACGGGCCCTGCCCAAAGTCTTGGGCCCGTTCAGCCTCCCTCCCCCTTCTCCTCCCCCCCTTCTCCTTTCCCCTCCCCCTCTTCTCCTTCTCCCTCCCCCTCCCCCCTTCTCCTTTCCCCCCTTTTTCCTTTCCCCCCTTTTTCCTTTCCCCCCCTTCTCCTTTCCTTTCCCCCCTCTCCTCCTTTCCTTTCCCTCCTCTCCTTCCCACCCTCTCCTTCCCCTTCTCACCCCCTTCTCTTTCCCCTTCTCCTCTCTCCCTCTACCCCCCTCCTCCCCCTCCCCTCGCTGTCAGAAACACAGACACTGACAGACAGAGAGTGAGAGACACACACAGACAGACAGAGAGATAGAGACACTGACAGAGACACACTGGGCGGGGCATCCCAGCACGCTGTTGGAGGGCTCCCGGTGCTGCAGTCGGTAAGTAGAAAATGTTTTATTTATTGATTTTTAAAAAACAAATTATTTCTTATTAATTTTTTTTGATTGATTTATTGGTTGATTTATTGATGTTTTTATCATTTATTATTGATGATGGCTCTTTATTTGTAAAAATGAAGTGTTTAATGTTTGTAAACTTCCCTTTAAACCCCGCCCCCCCCCCCCCCATTCCCTACGCCTGATTTGTAACCTTCGCCTGATTTTCTAAAGTGTAGACGAGGTTTTTTCGAGCGTACAAAAATCTTCACTACTCCATTCTAAGTTAGTTTGGAGTAAGTTTTCACTGACGAAACTTTGAAAACAGGCGTAAGTGGCCGGACACGCCCCCTTTTGAAAAACAAATTCTGTTCAAAAGTGAAACTTTTCTAACTGACTAGAACTGGAGCAAACTAAATGCCGAGAATTTGAATTTCTAAGATACTCCGTTCTACTCCAGTTGCTCCAAAAAATCAGGAGCAACTGAGGCCGAAACTTGGGCCCAATATGTTATTATGAATTTGCCTATTTGGTGCTGAAATTAGTGTGTCATCTAAATAACATATTACCCCTTCAATACCTTGAAAAATCTGGTTTATCACCCTTTGGAATATGGCAGGGATGGAAGACATTCCAAACGGTAGCCTATTAAATTGATATCGGCCTAGATGAGTATTTATAGTCAAGCATGATTTGGACTCCTCATCTAGTTCAAGTTGTAAATAGGCATTCGTAAGATCCAACTTTGAGAAGATCTGACCCCCTGTCACTGTTGTGAACAAATCTTGTACATTTGGCAATGTATTGGGGACATTACCCTCTAGAACCTGGTTTACAGTTACTTTATAATCACCACATAATCTTACCTTACCATCAGACTTAGGTAGAACAACAATGGATGTAGCCCAATTATATAGATCTATCTTAGAAATAATGTTCTCAGTCTCTAGCCTTTTGAGTTCTTGCTCAATTTTCTCCTTGAGTGCATTTGGTACAGGACGTGGCTTGCAGTAAACCGATCTAGTGTCCTTCTGTATCCTGACACTCGCCTTGAAGCCTTGGATCGGACTGCCCTTTTCACAGAACGCCTTCGAAAAATTCTTGATGACATCATCCTTTGGTGCAAATCTCATTTCAACACAAAAAATCTCACTCCAATCCAGCTTCAGTGAATCCAACCAATTTCTTTATACTAAGGCAGGCTTTTCTCCTGCCACTGCTAATAGAGGCAAGCTCAGAAATTGATCCTTGTATTTCACCGGTACGTTGATACAACCTACCAAAGGAATGTTCTCTCCTGAGTAGCCTCGCAGCTCTATCTTGGATTTCTCCAATGGGAAATCACGCAATTTGTCGAGGTATAGAGACTCCGGTACTACACTCACGGATGCACCAGTGTTGTTTTCAATGGATATCTTGGTTCCTGCAACAACTATGTGGATGATGATATTTTTCGAATCGCTGTTTGTTAACCTCGTGCTCCTGATGATGTGTAGCTCTAAAACCTCCTCATCCTGTTGTTTTTCTTCCATGCTTTGTAGTCTCTGGGGATTTTACTTATAGCTTTGAAAGTTGGTTGACCCTTCAGTCGGCATGCCTTCGTAAGATGCCCAATTTTCCTGCAGATGAAACACTCTGCCTTCATATATGGACAGCTTTGAGCGATGTGTTGTCCCAGACACCGATAGCACAACTTCAATGTGTTTTTACCTTGGTCAGTTGTTGAGGCCTTGGGGCCCAACTGCCTTTTACTTTTAACCTGCAGGCGATTCACCTCAGTTGTCTGACGACTGGAAATAGTATGAAATTCTCGGGAATATTGGTCGGCCATGTCCATTGACATAACTGTCTGACAAGCTAAATCAAAAGTCAAGTTAGGCATGGTCAATAACTTTCTTCTGATCGCATCATTTTTCGTCCCACAAACAAAGCGGCCACGCAATGCTTGGTCCTGAAAGTTTCCGAAATTACAGTGAATAGATAGCTTTTTTAATGCTACAATGTACTCACTGATATTTTCTTCGGTTAACTAATCTCGTATTCCGAAACGATAACTTTCAGCAACTTCCAGGGGCTCAGGATTATAGTGCTAATCTGTTTAAGAGTTGTGTCCCTTGGCTTGACAGGCACAAGCAAATTTTTCAGTGTTTCTACATCTCGGGCTCTGCTTCAGTTAAGAAAATAGCCCGTTGTCTTTCCAACACGACCCAGTTTATGGTTTTCATCATTGGGAACTTCGATTATATTATTTGTGGTGAAAAACATTTCTAGCCGCTCCACATATTCTCCGAAACTTTCATGGTCACATTGAAACTCCCCCAAATGCCCTATTATTCCCATAGGCACGGCCATCTGGACTCTGGCAGTTCAGACAAATGTGGGCTTGTAATTTACCTTGGATTTGTAGCTGTTAATAAAACAAGGAAGCTCTCAAAGTATCTCTGTCGGTTGGCTGAATCATCCACCAACAAAAATTGCAGCTTTGTTGTCCAATTATTCCATTCTCGTTGCCATTTGTTATATATTCGGTACAACTCACAAACACACACAAGCTGTAAGATAGCTGCTAACATCAGGAACCCTAGTCAGATGATTCCCTTCTTTATTGTTGTGAACAGCACTGGCTGCAGTGCCACAGTAGTCCACCAGATGGAGCTATATATATTATGCCCATCGACAACTGGGAGTCCCTGGCCAAAGATCGCCTAAGCGGAGGACGAGCATCCGGGAGGGCGCTGAGCACTTCGAGTCTCGGCGCAGAGAGCATGCAGAAATCCAATGCAGACAGCGGAAGGAGCGTGTGGCAAACCAGACTCCCCACTCACCATTTCTTTCAACGACTGTCTGTCCCACCTGTGACAGAGACTGTAATTCCCATATTGCACTGTTCAGTCACCCAAGAATTCACTTTTAGAGTGGAAGCAAGTCATCCTCAATTTCGAGGGACTGCCTATGATGATGATGAGAAAACACGGCAGCCAATTTACACACACCAAGGTCCCACAAACAGCAATGTGATATTATCTGATAATCTGTTTGTGATGTTGTTTGACGGATAAATATTGACCAGGACATCGGATTAGAACTCCCTGCTCTTCTTTGAAATAGTGGCATGGGATCTTTTACGTCCTCCTGAGAAGGCAGATGGATTAACATCTCATCCAAAAGGTGGCACCTCTGGAGTGTCAGTCTAGATTTTGTGTTCAAATCTCTGGAGTGGAACTTGAACCCGAGGCGAGGGTGCTACTACTGAGCCATAACTGACACTGTGAATATTACCAAAACATCGGTGTTTGAAAGCTGCAATTGCTTAAACTACCATTTGCTGCAATTGCTTAAACTACCATTTGTTGCTTTTACAAAAAATCAAATCATAGGCAGTCCCGCAAAATCGAGGAAGACTTGCTTCCATTCTAAAAGTGAGTTTT
Source organism: Pristiophorus japonicus (assembly GCF_044704955.1). NCBI lineage: Eukaryota > Metazoa > Chordata > Chondrichthyes > Pristiophoridae > Pristiophorus > Pristiophorus japonicus. The sequence continues at coordinate 52,380,467 of NC_091980.1, read as the reverse complement.
TGCGTGTCTGTACAGTCCAATACGGGAATTACAGTCTCTGTCACAGGTGGGACAGACAGTCATTGAAGGAAAGGGGGGTGGGACTGGTTTTCCGCACGCTCCTCCGCTGCCTGTGCTTGTTTTCTGAATGCTTTTGGCGAAATGACTCGAGGTGCTCAGCACCCTCCCGGATGCTCTTCCTCCACGTAGGGCGGTCTTTGGCCAGTGACTCCGAGTGCCAGTGGGAATGTTGCATTTTATCAAGGAGGCTTTGAGGGTGTCCTTGAAAGGTTTCCTCTGCCCACCTGAGGCTCGCTTGCCGTGTAGACGTTCCTAGTAGAACGCTTGCTGTGGGAGTCTTGTGTCAGGCATGCGAACAATATGGCCGCCCAACGGAGCTGGTCGAGTGTGGTCAGTGCTTTGATGCTGAGGATGTTAGCCTGATTGAGGACGCTAACGTTGGTGTGCCTGTCCTCCCAGGGGATTTGCAGGATCTTGTGAAGACATCATTGGTGGTATTTCTCCAGCGATTTGAGGTGGCTACTGTATAGAGTCCATGTCTCTGAGCCATACAGGAGGACGGGTATCACTACAGTCCTGTAGACCATAAGCTTGGTGCCTTGTTACTGCTTTCAAGGATTTTGTGTGAGTTGTCACTGAGAATTTTAACGGCAGAAGTGGATAGTCTGGGGTCCAGCGTCTGTTGTTTTAACTGTTAAATCCTGCATTGTGTTCAAATATATTTGAGCTTGTAAGCCACATAAACCCAAAACAGGTGTGCTGATATGAAACAGACACTGCATAAATTACAGATGACTGTCATTTGTTTCTCCTAAAAGCCCTTTGTGCTGGAGAATGGCAGCATTGATTGTAAAAATGATGCTATCTTGATCCTTTTTTTGTCTTCAAGATTGGTCGTGACAAGTGAACAATTACCATTATAGTGGTACATAATGATTTGGGCAATTATCTTCTGCGTTTGTGTAAGTTAGTTATAGACCAGTCCATCTTCGTAAAAAACCTCTAGCTTTGAATGACCAGGCTGATTGCGCATGAGTTAGACGAATACAGTACTACAAATTGTTCTTTGTTTTAGTTGTAAATTGTAAATCTCATCCAGAGAGATCAGAAGGACAACTGTTGTGAAAAGTGAACAAATCACAGCAGGAGATGATTGGTAGGGGCTGGGATTGTGGTGCATTGTTGGTTCACAGTAGAAAGAGCTTCATTCTGCATTTATTCTGTATTTTACCTGATCTGGGAATGCTGGACATTACTCAAAGTAGGAATGTGTTGCATTCTGCAGTTATGATATCTTTCGCATGGATAGGCACAAAAACATCACCAAAAATATAAATGTATACATCAGCTGTTATTAAGCTTCTGATTTGTACACGTGACGTGTAGAATTATTTACTACATTTGGTAAGTGAAGGCTGCTGCTTGTGTACTTTGTCCAGAAAGACAGTACATATGCAATGAGTGAGGATGATTTGAATAAATGAGTTGAATTTATACATGCTAAATTACATTGGAATCAACTTCCTTATTGACGGTGTCTTCTGAAGCATGACAAAACTGTGCTTCTTTCATCTGATTTAGCATTTGTAATGCTAATCTAGTACCGGCAGACCTGTTATTCAATAGAATGATGGTTATCAATCAAACTCCAATATTCTGGCTTGAGTGTTCCAGGTTTTTTATTATAAAGCTTGACATCATACACAATGCATTTCTTGTTTGAATATTTATTGTCTTGATTGCTTTGTGGATTGTAGCACAAATATTTTCTTGCAATTGCCCATGTCTCATCCAATATGAATCTTCAAATTAAATTTTGTGCAAGGAATCAGTTTCAACTTGTTAGCTTTTCTGTGTTCTATGTTGGTGCCTTGCTGCAAGCAGTTTCCATTTGATCTGCATTGTTGCATCTCCTGTCAGAAAATAAATACAATGGCCATGAAATTCGGCTCCGTAGCACCTGTTTTTTTTGGCTCTACGGGTGCTGTTTTGTGTCCAAAATGCTGTCCACGCCATGCATGCACACGCTGGATGCCAATTTGGTAAAATTGTTATTGTGGGTGCTGGGAGCGTGCAGCAGAAGTATGCAGAGTAGAGAGATTGTGATGTCGGTCAACATCTAATGCTGATTTGATGCCAACAATGCCATTTTTTACCTCAACACTCCAGCTAAATCCTTCCCTTAACGATGCACAGCTGAATATGTGTTCAGCAGCAGGAAGGACCCCCCAAACAGCACTATTTAAAGGCTGTGTTCACGTTTGGTGCTGATTGATTTCTACTGGATTTTGGTGAGTTTGTAAAAGTATTTGGTGGTTTGCTATCTTACTTAAAGTTGCTGAAGTCTCCAGGGAGTGGTGTGGTTACTTCAAGGCTTCTACTCAGACTAGTTGCTTCCAGACATGGGTGCAGTTGTTTGTATCCACCTTGGCCTGCATCAGAACAGGGAGAATGAGCAGAGGTGACGCAGAGGAGTACCAGCTGCTTGAAGAGGGAGGAGGAGGGGGAAAGGGAGGAGGCAATGAACACAGCCCCTTTCTGGCCGGGCTGTCCATGATCAACTCATCTAACTGCAGTATTAGTGAATGCAACCTCAATTCCCCATTCATTAACAGTCCCACACCTTATCTCTGTTATTGACCATCACGGCATCCTCTTGGCCACAATACTGCACTAACATTTCAAGCCAAATTTATAAATCAAACCAGCCAATATACAAAAGTCAACTAATTACCCTTGTGCATTCCCTCATGTGCCTTTCCTAAGAGTTTTTGTGCTCCTCCATAGTGCTACCCCAGTGGTTACAACATGGCTGGTGGAAGACTGTTGACTTTCGGTGGAGGAGACTGCAGGTGGCCGTGGGAGACCACCTCGATCGGCTCTGGGCCTAGAAGGCTTAGCGTTGAACTACACAATCTCGGCATGGGCAGCATCAGTCTGGGCTGATAGTAAAAGACAAGGGCACTGGCAGGGTGGCAGTAGTGGGAGGACGAATTCTGCCATCCTGAGAGAGGACAGCAGGTTTGTGATCCACGGAGCCACTGCCACTTCCCCGGGATAGCGCCTCAGCAATCCTAATAATCTGTTGGAGGACAGATTGCTGGACTGCTGGACTACTACATTTAAACAAGCCAATGTTACCTGAGCTTTTCCCCTGTCCATTCGCGTACACATTTTGGCTGCCGCTCCGGACCCAAGCCGTTCAATACTTTTCCACTTTTCTCCCTCTTTCCTTTTCTCTTTATCCTTCCCGAACCGTTCCCTCCTGTTGTCGGGTCTCCTTTCATCTCTCCTTTCTCGGATACTCTGCCTTCCGAAATCCCTACCACAATTCTTCATTACTCTTCAACCTTCCTACTCTCCTACCGCTGTCCCAGGCTTGGCTCCCTCCTAGATAAGCCTACAGCTTCCCTCTGTGCCTCTCTTGGCATCCTACGAAGGGCTCATCGAGGCACTCGTCGCTGCCTTCTTATGAGCAGCAACCCCAACACTCTCGCCAACCTTCCTGCCCAGTGCGCCCACTGGGAGCTAATCTTGCCAATCTCCTCCCCGTGCAACGCTGCCCCCCGCCCCCCAGCACTGACCCTGTGGACGCAGGCAGTGCGACAGCCATCGGTGTCTGGTCAGCCATCAGCCATCAGTGCCTGGTCAGGTTTTAAGTTCTTGGGTAGCTGAAAGACAAAGGCACATGGATAGGGTTGTGGTGAGAAGAGGGGGAGTGGGGAAAGCAAGAGCTGCATGCTTACACCATCTGCAACTTGTAAATTAGAAGAGATTGTGGGCTGAGGGGAAGTGGGATGTGAGAAGGAGGATTAGGTATGAGGATACCAACATCTTCAATGGTTTCAGCCCTGCCGCTGGCCACAGCCTCAGCAATGGCTGTTCTAATAATGGCTAGCACCGTCTCGTCAATGGAGGTAAGGACACACAATCACCCCTGTCCCCTGCCAGTTAGCTCCTGCTGTCTCAGGTTGTGTGACAGCTTGTACTGTAAGAAAGAGGGAAGTGTGTTGGTGAGTGTCATGCAATGTGTTTGGGTGATGTGGCTGTCATGGTTGAATAGCTGTCAGTGTGTTTGTAATAGAGCTCCACCTAGTGCACTACTGCTCCACCTATTGGACTACTGTGGTAATACAACTGCTGATGTATATACAATAAAAGGAGCCAGCTTGTGTGCTGTGTTTGTGAGTGATGCAGTAACGAATATATCACATTGACAAATGAGGATAGAATAATCAGATAGCCTAACTGAAATTTTTGTTGGTGGATGATTTAGCCACCCGACAGAGATACTTTGAGAGGCTCTTTGTTTTGCAGAACAGCTAAAAATCAAAGGTAAATTACAAGCACACTTAGCTGAACTGATATAGTCCAGATGGCCACGCCTATGGGAATAATAGGGCACTTGAATTCGTCCCATCATGACCGAGAAAGTTTTGAAGCATATGTGGAGCGGCTAGAAATGTTTTTCACCACAAATAGTATCGTTAAAGTCCCCGATGATGATAAACTGTAATCGGGATGTATTAGAAAGAAAATGGGCTATTTTCCTGACTGAAGCAGGCAGTGTATGAAACCCTGAAAAATGTGCTTGTTCCTGTCCAGCCAAAGAACATGTCACTGAGCACTAGTCCTGAGTGTTATATATGTAAACTTGTATATACCTTGTACAGCCACCAGAGGACTCATTCGCTGGAGTCCCAAGGGATCCCACAATCTCTTGGGAACACAGGTACTGAAGGAGGCCTCACAGGCTGGAGAGACACTCTGGAAACCTGCAATAAAAGACTACGGTCACACTTTACTTTGAGCTCACAGTGTCCAGTCAGACTCTTTATTCATACATAATAACTGGCGACGAGATACAGATGATGAACCCAATGATGCAGAGAACAATGGGCATCCTGGAGAAATTCTCGGAGAGAGATGATTGGGAAAACTTCGTGAAGCGACTCGACCAATACTTCGTGGCCAAGAAGCTGGAAGGAGAAGTGAATGTTGCCAAACGAAGGGTGATTCTCCTCACCGTCTGCAGGGCACCAACGTATGGCCTCATGAAAAATCTGCTTGCTCCAGTGAAACCCACAGAGAAATCGTATGATGATTTGTGCACACTGGTCCGGGAGCATCTGAACCCGAAGGAAAGCGTTCTGATGGTAACGGTTCTACACGTACAAAAGGGCTGAAGGCCAGGAAGTGACGAGTTATGTCGCCGAGCTAAGACGCCTTGCAGGACATTGCGAATTTGAAGGACATTTGGAGCACATGCTCAGAGACTTTTTCGTACTTGGCATTGGCCATGAAGTGATACTTCGCAAACTTTTGACTGTAGAGACCCCAACCTTGAGTAAAGCCATAGCGATAACCCAGGTGTTCATTGCCACCAGTGACAAAACTAAGCACATCGAGTGCTGCTACAATTGCTGAGAACAAGGTGATGTTGTTTTCAAATCGCAACGTACAGGGCAGGCCCCACATGCCTGCAGCTGCACGTCCACAGATGTCTCAGAATCCACCATCAAGGGTGATGAATGCAAGGACATTAACATCTTGTTGGCGCTGCGGGGTTGGTCATTATTTCCATTCATGCCGCTTCAAAGGGTAAGTTTGCAAGGGCTGTGGAACAATGGGACACCTCCAACGTATGTGCCGGCGAGCTGCAAACCCTGCTAAACCTGAAAACCACCATGTTGCAGAGGAGGACAGATCCACAGCAGATTACGATGAAACAGAGCCTCGGACCGAGGAGGCAGAGGTATATGAGGTACACACACTTACCACAAAGTGTCCCCTGATAATGCTGAAGGTTGAATTAAATGGACTCCCGGTGTCAATGGAGCTGGACACAGGCGCGAGCCAGTCCATTATGAGCAAAAAGACTTTCGAAAAATTGTGCTGCAGCAAGGCCTCAAAGCCAGTCTTGACTCCTATTCGCATGAAACTGAGAACTTACACAAAGGAACTGATTCCCATAATCGGCAGTGCTACTGTAAAGGTCTCCTACGGTGGAGTGGTGCACAAGCTACCACTCTGGGTGGTACCGGGCGATGGTCCCACGCTGCTCGGCAGGAGCTGGCTGGGAAAGATAAGCTGGAACTGGGACAATGTCCGAACGCTCTCGTCTGCTGACGACACTTCGTGTGCCCAGGTCTTAAATAAGTTCCCTTTGCTGTTCGAACCAGGCATTGGGAAGTTCTAAGGAGCAAAAGTGCAGATCCACCTAATTCCGGGGGCGCGACCGATCCATCACAAGGCGAGAGCAGTACCTTACATGATGAGAGAAAGGGCAGAGATCGAGCTAAACCAGCTGCAAAGAGAGGGCATCATTTCACCGAACGAGTTCAACGAGTGGGCCAGTCCTATTGTCCCAGTCCTCAAGGGAGACGGCACCGTCAGAATCTGTGGTGATTACAAAGTAACTGTCGATCGTTTCTCCCTGCAGCATCAATACCCACTACCAAAGGCTGATGACCTTTTTGCTACGCTGGCGGGAGGAAAGACGTTCACGAAGCTGGACTTGACCTCAGCCTACATGATGCAGGAGCTGGAGGAATCATCAAAGGGCCTCACCTGCATCAACACGCACAAAGGTCTCTTCATTTATAACAGATGCCTGTTTGGAATTCGATCTGCCGCGGCGATATTCCAGAGGAACATGGAAAGCTTACTGAAGTCGGTCCTGCGCATGGCGGTCTTCCAGGCCAAAATCTTGGTTACAGGTCGGGACACAGTCAAGCATCTGCAGAACCTGGAGGAGGTTCTTAGTCGACTCAACCGCGTGGAGCTCGGGTTAAAAAGCTCGAAGTGCATTTTCCTGGTGCCTGAAGTGGAGTTCCTGGGGAGAAGAATCGCGGCGGACGGCATCAGGCCCACCGACTTGAAGATGGAGGCAATCGAGAATGCACCGAGGCCACAGAACGTGACGGAGCTGTGGTTGTTCCTGGGAGTCCTGAACTACTTTGGTAACTTCTTACCGGGTCTCAGCACACTGCTAGAACCACTGCATGCCTTACTGCGTAAAGGAGACGAATGGGTATGGGGCAGAAGCCAAGAAAATGCCTTTGTAAAAGCTAGAAAATTGTTATGCTCAGACAAATTGCTTGTGTTGTATGATCCATGTAAGCGTTTGGTACTAGCATGTGATGTGTCATACGGTGTCGGGTGTGTATTGCAACAAGCTAATGATTCTGGGAAACTGCAACCGGTTGCTTATGCATCCAGAAGTCTGTCTAAGGCTGAGAGAGCCTACAGCATGATTGAAAAAGAAGCGTTAGTGTGTGCTTATGGGGTAAAGAAAATGCATCAACATCTGTTTGGGCTCAAATTTGAATTGGAACCTGACCATAAGCCAATAATATCCCTGTTTTCCGAGAGTAAAGGAATAAATACGAATGCATCGGCCCGCATCCAGAGATGGGCGCTCACGTTGTCCGCATACAACTACGCCATCCGCCACAGGCCAGGCACAGAAAACTGTGCCGATGCTCTCAGTAGGCTGCCGTTGCCCACCACGGGGGTGGAAATGGCGCAGCCTGCAGATTTACTCATGGTTATGGAAGCAATTGAGAGTGAGCAATCACCTGTCACAGCCCGACAGATTAGAACCTGGATGAGCCAGGACCCCTTACTGTCCCTAGTAAAAAATTGTGTGCTTCACGGGAGCTGGTCCAGTGTCCCAATGGAAATGCAGGAAGAGATAAAGCCGTACTAGCGTCGCAAAGATGAAATGTCTATACAGACAGATTGCCTTCTGTGAAGCAATCGGGTAGCGGTCCCCAAGAAGGGCAGAGGCACCTTCATCCATGACCTCCACAGTACCCACCCAGGCATCATAATGATGAAAGCGATATGTGGTGGCCCGGTATCGATGCGGACCATAAACTTAGTGGCGCCTTCCTGCGTGCACAGATGTAACACATTCTCGCAGTTAAGCAACGCACCTAGGGAGGCGCCACTAAGTTTATGGTTTTGGCCCTCCAAACCGTGGTCCAGGGTCCATGTCGATTATGCAGGCCCGTTTTTGGGTAAAATGTTCCTTGTGGTTGTAGATGCGTACTCCAAATAGATTGAATGTGAGATAATGTCGGCAAGCATGTCCGCTGACACCACTGAATGCCTGCGGGCCATGTTTGCCACTCGCGGACTACCTGATGTCCTTGTGAGCGACAACGGGCCATGTTTTACCAGTGCCAAGTTCAAAGAGTTCATGACCCGTAACGGGATTAAACATGTTACATCTGCCCCATTTCAACCAGCATCCAATGGTCAGGCAGAGAGAGCAGTGCAAACCATCAAGCAGGGTTTGAAGAGAGTAACTGAAGGCTCACTGCAGACTCGCCTATCCCGAGTCCTGCTTAGCTACTGCACGAGACTCCACTCGCTCACTGAGATTCCACCTGCTGAACTGCTCATGAAAAGGGCACTTAAGACAAGGCTCTCGTTAGGTCACCCTGATCTACATGAACAGGTAGAGAGCAGGCTCCAACAAAGTGCATATCATGACAGCGCAAATGTGTCACGCGAAATTGAAATCAATGATCCTGTATTTGTGTTGAATTATGGACAAGGACCCAAGTGGCTTCCCAGCACCATTATGGCCAAAGAGGGGAGCAGGGTGTTTCGGGTCAACCTTTCAAATAGACTCAATCACCGGAAACACTTGGACCAAACCAAACTCACAGACTATCCTGAGCAACCCACTTTGGAACCTACCTTCTTTGACCCTCCAACATACACACTAGTGGCAACCGACACCGCGGTTGGCCACAAAGCAGAATCCATAACCCGCAGCAGCCTAGCAGGACTCACCACACTAGGCAGCCCAGCAAGGCCAACTGCACAGCAGCCCAGTGAGGGCCCAACAAGCAATTCATCAAAACCAGCATTTGCACCGAGACGATCAACCAGGGAAAGAAAAGCCCCAAATCAACTCAGCTTGTAAATAGTTACACTGTTGACTTTAGGGGGGGTGGGGGGAGTGTTGTTTTATATGTAAACTTGTATATACCTTGTTACAGCCACCAGAGGGCTCATCCCCTGGAGTCCCAAGGGATCCCACAATTCCTTGGGAGCACAGGTACTTAAGAGACCTCATAGGTTGGAGAGGCACTCTGGAGACCTGCACACTTTACTTTGAGCTCATAATATCCAGTCAGACTCTTTATTCACACATAACACTGAGCCACTATAAAGCTATCATTTTGGAATATGAGATCAATTCATTGCTGAGGATATTAGTGAGTACATTGTAGCTTTAAAAAGCTATCCATTAACAGTCATTTCGGAAACTTTCAGGACCGAGCATTGTGTGACCGTTTTGTTTATGGGATGAAAAATAAAGCAATCAGAAGAAAATTGTTGACAACCCCTAACATGACCTTTGGTTTAACTTGTTAGACAGCTATGTCGATGAATATGGCCGACCAATACGCCAAAGAATTTTGCACTATTTCCAGTTGTCAGACAACTGAAGTGAATTGCCTGCATGTTAAAAGTAAAAGGCAGTTGGGTCCCAAGGCCTCAGCAACTGACCAGGGTAACAGCACATTGAAGTCGTACTATTGGTGTCTGGGACAACACATCGCTCAAAGTTGTCCATAAGTGAAGGCAGAGTGTTTCTTCTGCAAAACAACTGGGCATCTTGCGAAGTTGTGCTGACTGATGTGTAAACCGATGTTCAGTGCAATAAGGAGAAATCACCAGAGATTACATCGCATGGAAGAGAAGCAACAAGACGAGGTGGTTATGGAGATGCACATCATCAGGTACAAGAGGGTATCTTACAACGATTCGCGATGTATCATTGGAAATTGACACTGGTGCATCTGCGAGTATAGTACCTGAATCGCTATATCTCGACAAGTTGCGTGATTTTCCGATGGAGAAATCGAAGATAGAGCTGCGAGGCTACTCAGGAGAGCAAATCCCTGTGGTAGGATGTATCACCGTACCGGTGAAATACAAGAATCAATTTCAGAGCTTGCCTCTCTTAGTAGTGTCAGGAGACAACCCTGCTTTGATAGGTAGAAATTGGTTGGGATCACTGAAGCTGGATTAGAACGAGATTTTTCGTGTAGAAACAAAATTTGCATAGAAAGAGGATGTCATCAAGTAATATCCGAAAGTGTTCCATGAAACAGGCAGTCCAACCCAAGGTTTCAAGGAGAGTGTCAGAGTAACAAGCCACGTCCCGTACCATACGCACTCTAGGAGAAAATTGAGCAAGATCTCAAAAGACTAGAAACTGAGAACATTATCTCTAAGGTAGACCTAAGTAATTGAGCTACACCCATTGTTGTTGTACCTAAGTCAGATAGTAATGCTGATGCTATGTCCAAGTTGCTATTCCCATCACAAGTTACACCCAATAAGGAAGAAGTGTACTATTTTTCATACATTGATGAACTGCTAGTCACAGCTGAAGAGATTGGTGGAGCAACCAAATGTGACCCAGTTATGTCAAAGGTATATGTTTACTTAGCAAATGGCTGGTCAAACCAGGTATCAGAGAAAGATATTCATCCATTCTTCATTCGTAGGAATGAATTATCAGTGGATAAATATTGTATCATGGGGGGTGCAAGAGTAGTTATCCTAAATAAGTTCAGGTCCACATTGTTAGGATATCTTCATGACCAGCACCTGGGAATGTGCTTGATCAAGATTGTTGCACACAGTTACTTATGGTGGCCAGGTCTAGATAAAGATATAGGGGCCGAAATTCTCCGTCCCCAAAGGGACGGCTACTGCGGGGTTTGGGCGGCAGATCGTAAAAATTGATCGGCCGCCACGGTCGGGTGATTTCAGCACTTCAGCCGGAAACGGCGGGGTGAAGCCGCAGTAAAGGAGGGTTTCCTGTGGTGAGTTAATCAGCAGGCGGGCCACTGGAAAACGACCACCACAGTGATCCTCACCTTAAAAAAATAAAGGTAGGACTTCTTCGGGCAGTGCCATCGCGAGGTATTCGAGTCGGTGTTCAAACATGACACCACTGGAATGTTTCCGCGATCAGGGCCCTTTTGATAGGGAAATAGTTTTATTAATTTTAGTGTTTTATTTCATATTCCACCATCCACTGTATTTAACTTTTCATATAGTTATTAATTATGTGTTATTATATCATATTCCATCATCTACAATATTTAGCTTTTCATATAGTTGTATTAATTATTAGAGTTTTTATGTCAGATGCCATCATTTGCAGTATTTAGCTTTTTATATTGTTTCATTAATTATTTTGGCTCCATTAAATCTACTGAGTGCTGTTCAGAGGTTTCACATACCCATTTCTGCAACTTTCAGGACTGACTCTTTAGTGCAGGCTTGTGGGCTGCAGAGACCTGTTTGGCAGAGTTCACCGAGGATGGAAGGAGTATTGGGAGGGCGACACCTGGTCAGAAGCAGGGCGGCATGCAGGAGAAGGCATTGCCATCAACATCGTGCAGAGAGGCAGCGGGCAAGGGAGGCAACAGCCATCATTCATTCATTCTGCAGCATACAAGTGTGCCCACTATCTTGGCCAGCCCATATCAGGATTGTGGTTGGCTGCTTGGGGACAAGGGATATCCCCTGTCCACTTGGCTGCTCACTCCACTGCAGAACCCCAGGCAGCGCCAGAGTATGTATACAATGACGCTCATTGTGCCACCAGGTGCATCATCGAGCAGTGCATAGGCATCCTTAAACAGAGGTTCCGGTGCCTGGACCACTCTGGTGGCACCTTGTAGTACTCTCCTCAATGGTCATGGTCTGCTGCATGCTGCACAACCTGGACATCATGAGGGGACAGCCGCTGGAGGTTGCGCCAGCAGTAGCACCTGAGGAGGAGATGCAGGAGGAGGATCCCCATTGCTCCAGAGCTAGGAGGCATCGACCCATCGCCACCCTGGAAGGGCCGGGTGCAGACTGGCCAGCATCCTCCTGGGAGGGTTCATCCTCACACATATGGAGGTGCCTGACACCTCCCCTGCAATCTCCCTTCATGCATTTTGTACTGCCAGGTCTCCCCATGACAGGAAACAGTATTGTTCTTCTGTCCTCCACACCATCCATCAATGTCTCCAGCTCCATATCAGTGAACCTGTTGGCTCTCCTTGCACCTCTTACACCAGCCATCCTTCCAAACTCCTTCCAAACTCCTTCCCCACCTAGCTTTAAAAAGGCCAGGTGGCAGCTGATTCATTAGAAACCCTTATCTGCATGCTGGATTTCTCAGTGGTGATAACGCTCAAATTAAGACAGCCACATTGCTGAAAAATGTACTTTGGAAGGGTTCATTAGCGCTGAAATCCATTTGTTCACTTTTGCAGCTGAATATGGGGTGGCCCAGCCACGAAAAAATGTTGGCGCTAATGGTCCCAAAAAGGTGGGGGAGCACCAGCTTTCCAGCGGTACTGAATTTCAGGCCCATAGAATACATCGTTAGTCAGTGTACAACATGTCAATCGGTAAGCAAGAAACCACCATCAGTACCATTACAGCCTGGGAAATGGTTTCCCAGGTTGTGGCAGAGGTTACATATAGATTTTACTGAGCTAGAGGGACAACAATTGTTCATTGTGATTGATAGCCATTCAAAGTGGTACAATTGTTTCTGATGCGGAAAATATCAACAAATAAAACACTAGACAATATGCAAAGATTGTTTTCTTCATATGGGCTCCCAGAAGAAATTGTGTCTGATAATGGGCTGCAGTTTTGGTCAGAAGAATTTGCACAGTTCATGAGCAGAAATGGTGTGAAACACAGCAAGGTTCCATCGTACCACCCTGCTTCAAATAGTGCAGCAGAGCGCACAGTACAAATTGTAAAACGTGCCCTCATCAAGCAAATGTTGAATCGAAATCGAAAGAAATGACAATTGTCGTTGGACCACAAATTGGTAACATTTCTGAGTACCTATCGTAATACTCTTCATACAACTACTGGTAGAACACCAGCAAACCACGAACCAGATTCTCGTTGTTGAAGCCAAACCTGGTACAGTCAGTAGAAGAGAAACAATTAAGACAGAAAGAGAATCATGATAGAGGTAGAGTAAGAGAAAGAAGTGTGAAATGGAATCAGAAGGTTAGAGTGAAGAACCATCACCATAAATGGTTAAAGTGGTTACCAGGAAGAGTAGTGAAGATATGTTGCCCTCGTAAATAATTGATCAAAATATTTGATCATGGACAGGTTAGGCTTGTTCACATTGATCATATTTTACCTACAGATATGGAAGGAGTTGAAAGTTAGAATGATTTGATTATTTCTGATGCATCAGATAGTCTTGTTACAAGTAGAAAATCCTACACCAGGTGTACTAGAAACAAGTCCAAGAGAAAGTCAGAATTTAAGTCTGAGTCTGTGTCAGGCAGACAAACAATCTGAAGTTGTAGAGAGTTCAAACATAGATCAAGGATTGCCCTTGGAGAAAAACTCTCTTCCGGCTCAGCCTAAAATGTTTGACACCAAGTTTGGAAAGTCTGTTCAAGTGTGAAGGTATCCTCTTCGAAACAGAAAACCAGTGGTTAAGTTTGGTTTGTAAATATGGCAAAATAAGTCCATATCCTTTGTTGTGTACAACCATGCAAATTATGTATGATGATTATTTTGTTACGATTACTTCATTAAGGAGGGAGAAGTGTAATATAGAGCTCCACCTAGTGGTCTACTGCAGATGCAAATACAATAAAAGGGTCATGTGACAAGTCACATGATGTATTGGAGCCATCTTGTGTAATGTGTGTGTTAATGATGTCGTAAAGTAGATATCACAATGTGCAAGCTGTGAGACGTGGGTGTGAGGCTTGCAGCAGTGTTAAGTATGTGAGAGTGAGTTGAAGTTATGAATGTTATGTATGAGGCCTGATTGCTAGAAATTGTTGGTAGTGATGGGGTTGTTGTGCATTGAACAGTAGCTGAGGGTAATGGTGCAGTTGTAAGCATATGGCAATTGAAGGTGACTTTACTGATCTTAACCACTCGTCGGAGGTCATTAAATTTCTTGTAGCACTGCATCCAGGTGTTCAGGGCTGCACTACTGGCACTGACCATGATGGCTATCTGCTCCCATTGTCTTCTCACAGTTTGTCTGAAGGGCCTCCTGGCCCCTTGTGGATAGAGGACCTCACTCCTCCTGTCCACCTCCTGCTCCAAAGCCCCCCAGTGCTGCGTCGGAAAATTTCGGAGCCCGCTCATTCCTTTGTTGTGCCTTTAATATGTCATCTTCCTGCTCAGAATGTCTTCCCCAGCCACTTACAGCATCTGCTTCAGCCAGAATGCGCCTCCCCTTTAAGAAGTGCGGGTTAGCTTTACGTGGTGCAGGCTAGCTTTAAGTGGTGCTAGCCTCACACGAATTTGGGCCCCCTGCTGAGCTGTGCAGCCACTGAACACATTCAGCGTTGGGCAGCATGCTATCATCATGTAAATCACCAGCCAGCACAAAGTTGCACTCGATGGACACGGGCTGATTGTGCATCATGATACCCGTACTCATTTTCGGGGCCTATCAAATTTATCTTCACATTATGCTTCATATGTAGCACACAATCTTCCATCACTTCTGTAAAATGTACTTTGTTGTTTGATCTTGGGATGGAGACAACATTGACAAGGCAGTATTTATTGCCTTGAGGGCATTGAAAGTCAAGCACTTAGTGTGGGTCTGTAAGCACATGTAGCCCGGAGCAGGTTGCGGGGGGAAGGGGTGGTGGTGGCTGACAGTTTGCTGAAGAGCATTATTTTGTTTTTATGACAATGCAGCAGGTAATGTTGTCATTATTTCCTGATATCAGCCCACAAATGACCAGGTTTATTGAATTTGGGTTCATTATGCTTGCAATGGTTGGATCTGCACAACGTCTGGGTTTCTGGTTCTGTACAATAACCACTAGCCTACCATAGCTGAATCATCTGAATTGTACTCCACTTTTAAATGTAAAATGGTGCATGTCAGGCAAACACCATTTGTGCTTTCTATACTGACTATTAGCTTAGAGATTTCTTAAATAGAAGGGTAATCAACTGAATTTGTACATAATTCTAAGTATTATAATGGAAGAAACCCATAAACTTACTGGGGTCTGTGAGTTTCACCTTATTCCTGTGTTTTATGCTTTATAACTACTCGTTAGAGGAAATCTAGGAGGAGACTTTTTGAGCAGATGTTTCTTTTTAATAACCTCATGTGTTGACAACTGCTCCGCAATCCCACCTGAAATCAGTTGAGATGACTGAAGAGAATGAAGCAAAATTCAGGCAGAGGGCTACTGTCGCCATCCACCCAACATGCATTTCCCTACCCCACCCCCATGACTTCCCCAACTGCCACATGTAAATGGAAGCGAGGGGAGGGGCCCGAATCCTTGCCAGATCTCTCTTTCCCATCCACCTGTCTTACTGCCACTTCATAGGGTTGCAATGGGGAAGATGGCAGTAGGTCCCAGGAAGCAGTTGCTCTGAGGTGTCCCCATTGAGTGAGAGGGCCTCTTAGTCATTCTCGGAATGTGGGCATTACTGGCAAGTCTGGCATTTCTTGCTCATTCCTCGTCGTCTTTGAGAAGGAGGTGATGGGTCTACTTCTTGAACTGCTGCCGTTCTTTATAGTGGTTTGATACAACTTGAATGGCTTGCTAAGCCACTTCAGTGAGTAGTTAAAAGTCAACTATATTGATGTGGGATTGGAGTCACATAGTCCAAGTGAACCAATTGGGGTTTTACTACAATCTGACAGGTTCATGATCACTTTTGCTGGCACCAGAATTTTACTTAAGATTTTTGAAAGAAGGAAAGCATGGTGGAAATTAAATGCGCATTCTCTGGATTATCAGTCCACTGTGCTACCATACCATAATAGTGGCCTCCCCTCCCTCAATTCTGCCCCAGCACTTATCTCGTGAAATCTCAGTCTCGGTCAGTGAGACATTGATTCGGTGTGAATATCAGACGGGTTCTCTAAAGGGAAGGCAATCTGCTTTACCAGAATATCCCCAAGGTAGTGAAGACAATAATCTATCCCAGGGATTCTCAACTGGGTGTCTGCTGCAGCCTAAGGGTCCACGAGAAGATTTCACGGTGTCCACACCATGGAAGATCAACTCGTTTTTAGCAGTTGGATTTGGGTGGACCCGCCTCACTGCTGTTGCTTGCAGGTGGTGCCCTGCATGGAGGTCAGCGGCTGAGCCTGAGCTTCCCGGGCCTACAGTGGGTCGAGACATGTACTGCCTGAGGGTGCTCGACGAACCAATCGAGAGTGGCAGGTGGAGGAGGAGGATGAGTTGGAGCTTTTGCAGGAAAGCAAAGACTTGGGGCCCGTCACACTCTTCCAAGCCAGCCTGAGGCCTCGGTCTCTGTTTTAAATTGGCACAGGTGGACCTGAAGGGAAAAAAACCCACAAAATTACCCCCAAGCAGCGAGGGTGTAGATGAACAAAGTGTTGGTGGTGCTGGACAATTGGCGCCATTTTTCAAACTTTTTCAGATTGAAATCACCTTTGAGTGCATCGAAGATCTGTCGGAGGGTGAATGAAACCTGGGTCCTGGACGCGAGGGCTTCCATGTGCCGTAAGGAGGGTGGAAGGTTATCCCTATTTGTGTTGAGGGGCCAAGGCCTAGTGAACTTTAATAGTTGCTAATGGCAACCATGTGAGCTGAACCCCCGTCCTCGCCCCTCACACACCCCTTTCTCCAACCCACACCCACTTCTCCCCCACCCCTTCTCTCTCCCTTACACTCCTTTCTCTCCACTGCACCTCTTTCACTCCCCCCCCCGCAACCCACACACACTTCCCCCTACCCGCACCCCACACGCACTTCTCTCCCCCCCGCACCCCACGCACACTTCTCTCCCCCCGTCCCCCCCACACGCACTTCTCCCTCCCCACCCTATATGCATTTCTGCCCTCCCATCCCTTCTCTCCCTCACACGCCCTTCTTCCCGTCGCACCCCCTTCTCCCCCACACCCACTTTTCCCCTGACTCAGTTCTCGTTCCCGCCCACAGGGGCTCCGTGGATTTTTGTTAGCAGAGGATGCGAGCCTCAGAAGTAAAAAGATAGAGAATCCCTGATCTATCCTTTCGTGTTACTGGTGGCAAAAAAAGCTGCTCAATTTACAGATCCAGTGGGTTTGTCAACAGACGGCTCTTATTATGCTGAGGGTGGATTGCATTCACTCTGGTCCTAGATTGCTGCTCCAGAGTTTACAGTACATTGAAAAAAATACACATCCAGGCGGCAACATGAAGGATAGCCAGCAAACTGCCAATAACTGGGAACAGTTGAAATATAGCATTCAAGAACTATTTTTAATCAGCTTTGTTGAGGAAAGTTGCTTTGTAGTGAAAATGTTTGGTCCTCTCCCAGAATGTTTGGTCCTCCCCCAGGGCAACAAGTACATTCAGGAACTGTCTGGCAACCCCTGATCTGCCCCCCGCCCCCCCCCCCCAAACCACCACTAACCCCCACCCCCCAACCCACCTGCGTAACCAAATATGAAAAAAATAGAGCCATAGAGACAATTGGGGCCGAAATTCAGTTTCCTGATAAGTCCTGTTTGACCATGTAGCAGTGTCACCACCGCTCGCAAAATTCTCCTCGGTGGTTTTTCCAGCGGTCCTCACTGCTGCCCAGCTGCTGCCGAACCCTCCTAAATGCGTAATCAAAGTACGCACCGCCGTTCTCCCGCCCCGCAAACAAAATTCACCTAAAAAAATCTTGCGGCCGCCGTGCGGTGCCCCTGACAGTTTTTTCTGTCGGTGCATTGTTTGCAGTGCGTGTAAAATGGCAGCGCGGTCGCCATTAAAGGGGAGGGCGCAATACCGCGGCCGCCATCTTATTTTTTTTGTCGGCCGACTGCCAGGTCAGCCAGACAATTATACCCCCAGGTTCGGCCGGGCCGCCAACAGACAGTCTGCCACCCACTCTTGGGTGCCAGGCCACTGGCCCAACCGAAACCCTCCCTGGTGGCCCAGTGGACCTAACTAAAATAATCACAGAGGTCGCAGCGGCTCTCCCCTTTAAGTGAAAGGGAGAGATGTGATGACATCATCAGCACTACGCTGATGACCGACAGCGGCAGACACTCCTCCCGCCCCCACCTCTGCCCCTCTTATGACCGATCCTCTGTTTTCCGCCCCACTTCCGCCCCCATTATGACCAACTTCTGCCCAGTCAAAGACAAAGAGCTGAATTTCGCGCAAGAGGCCACTGCATCTACCGCGGTGGTGAAAACACAGGAAAACTAAGTGCGACCCAATTCCGGCAGGGCGAATTTAGGCCCCAATACCTTCAGTATTTAGGATTGGTGGTTTTCTGCTCTAAGTTATCTCCTGCCAAGAATTTAATCTGAATCTGTACATTCTCATTTTAACCTGTTGCCAGCCAGCCCACTTACACTAGCATAACGTATTTCAATTAAATTGAGTTAACAGAAAATTGCGTCCTAGTAACTTATGCCCACCTTTATTTCACAATAGAAGTTGCTTACCTACAAAGCAACAGGGAAGGCAGAAGGATGAGGAAGAAAAGGAATAAATCCAGGTGACTGTCGCACCACAGCAGTTTTCATGAGACTTGGAGTGAAACACTGGCGTGAAGTACAAATTTCACTTCCAGATTTTCTCCTGGGTTTTTCACTTGTAGCAGCACCCGGGATGTCTTGAGGCTCAGATGATTGGCCTCCACAACCACAACCATTTTTCTTTGTGCTAGGTATGACTTTAGCCAATGGAGAATTTTCCCCCTAATTCCCACTGACTTTAATTTTACTTGAGCTCCTTGATGCCACATTCGGTTAAATTCTGTCTCGATGTTCAGCTCTTTTGTCCATGTTTGGAACAAGGCTGAAATGAGGTCTGGAGCCGAGTGGTGCTGGCGGAATCCAAACTGAGCATCGGCGAGCAGGTTATTGATGAATAAGTGCCGCTTGATAGCACTGTCGATGGCCCCTTCCATCACTTTGATGATTGAAAGTAGACTGATCGACCAGTAATTGATCAGATTGGATGTCCTACTTTTTATGGACAGGACATGCATGGGCAGTTTTCCACATTATCGGGTAGATGCCAGTATTGTAGCTGTACTGGAACAGCTTGGCTAGAGACATGGCTACTTCTGGAACACAGGTCTTCAGCATGACAGCTGAGATTTTGTTGGGGCCCATAGACTTTGCTGTATCCAGTGCGCTCAGCAATTTCTTGATGTCACGTGTAGTGAATCGAATTATCTGAAGTCTGGCTTCTGTGATGGTGGGGACCTCAGGAGGAAGCCTAGGTGGATCATCCACTTGGCACTTCTAGATGAAGATGTTTGCAAACGCTTCAGCTTTGTCTTTTGCACTCATGTGCTGGGCTCTGGCATCATTGAGGATGGGGATATTCATGCAGCCTCCTCCTCCTGTTAGTTGTTTCATTGTCCACCAGCATTCACAACTTGATGTGCTAGGACTACAGAGCTTTGATCTGATCTGTTGATGTGGGATCGCTTTCCTCTGTCTACAGAATGCTGCTTCTGTTGTTTAGAAGGCATGTCGTCCTGTCTTGCAGCTTTCCAGCTTGCGACCTCATTTTTAGGTACACCTGGTGCTGCTCCTGGCATGCTCTTTCTACACTCCTCATTGTACCGGGGTTGGGCAGGGGGAATGGTAGCACAGTAGTTATATTACTGGATGAGTAATCCAGAGGCCTGGACTAATAATACAAAGACATGAGTTTAAATCCCACCATGGCAGCTGGGGAATTTAAATTTAGTTCATTAAATAATTATGGAATTTAAAAATATATATGTGACTCCAAATCCACAGCAATGTGATAGTCTTATCAGCCCTCCAAAATGGTCTGGCAAACCTCTTATTCAAGTAGGTGGCTCACCACCACTTTCTCGAGGACAATAAATGCTGGCCATGCCGTCCACATCCAATGAATTAAAAAAAAGGTCCGCTGGCTTGATGGAAATGGTAGAGTGAGCTCCATGAGGTTACAGATTGTGGTGGTATGCATTTCTGCTATGCTGATGGTCCACAGCACTTTATGGATGCCCAGTTTTGAGCTGCTATATCTGTTCTGAATCTATCCCATTTAGCATGGTGGTAGTGTCACACAACATGTTGAAGGATGTCCTCAGTGTGAAGATGGGACATCGGCCAGCTGGGTCAATAGTGGTGCTACCGAGCCACTCTTGATGATGAACATTGAAGTCCCCCAACCAGAGTATATTCTAGGCCCTAGCTACCCTCAGTGCTTCCTCTAAGTGGTGTTCAACATGGAGGTGTACTGATTCATCAGCTGTGGGAGGGCAGTAGGTGAGAATGAGCAGGACGTTTCCTTGCCCATGCTTGACCTGAAGCCATGAGACTTCATGGGGTCTGGAGTCAATGTTGAGGACTCCCAGGGCCATTCCCTCCCAAATGTATACCACTGTGGTGGCACCCCTGGTGGATCTGTCCTGCTGTTGGGACAGGTCATACTCAGGGATGGTGATGGAGGAGTCTGGGACATTGGCTGAAAGGTATGATTCTGTGAGTATGACGATGTCAGGCTGTCAGTCTGTGGGACAGTTCACCCAATTTTGGCACAAGTCCCCAGATGTTAGTGAGCAGGACTTTTCAGGGTCAACTGGGCTGGGTGTGCATTTGTACTGTCCGAAGGTGGTGCCTTGATCGATGCTGTGTGGTCCGTCTGGTTATATTCTTCTTGTTTTTTGTAGCGGTTGTGTACAAATGAGTGGCTTGCTAGGCTATTTCAGAGGGCAGTTAAGAGTCAACCACATTGCTGTGGGTCTGGAGTTACATATAGGCCAAACCAGTTAAGGACAGCAGATCTCTTTCCCTAAAGGACATAATGAACCAGATGGTTTTTTTGTGACAATTTGGTAGTTTCGTTATCACTATAACTAATACCAGCTTTTTTATAAATTCCAGATTTATTTAATTAACTGAACTTAAATTCCCCAGCTGCCGTGGTGGGATTTGAATTCACGTCTCCCGGATCATAAGTCCAGCTCTCTTGGTAAATGCGCTACAGTATGGAACTGAGCCATTACGACTAACAATCTCTGTTTTAATTTCTAGTTTGTACTGAGATAGCTGAGCTCAGTTGCAATAGTGGTTGGGGTTCAACAACAAAACTTGTATTTATATAGTGCCTTTAATGTAGTAAAACTTTCCAAAGCGCTTCACAGGAGTGTTATAAGACAAAAAATAAGTTTGACACCGAGCCAGATAAGATAAAATTATGGCAGATGACCAAAAGTTTGTTCGGAGGTTTTAAGCAGTGTCTTGAAGGAGAAAGGAGTTGTAGAGGTGGAGAGCTTTAGGGAGGGAGTTCCAGAGCTTCGTGCCCAGGCAGCTGAAGGCACAGCTACTGATCGTTGAATGATTATAATCAGGGATGCTCAAAAGGGCAGAATTTGAGGAGCGCAGAAATCTCATGAGGTTGTGAGGCTGAAGGAGATTACAGAGATAGGGAAGGGTGAGGCCATGGAGGGATTTGTAAACAAGGATGAGAATTTTGAAATCAAGACCGCCAATGTAGGTCAGCGAGCACAGGGGTGATGGGTGAGCGGGACTTGGTGCGAGTGAGGACATGGGCTACCGAGTTTTGGATGACCTCAAGTTTATGTAGGGTAGAATGTAGGAGGCCAGTCAGGAGTGCTTTGGAGTATCAGAGAATCATAGAATCATAGAAAATTACGACATAGAAGAAGGCCATTCAGCCCATCATGTCTGTGCCGGTTGCAAAAGAGTTACCTAGCCTAATCCCACCTTCCAGCACTAAATCTGTAGCCCTGTAGGTTACGGCTCTTTCAGTGCACATCCAAGTACATTTTAAATGTGATGAGGGTTTTTTCATCTACCACCCTTTCAGGCAGTGAGTTCCAGACCCCCGCCACTCTCTGGGTGAAGACCTGTTTCCTCATCTCCCCTCTAATCCTTCCACCAACTTTAAATCTATACCTCCTGGTTATTAACCCCTCTATTAAGGGAAATAGGTCCTTCTTATCCACTCTATCTCGGCCCCTCATAATTTTATACACCTCAATTAAATCTCCCCTCAGCCTCCTCTGTTCCAAGGAAAACAACCCCAGCCTATCCAATCTTTCCTCATGGCTAAAATTTTTCTGTTCCTCCACACCTCTCAGTATCCTCCCATGTATTGTGTATTCTCTGGCCTTGTTACCTCTCCCCAAATGCATGACCTCACACTTTTCCAAATTGAATTCCATTTGACACTTTTCTGCCCAACTGACCAGTTCATCGATATCTTCCTGCAGTCTAGAGCTTTCCTCTTCACTGTCAACCACATGACTAATGTTGTATCATCTGCAAATGTCTTTATCATGCTCCCTACATTTAAGTCTAAATCATTAATGTATACTAAAAAAGATAAGGGACCGAGTACTGAGCCCTGTGGAACCCCACTGGAAACAGCCTTCCAGTCACAAAAGCTCCCCTCAATCCTTTGCTTCTTGCCACTGAGCCAATTTTGGATCCAATTTGCCAGTAGTCAAGTCTAGAGGTAACAAAGGCATGGATGAGGGATTCAGCAGCAAATGAGCTGAGGCAGAGGCGGAGACTTGCAATGTTGCGGAGGTGGAAATAGGCGGTTTTAGTTATGCCACGGATATGTGGCTGGAAGCTCATTTCAGGAGCAAATGTGACACCTAGGTAGCAAACAGTCTGGTTCAGCCTCAGACAGATGCTAGGGAGAGGGATGGAGTCGATGGCTAGGGAACACAGTTTGTAGCGGGGAGCAAAGACAATGGCTTTGGTCTTCCCAAATTTAATAGGAGAACATTTCTGCTCATCCAGTACTGGATGTCAGACAAGCAGTCTGAAAATTTAGAGACTGTGGAGAGATTGAGAGAAGTGGTGGTGAGGTAGAGCTGGGTGTCATCAGCGTACCTGTGGAAACTGACAGCGTGTTTTCGGATGACGTCGCCAAGGGGCAGCATATAGATGAGAAATAGGAGGAGGCCTAGGATAGATAGAGGACACCAGAGGTAACAATGCGGGGATGGGAAGAGAAGCCATTGCAGGTGATCTTCTGGCTACGATTAGATAGATAAGAATGGAACCAGGTGAGTGCAGTCCTACCCAGCTGGACGATGGTGGAGAGATATTGGAGAAAGATAGTGGTCAACCGTGTCAAAGGCTATAGACAGGTCGAGAAGGACGAGGAGGGATAGTTTACCTTTCTCACAGTCACAAAGGATGTTATTTGTGACTTTGATGAGAGCCATTTCAGTCCTATGGCAGGGACGGAAACCATATTGAATGGATTCAACCATGAAGTTCTGGGAAAGATGGGCACAGATTTTGGAGGTGATAACACGTTCAAGGACTTTGGAGAGGAAAGGGCGGTTTGAAGTGGGGCGGTGGCTTGCAAGCACAGTGGGTGTCAAAATTTATTTTTTTAAGGAGAGGGGTGATGACGACAAATATGAAGGAGAGGGGGCCCGCAGCTGAGGAGAGAGAACCGTTAACAATGTCGGCTAACATGGGAGTCAGAAAAGGAAGTTGGGTGGTCAGCAGTTTAGTGGGAATAGGGTCAAGGGAGCAGGAAGTGGGTCTCGTGGACAAGATGAGCATGGAGAGGTCAAGAGGGGAGATCAGAGAAACTGGAAAAAGATGGGTGTTTAGGGCTAGGGCAGGGGGGAACCTCAGAGGAAGTTTAGCCTGGTGGGCTAGGGGAAGGAAGGGAAATGGCAGAGGCAGCTGATCGGATGGTCACAATCTTTGAGACAAAGATGTCCATGAGCTCCTCGCACTTGTTGGTGTGTGATGGAGACAGGGGAGAGGGATTAAAGAAGATGGTTAGCAGTAGAGAATAGTAGCTGGGGTTCTTTTTTCATTCCAGAATGATCCTGGAATAGTGAGCTGTTTTGGAAGAAAAGAGTAAGACCTGATAATGCTGTAAGTGGTTTTGCCCTTGGTGGTTTTGAATCACCCCCTTACAACAGTTCTCGACACTGAAATTGTAGTAGTGAACAGAAATACAGAATTATTGCCATATCTTTCAGTCTCAACCGTCACAATGCTTTTATTCAAGTTCAAGCACACACTTGCACCCAGTAAAACACACCCTGATGGTGCAAAACAAACAAACACAGTACAACACATAACACTGGCCCATCTGAACAGGCCCCTAACGCAAAGTACCCACGACTAAAACACCCTGCTTGGATTCAAAAGTGCACCACTGAATCTGTCCAACAGAATTGTGCGTACGCTTATGATCCTTGCAGAAAATCTCCCCACTAAACCCCTAAGGTTTGGTTGGGACACACAACACCCCTTCACACTATGTGGTGGTCTTAAAGCTGTGTGGGCTGGGATAAATGCTCACCAATTACCCCTCTGGCTTACTTGCTGCTTCTCCCGATGAGGCTTATCTTCTGCTTCTGTACCAATCTATGGTATTCAAGCCCAGTCTCAAGGTCAGCTTCCCAGATGAAATAGCGAGGCTCTCTTTGCTCCTAGATGGTGTTTCTTCTCTCCATCCCAGACGGAGTGCTCAGTCATTGTGCATTGAATGACGCAAGCAGGTGTAGAAGAGGGTAAAGAGAGAGAGAGAGGGAGAGAGATATGGCAGCCGAAACCTGCCACTCATGCCTGCAAAATGCTTCTTCCCGCGCCAAAAGTTTAACTGTCCTTTTGCCTGAGGCAGTACAACTGAAAGAGCAAAATCATGTCTTCAGCCTGTTCCTTTGTTACTGCGCTGGTAACTCGATAAGGCTCCAACAGGTCTGGCTGGTCAAAAAGCTTTCTTTGTGTTTGAGTACCGACCAATCTTGTTGATCTCTCACTGATTGCATGCCAAAAGGCCCCGTCCATCAACCATCTTCCTGCCATTTCAGCCATTGTTTCCATTCCACCTTGTCATGTATTCAACTATCATTGCAACCCATGTATAAGCTGACCTAAGTTGTACACCTTGAGAACATTGACCACAAGGGGGTGAACTTGTGGGAGACACTCCGAACCTGGACATTCAGGTATAAAAGGGGAAGCTCCACCCACCTTCATCACTTGAGGTCTTGGTAATAAAGGTAACTGGTCACAGAGTGACCTTCTCTCAAGTATGGGCCTCGAGTGCATTTATACTGTATAGTAAGGACATATCACTGGCGACGAGAAACTGGGATTTAAACCACGCGAGCATGGCCACTAGCAGCACAGAAGAGATGTTGGTGATGATTGGGACGACTTTATTGAAAGACTACAGCAAAGTTTTGTCACTAAGGAATGGTTGGGACAGGATTCAGCTGACAAACGCAGAGCTCATCTCCTGACAGTTTGTGGATCCAGAACGTACTCCGTGATGAAGGACCGTCTAGCGCCAGAGAAGCCGGCGGACAAGACATTCGAAGAGCTCAGTAAGTTGATCGGGGAACACTTTAAACCGGCGAGCAGCATGCACATGGCGAGACACCGGTTTTACACGCACCGACGGCGAGAAGGGCAAAGCGTTCCAGACGTCGTGGCAGATCTCCGGCGACTGGCGAGCCTATGTAAGTTCCCAGATGCATGCAGAGCGGAGATGCTGCGAGACTTTTTTATTGAGGGCATTGGGTACGCTGGGGTTTTCAGGAAACTGATTGAGACCAAAGACTTGACCTTGGAAGCGGCGATTCTGATAGCCCAGACAATTATCTCAGGGGAGGAAGAGACCAGAATGATGTACGACAAAAATCTTGGCTCAAATGCAGCAAATGACCAGGGAGTCAACATTGTTAACGCGGCACACAGTTCTCTAGGCAGACAAGGGAAATCGGACACGCCTCAGCATGTAGTTGAATCCAAAGGGGGAATTCAACAGAGACAATGGCTAGCTGAACGGCGATTCATGCCATCGCAATGGACAATGCAGCCAGTAATGGGGCCATTAACACCTGTTAATGGTGCGCTTAAGGACAGTTACAGAGACAGTCAGAGATGATCGACTGGTAATGGACCTTTTGTTTCTAACAACGGGGCCTCCAGCTCATGCTGGAAGGGTGGAGGCAAACACTGGTCACTTGGCTCATATGTGCAGGAAGCCTGCAGCCATGTTGATGTACGAGGAGGACGGGCCCGATGCAAGCCCTACTAGGCCAAATGAATACTGGGGGAAATCGCTGGAAGCTGAAATTTAGCGAGTTCATATACCAGAACGCCACCGATAATGATGAAAGTGCTCCTCAGTGGCATCCCAGTATTAATGGAGATAGACACGGGGGCCAGCCAGTCCCTGATGAGTATCAAACAGTTCGAAAGGTTGTGGGTGCCCAAGGCCAGGAGGCCAAAATTATTGCCAATTGACGCAAAGCTACGGACATATACAAAGGAGATCATTCCGGTGCTAGGCAACGCCACGGTAGTCGTGACTCTCAAAGATTCGGAGAACAGGTTGCCACTCTGGATTGTCCCGAGGGACGGTCCCGCACTACTGGGGAGGAGTTGGCTTGCTGTCATGAACTGGAAATGAGGCGATGTCAATGCAATTTCTTCTGTGGAGTGAGTATCATGCTCACAGGTCCTGGACAAATTTGACTCATTATTTCAACCCGGCATCGGCACTTTCATGGGGACCAAGGTAATGATTCACATAAGTCCGGACGCCAAGCCAGTACACCACAAGGCCGGAGCGGTGCAGTACGTGATGTGGGAAAAGATCGAATGCGAATTGGGCCGCCTGCTGAGGGAAGGCATCATCTCGCCAGTCGAATTCAGTGACTGGGTGAGACCGATCGTGCCGGTGCTCAAGGCAGATGGGTCGGTCAGGATATGTGGCGTTTACAAGGCCACCATCAATCGGGTGTCACTCCAAGACCAGTACCCGCGACCGAGAGTGGAGGACCTCTTTGCGACGCTATCCGGTGGCAAACATTTTTCAAAATTGGACCTGACCTCAGCTTACATGACCCAGGAGCTGATGAGTGAGTCGAAGAAGCTGACCATCATCATAACACAGAAGGGGTTGTTTGAGTATAACAGATGTCCGTTCGGGATTCGTTCGGCCGCCACAATCTTTCAGCGAAATATGGAAAGCCTCCTCAAGTCGAATCCAAGGACGGTGGTTTTTCAAGACGACATCGTCATCACGGGTCGCGATACTGAAGAACACCTCCACAAACTGGAGGAGGTGCGATGCAGACTGGACTGGGTAGGGCTGCAACTAAAAAAGGCGAAGTGCATCTTCTTAGCTCCAGAGGTAGAATTCCTGGGGAGGAGGGTAGCAGCAGATGGGATCAGACCTACTGCATCCAAAACGGAAGCGATCCAGAGAGCACCCAGACCCCGTAACACGATGGAACTGCATTCGTTCCTGGGGCTCCTGAACTATTTTGGCAACTTTCTTCCCAAATTGAGCACGCTGCTAGAGCCGCGATAATTGCTCCTACGCAAAGGCCGCGATTGGGTCTGGGGGGACAGCCAGAAAAGAGCTTTTGATAGAGCATGCAATTTGTTATGCTCCAACAAACTGTTAACGTCATATGACCCGTGTAAGAAACTTGTGTTAATGTGCGATGCGTCATCCTATGGGTCGGGTGTGTGTTGCAGCATGTGAATGCCAATGGTCAGTTACAGCCGGTAGCTTGTACCTCCAGAAACCTGTCCCAGGCAGAAAGGGGCTACAGGATGGTAGAAAAGGAAGTGCTAGCATGTGTATATGCAGTAAAAAAAAATGCACCAGTACCTGTTTGGCAGGAAATTTGAGCTGGAGACTGATCACAAACCCCTAACGTCCCTTTTGGCCGACAATAAGGCCATAAATGCGAATGCATCGGCCCGCATACAGAGGTGGGCATTCATGTTAGCCGCCTATGACTACATAATTCGGCACAGACCGGGCACTGAAAACTGTTCCGATGCATTCAGCAGGCTCCCACTAGCCACCACTGAGGGGGCAACTGAACATGATGCTGAGATGGTCATGGCTGTTGAAGCTTTCAAAAGCGAAGGCTCACCCGTGACAGCCTGTCAGATTAAAGTCTGGAAAAATAAAGACTTGCTACTGTCTTTAGTTCAGAAATGTGTCCTGAATAGGGACTGGGCAGCCACGTACGGGGCATGCCCTGAGGAATTTAAACTATTTCATAGGCGCAAGGATGAACTCTCGATTCAGGCCGATTGCCTACTGTGGGGAAACCGAGTAGTCATGCCCCAGATGGACAGAGAGGTGTTTATCAGAGAACTTCACAATGAGCACCCGGGCATTGTCATGATGAAGGCAATTGCCAGGTCACACGTTTGGTGGTCAGAGATAGATGCAGACCTGGAATTTTGTGTTCACAGGTGCAACACCTGTGCTCAGCTGGGCAATGCACCCAGGGAAGCCACCCTTAACCCCTGGTCCGGCCCGCCAAGCCATGGTCACGCATCCATGTGGATTACGCAGGTCCTTTTATGGGAAAAATGTTTTTGGTTGTAGTAGACACCTACTCCAAATGGATTGAGTGTGTCATTTTAAATTCAACACATCCTCTGCCACGGTAGAAAGTCTACGGGCAATGTTCGCCGCCCATGGTCTACCGGATGTCTTGGTCAGCGAGAATGGCCCCTGCTTCACAAGCACTGAATTCCAGGACTTCATGGCAGGCAATGGAATCAACCATGTCAGAACGGCACCGTTCAAGCCGGCCTCAAACGGCCCGACGGATCGAGCAGTGCAGATAATCAAACAGGGGATGCTCAGAATCCAAGGGAGTTCCCTCCAAAGCCACTTATCACGCCTCCTTTTGGCTAATAGATCCCGACTACACTCGCTCACAGGGGTTCCACCCGCAGAGCTGCTAATGAAAAGGACGCTCAAAACTAGGTTATCCCTTAAACACCGCACTGTGAAAGAAATTGTTGAAAGCAGGCGTCAGTCACAATGTGACTACCATGGCAGGAATGCGAGGGCACGATGTATTGATGTCAATGACCCTGTTTTTGTCCTTAATTACGCTGCAGGGCCTAAATAGCTTGCAGGCACTGTGATTGCCAAAGAGGGGAATAGGGTTTTGGTAGTTAAACTTACCAATGGACAAATCTGCCACTAACACGTGGATCAAACTAAAAGGAGGTTCAGTAACCCCATAGAAGAAACAGAGGAAGAACACAAAGTAGAGTTTACTCCGCCACAGGTGACCGAACACTGGAACCAAGTGGAGGAGAGCCCAGTCACTGTGGGCAGTCCGGACAGGTCTGAGGCACCGCAAACAGCAAACAGCGCCCAACAACCAAAGCCCCAACTCAGGTGCTCTACAAGTGAGCATAAACCACCAGAGAGACTTAACCTGTGATCCCAATAAGACTTTGGGGGGGGAGGTGATGTCATGTATTCAACTATCATTGTAACCCATGTATAAGCTGACCTAAGTTGTACATCTTGAGAACAATGACCATAAGGGGGTGAACTTGTGGGAGACACTCCTAACCTGGACTTTCCGATATAAAAGGGGAAGCTCCACCCACCTTCATCACTTGAGGTCTTGGTAATAAAGGTAACTGGTCAAAGAATGACCTTCTCTCAAGTATGGGCCTCGTGTGCTTTTATACTGTATGGTAAGGACATATCACAACTGATGTGTATTCCTGTGGGATATGTTTGGACCTGTCCCACTTCAGGCTGCCTGCCCTTCTGCAGTAACAGCCAAATTTGTCCAAGCAATGTCTAAAACTTTAAGTCCAGAAGTATATACTTTTGCTGTCGATGTTTTCGCCGAATTCTTACAATGCTTTATGTGGTCCAAGCAGACCTGGCGGTGAATGGCTAAACCAATTATCCACCACCTCCATTAAAGTCTGTGTCCCTTGAAGTTGAGGGAGCAAAGATGAGGGCCGTATTGAGGGGATTGACCAGGGTGATAGAGAGTAATGGTTTTAATAAGGACAAGGGCATCAAAGGTGATGGTGAGAGTGTGATTGAGCAGATCGGTGGCTACAGAAATGTCATGGTGAATGGAGAGCCAGAGTCTGGACAGTTTGGAGACTATAATTGGAAACTATAATTGGCTTTAGTGCTCAAGTGCTCAGAAAGGGAAAAATCAGCCAGAATTCTGTTGTTCACTGATCTTCACAACACAATGTATGGGCTCAATTTTCCCCAAAGCTTTTCTTTGGCGTATTTGAAGAGTTACACCTGTTTTTTGGGGGCCTAAGTACGCCAAAAAAAAAGTTCTAAGTTTCCCCATTGGATTTCTTCATTTTGGCGTGGCCTAACCTGTCCTTTAGTTTTGGGGATAGAGCCTTGATCTGCGCCAAAAAGATTGGGCTGTTATGGTAACTAGGGACATTGACAATGCGAGGTGAGGCTGCAAAGTGAAACATGCAGCCAGCTCGCAACACATTAAAACACATTGCTTCAATTTAAAAACACCTTAAAATATATTGCAGCAACTTACCTACCGGTTCGCTCCCCTGCCCGACATTCCAAAAAATGGCCATCGATCTCCCGGTCTCTCTCTCTCTCTCTCTCCCTTTCTCCCTCTCCTAAAATATATCTGCTGCACTTACCTGCGCCAATTTTTTAAACTGTCCAGAAGGTTTTTCTGCAGAGGCCACATACGCTGGCCTAAGCAGAACTGGAGTAACTCTCAGCTGGCCAAACTTGCCTAAATGACCAGAATTGGCGCAGGTGGCAGGTTACGCCCCCTTTGGCTGAAAAAAAAACTAACCAAAAAATCATAACTAACTGAGTTACGCTGGTGCAAGTTGATCGGGGAAACTGGGGTGTTTTAACTTAGGCCAAAAAAAGTCTGCTCCAAAAAAACGGCGGAAATCACTGGGGAAAATTGAGCCCTATGTGTGGAGCGCAGGTGAGGACAGGATCAAGCTCAACTCTGATGCAGCTTTGCCATGGTCTGGTACTCTGATACCATGCAACACTTATCCACTTAGATACGTTACTGAGTGCCACCGGTGAAACCATACTTCAGCATGTGTATCTGTAGGAGACAAATTATGGCAACTCAATCCTGTGTAGATAGCACATGACTGAATGATTCCAAATTTGGAGGACAGGATTGTTACAATTTTGAGATTCTGGGAAAGAATAAGTTAGACAGAGAAACAATACGATGAATCCTGTTTTAAATACAGTGACTATTTAGGGAGGAGGAAGAGCATGTTGCTTATTTGAAGTTTGGGGGGAACAAAAGAGGAAAGTTCAGAGGAGCAAAATCATGCTGTAAAGATAGTGATACAAAAATGTTTATCACAGGGGAGAGAGAGTGGTCGGAAGGTCTGGTTGATTTTCAGATGGCAATGTTTTTCTTGGATCCTGTCTCGGAGTATAAAATGTGTTAGATAGAATCTCTGTTCTGAGTGCAGTATTAATGTTTTGGATGTAATTTGGTTTTGTCAAAAGTTTAAGAACTGATGACTGGAAAAGAAGAATTTTATACAAAAAAGGAAATTGATCTTATTGTTGCAGCTTAGGCAATGGAGGAAATTAGATCAGAGGAGATAGTCACTGACTTGCTCTGTTACACATCTCTTCCAGAACCAGGGGACATAGTCTAAGGATAAGGGCTAGGCCATTTAGGACTGAGATGAGGAGAAACTTCTTCACTCAGAGAGTTGTTAACCTGTGGAATTCACTACCACAGAGAATTATTGATGCCAGTTCATTGCATATATTCAAGAGGGAGTTAGATATGGCCCTTAGGGCTAAAGGGATCAAGGGGTATGGAGAGAAAGCAGGAAAGGGGTACTGAGGGAATGATCAGCCAGGATCTTATTGAATGGTGGTGCAGGCTCGAAGGGCCGAATGGCCTACTCCTGCACCTATTTTCTATGTTTCTATATCCACCTGAGCAGAAGACTCTCAATGCTTCACATTGATGTATCTTACAAAATGAAAGAATCATACATACATTCAACATTCAACATTCAACAGCTGATGTGATGCACTTGCATTATTCAGTGAAAGATATGTAGTAATGCACTGTGTGTAGAGCAATCAGGATCGCTCCTGCACATGTGCGTACAATACTAAATAAAATACAAACATAATTCAATATTATGAATTCACTTGGCCAACATTTTCACAGAGAAATCTCCAGTTCTCTTCAAACCATAAAGTCACTTTAACAATGAATGTTTAGCAGTTACACCCAAGAAAGGAGAAAATGCCAGTAACAATACTGAAGGTGCCTACTTACACTATAACTGGAAGTGAGAATACGAGGTCATGAACTACACGCTCAACATGTCTAATCTCAGCAACTTTCAGAAATTTACAGAGAGGGAAGATTGGGACACTTTTGTAGAAAGATTGGAACATTTCTTTATAGCCAACGACCTGGATGGGGATATACTGGCTACACAGCCGAACAAGTGCAGGGCCATTCTGCTTAGCAGTTGTAGGCCCACCATCCATTGTCTCATCAGGGACTTTCAAGCCCCAGCGAAGACAACCACCAAAAGCTATGAGGAACTTGTAACACTCATACAAGAACAACTAAATCCAAAAGAAAGCATCCTCACAGCTAGACACCAGTTCTACACTTGCCGGCGACCCGAGGGCCAAGAAATTACTAAGTATGCTGCACACCTAAGACAGGCTACACAGTGTGATTTTGGAGACCACCTTAATGAAGCACTAAGGGACATATTAGTCATTGGAATCGGCCACGAGGGCCTCCTGCACAAGTTGCTCTCTACCGACATCACGGTCACCCTGCAGAAAGCAATTCAAGTGAGTCAGGCCTACATGGTTTCGGCCGGCGACTCCGGGTGAATACTGATCCAGGACTCTAAACCAGTGAGCGCAGTGCGCCTTCTAAAGGCAGGAAAGCTGCCCCAAGTCCAGCAACCTTGAGTCCGCCACATGGGGCAAACCAGATGGCCCCTGTTGGCGCTGTGGAGGAAACCACAAGGCCCACCAGTGCCGCTACAAAGACTATGCATGCAAAGGCTGCAAAGAGAAAGGGCACCTTCAAAGAATGTGCAGAAAAAGCTGTACTCACCGCGTCTCTGATGAGTTGACTGATCACCGGGGCTCCGACACAGATGAAGGTGAAGCTGCTCAAACCCTGGAAGAAGAGTATGGAGTTTATACCTGCTCTATCGAAAGTTCTCCGTGGACGATAGAAATAGACATTGACGGGGTCCCAGTTTCCATGGAGATCGACACAGGGGCGAGCCAGTCTATGATGAGCCAAATGACCTTTGAGAAAATTTGGATAAATCCTGCCAATCGATCAAAACTGTCTTCTGTCCAAGCGAAGCTGCTCACCTACACCAAAGTTAAAATCCAAATCGTTGGCAGCGTGGACGTTCAGGTCTCCCAGGCCGGCGTGTTGAACAAACTCCCCCTGTGGATCATTGTCGGCGATGGTCCTACGCAGCTGGGAAGGAATTGGATGAACCCGGTCCAAATCAGTCGAAGTGGCGACAGCCCTTTGGACACCAGCAATCGACATCGAACATGGATCCAACACTGCATCTAGAGATCCCACCGTCCAGTTTGACTGCGCGGTGATGACTCCACAACACCAGGGTGAAATCTCCAGGACCGAAAATCCAAACTCCACTTTCCAGGCCGGGGCACAACTCTAAGAGATGAACATTGTCGAAAGAAGTGGATTCCCGATGTCCAGGGCTGAACCTATGGAAGAAAAGACCACCACAGCCTACCTGAAGGAGAGCCAGAAGATGGCGGCCGCACCACGAGGAGCAGAACCTGTAATCAAAATGGCCATGGCCAGACCACGAGGGGCAGCGTTGGAGGAGCGACACGTGGCACCGAGCGGCCAATCGGATTGGAAGGCTCCCTTAAAGGAGACCGGTAACCAAAGAAATTTAAAGGGACAGTTTCAACTAAATGAGGACAAGGACTTTAAAGTTAAAGATGTAATAAAAGGGCGCAAGTATGAAAATGTATGCAATGTAAGCATGAATTGTGATGCTGGTGTAACGAATGTGATTAATGAGATGAATGCTTGTGTAAGTAAAGTTAAGAACAAGCTTGTTATGTTTGATAATTATGATAGAGAGTTTGAAATGCCTAATGTAACCATGTCTGGTGAGACCATGACACCCAAAAGTGATGCAAATGCTGTAATGTATAATGCAGGCTCGACTATGCGAGATCAGAGCCAAGGTGTCATGTATACTGGTAGGACACTGTTAAAGGACGTTGGGTCCTACAGGGACCATGCTGATGCTAGAGGAATCCCCCTGTGGGAGACCCCCAGGTCCAGCAGGCTACATGACCATGTAGCCTGGACCTTTGGAACAAATGTGATGCCCCTGGAAGGGCACACACACAGCCAGTGGGAGCAGACCCACTACAGGGACAGTGGTCAATGGGCAGCACAGCCACCGCCACTGGCAACCTGCCCCAGACCAGCCCTACAACCCCTGGCCACCAGGGCCAATCCCTGGAGTGAGAGGCCAATACTCTCCAGCTTTCCTAGCAAACCCTCATGACCTGACCCTCATCCCAATTGGTGGACAAGGAGCCCACCCAGTCCTGTGGCCCTGCCCACCACCACACAATTACCCACATCACAGTGTATGCACCCTACCTACTGCCGCTGTTGCTACCTCCCTGAGGGATCCCACAACAGTGACACCCACATGGTCTGTATGTGAGGGAGGGGAACCGTATGAAGCCAGCCTCAAGCACAGGGATCACACCTGACACCCACACAATCCTCACACAACCTACCATAGTCCACTACTGATCACCTCCCCAGGTCATGACAATAAGGATATTAAAAATGCTTAGGGGGGAGTGTTATTATATATGCATGCTCG
Source organism: Pristiophorus japonicus (assembly GCF_044704955.1). Taxonomy (NCBI): domain Eukaryota; kingdom Metazoa; phylum Chordata; class Chondrichthyes; family Pristiophoridae; genus Pristiophorus; species Pristiophorus japonicus. The sequence goes on along the minus strand of NC_091980.1, from coordinate 52,345,756 downwards.
TTTGTTGTGTGAAGTCTGTGACACTGTTATGTAACTATGGATGTACCCTTACACTGTACATACCTTACCTGTACACCAGAGTGTGCTGTTGTTGGAGACCTGCACACTGCAAGTAACCCAGTATAAAAAGGAGCTCACAGCTTGGTGTCCTGACTCGAGGAGCTGCAAATAAAGGACTACAGGTCTACACAGTTTAAGTATCATATCCTTCCTCATGGAGTCATTACTGAAGGTGCCTACATACACTACACTTGGCGAGCAAAAATTTATCGATCTCACGTTAAAAATGTTAATTGACCGAACATCATCTGCTTTTTGTTGGATAGAGTGCCACACTTCTACAACCCTTTGTGTGAAGAAGTGTTTCCTAACCTCTCCTGAATGGTCTGCCTCTGTAATGTCCTCTTGTCCTAGACTTCGTCCAGCAGAAACAGTTTCTCTCTAACTACCCTATCAACTCCTTTCAAATTTCTAATAACCTCAATCAAATCATCAATTAACCTTCTCTACTCCGGGGGATACAAGTCTAATTTATGTAATCCCCTAGTTTATGTAATTCCCTAGCCGCTGACTACAACCCTCTCCCCAACTTCTGTCTGAGGCTGAACCAGACTGTTCAGAACCTTGGTGTCATATTTGACCCTGAAATGAGCTTGCGACCAGATATCCACAGCATAACTAAGAGCGCCTATTTCAATCTCTGTAACATCGCCCGTCTCCACCCATGCCTTAGCTCATCTGCCGCTGAAGCCCTCATCCATGCCTTTGTTACCTCTAGACTTGATTATTCCAATATACTCTTGGCTGGCATCCCACATTCTACCCTACATAAACTAGAGGTGTTGTAAAACTCAGCTGCCCATGTCCTAACTCGCACCAAGTCCCGCTCACCGCTCACCCATCACCCCTGTGCTCGCTGACCTATAATGGCTCCCGGTTAAGCAACACCTCAATTTAAAAATTCTCATCCTTATTTTCAAATCCCTTCTTGGCCTCGCCCCTCCCTATCTCTGGAATCTCCTCCAGCCCCACGACCCCCCAAGATGTCTGCGCTCCTCTAATTCTGCCCTCTTGGGCATCTCTGATTGTAATTGCTCAACCATTGCTGGCCATGCCTTCTGTTGTCTAAGCCCTAAGCTCTGGAATTCCCTGCCTAAATCTCTCTGCCTCTCGACCTCTCTTTCCTCCTTCAAGATGCTCCTTAAAACCTACCTCTTTGACCAAGTTTTTGGTCACCTGCCCTGGTTTCTTCTTGTGGCTCAGTGTCCATTTTTTAAAAATCACATAATACTCCTGTGAAGTGCCTTGGGACGTTTCACTATGATAAAGGTGCTATATAATACAAGTTGTTGTTGTAATCTCTCCTCATAATCTAACCCTTTGAGCCGTGGTAACATTCTGGTGAATCTGCACTGCGCTCCTTCCAAGGCCAATATATCCTTTTTAAGGTGCGGTGCTCAGAACAGTACACAGTACTCCAGATGTGGTCTAACCAAGGCTTAGAACAGCTGTAGCATAACTTCCTCTCCTTTATATTCTAGCCCTCTAGTTTTAAAGGGGAACATTCCATTAACCTTTCTGAATATTTTTTGTACCTAATTACATTTTAGTGAACTGTGTACATGGAGCCCAAAATCTCTTTGGACTTCCACCATTCCTAGTTTTACACCATTTAAATAATACTCCGATCTATGCTTTTTTGGTTCAAAATGGATGACCTCTGCTGGGCAGGCCACATAGTTCACATGCCAGACACAAGACTCCCAAAGCAAGCACTCTACTCGGAACTCCTTCACGGCAAACGAGCCAAAGGTGGGCAGCAGAAACGTTACAAGGACACGCTCAAAGCCTCCCTGATAAAGTGCAACTTACCACTGACACCTGGGAGTCCCTGGTCAAAGACCGCCCTAAGTGGAGGAAGTGCATCCGGGAGGGTGCTGAGCACCTCGAGTCTTGTCGCCGAGAGCATGCAGAAATCAAGCTCAGGCAGCGGAAAGAGCGTGCAGCAAACCAGTCCCACCCAACCCTTCCCTCAACGACTATCTGTTCCACCTGTGACAGAGACTGTGGTTCTCATATGGGACTGTTCAGCCACCATGTTAAGAGTGGAAGCAAGTCTTGCTCGATTCCGAGGGACTGTCTATGATGATGTGTTGAAATCCATCTGCAGTGTTGCCCGCTCATTTTATCTATAAATTGTAATTTTGTAATTTTATGCTCTTGTCTATATTACTTACTCTATCACCAATTTCTATGTCATCAGCAAACTTGGATATATGGCTCACTATTATCTGTCATTAATAAATATCATCATCATCATAGGCAGTCCCTCGAAACGAGGATGACTTGGTTCCATGCCGAAAAGGGATGAGTTCACAGGTGTTTCAATGAAGGACCTAATATTCTGGATCTCGAGCTACATCCTGAAGAGTGGAAGATGCCTATGCATGGATTTTTATAAGGAGTGGTGGCTGTTGCACACCAGCCACCACACGGGCTTGACAGAACTTGTCTTGGTCTAGTGGCAAGGATTAACCAGGACGACCGGAGACCTGCTCTGCTGCACGGACCTAGCGCACATACATATCGCAGTGTGGGCTAGCCCGTGCCGCCCCTGGGCCCTCGCCTCTTCTGGGCCCCGAACTCTCACCTCTCCTGGGCCCCGATCACATCCCTCTACGAACTCCTGCCGCTCCTTCGCCCGACCTCGCCGCTCCTGATGTACCTGCCCGCACTGCAGTCAGCTGTCGCCCTCCTGCAGCAGCACGCGTTGATCCCTGAAGTGGTATGCCACCGCACGCTGCTCCCTCTAATGGTCTTGGCCTGCTGATGGTCTTGCAGGCAGGTATCGCGTCGATTTGCGGGCTGGGCCGCCGCACGCTGCTCCCTCTATAGTTAATTGTCGAAGCTCCAGCACAGATCCTTGTGGGACACCACTAGTCACTTCCTTCCAATTTGAGTACATGCCCATTATCCTGACTCTCTGTCGACTACTGCCTAACCAATCTCCTAACCAGGTCAATAATTTGCCTTCAAAGCCATGAGCTTTAATTTTAGCTAACAATCCCTTATATGGCACCTTATTGAATGCCTTCTGGAAGTCCACATAAACTACATCCATAGACAGTCCCCTGTCTTCTACTTTAGTTACTTCCTCAAAAAATTGAATTAGGTTCGTTAAACATGACCTACCCATTACAAATCCCTATTGGTTCACTCTAATCAGCTCACATTTCTCTAAGTGCTCAGTCACTCTGTCTTTAATTATGGATTCCGATAATTTCCACACAACAGATGTTAGATTGACTAAGGTCTATAATTTCCTGGTTTATTTCTGTCATAAATAACACAGTTGGAGGTTCCAACTGAATTGGGCATCTTTGTTCATTCTAATATATTGGAATATATTTTCCTCACACTTCCTGAGGACTGGGAGAAATTTAGAATTCAGCAGAGGAGGACAAAGGATTTAATTAGGAGGTGAAAAATAGAGTATGAGAGTAAGCTTGCAGGGAACATAAAAACTGATTGCAAAAGCTTCTCTAATTATGTGAAGAGAAAAAAATTAGTGAAGACAAATGTAGGTCCCTAGCAGTCAGAATCAGGTGAATTTATAATGGGGAACAAAGAAATAGCAGACCAATTGAACAAATACTTTGGTTCTGTCTTCACTAAGGAAGACACAAATAACCTTCTTGAAATACTAGGGGACTGAGAGTCTAGCGAGAAGGAGGAACTGAAGGAAATCCTTATTAGACAGGAAATTGTGTTAGGGAAATTGATGGGATTGAAGGCCGATAAATCCCCAGGGCCTGATAGTCTGCATCCCAGAGTACTTAAGGAAGTGGCCCTAGAAATAGTGGATGCATTGGTGGTCATTTTCCAGCATTCTATAGACTCTGGATCAGTTCCTATGGATTGGATGGTAGCTAATGTAACCCCACTTTTTAAAAAAGGAGGGAGAGAGAAAATTATAGATCGGTTAGCCTGACATCGGTAGTGGGGAAAATGTTGGAATCAATTATTAAAGATGTAACAGCAGTGCATCTGGAAAGCAGTGACATGATCGGTCCAAGTCAGGATGGATTTATGAAAGTGAAATCATTCTTGACAAATCTTCGAGAATTTTTTGAGGATTGTAACTAGTAGAGTGGACAAGGGAGAACCAGTGGATGTGGTGTATTTGGACTTTCAAAAGGCTTTTGACAAGGTCCCACACAAGAGATTAGTGCGCAAAATTAAAGCACGTGGTATTGGGGGTAATGTATTGACGTGGATAGAGAACTGGTTGGCAGACAGGAAGCAAAGAGTCGGGATAAACGGGTCCTTTTCAGAATGTCAGGCAGTGACTAGTGGGGTACCGCAAGGTTCAGTGCTGGGACCCCAGCTATTTACAATATACATTAATGATTTAGATGAAGGAATTGAGTGTAATATCTCCAAGTTTGCAGATGACAGTAAACTGGGTGGTGGTGTGAGCTGTGAGGAGGATGCTAAGAGGCTGCAGGGTGACTTGGGCAGGTTACGTGAGTGGGCAAATGCATGGCAGATGCAGTATAATGTGGATAAATGTGAGGTTATCCACTGTTGGGGAAAAAACACGAAGGCAGAATATTATCTGAATGGTGGCAGATTAGGAAAAGAGGAGGTGCAACAAGACCTAGGTGTCATGATACATCAGTCATTGAAAGTTGGCATGCAAGTTAAGCAGGCGGTGAAGAAGACAAATGGCATGTTGACCTTCATAGCGAGAGGATTTGAGTATAGGAGCAGGGAGGTCTTACTGCAGTTGTACAGGGCCTTGGTGAGGCTACACCTTGAATTTTGGTCTCCGAATCTGATGAAGGACATTCTTGCTATTGAGGGAGTACAGCGAAGGTTAACCAGGCTGATTCCTGGGATGGCAGGACTAACATATGAATAAAGACTGGATCGACTAAGTTTATATTCACTGGAATTTAGAAGAATGAGAGGGGACCTCATAGAAACATATAAAATTCTGACGGGATTAGACAGGTTAGATGCAGGAAGAATGTTCCCGATGTTGGGGAAGCCCAGAACCAGGGATCATATCTAAGGATAAGGGGTGAGCCATGTAGGAACGAAATGAGGAGAAACTTCTTCACTCAGAGAATTGTGAACTTGTCGAATTCTCTACCACAGGGAATTGTTGAGACCAGTTTGTTAGATATATTCAAAAGGGAGTTAGATGTGGCCCTTACAGCTAAAGGGATCAAGGGGTATGGAGAGGAAGCAGGAATGGGGTACTGAAATTGCATGATCTGCCATGATCATATTGAATGGTGGTGCAGGCTCGAAGGGCCGAATGGCCTACTCCTGCACCTCTTTTCTATGTTTCTATGTTTTCAATATTTCACATTTGTGTGACCTCCCCCCTCACACCTCGAGACATGTTGAAAAATTGTCTAGCTCAGCTCCTTTATAAAATATTCCCTGGAGATCACATGGTTCCGGTTGGGGTGGAGTGTAGAACATTTCAGAGTAAGGGGTGTCGCAGTTATGTGGGGCGGACTGGTTGGGCTGGGTGCTCTTTATCTTTCTGCCATTGTTCATTGTTCATAGGTTTATATGTAACCTTCAGGGCTGCTGACTGAGGGCCGTGCGGCACTTTGTCAGCCGGCGTAGACACAATGGGCCGAAATGGCCTCCTTCTGAGCTGTAAATTTCTATGTTGCTATGTTTCTAACAACAGAAGATTTCATGGTGTGTTTAGTTAACAAGCTGCCCTGGACCTGGGTTCAAATTCATACCAGATTGATGGGAGTAAAAGTTTCTTCTCTCTGCGTTGGCCCAAAACAAAATAATGTTGGAGCCATCTCATTCTACTTCCTACTGGATACAAATCCAAGTGCAGAACTGACCAAAATTTGGCAATAAATTGTTAATGTAACTGATAATTGTAATGTATTTGCTTCATGGTGTAAGATTAGGATCACAGGTCACACACACATATCCAAAGGGTCTTAGAAGTTATAAGGCATTAAGGGAGCAGTAGTTCAAATGTAGTCAAACACAACACACAATCAGGATAGACATAGCAGGCATATGACCGTGACAAGTAGTTGTTATGAGTCCCAGTCGGACCGACAGTTGGTGGCACAAACAGTTCTTATCTTCACCGTCTGCCCTGAAATGCCTTCTAGGACTTTCTTTCTCTTTTTAGGGGTGGATCTGGTGTAGGATATGGACAGGACCATTTCACCTATGATATGTCGAGTTCATTGTCCCAACTCTTAGATGAAACCCTCCTGTCTTTCCTGTTTATCCTCCCAAGATTGGAATCAGGCATGCCATTCTTGGATTTCAGATGTTTGGAGCAGCCTGTTATCGGTTATTTATGTTCACGCTGTTCAAGTATCTTTAGCTATTGTACTCTGGAATGAATCTTTCAATTCCAAGGCCAGTCTGAAGAGACCAGTCTTTTTGGTCTCAAGTTATTTCTTCCAATCCATGATTTCTTACAATGGATTCTTTGCTTAAGAATTCAAAGCAATACTTTGCAATAAGAATTAGTTGGTTTGTTAACAAAGGTCTAACAATCACACTACACATTACCAGTTCATCTGTTGGCTCACAACTGCATACCTTATCATGGATGACTGGGGTTTTATTGAGTCTTGTGAACATCATGTGAGCATACTCACAGGTGCATACATTACAATAATGAAGCCATAATAATTGCTAATATTGATAATGAAATGTCACGCTGATCAGAGTTATTCTGATGCATGATTAAGACATCTTGGGCTGGATTTTCCAGCTTGAGGTGGAGTAGTAGCGGGGTTGGACATCTGCCCGCCCTTGCACCCCTGCTGAAGCGCAAACCCATCCTCCTGGGTCAGGGTAATTGGCCTTGTCGGCTGGATTCCCGATGGGATTCTTGCTACCAAGGGGGAGCTGCTGGAATACCACTGCAGCACCCAAAGAAACTGCCAGGGACTCTAAAGGTTCAATAGAGACCCCCAAAAGAAGGTAACTGCAATTTATCTAGGCCTCAATCAATACTGAGGCCTACATAGGTAGCTACATGAGCTCAGCTGGTGAGAGAGGAGGCCATTACTAGATCCTCACCCTTCGTGACAATAGGACCTTGTCGCTGCTATTCTGGGCCTATTACTAACTTCTACTAGGTGGTCCTGGGGACAGTGGTAAGAAGGGCAGACAAATCTATTCTTCTTTAAGTACCTATATTCATCTGAACAACGGATCAGCCTTGGGAAACCTCAGGCAAAGCAGCATGGGCTGCTGTTATTTACAAGGGTGGATTGGCCAGTTGACACTGAAGCATCGCGCAAGTGCCAACAGCCGGTATCAACCATGCAATTTTGAATATAGTCCAAGTCTTTGGCTGGGTCGGATGGAGATTCTAAAGGTGCGGTGAACAGGTGCCAGTGGAATTCTCAGGCCTTCTAAATACGGACAGGGCAATGCAGAACAGTCCTCTAATAAAGAATGCTTTAGGCTATAATTTCCTTGGAGCCACTCCTGCTCCGGCACTGTAACGTTGCCAGAAGTGCAGCAGAATTCTTTTTATGCGTGTAAGTGACTTTTCCACCTCACATCTGGTGAACTTACAATGACAGCATGGGAGAAGCTCCAAGGTAATTCCCGGCCATGGTTGACTGAACCCCTACTCCTGGAGATTTGTTGATCTTCTGTGGGAAGGCTGGAGGGAATAGCAATATCAGTAGTATTGGTTTTAGCATTTTTAATGAAAGTTTATTGATTCATTCCCACTGTGCAGTTCCACAAGTATTGTCTTCTATTCTGCACATTTTTCAAGTCTCCTGTTCCTGATTAATAGTCCTCCAATGAACCGATTGAACTAATTAAAACTGACACAAGAACAATATAATTCTATTGTCCACTTGCGGTTCTTGTCAATGCATTCAGTTTAAGTATGTAATTAAGTGTATCGTACTGTTGGGTGTTTGAGCAGGTTGTTGTTTATGTATACAATGCAGTAGGCTAATGGGGTATCTATCATCATTGAAAATGCTCATTTGTAAATAGCTCATGGAAATAGGTTAGTGCAGGTTCTCATTATTAAAGCCTGCCACTAGAAATGGTACACGGCACTTCTGAGATCTTGAGGTGCTTTTATACTGGTGCTTATTTAGGTTTGCATTTGTGAACCAGCTCCTGATATTTATACTATTGAGTCCTGCTCCCTTATTCCAGCAACAGAATCATTGGCCCCAAGTTTCCACATGATTTCTCCTGATATTTAGGAGCAACTGGTATAGAACGGAGTATCTTAGAAATTGGAATTCTCCACATTTAGTTTTCTGCAGTTCTAGTCAGGTAGAACAGTTTCACTTTGGAACAGAATTTTGTTTTCAAAAGGGAGCATGTCCGGCCACTGACGCCTGATTTGAAAGTTTCCACAGTGAAAACGTACTCCAAACTAACTTAGAATGGAGCAAGTGAAGATTTTTGTACGCTTGAAAAAACCTTGTCTACACTTTAAAAAATCAGGCGCAGGTTACAAATTAGGCGTCGGGAACGAGGTGGGGGGGGGAGGGGGGGGAAGGGAAGTCATTAAATTCTACAATCAATCCTTAGTTATACTTATACAAATATTATACAAATAAATCCAACCTGAATAAAAATTTATAAGCAAAGAAAAGATTAAATAAACCATGTTCCTACCTGTGTGAAAGTGCTTCAGGCAGGCCTTTCAGGCAGCGGTGTGGCGTCAGTGTCTCGACGGCAGCGGCAGCAAGCAGCCTTCGAGCTGAGCTGCAGTGCTTGAGGCAGGCCTTTCATTCCCCATGAAGATGCAGCACCCGGACGGACTTGAGGCCATTCAGCCATGGGATTGCAGCGGCGTCAGTGGCTGGCCGGGAGCCGAAGAATGAACACAGGACACACGCAGCTCTTGAGGCCATTCGGCCACGCTTTAGGGGCGGCGTCAGTGGCTGGCCGGCAGCCAAAGATACAGCAGCAGCCTTCGAGCTGTGAGGGGGACTGAGGCTATTTGGACAGGGAGAGGCAGCCACATAGACAGTTTTATATTTAAATTTGCAGAATGGGTGCTGCATTGTCAACACCACATATTATGCAATGGTTTGATCCATTGCAAAGTTGAATTGGCACTCTTATTTCTCCAAACACACAGTACTTAATTTGCAGGCACCGGTTCTGCAAGTTTAGCAGTGAAAAGCTGAACTCACTGATTTCAGCAGGTGATTTATTCAGCAGTGCTGCTAAAAGCACTCCCTCACACACAGAAATATCAAGAAAATTAAAATACAAGCCTTTGCAGGGGTCCAAGAAACAAATCTTCACTTTTTCTGCAGCACTTTTAAAAATGGTCGAGTGCCAATGTTTACTTCAGACTGCGCGTGCGCGAACGCTCCAACGCGCACGCGCAGGGTTGCCGGCACCAAGAAGCCTCATTTCAATTGTACCCGCCCCCTCCTACTTACAAAATCGGTGCGAGTGGTAGGCTCCGCCCCCTGTGCGCCGCGCCAAGCAGACATCGAGCTCCAAGGAGCTCGAGAATACCGCACTTTTTTTCCGGCGCGAAAAACAGGCGCCCAGCTCTGAGGTGCACCTTTTTCACCGCGTGTGGAAACTTGGGGCCATAGACCAGTTTTGTTTCCAGGATAAGGGAGTTGGATTTAGTAAAATGTATAAGTAAATTGCAAAGGGGATGGAGTATAAAAGCAGGGAAGTCTTACTACAGCTATATAAGGTATTGGTGAGGCCACACTGGAATACTGCGTGCAGTTTTGGTTTCCATATTTACGAAAGGATATACTTGCTTTGGAGGCAGTTCAGAGAAGGTTCACTAGATTGATTCCAGAGATGAGGGGGTTGACTTATGAGGAAAGGTTGAGTAGGTTGGGCCTCTACTCATTGGAATTCAGAAGAATGAGAGGTGATCTTATCGAAACGTGTAAGATTATGAGGGGGCTTGACAAGGTGGATGCAGAGAAGATGTTTCCACTGATAGGGGAGACTCGAACTAGAGGACATGATCTTAGAATAAGGGGCCGCCCATTTAAAACAGAGATGAGGAGAAATTTCTTCTCTCGGAGGGTTGTAAATCTGGAATTCACTGCCTCAGAGAGTTGTGGAAGCTGGGACAGTGAATAAATTTAAGACAGAAATAGATAGTTTCAGAAATGATAAGGGAATAAGGGGTTATGTAGAGTAGGCGGGGAAGTGGAACTGAGTCCATGATCAGATCAGCCATGATCGTATTGAATGGCGGAGCAGGCTCGAGGGGCCGTATGGCCTACTCCTGTTCCTATTTCTTATGTTCTTATAATATATGGAATCAGTTCAAAAACCCCAGTCTCCCAGATTCTGGCCTAAACAAGTGCCAGTATTTGATATTGTGCTCATTATTGTGAAGTAGTAGCAATGCACAGATGAAGTGCTGATGGAATCAACCCATATAAAAACATAGAAAACAAGTTGTGCTCCGACTCATGATACCTTCATTCAGTTATGTCAGACCGAGAACACAGTACTGTTCATCTTCCTGATGCATTACAGCTTGTTTCTCTCAAAGAGGTTAATTGCTGTTAACAATCACCTTGCTGTGATTCCAGATGTTCCCATAGTCCTTACATCAGCCAGAACCAATGAAAATAATGCAATAGTTAATCATCCTCACGCAGGTTCCCTCAAATGATCTCATGTCCAGTATTATTTACCTATACACTATTTTCCTTTTGTCACACCTTTTTCACGTTCTCTTCCTCTTTGCAGCCATCTTCAACTGAAAGTATGAAGCTGCAAATATGTTGATTTATTTTGTCTTAATCGTTAACTATAAAGCCAACAAAGATAAATACAGGGCCAAATGATGTTTGATGCATGGCTTTGATGTTAAGCTAAAACGTCATTTGACTGCCCATTCAGAAGTCTTAAGCCGATGCATCATAACACTTAAAGCATACACATTTACTCACTACCAATCCCTGGGGCAATACATAATATATTACAGATAGGAACATAGAACCATTTCTTGTTCAGTTACTTTTGTACAAGATTCTTGAGTCACATACAGCATTTAAACTGCTTTTATATTGCACTTAATGGGGTGGCAATGCAAAGAATGAAAATGCCCCCCAAAAGGCTGTTAACTCCCTGCAAAAGGCCTGGCAGTACTTTTTTAAATTGTTCTTTTAAAAGAGTGCTTTCCATGGTTATGTATCTGAGAGTGTTTAGCACCAATTTTTAAAGGACTCTTCCTCAAGATCAATGCATCAGAATATCCAAGACAGCAGGGACATGCCACCAAATGAATGCTGTAACAAGGCTTGCTCCACGGAGTACCACAACTCTCCTGTGTCCCAGTGTGTGCCCATTGGAAAGCCCAGCGCTGGAGTAAAACATTTTTTTTATATTCGTTCCGGGATGTGGGCATTGCTGGCAAGGCCAGCATTTATTGCCCATCCTTAATTGTCCTTCAGAAGGTGGTGGTGAGTCACCATCTTGAACCGCTACAGTCCTTGTAGTGAAGATTCTCCCACAGTGAAGTTAGAGAGGGAGTTCCAGGATTTTGACCCAGCAACAATGAAGGAACGGGGATATATTTCCAACTCTGGATGGTGTGAAACTTGGAGAGGAACTGTCAGGTGATTGTGCTCCCATGCACCTGCTGCCCTTGTCTGTCTAGGTGGTAGAGGTCGCGGGTTTGGAAGGTGCTGCCGAAGAAGCCTTGGCAAGTTGCTGCAGTGCATCTTATAGATGGTACACACTGCAGCCACAGTGTGGAGGAAGTGAATGTAGAAGGTGGAGGGTGGGGTGCCAATCGAGCGGGTTGCTTTGTCCTGGATGGTGTTAAACTTCCTGTGTTGTTGGAGCGGCACTCATCCAGGCAAGTGGAGAGTATTCCATCACGCTCCTGACTTGTGCTTTGTAGATGGTGGAAAGGCTTTGGGGAGTCAGGAGGTGAGACACTCACCGCAGAATACCCAGCTTCTGACCCGCTCTTGTTGCCACAGTATTACGTGGCTGCTCCAGTTAAGTTTCTGGTCAATGGTGACTCCCCCAGCATGTTGATGGTTGGGGATTTGGCAATGGTAATGCCGTTGAATATCAAGAGGCGGTGGTTAGACTCTCGCTTGTTGGACATGGTCATTGCCTGGCACTTGTGAGGCACGAATGTTTCTTGCCACTTATCAGCCTAAGCCTGAATGTCATCCAGGTCTTGCTGCATGCGGGCATGGACTGCTTCTTTATCTGAAGAGTTGTGAATGGAACTGAACACTGTGCAATCATCAGCAAACATCCCCACTTCTGATCTTATGATGGAGGGAAGGTCATTAATGAAGCAGCTGAAGAAGGTTGGGCCTAGGACACTGCCCTGAGGAACTCCTGCAGTGATGTCCTGGGACTGGGATGATTGACCTCCAACAACCACAACCAAAATGGGCACAAGGATATGGAATTTCAGCGACAATATTTTTTTAGATCATCAGGAACCACTTCTCGAAAGCGATCCCTTAAAATTAGTTGACTGACTCTTTTGATGTGTTACATTCTCCTCCTCTTGCTGAATTTCAAATAACTTCTGGTTCTATGACTTATTTTCTATAATTACCAGATGGACCATTCTGCGTCATCTTAAATGTTTGTTGGCCGTTAATTTATAAGCAGTAAGAATAGCACATTTTACATTTTCGGGTACGTACTGTCCATTGGATCCATGTGCAAAATGCTATTAGTGCTTTAGTGCTAAGTGATGGCGTCAGCCTTTTAGACCAAACTTCTTTGTTCCACTTTGCTAATCATTAAAAATCCTTAGAAAATAATCTATGTTGTCCCCTTCTTTAAAGACTGTTAGCTGTGACTCAGATGATAGCACACTCAACTCTGAGTCCTTCACGCAAAGGATGGCTAAGAAATATACTTTCCAAAATAGAACTGGGACCAAACAGATTTATCTAACTGTTAAACTCAAAGAATGGCCAATCAACTGCATATTCAAAAAATTCCATTGGAAAACTCACTTTAATGGGGGTCAAAGAGTTAACTGCCTTACCTAATGCAGAAAAAGCTAACTTTGGTATGTGGGAGACCAGTCAGCAGAACACAAAGGCATTACTGCAGGTGTTCCGCAGGGAAGCGTCCTGGACCCAACCATCTTCAACTGCCTTATCAATACCTTCCTTCCATTATAAGGGCAGGAAAAATGCTGGTTGTTGAAAATTCCACTGTGTTCAGCTCCATTCACAACTCCTCTGATAAATACAGCAGGACATAAATGACATTCAAACTTCAGCTGACAAGTGCTAGGTAATATTCATGCCACATAAGTGCCATTTAATGGCCATCTTGAACAAGAGAAGGTCCAACCATTTCTCCGTGACCATGAATAGTAAAGCTACCACCAAGTCTCTTACAATTTAAAATGGTACCCGCGGATTGGAAGGTAGAAAATGTAACCCCGCTATTTAAGAAAGGAGAGAGAGAGAAAATGGGGAACTGCATACCAGTTAGCCTGCCATTAGTAGTGGGAAAATGCTAGAATCTACTGTTAAGGACATGGTAACAGGGCACTTAGAAAATAATAATAGGATTGGGCAGAGTCAACACGAATTTATGAAAGGGAAATCATGTTTGACAAATATGTTAGAGGTTTTTGAGATTGTAACTTGTAGAATAGATAAGTGGATGTGGTGTTTTTGGATTTTTAGAAGGCATTCAATAAGGTGCCACACAAGAGGTTATTGAACAAAATTAAGGCTCATGGTATTATGGGTAATATACTAATATGGATTGAGGAATGGCTAACAGACAGAAAACAGAGATTAGGAAAAAACGGGTAATTTTCAGGTTGGTAGGCTGTACCTAGTAGGGTGCCGCAAGGATCAGAACATAAGAACATAAGAAATAGGAGCAGGAGTAGACCATACGGCCCTTCGAGCCTGCTCCGCCATTTAATACGATCATGGCTGATCCGATCATGGACTCAGATCCACTTCCCTGCCCGCTCCCCATAACTCCTTATTCCCTTACCGGTTGAGAAACTGTCTATCTCTGTCTTAAATTTATTCAATGACCCAACTTCCACAGCTCGCTGAGGCAGCGAATTTCACAGATTTACAACCCTCAGAAGAAATTGCTCCTCATCTCCATTTTAAATGGGCGGCCACTTATTCTAAGATTATGCCCCCTTGTGGGGAAGTCCCAAACCAAGGGACACAGTCGAAGGATAAGGGGTAAGCCAGTTAGGACTGAGATGAGGAGAAACTTCTTCACTCAGAGAGTTGTTAACCTGTGGAATTCTCTACCGCAGAGAGTTGTTGATGCCAGTTCATTGGATATATTCAAGAGGGAGTTAGATATGGTCCTTTCGGCTAATGGGATGAAGGGGTATGGAAAGAAAGCAGGAAAGGGATACTGAGGTGAATGATCAGCCATGATCTTATTGAATGGTGGTGCAGGCTAGAAGGGCCGAATGGCCTGCTCCTACACATATTTTCTACGTTTCTATGTTTCTAGTTCTAATCACCCTTATCGGTGGAAACATCCTCTCTGCATCCACCTTGTCAAGCCCCCTCATAAACTTATACATTTCGATAAGATCGCCCCTCATTCTTCTGAACTCCATTGAATAGAGGCCCAAACTACTCATCCTTTTCTCATAAGTCAACCCCCTCATCACTGGAATCAACCTAGTGAACCTTCTCTGAACTGCCTCCAAAGCAAGTATATCTTTTCTTAAATATGGAAACCAAACCTGCACGCAGTATTCCAGGTGGGGCCTCACCAGTACCCTGTATATCTGTAGCAAGACTTCCCTGCTTTTATATTCCATCCCCTTTGCAATAAAGGCCAAAATTCCATTGGTCTTCCTGATCACTTGCTGTACCTGCATACTAACTTTTTGTGTTTCATACACCAGGACTCCCAAGTATTGCTGTACTGCAGCACTTTACAATTTTTCTCCATTTAACTTGCTCTTTGATTTTTTTCGGCAAACTGCATAACCTCACACTTTGCAACATTATGCTCCATCTGCCAAATTTTTGCCCACTCACTTAGCCTGTCTATGTCCTTTTACAGGTTTTTTGTGTCCTCACACATTGCTTTTCCTCCCATCTTTGTATCGTCAGCAAACTTGGCTATGTTACACTCGGTCCCTTAATCCACGCCGTTAATATAGATTGTAAATAATTGGAATCCCAGCACTGATCCCTGTGGCACCCCACTAGTTACTGATTGTCAACCTGAGAATGAACCATTTATCCTGACTCTCTGTTTTCTGTTAATTAGCCAATCCTCTATCCATGCTAATATATTACCCCCAACCCCGTGAACTTTTATCTTGTGCAGTAACCTTTTATGTTGCACCTTGTCAAATGCCTTCTGGAAGTCCAAATACAACACATCCACTGGTTCCTCTTTATCCACCCTGTTCATTACATCCTCAAAGAATTCCAGCAAATTTGTCAAACATGACTTCCCCTTCATAAATCCATGCTGACTCTGCCTGACTGAGTTATGCTTTTCCAAATGTCCTGCTATTGCTTCTTTAATAATGGACTCCAACATTTTCCCAACCACAGATGTTAAGCTAACTGGTCTATAGTTTCCTGCTCTTTGTCTGCCTCCTTTTTAAATAGGGACATTACATTTGCAGTTATCCAATCTGTTGGGACCTCCCCAGAATCCAGGGAATTTTGGTAAATTACAACCAATGCAACCACAATCCCTGCCGTTACTTCTCTTAAGACCCTAGGCTGCAAGCCATCAGGTCCAGGGGATATATCCGCCTTTAGTCCCAGTATCTTACTGAGTACTACCTCCTTCGTGATTGTGATTGTGTTAAGATCCTCCCCCCCTATAGCCTCTTGATTATCCACTGTTGGGATATTTTTAGTGTCCTCTACCGTAAAGATTGATACAAAATATTTGTTCAGAGTTTCTGCCATCTCCATGTTCCCCATTATTAATTCCCCGGTCTCGTCCTCTAATGAACCAACATTTACTTTAGCCACAATTTTCCTTTTTATATACCTTTAGAAACTCTTGCTATCTGTTTTATATTTTGGGCTACTTTACTTTCAAAGTTCATCTTCCCTTTCTTAATCATTTTTTTAGTTATTCTTTGCTGGCTTTTAAAAGCTTCCCAATCTTCTGTCCTCCACTAGTTTTGGCCATTGTTTTTAATTAGATACTATCCTTTATTTCTTTCGTTAGCCACAGATGGCTATCTTTTCTTTTACACCTTTTTCTCCTCACTGGAATATATTTTTCTTGAGTTAAGAAATATCTCCTTAAATATATACCACTGTTCATCAGCCGACCTATACTTTAATCTACTTTCTCAGTCCAACTCTGCCCTCAAACCTTTGTAGTCTCCTTTATTTAAGCTAAGTATGCTGGTTTGAGATCCAACTTTCTCGCCCTCCATCTGAATTTGAAATTCATGCATGCTAAAGTCACTCCTTCCAAGGGGATCCTTTACTAGGAAATTGTTTATTAATCCTGTCTCATTATACAGGACCAGATCTCAGATAGCCTGCCCCCTGGTTAGTTCCGTTACATACTGCTCAAGGAACCCGTCCCTTCTGCACTCTATGTACTCCTCCTCAAGGCTACCCTGACCAATTTGATTTGTCCAATCAATATGAAGGTTAAAATCACCCATGGTTATTGATGTTCCCTTTTTGCAAGCTCCCACTATTTCTTGGTTTATACTCCAACCAACAGAGTTGCTACTGTTAGGGGGCCTATAAACTACGCCCATCAGTGACTTTTTCCCCTTATTATTCCTTATCTCCACCCAAACTGTTTCAACATCCTAATCATTTGAGCCAATATCTTTTCTCACTATTGCAATGATTCCCTCCTTTATCAACAGAGCTATCCCACCTCCTTTTCCTTTCTGTCTGTCCTTCCGAATTGTCAAGTACCCCTGAATGTTTAGTTCCCAGTCTTGGTCACTTTGCAACTACGTCTCTGTTATATCTACCAGATCATACCCATGTTTAACTATTTGTGCCGACAGCTCATCTAATTTGTTATGAATGCTGTGTGCATTCAAATAATGAGCTTTTAAATGTGTTTTCTTACCATTTTGTCCTGCTATGGCCCCAGTTTCTGATACACTCTTATGTTTATAGATTCTGTCCCTTCCTGTCATGCTCTGGTTTCTGTTTCCCCCAATGCTACCCTGCTCTATTGCCTTCACATTCTTTGAGCTTTTAGGTTGTTGTTCACCTGAACCTTCCCGCCCACTAATTAGTTTAAAGCTCTCTCTGCAGCCCTAGCTACTTGGTTCACCAGGACCCTAGCCCCAGCACGTTCCAAGTGGAGTCCGTCCCGACGGAACAGCTCCCTCTTAGCCCAGTACTTGTGCCAGTGCCCCAGGAACCAAAACCCATTTCTCCCACACAAGTCTAAGCTCTCTGATCTTATTTAACCTATGTAAATTTGCTTGTGGCTCGGGTAGTAATCTAGAGATTATTACCTTTGTGGGTCTGCTTTTTAATTTGGCCCCTAGCTGTTCATAATCCCTTAGCAGAATCTTCTTGTTTGTCCTATCTATGTTTTTGGTACCCACATGGACCATGACAACTGGATCTACCCCCTCCCACTCCAAGTTCCTCTCCAGCCCTGAGGAGATGTCCTTAACCCTGGCACCGGGCAGGCAACACAGACTTTGAGACTCACACTCATGGCTGCAGAGAACTGTATCTATCCCCCTAATACTGTCCCCTACTACTACAATATTTCTTTTTACTCCCCCTGCTTGAATGGCCTCCTGTATCACGGTGTTGTGGTCAGTTTGCTCATTCTCCCTGCAGTCCCTGCTCTCGTCCACACAGGAAGTAAGAGCCTTGAATCTGTTGGACAAGAGCAAGAGCCGAGGCCCCTCCATCCTACTTCCTGAATCCCCATACCTTCCTGACTCATAGTCACACCCTCTTGTCCTTGACCACTAGCCAAATCTGAGTTAGTTAACCTAAGGGGTATGACTACCACCTGGAACACAGTGTCCAGGTAACAGATAAGGGGTCGGCCATTTAGGACTCAAATTAGAGATACACAAACAAAGTTGAAATCCTAACTTGAAAATAGCAGATCGTTGCTTGGCAACATTGCCCGCCTCCACCCTGCCTCAGCTCTTCTGATGCTGAAACCCTCATTCATGCCTTTGTTACCTCTAGATTTGACTACTCCAACTCACTCCTGGCTAGCCTCCCACAATCTATATTACGTAAACTTGAAGTCATCCAAAACTCAGCAGCCCGTGTCCTAACTCACACCAAGTCACGAGCAACCATCACCTCAGCTTTCTGACCTACATTGGCACCCGGTTAAACAATGCCTCAATTTCAAATTCTCCGCCTTGTTTACAAATCACTCCATGACCTTGCCCCTTCCTATCTCCAATAATTTTCAGCCTTACAAACCTACAAGATGTCTGCACTCCTCAAATTCTGGCCTCTTGAACATCCCTCATTATAACTGCTCAACCATCGATGGCCGTGCCTTCAGCTGTTTAGGCCCTAAGCTCTGGAACTCCCTCCTTAAACCTCTGCCCATCTCGCTTTCCTCCTTTAAGACACTCTTTAAAACCTACCTCTTTAAACATGCTTTTGGTCATCTGCCTTCATTTCATCTTTATGGCTGTGTCAAATTTATCTGTTTTGTCTTGTAACACTGCTATAGAAGCGCCTTGGGACGTTTTACTATGTTAAAGGTGCTATATAAATATAAGTTATTATTATTAAAGCTATAACATCCGCATTGAACCAAAAAAATAAGCATTTTCTATGCATCTATCTAGTTATTCTAATACTAGTTTAAAGAGACTTGTCTCAAGTTCTAATACATTCATGTAAACTGATCATCATTGGCGGTCCGTCGAAACAAGGATGACTTGCTTCCACACCAAAAAAGGATGCGTTCACAGGTGTTTCAATGAAGGACCCGAACTACATCCTGAAGGGTGGAAGATGCCTGTGCGTGGATTTTTTAACATGTGTTGGCCGTTGCAGACCAGCCACCACACGGGCTTGACAGAGCTAGGTCTTAGTCCAGTGGTAAGGATTACCCAAGACGACTGGAGACCAGCTCTGCTGCACGGACCTAGTGCGCACACATATCGCAGTATGGCCTGGCCCGTACTGCCCCTGGGCCCCTGGCCCTGAACTCACGCTTCACTTTGGCCCCGATCCTGTCCCTCTACAATCTCTTACCGCTCCTTCGCCACGACCTCGCCGCTCCTGCTGTATCTGCCTATGCTCCAATCACCGACCTGGACCTTGATGATGTCACTCTTCACTGCCGTCGCCCTCCTGCACTAGCTTGCGCTGCTCCCTGAAGGGGCCTCCATGCTGTCCAGGGCCGCCGCTCGCCCTTTTATGTCTCCCTTGTATGTCTCTGGTGTTCTCACGCAGATCGGGGCCTCCACGCTTCACAGCGTAAACACAGCATCGTTTGCAAAACCAGATACATTTTGGACACCACTGATTTCTAACAGGTGAGGAGAAATTTCTTCACTCAGAGGGTGGTGAATCTTTGGAATTCTCTATCCCTAGTGCAGGAAAGTGGAGTTGAGGTAGAAGATCAGCCATGATCTTATAGAATGGCAGAGCAGGCTTGAGGGGCAAAATGGTCCACTGCTGCTCCTATTACTTATGTTGTTATGTTCATCAATGCAGTTACCATCAACACCCTTGGGGTCAACATTGACCAGAAGCTGAACTGGACCAGCCATCTCAACCTCGTGGCTACAATAGAATGGCGGAGCTTGGTACTCTGCAATAAGTAGCTCACCTTCTAAACCCCCACAAAGTCTCTTCACCATCTACAAGGCTCAAGTCAGGAGTGTGATAGAATACTCAACACTGCCCTGGATGGGTGCAACACTCAAGAAGTTTGACACCACCCAAATCATAGTGATGCACTTGATCAGTCTTCATAAGTCAACCCCTTCATCTCAGGAATCAACCGAGTGAACCTTCTCTGAATTGCCTCCAATGCAAGTATATCCCTCGTTAAATAAGGAGACCAAAACTGTACACAGTACTCTAGGTGTGGTCTCACCAATATCCTGTACTGTTGTAGCAGGACTTTCCTATTTGTATACTCCATCCGACTTTCAATAAAGGCCAACATTCCATTTACCTTCCTGATTACTTGTTGTACCTGCATACTAACTTTTTGTGTTTCATGCACAAGGACCCCCACATTCCTCTGTACTGCAGCATTTTATAATCTCACTCCACTTCAGAGAAGGTTCACGAGGATGATTCCTGAGATGAAGGAGTTGTCATATGAAGAAAGGTTTAGCAGGTTCGGCCTAGACTCATTGGAGTTTAGAAGAATGAGAGGTGATATTGAAACATATAAGATTCTGAGGGAGCTTGACAGGATAGATGCAGAGAGGATGTTTCCCCTCATGGGGGAATCTAGAACTAGGGGGCATAGTTTCAGAATAAGGGGTCGCCCATTTAAAACCGAGATGAGGAGGAATTTCATCTCTCAGAGGGTCATGGATATTTGGAATTCTCTATCCCAGAGAGCTGTGGAGGCTGCGTCTTTGAATATATTTAAGGTAGATAGATTTTTGAATGATAAGGGAACCAAGGGTTATGGAGAGCGGGCAGGGAAATGGAGTTGAGGCCAGGATCAGATCAGCCACGATCTTATTGAATGGCGGAACTCCTGCTCCTATTTCTTATTGAAATAATAATTTGCTTTTTTATTTTTCCTGCCAAAGTGGATAACCTCACACTTTCCCAGTTTTACTCCAAATGTTGGGGTATGATTAAGAAGTTTGCAGATGACACTAAAATAGGCTGTGTGGTTGATAAGGAAGAAGAAAGCTGCAGACTGTAGGAAGATATCATTGTATTGGTCAGGTGGGCAGAACAGTGGCAAATTAAATTCAATCCGGGTAAGTGTGAGGTAATGTATTTGGGGAGGTCTAACAAGGCAAGGGAATACACATTAAATGGTACGCCACTGAAAAGTGTAGAGGAACAGAGGGACCTAGGAGTGCAGATCCACAGATCCATGAAGGTCAGGTAGATAAGGTGGTTAAGAAGGCATATGGAATACTTGCTTTTATTAGTCGAGGCATGGAATATAAGAGCAAGGAGGTTATGCTTGAACTGTATAAAACACTGGTTATGTTCTATATGTAAACTTGTATTTACTCTGTACAATCACCAGAAGGCTCATCCACTGGAGTCCCAAGGGATCCCATAATCCCTTGGGAGCACAGGTATTTAAGGAGGCTTCACAGGTTGGAGGCCTGCAATAAAAGACCAAGGTCACACTTTACATTAAGCTCACAGTGTTCAGTCTGACTCTTTCTCCATACATAACAGGTTAGGCCACAGCTGGAGTAGTGTGTGCAATTCTGGTCGCTACATTACAGGAAAGATGTGATTTCATTGGAAAGTGTGCAGAGGAGATTTACAAGAATGTTGCCTAGACTGGAGAATTTTAGCTATGAGGAAAGATTGGAGATGCTGGGTCTGTTTTCTTTGGAACATAGGAGGCTAAGGGAAGACCTGATTGAGGTGCATAAAATTATGAGGAGCATGGATAGCGTGGATAGGAAGGACCTGTTTCTCTTGGCAGAGGGTCAACAACCACAGGGCATAGACTTAAAGTAATTGGGGGGAGATTTAGAGGAGATATGAGGGGAAATATCTTCACCCAGAGGGTGGTGGGGGTCTGGAATTCACTGCCTGAAAGGGTGGTAAAGGCAGGAATCCTCACCACATTTAAAAAATACTTGGATGTGTACTTAAAGTGCCATAACCTCTACAGGGCTACGGACCAAGATCTGGAAAGTGGGATTAGGCTGGATAGCTCTTGGTCAGCCGGCGTGGACACAATGGGCCAAAATGGCCTCCTTTCATGCTGTAAATTTCTATGATCTGCCAAATGTTGCCCACTCACTTAGCCTGTCTATATATCTTTGCAGATTCTTTGTGTCCTCCTCACAATTTGCTTTCTCAGCCGTCTTTGTATCATCAGCAAACTTGGCTGCATTACACTCGGTCCCTTCAACCAAGTCATTATTATAGATTGTAAATAGTTGAGTACCCTGCACCGATTCCTGTGGCACCCAACTAGTTATCGTTTGCCAACCGGAAAATTACCCATTTATCCCGACTCTCTGTTTTCTGTTAAGTTAGCCAATCCTCTATCCATGCTAATATATTACCCCCAACCCCGTGAGTTCTTATCTTGTGCAGTAACCTTTTATATGGCACCTTATCGAATGCCTCTGGAAATCCAAATGCACCACATCCACTGGTTCTCCCTTATCCACCCTGCTCGTCACATCCTCAAAGAACTCCAGCAAATTTGTCAAACATGATTTCCCTTTCATAAAACCATGCTGACTCTGCTTCATTGCATCATGATTTTCCAAATGTCCTGTTACTGCTTCCTTAATAATGGACTCCAGCATTTTCCCAATGACAGATGTTAGACGAACTGGTCTATAGTTTCATGGTTTGAGACCCAACTTTCTCACCCTCCAACTGAATTTTAAATTCAACCATACTATGATCACTCTTTCCGAGAGGATCATTTACTATAAGATCATTTATTAATTCTGTCTCATTACACAGTACCAGATCTAAGATAGCCTGCTCCCTGGTTGGTCCCACAATGTACTGTTCAAGGAAACCATCCCAGATACACTCTATGAACTCTTCAAAGCTAACTTGGCCAATTTGATTTGTCCAATCAATATGAAGATTAAAATCACCCACTTCCCTCTCCTACGATGTCACCGCCAAGCATTAAAAGAACAGCAATGTTGTGAGAATACCATCACATACAAGTCATTCTTCGTTCAATGTTGCTGGGTCAGAATCCGAAATTCTGTATTAAACACTTTTGTAGGAACACCATCATCACAAGGATTGCAGCGGTTAAAGGAGAAGGCACATCATCAACTTTTCAGGGCAACTAGAATGGGCAATAAAAGCTACCATACCCGCATCCTCCATATTCCAAAAACAAATAAAACAAAAATTAGTATTTGATTTGAACGGCTAGGGGCCTCTCAGGCACATGACCTCAGCAAAATGATTGAACTTTGCGAATTATTTGATGACATGAAATGAGGGCATGTTTTTTCTGTGAGTGAAGCTTGTTTATCTGCCCTTGCATAGCATGACAGAATTAAAGAAGTCAATACTATGCTACATCTTAGATGAAAACCCACGTAACGAAAAATTGATTTAAATTTGATTAAAAATTGGTTGTCAAGGCTGGTTTTGCAACCATACAGAAATCTGATCATTAAACTTTGACCTGACTACCATTTTTACACTTCCCCCATCCATCTTGAAGTCCCACTTGTACACTTTCTTATCACCCAATAGACAAAGAGCTCAAAGCAGGTAACCTGCTGGCCCATTTGTTACAAAATTCATTTTTGCATGATGGGGTTTCAATGTTTTATATTTCTCTGTGGGAGCTCCTTAGTAGTAGATACTATTTTGTTTAAAGGGCCACTGGCTACATTAAATTATTTGGCAAACATTTGTTCACTTGTTGATACAGCACAAAGGAAAAAAGGATGGTTAAATTATTTTTGCACTGAAAGACATCATCCTGTCACTTGCACATAACATCATTGTAATGAATAAGGCTCTTCCAGTTCGTCTCACCCCATAGAAAGTATATTGTCACATATGCACTGCTACTTAAAGATATAAGCAGCACTTTCAAACGTACAATATTAAAATTTGTTGACCACACCAAATTGTGAGGATATAGTTAATACTGAGGAAAACTGACAAACTACAAGAATACATTACCAAACTTGGAGAATGGGTATATAAACAGCAAATTAATTCCAATATGTGCGAGGTGATGCATTTTGGTAGAATGAATAAGGAGGCCACTTACTGCTTGGACTATAAGGGGGAATTTTAAAGCAAAAAATGGGTGGGTTGGGGTCAGATGGGAGGTTAAAGAGTTAAAGATCTTAATCCCGACCCCAAACCACCCACTTCCGGTTTTAACAGAGGTGGGACGTGGGCCAGGCAGCCGACCCACTCACAGGAAACAGGTTGGCACTTGAAGTATTATAATGAGGCTCTGTGCCTCATGGTGACCCACCATTTTAAATTCAGCTGTGGGTGGGCATGTTACCCAGGCCTCGGGGAACCCGCCAGCTAAAGGTAGATGAGGACTGCTGGATCCAGGAGGCAAGTGCCTTTCCATTTACCTGCTGGATCCAATGTTCCTGCCTCACCCATCCCCCCACCCCCCCGCAATCAGACACCCCCCTTACGATTTCACTCCGACAATTCCCCCCCCCCTCCCGCCTCCATCTACCTCTGCATGAGGCCTCCGATCCTCCGATCTCCCCTCCACCCCTCCCATGCTCCTCCAGCTTTCCGACTTCCCCACTGCGGCCTCTGATCCTTCCTCCCTTCTCTCTGCCTGGTGCTGTAGGCCTACCCGTCTGACCACCGGCCAGCCTCTTTATCTGGCTGACAGTGGGCGGGAAACAGTGATTCTAAATGCTAATCAGGCCCTGCAGGAACCCCTTTCTCCCAGGTTTCCCAACCACTTTCCAGCGGCCCCGCTCCCTATCCTACCCACCTCCAAACTAAAATTGTGTTTGTCTAATGGGGTAGAAGAGCAAAAAGATCTCAGAGTACAGATTCACAAATCATTTAAAATTGGGGTGCGGGTTAAGAGCATTAAACAAAGCACTGGGGTTCATTTTTAGGGAATAGAATTAAAAAGCAGAGAAGTTATGTTAAACTTATATAGAACCTTGGTTTGACCACATTTAGAGTAGTGTGCTCTGATCTGGCTTCCATATTACAAAAAGGATATCGAGGCACTGGCGAAGATGCAAACAGATTTACAAGGATGATACCAGAAATGAGAGGTTAAAGCTGTCAGGAAAGATTGAACAAAGTTCTTTGCTCAAGAAAAGAGAATACAGAGATGGCCTGATAGAGGTCTTTAAAATTATGTTGAGGTTTGATAGGGTAGATGTTGAAAAGATATTTCCACTTGTGCGGGAGTCCAAAATTAGGGGCCATAAATATAAGATGATCACTAATAAATCTAAAAGAATTCAGGAGAAACTTCTTTACTCAGAGTGGTAAGAATATGGAACTTGCTACCACAAGGAATAGTTGAGGCGAATAGCATAGACACATTTAATGGGGAGCAAGATTAACACACGAGGGAGAAAGGAATAGAAGGATATGTGGATAGGGTAGAGATGAAGAAAGTGAAGGAGGCTTGTATGGAGCATAAACACCAGCATAGACTGTTGGGTTGAATGGCCTGTTTCTGTGCTGTAAATACTATGTAATACTGTATAAACTTCAGGCGATACAAAGGATGCGAGAAAATGCGCCTGAATCTAACACAGGGGGGTAGATCATGACTTCATACGATAGTGTAAAATACGTGATAGCGAGACAGCAGCCCATTTTACAGAGATGTAAAACGGGCTGCTGACTCACTGTCATCCGTTTTACACTAGCGCACAACGTCAAAATGAGACAGTAAATGTGAAGGATTGGATAACCCCAGTCCTACAGAAAAGCATTATTTATATCCTCAGACCTGCCCTTATGGTGTGGTGCAGTTAATAACTGCACATTGTGATAAATCTTTCAATCCCTTCGATGTGTCTTTTTGAACAGCTCCAAGGACATCTGTACTTAACCTTTAAACTCTAATAGGCTCCAATTTACATTGCAGTTGCAAAACATTATTTACACTGTAAATACAAATGAGAAGCATTGCACTTGAACTTCCAGCTGTAAATGGTGACATTATTTGCACCATTAGATTGGTTCATCAGTAGAGTAATTTGTTACATGGCTGAGCCTCTTACAAGACAGTTCTTTTCCGATTTTTGATTTAAAATGAGAAGGATTTCAGTCAGAGCAGTCCAGAGGCTCTGCTTGGCATTTGTTGTTGAATTCAAATGAAGATTTATGAATAAAAATTAAAAGTAAATGTGGTTTTAAAATGAAAATACTGTCTGCCGTGAAGTGAAAATAGCTGTGTGCTGTTATAATATGTAGTTAAACCTGCTTAACCCAGCCTGTTTAGATGTTAGAAGCTGAATCTGAGTGATTGTGACTTGTGGTAAACAAACCAGCAACAAGGTGTTATGATGTAGTTAATGTATGTTTGTGTTGGGTTCCTCATACATGCCAACCAAGGAAATTCATAAAAGCTGATAAACAGCTTCAAGAAAGTTGAAGCAGCCCCAAAAAGCAGACAACTAAAAAAAAAAATCAGTATCAGTCCTGAATATTGGTCCATGATTAAGGTCACTGCTTTTGTGACTGAATAGCTCAAATTCTGTTTTTATGACCTGCAATTCCAAGATTTTTATCAATATTTTGGGAATCACATTTTGCTATCTGGTCTGTTTTTCTGTGATAACTGAAGCCAAAAGGCCTTGCCTATGACATGAGAACAAATAGTTGCATTGAGAGTGCAGTGCACCATTGCCTTATAAGCTGCAGTTAAACTGAATATATCCATATATCCATCAGTTGTAGCATGAGGAGAAACTAAAACATACAAAAACTCCTTTGCAATGGCAGAGATTTACTTCTAGTGACTCTGGGATCTTTCCTCTGTCTTCCTTCAAAAGAAATAGATTCAGTGAATCTCTGACCTCCACACAGCTTACTTTCCACCTAACTTTGTATCATCAGCAAACTTGGATGCATTACACTCAGTTGCTTCATGTAAGACATTAATATACATTGTAAATAGATGAGGCCCAAGCATTAATCCTTGTGGCACCCCAGTAGTTACAGCTTGCCAACCTGAAAATGAATCTTTTATTCCTACTCTCTGTCTGTTAACCATGTACAGTAGACACCTCAAGTCGCTGGAGAAATATCATCACCGATGCCTCCGCAAGATCCTACAAATCCCCTGGGAAGACAGACGCACCAATATTAGCATCTTCGACCAGGCCAACATCCCCAGCAT
This sequence comes from Pristiophorus japonicus, assembly GCF_044704955.1. NCBI lineage: Eukaryota > Metazoa > Chordata > Chondrichthyes > Pristiophoridae > Pristiophorus > Pristiophorus japonicus. The sequence goes on along the minus strand of NC_091980.1, from coordinate 52,318,783 downwards.
TGAAGCACTGACCACACTTGATCAGCTCCGCTGGGCAGGCCACGTTGTCCCAAAGCAAGCGCTCTACTCGGAACTCCTTCAAGGCAAACGAGCCAAGGGTGGACAGAGGAAATGTTACAAAGACACCCTCAAAGCCTCCCTGATAAAGTGCGGCATCCCCACCGACACCTGGGAGTCCCTGAACAAAGATCGTCCTAATTGGAAGAAGTGCATCCAGGAGGGCGCTGAGTGCCTTGAGTCTCATCGCCGAGAGCATGCAGAAACCAAGCGCAGGCAGCGGAAGGAACGCGCGGCAAACCTGTCCCACCCTCCCTTATCCTCAACGACTGTCTGTCCCACCTGTGACAGGGACTGTGGTTCTTGTATTGGACTGTTCAGCCAGCTAAGGACTCATCCTAAGAGTGGAAGCAAGTCTTCCTCGATTCCGAGGGACTACCTATGAAGAACCAATCCACTATTCATGCTAATACATTGCCCCATGAGCCCTTATCTTGCATAGCAACCTTTTATGTGGTACCTTATCGAATGCCTTTTGGAAATCCAAATACACCACATCCACTTGTTCCCTCTTATCTACCCTGCTAGTTACATCCTCAAAAAACTCTTAATAAATTTGTTAAATACTATTTCCCTTTCATAAAATCATGTTGACTCTGCCTAATCATATTATGATTTTCTAAGTGCCCTGTTACCACTTCCTTAATAATGGATTCCAGCATTTTCCTGATGTCAGGCTAACTGTCCTGTATTTCCCTGTTTTCGCTCCCTCCTTTCTTGAATAGTGGTGTTACATTTGCTACCTTCCTATCTGCTGGGACCGTTCCAGAATCGAGGAATTTTGGAAGATCACAACCTATGCATTCACTATTTCTGAAGCCATCTCTTTTAGAATCCTAGGATGTAGGCCATCCAGGTCCTATGGATTTGTCAGCTATAAGTCCTAATAATTTCTCAAGTACTTTTTCTCCACTGATATTAAATACTTTAAGTTCCTCACTCTTATTACCCCTTGCTTTTTGTGTCTTCAACTATGAAGGCAGATACAAAATTTTGGTTTAAAGTTTCTGCCAGTTCCTTGTTCCCCAGTATAATTTCTCCTGTCTCAGCCTCTAAGGGACCAATGCTTACTTTTACGACTCTCTTCCGTTTTACATACTTGTAGAAACTCTTACAATCTGTTTTTATATGTCTTGCTAATTTATTCTCATTCCATTTTCTTCCTTTTTATCAAAATCACCTCATATAGGGCTCAATTTTGGCAAGGAGTTGCTCAGTTTTTTTTTTGAGTAACCTGCTTTTTCTGGCGTAACTTAAAAATCCTCAGTTTCTCCAATCAATTTGCACCACTCAGATAGTTACCTTTTATTTAGGTTAGTTTTTTTTCTCAAAAGGGGACGTTACCAGCCACCTACGCCAGTTCTGCCCATTTAGGCAACTTTGGCCAGCTAATAGTTACTCCATTTCTACTTAAGGCCAGCATATGTGGCCACTTGAGAAATCCCTTGCGGAGAGTTAAAGAAATCGGAGCAGGTAAGTACATCGGAGGCCATTTGGCCTGGGATATGGGCGGGAAACGGAGAAGACCTGCACCTAAACCAACCAAGCCTTACCCTGAGCAATGTTTGCAAACAAAAAGTACTAACAATTCAATAAGAAATAAAAAATTGAAGTCCTACCTTCATCTTCAAACTTGGCCCGGGAAGGCAGCGGGCTGGTCCGCGAGGCCACTCGGCCTGGGCTAAGTGCGGGACAATGCACCGCGAGGCCACTCGGCCTGGGCTAAGGGCGGGACAATGCACCGGGAGGCCACTCGGCCTGGGCTAAGGGCGGGACAATGCACCGCGAGGTCACTCGGCCTGGGCTAGGGGCGGGACAATGCACCGGGAGGCCACTCGGCCTGGGCTAAGGGCGGGACAATGCACCGCGAGGTCACTCGGCCTGGGCTAGGGGCAGGACAATGCACCGGGAGGCCACTCGGCCTGGGCTAAGGGCGGGACAATGCACCGGGAGGCCACTCGGCCTGGGCTAGGGGCGGGACAATGCACCGCGAGGTCACTCGGCCTGGGCTAGGGGCGGGACAATGCACCGGGAGGCCACTCGGCCTGGGCTAAGGGCGGGACAATGCACCGGGAGGCCACTCGGCCTGGGCTAGGGGCGGGACAATGCACCGGGAGGCCACTCGGCCTGGGCTAGGGGCGGGACAATGCACCGCGAGGCCACTCGGCCTGGGCTAGGGGCGGGACAATGCACGGGAAGCCACTCGGCCTTGGCTAGGGGGCGGGACAATGCACCGCGAGGCCACTCGGCCTGGGCTAGGGGCGGGACAATGCACCGGGAGGCCACTCGGCCTGGGCTAGGGGGCGGGACAATGCACGGGGAGGCCACTCGGCCTGGGCTAGGGGGCGGGACAATGCACCGCGAGGTCACTCGGCCTGGGCTAGGGGGCGGGACAATGCACCGCGAGGTCACTTGGCCTGGGCTAGGGGGCGGGACAATGCACCGCGAGGTCACTCGGCCTGGGCTAAGGGTGGGACAATGCACCGGGAGGCCACTCGGCCTGGGCTAGGGGGCGGGACAATGCACCGGGAGGCCACTGGGCCTGGGCTAGGGGCGGGACAATGCACCGGGAGGCCACTCAGCTTGGGCTAGGGGCGGGACAATGCACCGCGAGGCCACTCGGCCTGGGCTAGGGGCGGGACAATGCACGGGAAGCCACTCGGCCTTGGCTAGGGGGCGGGACAATGCACCGCGAGGCCACTCGGCCTGGGCTAGGGGCGGGACAATGCACCGGGAGGCCACTCGGCCTGGGCTAGGGGCGGGACAATGCACTGCGAGGCCACTCGGCCTGGGCTAGGGGCAGGACAATGCACGGGAAGCCACTCAGCCTGGGCTAAGGGCGGGACAATGCACGGGAAGCCACTCGGCCTGGGCTAGGGACGGGACAATGCACCGGGAGGCCACTCGGCCTGGGCTAGGGGCGGGACAATGCACGGGAAGCCACTCGGCCTGGGCTAAGAGCGGGACAATGCACCGCGAGGCCACTCGGCCTGGGCTAGGGGCGGGACAATGCACGGGAAGCCACTCGGCCTGGGCTAAGGGCGGGACAATGCACGGGAAGCCACTCGGCCTGGGCTAGGGGCGGGACAATGAACCGGGAGGCCACTCGGCCTGGGCTAGGGGGCGGGACAATGCACCGGGAGGCCACTCGGCCTGGGCTAGGGGTGGGATAATGCACGGGAAGCCACTCGGCCTGGGCTAGGGGCGGGACAATGCACGGGATGCCACTCGGCCTGGGCTAGGGGCGGGACAATGCACCGGGAGGCCACTCGGCCTGGGCTAGGGGCAGGATAATGCACGGGAAGCCACTCGGCCTGGGCTAGGGGTGGGATAATGCACCAGGAAGCCACCTGGCCAGGGCTAGGGGCGGGACAATGCACCGGGAAGCCACTTGGCCAGGGCTAGGGTCGGGCAGGAGAACTGATAGGGCTCCTGTCTGCCGATGATTTCTAGCAGTTCTCCTGCCCGCCCCTAGCCCAACAAAGGAGGCAGAATAAAGGCAGAGAATTTTACCTAAAGGAGCCTAGCAACACAGGGAGGGAAAACATTGCCACGCTCTCAAATTGACAGAGAGACCTACATCAATTGGGACTGTTGTTGCAGACTCGCAACGCTACTGCTCATGCGCGGACATCACCAGCAGACTCCACTGCGCATGTGCAGGCGTCCTGGCACGTTTTCCAATGCAGATCGCAGGCTCCACCCCTGACTCGACTGGCCATGCTGCGCGACTGCAGTGAAGACGCCGGACAGCGGCCAAAGTTGCAAAAAATTTTTCCGGTGCAACTCGGAATGTTGATAAACGGCGCAACTCCGGTAAGTGCGCCGAAAAATGGGCTCGGCCACAATTGAGGCCTTTGTACCTTTAACATAAAGAGCATTGCAAGGTGCTTCAGAGAGGCCTGAGGGAAATAGCCACTGCTCCAAGAATGGAGATATTAGGATAAGTAACAAAAGCCTTGATTTAGAGAGAGGTTTTGCGAATGTTTGTAAAGGATAAGAGGGAGGTGGAGAGGTCACTAGGTCTAGGAAAGGAATTCCAGAAAGAAGAAAGAATTTATTGGGGGTAGAATCCCGGCCTTGCCAGGTTCATACGGAATACGTATGGACCCGGTGAGGCCTTACAAAAGCTGGTTTTCGGCGCGCAATGTGCACGCGACGAAAACTGTTTTTTCCGATCTGTCAAGATTTCGCTTGACAGATCCTCCGCATCCCCGCAGGAGGGACATTCACGCAGACAAGATTGGGCTATTTGCCCATCTCTTGCCCAGCGAATGCCCTTGAAACTTTTACGCCTGGTAAAAGCAGGCACATAGCCTACTTTTAGCAGCGTAAGAGTTTCAAAACATATAAAAATTAAATCTAAATACACATTTTTAGAGTAAAAACCCTGTCCATTAAGATAAGTTTATTTTAAATCGTATTAAAACACATAAAAAAAATTTTGGGGATTTTTTAATGTAAAACATTTAATTAACTTTCATTTCAATTAATTTTAAATGCATGAGGTGTTTTTTAAAATGTATTATGTTGTGTTTGTGTTTTAGGGGGTTATTCTCATTGATAGTAATGGAAACTCAGAGGAACAGAGTTTCCATTACCATCAATGAGAATACTGCAAAGTGATTGGTGGTCCAGGCCCACGTGACTCCAGCTTTTTTGTGCTTGTGAGGAAGTTCTGTGACAGTGATTTAAGTAAAAGGATATTGATATTGATCATGAAACATTAAGTTAAGAAATCGAGAATGATATAGGTTCATTTCTCCCTTCTCCCACCTTGCCCTACTTGGTTAAAGTTCCAATCTTGGGTAAACTGTTGCAGGGAGGACGCTGGTACTTCAGCCAAGATGCCGGAGGAGGGGGAGAGGGTGGGAGAGTGAAGTGAACAAAATTATAGGAAAATTAACATCTGCTCTCTGTGGGAGCAAGTTGTCATCTCAGCCTCAGGTGGCATGTGATCTGGCAAAACCATTTAATAGGCAAAAAGGAGCCAAAAAAAAGGAATTTCATACACTTAAAAATGGATGACAATGCAGCATTATGACTATTATACCAATTTCTAATCCAGTGGGTTTATTCGTTTGAAAACAGATAAGGGAAGCACAGTATTCTTTGTCGTTTTTCAGATTAATAAATTACAGACATTACGATATCCAGAGTCAAATTATTGGACGATAATATAGATGGCACAGGTTCTACTGGCAGGGGTCATGATACTCAGTGCCATTGAGTCTCCATAAACTTACTGATTTTCTCAGTGATCGGCTGTACCTAACTGCATATCTCTATTTATTAGTGCTACTGATCTACAAACTGTGCGCAGAGGGTTTTCCCTGAAGGCCAATGGATGATTTTTTATGACTGATTTTTCTGACACTCATTACATTGTATTGGGGTTTTTCATCATTTATAATCATATAAAACCACTTCTCCAGTAATAGCTTCCATTTGGTTTTGACTTTCCAAACACCTCTCTGCCTGATTCTGAGAACTATCTATAATGAGTACTGCAAATCTATATTGTATATCATATGATTTATGAGGAAAGATTTTTGTCTTTACTACCTGGGTGTTAACAGAAAGGAAAATCTGCCATATAGGATTGCCCATCCCTTATCGAACCCTTTGGATTTTCCTTCCATTAATTTTAGTGGAAGAAAAATCCGGCAGGTTCTGCTACCAACCTTCCCCTCCAGATTTTCCTCTCTGTGCTCTAACCAGGTGATGCTTAATGCTCAGGCAATAAACACAAAAGTCTATAGTCTGTAGTGTTTTATAATGTGTAGTATGCTACATTATATAGACTCCTGCACCTATTTTCTATGTTTCTATGTTCCTGGCGACTAGCTGCATTATTGTAAATCATTTCTTCAGAAAAATACTGTTGTGATGTCATGGTTGTTAATAGTTCTTTAACTTTGGACTGTTTCTTATTTAGACCTCTGGAGTCAGCCACAGCAGCAAGGCTCTCGGATAGAAACATAGAAACATAGAAATTAGGTGTGGGACCAGGCCATTCGGCCCTTCGAGCCTGCACCGCCATGCAATAAGATCATGGCTGATCATTCAACCACAGTACCCCCTTCCTGCTTTCTCTCCATACCCCTTGATCCCTTTGGCCGTAAGGGCCATATCGAACTCCCTCTTGAATATATATAACGAACTGGCCTCAACAATTCTCTGCGGTAGGGAATTCCACAGGTTAACCATTCTCTGAGTGAAGAAGTTTCTCCTCATCTCGGTCCTAAATGGCTTACCCCTTATTCTTAGATTGTGACCCCTGGTTCTGGAACTCCCCAGCAACAGGAACATTCTTCCTGCCTCTAACCTGTCCAATCCCATCAGAATTTTATATGTTTCTATGAGATGCCCTCTCATTCTTCTAAACTCCAGTGGATACAAGCCCAGTTGATCCAGTCTCTCCTCATATGTCAGTCCTGCCATCCCGGGAATCAGTCTGGTGAACCTTCGCTGTGCTCCCTCAATAGCAAGAATGTCCTTCCTCCGATAGGATCAGAGGGTCATTTATTTGCTTAACTTTCACGCTGTCACTTTTCTGGTCAAGTAGCCTGTGAAGTAACTGACTGCTTTCACCTCCAAGGCAAACCATCTTCTTTTCCATTTTGCCGACTGCCTCTCCAGTTTAAATATTAAAGGAGAGGGAGAAAAGACATGGCAGGCAGTGCAAGGCCTCCTGACTGGTTGGGAGCCTGCTACAACTAGATATTGGTCAGCAATGGAAACCCTGGCCAACCTTTCACCTCCCTAGCCTAGGGATGCTAAAGGTAAATGTAGTGTCCCTGCCACTGTCTGACATTAGCTACATCAATACAGATCAGAGATCAAACCCAGGACCGTCCATGTGGCTCCGTACTACACCATGGGGTGCATTTACCCACTCAACCATTGTTTTCTTTAGTAAGATACACAAATATTTCACTGACCTGACCTTTGTCTGTAGTTGTGATGTTGACATTCACTTTAATGGCCACAGATACCTATGGACATACAGAAAGACAGGTCAGAAAAGATCATTAATCTATCCCTATTCACCAACCGCATATACCATCCACCGCAGCCTCTAGTAGCTCCTGGGGAAGGAAAAAAAGGAGAGAAAATAAAACAAAGAACTTCTTCAAGGTTGGCATTCCTAGGAGAGAAGTGGCAGTGAATTAAACCAAAAATAATAGGACACAAAGTGCTACAGATGCTTGAAGTCTGAATCAAAAACAAAAATTGCTGCAAACTCTCAGAAGAGCAGGCAGCACAGCATCTGTGGAGAAAGGACAAATATAAATCCTCATCAGAACATGTCAAAACTTTATTTTCTAAATATTAGCAGCATGTATATTGTGTAAGAATTAGCATCTTCTGGTTAAAGTGAATGCCAAACAGCAGGGATTGTGAGCCATCTCCTGTCATTGCATCTTCATTCTGATTCTTAACTATTAATTCTGCAGCCAAAAATGACCAGAATCTGGGGATATGTATGACCAGCTTTCCCTAGTTCCTTAGATCAGTTTGATTAGAGAAAATTATTTTGGTGCACATAAAACAATTTTAAAGTAACAGTGAGAATTAAGGCCTGCATTTAATTTTTATTTAAATGATTTTTTCTTCTACATGATTTAACTTTTTAATAATTATGAATCTATATTGTTTAACATGAGCTTTCAGATCAGCATGTTATTTCCCAGTGGTTTGGTGAGATATACAATGTGTAGACTCATTATTTCTAATGCAAACGCCAACAGTAGAAGGGCTCACTATTTGCCCTGTGGCAACACTATGCCAGATGTTTAGCACAGGGTCATTTTTTGGTTCATTAGAACAGGCTTACCTACAGAAGCTGACTATTGTGGAGAACAAGAGTAAAGGTTGTACAGAGGAAGACCAAGTTGTAATGAAGCATTGGCCCTGATATTTATAGGTAGGCCGGCGGGGGCGGGGGGGAGATGTGGAGAAGATCGCGAGGGAGTTTACCACAGATCCTGCCGAACAGGAGGACTAGATTAGCAATTTTGGAATCCATTCACCAGCCACAGCCAGCCAGATTGAGAGGCTGTCTGCCAGGAAAACCCGCGACACCAGGCCGCAGCCGGGGAGCATAGAGGAGGGAGGGAGAGACTATGGATAGGGGTACATCAGTGTGGGGGGGGCCGTGGAGAAGATCACAGAGCCATGGAGAAAATTGTGATGGGGGATGTAGAGAAGATCGGTGGGGGGGGGGGGGGGAGGACGGGGTCCGTGGAGAAGATCGCGGGGGCGGAGAGGAATGTAGAGAAGATTGCAGGGGGGGTTGTGAGATGTGGAGGTGATCGCGGGAGGGGGATGGGATATGGAGTATATTGCAAGGGGAGGAGGATGTGGAGGAGATGGCGGGGTGGGATGTGGAGGATATTGCGGGGAGTGGAATGGAGGAGATGGCCGAGGGGGGTGGGATGTGGAGATATTGCGGGGGGGGTGGGATATGGAGGAGATGGCAGCGGGGTTGGGATGTGGAGGATATTGCGGGGGGGTGGGATGTGGAGGAGATCGCCGGGGGGGTGGGATAGGGAGGAGATGGCGGGGAGGTGGGATGTGGAGGAGATAGCGACGGGGTTGAGATGTGGAGGATATTCCGGGGAGGTTGGGATGTGGAGGAGATGGCGGGGGGGGCGGTGGGATGTGGAGGATATTGCGGGGGAGGGGGGGTGGGATGTGGAGGATATTGCGGGGGAGGGGTGTGGGATGTGGAGGATATTGCGGCGGGGTTGGGATGTGGAGGAGATGGCGGGGGGGTGGGATGTGGAGGATATTGCGGGGGGGTTGGGATGTGGAGGAGATGGCGGGGGGGGTTGAGATGTGGAGGATATTGCGGGGGGGGGTTGGGATGTGGAGGAGATGGCGGGGGGGTTGGGATGTGGAGGATATTGCGGGGGGGGGGGTTGGGATGTGGAGGATATTGCGGGGGAGTGGGGTGGGATGTGCAGGAGATGGCGGAGGTGGGGTGGGATATGGAGCCGATCGCGGGGGGTGGTGGGATGTGGAGGAGATCACGGGGAGGGAGTGGAAGTTCACGGATGGGGTAGAAGTTCACGGGGGGGGGGGGGGAGATCCCCAGAGTACGCATGGATGCGTCGGTTGCTAATCATGGCGTTGAGAAGATGGATCATTGCTCTGCAGCGTAAAATGGTGGAGAGCTTGAGATGCATTCCATGCATCCATACTGTGTCATACGCTGCTGACAGGCCTATGGGTGCTACGGCAGTCTTGAGCTGGCGCTGGAAGCTTGCTTCAATGTGCATTGTTAAAACTACCACTTGGTTGCAGCAGTTACAGGCTCTCCGGAAGCCCATGTGCTCCTTTGGAAAGATTTGCTCAATGATGGGGACTATCTGTGGAGTAGTAGCCTCTCCAGCACTTTATTACATGCAAAGTAAAGAGATCGGGTGGTAGCTGAAGGCTTCACAGGCTTTCTTCCCCTGCTTCAAGAGGGCAACTCCTTTAGTCTTCTTCCAACTAGGTTGAATTTTACCAGTTGCCAGCACCTCAGAAGAAGGAGATCAACCATTTCTTCACTTTGGGTCCCAGAGCTTTTAAGAATTCTGGGTAAACACCATCTGGGCCAGCAGCTGTTCCAGATTTGATTGTCAACAGAGCCGTGTTTAGTTCGTCCAAAGTGAATGGATCAGACATTGTTGATGATCTTGGTGCCGCCATCTAGTTTGTTGAAAGCAGCCGCTTCACTTGGCGTCAAAATTCTTTGTCCACTGGAGCCTTTGATGTTTGAATCAAGTGGATGCAATGTTTCTGCTCTGATGATCGTCCTGTGTTTATAGATGGGGTTTGCCCCACCAAGTTGACGGAGCAGGGCCCAAGCTTTCCTGCTGTAGTGAGTCTTCTCCACAAGGCTCCTGTAACTTTCACGTCTCGCCATGTTCAAGGACTCCAGAATTGCGGTGGCTGTGGCTGGGTTCTTGTACTCCTGGTCTAGATGTGTTTAAAACCATGAAATGTTTTGAAAGAGTAAATAAGGAGAAACTGTTTCCAGTGGCAGAAGGGTCGGTAACCAGAGGACACAAAATTGAGGTAATTGGCAAAAGAACCAGAGATGGCAGGAAGTGAACATTTTTACAAGTGAGTTATGATCTGGAATGCACAGAGAGAAAATGATGGAATGCCCTGCCTGAAATGGTGATGGTAGCAGATTCAATAATAACATCCAAAAGGAAATTGGATAAATATTTGGAGGGGAAAAATTTGCAGGGCTATGGGGAAAGAGCAGGGGAGCTAATTGGATAGCTCTTTCAAAGAGCTGACACAGGCATATTGGGCTGAATAGCCTCCTTCTGTGCTGTATCATTCTATGATTTTAAGAGAGTGCTCCTTTAAGCGCATTTTCATCACAATTCTATAAAATACTGCTTCCTCTCACATGATTTACTCACAGACTGTTCAATAACAACAGTCTCAGCACAATGAGGCACTGGACAGATATCGAGGTACAGCAGTTATTATATGAAGTGAATTGCGACACATAAGCTGTATCACACTCATGGGATTCACGTGAACCTTTAAACTGCTGCTTCCTCTTGCATGGTTTACTCATAGACTGAGTACGCACGAAACTGTGTCCTCAGTGCAATGACGCATGAGCCAGGCGTTGAGATACAGCAGCTATTATATGAAGTGAATTATGTTTGGGACAGTGCTGCAGGCTGCAACAGAATCATGGGATTCAGGTGAACTTTTCAGATGTTCTCACTTTTGTAGTTTGCAGCAGCCAAACTCCAGCTCACGTTTGATTGTGTATGCACTGACAGCATATTCGGGACACTGGAGGATGCTTATTCTATATTTTTAAACAAGTTCCTTAATTGATATTGATGCCAAACCAATTTGAATACAGCTTTTTTTCCTGGTTTCTTCCAGTCCCCTTTCGCTGACGAATTGATAGTGTACAGAAAGTCCATTCCCTTTTGGTCAATAACCTGTTTCCCACATTTTGTGTCTTTCTCAGGATTACACAATCAAATATATAGTCATGATTTTATTTTGTACAGTCTCTTTCTGCTTTTTTCCCCGACCCAACATTCTCCCTTCTATCCTAAAAAGGGGTAGCTCATGTTATCTCACGGATGCACAGGCAATAGCTGCCATCCTGCATCTTATCCAACTTGCCATTCTTCATGTGTAAGCCTAACTAAGCCTGTGGTGAGCAGCATATCTGAGCCTACTTTTTAGAAGATTCACTGAAAGGTGATTAGGAATAAAAATCCATTCTCAGGATAGTGAGGCCAATTATATTGCCTCAATCCACTCAAGGTGTGATCACCTCACACGATATAAACCTGGAGATCAAACTTGGGGCCCTCCTCATCTTTATAACTTAGTATTACAACAACAACAACTTGTATTTATATAGCACCTTTAACATAGTAAAACATCCCAAGGCGCTTCACAGGAGTGTCATAAGACAAAAAATTAATTTGACACTGAGCCAGATAAGAAGAAATTACAGCAGATAAAAGAGGTAGGTTTTAAGGAGTGTCCTAAAGGAGGAAAGAGAGTTAGAGAGGCAAAGAGGTTTAGGCAAGGAGTTCCAGAGCTTATGGTGTAGCAGCTGAAGGCATGGCCACCGATGGTTGAGCAATTATAACCAGGGATGCTCAAGAGGGCAGAATTTGATGAACGCAGACATCTTGGGGGAATTGTGAGGCTGAAAAAGATTCTTCATTATCATCATCATCATCATCATAGGCAGTCCCTCGAATCAAGGATGACTTGCTTCCATGCCAAAAAAGGATTTCACAGGTGTTCCAATGAAGGACCTAAAATTCTAGGTCCTGAGCTACATCCTGAAGGGTGGAAGATGCCTGTGCATGGATTTTTTTTGCACATCAGTCACCACATGGGCTTGACAGAGCTCGGTCTTGGTCCAATGGCAAGGATTATCCAAGACAACTGGAGAGCTGCTCTGCTGCACGGACCTAGTGAGCACACATATCGCAGTATGGGCTGGCCCGTGCTGCCCCTGGGCTCCTGGCCTCGAACTCACACCTCTCCTGGGCCCCGATCACGTCCCTCCACAGTCTCTTGCCGCTCCTTCACGCCGACCTCGCCACTCCCGCTGTATCTACCCATGCTCCAATCACCGACCCGAATCTTGATGATGTCACTCTTCGCTGCCATCACAGCTCGTGCTGTTCCCTGAAGTGGTACACCTTCACGAAAGAGATTACAGAGATAGGGAAGGGCGAGGTCATGGAGGGATTTGTAAATAAGGATGAGAATTTTGCAATCAAGGCATTGCTTAAAAATCTGTCTATCTCCGCCTTAAAAATATTCAATGAGCTGTGGAGACATTGAATATATTTAAGGCGGAGATGGACAGATTTTTGAGCAATAAGGGAATAAAAGGTTATGGGGAGCAGGCAGGGAAGTGGAGCTGAGTCCATGATCAGATCAGCCATGATCTTATTAAATGGTGGAGCAGGCTGGAGGGGCCAAGTGGCCTACTCCAGCTCCTATTTTTTATGTTCTTATGTTCTTGTGTTAACTGGGGGCCAGTGTAGGTCAGCAAGCACAGGAGTTATGGGTGAGCGGGACTTGAGCAGGTGAGATGACCATACACTGATCAGGTGCAAATAAAAAGTCAGTTTGCAATTTTATGCTTTACAATTCTTTTAATTATTCAGTTTACTTGAATAATGAAATGAGAAAAGACAGGCAGCCAATCAATTCTGCTTCCACAGAGCATGTACAACCCAAATTGTCATGGACCCTACTTGTCAGTATCCACATAGTTCAGGATATCTCTCGCCAATGAGTTAGTTGGTTTAAGCCCCACTCTCAAAACTTGAGCTATATAAAATAGCTTGATATTTCAGCGTGGCATCAGGGGGGGTTCCCCTTCAGATGAAACATTAAACCAAGGCCCCAACTTGCAATTCAACTGCGGTTCTAGAAGAAGGCCCTTCACCACCTTCTCAAGGGAAACTAGGGATGGCAATAAATGTTAGCACCATCCATATCCTGAGAAGTATATATTTTTTTTAATTCTGGTAGTTCAGCTGGATGTTATGGATCCTAATGCACTATTTCAAAAAAAAAATAGAGTCTCCCACTGTCCTTGTTGGGAATAACCAAGTGAAATCTGAGAATAGCCCAAACATTCTGAAAGAAAATTCTGTCTGAATGTATCCTGAGCCCTGGAAGTAACCAAATGAAAGTGCAGAATGTTTGTCTATTCAGCATCTCCACTTTACTTCCCTAGCTGGCTATCCTCTTTGAAGTCTTTTGGTGCTGTCCTTAGGGTACATGCAGGATTTTTTGTGCTAGGAGAAAGTGAATAGTTCCTTGTTGCAGCAAAAATTTTTAAACATACATTTTCTCATCTGCTCAATGGTGAAATGCACTACATGACTTAATAAAGAGAAAGGCTTGTATTTATTTTGCACATATCACTTAGAAATGTCTCAAATTGCACACAGCCATAAAGTGAATGACCAGTTAATCTGTTTTCAGTGGAGTTGTTCGAGGGAAGAATGTTTGGGCTATTCTCAGATTTCACTTGGTTATTCCCAACAAGGACAGTGGGAGAACTCTATTCTTTTTTGAAATAGTGCATTAGGATCTATAACATCCAGCTGAACTACCAGAATTTTAAATATATATATATTTCTCGGGATATGGATGGCTCTAGCATTTATTGCCATCCCTAGTTTCCCTTAAGAAGGTGGTGAATGGCCTTCTTCTAGAACCGCAGTTGAATTGGCAGTTGGGGCCTTGGTTTAATGTTTCATCTGAAGGGGAACCCCCCCTGATGCCACACTGAAATATCAAGCTACTTTATATAGCTTAAGTTTTGAGAGTGGGGCTTAAACCAACGAATTCATTGATGAGAGATATCCTGAACCATGTGGATACTGAACTATACAGACCACAAACGCTGCAGAGTTGATCTCAGGTCTGTACTGAATTAGCTAATATTGGCCAAAAATTAGTGTTTTTAAAAATTATTTGTTCCTGGGATGTGGCCGTCGCTTGCAAAGCCAGCATTTATTGCCCATCCCCAATTGCTCTTGAGAAGGTGGTGGCGAGGCACCCTCGTGATCCGTTGCAGTCTGTGTGGTGAAGATACTCCCACAGTGTTGTTAGGTAGGGAGTTCTAGGATTTTGACCCAGCAACGATGAAGGAATGGCAATATTGTAACGGTGTTGCAATTAGCCTCACTGCTCATGGCTAGGGATAGGAAGAATCAGGCAAGCTTTGCTTCTGATCACTATCACTGCTGGAAAGTACGCATGTGTAGATGTTGAGTAAAGGTAAGATTGTAGCTGGGCTGTAGTGACCCTCATCGTCAAAAAGTGTGCTGATGCCATCCAGGCTCAGACCACTCAGGTGAATTATGAAAAGGTCAGCCAAGAATGTGTAAGTGTAGCTCGTCATGAACATGAGACCCTGTCATCAGAAGAGGAGAGGTGAGGGGAGAAAAATCATAGGGTAAGTTAAGGAGCGATGGGTAGAGGGAGATTAGTTTTTGCTTCTTCCATTTGTCCGCTGTAACTTCAGCGGAAGAGACGCAGAAACCACAGGGGTTTGCATGGCTTTGTCCTTGAAGTTACGGAGCCAGTCAGGAGAACCCCTGGGGAAATTCAGCCTCGTGTTTTGAAAGTTAAAAGAATATATATACAGGCAAAGAATCGAAACTTGTGTGCACTGTTGTAAAAAGATGAATATTACATATTTGAATTATTAGCTACAAAATGAGAAAAATATGCACTCATGCGTATGCACATACAATCCTCTATTATTTAAAAAAGTAAGTTAGCTGTTTGTGAAGTACTGATGACAGCCTTTCAGCTCAGTAGAGCAATTACAGGCCATTTCCTTCTGCTTGGATTGGAACCCAGCTGCTGCTGAGCAGTAATGGAGCTAATGGCACAGCACTCAGTGAATTGCATGTCTGCCTGGTGTTTCTCTACTTTTATTTAAACTTCATGATTTTAAATTTGTGTCTGGTCCCATTTGCAGCCGGAGAGTCGGACATTGTCCGGTCATGCACTCAGTATAACCCCTTTTCCAATGAATTATAAATTAAACAATAGTACTGCTGTTCATTGACTGTCACCTTGAGTTTAAGGTACTAAACAATCAGAATCTTATTTAGATTGTGAGCTGGCTCCCAGTGCTTGCACTATTAAACTCCAGCTTTCTTATTTTAGTGGCTGAATCAAGAGAGCTTTACTCTTCATCTAGCTTGTGCTGAACCTGATATGAGCATTTGATGCTGACATGGGGTGCCAGAAATGGAAAGGTGTTCCATTCTCAAAAGATGAGAACTGTTACTTTAATGATCACAAATGGTCCAAAATTGGTAAAAAAAAAATCAAAGTTTTATTTAAATTCTGATTGTTTTTCTTTTAATAAAATACATATCAAAGTAGAGGCGGGCGGATCATGAGACAAAAATGTTCTGACAGTTAAGAATATTTTGATAATGGCATGATACAGATGTGTGGGGTGAAATTGCCCCCTTTTTTTTGAGGCCTGTTAGCTCCTCTGGAGGGTGGTAACGGGTGGAGAAGACTTTTCGCCCGGGTTGGGGGGGGGCGGGGGTCGCTACTGTCTCCCGGGAAATTGCCTGAGAGTTTGCGGCGGCACAGCCAGGGCAGCGCCATGCACTGCAGTTAGTGCCCCAGGCTGCCTCGCAACCGCGGATGATGTAATCAGTGTGGGTGGCAATCTCTCACCGCCCCGCGGGGGAAATTGCCCCGCAGGCCGCGAGGCTGGCGCGAGCAGGTGTCGACGCCAGCTTCACGGGGCACGAAGCTGGCTCTCAGTGCACTAGCTAAAAGGGAGGGTGCCAGCTACCCGGGCTGCCACCTTTTTTGGATTGCCGACTCTCGGGTCGGCTCCATGATGGCGGCCCTAGGGGTGGTCCTGGTGGCCATTGTGCAGCCCGGCACTCTATTTTGGGTGCAATGGTGGCCTAGTGGAGGCCATAAGAGAGTGCGCAATGGCCATCCCCTTTAAGCAAAGCGGGGGGGAGGTTGGTGGGGGGGAGGGGGCTTGAAGCGCGTCAGCGCTACGCATTGCATCCGCATAGCGCTTGACTCACTGCATCAGTAGCGCCCCAGAAACTGCCTCCAAAGGAAGGGGAGCGTTCGCGATTGTGTGCTCTGCTTCCTTTGAGGGGTGGTAAGCCCAATTCTGTTGTGGCGGCGGGACTTCTCCTCCAGGTGCAGAAATTCCAGGCCCCAGATGGTTACTGCCCCCAATCGGGGCGCAGGGCAATTTCGCCCCCATAAACTTCCAAGTATAAACCACCAGACATGTATGGAATTAACGTATATAGAAAGGGCATTGATGTTTAGAATCTCTCAAGGCTGGAAAATTGTGTTGGCTGTAACATCCGTCAAGAGGGCTCGTGACATTGTCTGTGTCAAAACTGACAGATAGAAAGCTTTGCTTGTGGATAAATGATTGATGACTAGCTAGAGTTTTATAAATGCGCAATGCAACATTAACTAGCTAATTTAGACTTGAAGAGGAATGTATATCAGCTGTACACTTTCAACATTTTAATCAGTATTTTAACAGTAATTAGAAAAACCTCATCACTGCACTAACTCTTCTCAATTACAGCTAGACATTAGTCAGTTGAGAGATTTAGACTGTGAAGAAGTAAATTTCTTGGAGCGCTGCTTTACCAGGTTCCCTGGGTTAGTGATAATGTAGACAGCAACTCTATGAAATGTATTCTTTTCTTCTTCAGTCCTATGTTACATCATATTAGTAACAGTGGAATGATTTATTTGCCTTGATTTTGTCTGTTAGGGAATGAATGAATAACATAAAATAAAAGTTGACATATAATTCGTAGTGGCACAGGACCATGTTGGTGCTTCCAGTATGGTGAGCTGAGGAATGGTAAACTAGTTGCATCACACACCGCCTGAGAAAATGACTTTCCCAGTCCAGCCGATGATGGATGAAATGTACGCAGACAAATCAAAGCCATGCTATGTCTGGTGCCTCTATTACCTCTGCTGCAAGAGATGGGTGGGCAGCCTGCTTCTAGACCTTCGCCAATGCCCTCTTTGACCAGCAGCTGAAAAGCATATGATAGTGACCTTGCAATAACACCCATACTTGGTTTTCTTTACTCCCACATTGCAGCAACCTGCTATGGCCTTTGCCTGGCATCATTCAGTTATGGTACTACACAATAGCGAGGTAAGATACAGTGGGCTAGAATTTCCATAAAATCCACCACTGCCGGATTGCCGCCCAAAAAACGCTAAGATTATTAAATTAACACCGACAAATAATTGCACAAGAAAAGGAAGCATTTCTGCCCAGCGGGAAAAATGGGTCTTACACGCAGATTCTTGGCGGAAAACGCGATCCTGTGCAAATTGGACGGTTCTTAATCAAATTAGGTGGTGCTTATTTAAATTTAGTCCGAGGCTGTAGGTTGGGCCTAAGGAGGGGGTGGGGGGGAAACTTATAAAAAACAAAAAATAAAAAATCAGGAAACATTCTCAGGACCCTTTTCAAATTAACCGCTGTAAAATAATTTAAAAAGAATTATAAACTGCCCAGCTCCGGCTGCTTTCTTGTGGGCACGTTGTGGGCACGTTTTTCACCGCTGAGACCAAACTTGGGCGATAGTGGTTTTTTCGACGGTGCACGCCGGCAGTCCGCTCCCCAACAGTATTTTGCAACCGGCGGTGGAACTCTTTGTGGACATTCTCGCTGGTTGGTTTTCTGCCGAAAATGAGTAGTACCACTGAAAAACCCGGTGGAAATGGAGTGGAAATTCTAGCCCACGGTCACCATGCTGTAACAAGAAAACAAGCTTTACAACAAAGCAAACTGAAAATAGTATATTTTGATTCTGATGTTTCTAGCAGTGAACTAGCAAATCAGAGGTCATGAGTTCAAAACCAAACATGGCAGGTTGATTTCAATAAATCTGATAATTTATGGGCTAGCAGCAGAAGAAACTGCTGGACTTTTATAAAAATCCACCTGGTTCACTGATGTCCTTCAGGAAAGGAAACTGGTCTGGTCTGCTCTACATGTAACTCTCGTCTCAAATGGTGTGGTTTTCTTTTAATACCCTCTGAGATGGGCTAGCAATTCACTCAATTGGCAGGAAGCTGGGGATGGACAATAAATATATCTTTGTCAGCGTTGTCCACATCCTAAGAACAAATAAAGAGACAATTAAAGGGATTTGACCTCATAGAACATATTTGGATTTTTTGTTTGTTTGGGGAAGGATAGACAGAATGGTCATGTGTCAAGGTGAAGATACATTTCCTCATGGGTATAGTTGCAAAGAGCAAAGACTCTTCCTAATTCAGTGCTAATTGGAAATCTCACTCAGAATTGCCATGAGAACAATGAAGAAATAAAATGACACACTAATGGATTTGGTTGAGCTCCTTTGAGATTAAGGTGAGACACATTGTTGAGATAGCGGTAAAAAAGCTTTACCCTGATGTTGGCTATACTGTATGTGTCTTGACACTTGATGCAAAGACTGGATGAAAAGAGTGGAAAAATGTTCCATTCTCCAGCATGGCATCCCCTACCTGGATGAGCTCAAAAATTTCTCAAAAGGAGAGAAAAACACAGATTAAGGAATACATGAGAGCGAGTTAAGGATTCCAGTCACAATCACACATGTTCATCACTCTAACAGCTTATTGTCTAAATCAAGTCTTATTGATTGACTCACTGCTTTGGAATTCACTGCAAGTATTACTTCTATACCAACATTTGGATTGAGTGTAAAATAACATGAAATGTAAATGCTGCATCTTCATGAGGTTGAAACTCTGAAATCAAAATAAAACACCAGCGGGAGCAATCTGTTAAATTGATAAACTTGTGTTTGCAACATTTGGTGCCTGGAGTATAACTGGGCACATCTAATTACATAGTATTTACAGCACAGAAACAAGCCATTCGGCCCAACAGGGGTCTCTGCTGGTGTTTATGCTCCACACAAACCTCCTCCTACTTCATCTCATCCGTGTCACATATCCTACTTTCCATTCTCTCTCATGTACTTAACTAGTTTCCCCTTAAATGCAGCTATGCTATTTGCTTCAACTAGAGAAAAGAGCCCCAACATATTCCATTTTTCCTGATAGTTATAATCTCTCAGTTCTGATAACATCCTTGTAAATCTTTTTTGCACTTTCTCCAGTACCTCTGTATCCTTTTTGTAATATGGATACCAGAACTAAGCACAATACTCTAACTGTGGTCCAACTAAGGTTCTATATAACTTTAACATAGCTTGTTATGTGCTATGTATGCATATTTAATGGCTTTGTTACCCTGCATTGCTACTTTTAATGATTTATGAATCTGTACAACTACACATCCCTTTGCTCCTCTAGCACATTTGGGTTATTATTTTCCAAGGAGTAGGGGCTTCCTTATTCGTCCTATCTGCAAAATACTCAGTTAATACCTCAGCCATGCCTTCTATCTCCTCCATTTTAGTCCCTAATTAACTCCACTGCTCCTCTGACAACACTTTTATTGTTAATATGCCTATAGAAGAATTTTGGATTTCCTTTCATTTAACTGCAAACTAGGGTTCGTCCGGGATTTGAACCCAAGATCAGCCGCAAATCCCTAAGTGACAATGAGCCATGAAAGAAATAAACTTCTAATAGCCCGTGCAATGATCAAACTCACGACCTTGGTGGCATTAGGATCACACTCTTGCCAACAGGGTGAAATGGGTGTAGAGTTCATGTAGCCAGTGATCCTTTAGACCAAATATCATCTATTACTATGGCGCTTTCTGTTCCCACAGTGAAATGGGAAACATTCAAACCCCATGATCCAAAAATGAATTTTGTAACTAATGAGCCAACAGGTTGCCTGCTTCGAGCTCTTTGTTGGGCTATTAGAAAGTGCATAAGTGAGACTCAGAGATGGAAGTGGGAGATGGAAAATAGTAGTCAGGCCAAAGTTTTTTAATTTGTTTACTTGAGTAATCAAGATCAATAGTGATGCTACGTAAAATAAAGGGTCTACAACAGAAAATGTAATTGAGACTATACACCAGCAAGAAATTACAGTATAAGAACATAAGAAATAGGAGCAGGGGTAGGTCATACGGACCCTCGAACCTGCTTCGTCATTCAATAAGAACTGATCTTTGACCTGAACTCCATTTTCCGCCTGATCTCCATATCCCTTAATTCCCTTCGAGTCCAAAAATCTATCGATCTCAGCTTTGAATATACTCAATGACTGAGTATCCACAGCCCTCTGAGGTAGAGAATGCCAAGCATTCACAACCCTCTGAGTGAAGAAATTTCTCCTCATCTCAGTCCGAAATGGCCAACCCATTGTCCTAAGATTATGCCCCCAAGTTCTGGACTCTCCAGCCAGGGGAAACAACCTCTCAGCATCTACCCTGTCATCTGTCCACACAGTCAACTGCAGACAATACACATCCTGAGGGAATTAGCAAAAACAAAGGAACGTAACTTATTTGTTTTCAGACAAATACTTGAGGAAAAACTGATTGTAGGACTTTATCCTGAAGTGTGCCCGAATGAGGAGCACAAAACTTGAACTAATTTGATAATCTTTGTTCAGAGCCTATGACAATAGTGAAGATGGAAAAATGGGTGATGTGGAGTTCATGTTTAGCATCTGTCAATTTTTGAAGTAGCGAGACATAAGAAAGAAAAATGCACTCCATCTAATCTCTTGAGTGTTTGCTCCATTTCCCAATGCTGTTATTTCACAGTATTATCTCCCCACATGTACAAGTGTCCACCTGAAAAGAGGTGGGGCATTTTTCAGGGGGTCAGCGGAGTTTGGTGGCACGTCAGGTGGGATTTTTTTTTTGACAACGGGTCGGGACCCCGCTCTCCACTCACCACCATGCACCTTTCCCAGATGTCAGGCTGAACAGACCCAATAAGCAGTGGCAGGGGAGGCAATTCATGCCATTATGACCTTGTCAACAGCCCATTAAGAAGTATTTTGAGCTCGCCTTTACATTTTATGAGGTTGACAATGGGGTCTACGCTGCTCAGGATTCATGTTAAGTAAGGAGCTCGGTAGTTGTATGACCATGGAAGCATCTCACTACTTGACAGCTGGTAATGTACTATAAAAGCTCCCATCTCACAGCTGTTCACTTTCCAAATACAGAAGCTGTTGTTTACTGTATTTGCAAGACAGATTGTGCTTTATGCAAGTTGCAAGTGTTTGGAGTAAACTATCCAGTGCCACCTCATTTTAAAAAACTCACCATTGACAGATCGCTTCTGTCATCTGATGTGCACCTGCCATCAATTACATCAGCATCGGTGCCCTTGAAACTCTCTCGCCTTGGTCCTCAGAATCCCACCATGATCAGCTCCAACACCAGCAGCACCAGGCACTCCAGCAGCAACAACAACAATATCAACCTTCTCCGCAATCAACTGATGCTGCACAGGACGCAGGGCATCAGCACTCGGCCACATTGCTGCCTATTACGTCGGGGATGGCCTCACCATGGACAGATTTACTTCACTTGACACTGTACATCCTGGCTGCCACATGATGTGCCAGGTTGGCACCACCCCACACCAACACCATAAAGCATCCCTACAATGCCCAAGCCATTCCTTTCACATTCATCACCATTGTGGGGGGTACCGTTATGTCTCACCATTTACTGCAACTCAGTAAGCCACTTCCAAAGGTTTTCACAGATCTGTCCAAGAACGCAAAGTATTAAAAATAAAGGTTTTAATGATGGCCATCATATTAACAGAAACTTTACATGAGCATTGGCTAAAACACCTAAGTGCCTATTGTGTGTTATTAGTTGGTATGACTGGACTCGGATGAGGGTGAGTGTGAGTGGTGGCTAGTGAGATGGGGAAGTGATAATGTAGATAGAGAGGGATGGGTGGAGGTGCAAGGTAAGTTGGTGTAAGTAAGGATGTGCAGGAGTAGGGTAGGGAAAGCAGATTGATGGAGATGTGATGTGACACAGCAGGATGAGGTTGAATGTGGCTTTGCCGTAATGTTTCGTGATCTACTGAGATCATTAAAAAATTTGCACCACTACAGCCTGGTCCTCCTGACGACATCCCTGCTTATGTCCTTCTGTGCAATGTGCAACCAGATTGCGTTGGTCTCCTAGGGAGATCTCTTCCGCCCATGGGAAAGGAAGAGAATCTCCCTGTGTGCTGTGATTCCCTCCATAAGCATCTGGAGGGAGTCACGGGAGATCCTGGGTGCAGCCATGCACCTTTGCGCAGTGCTTGTCAGTGTTTGCAGCACCTCAATGCTGTAAAACACTGACAGCACAAATGTCAAAATAAATTTGCACATAGTCCCTTTAAGGAAACCAGTTAATGACCCATCATCAAATGACATCATCAGACCCACTTCCTTCAATTTGCCGGCAAACGTGCTGAGTGAGCTTAACAAGCCCCATCATCATAAAATCATTCAACACACCGGGTTGGGGCCAGCAGCAGGATCAGGACCTGCCACCAACGTCACC
This sequence comes from Pristiophorus japonicus, assembly GCF_044704955.1. NCBI lineage: Eukaryota > Metazoa > Chordata > Chondrichthyes > Pristiophoridae > Pristiophorus > Pristiophorus japonicus. The sequence continues at coordinate 52,296,185 of NC_091980.1, read as the reverse complement.
CTTCACGACCTGCCAAGGTAGGGGCAATTGCGGCCAATGTGTCTGTTTCATAGAATGATAGAATGATAGAATCATAGAATGGTTACAGCAAGGAAGAAGGCCATTTGGCCTGTCGAGCCCATACCAACTCTTAGCTAGTCCCACTCTCCTGCCCTTTCCCCGTAGCCCTGCAATTATTTTTCCTTCAGATACTTATCCAACTCCCTTTTGAAAGGTAAGATTGAGTTTGCCTCCACCATCCTTTCCGGCAGTGTATTCCTATCCCAACGACTTGCTGCGTAAAAAGGTTTCTTCTTGCATTGCCTATGTTTTTTTTGCCAATCACCTTAAATCTATGTTCTCTGGTTCTCAACCCCTCTGCCAATGGGAACAGTTTCTTTCTATCTACTCAGTCCAGAATCCTCATTATTTTGAATACCTCTATCAAATCTCTTCTCTGCTTCAAGGAGAACAACCCCTGCTTTTCCAGTCTATCAACGTAACTGGAAACATTCCTGGGATCATTCTCGTAAATCTTTTCTACACCGTCTCCAAGGCCTTCACATCCTTCATAAAGTGTGCTGCACAGAATTGGACACAGTACTCCAAATGCGGCCGGACCAGTGTTTTATACAGGTTCGTCATAGGTTCCACACTTTTGTATTTTATACCTCTATTTATGTCCAGGATCCCGTAAGCCTGTTCAACTGCTTTCTCAACCTGCCCTGTCACCTTCAACAATTTGTGCACACATACCCCCAGGTCTCTCTGTTTGTGCACCCGCCCCCTTATGATTGTAGCATTTAGTTTATATTTCCTCTCCTCATTCTCGCTACCAAAATGCAAGACTTCAGACTTTTCTGCTTTAAATTTCATCGGCCACGTGTCCGCCCATTTCACCAGCCTGTCTATGTCTTCCTGAAGTCTATCACTCTTCTCCTCACTGTTCACTATACTTCCAAGTTTTGTTTCATTTGCAAATTTTTAATTTTGCCCTGTGCACCCACATCCAATCATTAATATATATCAAGAAAAGCAGTGGTCTAGAACTGACCCCTGGGGAACACCACTGGACACCTCCAGTCCAAAAAACTACCATTCACCACTAATCTCTAATAGCTAATTTCATATCCATGCTGCCACTGACCCTTTTATTTGATGGGCTTCAACTTTGCTGGCAAACCTAATATGTGGTACTTTGTTGAATGCCTTTTGGAAATCTATTTATGCTACGTTAACTGCATTACCCTCATCAAAAAACTCAATCAAGTTGGTTACACACAATTTGCCTTTAACAAATCCATTCTGGCTTTCCTTAATTAATCCACACTGATCCAACTGACTGTTAATTTTGTCCCTGATTACTGTTTCTAAAAGCTTCTCCACTGCCAAGGTTAAACTGACTGGCCTGTAGTTGCTGGGTTTATCTTTACACCCTTTTTTGAACAATGGTGTAACATTTGCAATTCGCCAGACCTCTCGCACCATCCCCATATCTATGGAAGATTGGAATATTATGGCCAGTACCTTCACTATTTCTGCCTTCAATTCTCTCAGCATCCTAGGATGTATCCCATCCACTCCTAGTGATTTATCTACTTTAAGTACAGCCAACCTTTCTAATACCTATTCTTTATCTATTGTTATCATATCAAGTGCCTCCACGACCTCCTCCTTCACGATATCTATCCTCTTCCTTGTTGAAGATTGATGCAAAGTACTTGTTTATTACATGAGTCATACCCTCTGCCTCCATGCATAGGTCTCCTTTTCACTCCCTAATTGGCCTCACCCCTCCTCTTACTACCCTTTTACTATTTATATGCCTATAGAAGAATTTTGGATTAACTTTTATGTTGGCTGTCATTCCATTCTCATAACCTCTCTGTGCTTCTCTTATTTTCTGTTTCACTTCTCCCCTGACCTTTCTATGTTTAGCCTGATTCTCACATGTATTCTCAACTTGATACCTGTCATACATGCTCTTCTTCTGCTTCATCATATTCTCTATCTGTTTCATCATCCAGGGAGCCCTAGCTTTAGTTGCCCTGCCTTTCCCCTGGGAATGTATCTCAACTGTACCCGAATTATTTTCTCTTTAAAGGAAGGCCATTGTTCCATTACAGTTTTGCCTGCCAGTCTTTGATTCCAATTTACGGGGGTCAGATCTGTTCTCATCCCACTAAAATTAGCCTTCCCTCAGTTAAACATTTTTACTCTAGATTGCACCCTGTCCTTTTCCACAGCTAATCTAAACATTATGATACTATGATCACTGTTCCCTAAATGTTCATCTACTGACACTTGCTCCACTTGACCTACCTCATTCCCCAGAACCAGATCCAGCAATGCCTCCTCCCTCATTGGGCTGAAAACATACTGATCAAGAAAGTTCTCCTGAACACACTTCAGAAATTCTTCCCCTTCTGTGCCCCTAACAATATTACGATCCCAGTCTATATTAGGATAGTTGCAATCCCCCATTATTATTACTCTATAGTTCTTGCACCTCTGTAATTTCTCTGCAAATTTGCTCCTCCATATCTTTTCCATTATTAGGTAGTCTATGGAATACACCTGGTAATGTAATGGCACCTCTATTATTTCTTAACTCTAGCCATATAGATTCTGTCCTTGACGCCTCCAGGACATCCTTCCTCTCCAGCACTGTAACATTGTCCTTAACCAATACTGCCACACCACATCCCATCTTTCCTTCCCTAATTGCATTTAATTGCATCATTATGGTACTATCCTAACTTGTACTACTGGTGATGTATCTGATTTCCTTTTCAAATGAACAGATTGACATCAATAACCTATGATGGTGTATCTGGACCAAATGTTCAGTTTTCCCAGTAAAACCTAGTGACATCACAAGATGACTTTTAACTCTACTCTGTCCTACAGCTGACACAAAAGGAAACTCATTGGAAATTAGATTAAAATAAATACGACCACATTTTCTATTTTTGATTTTTCACTTCCCTCAGGGCTGCTGGTCTGGCAGTAGATACAGGTTTCCAACCCTTATGGTTTGGCAGTAAAATACTAATTCTTGGTGCCTGATACCTGGCGGTCTGATGGTGGACTGCATATCATTTCCCTTGTGGCCTCTCAGCCAATTTATATCGAGTCCCCAGCAGTGGCGCAAGCATCTGTACCCTCGGTGTCTGTTGCTGGAGCAAGCATTCGGTGCGTGTGGCAGAACAGTCACATTCCTTGGGGGTCTGGGGCAAAGCACCTGTCTAATTACAATCTCTGTAGTGGATTGTTGTATTGTACTGGCCGTCTTAGGATAAAATTACTTTTTTCTCTTGGTCACAATACAAAAGGCTAAGAAATCAAGCGAGACACTGTTGTTATTTTCTAACTTTAAAGTATTGAACTTGACAAACAATGTGACAGTTTGTACCAGAAACAAAGTATTAACTTTTCATGTACCCATTTTCTTTCAAGCGAGTACAACTCAAGACAAAAAATTGATCAGATTCTTTGGGCGAGAAATTTGGTTGTGTAGCCTCGGAGGGGCATTAATGCATCTCGAATGGCTTACCACCCGACCGCACAGATTGTAGCACCCCACCGGGAAATTTGGTTCAGGTTTACTGGCGGTGCAAAACGTTATCGCCTCGCTGTCTAACTTCAGTCAGATCGTGACGTCAATACGCATGCAATGACCCGCTAGCACCCCGCTCGCAAAATTAGGTGTGGCCGCCTCCTTTAGCGCCCGCCCCTGAACACGCCGGAGAAACAAGGCAGCCCTACCTTCTTTAGGCGATACCTGGAGGCTATTTGAAAGGAGGAACAACCGGATTAATTGGAGGTCATAGTGAGTGCAACGTTTCGACAGAGCACGGTGCGTGAACCTCTTACTTTGCAATGGGAGATTTATCTGACTCTACAGGTTCCGAGCAACTTGAGTAAGAGAATTAAATGGGTGCATTATGAGCAAGCCAGTGTTGCCTTCTACATGCTCGGATGCGATTTTTGACCTAATACGGCACCTGTAGTGCCCAAACAACGGGTGCTACGCAATTAAATTTCTAGGTCCTTCTGTTTAATTATAAGATGTCAAAGAATTTCTTAACAATATTGCAGGCCTCACTTCCTTATCCCTGCAAGCAGATAAGGAAGTGAATGCCAGTAGTTTTGACCTGAGGACGTGGACTCAGTCGCAGCCACTAGCTCAATACTGGCACTGCGCGGACTTTAGAGGGTAGCTTAGAGGCGGGATCTGCCCGTGGTGAGTCACCGGGCACGAGTGGGCTGCAGGGGGAAAGGGTAGCACAGGTGCCCGCTCCCTGGAGGGCAAGGTCGCACGCACACCAGTTCTGCTGCAGAGTTAAATCTGGGTATTTATAAGGAAGGGATCGGTGGGGTGGCAAACCAGCCCCACTCATCTCTTCCCTCGACGAATGTCTGTCCCACCTGTAACAGGGTCTGTGGCTCTCGTATCGGACTGTTCAGCCATCAAATAACTCACTTAGGGAATGGAAGCAAGTCCTCCTCGATTCCGAGGGACTGCCTATGATGATGATGATGATGATCCCTGTAACTGTCAGCATTGTTTCTTCTCATCAGCTACTTCAGGTATAATCTTACAAAGGCTCCTTTTTCTCTGGCCAACACGTGTTTCTCTCTCAGCATCCTGGACAATATGCATCCCGATTTCAGTCAATCTGACTGCTGCGTTCTTTACCAGAAAAGCCAGAGTCCAATTCCAAGTTCATTATTTTAGTCTTCTTTAAAACGAGCATCAAAAGTCCCAAATCTTTCAGTGGTGAAGCACACATCCAGTTCCTGGTGGCATGAGATAGGTCTGACCCAAATTTGTTTCTGTACCCACCCTGTTCAAATTGACCTACATATCCTTGTTGGGGCTGAGGAATTGTATATTTAATTGTAATTATTTTAATTAAAATAACTGATTAAATATATGTTACTTGTCTGCTAAATGAAAGCATGGGGGGAAATTGACCCTCCGACCCGTTTCGGGCAGAGGGAAGAGCTGCAAAATTCAGCTCTTTAACTTTGTCACCACCTCCCAGTACTTTGGGGTGCTGTTTGAGGTGGTGGAGGGGCTCGTTTTGCATCGTGAGCGGGGTGGTGTCCATCACTGTCGCACTGACGCTTAGCAACGTCGCTCACCTTCACTTAAAGGGGAAGGAGGCTGCGAGGCCTAGTGAGGCTTCTGTGGCGCCCACTGGGCCACCAGAAGTGGTTCAGCCAGGCCAGCGCCCCGGCATCCAAGAGGGGGAGCAAGGCTACCTGTTGGCGGCAGGCCAAATCAGCGGCTGCCATTATCGGCCAACTGCAAAGTCGGCCAACAATTAAAATAAATGGCAGCCGCGGCGATGCGCCCTCTCCTTTAAGAGCGGACGCACCACCCAGCCACTGGAAGCTTTCCGCCTTGCGAAGCTGTCAGTGGCACTGACCGGTGGCGACCATGCTCCCGCGGGACAATTTCCCCCGTGGGGCGGAAAAGGGAATGCCGCCGGTTGGTCAGCGGTTGGCGTGCGGCGAAAACGGGTCGAAGCGCTATAGGGTGCAGGAAGTCGTGGGCACAGGGGCAATTGCGGACGGGTTACACCATCCACGTGCCCCCGGTCGGAAAGACCTTACCACCCCATTACCACCTCAGAGGCGGTAACGGGCCTTTAAAAAAAGAGGCAATTTCAGCCCCCATATCTTTTTCACACGGTGGTTTTGAAACTCATAAATAGTCAAAGCAGTTATTACACAGTCTCAGTTGATTATACTTTCCATTAATGCATTTCCAATTCTTGTGGGTTTAGGAATTCATTCAGTTTAATAATATGAAGGAAAATATTAATGCTGGCTCTGTTTAATTAGTCAGTTACATCTGCATTCATTGTTTATTACAGAGAATGCACTGACCTAATGATCTTGCACTCAGGTCAACATGTGAGGTCTTTTTACACTGAGGATTTGTCTCGGCTTTTAGACCAGCTCTGGCTGCCAGTTTTGGCATATAATTTAGCAGTTGCAGGTATTGTTAATAACCTTGAGAATGAGAACACAGCAAAAAGCCATTTTTAGGAATGTAAATATCTCAACCCTGTGCAATCACAGATACCAATTATTAAGAGACCATTTGTACTGCAAAAATAGCCAACATGCTCCACCAATTGTTTCTGATTGGTCCCCTTGGAGGATAAACCACACCCTGAAGTTTCACAGGAATGTGTAACTGGAACCACCCATCCCAAGGTCTCACTGACTTTGCAAGTTGTAACTTGATCCAGTTAGACTTCCTGAAGCGACAGAGGACAGAGCTCCCCAGAAGACAGCAAAGGCCAGCCAAAGTGCCTTACCCCAGTCCAAGTACCCCTCCCCCAACCGAATTGCCTTATCCCAACGCAAGTGCATCCTTCCTTCCCCCACCCCACCATAGATGGGGCAGCCATTATGTACGGATTGTTACCAGGTTGATTAGGTATGAAGTGAATAGTGACAGTGTCGTGACTTCTGGATATCATCCACTCCAACGATGTCCCTTGTAGGGGGTTGGAAGAGCATGATACGTCTTCCCCCCACTCATGTCTCTCCCCCACCACACGTGTCTCTCTCTCCCCAGCCTCTCTCTCTCGCTACCCCACTGCCTCTCAATCGCTCTCTCTACCACCCAGCCCTTCTCTCTCTCTCTCTCTTTCCACTTCCTGCCCCCCGCAGCCTCTCTCTTCCCCCCCGCCCCAGCCTCTCTCTCTCTCCTCCCCCTAGCCTCGCTTTCTCTCACCCCCTGCCATGTCTGTACTTTTGGGATCACTAGCCACTAGATGGCGTCACTGTTGGAGGCCATTGGGCTGCACCCAAGTATATATGCACTTTGGGCCTTAATAAAGCAGAGCCAAGGTCATACCTCTTGGAGTTAAACAGTACTCAGTCTAACAGTTATTGCATACGCAACATTTGGCGACGAGGCAACAAGAACCTTTACATGCAAAAATGAGCACAATTGGATTGTTGGAGCAATTTGTGGAAGGAGAAGATTGGGCAGAGTTTGTGAACCATTTGAGCCAGTTCTTTGTGGCCAACAAAATGGAGGAGGTCGGTGACGCAGATCGGTACCGGGCAGTGTTCCTCACGGTGTGCGGTCCAAAAATTTGTGGTCTAATAAAGAATTTACTCCTGCCTGTGAGTTCAACAGAGAAGACGTATGAAGAATTGTGTACACTGGTACAGGACCACCTTAAGCCAGACGAAGGCATCATTATCTCAAGATATAGATTTTACACGCACGTTCGCTCAGAGGACCAGAATGCGGTGGAATTCGTTGCCGACCTGAAACGTCTAGCGGGACCAAGTTTAGGGCTGTGTTGTCAGACATGTGGGACTTCTTTGTAATCGGCATCAACCACGAGGTGATCCTGCATAAACTACTGGCGGTGGAGACGTTGGACTTGAACAGGGACATCACAATCGCTCAGTCATGCATGACGACGGATAGAAGTCTAAAGCAGATATCAACGAAAAATCGAAACTCGGCAAGTATTGTAAATATGATTGATTTGGCGTTCAGCAGAGCGGCACATGGCAGGGCCTATCCGACAGCGTACGCGAAACCTGTGCTGCCCAAAGTCTGCCAGCGGGAATGCATCCGATTTCTCCGCGTTGACGTTGTGGGGGCAATCACTGGCACCAGCAGTGCCGATTTAAGCAATATAGTTGCAAAGGCTGTGTGAGAGTGCGGCATCTCCAGCGCAAGTGTCCGAAGATGAGCAAGCGTGCTGCAACACACCTCATGGAGGATGATGGTCAGACTAGCGCGGATCCGGATATGCAATCCGAGATAACAGAGGAGGAAGTGTATGGACTGTACTCGTTCCTAACTAAGAGCAAACCGATAATGATCAACATGAAATTTAATGGGATGCCTGTATCGATGGAACTGGACACAGGGGCGAGTCAATCGATAATGAGCCAGAGGGCATTCGACAAGGTGTGGGATACTAAGGCTGTGAGGCCCAGGCTGAGTCCAGTCAATACCAAGTTGCGCAAGTACACCAAAGAATTAATAATGGTGATTGGCAGTGCCACAATTAAAGTGTCGTATGATGGTGCGGTTCATGAGTTACCGCTTTGGATTGTCCCAGGCAATGGCCCAACAATGTTTGGCAGGAACAGGCTTGAAAAAATCAGATGCGATTGCAACAACATCAAGGCACTGTCGTCGGAGAAAGATACATGTGCCCAAGTACTGAGAAAGTTCCCCTCGCTGTTCGAACCAGGCATCGGCAACTTCACAGGAGCCAAGGTGCAGATCCACGTGGACTCGGATGCAAGACCTGTCCATCATAAAGCTCGAGCAGTTCTGTATATGATGAGGGAGAAGGTCACAATCGAACTGAACAGACTCCAGCGTGAAGGGATCATATCACCGGTTGAATTTAATGAAGGGGCCAGCCCCATTGTTCCTGTGCTGAAAAATGATGGCACAGTCAGAATCTGTGGAGACTACAAGGCTACGATCAACAGGGTTTCAAAACAGGATCAGTACCCGTTACCGAAGGCTGATGACTTGTTTGCAATGCTAGCTGGGGGGAAGTCATTCACCAAACTAGGCTTGATGTCAGTCTACATGACACAGGAGCTGGTCGAGACATCGAAGAGTCTTACGTGCATTAACACGTATAAAAGACTGTTTATCACAGGTGTCCTTTTGGAATTCGCTCGGCTGCAGCAATATTTAAGAGGAACATGGAGAGTCTACTGAAATCCGTTCCCAGAACCGTCGTGTTCCAAGATGACATCCTGATCACAGGTCATGACTCCGAGGAACATCTGAATAACCTGAAAGAGGTTCTACATCGTCTGGACAAAGTAGGACTCAGACTGAAACGCTCGAAGTGCGTCTTCATGGCACCAGAGGTCAAATTTCTGGGGAGGAAAATTACTGCTGATGGCATCAGGCCCACGGAAGCGAATACCAAGGCCCTCAAGAATGCACCCAAGATGCAGAATGTGACTGAGCTGCATTCATTCCTGGGTCTACTTAACTACTTCGGTAACTTCCTTCCTAAATTGAGCACCTGATTTGAACCACTGGACATGCTGATAAGAAAAGGCGACAACTGGGTGTGGGGTGCGTCTCAAGACAGACCTTTTGAGAAAGCCACTAATCTGCTTTGCTCTAACAAGCTGCTGGTACTTTATGACCCATGTAAACCTTTAGTATTGGCCTGTGATGCTTCGTCATATGGAATTGGTTGCGTACACCAACAAGGTAATGTGTCAGGTAAACTTCAACCAGTCGTGTATGCTTCAAAAAGTTTGTCTAAAGTGGAAAGAGCCTACAGCATGGTAGAGAAAGAAGCACTAGCCTATGTGTATGGGGTTAAAAAGATGCATCAGTATCTATTTGGTCTTCGGTTTGAACTGGAGACAGATCACAAGCCGCTCATTTTACTGTTCTCTGAAAACAAAGGTATCAATACCAATGCTTCATCCCGCATCCAGCGGTGGGCACCGACATTATCCGCTTATGATTATGTCATTCGCCATAGACCTGGCACCGAGAATTGTGCTGATGCTTTGAGCCGTCTGCCGTTGCCCACACCGGAGGTGGAAACGCAACAACCGGCGGACCTATTGTTAGTTATGGATGCTTTTAGAAACATAGAAACATAGAAAATAGGTGCAGGAGCAGGCCATTCAGCCCTTCTAGCCTGCACCGCCATTCAATGAGTTCATGGCTGAACATGAAACTTCAGTACCCCCTTCCTGCTTTCTCGCCATAACCCTTGATCCCCCGAGTAGTAAGGACTTCATCTAACTCCCTTTTGAATATATTTAGTGAATTGGCCTCAACTACTTTCTGTGGCAGAGAATTCCACAGGTTCACCACTCTCTGGGTGAAGAAGTTTCTCCTCATCTCGGTCCTAAATGGCTTACCCCTTATCCTCAGACTGTGACCCCTGGTTCTGGACTTCCCCAACATTGGGAACATTCTTTCTGCATCTAACCTGTCTAAACCCGTCAGAATTTTAAACGTTTCTATGAGGTCCCCTCTCATTCTTCTGAACTCCAGTGAATACAAGCCCAGTTGATCCAATCTTTCTTGATAGGTCAGTCCCGCCATCCCGGGAATCAGTCTGGTGAACCTTCGCTGCACTCCCTCAATAGCAAGAATGTCCTTCCTCAAGTTAGGAGACCAAAACTGTACACAATACTCCAGGTGTGGCCTCACCAAGGCCCTGTACAACTGTAGCAACACCTCCCTGCCCCTGTACTCAAATCCCCTCGCTATGAAGGCCAACATGCCATTTGCTTTCTTAACCGCCTGCTGTACCTGCATGCCAACCTTCAATGACTGATGTACCATGACACCCAGGTCTCGTTGCACCTTCCCTTTTCCTAATCTGTCACCATTCAGATAATAGTCTGTCTCTCTGTTTTTACCACCAAAGTGGATAACCTCACATTTATCCACATTATACTTCATCTGCCATGCATTTGCCCACTCACCTAACCTATCCAAGTCACTCTGCAGCCTAATAGCATCCTCCTCGCAGCTCACACTGCCACCCAACTTAGTATCATCCGCAAATTTAGAGATACTGCATTTAATCCCCTCGTCTAAATCATTAATGTACAATGTAAACAGCTGGGGCCCCAGCACAGAACCTTGCGGTACCCCACTAGTCACTGCCTGCCATTCTGAAAAGTACCCATTTACTCCTACTCTTTGCTTCCTGTCTGACAACCAGTTCTCAATCCACGTCAGCACACTACCCCCAATCCCATGTGCTTTAACTTTGCACATTAATCTCTTGTGTGGGACCTTGTCGAAAGCCTTCTGAAAGTCCAAATATACCACATCAACTGGTTCTCCTTTGTCCACTTTACTGGAAACATCCTCAAAAAATTCCAGAAGATTTGTCAAGCATGATTTCCCTTTCACAAATCCATGCTGACTTGGACCTATCATGTCACCATTTTCCAGATGCACTGCTATGACATCCTTAATAATTGATTCCATCATTTTACCCACTACTGAGGTCAGGCTGACCGGTCTATAATTCCCTGTTTTCTCTCTCCCTCCTTTTTTAAAAAGTGGGGTTACATTGGCTACCCTCCACTCCATAGGAACTGATCCAGAGTCAATGGAATGTTGGAAAATGACTGTCAATGCATCCGCTATTTCCAAGGCCACCTCCTTAAGTACTCTAGGATGCAGTCCATCAGGCCCTGGGGATTTATCGGCCTTCAATCCCATCAATTTCCCCAACACAATTTCCCGATTAATAAAGATTTCCCTCAGTTCCCCCTCCTTACTAGACCCTCTGACCCCTTTTATATCCGGAAGATTGTTTGTATCCTCCTTAGTGAATACCGAACCAAAGTACTTGTTCAATTGGTCTGCCATTTCTTTGTTCCCCGTTATGACTTCCCCTGATTCTGACTGCAGGGGACCTACGTTTGTCTTCACCAACCTTTTTCTCTTTACATACCTATAGAAACTTTTGCAATCCGCCTTAATGTTCCCTGCAAGCTTCTTCTCATACTCCATTTTCCCTGCCCTAATCAAACCCTTTGTCCTCCTCTGCTGAGTTCTAAATTTCTCCCAGTCCCCAGGTTCGCTGCTATTTCTGGCCAATTTGTATGCCACTTCCTTGGCTTTAATACTATCCCTGATTTCCCTAGATAGCCACGGTTGAGCCACCTTCCCTTTTTTATTTTTACGCCAGACAGGAATGTACAATTGTTGTAATTCATCCATGCGGTCTCTAAATGTCTGCCATTGTCCATCCACAGTCAACCCCTTAAGTATCATTCGCAATCTATCCTAGCCAATTCACGCCTCATACCTTCAAAGTTACCCTTCTTTAAGTTCTGGACCATGGTCTCTGAAATTACTGTTTCATTCTCCATCCTAATGCAGAATTCCACCATATTATGGTCACTCTTCCCCAAGGGGCCTCGCACAATGGGAATTGACTCTGAGCTGGAATCATGTGTGCACCAGTGCAACACTTGCATGCAGCTCAGCAAAGCACCAGCGGAATCGCCGCTGAGTCTGTGGTTGTGGCCAGGATCCATATCGACTTTGCCGGTCCCTTCCTGGGGAAGATGTTTTTAGTTGTAGTGAATGCATATTCGAAGTGGACCATTGAGAATCTCAGTGTCATGTTCGCGACACATGGTCTGCCTGACATTGTTGTTAGCGACAACGGATCGTGCTTCACCAGTCAGGAGTTTCAAGAGTTCATGAAACTCAATTGTATCAAACATGAAAGGTCAGCACCGTTCAAACCTGCATCCAATGGGCAAGCAGAACATGCTGTCCAAATCATAAAGCAGAGTATGAAGCGAGTAACCCAAGGGTCACTGCAGACCCACCTGTCATGCATACTGCTTGGTTACAGGACAAGACCACACATGCTTACCTGGGTCTTGCCTGCTGAACTAATGATGAAGAGAGGTCTTAAGACCAAGCTATCTCTGTACACCCTAACTTGAATAATCATGTTGAATATAGAAGACAAAGTCAGCAAGGGTATCACGATCGTGCAGCTGTGTCACGCGATATTTCTGTAAATGATCCTGTATATGTTCTGAATTATGGTCAGGGTCCCAAGTGGATCGCTGGTACTGTCATGGCCAAGGAGGGCAACAGAGTATTTATTGTCAAGCTCAAAAATGGGCAAACATGCAGGAAACATATGGATCAGACAAAGCTGCGGCACACAGACGAACTGGAACAGTCGGAGGAAGAGACAATCGACGACCAACCAACCTACCCCCAGTCATCAGAGGATTCAGTGGTCATCAATGAATTGGAACTTTCAATCACTGACATGTTCAATGAAAATGGACTTTCAGTCCCTAACATGGCCATTGCCACTCCCATCAGGTCAGCCACCCAGCCACCAGTCACAACAGACTCTGAAAAATCAACCAAGGCTGGAGTTGAACTGAGATGGTCAATGCGGGAGTGTAAAACACCGGACCGCCTCAATTTGTAAAGGACTGTGTTAATATCTCGGGGATCGTGTATTGTCATGTATGTACTTTTGGGATCACTAGTCACTAGATGGCGTCACTGTTGTAGGTCATTAGGTTGCACGCACGTGTGTGCAGCCCAAGTATAAAAGGCCAGCCATTTTGTATATATGCACTTTGGGCCTTAATAAAGCAGAGCCAAGGTCATACCTTGGAGTTAAACAGTACTCAGTCTAGCAGTTATTGCATACACAATACCCCACACCAGCCTCTCTCTCTCTCCACACCCCGCCCCTGCCCTCCCCAGCCTCTCTCCCTCTCTCTCCCTCCCACCACCCCAGCTTCTCTCTTTCTCCCCCCCCGGCCTCCCTCTTTCTCCCCCTTCCAGCCTCACTCTCTCACCCCCCCAGCCTGTCTCTCTTCTTCCCCCCCCAGCCTCTCTCTCTCTCTCTCTCTCTCTCTTCCCCCCACCCAGCCTCTCTCTCTCCTTCTCCCCCATCCCCCCCACCTCTCTCTCTCCCCCCCCCCCCAACTGCCTCTCTCATCCCCCCCGCCAGCCTCTCTCTCTCACCCCCCCGGCCTGTCTCTCTTCTTCCCCCCCCCAGCCTCTCTCTCTCTCTCTCTCTCTCTCCCCCCCTCCCAGCCTCTCTCTCTTCTTCTCTCCCCCCTGCCCCCACCGCCAGCCTCTCACTCTCTTCTTCCCTCCCCACCAGCCTCTCTCACCCCCTCAGCCTGTCTCTCTTCCTCTCCCCCCACAACAGCCTCTCTCTCTCTCTTCTTCCTCCCCCCCCCACCAGCCTCTCTGTCTACTTCTCGACTCTCCCCCCCCACCAGCCTCTCTCTCTACTCTCCCGCCCGCCCCCCCCACCAGCCTCTCTCTCTCTCTCTTCTTCCCCCCCCTTAACAAGCCCCTCTCTCTCTCTCTCTCTCTCTCTCTCCTTTCCCCCCTCCCCCTCCAACCAGCCTCTCTCTCTCTCTCTCTCTCTCCCTCTCCTTCCTCCCCCCTCCCACCAGCCTCTCTCTCTTCTTCCCCCCCCCCCAACCAGCCTCTCTCTCTCTCTCTCTCTCTCTCTCTCCTTCCCCCCCTCCCCCTCTAACCAGCCTCTCTCTCTCTTCTTCCCCCGCCCCCGCAGGTCTCTCTCTCTCTTACCCCCCCAGCTGCACACTCTCTCCCAGCCCCCTACCCCCCCCCCCCCCCCGCTGGCCACTTTTGGGCCCAGGGCCGCCGCTCTCGACCCTAGACTGGAGGTGGGAGAGAGTCGATGCCTCAGGTCCTGCTTCTCAACACCACATGCCTGAAATGATTCGGGCCGGGAGGCGGGGGGGGGGGGGGGGGCGGAGCTTAACAGGGGCGGGGCTTGTCACCTGTCTGTCAAAAAAGTGCAGTACAAATAGTTACATTGATTATTAAAGTGATGGAAATTGGACTGTTATTCCTCCCAGGACTTGTACTTTTTACATTGCATGCGGCCACACTGACCTTGCGGTTTATTGTTGATGGAATAAAATTTGCGGGTTAATTTTAATCCTACACGCACAGCGGAAAACTGTCTTGGAGCTTTCCCCTTTGATCTTGGCACGGGATGTCCCCGTTCATGTTTTTCAACTCTTGTGTGTGTTATGCTGCAATATGTACTTCCGTGCTGATTTTTGATACTGGTAGCCGAGTGCCTGCAAAAGCCTAGCCAGTGAGTGTTGGCAGGCTATTAAACCATATGAGTCATCATAGCTGAGGCCAAACTGGTTCTCACTGGATGTCCCAACTTCCAGTAGGAATCACTAGATAACAATCAGAAGCAGGAACCCGCGCCAAATTTCTTCTCCCTAACCTGAGACACTGAGGCCAATTGTACAAATACCTAATACCACTCTGGCTGAGATCAGCTAACTCAGGACAAACCATGAGTCAAGCTTTCTGAGCAGGGGAGTTATCTCCAGTGTCCTGGCCAATATTTATCCCTCAATCAACATAACACAAACATTATCTCATGGTTATCACATTGCTGTTTGTGGGAACTTGTTTTGCGCAATTGGCTGCCACATTTCCTACTTTACAACAGTGACTATACTTAAAAAGTTCTTCATTGTCTATAAAGCGATTTGGGACATTTTGAGGTTGTGAAAGGCGCCATATAAATGCAAGTCTTTCTTTTTTCTATATGTTTCAGCTACACACGCTGCCTTAACTAGCTGAGGTATCGGGGAACACTAAGATATGGTTCTTGCTGATTCCCCTAATGTCAGTAATGTCCTAGCAGTGCCAAATGTAAATGTTGCCTGCAGGGGGGACAGATTGCCATTTAGGCTGCACAAAGGTGAATTCACTGAAGCTGCACTTTAAAATGCTGAGCCTTGCTAGATGGGACACAGGTTGGGGACAGAGCTACAGTACTAGTGAGGCTCAGTACTAGTGAGGCTCAGTACTGTGAATCCAATTTTTTTTTACAACAGACGGCAATGTTTCTATGACTACAGTTGGCAAGCTAACAGATCTAGAATTCTCAGGTTCCAACATCTGACTGAAAAATGGAACAGTAGTTATTTTTCTACTCATCTAACCCTATCTATTATAATTAATGAAATGTTAAAAAAAAATCAACCACAACTCCTCTACCTTCATTTCTTTAAATACTGTGCTTTGGGATACATTCCATCTAGTCGTGATTTCTTGTGAACATTCCATATATAATGCCCATTTTAATGTTCTTTACTCTCCATGAACTTCTATATTTTCTATCTCTCTGACCACCAGAAAAATCATGTTTTTTTTTATACTTAAAACTACTATAATTCCAAAAAAATATTCTGGCCTTTTTTAAATCTCAATTATGATTTAAGAGGTCTCACATTTTCTTTCAGACAACAACAACAACAACTTGTATTTACATAGCGCCTTTAATGTAGTAAAACATTCCAAAACACTTCACGAGCGTTATCAAACAAAGTTTGACACCGAGCCACATGAGACGATATTACAGCAGATGACCAAAAGCTTAATCAAACAGGTAGGTTTTAAGGAGGATCTTTAAGGAGGATAGAGAGGCAGTGAGGTTTAGGGAGGGAATTCCAGAGCATAGGTGCTAGGCAGCTGAAGACACAGCCGCCAATGGTGGAATGATTAAAATCGAGGATGCTCAAGAGGCCAGAATTCGAGGAGCGCAGATATCTTCAGTGGGTTGTAGGGTTGTAGGAGATTAGAAATAGGGAGGGGCGAGGCCATCGCGAGATTTGAAAAAAAATTGAGAATTTTGAAATCGAGGCGTTGCTTAACCGGGAGCCAACATAGGCCAGCGAGCACAGGGCAATGGGAGAGCAGGACTTGATGCGAGTCAGGACATGGACAGTAGAGTTTTGGATGACCTCAATTTTACAGAGGATAGAACATGAGAGGGTGGCCAGGAGTGCTTTGGAATGGTTAAGTCGAAAGGTAGCAAAGGTAGGGATGAGGGTTTCAGAAGCAGATGAGCTGATGAAGGGGCAGAGTCGGGTGATGTTACGGATGTGGAAATAGACGGTCTTGGTGATGACACGGATTCCTCCTGAACACCCAAATGCAATTGACTGAGACCTCATCTACTACAAAAATATCTTTAAATTATTTTATTGGTTCCAATATCTCAAATTAGTTAAATTTAGTTTATGCATTTCCCAATATATTCCCTTCCTTGATTTGGTATATCTTTTAGAACATTGGTATTTTTTGAGGCATTTGAAGTCAACTTCCTTGTTTAACTAATTAGGCCTAGGTTTTGATAATTTACCATCTACTTCTATTTGGTAAATGTAATTTACATCAATATAAGAACATAAGAAATAGGAGCAGGAGTAGGCCATGCGGCCCCTCGAGCCTGCTCCGCCATTCAATAAGATCATGGCTGACCTGATCATGGTCTCAGCTCCACCTCCCTGCCCGCTCCCCATGACCCCTTATCCCCTTGTCGTTTAAGAAACTGTCTATTTCTGTCTTAAATTTATTCAATGTCCCAGCTTCCACAGCTCTCTGAGGCAGCGAATTCCACAGATTTTCAACCCTCTGAGAGAATTAATTTCTCCTCATCTCAGTTTTAAATAGGCGGCCCCTTATTATAAGATCATACCCTCTAGTTCTAGTCTCCCTCATCAGTGGAAACATCCTCTCTGCATCCACCTGGTCAAGCCCCCTCATAATCTTATACGTTTCGATAAGATCACCTCTCATTCTTCTGAATTCCAATGAGTAGAGGCCCAAACTGCTCAACCTTTCCTCATAAGTCAACCCCCTCATCCCCGGAATCAACCTAGTGAACCTTTTCTGAACTGCCTCCAAAGCAAGTATATTCTTTCGTAAATATGGAAACCAAAACTGCATGCAGTATTCCAGATGTGGCCTCACCAATACCCTAGATAGCTGCAGCAAGACTTTCCTGCTTTTATACTCCATCCCCTTTGCAACAAAGGCAAAGATTCCATTCGCCATCCTGATCACTTGCTGTACCTGCATACTATCCTTTTGTATTTCATGCACAAGTACCTCCAGGTCCCATTTTATTGCAGCACTTTGCAATCTTTCTCCATTTCAATAACAACTTGCTCTTTGATTTTTTTTCTGTCAAAGTGCATGACCTCACACTTTCCAACATTATACTCCATCTGCCAAATTTTTGCCCACTCACTTAGCCTGTCTATGTCCTTTTGCAGATATTTTGTGTCTTCCTCACACATTGCTTTTCCTCCCATCTTTGTATCATCAGCAAACTTGGCTACGTTACACTCAGTCCCTTCTTCCAAGTTGTTCATATAGATTGTAAATAGTTGGGGTCCCAGCACTGATCCCTGCGGCACCCCACTAGTTACTGGTTGCCAACCAGAGAATGAACCATTTATCCCGACACTCTGTTTTCTGTTCGTTAGCCAATCCTCTATCCATGCTAATATATTACCCCCAACCCCATGAACTTTTATCATGCAGTAACCTTTTATGTGGCACCTTGTCAAATGCCTTTTGGTTGTCCAAATACACCACATCCACTGGTCCCCCTTTATCCACCCTGTTCGTTACATCCTCAAAGAATTCCAGCAAATTTGTCAAACATGACTTCCCCTTCATAAGTCCATGCTGACTCTGCTTGACTGAATTTTGCTTTTCCAAATGTCGTGCTACTGCTTCTTTAATAATGGATTCCAACATTTTCCCAACCACAGATGTTAGGCTAACTGGTCTATAATTTCCTGCTTTTTATCTGCCTCCTTTTTTAAATAGGGGCATTACATTTGCAGTTTTCCAATCTGCAGTTTTCCAATTCTCACCAGTATGTGCATAAAACATTTCATTTATTGTTTTTTCCCCCAGCATTGTTATCCAAATTGACTTTTTAATTTCAAGCCTCATGGCTTTAAAAATAATTTACATATAATCCAGTAAAATTGTTTGAAATTAAGAGAAAACAGTTTTACATTCCTCCTGGACACCCAAAGGCAATTGACTGAGATATCAATCTAACATTACAATGTACACTGTTCAACCTACCACCTTGCCAGAGATTTCTCATAAATAATCCTTCAATCTTATAGTTATAGACTGTTGAGGAACCTTTTGTCATCCTTTTATTAAAAAGACGATGCTTAATTGAACTTTCTTAGACAGGGCAGTGATATTAAGCATGGGTCCATTCTTTCAGGTAAACCAGAAGTTATTACCATGAGAAAGCACAGAACAAGAAAAGGCCTTTCAACCTACGGGCAATATTCTATCCTATTTATTTAATCTCTAGTGGAAAAATTTAGCATAATACTCCATGTTCTCCAAAGATAATTGAGCAAATTTCAAGAACACAGGTACCTATTTATCCTCTCTCACATCTCCACTAAGTGACCCTTCCCTGTTGCCCTCAAAATTTAATAACTCTAGTCCATCCTCTACGTCAGCTCATGAACCATTAAGTTCCATTGAAAATGTGATCATTTCAGTCAATACTTATTTCCAAAACCTGTAAGCCCATTCTCAACCAGATATTAGTTCAGCTCATTTTAAGAGGGACGCATCATTAATTGTGTTTGATGGGAATCTCTTCTACTTATTCATTACTCTGTGGAGTGGAAATTCTTCTAATTAGCCTCATTTCAGGCTTGTTAATTTTGGAACCATATTTTTTAGTTTTGTGTTCAAATTCTGCTGATATTTATATCATCTGTACCTCTCATATTTTAATCCATGAATCATGTCTCCCCCTTCAATTTTATGTTCTGTAATGAAAGCAAATTGAGTTTTGTGACTCTGCCCATGTAATTTGAGAACTCTTAGACCTGGTATCATCCTTGTCATTTGTCTCTTAACCCATTTCCTGTACATCAATGTTCTTTTGAAGATAGAAAGACCAATTAATATTCCAAATGGAGCTTCACCAGTGAATAATGCTATGACTTGTTATCAAATGCCTCAAGGTTCATTCTTATGTTTGATTAGCTTTGTTGATCATAGTTTTACATTCTATTCATAGGCTGTCCAATTTGGGCATTTTCCTTCCTCTGCTACCTAGTGAGAAAGTCAACAATTCATTTGATACTTGAGCATATAGTTAGATTATGGTCACTTTATCTAACTTTTTCCAGTTCTAATGTAGTCATCGACCTGAGACATTAACTCCCTTTCTCTCCACAGATGCTTGCTGACCTGTATTTTCTGTTTTTATTTCAGAGTTCCAGCAGCCGCAGTATTTTGCTTTTGGTTAACTTTGAGTTGTCTTATATTCCTAAAAAAATCTATAAAGGGATTGAGTACTGTCCCTTCACATGTTGGTTTAATACGTGTGCAGGGTGCAAGTTTACTCTTCCTGTCGGTGATAATAGTCCTAATTAAAATGATATTAGAATGGTTACAACCTAGTTACTATGGGCATGGGTTCACAGCACAATATTTCCCTAAGTTTGGTAATGGATTCATGATCTTGCTCTGAAGTCACAAAGACGGCTGGTGTAGAAAATATAAATGTCACACAGATGCAGTACCTTTTGGGGTTTGGGATTCCATGCATTAATGGAGCAATTTACACCTAATGAAATACTTTTGAAGTGCACTGACTGTTGTAATGTAGGAAATGCAGCAGCCAATTTGCACACAGCAAGGTCTCGCAAACAGCAATGAGATAACGACCAAATAATCTGTTTAGGTGATGTTGCTGAGGGATAAATATTGGCAAGGACACTGGGGAGAACTCTCCTGCTCTTCTTCGTAATAGTGCCATGGGGTCTTTTATGTCCACTTAGAGACCAGAATGAGGCCTTAGTTTAACATCTCATCCAAAAGACGGCATCTCCGACAGTCCAGCACTCCCTCAGTACTGCAGTGGAGTGTCAGCCTGGATTAAATGCTCAAGTCTCTGGCATGGTGCTTGAACCTACAATCTTCTGACTCGAGCAGGAGTGCTACCACTGAGCCACAGCTGACATTAATGCTTAATCTGACCTCGAAGTGTTTAATCCACACGTGAATTTTAAAAATGCTGAAGCTTCATTCTTCAGTATTAATGTCCAACACCTTGAGGCAAAGAATCTCTCTCTATATATGTGTATAGATATGTAGATATATATAAATAGTTTACAATGATAAAGTATCAAGCAAAGTCTCTTTCAAACACTGGTAATTTTACAATTCAATGCTAGTGTTTGAAGCCCTCTACATAGCGATTTAACTTTATATTTTCTTTTCTTTCTCTAGTGTACTATGGCCATGATGGTCTATACGGAGCTTGTGAAAAGAATTACTGTGGCCGTGGGCAACAGTGTATCATCAGTAAAGAGACTGAGCTGCCGGAGTGTGTGTGTGTACAGCAATGCAAACCCAATTATATACCAGTTTGTGGCTCCGATGGGGAGTTTTATGAGAATCACTGCGAGCTGCATCGTGCTGCCTGCCAACAGAGAAAAAGAATCCACATCGTAGACAATAAAGAATGTTTCTTCCAAGGTAAGCCATCGTGCAGCAGCAAGCATGAAGTTTAAAGGTGGGTCATTGCTGTTTTAAGGTGGTTAGTACCATTTGGCTTTTATTGCTCGATGCTTTTGTGAGTTCAGCATCACCAACCACTCCCAAAAACAGATGTAACATGCCCTAGAACCCAGAATAAGAGCCCATAACACCACATGTGATTAGAAGTAGTCCAGTGATATTTGTGCACTGATATTATCTCAAATTATATAATTGCTTTGCTTTTTATAAAAACCATTCAATAGCTATGCCAAGGGATTTGCAGCAATGAAAATGATGCTTGAAGTATTCATCATGAGTTTGTAATAACAAACGTTGATATTGGGCATTCAAGAGTTCATGTTTTGATAAAGTAGGACACAACATCAATGATAAAAATCAGAAAATCATTTATTTTATCAGTGTTTGACTGAAAGCTATACATTCACACTCAATTGATGGTATCTTAATGTAATGTGCTGAACAATTATTCCTTTCACTGTGTTAATGCCATTTCAGCCCCTGGCCCAGCAATTTTTGAAAGCTGTGAAAGACCAGAAAAACATAGCAATGGCTTAAATGGCAGCAGAAACTATAATTAAACTGTACTGCACAGAGAAATTGACATTAGGTTTACTTCAAAAATTCAATGCTTTGCCCTCTTCTCATGAAGTTGCTGGTCTCTGTCCAGCAGCCCAAACGCAGTAGAATACATAGCAAAAATGCTGGAAATGTGAAAGAAAACAGAATATGCTGGAAACACACAGCAAGTCAATCAGCAAAAGTACCAAAACATGGCACATCTTTTGGATATGATGTTGACTTTGTTATCTCATCCAATTAATGCTGAAAGACACAATTGTCATGATATTGGATCTGCCGGATGAATAAATATTGTGTGAAACTTTTCTATTTATCTGTGGCATAATATATTATCAGAGATCGTAAAGTGAAAGATTTCCGTCATGTTCAGTTGATGCGGTTATCCATTGGTCTGTTCGATGGCAGTGGTGATATCATGGTGGCTCACAGGTACTGTTGCAGGCATGGTAGGGTATATTTTCCAGTTCTGATGCTAAAGCAAGAGGAATGAACTTTCTCCCAAGCCAAGCCCCTGGGATTTTCCAGGGTTAGCCATCATGAATCATTCATGTAAGCTCTTGATCAATATTAGTGGGAATTTTTCAAAGAAGGAGGAAGTCCTTAAAGGGATGCAGCCACTTAAAGGTAAATGGACACAAATGATGGTAAAAATTGTTGCAATCTTTTCAAAGGCTGTCAATGTTTTTTTAAATATTGGGGCTGCTGATGTGAAACCTCATCTGCCATGGTCATGGGTCAAAGATTCAACACTATTGCCCTAACTCCAACACACCCTCTTGTCTAGAAAAACTCTGCACCAGCATTAGAGATTTGTGAAATTGCCTCTTATATTTCGGGCTTTCCAAAGACCGTACAGAGCAAAATCATGCTGGTAAATCATATTTAGATAGGAAATTGAATCTATGTGTAAGTAATGGAGCAGTACAGCACCACAACACATGTTTGATAGCTGCTAGAGTGGAGGTGCTGCCGTGTGTCTGTATGTATTTTTGAATGCAAGGAGGATTCCCCTGTGTGGCACTCCAGGATAACCTCCCCAGATGACAATAGTGCAGTATGCTGGCAGGCATACTCAATATTTTGCACAGTAAGCTAAGGACCTGGGCACAGAAAACAAAGATGATAGCTATGCTTTAGGAAGCTGCCGAAGTAAAGCAAACCCAACAGTGTCATTTAGAATATATGTGTACAGTATCACAAAACGTTGCCTATATACTTGATCCACATTTACTGCTGGCCAATAGAAAGCAACCTCACAGCTTTTTCATTGTTTATCAGGATGCATATACAAAGTGCAGCTTATACCTAGCACCATTGTCACATACATCGACAAAGGGCTTTGTGCGTGAACCATGGTAATACATGGGGATGATTTTCATCTCACTACTGCCCCATTTTTTAACATGAACTAGGTGATAACAAGACAAATTTGATTTAAAAACTCACTGCTGCCTTCTTGCCCAAGGCCAACCCAACGTAATTTTCCAACAAGCCAGGAGGAGCATTAATGAAAATTACTTTTGGCTTTATGGGGAATTGGCAGATAATATTCAGCGACAATATTAATTTTAGGTTCCACATAAACATGATCTATTTTTGGGAAAACAAATATTTTTCATAAAAATACCAACAAAAATTAATAATAGCAGGTACTAAAAAGTACTACAGGACTGGAAAATACATAACCTCTGCCTTTTTGATTATGGACCTTCCTTTAGAGCCACTCTATGGGTAAGGAAACATCCAGCCAATCCATCCTATGCAGATGAACAATTGTGCTAAGTTGCATTTCAATGAATTGTATTTAAATCAAACTATGGATCATTAGGATTAGACCACTTGAAACTAGTCTAAAAGACCAGCCAAAAAGTCATTCTTGATATTAATGTGGTGCAGATCCAGCTTTAAGGAACTGAGCCACATTTTCTGATGCCCTACTGTCTGTTATAGTCCTGTGTAACTGGAAAACTTACCGTACAATCTCAATTTAATTTAGCACACACCCATACATGAGACTAAGCATTCAATGTAAAATTGTATCTAACTATTATCCAGATCTCCAAACCCCAATATAAATACTGGCTCTTGAATTGAATTTGTTATGAGCTGAGTCCCCCCTTTCTTAGTAAGACCATGAAGTGACATACATTTTAATATTGCCTCCATAAGATACTGAATTAAACAACAAGAACAACAACTTGCATTTATATAGCATCTTTAATGTAGTGAAACGTCGCAAGGCACTTCACAGGAGTATTATCAGATTAAACATTTGACACCCAGCTGTATAATTAGAAATTAGCGCAAGTGACCAAAAGCTTGGTCAAAGAGGCAAGTTTTAAGGAGCATCTTGAAGTAGGAAAGAGAGATAGAAAGGCAGAGAGGTTTAGGCAGCGAGTTCCAGAGCCTGAGGCATGGCCACCAGTGGTTGAGTGATTATAATCAGGAATGCCCAAGAGGGCAGAATTAGAGGAGCATAGACATCTTGGGGGGATTATGGGACTGGAGGAGATTAGAGATAGGGAGGGGAGAGGTCATGGAGGGATTTGAAAATAAGGATGAGAATTTTGAAATCGAGGCGTTGCTTAACCGGAAGCCAATGTAGGTCAAGTCAGCGAGCATGGGTGATGGGTGGAATGGGACTTGGTGCGTGTTAGGACACAGGCAGCCAAGTTTTGGATCACCTCTAGTTTATGTAGGGTAGAATGTGGGAGGCCAGCCAGGATTGCATTGGAATAGTCAAGATGAGAGGTAACAAAGGCATGGATGAAGGCTTCAGCAGCGAATGAGCTGAGGCAAGGGCAGAGACGGGCGTTGTTATGGAGATGGAAATAGGCGGTCTTAGTTACACTGCGCATATGTGGTCGAAAGCTCATTTTAGGGTCAAATATGACACCAAGATTGCAAACAGCCTGGTTCAGCCTCAGACAGAGGTTGGGGAGAGGAATGGGTCAGTGGCTAGGGAACGGAGTTTGAGGCTGGGACCCTAAACAATGACTTTGGTCTTCTCAATATTCAATTGGAGAAAATTTCTGCTCATCCAGAACTGGATGTCGGACAAGCAGTCTGACAATTTAGAAACTGTGGAGGGGATGAGAGAAGTGGTATTGAGGTAGAGCTGGGTGTCATTAGCGTACATGGGAATTGATACTGTGTTTTCAGATAATGTCGCCAAGGGGCAACATGTAGATGAGAAATAAGAGCGGGCCAAGCATAAACCCTTGGGGGACACCAGAGGCAACAATGCAGGGACAGGAAGAGAATCCGTTGCAGGTGATTTTCTGGCCACGATTAGATAGATAAGAATGGAACCAGGCGAGTGCAGTCTCACCCAGCTGGACGATGGTGCAGAGACTTTGGAGAAGGATAGAGTGGTCAACCGTGTCAAAGGCTGCAGACTAGTCAAGAAGGACAATGAGGGATAGTTTGCTCTGCTCACTGTGACAAAGTATGTCATTTGTGACTTTGATGAGTGCCATTTCGGTACTGTGGCAGTTGTGGAAACCAGATTGGAGGGATTCAAACAGGAATTGCAGGAAAGATGGGCACAGATTTATGAGGCGACAACACGTTCAAGGACTTTGGAGAGGAAAGAGAGGTTGGAGATGGGGCGGTAGTTTGCAAGGATGGAGGAATTGAGGGGTTTTTTTTTGAGCAGAGGGGTGATGATGGCAGATTTGAAGGAGAGGGGGACAATACCTGAGGAGAGAGAACCGTTAACAATGTCAGCTAATATGGGAGCCAGTAAAGGAAGTTGGATGGTCAACAGTTTAGTGGGAATAAGGTCAATGCAGCAGGAAGTGGGTCTCGTGGACAGGATGAGCTCGGAAAGGTCATGAGGGGAAATCGGAAAGAAATTGGAGAAAGATGTGAGGTCAGGGCTAGGACAGGAGACTTTCTTAGAGAAAATTTGGCCCGGTGAACTAGGGGAAGGAAGGGAAGAAGCAGAAGCAGCTGAATGGATGGTCTGAATCTTAGAGACAAAGAAATCCATGAGTTCCTCACACATTGTCGGAGGTGAGGGTGGAGACTGGGGAGAGGTGTTTATTCTCAATGGAAAATAAAAGCTGGGGTTTATCTTTACATCCCAGAATGATTTTGGAATAGTGAGCCAATTTGGTAGATGAGAGCAGGACCCAATAGTGCTTTATGTGCTCCAGCCAGATCTGGTGGTGAATGGCTAAACCAGTTGTTCACCATATCCATTCAAGTCTGCGTCCCCTGGACATAAGGGAGCTAAGATCAGGGCTGTACCAGGAGGAATGGCCAGGGTGAGAGAAAGTAATCGTTTTAACAGGGACTAGGGCGTCAAAGGTGACGATGAGGTTTTGATTGAGCAGCTCGCTAGCTGCAGAAATGTCATGGTGAATGGAGGACCAAAGGCTGGACAGTTGGAAGTTGCTAAGTGCAGTTGTAAGAGAGTCGGAAGAGTTTTTTTCCCCAAAGACGGACACAGAAGGAGGTAGGATTGGGCGTGTGGGGGTGGAAACAAGGGGCCCAAGTTTCCACATGATTTGCGCCTGATTTTTAGGAGCAACTGGTGGAGAACGGACTATCTTAGAAATCGCAATTCTCCACATTTTTTTTCTGCAGTTCTAGTCAGTTAGAACAGTTTCACTTTGGAACAGAATTTTTTCTTCAAAAGGGGGCGTGTCCAGCCACTGACGCCTGATTTCAAAGTTTCCACAGTGAAAACGTACTCCAAACTAACTTAGAATGGAGCAAGTGAAGATTTTTGTAGAACTGAAAAAACCTGTTCTACACATTAAAAAATCAGGCGCAGGTTACAAATTAGGCGTCCAGAACGAGGTGGGGGGGGGGGGGGAGGGGAAGTCATTAAATTCTATAATAAATCCTTATTTATACTTATACAAATAAATCCAACCTGAATAAACATTTATAAGCAAAGAAAAGATTAAATAAACCATCTTCCTACCTGTGTGAAAGTGCTTCAGCCAGGGAGAATGCTGCAGGAAGCCTCACAAGTTGAGGCAGCCGTTCGTTCCCGCGGGGGGGGGGGGGGGGGGAGGAGGCAGCCGTTCGTTCCCGCGGGGGGGGGGGGGGGAGGAGGCAGCCGTTCGTTCCCGCGGGGGGGGGGGGGGGGGAGGAGGCAGCCGTTCGTTCCCGCGGGGGGGGGGGGGAGGAGGCAGCCGTTCGTTCCCGCGGGGGGGGGGGGGAGGAGGCAGCCGTTCGTTCCCGCGGGGGGGGGGGGGAGGAGGCAGCCGTTCGTTCCCGCGGGGGGGGGGGGGGGGGAGGAGGCAGCCGTTCGTTCCCGCGGGGGGGGGGGGGGGGGGAGGAGGCAGCCGTTCGTTCCCGCGGGGGGGGGGAGGAGGAGGCAGCCGTTCGTTCCCGCGGGGGGGGGGGGGGGGGGGAGGAGGCAGCCGTTCGTTCCCGCGGGGGGGGGGGGGGGGAGGAGGCAGCCGTTCGTTCCCGCGGGGGGGGGGGGGGGGAGGAGGCAGCCGTTCGTTCCCGCGGGGGGGGGGGAGGAGGAAGCCGTTCGTTCCCGCGGGGGGGGGGAGGAGACAGTGAGAAGGCTGCAGGAAGCCTCACAAGTTCAGCAGCCATTCCCCGACGGCGGGTGGGTGGGGGGGCGGAGGGAAACGGCTGCCTCAACTTTCTGTGACTTCCTGCAGCCTTCTCACTGCTGCAAGAAGCCTCAGTGCTGATGTGCTGATGGCAATGTGCTTTCATTAAAAAATGTTCAAATACTAAACAGCTACAAAGAATTGCAAAAATGGCCGAATGCCAATGTTTCCTTCACATTGCGCGTGCGCGAATGCTCCGACGCGCACGCGCAGGGTTGCCGGCAGGAAAAAAACTAATTTAAATGGTACCCGCCCCCTCCCACTTCCAAAATCGGCGCGAGTGGTAGGCTCCGCCCCCCTGGCCGCCACGCCAAGCAGACATGGAGCTGCAGGGCGCTCCAGAATTGCGCTTTTCTTTTCCGGCGCCGTTTTCGGCGCGAAAAACGGGCGCCCAGCTCGGAGGGGCGCCCGTTTTTTATCGTGTGGAAACTTGGGGCCATGAAACCTATATTAATAGTTCTGTAGACATTCTAGATTGAATCTACTTGATATCTTGCGGATTAGAGGGAGAGGAATTACTGTGTAATGCAACTTCTCAGGAGGACAAACTAGCTATAAATGAATCCTTGGGACGCCGAATCGATGTGCCTGTCTTCCTTCTTGGGGAAAATCAAAGGAGAATATAGTGTCTAAAATGCTGAAAGCCTTTGGAATGGCATTTGGTTCTCATCTCAACCCATTAGGCCGAAGATCAAGGAGGGATAGTGCATCATCATCACAGAGGATGCCATTTGAAACTTTATTTAGGGCTGTTTCACTGCTGTGACAAGTGCAGAAACTTGATTAGAGAGATTCAAACAGAGTTGCGGGAAAGATGGTCATGAATTTGGGAGGCAACAACACATTCAAGGACTTTGGTGAGGAAAGGCAGGTTGGAGATGCGAGTAGTGAAAAATCTTGGCAGAGGAGAGTAAGGCTCAGTTGTGCTTATTGTGATCTAATCAGTTCTGGCAATGGGTTAAATGAAGTGTCTGCCAGATAAACTTAAGTCTGTGTCCCCTGGACCTGAAGGAGCAAGAGTGGGAGCCATACCTGGGAGAACATCCAAGTTGGGAGAGAGTATGGGTTTTACTGGGGACAAGGGCATCAAAGGTGGAGGTGAAAGAGTGGTTGAGCAGATCAACAGCTGTAGAAGCATCATGTTGAATGGAAAGTGGGGTTCATGCACTGGGGATATTAGATTTAATAATTAACAATGAGCTAGATTAACTAAGCCTAACTGCACGTGAACATTTATCCAATAGCAATCATAACATGATCGAGTTCAACATAGCATTTGAAAGGGAGAAACATGAAACAGCTACTGAGATTCTAGATTTGGGTAAGGCTGACTTCAATTGGATGAGACAGAGACTGTCCACAGTAAA
The DNA here is from genome assembly GCF_044704955.1 of Pristiophorus japonicus. Classification (NCBI taxonomy): domain Eukaryota; kingdom Metazoa; phylum Chordata; class Chondrichthyes; family Pristiophoridae; genus Pristiophorus; species Pristiophorus japonicus. The sequence goes on along the minus strand of NC_091980.1, from coordinate 52,267,743 downwards.
CTGGGCAAATCTGTTAAGGGTAAAATGATAGAAGATCAGTGGGAGAGGTTCAAAAAAGAATTCAAGGTGATACAGAACCAATTTATACCAGAGGAGCAAGAGCTCTACACACCAAATAAAAACATCTATGGATGACTTAGGAGGTGAGCGACAGCACAAAACTATAAGAAAAAGCTTACAAAAATGCAAAAAATAGCATACTTCTGGACGAATGGGAAAGAATAGCAACGGGTCACAAAACACACAGTCTGAGCTACAAAAAGAGAGTATGAAAAAAAACTTGCAAGAGATATCAAAATTAACACAAAAAATGTTTACAATTATATTAGGGAAAAGAGGGTCGTCAGGTACAATGTTGGCCCCTTGAAAACTGATATCGGTAATATTGGCCCGGATTTTACAAGTGCCCCGCAAATTTGGAGTTCCCGCATGCAATGCGCATGCGCGAAAACCTGGAACTTGCGATCTGTCAAGCATCTTCTTGACAGATCCTCCGCATTCCCGAGAAATGGATTTTTGCTGGCAGAGAGTTGGGACTACTGCCCAGCAAATACCATGAAACCCTTAAGCCTGGTAAAAGCAGGCATAGTACTTTCATCTACTACGTAAGAGTTTAAATTCTTTTTTAATTATTTAAACCTAAAAAAACTTTAAAATTAGTTAGGTATACATTATTTGAAGTCCATTTATTTTCAAAAAAAATTACATTTTTGTTTTAAATGTTTAATGAAATTGTATTTAATTAATTTTAACTAATGTTTTTTTTATTTCAAGGTTGTGTACATGTGTTTTTAGGGTGATTCCTATTAAGCTTGTAAGGATTCCATTTACATAATGGGAATCCTTTTTCTGATTGATTGGGCTAGCCCATGTGATCCCAGGGACACTTCCGAATCACATGAACCTCTGGGATATGTATGCCTCTACACAGGTCTACGCTAGAGGCCCAGGAGTGGAGTCTCTGTGAATTCAGGACCATCAGCTAGGTTCGTAGTTTTATTGCGGTTCGGAGGCATCCGCTCGTGGGAAGCCTCCGACCGCAAATTCAGGCCCATTGTCAATGATAACAAGGAAATTAGGTACATGTTGAATAATTATTTTGCCTCAGTATTTATAGTAGAGGAAGAGGATAACATGCCAGAAATCTCGATGGAAACTAATATTGAATCAGGGACAGGGACTTAATAACATTAATGGACATAAAATAACAGAAATTAAGAAAATAATGGCACTAAAGAGTGATAAATCCCCAGGGCCAGATGTTTTCCATCCCAGGATTTTAAAGGAAGTAGGTGAGCACATTGCAAATGCACCAACTATAATCTTCCAAAATTCTCTTGATTCAGGAACCATTCCTTTAGATTGGAAAATTGCCCATGTCACTCCACTATTTATGAATAGCGAGAGAGGGAAACCAGGGAATTATAGACTAGTTAGCCTAACATATGCAGTCGGAAAATTACTACAGTCTATACTTAAGGATAGGTTAACTGAACACCTTGAACATTTTCAGTTGATCAGAGAGAGCCAGCATGGATTTGTGAAAGGTTGGTCATTACTGACAAACCTGATTGAATTTTTTGAGAAGATGACTGAAGTAGTGGACGGGGGAACGTCGATGAATGTTATTTATATGGACTTCCAGAAGGCATTTAATAAAGTCCCACATACGAGAATGTTAACTAAGGCAGAAGCCCATGGAATTGATGGTAAATTATTGACCTGGTTAGCGAATTTCCCGAGTGGAAACAGACAGACAGTAGGGATAATGGGTGGGTACTCAAATTAGCAGGAGGTGACTAGTGGTGTCACGCAAGGATCTGTGTTGATGCTATTCACAGTATTTATTGATGACTTAGATGATGGCATAGAAAGAATTATATCCAAATTTGCCTATGACACAAAGATATATGGCATTGTATGCAGTGTAGATGAAAGCATAAAATTACAAAGGGATGTCAATAGATTAAGTGAAAGTGCAAAACTGTGGCAAATGGATTTCAATGTAAGAAAATGTGAAGTGATTCACTTTGGACCTAAAAAGGATAGAACACGATACTTTCAAAATGATGAAAATCAAAAAATAGTGGCAGTCCAAAGAGACTTGGGCGTCCAGGAACATGGATAATTAAGGATAATTAAAATATCATGAAGAGGTACAGAAAATAATCAAAAAGGCCTTTATATCTAAAGGACTAGAATACAAGGGGGTAGAGGTTATTCTGAAACTATGCAAAACCCTGGTTCGAACTGGAGTACTGAGAGCAGTTCTGGGCACCACACCTTAGGAAGGATATATTGGCCTTGGAGAGAGTGCAGCGTAGGTTTACCAAAATGATAGCCAGATTTCAAGATTTAAGTTATGAGGAGAGATTACACAAATTAGGGATGTAATCCCTAGAATTTAGAAGGTGATCTGATCAAAGTTTTCAAGATATTGAGGGGAACAAATAGGGTAGATTGAGAGAAACTATTTCTACTGATTGGGAATTTTAGGACTTGGGGATATAGTCTAAAAATTCGAGCCAACCCTTTCAGAAGTGAAATTAGGAAACACTTCGACATACAAAGGATGGTACAAGTTTGGAACTCCCTTCTGCAAATGGTAATTGATGCTAGATCAATTGTTAATTTTAAATCGGAAATAGATAGCTTTTTTTAACCAAAGTTATTAAGGGAAATGGGTCACAGGCAGGCATATGGAGCTAGGTTACAGATCAGCCATGATCTCATTGAATGGCGGAACAGGCTTGAGGGACTCAAAGGCCTACTCCAGTTCCTATGTTCAATGTTCCTAACAACTGAACAGGAATCCCTCGGAAAAGGTTGCTATTGATTGTACCGATTAGCCTGATATCAGTAGTGGAGAAAATGTTGGAATCAATTATTAAGGATGAAATAGCAGTGCATTTGGAAAGCAGTGACCGGATCGGTTCAAGTCAGCATGGATTTATGAAGGGAAAATCATGCTTGACAAATCTTCTAGAGTTTTTTGAGAATGTAACTAGTAGAGTGGACAAGGGAGAACCAGTGGATGTGGTGTATTTGGAATTTCAAAAAGGCTTTTGACAAGATCCCACACAAGAGATTAGTGTGCAAAATCAAAGCACATGGTATTGGGGGTAATATACTGACATGGATAGAGAACTGGTTGACAGACAGGAAGCAGAGAGTCGGGATAAATGGGTCCTTTTCAGAATGGCAGGCAGTGACTAGTGGAGTGCCGCAGGACTCAGTGCTGGGACTCCAGCTCTTTATAATATATATCAATGATTTAGATGAAGGAATTGAGTGTAATATCTCCAAGTTTGCAGATGACACTAAACTGGGTGGCGGTGTGAGGTGGATGCTAAGAGGCTGCAGAGTGACTTGGACAGGTTAGGTGAGTGGGCAAATGCATGGCAGATGCAATATAATGTGGATAAATGTGAGGTTATCCACTTTGGTAGCAAAAACGCGAAGACAGAATATTATCTGAATGGCGGCAGATTAGGAAAAGGGGAGGTGCAACGAGACCTGGGTGTCATGGTTCATCTGTCATTGAAAGCTGGCATACAGGTACAGCAGGCAGTGAAGAAGGCAAATGGTATGTTGACCTTCATAGCTAGGGGATTTGAGTATAGAAGCAGGGAGGTCTTACTGCAGTTGTACAGGGCCTTGGTGAGGCCTCACCTGGAATATTGTGTTCAGTTGTGGTCTCCTAATCTGAGGAAGGACGTTCTTGCTGTTGAGGGAATGCAGCGAAAGTTCACCAGATTGATTCCCGGGATGGCTGGACTGACATATGAGGAGAGACTGGATTAACTGGGTCTTTATACATTGGAGTTTAGAAGGATGAGAGGGGATCTCATAGAAACATATAAGATTCTGATGGGACGGGACAGGTTAGATGCGGGTAGAATGTTCCCGATGTTGGGGAAGTCCAGAACCAGGGACTCAGTCTTAGAATAAGGGGTAGGCCATTTAGGACTGAGATGAGGAGAAACTTCTTCACTCAGGGAGTTGTTAACCTGTGGAATTCCCTGCCACAGAGAGTTGTTGTTGCCAGTTCATTGGATATATTCAAGAGGGAGTTAGATATGGCCCTTATGGCTAAGGGGATCAAGGGGTATGGAGAGAAAGCAGGAAAGGGGTACGTAGGGAATGATCAGCCATGATCTTATTGAATGGTAGTGCAGGCTCGAAGGGCCGAATGGCCTACTCCTGCACCTATTTTCTATGTTTCTATGTTTCTATGTTACTCATGGTACCAAGGCCCTGTGTGGAAATCCCTTCAATTTTATAAACCAGAAGAGGTTCCATTCAATTAATTTGTACATAATGGCCCTGAAATTCTGGTTTGGCCTTCCCGCAGACATTTTAGAAAAAAAATATGCACCTTCCTTAAGCTGGTGCCCACATTGGACTTTCTGATGCAGTGGCTTCCTTTGACTGTGATTCGCAGCGCCTGCATGTTGACGTGTGCGCAGTGCCTCGAGCTGGAGTCACATGGCTCTGAGCAGCCAATCAAGTAAGGTATCATAGTGATAGGAGTTCCGCAGGGCCCTAAACTCCTAATACTATGATTGTGATAGAGCCCGAAACACCCAAAACACAGCCCCAAACAGCCAAAACATTAATAAAAAATAGAAAATAATTACACTGCATTCATTTAAATTAAAGTTATTAATGTCTTTAAAAAAAAGTAATTTCCCTATTTTTAAAAAAGTTTTTTAAAATAAACTTACTGTTGTGGGGACGGTTTTTAATAATAAAATATGATTTAATAACTTTATTTTTATATGTTTTTGTGCTTTTTAAAACATTTGCGCCTGTAAAAGTAGGCTATGCGCCTGCTTTTTAAGGCGCAAGATTTTTGAGGACATTTGTAAGCGTAAATATCGGAAATTTCCACTTACAACTGTCCTCACTCCCGAGATGCAGCCATCTGTCAAGCCAGAAACTTGACAGATCGGAAATGCTGGTTTCCAGTACATGCGCATTGCGCGCTGGAAACCGGCATTTCCGATGTCTTCCCGGGTCCGTAGGAACTCTGTACGGACCCGGGGAGGCCGGAATTTCAGGGCCATTATGTAGCCAATCACTTAATTTTGCACATCAGGAAGCTGCCATGACTTGTTTATATTTTGTCAATCAATCGTCTCTGCAGTGATGAGCCAAAACATTGGTTGATTGGAGACCAGTGATACCACCTGCAGACCTGGCATATAAACTCCTAAGCTATCCACACTCAGCAGGGGATCATAGGTATAACGAGGTGCTTGAAACAACTTGAATTGTTATTGAGTAAACAGTCATAATACTAAAGTCTCATTTGAAGTGCCTTGACAGATCTGGTGGAGCCCCGCAATACAGCCCCTTAAGGGTATCAAGGATAAACTGTAGCCTGCTGTAGGCTACACCATTATACCATTCAAAGACTTAATACTTCTCGGAGCAGCATATAGGAATGCTAAAAAAGGAAATACTTTTAGAAGGGTGGACTTTTGCATGTGACTTTTAAGATGTGATTGAGCAATAAGAGACCTTACAAGAAAGGTGAATGTCTGGAGATTGTAACTGTTCATATACTGTCGGCGGTCCCTGCCATTACCAACCTATTTTGGGCAGTTTTACTGCTACTTCCCAATCGCCAACTGCCTCTGCTACGAGTCTCTTGAGGACCTGAAGCACTTCCTCCTCATATACACTTGATAGTTGCCATTCCGAACCCTATGACAGTTCTTTGCCGCTGATTATTGGAAAACGTTTTCTTTGTAAGGAGAAGACAAGTTGAGAAATATGCCTAACTGGCGCAGCATTCAACTTCACTCAAGTGACTGCAGCAATTTACAGTGAGAATGATTTGGGTTAAATGCCAGCTGCAATCGCTTCTCTTTTGAGTATGGCACTACCACACTTTGGATGGAATCTTCCCAGCCCTGCGAGTGTGTGTTTGGAGGCGGGTCCACTGTCAAAATGGCTCTGATTGACAGCGGGTCAGGATCCCACTCTGAACCCGCCTTTGGATAGCAGACCCGACAGCAAGTGGCAGGACAGGTAATTAACATAATTAATAGATACTTAAATGCTAGTTAAGAGGCTGCAGTGTCCTCAGTGACTCTCTATTGCTTTGGCTAGTTGACAGCTGTAGAAGTGGTATAAATGTTACCATTTCACAGCTGTTCACCTTCCAATGTCAGAAGCTGAAGCCTTCAGGATTTGGAAGAGACTTTTGAGCTATATGCGCTTTGGAAGTGTTTGCAGTGAACTATCTATTCATTGTCACTTCCTTGGAGCAACCTCTCTCACCATTGACAGGGTGCTTCTGTCACCTCAACCTCACCTGCCATCTATTCCAGCAGTATTGATGCCCTTGAAAAAAATCTCACCTTGGTCCTCAGAATCCCACCATGATCAGCCCCAACATCACTAAACAGACCAGCATCACCACCAACAACACCAACCTTCTCCGCAATCACCTGATGCTGCACAGTACACAGAGCATCAGCACCCAACCACAATGCTGCCCGGGAAGCCAATAATGGCCTCACCATGGCCACATTTATTTCTCTTCACGCTGTACAACCTGACTACCAGATGATGTGCCAGACTGAGAGCTACATGGATAGCACGTTTCTAGAGGCGGTCACACCACAGCTTAAGAGTGTGCAGGCATATAGGGTTTGGGTGATGCCTGGATAGGAGAGGAGGACTAGGCAGGTAGTGCAGGAGTCCCCTGAGTCCATCTTGCTCTCCAACCGGTACTTTGTTCTGAGTACCGGTGATGGCAATAGTGGCTCTTGGGAGTGCAGCCAGAGCCAAGTCCACGCACCACGGGTGACTCAGCTACACGGGAGGGGAGGAAAAAGAATGGAAGAGCTATAGTGGTAGGGGATTCCATAGTCAGGGGAGCAGACAGGAGTTTCTGCGGCTGCAGACATGACTCTAGGTTGGTATGTTGCCTCCCTGGTGCCAGGGTCAAGGATGTCACTGAGCGGCTGCAGGGCATTCTGGGGGAAGAGGGTGAATAACCAGAGGTCATGGTCCACATTGGTACCAATGACATAGGTAGGAAGAGGGATGAGGTCCTGCAGGCAGAGTTTAGGGAGCTAGGAGAGAGATTAAAAAGCAGGACCTCAAAGGTAGAAATCTCTGGATTACTCCCAATGCCACGAGCTAGTGAGTACAGAAATAGGAGGATAGAGCAGATTAATACGTGGCTGGAGAGATGGTGCAGGTGGGAGGGCTTTAGTTTCTTGAGGCATTGGGACTGCTTCTAGGGGAGGTGGGACCTGTACAAGCCAGATGGGTTGTACCTCAACAGAGCCGGGACCAATATCCTCACGGTGGGGTTTGCTAGTGCTGTTGGGGAGGGTTTAAGCTAGCTTGGCAGGGGGATGGGAACCTGAAAATAGGTTCAGTAGGGAGAGGAGTAAAGCTGGAATTAGAAAGCAAAAATAAAGAAAGTGAGTTTGAAGGAGAGAGGAAACAAGCAGGAAAACAGGGTAAAAAAAAAAACAAATTTAAAGGCACTTAGTCTAAATGCACGTAGCACTTATAACAAAATAGAGGAGTTGACGGCACAAAATGAGACAAACAGGTATGATCTGATAACCATTACAAAGACGTGGTTGTAAGGTGACCAGGGTTGGAAATTAAATATTCAGGAGTATTTGACAATCCAGAAGGACAGATAAAAAGGAAAAGAGGTGGGGTAGCTCTATAGATAAAGGATGGAATCACTGCGATAGTGAGAAACGATCCTACATTCTTAAATAGAAGAAGATATTAACATGCATCAATGGTGCTAATTCTAGAGAAATGTCAATTACAGGGCAGTGATTGGGCTAAGTCCTTGTGAGACAAGAATATAGCATTTGTTTTCAGGGGAAGAGAATTTAAAAACTTTTATTTGAAGCTTCTTTTTTCCCTCTAATTTTCTCCCCTCCTTTCCTATACAATCTCATTACTCTCTGTGCAAAGAAATTCCCCAAGCTCCTACACATGCGTGCGTGGTGGGGAGGAGGAGAAGATCTTGACTGTTATCCTTTTTGAAAGTCTGTTGGTAAATCAGTAGCTATGGGCCCAAGTTTCGGGCTGCGCCCGTTTTTCGCGCCAGAAAGTGCGTCTAAAAGAAACGTACCTATTCTCTGGCTCCCTGCAGGTCTTCTGCAGCTGGGCGCAGCACAGCACGAGCTGTTGGGGGCAGAGCCAGGTCTCTGTGCTGAAATCAGTGCCGGGACCTCTGCACATGCGCGCTACAGTGGGCGCGCATGTGCAGTAGCTCCAGACGGCCAAAACTGTGGGAGGGGCCCGAAGCACGCAGCCCCTAGCCCTGGCCGAATGGCCTCATTGGGGCTGCGTGAATAAGGCTCCTCCCACCCGACCCGACCTCCGCTCGCCCCCCCCCGACCCCCCCGGACCTCCGCGACTCTCTCCCCCTCCCCGACCTCCGCGACTCTCTCCCCCCCCCCCACCCGGACCTCCGCGACTCACTCTCTCCCCCCCCCCCCCCCACCCCGGACCTCTGCGACCCCCCCCGAGACCCTACGCCAGCTACCTGTAAATCCAGCCCGAGGTCTTGGGGCCCGGCCATTCAGCCTCCTTCTCTCCCTCCCCCCCCTCTCTCCCTCCTCCCTCCCTCCTCTCTCCTTCCCTCCTCCCTCCCTCCTCTCTCCTTCCCCTCTTCTTCCCTCCTCCCTCCCTCCTCTCTCCTTCCCTCCTCTCTCCCTCCTCTCTCCTTCCCTCCTCCTTCCCTCCTCTCTCCTTCCCTCCTCCCTCCCTCCTCTCTCCTTCCCCTCTCCCTCCCTCCTCTCTCCTTCCCTCCCTCCTTCCCCTCTCCTTCCCTCCCTACATCCTCTCTCCTTCCCTCCCTACATCACCCCCTTTCTCCCCTTCTCCCCCTTCTCCCCCTCTCCCCCCCTTCTCCCCCTCTCCCCCCCTTCTCCCCCTCTCCCCCTCCCTTCTCCCCCCTACCCCCCTTCTCCCCCTCCCCTTCTCCCCCTCCTCTTCTCCCCCTCCCCTCGCTGTCAGAAACACAGACACTGACAGACAGAGAGTGAGAGACACACACACAGACAGACAGACAGATAGAGACACTGACAGAGACACACTGGGAGGGACCGTCCCAGCACGCTGTTGGAGGACTCTCGGTGCTGCAGTCGGTAAGTAGAAAATGTTTTATTTATTGAATTTTGAAAAAAATATATATTTTTTATTAATTTTTTTGATTGATTTATTGGTTGATTTATTGATATATTTATCATTTATTTTTGATGATGGCTCTTTATTTGTAAAACTGAAGTGTTTAATGTTTGTAAACTTCCCTTTAACCTCCCCCCCCCACCATTCCCTACGCCTAATTTGTAACCTATGCCTGATTTTCTAAAGTGTAGACAAGGTTTTTTTGAACGTACAAAAATCTTCACTTACTCCATTCTAAGTTAGTTTGGAGTAAGTTTTCACTGCCGAAACTTTGAAAACAGGTGTAAGTGGCCGACATGCCCCCTTTTGAAAAAAAATTCTGTTCCAAAGTGAAACTGTTCTAACTGACTAGAACTGGAGCAAACTAAATGCCGAGAATTCAAATTTCTAAGACACTCCATTCTAAACCAGTTGCTCCAAAAAAATAGGAGCAACTCAGGCCAAAACTTGGCCCCTATATGTGTGTGTGCTCGGTCCGTGTAGCAGAGCTGGCCTCCAGTCGTCTTGAGCAATCCTTGCTACTGGACCAAGACCTAGCTCTGTCAAGCCCATGTGGTGGCTGGTGTGCAACGGTCACCACACTTTAAAAAAATCTAAGCACAGGCATCTTCCACCCTTCAAGATGTAGTTCGGGATCTGGAATATTAGTTGAAATATCTGTGAACTCATTCCTTTTTGGCGTGGAAGCAAGTCATCCTCGCTTTAAGGGACTGCCTATGATGATGATGATGTGAAATGATATTGGCTCAAATGATCAGGATGTTGAAACAGTTTGGGTGGAGATAAGGAATAATAAGAGGAAAAAGTCACTGGTGGGTATAGTCTATAGCCCCCCTAACAGTAGCAACTCTGTTGGTTGGAGCATAAACCAGGAAATAGTGGGGGCTTGTAAAAAGGGAACAGCAATAATCATGGGTGATTTTAACCTCCTTATTGATTTTCAAATCAAATTGGTCATGGTAGCCTTGAGGAGGAGTTCATAGAGTGCATAAGGGGTGGGTTCCTTGAGCAATGTATAACGGAACCAACCTGGGGGCAGACTATCTTAGATCTGGTCTTGTGTAATGAGACAGGATTAATAAACAATCTCCAAATACAGGATGCCCTTGGAATGATCGATCATAGCATGATTGAATTTCAAATTCAGATGGACGGTGAGAAAGTTGGATCTCAAACCAGTGTACTAAGCTTAAATAAAGGAGACTATAAGGTATGAGGGCAGAGCTGGCTAAAATGGACATGGAAAATAGACTGAAGTGTAGGACGGTTGATGAACAGTGGTGTACATTTAAGGAGATATTTGACAACTCTCAAGAAAAATATATTCCAGTGAGGAGGAAATGCTGTAAGAGAAAATATAGCCATCTGTGGCTAACTAAAGAAATAAAGGGCGGTATCCAATTAAAAACAAGGGTGTACAAAGTGGCCAAAACTAATGGGAAGACAGAAGCCTGGGAAGCTTTTTAAAGCCATCAAAGAATGACTAAAAAAATGATTAAGAAAGGGAAGATAGACTATGAAAGTGAACTAGCACAAAATATAAAAACACATAGCAAGAGTTTTGATAAGTATATAAAAAGGAAAAGAGTGACTAAAGTAAATGTTAGCCCCTTAGAGGACAAGACCAGGGAATTAGTATTGGGGAACATGGAGATGGCAGAAACACTGAACAAATATTTTGTATCAATCTTTACAGTAGAGGACACTAACAATATTCCGACAGTGGATAGTCAAAAGGCTATAGGGGGGTGGGGAGGAACTTAACACAATCACAATTACGAAGGAGGTGGTACTCAGTAAGATAATGGGACTAAAGGCAGATAAATCCCCTGGACCCTGATGGCTTGCTTCCTAGGGTCTTAAGAGAAGTAGCGGTAGGGATTGTGGATGCATTTGTTGTAATTTACCAAAATTCCTTGGATTCTGGGGAGGTCCCAGCAGATTAGAAAACTGCAAATGTAACGCTCCTATTTAAAAAAGGCAGACAAAAAGCAGGAAACTATAGACCAGTTAGCCTAACATCTGTGGTTGGGAAAATGTTGGAGTCCATTATTAAAGAAGCAGTAGCAGGACATTTGGAAAAGCAAAATTCGGTCAGGCAGAGTCAGCATGGATTTATGAAGGGGAAGTTATGTTTGACAAATTTGCTGGAATTCTTTGAGGATGTAATGAACAGGGTGGATAAAGGGGAACCAGTGGATGTGGTGTATTTGGACTTGCAGAAGGCATTTGACAAGGTGCCACATAAAAGGTTACTGCACAAGATAAATGTTCACAGGGTTGGGGGTAATATATTAGCATGGATAGAGGATTGGCTAACTAACAGAAAACAGAGAGTCGGGATAAATAGTTCATTCTCTGGTTGGCAATCAGTAACCAGTGGGGTGCCGCAGGGATCAGTGCTGGGACCCCAACTATTTACAATCTGTATTAACGACTTGGAAGAAAGGACTGAGTGTAATGTAGCCAAGTTTGCTGACGATACAAAGATGGGAGGAAAAGCACTGTGTGAGGAGGACACAAAAAATCTGCAAAGGGACATAGGCAGGCTAAGTGAATGGGCAAAAATTTGCAGATGGAGTATAATGTTGGAAAGTGTGAGGTCATGCACTTTGTCAGAAAATAATCAAAGAGCAAGTTATTATTTAAATGGAGAAAGATTGCAAAATGCTGTAGTACAGTGGGACCTGGGGATACTTGTGCATGAAACACAAAAGGATAGTGTGCAGGTACAGCAATCATCAGGAGGCCAATGGAATTGGCCTTTATTGCAAACGGGATGGAATACAAAAGCAGGGAAATCTTGCTATCGTTATACAGGGTATTGGTGAGGCCACACCTGGAATACTGGGTGCAGTTTTAGTTTCCATATTTACAAAAGGATATACTTGCTTTGGAGTCAGTTCAGAGAAGGTTCACTAGGTTGATTCTGGGGATGAGGGTTTGACATGAGGAAAGGTTGAGTAGGTTGGGCCTCTACTTATTGGAATTCAGAAGAATTGGAGGTGATCTTATCGAAACGTATAAGATTATGAGGGGGCTTGACAAGGTGGATGCAGAGAGGATGTTTCCACTGATGAGGGAGACTAGAACTAGAGGGCATGATCTTAGAATAAGGGGCCGCCCATTTAAAACTGAGATGAGGAGAAATTTCTTCTCTCAGAGGGTTGTGAATCTGTGGAATTCGCTGTGGAAGCTGGGACATTGAAAAAATTTAAGACAGAAATAGACAGTGTCTTAAACGATAAGGGGTTATGGGGAGCGGGCAGGGAGCTGGAGCTGAGTCCATGATCAGATCAGCCATGATCTTATTGAATGGCGGAGCAGGCTCGAGGGGCCATATGGCCTACTCCTGCTCCTATTTCTTATGTTCTAATGTTCTTATTGGCACCACCCCACACCATCACCATAAAACATTCCTACAGTGTCCAACCCATTCCTTTCACACCCATCACCATGATGCCCTTATGTCTCACCAATCACTAGAACTCACTCAGCCGCTTTCAATGGTGCCCACAAATCTGTCTAAGAATACGAAGTACTGAAAATAAAGATTTCAATGTTTGACAATACATCAACATTACCTATACATGAACATTGGCTAAAGGACTCTTGTATGTTAGTTGGTATGATTGGACAAGGATGAAAGTGAATGTGAGGCTAGAGAAATGGGGAACTGCTAATATAGATAGAGAGAGAGAAAAAGAGGGATGGGTGGAGGTGCAAGGTAAGTTGGTGTGAGTAAGGATGTGCAGGGGTAGAGTAGGAAAGGCAGAATGTTGGGGATGTGATGAGTGGCAGAGCAGAATGAGGTTGAGTGTGGCTTTGAAGTAACGTTTTGTGATCTACTGAGATCATTGAAAGGTTTGCACCACTGTAGCCTGGTCCTCCTGACGACATCCCTGTTTGTGCCCTTCTATTCAATGTGAAACCAGGCTGCACTCGGGTCCTGGGGAGATCCCTTCTGCCCATTCAATGGGAAGAGGACCTCTCTGTGCTGTGACTCCATCCATAAGCATCTGAAGGGAGTGATGGGAGAGCCTGTGTGCAGCTGTGCATCTCTGTGCATTGCTTGTCAGTGTTTGCAGCACCTCAATGCTGCAGAACTGTCAAAAGCAATGTGGGCATGGTCTCTTTAAGGAAACCGGCTGATGACGCGTCATCAAATGATGTCATCAGACCGGCTTCCTCTTAATTGGCTGGGAAGCCCGCAGGGCAGGCTTAACAAGCCCCATCATTGGAAGATTCGGGACAGAGCGTGGGCTCGAGTTGGGAGCGGTCATGAACCCCGGCCGCATCGATCCTGCCACATGTGCCGAAATCGGAGCCATTGTCAGGAATATTGAAATGCTGTCAAGAAGTGTGTGCGTGTGGGGAGGGGTGCATGAGATTCCTTGAGAATATTAACTGTCATGTTAATTTTTGTCATTTACATGGTGAGAACCTGATAGTTGTGGAGGTGAGCCATGCTTTAATCATTCTTTCAGGATGTGTGCCTTATGCCTGCCTTTATTTTGGCCAGCCTAGTGAGATCATTAAACTGTTTCCAGCACTGTGTGACCCTACATGGGGGTAATGGAGGTGGCACTGATTGGCTGAGCTACAACATAACCATCTGCAAAATTTTAGAAACTATATTCACAAAACTCTTATTTGCAACAACAACAACAAAATCACTGCAACAGCATGAACCTGACACCAGTAACAAAACTGCAGTTTTCATGTTTTCAAAGAAGGTTGCTCTGGGGGTTTTCCCAGATGCAAGTGTTTTTGAAAACTCCCAATAAGGCAGTAAGTGCCCAGAATCACCTTGGAATTGTATCCTCCAAGTGTAAGGAGATAACATTTTAGTTGTTATTTTGAAAATCAGCTCCTGTAAATGTTTTCTGCATCAATCATAGTATGACGCCTATCCCTCTGGCTGTGAACATTTGGTGCTGCATTTTGCTTGGTAAAGAACCCGGGGGAGTAAATGGAGCAGTCAACTGCATGAGCATATAAAATGATCTTTGCTTAAATGGGTAATTGGAATATTTTTGGATTGGCTAGTGTTGAGAACGTATAATACTTAGCTGTTTTTTCATAGCATTTATCTAGTGGGCTCAAGGTTAAATGAAATATGATAGATGTAAAAATTAAATCTTATTGAAAAATATATGTATTTTTTTTTTAAATGAACATTTTTCATGCTTTTGTGAAGTGGTTGGACAGTGGGACATGAGATAAACAAAGATCAAATCAGGTTGGTTTCTGATGGTTTCCAACAAATATTACCTTGTAAAGAAATGAATAAAGCTATTTAAACCATCAGAATATCAATACATTATTAGACTTTCTCTGTTTTTAATCAGATATGATATCTCCAAAAGCTTTAATTTTGATGCAGTTTAGTATTGTCCGATGTTGCACTTGTGTTTTGACATCGCAGCAGCACATTACATATACATGTATGTGGTCTGCTGGATATAGGATGAGGGAATTTGAACAGAAGAAGATGCAGACTGTGATTAATGGCAGTGGTCATTTGAAGCATTTTGATATAAAATGGAAAACATAATTAGAAAAAATATATATAAGTTGTTAGCGTGTAATAATCAGGCAGATGACAATGGATTCTGTAAATCAAGATAATCTATTTTGCTTAGCAAAATTAGCATTCCTTCAACATTACTTTCCCAAGGAAAACAAACAAAGAAATTAAATGAAAAACACAAGCTCAATTGCTAGCAGATTCCGCAGTGACATTTGTGGTGAAGTGTGCAGAAAAAAAATCCCTTTTCAGCATTGCACTCAACTGTAGCCACAGCAACTTTAACCAGCTACAACAAGGCTGTATAAAAGCTGACAGTTTGCCTATATTTGGTGCAGAAAGAGGGAAAGAAAAAGAATAAGGGGCGGAAATTGCCCACCGCCGGAAACGATGCGCGCACTGCCAGTTTCGATGTGTTCTGGTCACCCCATGCATTGGGGCGGCTTAACCATCGAAATTCAGCTCTTCGGGGATTTTTTTCGAGCGGGGCGTAGTGGCCCCATCATGGGGGCGAAAGTGGGGACGGGGCAGATTAGCCATCCATAGCAGGGCGGAAGTGGGGGGCGAGGCGGAGTAGCCGAGGCTGTCGGTCATCAGCGCCGTGCTGATGACGACATTGCGCTGTCACGCCACAACACTGCGAACTAGGCAGCCACTTTAGTGATAAACACTGAGCCACCAGGGAGGGTTTCAGCCAGGCCAGTGGCTTGGCACCCAAGAGGTCGACCAACAAAAAAAATTAACATGGCGGCCGCAACAGTGCATCCTCCCCTTTAAGGGTGGCCGTGCCACCATGGCATAGAGTGTACCGACAGCAAAAACTGTCAGAGGCACCGACCTGTGGCGGGGCCGCTCCTGTGGAGCAATTTTGAAAAGGGGCAATTTCCCGAGGGTCAATTTCGCGAGGGGATCCCCGCCAGTCGGAAAGCGGTCGGCGCATGCACACCGCAGCAGGAAAACGGGTGGAGCCCCGGACACTACTCCAAAGCTGAGGCAGGGCAATTTTAAAAATGGCAGCCCCTCTGTGGCGAGTCGGTGCCCATTCCTCGCCGCCCTATGGCCACCGCTTTCAGGCAGCTGGAGGCCTTATTGAAAGGGGAAATTTCTTCCCCTAAGAATCAGACACAAACAGAGAGGATAACGAGAGAAATGTATGAGGGCCATGCAAGGAGAGTGAGTCAAACACAAACAGAAAAATGGGGAGCAGGAATCGGAAAGAAGTAGAGTTGGAGATGAGCAGAAATGACTGAAAGAGGGAGACATTTTTTTAAAGAAGCAATGCCACAGGAGATCCTTGTGAATTCTAAAAGAACAAAGGGAGCAATAAGAGTACAAAGTATGACCGAATGTATATTTTGCTTTCCTGCTGAACATTTTTTTTCCACTGTCAGTAGTAAGCACTCCCAGGTCAGGTTAGATACAAGATAAATGAAACCTGTAATGGTCTTTGTGAAGAAGACCAATTTAGTGGCATTCTGTGAGCAGTTAAGTGCTGTGTCCCTATTCTCATCAGGAACTCGGTTGAAAGCTGGCAAATTTATTTCAAAAGGACTTTGCAGAACAAAGGAACATTCACTCCAGGAGTATGGGCTAATTTTGAACTAATGCTCTGGGGCAAAGAGGCATTATGCTAACCCATGGCAACACCTAAGACTTTCTATTAGCACTTTTGATGGATTACAAGAGAAAGAAGAATTGCTTTTTAAATCGACAGTTCTGGATGATTTCTTGACAGGAATAATGCTTTGAGGAGGGAAGATTGGAAAAATATTGATTGCATCAGTATCTTGATCACAAAAGCAAAAATGTTTTCTAAATTACTTTGTGGACCAATAATGCTCTTTAAAGCTGCAGGGCTTTATAATATTAAATGATTATTTGTTTCTCCACATCTAGTTTGAAAAGTTATCTCCATGGTGGTTAATTTAGTGAAATAACAGCATTAACAGGTGAATCCTGAAATTGGTCCTCCACCAAAAAAAAAATAACAATTCTCATCATGGATGATAGCGTTAGGGTAAGATTCTCCTATTTTCTCCAACATCTTTCTTCATCCTTCCATGACAACTGCAACATATGAATAGCACAGAAGGAATTTACTTTATGCACTCTGTATGGTGTAAATTTTTTATTTTTAACTTAACTATAAATACATTTTTTAATAAATATTTAGAATAATTAATAACTAATATAAAAAATAGTTGAAGAAGAGCAGGCAATGAAACTAACTAATGAAAGGGAGAATCTGATAAAGTGAAGTCATGGAGAGCAGGAAGGAGGAGCTCTGAGCCTGAATAAACCTGGTGAGCAAACACAAAGTCATTTGCTTTTTCTTTAACAAAAGCTGTCCACCTAATTTTAATTTAAATAAACTCGCCGGGAGCAGCATAGCAGTGGAATCAAAAAATGAAGGAGTGACTCACAGGACAGCAGGTAGGTGATTGGTTGGTGTGCATTGCAGCTTTTTTCCCCCTCCAACTTAGGGAGCTGAGTTAAATTAAGAGCTAGGAGAACAATAACTGCTATTACTTTATTAAATTCATAACTTAAACTAGATTAATAATTATATAAATAAAATAAGGTTAGATAGAGATGACAGTGCAGGTGGGGTGTTGTAACTGCAGCATGTGGGAGTTGATGGAGACCAATCAGATCCCAAGCAACCACATCTGCAGTAAGTGCATGCAGCTCGAGCAACTTCGGCTCACATTTGTTGAGCTGGCGTACGAGCTGCAGACATTGCGATGCATCAGGGAAGGGGAGAGTTACCTGGACGCTTTGTTCCAGGAGACAGTCAAACCCCTTAGGTTAAGCAGTACTTTACAGTTAGACAATAGTCGGGGACAGGAGGATGTGACTGCGAGTCAGGCAGGTAAGGAGACCCAGGATGTAGTGATGGAGGCGCCTCAGCCCATGACTCTGTCCAACAGATATGTGGTACTTGCTACCTGTATAGATGAGAACAAGGACTGCAGGGAGGATGGGCAACCTAACCATGACACTGTGGTACAGAGGGCTATTCAAGTGGGGGGAGTAAAAAGGAATGTGGTAGTGGTAGGCAACAGTATAGTCAGGAGAATAGATACTGTGCTCTGCAGCCATGCCAGGGAGTATCAAAGGCTATGCTGCTTGCCCGGTACCAGGGTTACGGATAAATCCTTGCAGCTGGAGAAGAACTTGGAATGGGAGGGGAAGGATCCAGTTGTCGTGGTTCACGTAGGAACCAATGACATAGGCAGAACTAGGAATGAGGTTCTGTTGAGGGAGTTTGAGGAGCTAGGATCCAAATTAAAAAGCAGAACCTTAAAGGTAATAATCTCTGGATTGTTGCCTGAGCCACATGCAAATTGATTAGAGACAAATAGATTTGCGGTTTAAATGTGTAGCTCAAAGTGTGATGTGGGAGGAAGGGGTTTCAATTCAGGGGGCACTGGCACAAGTACTGGGGAAAGAGGGAGCTGTTCCATAGGGACAGGCTCCACTTAAACTGGGTGGGAGCAGTATCCTGGCGAATCGAATAAATAGAGCAGAAGGCAGAGCTTTTTAAAACTGCAAGGAAATGTCAAGGCTCTCGAGCAGTGTAGCGTTTTTGGTAAAATAAGCAGAGTGGGTCAGGAAGGGACAGATAGAGTAACAAAGGTAATAGGGCATCACTGACTAAGGTGACAACAGGGAAAAATAGAAAACAGTCAAAGCTAAACGCATTACATCTGAAGCATTCATAACAAAATATATGAATTAATAGCGCAGATAGAAATTAATAGGTTTGATCTAATAACCATTATGGAGACGTGGTTGAAAAGTGACCAAGGTTGGGAAGCAAATATTCCAGGATACTTCACTTTTAGAAGAGATAGGCAAAATGGAAAAGGAGGAGGGGTAGTCCTGATAATAAAGGATGGGATAAAAACAGTAGAGCGAAAGAATCTTAGCTCTAAAAATCAAGTAGTAGAATCAATTTGGGTAGAGCTAAGAAACAGCAAGGGGCAGAAAACATTGGACGGAGTTGTTTATAGGCCTCCAATCAGTAGTGGTAATAAATCAGGAAATTAGAGGCACTTGTAACAAGGGTAATACAGTTATCATGAGGGACTTTAATCTACATATAGACTGGACAAACTAAATTTGCAGTAATAGTGTGGAGGATGAATGCATACAAGATAATTTTCCAGATCAGTATATTAAGGAACCAAGTTTGAAAGTGATTTAGTTAAATCCGAAACTAGGGTCTTAAATCTAAATAAAGCAGACTACATAGTTGTGAGGGGCGAGTTGGCTGAGGTAGATTGGGAAACGACATTAAAAAGGTATGATGATAGACAAGCAATGGCTAGCATTTACATAATTTACAACAAATATACATTCCTTTAAGGCACAAAAACCCTGCAGGAAAAGTGGTTCAGCCGTGGCCAGCAAGAGAAGTTAATGATAGTATTAGATCAAAGGAAGAAGCTTATAATGTTGCCAAAAAGAACAGTAAGCCTGAAGATTGGGAGCATTTTAGAATTCAGCAAAGGAGGACATGTTAGTGCCTGAGAGGGGTGCTAACAGGATGCTAAACTCTTACCGACCCAGCGCCATGCTGGCAGCGCCTCCTACGACCTTCAGTGGAGGTTTAATGGCGGCGCTAAGAGATAGCACTGCGCACTCTCGCACCACCCACTTGGTGGTGTCAATGACTGTGCAGCGCACCCTTAGTGCCGTGGTCAGGAAATTAAATGCTTTCACCTGCCATAGCATCTGGCACTAATTCTGACAGGGAAAACAGGCGTCCCGTAGAAGCTGCCAGGGCGATATTTCCACGGGTGAGCAGGTGGGTGGTTAAAATGGAATTTATTTTTACTAATATATGTCTCTTAGGTGTTCACCATGGTTGCTAATCTCCTTTGCAATTTCTTTCAGTTGACCTTCCCTTTAGGTCCAAGGATGCCAGTTTACTAGCATCAGATCTTCAGCATCGCTCCAGTGATAACACCCCAAGAATTAGGGTTAGCGTACTAAGAGGAATGTGTAACGCCTCCCTGAGCACTCCACTCCCCTCTTGGGGTGCTAAAAAATAATATCCCGGTTGGATGCGCTAAACAGCGCCTGACGCTAAAATTAGTGACCATGCGGTGTGACCCACTCAAACCGGCAGTGGCAGGGAGCCCTCTCCTTAAAGAAAGCCGCACCATCGCTGCAGAAGGCCAGAACCTCACTGGACCACCAGGAAAAGCTTGTTTTGGCACCACGGGGTGGGCCAAAGATTTTCCACGGGGAATGCCGCCATCGGGGGCGGGTAGATCGGCGGTGCGCATGGTGATGACACGCTTAACACCAATCGGCAACAGCGGAGCAGTAAGGGGCAGATCGGGGCACCACCGGGAAAACTCGGGTAGGTAATTGGGCTAGCAGTGGCCATCCACCAAAAGTCGGCAGCCACTTCACTCTGCAGCATGGCCGTCGATTTGCGGTGGTAACAGGTCTTAAGGAAAGGGGCACTTTGGGCCCTAATAAGTCTTAATACAATAATACATCATCATCGTCATAGGCAGTCCCTCGGAATGGAGGAAGATTTGCTTCCACTCTTAACGTGAGTTCTTAGGCGGCTGTACAGTCCAATATGAGAACCACAGTCTCTGTCACAGATGGGCCAGACAGTCGTTGAGGGAAGGGGTGGGTGGGATTGATTTGCCGCACGCTCTTTCCGCTGCCTGCACTTGATTTCTGCATGCTCTCAGCGACGAGACTCGGGAAGCTCAGCGCCCTCCCAGATGCACTTCCTCCACTTAGGTGGTCTTTGGCCAGGGAATCTCAGGTGTCAGTGGGGATGTTGCAGTTTATCAGGGAGGCTTTGAGGGTGTCCTTGTAACATTTCCGCTGCCCACCTTTGGCTTGTTTGCCGTGAAGGAGTTCCGAGTAGAGCGCTTGCTTTGGGAGTCTCGTGTCTGGCATGCGAACTATGTGGCCTGTCCAGCGGAGCTGATCAAGTGTGGTCAGTGCTTCAATGCTGGGAATGTTGGCCTCGTCGAGGACGCTAACATTGGTGCGTCTGTCCTCCCAGGGGATTTGTAGGATCTTGTGGAGGCATCGTTGGTGGTATTTCTACAGCGACTTGAGGTGTCTACTGTACATGGTCCATATTTTTGAGCCATACAGGAGGGCAGGTATTACTACGGCCCTGTAGACCATGAGCTTGGTGACAGTTTTGAGGGCCTGGTATTCAAACACTCTTTTCCTCAGGCGGCCGAAGGCTGCACTGGTGCACTGGAGGCGGTGTTGGATCTCGTCGTCAATGCCTGCACTTGTTGATAGGAGCCTCCCGAGATAAGGGAAATGATCCATGTTGTCCAGGGCCACGCCGTGGATCTTGATAACTGGGGGGCAGTGCTGTGCGTTGAAGACAGACTGATGGAGGACCTTTGTCCTACTGATGTTTAGCGTAAGGCCCATGCTTTCATATGCCTCAATAAATACGTCGACTATGTCTTGGAGTGCAGCCTCTGTATGTGCGCAGACACAGGCGTCGTCCACGTACTGTAGCTCGGCGACAGCGGTTGGGGTGGTCTTGGATCTGACCTGATGACGGCGAAAGTTGAACAGGTTCCCACTGGTTCTGTAGTTTAGTTCCATTCCAGCGGGGAGCTTGTCGACTGTGAGATGGAGCATGGCAGCGAGGAAGATTGAGAAGAGGGTTTGGGCAATGGGGCCCTGCTTGACCTCGGTCCAGACGTGGATTGGGTCTGTCATGGATCCGTTGGTAAGGATCATGGCCTGCATGTCGTCATGGAGCCGGCGGAGGATGGCGATGTACTTTTGGGGGCATCCGAAGCGGAGGAGGACACTCCAAAGACCCTCGCGGTTGACAGTGTCAAAGGCCTTTGTAAGGTCGAAGAAGGCCATGTATAAGGGCTGGCGCTGTTCCCTGCATTTTTCCTGCAGCTGTCGCGCTGCAAAAATCATGTCCATTGTGCCCCGTAGGGGACGAAATCCGCACTGCGACTCCGGGAGTAGCTCCTCGGCCACAGGGAGAAGACGGTTGAGGAGGACTCTTAACGACGATCAGCCACAATTATACAGGGCTGTACTGTCGGTGTAGCATACGGCGAGTGATAACTCTGATTCTCCAGCTAGCTTCAACATTACACCAAGAAATATGACTAATTGTCAGACCTTCAGAATCCAAATCCTTTAATAAATGCAGTGTGAACTTGTTGATAATGAATAAAAGACAGATCTAAAATTCTTGTAATACAAAAATAACAATCAAATAAAAACATCTATAAAGAGAAGTTACTTATCTCTTACTATACATCAAAGATAAAATACAATAATTCCAGAACGATTGGATAAGGAGAAGTTACTGTACTTCTAGGAAAGTTTGCTACTACAGAAGATGTGTTTTAATTAACAAAAATTACAGATAGTTCTAGCTAAAATGGAGGCAGACCATGCTGCTTGCTGGCTATCTCTCTCCTCTGTCTTTCTGCCTGTCTCTGTCCAATTGGAAAACGCCACCCAGTGGCGGGAATATGTCATAACAACTACATTGGCCAAAATCGGTCAAGAAGCTCCAACCATTACAAGGGCATTGGTGAGGCCACACCTGGAGTACTGTGTACAGTTCTGGGGGCCGAAATTTAGGCACGCCAGAAACCTGGCACACCTATGATTTCTTACCTGTTTTACCGCCGCATGGGAAGAGGTCGACTCCTGATCGATTGTCAGGTCTTTGTCGTTTTTTTCCCGACAAGATGGGAAGTCGGTCATGATGGGGGCGGAGTGCAGCGCTAAGCCCTGGTGAGGGGCGGAAGTTGGGGTGGGATCGAGCCTCAGCCGCTGTCACTCAGCGGCGGAGTGGTGTTGACATCAGTGCATGTGTGTGTCACCACGTCTCTCCCCTCATTTAAAGGGGAGAGAATCGGCGATTCTGTAGGTTTGGCCACTGGGCCACCAGGGAGGGTTTCGGCCGGGCCAGCGGCCTGGCACTCAAGAGGGGGTGCCAAGCTGCCTTTTGGCGGCCAGGCCAAACCTGGGGCAATAATTGGCCGGCCGATCAGAAAGTCGGTCGGCAAAAATAAAAACATAACGGCCACGGCAGTGCATCGCCCCTTAAAGGGCCACCGTGTTGTCAGGTCACATACACACAGAACAAGGTGCACTGACAGAATAAGCTGTCGGGGGCACCACGTGGTGAAGCAAAGATTTTTGCAGGTAAATTTGGGGCGGAGTGTATTTGAGGCGCAGAAGATCAGCGGTGTGTGCTTTGATGATGAGCTTGAGGTGGTCAGCAGCAGCGGGGCGGGAGTGAGGACAGGCCTAAAAATCCCTGAGGTGAATTTGGGTCGTGGCGGTAATTGACTGCAACGCAGCGGCCACTCGATTTCGCTGCATAACGGCAATAACGGGCCTTATTCAGACCCTGAATTTTGGCCCCCTGGTTTCTTTACCCAAGGAAAGAGGGAGTGCAACAAAGGTACACTAGACTGGTTCTTGGGATGAGGGGATTGCATTATGAGGAGAGATTGAGTACTAGGCCTATATTCCTTGGAGTTTGGAAGAATGAAAGGTGATCTAATTGAAACATATAAAATTCTTAAAGGGCTTGACAGGGTTAAAGCTGGGGAAATGTTTCCCCTGACTGGGGAATCTGGAACACGGGGTCACAGTCACAGACTAAGGGATAGGCCATTTAGTACTGAGATGAAGAGAAATTTCTTCTTCAACAACAACAACTTGTATTTATATAGCACCTTTAACGCAGTGAAACATCCCAAGGCACTTCACAGGGGTATTATGCAACACCATACCGCATAAGTAGAAATGAGCTCAGGTGACCAAAAGCTTGGTCAAAGAGGTATGTTTTAAGGAGCATTTTGAAGGAGGAAAGAGAGGTAGAGGCGGAGAGGTTTAGGCAAGGAGTTTCAGAGCTTGGGGCCTAGGGAACAGAAGGCACGGCCACCAATGGTTGAACGATTACAATCAGGGATGCTCAGGAGGGCAGAATTAAAGAAGCACAGACATCTTGGGGGTTGTGGGGCTGGAGGAGATTACAGAGATAGGGAGGGGCGAGGCCATGGAGGGATTTGAAAATAAGGATGAGAATTTTGAAATCGAGGCGTTGCTTAACCGGAAGCCAATGTAGGTCAGCGAGCACAGGGGAGATGGGTAAGCAGGACTTGGTGCAAGTTAGGACACGGGCAGCCGATTTTGGATCACCTCTAGTTTACGTAGGGTAGAATGTGGAATAGTCAAGTCTAGGGGTAACAAAGGCATCAATGAGGGCTTCAGCAGCGGATGAGCTGAGGCAAAGGTGGAGATGGGTGATGATAGAGGCGGAAACATGCGGTTTTAGTTATGCTGTGGATATGTGGTCGAAAGTTCATTTTGGGGTCAAATATGACACCAAGGTTGCGAACAGTATGGTTCAGCCTCAGAAAGGAGTTAACTCAAAGGGTTGTGAATCTTTGGAATTCTCAACCCCACAGAGCTGTGGATACTTAGTCATTGAGTATATTCAAGACAGAGGTCGATACATTTTTGGGAATGAAGGGAAGTAAGGGATATGCATATAGTGCAGGAAGATGGAGTTGAGATAGAAGATCAGCCATGATCTTATTGATTGGTGGAGAAGGCTGGAAAGGCCAAATAGCCTATTCCAGTTCCTATTTCTTCTGTTCTTATGTTGTTATAACCTGCTCTGAAGCTTCTGCCAATATTGTTATGGATCTGGTTGCGCGATGAAGGGGGTGAGGTTGGGGGGCCCACGGCGGGTCGGGGTTATTTCTCCCTTTTTTTCCCTTTCTTTGGTAGAGACATGGGAGCCTCTTCAAAATAGGTCAGCACTGTTGTCCTTTGTGTAAAGGAGTGGGGGCAGAGCTTTATATAGATACATCACCCAGACCAAATCATGACCAGGAAACTATATTATATGCAGCATATATATATTTACAATAATAAAACAGCAGTAAATGAAAATGACAGTTGTGTAATAACTCGAGGTGCTGAGGGAAATGGAGCTGTATCTGCTGTTCCTTGTTGCATTTTTTTGGTAAATATTTTGTCATTGAGGGAAATATCATCTCGTTTCATGTTTAGAAATCCTGTCCTCAACCACAAACTGAATGCGTCGGGAGCAAAATTAAATTTAATGGAAGGACGGAGGTAAACTGTTAGTATATTATAAATGGAGTGACTCAGAGTGTCATTAATAAATGATTCTCAATTTCATGTATTATTTCACACTGCGGTATATTGTACAGCAGAGGTGACCACAAGGTTTTCATAAACTTTTTGAAATGTTACTGTTGTGCTTCCTGAACCGTGGGAGGGGTGAGTTTGTGGTGATGATGTCCAACCCTCTTTTGCGCATAGATAATTCTTCTAGAATTTATGTTGAAATAAATGTGAGATGTGACATGTCTGACTTTCCAAAGGTCCGTGGTTTGTTGAGTTTCATCACTATTCAAACCTGGTCCAGACGGACTGGGTGAATTTATTCCCTTCCTGTCAGCTGTGTGCGATTTCAATCCAGTAACTCGCAGGCAACTCCCCATAGCACTAAAGTGCTTAGAATTGGGTACTGGTTGGCAGGATACCAGCATTTTCTCCGTACTTTTGACTTTTATTTTAACTTCAGGATCATTATGATGTGAGAGATAAGGGTAGAAATTGGACCTCGTTGCGCCCGTTCTATGGTTGGTGCATTTCACGGACCAATGTCCTGCACCCCATGGACGCCTGAAAGACGTCCGATCAAAATCGTCTCAGATCAGTTTTTGGGCACCCCTGGGCGCTCGCTTAAAACCGGCGTCAGAACTCTCACACTTGTAAATAAAAAAGCAAAATACTGCGGATGCTGGAATCTGGAATAAAGGCAGAGAATGCTGGAAATCTCAGCGGGTCAAGCAGCGTCTGTGGAGAGAAAAACAAAGTTAACGTTTCAAGTTGACTTGTAAATAAGGTGTCAAATGCCCATAATAGGATCCCTTGGGAAATTGGTGTTCCGAGGAGCGGAGCAAGCACCAGCTCTCCTCCGCTCAGCTTCATCTGGCATGGATGCAGCCTAAGAACCAGCCTCCACTAAAAAGGTGAGTTTAATTTTTTTTTTAAGTCATGTGGAGCTAACAGGAGCAGGAGTGCTCCAACAGGCTCCACAGCACTCCTGCCAACCGTGACCAGCACCTCTTCCGCTGTCCACTCACCGCTCGCCCTCCTCCTTATACGACACTTACCTACATGGGCGAGCTGTCAGTGGAGGTGTGCGAGGTGCCTGCACCTTGCCCAGATAAGTTAAATAAAGCACAAGACCCATTTACAGGCCAGCCTCGGTCCTTCTGGTTTGGGTATGCATTACGGCCACACCGTCGACGGGAAATAGGAAGGCAGGTGTTAGCTGCAGGTTCTTGATGACATTCTGCTTCTGCTCCTTCTCAACCAACTATGCCCCACATGAGCTTTCAGCAATCTATATCATGATGCCTTCGTGTCAGTCCTATTAAAGGTGATGTGAACTCTGCTGTTCAGCAACACATTCTAAACTCACTTCCTCTTTTTCTACTAATGATGTACCTGAAGAAGAAAAACATAAGCCCCTGTACATCCAGCCTTGCCAGCACTTCATCACATGTGCCATCACTCACTCACTCACTCGCAAGCATTAGGCCAGAGATGTTTGCTACAGGGGAATTAGAGAATAAACTGTAGATGAGCACTGCCGACCAGGAGCAGCTGCCTTGTTGTGGTGCTTTGGTTTCTATAAGGAAGCAGATTACATTGCAAGGTCTAGAGAATAAGGCAGCATCTGTAGCATGCTTTATACATCTTTATACAGCTGTTTGCCTAGTTACTGGTGTCCCAGTGGAAGTTTGGAATGACTCTGCAGCATAGAAATTAAGGATGGTGCTGACCTTATCAGCCATTGCAACATGGTGCCTGTGGTGTAGATGAGCTGTAGGTATGTTTACAGCATGTGGCATAACTCTGTAATGGCTTTTTGGAAGTGCCTCCAGAAGCACTGCTACTCAGTCAAATGCAGATAGGGGAACACCTTCCTATGTATCAGTGTAGTGGTACCATGCACGTGGTTTAGTATACCTCCGCTGCAGCCTCTTCAACCTGATCACATTCCGTTGATCCCCATGCTCCAAAGGCGAATAAGAAAATACCCGGCTTCAGGAAAAAACGCCAAAAAATTAATGAGAAATAAGCTTTTAACTGCACCTGCAAAGGTTCAATCTAGGCCCTTTAAATTCCCTGCTGCCATTTCCTTGGTGCTCAGCAACCCTGGCAATCACTTTCTCCATTCTTTATACTAATCTGTTTATCACCTCTCCTATGTTCAATTGCCCATATAATATCTGCTCTGTCCCCTCCTCTGCTAAAATGTTGCTCAAATTCAGCTCCATTTCCTACTGCAACTATTTCTTTATTACTAGCGTTTTATCCCCCTACCAAAATTACACATTAAGTTGCGATTTCCCTTGTCTTACTAACATCAACTCTTCCTCACAGCTCAATTTATCCTCTCTACAAGGAAATTGGTTCCCATTTCTTTCAGGTGAGGCCTTATGTTGTCATATTTCACTCTGGTATGATCATGAAAAGGCTGAGGGTAGCACTCCCATCCATGTTATTGGAGTACAACTTTGTGAAATCACATAAGAGAGGATTCTGTACAAGGTTACCTCTACCCAATAGCTCAACACAATGCCTGAAGGACTTAAGTGTAGATACAATGTCCATTGTGATTATAATCTATTCACTAGAATACAGTGACTGTGGTATGAAGTGGCCAAAGAGCATTTCACACAATGGCATTGCCAATTTGATGTTGGTGTGTATTGCATGGCATGTTGTGCTTTCACTGTATTAAACACGCTAGAATTTGGAAAAGGTTTTCTTCACTGAAGTGTCACAATGAAGGTGGGATTTATTAAGCAAAATGATACTTATTTTTATAGATCATATTTCATATTGAAATGCCCCAGCATAGTTTCTATAATTACTTTATTTTTGCAAGTGTTGTCACTGTTGTTTAAATTGGCAAATTGGCAGCATAAAGTTCTGAAAGAGAGGTGGAGGTCATTCAGAATTCTCCAGCCCACTTCCTAACCACTCAGTGTGGAAGAAACTGCACATTCTTTGTGGCTGTATTTCATGTGAGATGGAGGTCAATAACGTGGCTGTACTGGAGGGAATTAATTTGTCTTCACCTTCGGAAAAGTGGCCGGAGTAATTTTAAAATGTAGAATTTGCTAATTTTGACTGCACTCAAACACACATGCCAATTTTCTGACAGAGGTCGAAGGTCATATCCACTACCTCTGACTGGCTGGCTTTCTTTTTTTCCCTTTCTTTCAAAAGTTTTAAGGATTAAGAATTTTTTTTAAGTAGATTAAAATATTACTTTCCCAGTTCACTTAAACAGTCATATTGCTGTTTCGAGTTCTCAGTATTTTAAACCTGGTTACGGTTGTAATAATTCTTAAAGGTTGAGTTTGTAACTCAGACCAGAAGATCACAGGTTCAATCTCTGGTCTATATTGCTGGCTGTAATCTCTATCACAGCGATGCTTGGCAGTGGTCTTACTAGTTTACCTCTGAGCGAAGGGCAGAATTTTTTTTTAAGTATGTAATATTTGATCCTGTAAATTCCATTTATGATTTTCATCTCTTACTTCAGTGCAATATTTTCCTCGTTATGAATGGCACAGAAAACGTTGCTTGTGATCTTGAGGGTATAATTAACTGGTCTTAGAATAGCAGCAAAATGTTGCATATTCAAAAGCACATGACTAACGGCCATGGGGGTGGAAATTCAGTCACACCTTTGTTTCAGCGTTAATCCATGCAGAGTGGTAAATTTTGCACCAGGAAATGGCTTGCGTCTCCAGCCGCAAAATTCACCAGCTGGGCCCTGAGTGTGGAGCGGAGCGCTAAGGGAGGCAGGCTACACCTCTTTTAGGGTGCTAGACCAGCTGAGCAACTGAAAATCCCGAGGTAAACAGCTGGCCTCGGAGTGCCCGAAGAGAGGCTTCCGTGGAAAAGAAAGTCTGAAAAAACCCACCAAAACTATTCCCAATACTTTACTGATGCCACAGCCACATGAGTAGAAAAAATAAAAAACAATCACATTTACCTCAGGTAGCCATTCCTTCCCTCACTGCGGCCATTACAGCTTGGACCGCCAGCTTTCACAGGCGGTCTCACTAGGGTGCGCTACGGGGCGTTATGGATCGGGCGAGCTTCAAATTTCGAGCCGATGTCACAACCAGGGGCTTTGCACACCGGCTCGCCTCTCCCGATCAGTACTGCTCCATGCCCTCACAAACCCAGCACCGAATGTCCCAGCGGTGCGCTGGAAGCTGTTCGCCCACCCAGAACTGCTTTATGTTAAGATTACCGCCCCTCCCGGGCGAAAACAAAGGCAGCAACGAACTGAAATTCCAGCCCATGGTCTTTAATAATCTGGTTCATCTAATTTGTGAAATGTTTGGATGTTTAAATTGAATACCTTCATATTCAGCAGGTGCAAGCTTCTCAAATCACTAATGTGCATATCTGCAATCTGATATCCGAGGCCATTAACGTTTGAGGAACATATTGCACTAAGTGCACAGTGTCCTAGATTAAAAAGTGGCATGCTAAGTGAGAATATGAGTGTACTTAAGCAAGCATAGAATTTATTTTTGAAATCTGCTTGTCTGCATGTTAGAAATTATCGCATTCCTAACAAATTCCTCTCTCCGCTATTTTAACATATGTAAGCCCATTTAAAATGAACAGATTAATATGTAGCATTCATATAACATTGTTCACAGTAATTTCAGGTCGTTACTTACGCGCTTTCTTGTTGTGCTTATTTGTTTGTTTCATTGAGGAGCCAATAGGAGAAGGAGAAACTATGCCGAAAATTCCGATCCATGCAGATAATTTGGGCTGCTTCTGCTGGAAAAAGAATCCCAGATTTCCAGCAAGACATCATCCCTTTGCTGTAAACAAGGGAAAGGCCACTGTCTCCTTAGAGTTAGAGTGATGCCTTAAAGAAAAGAACAAAGAAAGATTTGCATCTGTATAGAGCCTTTTATAACTCGAGATGTTCCAAAGCCTTTTACAATTAAGGAAGTATATTTTTGAGTGTAATCATTGTTGTAACATAGGAAACGTGGCAGCCAAATTGCGCACAGC
Source organism: Pristiophorus japonicus (assembly GCF_044704955.1). Lineage (NCBI taxonomy): Eukaryota > Metazoa > Chordata > Chondrichthyes > Pristiophoridae > Pristiophorus > Pristiophorus japonicus. The sequence continues at coordinate 52,237,859 of NC_091980.1, read as the reverse complement.
AAGCTCCCACAAACAGCAATGTGATAATGACAAAATACTTTGATTTTTTTGGTGATGTTGGTCGAAGGATTACTATTAGCCAGGACACCAGAAAGAGCTCCCCTGCTCATCCTTGAAATAATGCCACAGGATCTTTTACATTCACCTGAGAGGGTGGACAGGGCCTCGGTTTAATGTCTCATCTGAAAAATGCTTACTGAGGCTCACAATATTAAGGTTTCATGAGTTATGGTGATTACATTCTAGCAAGACTTCAAGATTAGGGGAGGCCAAAGAATGCTGAGAATAAAAAACAATTAGTTTGGGGTTGAAGTTGTAGGGTAGAATACTTTTCTCCCATTCACAAGGAAAAAGTCAACCAATTAGGGTAGATTTTCCATAAGACATCTGATTGGGCATTAACCAGTAATGTGTTGTCAGCACCTGTGTAACTGTTAGGGGTAGAAATTGCCCTCCATCCGAAAGGGGGCACACCTACCATTTAAAAAAAAATTTCTCCACCCCAGTCCATGGGGCGGAGATACCAGAGAAATTCAGCACTTGTTTTTTTTTTTCTCCTTGGTGCGGTGTCCCGGTCGAGGGCAGGGTGGAAGTGACCTTGCAGCGGGTCTGCCATCCTGATCAGTCATCAGCACCGCTTCAGTTAAAGGGGAGAGCCGCTGCAAACTCCGCAGCCACTTCACTGGCACGCACTGGGCCACCGGGGAGGATTTCAGCCGGGTCAGCAGCCTGGCACCCAAGAGGATGTGCCAGACTGCCTGTTGGCAGCCCGGCTGAACCCGGGAGCCTAATTGTCGGGCCGACCTGACAGTCGGCTGGCAAAAAAAAAACATGACGTCCGCGGCAGTGCGCCCTCCCCTTTAAGGACGGCCATGCCGTCATTTCACACGGAGTGCAACGACACAAAAAGCTGTCGGGGGCACCGGCCACTGGAGGGGCCTCTCCCGCAGGACAATTTAGGGTGTGGGGCAAATTCGCAAGGGATCCACGCCAGTCGGAAAAGGGTCAGTCCGTGCATGCCGCGGCGGGAAAAGGGGTGGAGTAGTCCCGGACACCACTCCACTCCTGAGGTAGGGCAATTTCTTAAATGGTGACCCCTCCACGGAGAGTCGGCGGCCATTCGGTGGCGCCCCGTAGCCGACGCTTTCCGGTGGCCAGAGGCCTTTTCGGGAGTGGCAATTTCGGCCCCTTAGTGTGCTTCATTTTTTTCAAGGTCAGATTAATTTACCTTGTGGGTAAAGGCTTGGTATTGGGAGCCCACCCTGAGAGGGTGCTGGAAATCGTATGTAAATTACCAGGACTGGTGAGTAAATGCAAGGAAGAGGATGTGCCCATTTGAAGGTAAGTGGTCACATATGGTGATAACATTGTTGGTCGCCTTCATAAATGTATATTTTAATGTAGGATTCAGCCTTTGCAAAAGTTTTTGGTCACCAAAAATGCCGAGCAAAACCCACTAGCTGGCTGGCACAATAAATATTGACGCAGAAAACTAAAGTGTGGCACATTACTCCAGCCCCTTGTTGAGGGCTGGCAGAGTGGAGATAGGAGAGATTATCTATTTGCTACTCCATGGATTCCCTGTCCATAGGACAGCATTGCAGCCTGTCTGGAACAATGTTGAGGACAAGTTCTTGATGATGCAGCTGGCCATTAGTGAAATTAGCAGTGGAAACCCTGTAGAGCATGTTAGCTGTAGGTGTCCATGCAGCATGACAGAACTTCAGTCAATCAGAAGTTTGGTGATGGAGGACAGGCACAGTACAGCCCACGTGGTTTCCCCATTTTAGATGGCACAGCTCTGCATCTGGCTATCTGCTGGCCTGGGGCTTGGCAGCTTAATGGCATATAAAAACAGAAAATGCTGGAATTCTCAGTGGGTCAGGCAGTATCTGTGGAGAGAGAAACAGAGTTCACGTTTCAGGTCGATGACCCTTCATCAGAATTGGCAATAGTTCGAAATGTAACAGATTCTTAAGGAAGCGCTGGGGCCCTGAAAAGGAGGAATGGGGGTGGAAAGAACAAAAGGGAAGGGCTATGATAGGGTGGAAGGCAGAAGAGATTTGAGAGACAAAGGGGATGATGGACGGAATTGAGATAGTCATAGCACGTTGGGAAACTTGTGCTATTACCATCTCAGTTTGACCCATCATCCCGTTTGTCTCTCATATCTCTTCTGCCTTCCACCCTCTCCTGCCTTCCAATCTGTTATATTTCAAACTATTGCCAGTTCTGACGAAGGGTCATCGACCTGAATCGTTATCTCTGTTTTTCTCTCCACAGATGCTGCCTGACCCACAGAGATTTTCAGCATTTTCTGTTTTTATTTCAGATTCCAGCGTCTGCAGCATTTTGCTTTTGTATTGGTACTGGCAAGTGGGCCCAGACTGAACTGTCTGGCATCCCTCCATTGCTGAGAGAAGTATCCAGCCACTTCATTAAAACTGGAATGGACAGCCAATACATCCTTCAGTTTAAAAAATCACTGCAATGCATCATTTGTTACAATACCTACAAAATGCAGCTGCCTTGACACAAAACAAAATATGGGGCATATTTAACAATTTAGTGCTCTTATTGCAAAGCTTTGCACAACAGCGGAGCACATCTTGGGAATTTGGATGTCGAAGTCAACATGCTGGGGCCGCAATTGCCCTGACTGAAAGTAGGCACACCTATCGTTTCTGAAGTTTTTTCTCCGCCCCAATCCATGGTCTTTGTTCTGCCTCTCTGGTCAGGGTGGTGCTGAGGAGCGGAAGTGCTCTTGTAGTGGATCGGCTGACCCAATGAATCAGCGCATCGCTGATTACGTCAGCGTAACACGGACGTGCCGCATCGCATTGACGCATCACAACGTCCCTCCCCTTCAGCTAAAGGGGAGGGCCGCTGCGAGCTCTGTATGGGGTTTAGTTAGGCCCACTGGGCCACAGGGGAGGGTTTTGGGTGAGCCAGTGGCCCAGTACTCCAGAGGGAGTACCCGGCTGCCTGTTGGTGGCCCGGCAGAACCCGTGGCCACCAGTGTCGGCCCGACAATCAAAACAAAATGGAGGCGCGGCAGCCGCCCCCTCCCCCTTTAAGGGCGGACACGCTGCCCAGGCACACACAGCTTCCCGCAGGGGAAAGCTATCAGTGGCACCGAACGGTGGGGCGCTGCTCCCACAGGGCAATTTCCTGCGGGGGTTGGAAAGGGGGTCGCCACCGATCGGTGTGGGGTCTGCGCCTGCCCGATGGGTGCCAGCATGGGTGGCGCAGAAACCTGTTCCTGCTGCTTCCGGCCCGGGGACAATTTAGGACAAGTAGGCCCATCCGTCTGCCCCTGGTCAGTTGGGCCTATCTGCACCATTCTAAAGGGGGGGGGGGGGGGGGGACAATTTCAGCCCCGCTGTGTCAGTAACACTAAACTGTAAAACTTGCACCATATCTGCAACTGCACAAACTGAAAGAAAATCAATTCTGAGATTTGTAGTTAGAAGGATGAAGTACAAATTCCTTCAGTTCACTGCCTCAAATGAGTACCAAAAATATGAATTTGCTTATTTTTGATCATGAAAGACCTATGTTTAAATACTTGTGTATGTGTTATATCAGCAGATATTACAATGTCCTTCAATGAACTGTAAAGTGATTGTCGCAGATGGCTTGCTTCCATCATTCAGAATCTTAAAAAGAAAATCCATTAGTGGGTAGTGAGATCCATTTAAAGTTTATGACTTCATGAATAGATAAAATTGTACTCCATTATGGTACTGAGAATCAATGTGACTTTAAAACAACATAACTTTGAGTCATAAAATGTCTTACTTTGCCTGTTAATAAAGTAACAGCTTGAAATTTCCAAAAATCTGAGACATGCAAAAGAGGAATTCTGTCTAACTCCATAAAACTGAATATCATGAGGTAGATTTTTTCAATTACTTATGCTCCATGAGCACACATAGTCCAGGTCTAAGTAACTAGAAATATGGGTGCAAGTTGCATATGCTAGATCTCTGCCCATTTTTTGCCTCATATGATTATCCAACGGGAAATATTGCTGATGGCAGGAACTCCATTCTAAAGTTATGAGATGCAATGCAATGAAGACCCAATGGTGTCATTTAGGCATTCATGCAATTTCCCTGTATTTTAACACAAAGAGAACTGATTCAGCACATCATCCACACAAAATGCGTATCAGACCTGCTGGGTGCTGTTTTGAATGTGGATTTAAAAGTGCACATGTAAAGAGACACTACTGTTATTCAAAATGGATTTGGAACCTTTATTTTTCTTACCACTTAGCTAGTCAGAAGGCTTTGTGCTTTGTGTTCTAGCACTGCCATATTTTTGATGCATCTACAAAATTGGAACAATGGATTGCTCAATGGGAAACTGGCTATACTTACACTTTCTAAGAGAGAGGAAAATTAGGAAGAACAGCGTAGGGATGCAACGCAGCTCAGGCTGCACCAGAGGAATACTGGTAGAGGAGCAGCTGGATTTTCCAAAAAAGCTCTCTTTATGTAGGGTCGGTTCCAACAGGGAGGCAGGGACAGAATCGTGCCATATACAGCAAGCTGACCTACAGCCAAACTCCTCCTCAGGCACGCCACTGCCGCTGGTTGTGAAAGTGACTTCAGGTTTCAACTTCTATTCTTCTGGCTCATTCAAGGCTGCCACAGGACACATAATATCAGCCAATCTGCTTTACAGAGATGTATAAAGTGGATGGTTTATTCCTTCTTTGCCAGAACATGCAAATTTGTAAGTTTCCTGATGGATAACTAGAAACAACATGAGAGGACGCTGCAGTTTATCAAAATTTCAAGATCCATTATACTGCCATTATCTCATCTTCTGGGGGTTGACTTCTGAGGAAAGGTTGAGTAGGTTGGGCCTCTACTCATTTGAATTCAGAAGAATGAGAGGTGACCTTATTGAAACGTATAAGATTATGAGGGGACTTGACAAGGTGGATGCAGAGAGGATGTTTCCACTGATGGGGGAGACTAGAACTAGGGGGTATGATCTTAGAATAAGGAGCCACCCACTTAAAGCTGAGATGAGGAGGAATTTCTTCTCTGAGGGTTGTAAATCTGTGGAATTCGCTGCCTCAGAGAGCTGTGGGAGCTGGGTCATTGAATAAATTTAAGACAGGGATAGACAGTTTCTTAACTGATAAGGGAATAAGGGGTTATGGGGAGTGGGCAGGGAAGTGGGCCTGAGTCTATGATCGGATCAGCCATGATCGTATAAAATGGTGGAGCAGGCTCGAGGGGCCGTATGGCCTACTCCTGCTCCTATTTCTTATGTTCTTATGTTCAAACAAAAGTAACAGGTTAGATCTGAGGAGACCAATGCTGCTCTCTGGACTCCTGACTGATGGCAGGTGTGGACGCCAATCAAGCACAAGTACAGGTACAATGAAGTGTATGCATCTACCTGAATGATGTATGGAGCACACCATTGCCCAAGTGCCTTGGCAGGTCATGGGGTATCCTGTTATATAGCCTGGCCAAAGCATCCTAGATTGTTGTATTCTGCTGCGTTTATTCAGAGGAGGAATCCAACCAGCAAGGAAGCAATGAAGATGAGCAAGAGAAGACTGAACATTCTGCTGAACAGCCTCTGATTGAGGAAATCTTTCCTAAGTTCACCTTCTGCCCTTTGCATGAAAGCCCTCATGCCCTCAACTGTACTGTACCTTCACATACAATCCTTTTACCTCTTTCTAAACTACCAAATATTCTCTCAGCTGCCTGTGGTTTGTGTAAGAATAACTGCAAACACCCTTCTACCTCTTCAATCTAACCCAAACTGATGGGTGAAAATTTGTTTCCACAAATAATGACTAAGTAGTCTCAGGACCGTTCCTAATTGGTGGAGACCACAGCAAGAAACTGCTTAAAATTTGGCATTAACTCGTTCGCATGCAGAGAATAGCTAGTGTGAGATGTAGAAATGCCATACTATAGTAGAGAGCCTTTTTCTGAGGTTTGGATTAAAGCATATTGATAAAACAGAGTAAAAGAGCCCCTTACTTACTGTCTATTCTACTTGTGCAAGTGGTGCTTGATGCTAAGATTGGTGCCAAACACTCAAACCCCTAATCTTGATTATCACATAATTCATCAAGAAAAACAAGAAATTGATTGCAATCTGGTAGCTCCAGTCATGGAGCAGTTCATCTCTGGTCAGAATACCCAGCTCTGAAGCCCATTCTCTGTGTGCATGTTTCATCATTATTCAGCTGTGGTTCTGGAGATGAATGGTAATAGAATACCTACCTCTCAGGGAAGATGGAAGCAGCTTCTGTGAACTTGTGCCAACCACTTGGATGACTGCATCTATCACAAAATATGGAACTTATCTAACTGCATAATGAGCAGTGTCAGCATGAAACATCGTTGAATGAAGATTCACTTCTTTGTGTCTATTTTTCTCCCTTCTTCCTCCACAAAGTGTTGACTTCTTGCTAAGATCTGTTTCCATAGGCACCAAGTACTCTGACACAGCTTGCCCAAGCAGACACTTTCACGTGTGAGAATGGGCAGTGAGTCTAGCTAGCTATTTTGTTATAGGGTATTGCAGCAAGACCAATCCTGTCCTCACCTGGCATCCCCTTAAAGCAAAGGCTGCTGGACAGCAGTCAGCATTGTAAACCGTCATTTTTCACCCCTGTCCATTCAGGGCTACTGAAGCCCCATGCAGTACCCAGCTGCTGTGCTGGATGAGATTAGATAACTCAGTACAGCTGAAGATCAAACTTGAAATCTTTCTGATCTATATGGCTCAGTTACTCCCTCTTTTAACCAGCTAGCTTAATGGGAATGTTCACGGATGCTTAATCTTATAATTGGTTGATGTGTTGTCAGATATGTCAGATTGAAAAATGGTCAGATCAGGTTCTGAAACATGATCAGGAATGAATAAATGGACTTTTCCCTGTCAAATTAAAGTTTGATTTCAGTGACCTTAACTCAACTAAATAGGGTTATCCTCCATTAAGTTCCAGAGAACTTGCAAAAATTGATTGAAATAATGGAGTATTGACCTGTACTGAGGCTCGAAAGTGTAATCATAGAAGTAGGAAGTATATTATCTAGCAAGAACAAACTTTCCTAACTATAGTCCACTGACTAAATTCATAATCAATGGGCAGAACGACAGCAATAATTTAAAAAAAGTTGCTAGAGGTCAATACATGCTTTAACTAGCAGAGAAACACCAATTCTCCAAACAAAACTACTTCCATAATTGTTATAAATGTTGCTGTTTAAGGCATCCCTCTGCAGAAACAATAGAATTAATAAATCATAATATGAAATTGAAGTATTATATAAACATAAGATCAGAATGCACGATATACACCTGCAAGCTCTGGTCCACTTACCCTCTAACCCTGCTTCACCTGCAGACTACAGCAATCGGCTAGTAATATTATAAAACCAAAGTGTTGTATATAGAAATAGGCCAGAATGTATGATTTTAAAATAGAAATTTAATCATGTCTGCATGGCCTACTCCAATTACACCACCCCGACCCCCACCTCCACAACCCAACCAACATCACCCGAAGATGTCACTTGGTCTTAACCTCTCGAGGAGATCCACTAGTTTTGTAAGCACATGTGGCTTTTGAAGTCCGTGTAGATATCCTTCAGGAAAATATTCCACGTTAAAATGATCATTTATTAAAGTTCCAACAGTTATACATGAACAAAATAAACGGCATTGTTTACAAAATGATACACAGTGATGTTACTCTGAATTATACATAATGCAGGAGATAAAGTTAGATGTGTATTCTGGAGTTTATCTTGTTTTGTCTTTGAGGGCAGGAAAACACATTGCCAATTCTTTCATTAGTAGATTAAACAGATTAGGGAAAGTCTTTAGCAGAGTGAGTTTATACAAGTTCTGTTGAAAGAATAGGCTTGGGAGTTCAAAGTGTCCATATGCTATTCTTGTTTGCTTACTCAGTACTCATGGGAATGGGTTGACAAAGAAGCCAACTCCATTTTCTGTCTAGTTATTGGTTATGCAGTGAAAACATTTATTGACAGTAAATTTAAATATTAAGATGTCAGCCTTGGCTCAGTGGTGGAACTCTCAACTCTGAGTCAGAAGGCAATGGGTACAAGCATCACTCCAGAGACTTGAGCATGTAATTCAGTACTCTTGGCGTGCTGCACTCGCAGATGAGGTGTTAAACTAAGGCTTCTTTTGCCCTCTCAGGTGGTCGTAAAACATAGGAACATAGGAATTGCTCGGCTAAAATAAACAAGGTCCACCTAGTTCATCTATCCTAATACAGATGAGGAAAATAAAATTATCCCAATATAGACTGCGAAAATACTCGTGCAAAGAGCAGGATGGGGGATTCCTAAAATGTGTACAAGAGAATTTTCTTGATCAGTATATTTCCAGCCCAACAAGGAAGGAAGCAATACTGGATCTGATTCTGGGGAATGACGTGGGGCAAGTGGAGCATCTTTCAGTCAGGAGCATTTGGGAAACAGTAATCACAACATCATTAGGTTTAGAGTCATAGACAAGGAACAATCAAATGTGACACTTGTTGTATATGTGGACTTGTATTTATTCTGTACAGCCACCAGAGGGCTCTTCCCCCGGAGTCCCAAGGGATCCCATAATCCCTTGGGAACACAGGTATTTAACGAGGCTTCACAGGTTGGAGAGGCACTCTGGAGACCTGCAATAAAAGACTAAGGTCACATTTTACTTTGAGCTCACAATGTCCAGTCTGACTCTTTCTCCATACACAACTGGCAACGAGATACAGATAGCGAACCCAAAGATGCAGAGAACAGTGGGCATCCTGGAGAAATTTTTGGGGGGAGATGATTGGGAAACTTTTGTGGAGCGACTCGACCAATACTTTGTGGCCAACGAGCTAGATGGGGAAGAGAGTGCTGCCAAACGAAGGGCGATCCTCCTCACCATCTGTGGGGCACTAACGTATTGCCTCATGAAGATTCTGCTCACTCCAGCGAAACCCACAGAGAAATCGTACGACGATTTGTGCACACTAGTCCGAGAGCATTTGAACCTGAAAGAAAGTGTTCTGGTGGCAAGGTACCGGTTCTACACCAACAAAAGGTCTAAAGGCCAGGAAGTGTCGAGTTATGTCGCTGAGCTAAGACGCCTTGCAGGACATTGCGAATTTGAAGGACATTTAGAGCACATGCTCAGAGACTTTTTTGTACTTGACATTGGCCACGAAACCATACTTTGCAAACATTTGACTGTAGAGACCCCAAACTTGAGTAAGGCCATAGCGATAGCCCAAGTGTTCATTGCCACCAGTGACAATACGAAGCAAATCTCTCAGCACACAAGTGCTGCTACAAGTATTGTCAACAAAGTGATGTTGTTTTCGAATCGTAACGTACAGGACAGGTTACATTTACCTGCAGCTGCACGTCCGCAGATGACTCAGAGTCCACCATCAAGGGTGATGAATGCAAGGCCATTAACACCTTGTTGGCGCTGCGGGGGTGATCATCGTTTCCATTCATGCTGATTCAAAAAGTACATTTGCAAGACTGTGGATCAATGGGACACAACCAATGAGTGTGCAGGCGAGCTGCAAAGCCTGTTAAACCTGCAAACCACCATGTTGCAGAGGAGGATAGATCCACGGCGAACAAGAGCCTCGGATCGAGGAGGCAGAGGTACATGGGGTGCATACATTCACCATGAATTGTCTCCCAATAATGCTGAATGTTAACCTAAATGGACTCCCAGTGTCAGTGGAGCTAGACACAGGCACGAGCCAGTCCATCATGGACAAAAAGACTTTCAAAGGTTGTGGTGTAATAAGGCCTCAAGGCCAGTCTTAACTCCAGTTCGCACGAAACTAAGAACTTACACAAAAGAACTGATTCCTGTAATTGGCAGTGCTACCGTAAAGGTCTCCTACGATGCAGCGGTGCACAAGCTACCATTCTGGGTGGTACCGGGTGATGGTCCCACTCTGCTCGGCAGGAGCTGGCTGGGAAAGATACGCTGGAATTGGGTCGACGTCCGAGCGCTATTACCCATTGACGACACTTCGTGTACCCAGGTCTTAAACAAATTTCCTTCGCTGTTCAAACCAAGCATCAGGAAATTCCAAGGAGCAAAAGTGCAGATCCATCCATCACAAGGCGAGAGCAGTACCGTACATGATGAAAGAAAGGGTAGAGATCGAGCTAGACCGGCTGCAAAGAGAGGGCATCATTTCACCGATCGAGTTCAGCGAGTGGGTCAGTCCTATTGTCCCAGTCCTCAAGGGAGATGGCACTGTCAGAATCTGTGGCGATTACAAAATAACTGTCAATCGTTTCTCCCTGCAGGACCAATACCCACTACCAAAGGCCGACGACTTCTTTGCAATGCTGGCGGGAGGAAAGACAGTCACGAAGCTGGATCTGACTTCAGCCTACTTGACGCAGGAACTGGAGGAATCATCGAAGACCCTCACCTGCATCAACACGCACAAAGGTCTTTTTGTTTGTCTTTTTGTTACATGAATCCGATCAGCGGCGGCGATATTCCAGAGAAACATAGAAAGTTTACTGAAGTTGGTCCCGCACACCGTGGTCTTCCAGGACGACATCATGGTCACAGGGTGGAACACAGTCGAGCACCTGCAGAACCTGGAGGAGGTTCTTAGTCGACTTAACCGCGTGGGACTCAGGTTAAAATGCTCAAAGTGCGTTTTCCTGGCACCTGAATTGGAGTTCTTGGGAAGGAGGATTGCGGCAGATGACATCAGGCCCACCAATGCGAAGACGGAGGCAATCGAGAATGCACCAAGGCCACAGAACGTGACGGAGCTGCGGTCGTTTCTGGGACTTTTGAACTACTTTGGTAACTTCTTACCAGGTCTCAGCATACTGCTAGAACCACTATATGTATTACTACGAAAAGGGGGCGAATAGGTTTGGGGCAAAAGCCAAGAAAATGCCTTTGTAGAAGCAAGAAAATTGTTATGCTGAAACAAATCGCTTGTGTTGTATGATCCATGTAAGCGTTTGGTACTAGCATGTGATGCGTTGTCATATGGCGTTGGGTGTGTATTGCAACAAGCTAATGATTTTGGGAGACTGCAACCAGTTGCTTATGCATCCAGGAGTCTGTCTAAGGCTGAGAGAGCCCATAGCATGATTGAAAAAGAAGCGTTAGCGTGTGCCTATGGGGTAAAAAAAATGCATCAATACTTGTTTGGGCTAAAATATGAATTGGAAACTGACCATAAGCCACTTATATCCCTGATTTCCGAGAGTAAAGGGATAAATACCATCGCATCGGCCCGCATCCAGAGATGTGCGCTCACGTTGTCCGCATACAACTACGCCATCTGCCACAGGCCAGGCAGAGAAAACTGCGCTGATGCTCTCAATAGGCTGTCATTGCCCACCACGGGGGTGGAAATGGTGCAGCCCGCAGATCTAGCCATGGTTATGGAAGCATTTGAGAGTGAGCAATCACCTGTCACTGCCCGGCAGATCAAATGCATCACTTCACACTTCTCTGCATTGAATCTCATCTGCCACATGTCTAGCCATTTCACAAGTCTGTCTATGTCCTCCTGAAGTCCTGTATTGGTTTTATGATTTGTTGTGTGACAACAAATATTACAACTCGGAAAGGACTGGAGTTATCAATGTGGAATGGACATCCCTTATCTAAAGAAGTTATTTTGTGACACTGATTTAAGCCATTCAGATTTTACAGAGAACAACAGCTGTACCATAATAATTGAAAACATATTATTGAGAATACATAGCTTTGTCAAATACTCCATAAAAAATCTTGTCCTTTTCTTCATTACCAGTAGCCATCTTATTCTGCCTCAGTGCTGTTTTAATATAGGTCAGGTTCAATATCAACAACTCAACGTACATGGAAAGTATTTCATCATTTGTAATGAAAAAATTCTTCAACCAGTGAAAATCTGAGGTTATAATTTTCAGAGAACTCCTTTGGAGTATTCAATTTTCTTTTATAGCTTCCCAACACATGTACAATTACTGATGTGTAAATAGCATTGCAGGAATTTGGGATATTGTGCTTTGTTGCTAATTGAGCATCTAAAGGTCAGTCGCAGCACATAGTTGCATATCCCACTTTACTCAAATAATCCTGAACAACAATTTGCATTTGTCTAGGAAGGCCTTTAATGTCCCAAGGTGCTTCACAGAGCAATAATCAGAGGGGAAAAAATTGGACACAGAAGCAAATAAAGATATATTAGCAAGGGTGCTTGGTAAAAGTGGTGGATAAAAAAAGTTCTCTTCATATCCCCTCTGGTTCTATTGTCAATTATCTTAAATCTGGGTCCTCTGGTTACTGACTGTCCTGCCAGTGGAAACAGTTTCTCCTTATCTATTCTTCAGCTCTCAGTGGCTCAACTGAGATAGTGACTGGAGAGAGGGATGGAATCGATGATTAAGGAACAGAGTTTGTGGCAGAGGCAGAAGATAATGGCCATGTTGTTCACAGCAGTAAAAATTTGTGGGGAAGACCTACCTGTCTGCCTTCAGGGACCTTATGTTTCAAGACTCTAATCCCTCCTGATGCAATTAAATTGAAGAGACATACTTGGCAAGGTGCTTTGAATTTCACTATTCCCTGTTGAAATTCTGCATGATACTCTAAACCTTGTGCTTAAAACCCGAGTTATCTTGGCCACTGAAGACTTGTCAATGCCTTTATAAAATGGCAATCTTACAGATGGTTTGAACAAGCTGCTGTGTACACAGCAGAGAATAAAAGATGCCAAGGAGCATTACTAGGCTGTAACAAGGTAGAAGGTGCAGACTGAATTGGAAATTACAGAGCAAAGCTCAAACAACTTACACAGGTATCCAAGTATGTGACAACCTGCTAACACACTCTTTTGACACTTTTCTTGTAACAAAGGTACAATTGTTCTTTAAGTTTTTTTTCCATTGGGTTTTTACAATAATCACACATACTGGCTAGAATTTTTTTTTCATGTGGCATCATGCTGTATAACAGGAAGGGAGATGCTTTACAGCATATTGATACAAGAGCAGAAATATAATGGGGTCAGCTTGTGTTGCTGCTCATATATGAATATAGATCAAGCAACGCACAAACCACCACCTTAAAATAGTGCTGATTGGGTGAATCCACTTCCACATAGAAGAAAACTACCAATCACCAAGCAGCACGTGCCAAAAAATGAACCAATCGTCATTTCTAGAATGAACAAAACTCCACAAGCACACACACAACCCATTCCTCTCTAACAAGCTTAAACAGTCATAACCTTTTCTCTAGCAGACATAGATAGGAATGTATTCTGGAAAGATATTCGAGTGAGAATGTACTGCAGCAGGAATTGGTATGGTGTGTGTATGCACGCATGCAATTCACCATGCAGCCAGTTTTTGACCTTGGCTAGCTATCAAATTGAGACTGAGCAACTCACCAAAGGGAGAGAGTGAGAGTTGAAGAGGGAAAGCAATCCTGCCTACCAGAGCTGGCCATTTACACAGCAGCATTGACACAAAAATAACAAAACGTCACCTGGCTTTCTTTAAAAAAGTGATTGCAACAGGAGCCTGCTTTCGCGCAGGTCATAATTAGTGACATTTGTTATGAAGGTAAAATAAAACAGACGTGCCTTCAAGAATACACTTTATTGCAGTATGTAGAATTGAATAGATAATTAAATTTCAAATTATTGCTCCTCGCATTAGTGGCAAATGAATCATGTTAGTCCTGTATAATATACAAGCTCTGTCATCATGCTTACCTCCTGCTAGCTAAATTGTTAATAAAGGTTCCATTCTGGAGTAATTAAGGCAAAGCATATACTTGTAAAATATATTGGTTATTGTTATTTGAGGAGGCACATGAGATTGTAATCAATGGCATGAATAAGTTGATTTCTGTATATTCTACTTGTGTGATGGCAATTTCTGTGCCGGCTATGTACACATATCAGAACATAAGAACATAAGAAATAGGAGCAGGAGTAGGCCATTTGGCCCCTCGAGCCTGCTCCGCCATTTAATAAGATCATGGCTGATCTGATCTTGGGCTCAGCTCCACTTCCCTGCCCGCTCCCCATAACCCTTCACTCGCTTATCATTCAAAAATCTGTCTATCTCCACCTTAAATATATTCAATGACCTAGCCTCCACAGCTCTCTGGGGCAGAGAATTCCACAGATTCATGACGCTGTGAGAGAAAAAAATCCTCCTCATCTCAGTTATAAATGGGCTACCCCTTATTCTTAAACTATGCCCCCTAGTTCTAGATTCTCCCATGAGTGGAAACATCCTCTCTGCATCTACCTTGTCGAGCCCCCTCAGTATCTTATATGTTTCAATAAGATCACCTCTCATTCTTCTAAACTTCAATGAGTATAGGTCCAACCTTCTCAACCTTTCTGCATAAGTCAACCCCTTCATCTCAGGAATCAATCTAGTGAACCTTCTCTGAACTGTCTCCAATGCAATTATATCACTCCTTAAATAAGGAGACCAAAACTGTACGCAGTACTCCAGGTGTGGTCTCACCAATTCCTGTACAGTTGCAGTAGGACTTCCCTGCTTTTATACTCCATCCCCCTTTCAATAAAGGCCAACATTCCATTTGTCTTCCTGATTACTTGCTGTACCTGCATATTAACTTTTTGTGTTTCATGCACAAGGACCCCCCAGGCCCCTCTGTACTACAGCATTTTGTAACCTTTCTCCATTTAAATAATAATTTGCTTTCTTATTTTTCCTGCCAAAATGGATAACCTCATACGTTCCCACATTACACTCCATCTGCCAAATGTTTGCCCATTCACTTAGCCTGTTTATATCCCTTTGCAGATTCTTTCTGTCCTCGCCGCAACTGGCTTTCCCAACCATCTTTGTATCATCAGCATTACACTTGGTCCCTTTATCCAAGTCATTAATATAGATTGTAAATAGTTGAGGCCCCAGCACCGATCCCTGTGGCACCCCACTAGTTATAGTTTGCCAACCGGAAAATTACCCATTTATCCCGACTCTCTGTTTTCTGTTAGTTAGCCAATCCTCTATCCATGCTAATATATTATGTCCAACCCTTTGAGCTCTTATCTTGTGCAGTCACCTTTTATATGGCACCTTATTGAATGCCTTCTGGAAATCCAAATACACCACATCCATTGGTTCCCCCTTATCCACCCTGCTCGTTACATCCTCGAAGAACGACAGCAAATTTGTCAAACATGATTTTCCTTTCATAAAACCATGCTGACTCTGCTTGACTGCATTATGATTTTCAAATGTCCTGCTACTGCTTCCTGAATAATGGACTCCAGTTTTCTGCCTCCCTCCTTGTTTAAATAGGGGCGTTATATTTGCGGTTTTCAAATCTGCTGGGACCTCCCCAGAATCCAGGGAATTTTGGTAGAACACAACCTATGCATCCACTATCCCTGCAGCCATTTCTTTTCAGATCAGCCATGATCTTATTGAATGACGGAGCAGGCTCGAGGGGCCAAATGGCCTACTCTTACTCCTATTCCTTATGCTCTTATTAAGACCCTAGGATGCAGGCCATCAGGTCCAGGGGACTTGTCCACCTTTCGTCCATTATTTTACCGAGTACTTTTTCTTTAGTGATCGTGATTGTTTTAAGGACCCCCTTCCCTTTAGCCCCTTGATTATCTATTATTGGGATATTTTTAGTGTCTTCTATTGTGAAGACCGATACAAAATATTTGTTCAAAGCCTCTGCCATTTCCTTGTTCTCCATTATTAATTTCCCAGTCTCATCCTCTAAGGGACCAACATTTACTTTAGCTACCCTCTTCCTTTTTATATACCTGTAGAAGCTCTTACTGTCTGTTTTTATATTTCTTGCTAGTTTACTCTCATAATCCATCTTCTCTCTTTATTTTTTAGTCTTCCTTTGCTGGTTTTTTAAAAATTCCCAATCCTCTGGCCTCCCACTAATCTTGGCAACATTGTATGCCTTTGTTATCAAGTTGATACCATCCTTTACTTCCTTAGTTAGCCACGGATGGTTCTCCCTTCTCTTAAGGTCTTTCCTTCTCACTGGAATATATTTTTGTTGACAGTTGTGAAATATCTCCTTAAATGTCATCAACCGTTTTACACTTTAATCTATTTATTGGGGACTTTGATGTGTTACTATCACAAATGATTGTCATTCTATTTGTAATACTCTTGCTTTGAAAATCTCTTGCCACTTCTATGACAGAATTCTGTAACAATAGAGATATATACGTTCTTATAAATAGCAGTTTAAAAAGGTAAAAAATTGTTTTACCAGATAGTTGCAGATTGCCACTGTATAACTCTGTGACTCAATTATAGTAACTTACATGGATTTTTAAGATCAAGTTTTCAGTGTGCTCTGCACTACGCCTAAGGTTACTAAAAGCCTTGCTATAAAGGCTGGTGCATGACAAATTGCAGGTTATTTACTGCTAAACTGGAATTGTAGAAGGGTATGCAACACGGTAGCATATTGATGCAGAGGTCTATCGGAGAAGAGGGAGTTATGGCTAAGTGCCCAGTTCTGTTGAATACTTTCTCCCAAAGACGAAAGGACAGAACAGTGTAGAGTCACTCTCGTAGTTCTCAGCACATGGTTTCAGATTGACACTTGTCTATCATCTGGACAGTGCATGGTGTGTGAGACTCAGTTGGGAAAAGGCAAGAAAAAAGTGAAGAGGAAGAGTTAGGTACATAAATGCACCAAAGCCTGAAACTTTAAGACAACCATCTGTTTTTTTTAATTTTCTTGCTCGAAAAATATTTCATATGTGTTACCAAAATAATACTGTTATCTCATTCCCCTTAGTTATAAGGTATATAACACAGCCTATTTGCATGGAATAAAATAACTTTTCACAATCAGGCATTTCAATCTGCTTCACGGCCGATAAATTGCATTTAAAATGAAGGCATTAATGGGCAGAATTTCCATTGCTGCCCAAAAGATCGTTAAGATTCTTAAATTAACACCAGTGAAAAATTGCACAAAAAAGGAAAAAATATCGCCCAGTGAGAAAATGGATCCTATACGCAGATTCCTTTCAAATTGAAACTTCTATGGTCCTATGGCTGGGAACTGGTTACTTGGAACAAGGAAAGAAGAATAACAGCCATCGTATGATGGAGCTGGGAGTTGGCATCTAACAGATTTTTTTTAGCAGCAGCCAATTTGCATTCAGCAAAGTCTCTCAAACAGCAAATTAAATAAATAATCAATTAATCTGTTATTGATGGTGCTAATTGAGGGAAAATGATGGCCAACATATCAGAAGAACTCCCTGGGGTCGAAATATGGTTGCTAATGGCTGCTGATAATGCCGATGTTAGGTGTTAACTGGGAGTTAGGCGGTTGGGAGTGGCGCTGGGTGCTGTTCATGCCTGACATGATAATTCGGTGATCATTTTTTAAGGGCGTTAAAACATTATGTCCAACCAGCTAACGGCATGGAAATCATGATGTCAGTACATGTGAAACGTCTCCTTGGCACCACGATCGCGATATTTAATTTGTACGGCTGCCGTACTGACAGGCAGCTGTACAGCCTGAAAAAAGTACTGGTTAAACAGCAGAATTGGCCAGAGAGCAAGGTAAGTTTTTTATCTTTCTTTATTTCTTCATTTTTATTATTACTTCTATCTGTGGAGAAGTTTGTGTAAGGGTCAGAGAAGTCTGAGGGTTTTTTTCTTTCTTCCCTTTTCTTTCCGTTTTCCAATTAGCATGGCGACAGCTTCCCGCTACGAGATTCAGTTGGCCTCCTGAGCTCCTGCCAGAGGATGAGTGGGCAACACCAATTTTTAGTGCTGCTCTCTCATCTTTGGTAAAAACTGAATTTGGCAGTTGGAGCCGACACTTAATGCCTGACGCTAAAATCAGCACTCAGGTGGTGACACTACCTCAAAAATGGCGGTACCGAATTTCGACCTCCCTGTTTCTCTTCAGATATTGCATTTGGATCTTTTGCATCCACCTGAACAGACAGATGGGGGCCTCAGTTGAACATTTCATCCAAAGGTTGACACCTTTGACATTGAGGCATTCCGTCAGTTTCAGCTTAGATCGTGTACTCAAGTGGGGCTTGAATCCCTGACTTTCTGATTCACAGGTGAAAGTGGAACCACTGAGTCACACTGAAATTACTGCTAAAGTTAGCCTTTTCATTGATTTAAATATTAATGGTTCATCAAAGGGGAAAGATGTTCTGTTCTGTTCCGTCTCCACCCTTGCCTCAGCTCCTCCGCTGCTGAAGCCCTCATCCATGCCTTTGTTACCTCTAGACTTGACTATTCCAGCACTCCTGGCTGGCCTCCTACATTCTACCCTACGTAAACTAGAGGTGATCCAAAACTCAGCTGACCGTGTCCTAACTCGCACCAAGTCCCACTCACTCATCACCCCTGTGCTCGCTGACTTACATTGGCTTCCGGTTAAGCAACGCTTTGATTTCAAAATTCACATCCTTATTTTCAAATCATTCCATGGCCTCGCCCCTCCCTATCTCTGTAATCTCCTCCAGCCCTACAACCCCCCAAGATGACTGCGCTCCTCTAATTCTGCCCTCCTAAGCATCCCTGATTATAATCACTCAACCATTGGTGGCCGTGCCTTCTGTTGCCTAGGCCCCAAGCTCTGGAACTCCCTGCCTAAACCTCTCCGCCTCTCTACCTCTAAGAGTCTACAGTCCAGAACCAGGGGTCACAGTCTAAGGATAAGGGGTAAGCCATTTAGGACCGAGATGAAGAGAAACTTCTTCACACAGAGAATTGTGAACCTGTGTAATTCTCCACCACAGAAAATTGTTAGATATATTCAAAAGGGAGTTAGATATGACCATTATGCTAAAGAGATCAAGGGGTATAGAGAGAAAGCAGGAATGGGGTACTGAAGTTGCATGATCAGCCATAATCATATTGAATGGTGGTGCAGGCTTGAATGGCCGACTCCTGCACCTATTTTCTATGTTTCTATGTTTCTATGTTATCCTCAAGACACTCTTTAAAACTTACCTCTTTGACCAAGCTTTTGGTCACCTGCACTAATTTCTACATCTGCAGCCCAGTGTCAAATTTGTATCTCATAATACTCCTGTGAAGTGCCTTGGAATGTTTCACTATGTTAAAGGCGTTATATAAATCCAAGGGGCTAGATTTTCCATTATTTTTGTATGCATAACATCCACTTCACATCCATTTTAACGCTGAACTGACGTGTAATGCCGAGATTTCGCCCATTTAGCCACAAAATGGAAACTGACGTCCATTTCTCGGTCACTTATCGCCAAGTGTTACTTTCTGTATGTGTGTAATGCCGAGAAAAAATAATACCGCCTGCCCACTTTTTTTGGGCAGATTCATCAGAATGGGCGATCCCAACACCCATAATATCACCCAACGTTACTTTCGGCACGTAATTAACGGCGAGATTTAATAATACCGCCTGACCACTGTTTTTTATCGTTAAGATCAAATTTGCCGAAACTAATGCCAAGGAGATCGCCCATCCTTAATTTCAGCACCTCGCACACATCTCGCCCACAATATCGCTCACCGAAATAAATGCCGGGAAAAAGTGGAACTAACTGGAACTACTCCCAGCGGTATGGACGCCATGTTCTAAATCACATGTCGCATCATTTAAAAGGCTGCTCTGCTTCAACCTCCGGGGAGTTCGGAAGTACTCTGGAGGTCTTTGAAGGTGATATGAACTTCTGAACAAACAACTTATCATACTGTGGACGATTGGAATTTACTAGGTGTCTTAGTAGGGACATTCATTCTTTGTGAACAATCGGTGGAAAACAGATAGCTATTGGAATGGGCCCTGTCCTTTTTCACCCTCTCTTGATGACCACTTACATGCTGCAGACTCGAGGTGGCAGAAGGCATGCTCGACAGCATTATGTGCCCAACCTAAGATGTGACAGACTGATGAGGAGGACCAAATGTTACACCCCCCGCAAGTACAGGGAGAAGCAGTTTTATCTCAACTTGCCCGACGCCACCTGCCTTCGGAGACTGCGCTTCCATAAAGAGGTTATGACTGAGATATGCCAGCTCATCGGGGGAGATCTGCAATCTGCCAGCACCATCAGGACCGCACTGTCCATCAAGGTCAAAATCACCGCGGCACTGTCGTCTATGCATCGGGTTCTTTTCAGGCCTCAGCTGGCGACATTTGAGGTATGTCTCAGCATGCCACACATTGCCGCATTAGGCAGGTCACTGAAGCCCTGTACACATGCAGGATGGACTTTATCAGTTTCCCTGTGACCAGGGAGGCTCAGACTGAGAGGGCTTTAGGATTCTACCAAATTGCTAACTTCCCCAAGGTGCAGGGGACTGTATGCACATCACGATGTGCCACCTTTTCAGGATGCTAAGTTTTTTAGGAACCGCAAGGG
Source organism: Pristiophorus japonicus (assembly GCF_044704955.1). Taxonomy (NCBI): domain Eukaryota; kingdom Metazoa; phylum Chordata; class Chondrichthyes; family Pristiophoridae; genus Pristiophorus; species Pristiophorus japonicus. Next base: position 52,217,434 of record NC_091980.1, on the reverse strand, counting down.
ATTCCACTCCCTGAATGTGCAACTCATTGTCAACCACCAGCAAATTATCATGGCAGTGAATGATAAATTTCCGGGCACCTGGCTGATGAACCCCTTGCGTGACACCCACACCGAAGCTGGGAAGCGATATGAGAGCCACAGAGCCACTCGCAATATTGTGGAGAAAACCATTAGAATGCTTAAGCAGCGCTTTAGATGCCTGGACCACGCAGGAGGCAAACTCCAATACCATCCTGAGCAGGTAGCTCAATTCGTGGTGGTGTGCTCCATGCTGCACAACTTAGCTATCAGGAGGGGACAAGAATTGCCAGAAAGGTGTGATGGTCCACCTCAGGAGAGAGAGAGGAAGAGGAGAATGAGGAGGTGGATGCTGACCTTGGGCTACACAATCAGGCTGACGCTGATGCCATGCCCCCGCCCCCGGAGAACGTAGGAAAAGGCTGGGGTGGCTACATAGCTGCAAGACTCTTACGTCAGGAGCTCATCAATAAGCGCTTTGCCTGAATGAACGTTGGTAGTATTTACAAAGCTGACACACTGCTGGGTGTACAGGTCATACATCAATGATGTGTATCACCTTGGTAACAGTTAAAGTTTAAGTTGATTGAAGTTAAGTGTAATTATACCCTTTTTGATGTTAAAGAATCACCAGTGTATAACGGTGCAACAAACTGAGCCAATGCGCAACAAGGTTATGTTAAATAAAAAACATTTAAACCGACCATTTGTCTGAAATCATCAGTATTTCTGTAAAAAGCAACCCTCCGCTCCCCCCCCCCACCCCGCCCGCTTCTCATCCCCAACTCTACCCCTTCCCCTTCCCTTGCTGACTCCAAGCCGCCTGGCCGAGGAGCTCCTCAGGCGCTACTTCATTGGGGGGCATGACGGCCGAACCGCTGCTTGGATGGATACAGGAGAGGACGGTCCCGAGGTGGGAACTTGCTCAGAACCAGAAGCAAGATGTTGCTCCTGGCTCTCACGTGTCGTTGGCAATGGGAGTGCGGCACCTTGGGGTGCTGTGCCGCGCTCTAGGACCATTGGGAGGCCTCTGCCACCAGTGTTCTTGGCTAACAGCTGCAGGGCCTCCTCCATCCCTTCCATGTTATATATTAATTGTTGGACAAAAGCTCAGTTCCAACTATCTTCTTGGTGCTTAGTAGGCTTTTTGCTGCTGGTGTATCTCCCTCGTGCCTCCCACAACAGCCAAACAAGCACACACCACACCCACACACGCTTTCAGTCCCTCTCTGTCTCCTCTTCTGCGCATGTAATGATGACCCCTCACCTCCTGAATCGCAGGAAACGAGCATTGCCATGCTGTTGCTAAGGACGGCAACACTTTACAGCAGAAGGTCAGAGAGATTTAACGCTAACGCCCATTTCAGATCGCTCGTGGTAATGCCCAATTTTTAAAATGGAGACGAAGGACTTTGAAAATGGGCGATAAGCCGGCGATGTGAAAACCCATTTTTACTGCCCACGCCGGAAATACAGCCCATTTTTGGGCGATCTGCACAAGTTGTTTTTGTTGAACCACCACTTATTTCTTAGGGCTATAAAAAAAAAGGCACTTGCATCCTTAGATGTGCCTGCCAGTTCTCCATTGTCTTATATTTTATAGTTTCAAACTGCAGAAAAAAACAGACATCTGAAGCTGCTAAAGTTTCAAAAAGAAGGCCTCTGCAGAGATTAGGCAAAGCTGTGGAGAAAAAATATAGGAGCCAAGGACAACTTGCAAAAATATACCAAAACAGAGAGTACAGACAGAAATAAATTGATGGTTGTATTGCTGGCAGCATCAGAAGGACTCGTGACCTGCAAGAAAGAGTCTAATCACTCCTGATTATGTTGGACCTGAAGTATAATCATGATTGTTCGAGAGCTGCTGCAGCTTAATCATTTTATTTTCAGAAACAGTTTTATTGACCTATACCTCATAATATATATTACGTTGCAATATTGATGAGCAATACATCTCTGAAGAATATTATCAAATATCCCATATTGAAAAGAGACGCACAGTTTTCTATAGTGGTAGCCACAGGCATACCCAGAATCTCGCTCAAATTTCCCCATAGACTGACAAGCTAAATTTTTCTAAAGTATACCATAAATAAGACATTTTATTGTACTGGATGGTGATGGCTATGCTTCATAAATTTCAAAAGCAATGTGGGCTTAAAAAAATCAAAAGGTAAGTATTCTATTTGGGTAGTTTTCAATTATTTTCCAAAGGGTCGCTTCAGTCGTGATTTTTAATTTGGTGCATTTATCGTGTTGGAAATGTTATCATCACAACTAAAACGCTAACCAAACCTCTGATCTTGCCAAAAAAAACAAAGTATGATGGACACTTTTTCATGATAGTGGTCCCCATCTAATCTGCTAATAATTTTTTGTTGTTTTTTTATTGATACTGGTATTCTTGACCCACTATTTTGAAAGCTACAGAAATGTATTTGATCTCGGGACACTGCTCCAAACGATTCTTCTAGATTAGGGGTTAGAAATTCGGCTCTGTAGCATCCATTTTTGAGCAGCGCCCGTACACTTCAAGTGCGGGCTGTGCGGATGCCATTTTGGTGAGGGCGTGTGTGGCAGTGCTGGGAACGTGTGTCATAAATATATAGAATGGGAAGATTGTGACGCTGATCAGCGTGTAATGCAAATTTGACGCAAACACTGCCATTTTCAACCTCAACGCTGGAGCTAATGCCCTCTCTTAACCACGCACAGCAGAACATAAATTTAGTAGCTGGAAGTACCCTCCACGAGCACTATTTAAAGGCATCATCACCGACTTACAGGTTAGTTGCTGATTGATTTCTGCTAGCTGTTGCTGAGTTTGTACAAGTGTTTGGTGCTTTCTAGAGTTCTTTAAAGTTGCCTAAAGTGTACAGGGCGAGGTGTGGCATGTGCTCAAGGACTTGGTACTGACTTGCAAAGGGCAAAGGGTCTGCTCAGACTAGGTGCTCACAGACATGGGTGCAGTAGTTTGTATCCCCCTTGGTCTGTAGCTTGACAGGGAGAATGAACAGAGGAGACACAGAGCAGGACAAGCTGCTAGAAGAGGCAGGAGGAGGGGAGAAGGACTCTCAGCAGGAGGCCATATCAACCCAGGGTCTTCAGAGAGCAATACTCCTATCTCAACCTCAGCGAAGGACAGTATGAGTGACGTATCCATTTTACTAAGGAGGTGATCACTGAAAACTGCCACCTAGTGCAGGCAGACCTGCAGCCTCAGTCCAGGGTGAGGATAGCATTGTCAGTGGCTGTAAAGGTGACCTCACCCTTGAACTTCTTCACTGCCGGCTCCTCCTCAGCTGGAACAGGCGACATCTGTAATATCTCCAAGTTCGACGTCCACTTCTTTATAAGGGAGGTGAGTGAGGCTTTGTATGCAAGGAGAGCTGAATATATTTCATTCTCTCTTGCTAGAGAGAAGCAGGTGGAATGAGCACGCAGCTTTGCCAGGATAGTAGGCGCCCCGTGGTGCTGTTGACTGCACGCACATTGCTTAGCACATGTTGCATCTCAATTCGGAGATGTATCACAACCAGAAGGGATTTCACTCCTTCAATGTCCAGCTGGTGTGTGACCATACACAATGCATTATGCAAGTCAGTGCTCAGTATCCTGCTGCCTTCATTCTGCGGCAGTCCGCTGTACCATCAGCATTTGAGATGTCACGACAAACTAGAGGGTAGCTACTGGGAAGACTAGGGCTATCCGCTGATCATCTGGCTCATGACTTGGCTGCACTAACCAACCACATGTGTGCATATAACGAAAGCCATACTGTCAAATGGAATCTGACAGAGCAGACCATTGGCATCCTTAAATAACGATTCCGCAGCCTGGCCTGCTCTGGAGGAGCCTTGCCGTACTCATCAGAGCGCGTCTCAAGATCCGCCGTGGTCTGTTCCATGTTCCTCCACCTCGCCATCATAAGGACACAGCGCTTGCCACCAGGCATATGGTGACTAGCTGAGGAGGAGTAATTAAAAGAGGAGGAAGCGGAAGGGAAGAAGCAACCCAGATAGCCCCTTTTTGCCCGGGCTGTCCGTGATCAAATCATCTGACTGCATTAGCAGTCAACACAACCCCAATTTCCCATTCAACAATAGTCCGACACCTTACACCAGGTAATCAGGAAGGCGAATGGAATGTTGGCCTTCATTGCGGGAGGGATGGAGTACAAAAGCTGCTGCAACTGTACAGGGTATTGGTGAGGCCGCACCTGGAGTACTGCGTGCAGTTTTGGTCACCTTACTTAAGGAAGGATATACTAGCTTTGGAAGGGGTACAGACGATTCTGGAGATGAGGGGGTTACCTTATGATGATAGATTGAGTAGACTGGGTCTTTACTCGTTGGAGTTCAGAAGGATGAGGGGTGATCTTATAGAAATATTTAAAATAATGAAAGGGATAGACAAGATAGAGGCAGAGAGGTTGTTTCCACTGGTCGGGGAGACTAGAACTAGGGAGCGCAGCCTCAAAATACGAGGGAGCCAATTTAAAACCGAGTTGAGAAGGAATTTCTTCTCCCAGAGGGTTGTAAATCTGTGGAATTCTCTGCCCAAGGAAGCAGTTGAGGCTAGCTCATTGAATGTATTCAAATCACAGATAGATAGATTTTTAACCAATAAGGGAATTAAGGGTTATGGGGAGTGGGCGGGTCAGTGGAACTGAGTCCACGGCCAGATCAGCCATGATCTTGTTGACTGGCGGAGCAGGCTCGAGGGGCTAGATGGCCTACTCCTGTTCCTAATTCTTATGTTACCTTCCCTCTGTTACTAATTATCACAGTGTTCTTCTGACCACAATGCTGGGATAAAATCCACCACAAAACAAACATTCAAAACCACTTTTATGAATCTCACCATTACAATATTTCAATCAAAAGTCAACTCTTGTGCATTCCCTTAGTTCCTGTCTTCCATGTGCCTTTGCTTGTCCTGGTGCTTCTATGAAGTGCTACCCCAGTGGCTGCAACATGGCTGGTGGAAGGCTGCTGACTTTCAGTGGGTGAGACTGCAGATGGCCTTGCAGGCCGACCTCGAGCAGCTCTGGGCCTGGAAGGCCTGACTTCGGACTACACCACCTCAGCATTGGCGGTAGCAGTGTGGGCTGGCTGGCTGACAGGCAACAGCAAGGGCACTGGCAGAGTGGCAGTGGTGGGAGTAAGAATGCTGTCATCCTGAGAGAAGACAGCAGGTTTGTGCTCCAGGGAGCCACTGCCACTCCCCCAGAGCGGCATCACAGCAATCCTAGTAATCTGCTGGAGGACAGATTGCTGGACTGCTGTGACACCGTGCAAGCCCCTTTCAACATTGGTAAACCCAGCCATGATGGCTGCAGTCTCTGGTTGTGTGGCAGTAGTCTGAGGTTACATGGCCTCAGTCTGAGCTACCATTGCAGTACTCGGATATTGGGTGGCTATTGCTTGGGCTACATTGGAAGCTGAGATATTGGCCATCAGATGCTGCCTCATGGTTGGTTCAACATGTGTGCTAATGGAGCTGCCCACCACTTCTACTCTGGAAAAGATGGGTTCTGCATTCAGCACAAAGCCCTGTGCAAGGTTGATGCTGGACTCCTCCATGCTCCTTGACATTGAATTCAGGCCTACCAATGCATCAAGCATTTCATTGTAGCATACCCAGCATTCTCTGTAGGCCACCCCCATCAAAATTCTCATCTGAGTCCTGCGCAACAGAATACGTGTGCGACTTCGCCCTCCGATGAGCTGGCACCTGTGCTACCCTTTCCCCAGGCACTGGCTGCTGTCCACTCATGTCCGGTGTCCCACCACATGCAGATCATGTGTCTAACCTAGCCTCTTAAGTATGCATAGTTCAGTGTCTGAGCTGGTGTCTGGGAGTGTGGCATCGAGTGACGGTGCGATATGTTCTGCATCACTGCATTCTTCGCTTGGCTTTCGTGCTACTCTACCAGTGCCTGGCCAGATTGCAGCTTTTGACTATCTGAAAGGAGAAAGGCACAAGGGTCATCATCATAGAAACATAGAAACATAGAAATTAGGTGCAGGAGTAGGCCATTCGGCCCTTCGAGCCTGCACTACCATTCAATAAGATCATGGCTGATCATTCACCTCAGTTCCCCTTTCCTGCTTTCTCTCCATACCCCTTGATCCCTTTAGCCGTAAGGGCCATATCGAACTCCCTCTTGAATATATCCAATGAACTGGCATCAACAACTCTCTGCGGTGGGGAATTCCACAGGTTAACAACTCTCTGAGTGAAGAAGTTTCTCCTAATCTCAGTCCTAAATGGCCTACCCATTATCCTTAGACTGTGTCCCCTGCTTCTGGACTTACCCAACATCGGGAACATTCTTCCTGCATCTAACCTGTCCAGTCCCGTCAGAATTTTATATGTTTCTGTGAGGCCCCTCTCATCTTTCTAAACTCCAGTGAATAAATGCCCAGTCGATCCAGTCTATCCTCATATCTCAGTCCAGCCATCCCAGGAATCAGTCTGGTGAACCTTTGCTGTACTCCCTCAATAGCAAGAATGTGCTTCCTCAGATTAGGAGACCAAAACTGAACACAATATTCAAGGTGTGGCCTCACCAAGGCCCTGTACAACTGCAGTAAGACCTCCCTGCTCCTATACTCAAATCCCCTAGCTATGAAGGCCAACATACCATTTGCCTTCTTCACCACCTGCTGTACCTGCATGCGAACTTTCAATGACTGATGTACCATGACACCCAGGTCTCATTGCACCTCCCCTTTTCCCAATCTGCCGCCATTCAGATAATATTCTGCCTTCGTGTTTTTGCCCTCAACGTGAATAACCTCACATTTATCCATGTTATACTGCATCTGCCATGCATTTGCCCATTCACCAAGCATGTCCAAGTCACTCTGCAGCCTCTTAGAATCCTCCTCACAGCTCACACCTCCACCCAGTTTAGTGTCATCTGCAAACTTGGAGATATTACACTCAATTCCTTCATCCAAATCATTAATGTATATTGTAAATAGCTGGGGTTCCAGCACTGAGCCTGCCATTCTGAAAAGGACCTGTTTATCCCGACTCTCTGCTTCCTGTCTGCCAACCAGTTCTCTATCCATGTCAGTACATTACTCCCTATACCATGTTTTAATTTTGCACACCAATCTCTTGTGTGGAACGTTGTCAAAAGCCTTTTGACAGTCCAAATATACCACATCCACTGGTTCTCCCTTGTCCACTCTACCAGTTACATCCTCAAAAAATTCTAGAAGATTTGTCAGGCATGATTTCCCTTTCATAAATCCATGCTGACTTGGACCGATCCTGTCACTGCTTTCTAAATGTGCTGATATTTCATCTTTAATAATTGATTCCAACATTTTCCCAACTACTGATGTCAGGCTAATCGGTCTATAATTACCCGTTTTCTCTCTCCCTCCTTTCTTAAAAAGTGGTATAACATTAGCTACCCTCCAGTCCATAGGAACTGATCCAGAGTCGATAGACTGTTGGAAAATGATAACCAATGCATCCACTATTTCTAGGGCCACTTCCCTAAGTACTCTGGGATGCAGACTATCAGACTCCAGGGATTTATCGGCCTTCAATTCCATCAATTTCTCTAACACAATTTCCCGTCTAATAAGGATATCCTTCAGTTCCTCCTTCTCACTAGACTCTCGGTCCCATAGTACTTCCGGAAGGTTATTTGTGTCTTCCTTCGTGAAGACAGAACCAAAGTACTTGTTCAACTGGTCTGCCATCTCTTTGTTCCCCATTATAAATTCACCAGAATCTGACTGCAAGGGACCTACGTTTGTCTTCACTAATCTTTTTCTCTTCACATATCTATCGAAGCTTTTGCAGTCGGTTTTTATGCTCCCGGCAAGCTTTCTCACTACTCTATTTTCCCTCTCCTAATTAAACTATTTGTCCTCCTCTGCTGAATTCTAAATTTCTCCCAGTCCTCAGGTTTGCCGCTTTTTCTGGCCAATTTATATGCCTCTTCCTTGGATTTAACACTATCCTTAATTTCCTTTGTTAGCCATGGTTGAGCCACCTTCCCCGTTTTATTTTTACTCCAGACAGGGATGTACAATTGTTGAAGTTCATCCATGTGATCTTTAAATGTTTGCCATTGCCTATCCACCGTCAACCCTTTAAGTATCATTTGCCAGTCTATTCTAGCCAATTCACGTCTCATACCATCGAAGTTACCTTTCCTTAAGTTCAGGACCCAAGTTTCTGAATTAACTGTGTCACACTCCATCTTAATAAAGAATTCTACCATATTATGGTCACTCTTCACAAAAGGGCCTCGCACAACAAGATTGCTAATTAGTCCTTTCTCATTACACATCACCCAGTCTAGGATGGCCATCTCTCTAGTTGGTTCTTCGACATATTGGTTTGGAAAACCATTCCTAATACACTCCAGGAAATCCTCCTCTATCAAATTTCTACCAGTTTTCTTAGCCCAATCTATATGTGGATTAAAGTCCCCCATGATAACTACTGTACCTTTATTGCACGCATCCCTAATTTCTCGTTTGATGCTGTCCCCAACCTCACTACTATTGTTTGGTGGTCTGTACACAACTCCCACGAGCATTTTCTGCCCTTTGGTATTCTGCAGCTCCACCCATCCAAGCTAATGTCCTTCCTTACTATTGCCTTAATTTCCTCTTTAACCAGCAATGCTACCCCACCTCCTTTTCCTTTCTGTCCTTTCTGTCTATCCTTCCTGAATGTTGAAAACCCCTTGGATGTTGAGTTCCCAGCCTTGGTCACCCTGGAGCCATGTCTCCATGATGCCAATTATATCATATTAATTCATTGCAGTTAATTCATCCACCTTATTATGAATACTCCTTGCATTGAGGCACAGAGCCTTCAGGCTTGACTTTTTTAACACACTTTGCCCTTTTAGAATTTTGCTGCAATGTGGCCCTTTTTGATTTTTGCCTTGGGTTTCTCTGCCCTCCACTTTTACTTTTCTTCTTTCTATCTTTTGCTTCTGCCCCTATTTTACTTTCCTCTGTCTCCCTGCATAGGTTCCCATCTCCCTGCCATATTAGACTTGCTTCCACTCCTGAAGTGAGTTCTTTGGTGGAGCCACAGAATCTGTCACAGGTGGGAAGGGGTGGGTGGGACTGGTTTGTCGCACACTCTTTCCGCTGCCTGCGTTTGATTTCTGCATGTTCTCGGCGTTGAGACTCGAGGTGCTCAGCGCCCTCTCGGATGTACTTCCTCCACTTAGGCCGTTCTTGGGCCAGGGACTCCCAGGTGTCAGTGAGGATGTCGCACTTTATCAGGGAGGCTTTGAGGGTGTTCTTGTAGCGTTTCCTCTGCCCACCTTTGGCTTGTTTGCCGTGAAGGAGCTCAGAGTAGAGCACTTGCTTTGGGAGTCTGGCATGCGAACTATGTGGCCTGCCCAGCGGAGCTGATCGAGTGTGCTGCTTCAATGCTGGGGACGTTAGCCTGGATGAGAACGGTGATGTTGGTACGCCTGTCCTCCCAGGGGATTTGCGGAGACATCGTTGGTGATATTTCTCCAGCAACTTGAGGTGTCTGCTGTGCATGGTGCATGTCGCTGATTCATACAGGAGGGCAAGTATTACTGCAGCCCTGTAGACCATGAGCTTGGTGACAATTTTGAGGGCCTGGTCTTCAAACATTCTTTTCCTCAGGCGGCCAAAGGCTGCACTGGCGCACTGGAGGCGGTGTTGGATCTCGTCATCGATGCCTGCTCTTGTTGATAGGAGGCTCCCTGCACAATGGTCAGGTTGTGGTGAGGGGAGGGGCAGGGAAGCAACAGGTGCATGCTTACACCATCCACAGCTTGTAAATCAGAAGAGACTGTGGGATGAAGGTAAAAGGAAGAAGGAGGAATAGGTATGAGGATTGAATCAGCTTGGCCTCTGGCCACGGGTTCAGCAATGTCCTTCCCAATAACGGCCAACACCTTCCCCTCCATCAAGGTAGGGTTATGCAGGCACATTTGTGCCTCTCTGGCTAGCCCCTGATGTCTCTTGTTATGCACCACCTTCTCCTGCAATCAAGAGGGACGTGTGACTGGGTGTATCGTGCAATGTGTTTCGGTGATATGGGTGTCATGGAATACCTGTCAGTGTGTGCAAGCTGTGAGATGTAGGTGTGAGGCTTGCAGCAGTGCTGTGTGTGTGAGTGTCTGAGCATGAGGGGAAGCTATGAATGTTAGGTATATGAGTCGTGATTGATAGACTGTTGTTGGTAGGTTAGTGAAGTGGGGTGGTGATTTGAGCAGCGTGTGAGCATAGTGGTTCAGTTGTAAAGAATGGACATTGAAGCTGAGTTCACTGACCTTGACCACTTGTGTGAGGTCATTAAACCTCTTGTGGCACCGCATCCAGGTCCTCGGGATTACACTGCTCGCATTGACCGCAATGGCTATCTGGTACCAATGCCTTTTCACAATTTGTCTCCCGGGCCTCTTGATCCCCCGTGGATAAAGGACCTTTCTTCTCCTGTCCACCTCCTGTACCTAGGCCTCCAGTGCTGCATCTCTCTCAGCTATATTATGCCATCACTCAGTTTTCTCACTCCTCAGTCTGTTTCCCAGCCACTTCCACCACCTGCTGAAACCAGAATGCACCTCTTTAAGAGGTGTAGGCTGCCTTTCAGAAGTGCAGGCTAGCTTTAATTTTTGCGAGCTTCGCACAAACTTGGGTCCCCTGCTGAGGCACTTACCGCTGCAATCATTTTAATTAGCAGGCAGCATGAAGTCTGGATGCTGCCTGCTTCGGACTCGACGGGCAGGGGCTAATCAGCATCACCTGTTTTCGGGCCATATCCAATTTCTAGCCCTCGACGTTCAAATTATATTGAATGGAATTGATTGGAAATGTTCAATGAGTCAGCAAAGGCTCTTCCCTCCTGCAAGCCCCGTCAATTATATGTCAGTAAAGAATGACTGAGTACCACACACCATGTGTAGATGATGCTTACAATGCATGTCACCATTTCATCTATCACACCAGAACATCACTTTCCAAATGGCACCTGAATGATGCAGCAGTCTCTTGTAATCATTTCCTGTCTCTCTCTTGGTTATCAATCAAGTTATTTGACATTGTTGTAAATATAAAATATAAAATAATGTTTTCTGTTGAAACACATCAATAAATATTTGATTTATACGTAATTGTAAGTCTCTGGGTGGGTAATTCACCAATAGGCCAACAGACTTCAATAGCACTACCATATATCCTTCTAGAACGCAGATGTGTAGCTTATCAGGAGTGAAATGTTAGCTAGATTTACATGCCATCAATGACTGTTAAATTGATCACAGGGAAGATTGACTGTTAGGTTCAGCAATACAAACATTTCACGCCGTTTGACAGTTCTTTTCTTGCATTACCCAGTTTCCCATCCCTCCTGTACAATATCGGTGCAATATTGCTTTGTCTTATTTTTACAAGGAAAATATCGCACAAAATACATTTCCGAACTAAGAAGAAATGTAAAAATATCTTTAAAACTTCAAAATATTAGCAGAAAAGAAAGAAGAGAACTTGAATTTATATAGCATCTTTCACAATCTCAGGATGTCCCAAAACGCTTCAGAGCTAATAAAATATTTTGAAGTTTAGTTACTGTTGTAATGCCAGGAAGCACAGCAGCCAATTTATTGACAGCAAGGTCCCACAAACGGCAATGAGATAAACAATCACAGCACCTGATTTTTTTTAGTAATATTGGTTGAGGGATAAATATTGGCTAGGGCTCGATTATTCTTCAAATAGTGCCATGTCTACTTGAAAGGACAGATAGGACCCTTGATTTAACAGCTGCAAAATTTAACTCTGGGGCACCCAGTTTTTCGGCACTATGGGTACCGATTTGGGTCAGAAATGGCATCTGGCTAGCGTGTGCAGACTTCTGGTGCAGGCCGCACCGGACGCCATTTTGATTCGGTCGTCACATGGGTGCTGGGAGTGTTCGCCGGAAGTATGCAGAGTGCACGGATCATGACATCAATCAACGTGTAATGCTGATTTGACGCCAGCGGTGCCATTTTCAACCACAACGCTCGAGGTAACGCCCTCTGTTCACCTTGCACAGCTGCACATGCATTCAGCAGCAGGAAAGACTGCCATCAGTGTTATTTAAAGGGATCATCACCGACTTACAGGTTAGTTTATGATTGATTTCTACTGGCTCTTAGTGAGTTTGTAGAGGTGTTTCTTGGTTTGGTTTCTTAGTTGAAGTTGCTGAAGTCTCCAGGGAGTGGTGTGGTCAGACCAGTTGCTCCCAGACATGGGTGCTGTAGTTTGTATCCACCTTGGCCTGCAGCATGACGGAGAATGATTATAGGTGACACCGAGGAGGACAAGCTGCTCGGAGCAGGCTCGAGGGGCTAAATGGCCTACTCCTGTTCCTAATTCTTATGTTCTAAGAGGAGGGAGGGAAAGGCTCTCGACCTGAGGCCATATTCACCCAGGGTCTTCAGGAAGCAATTCTCCGACCTCAACCTCAGCGAGGAACAGTGTACACGACATCTCCGCTTCACTAAGGAGGTGCGACACGGAAATCTGCCACCTGTTGCAGGCAGAACTGCAGTCTGAGGTGTGCAAGAGTGGCATTGCCAGTGGCTGTTAAGGCGAGCGTGGCCATGAAATGTTATCCATCGAGCTACTTCCAGGCTGGAGCAGGCGATATTTGCAACATCCTTCAACAGTCCGAGAGTTCGGGAGAGTCCAAGAGTTCGGGAGAGTCCGAGAGTTCAGGAGAATCTGAGCGTTTGGGAGAGTTCCGGAGAATCCGAGAGGTCGGGAGGTTGGAGAGGTCAGGAGGTCCGAGAGTTCAGGAGGCCATTGAGGTCGGTGAGTTCATAAGTATTTCTCTTTTCTCTATTTCTTTTTAATTAGATTTTAAACTAGATAAGTCTAACTAGAGGGATGGCAGGGCAGCTCAGTCCCGTGGAGTGCACATCCTGTGGCATGTGGGAAGACCATGCTTTGCGCGGTCTAGACAACCATGTGTGCAGGAGGTGTCTCCAGCTTCAACTACTCAAGCTCTGTGGATAGCACGTTTCAGAAGGTGGTCACCCCACAGCTTAAAAGCGTGCAAGCAAAGAGGAAGTGGGTGACCACCAGACGAAGTAAGAATGCTAGGCAGGTAGTGCAGGCGTCCCTCCATGGGTCCATCTCGCTTTCAAACCGATATTTACTTCTGAGGATCGGTGAGGGTGATGGTGCCTCTGGGGAGTGCAGCCAGAGCCAATTCCAAGGCACCACGGATGGCTCAGCTGCACAGGGAGGAAGGGACAAAGAATAAAAGAGCTCTAGTGATAGGGGGCTCTATAGTTAGGGGAACAGACAGTTGTTTCTGCAGTCATAGATGTGACTCTTGAATGGTATGGTGTTTCCCTGGTGCTAAGGTCAAAGGATGTCACAGAGCGGAGAGGGTAAACAGCTAGAGGTCGTGGTCCATATCGGGACCAACGACATAAGTAAAAAGAGGGATGAGGTCCTACAAGCAGAGGAAGAAAATTAAAGGGTAGGACCTCAAAGGTAGTAATCTCCGGGCTACTACCTGTGCCACGTACTAATGAGTACAAGAATAGAAGGATAGGGAGGATGAACATGTGGCTGGAGAGTTGGTGTAGGAGGGAAGGCTTTAAATTTTTGAGGCATTGGGACCGCTTCTGGGGGCGAAGGGACCTGTACAAACCAGACGGGTTGCACCTCAACAGTACCAGGACCAATATCTTCGTGGGGAGTTTTGCTAGTGTGATGGGGAGAGTTTAAACTAGCTTAGCAGGGGGATGGGAACCCGAGAACAAATTCAATAGGGAAGGGAGTAAAGCAGAAATTGGATAGAAATAATTTAGAAAGCGAATCTGTAAGACAGAGGAAACAAGGCTTAGTAAGTAGTACTCAAGGAGGTCTTCCTGTGTTAAATGGTATATACTTTAATGCAAGGAGTATGGCGAATTAGACGGATGAGCTAGATACTTGGGAGTATGACATTATAGCCATTACAGAAACATGGCTGAAAGAGGGGCAAGTTTGGCAGATCAATATTCTTGGTTACAGGATTTTTAGACAAGATAGAGAGGGGGTAAAAAGGGGGGCTGGGTTGCGGTACTGATTAAAGAAACTATTGCAGCGGTGAGGAGGGATGATATGTTAGAGGGATCATCAAATGAAGCCATATGGGTCGAATTGAAAAATAAGAAAGGGGCGATCACACTGCTGAGTGTGTATTATAGACCCCCAAACAATGGGAGGGACATAGAGGAGCAAATATGTAGGCAAATTGCTGTGAAGTCCAAAAACCATAGGGTAGTAATAGTAGGGGATTTTAACTATCCAAAGATTGATTGGGACAAATATAATGTGAAGGGTATTGAGGTTACGGAATTCTTGAAATGCATTCAAGAGAACTTTTTTAGTCAGTATGTAGCAAGCCCAACATGAGAGGGGGCGGTTTTGGATTTTGTTTTGGGGAATGAAGCTGGACAGATTGAAGGAGTGTTAGTGGGAGAGCACTTGGGTGCCAGTGACCATAATTCAGTCAGATTCAAGTTAGTTATGGATAAGGACAAGGATAGGCCTGGAGTAAAAGTCCCAAATTTTGCTAAGTTAAGGAGTGATTTGGCCACAGTGGACTGGAAGCAGCTACTTGTGGGTAAATCAGTGTTGGAACAGTGGGAGGCATTCAAGGAGGAGATCCGGAAGGCTCAGGCCAAACATGTTTTCTTAAAGAAAAAGGGTGGGAATAATAATTCTAGAGCCCCCTAGATGTCTAGGATCTTACAGGGGTGGATAAAGGAAAAAAAGGGAAGCTTATATCATATACCAATGGCTAAATACTATGAAATCTTTAGAGGAATATAGAAAGTTAAGAGGCAAAATTAAAAAGGATATTAGGAATGCTATAAGAGAGTACGAAAAATTCTTGGCTAGTAAAATTAAGGAAAACCCAAAGATGTTCAATAAATATATTAAGAGTAAGAGGGTAACTAAAGAAAAGGTAGTGCTTATTAGAGACCATGAGGGTAATCTTTGTGTGGAGGCGGAAGATGTTGGTAAGGTTCTTAAGATACTGCTATTGAGGAGGAGTGTGATATTCTGGATGAAATAAATATAGTGACAGAAGTATTGAGGGGTTTAGCAGCTTTGAAAGTAGATAAGTCCCCAGGCCTGGATGAAATACATCCCAGGCTGTTGAGCAAAGTAAAAGAAGAAATAGAAGAGGCCTTGACCATCATCTTCCAGTCCTCTTTGGATCCGGGCATGGTGCCGGAGGATTGGAGGACTGCTAATATGGTACCCTTCTTTAAGAAGGGAGAAAGGGATAGGCCAAGTAATTACAGGCCTGTCAGCCTAACCTCAGTGGTGAGAAAATTATTGAAAAAAATCCTGAAAGACAGGATAAATCTACATTTGGAAAGGCAAGGATTAATTAGTGACAGCACGGATTTGACTAACATGATTTAATTTTTTGAGGAGGTAACCAAGAGGGTCGATGAGGGTAGTGCATACGATGTAGTGTATATGGACTTTAGCAAAGCTTTTGATAAGGTCCCACATGGTAGACTGGTCACAAAGGTTAAAGCCCATGGGATCCAGGGCAAAGTGGCAAGTTGGATCCAAAATTGGCTTAGAGGTAGAAGCAAAGGGTAATGGTTGATGGATGTTTTTGTGACTGGAAAGATGTTTCCAGTGGGGTTCCGCAGGGCTCAGTACTGGGTCCTTTTTGTGGTATATATCAGCAAGTTAGATTTGAATATAGGGAGTATGTTTAAGAAATTTGCAGACAACACTAAAATTGGCTGTGTGGTTGATAATGAAGAGAAAAGTAATGGGCTGCAGGAGGATATCAATCTACTGGTCAGGTGGGCAGAGCAGTGGCAAATGGAATTTAATTCAAAGAAGTGTGAGGTAATGCACTTTAGGAGGGCTAATAAGGAAAGGATATACACATTAAGCGGTAGGCCACTTAATAATGTAGATGAACAGAGGGACCTTGGAGTGCTTATCCACAGATCCCTGAATGTCGCAGGCCAGGTGGATAAGGTGGTGAAGAAGTCATGCGGAATGCTTGTCTTTGTTCGCCAAGGCATAGAATATAAGAGCAGGGAGGTTATGCTTGAATTGTATAATACTTTGGTTAGGCCACAGCTGGAGTACTGTGTGCATTTCTGGTCGTCGTATTATAGAAAGGACGTGATTGCACTAAAGAGGGTGCAGAGAAGATTTACTAGGATGCTTCCTGGAATGGAGAATCTTAGTTATGAGGACAGATTGGATAGGCTGGGTTTGTTCTCATTGAAACATAGGAGGTTGAGAGGAGACCTCATTACGAGGGGTCCATTACGAGGGGGCATAGTTTTAAGGTGGTTGGTGGAAGATTTAGAGAGGATTTGAGGGGGGGGCTTCTTTACGCGGATAGTTGTGGGGATTTGGAACTCACTGCCTGGAAGAGTGATGGGTGCAGAAATCCTCACCACTTTTAAGAGATGTTTGGATGGGCACTTAAAGAGCTGTAGCCTGCAGTGTTACAGATCTAGAGCTGGTAATTGGGATTAGAATGGATAGCCTCTTGTTGACCAGCGCAGATATAATGGTAAGTACTGCAGGGCATTGAATACGACCAGGGTGATGTCATGGACTAGTTTTGATTGCCTGGATGGGTCAGAGAGGAATTTTCCCAGTTTTCTTTATGGGTGTCGCATCTGAATTTGGAGATGTCTCTCAACCGCAAGAGATTCCTCTCCCTCAATGTTCAGCTGGTGTGTGACTATACTCAGCACATCATGCAAGTCAATGCTCAGTGTGCTGGCAGCAATCATGATGCCTTCATTCTGTGGAAGTCCATCTGCAATTGAGCCAGCATGACAAACCACTGCTGGGCGACAAGGGCTATCTACAGACCCTGCTGCGCAACCCAAGCACAGCATGCATAAAATGAAAACCATGCTGCTACACAGAATCAGATAGAGTAGACGACTGCGTCATTAAACAACGCTTCTTCTGCCAAGACCGCTCTGGAGGAACCCTGCAGTGCTGCATGTTCCTGTAATTCTTAGGGCACAAGCCTTACCATCACATATACCGTGAAGAGCTGAGGAGGAGGTAGGGTTGAAGCAACCAATGCAGCCATGTTCTGACTGAGCAGTCTGTGATTGACTCATTCAACTATGGTACCAGGGAACACAACCCCAATTCTCCATTCATCAAAGATCCCACACCTTAAGACTCTCAGCTACTGACCTTCATAGCGGCCTCTTGGCCACAATGCTATAACAAAACAAATATTCCAAACCAAATTTATAAATCAAACCAGCGAATATTACATTCCAAAGTCAACTAATCACCCTTGTGCATTCCCTTAGTGCCTGTCTTCTGTGTGCCTATGCCTGTCCTAGTGCTCCCATGCTGTGCTACCCCAGTAACTGCAATATGGCTCGTGAAAGGCTGCTGATTTTCAGTGGGTGAGACTTCAGATGGCCTTGGAGGACAACCTCAACCAACTAGGGCCTAGAACGCCCGGCTTCGCACTGCACCACCTTGACATGGGCAGCAGCAGTCCAGGCTAAAGCAAGGGCACTGGTGGAGTGGATGGAGTGGGAGCACAAATGTGTCATCCTGAGAGGGGACATCAGGTTTGTGATCCACGGAGCCACCGTCAATCCCCCAGGGCGGCACCTCAGCAATCCTAGTAATCTGTTGAAGGACAGATTGCTAGCCTGCTGTGATACCCTGCAAACCCCTTTCAACACTGGTAACCGCAGCCATGAAGGCAGCTGTCTGTGCTTGCAAGGCAACAAGCTAAGCTTGGATGACTTCAGTCTGAGTTTCCATTGCAGCACTCAGATGTTGGGTGGCGTCTCTTTGTACTGCAATGGAAGTTCAGACATCAGACTCTGTGTCATTGTTAGGTCCACAAGCGAGCTAATGGATTTTCCCATTACTTCCATGCTCGAAAGGATGGGCTGCACGCTCTGCGGAAAGTCCTGTGCAATGTTGGTGCTGGACTCCTTCACGCTCCTTGACATTTCATTCAAGCTTTTTCATTTTGCATACCCATCAGCATTCTTCTGTTGGGCGCCCCATCGAAGTCCTCATCTGAGTCCTGTGCAGAACTCATGTGCAACTTCGCCCTCTGGAGAGCTGGCCCCTGTGCTACCATCCCCTCCTTCCTTATCTGCAGCCCACGTGCCCGGTGACTCACCACTTGCAGATCCCACCTCTACTCTACCCTCTAAAGTACGCTCACTGTCAGTATATGAGTTGGTGGCTGGGAGTGTGAAATCGAGTGATGGTGCTGTGTCTTCAGCAGCACAGCTTTCTTCCTCTTGCAGTTCCTGGTCCTCCAGGTTGGAGTTCTTGACTATCTGAATGGAGAAAGGCGCAAGGGTAGGTTTGCGGGGAGGGGGAAAAAGCAAGAGGTGCTTGCTTACACTATCTGCAGCTTGTAAATCAGAGGAGATTGTGGGATGAGGGGGAAGTGGGATGCGAGAATTAGGATTAGGTATGAGGATATCCTCATCTTGCAGTGTTTCGGCAGTGCTGCTCGCCACGGGCTCAGCGATAGCCGCTCCAATGATCTCCAGCACTGTCTCCTCCATTAGGATAAGGTCATGCAGGTGTGCCTGTCTCCCTGCGGGTAGCCCCTGTTGCCTGCGGTTATGAGCCACCTTGTCTTCTGAGAGAGGGAAGTAAGTACGTGAATGTTGTGCAATGTATTTGGGTGATGTCTCTGTCATGGTTGAATAGCTGGCAGTGTGTACAAGCTGTGAGATGTTGGTGTGAGGCTTGCACCAGTGCTAAGTGTGCGAGGGTGAGGTGAAGCTATGAACATGAGGTATGAGTCGTGATTGATGGAGATTATTGCTAGGTGAGTGAAGGGGCATTGAGCAGTATCTGAGCCTAGTAGCGCAGTTGGTGGCATATGGTGTTTGAAGCTGAATTCACTAACCTTGACCACTCATGTGAAGTCATTGAACTTCTTGCGGCACAGCATCCAGGTTCTTGTGGCTACACTGTTGGCATTGACCACGATGGCCATCTGCTCCCATTGCTGTATTTGCCTGGAGGGCCTCCTGGCCCTATGTGGAAACAGAACTTAACTCCTACTCCACCAAGGCCTCCAGTGCTGCATCCAAGAACCTTGCAGCATGTTTACACTGTACGTTAATGATTTAGATGAGGGGATTAAATGTAGTATCTCCAAATTTGCGGATGACACTAAGTTGGGTGGCAGTGTGAGCTGCGAGGAGGATGCTGTGAGGCTGCAGAGCGACTTGGATAGGTTAGGTGAGTGGGCAAATGCATGGCAGATGAAGTATAATGTGGATAAATGTGAGGTTATCCACTTTGGTGGTAAAAACAGAGAGACAGACTATTATCTGAATGGTGACAGATTAGGAAAAGGGGAGGTGCAAAGAGACCTGGATGTCATGGTACATCAGTCATTGAAGGTTGGCATGCAGGTACAGCAGGCGGTTAAGAAAGCAAATGGCACGTTGGCCTTCATAGCGAGGGGATTTGAGTACAGGGGCAGGGAGGTGTTGCTACAGTTGTACAGGGCCTTGGTGAGGCCACACCTGGAGTATTGTGTACAGTTTTGGTCTCCTAACCTGAGGAAGGACATTCTTGCTATTGAGGGAGTGCAGCGAAGGTTCACCAGACTGATTCCCGGGATGGCGGGACTGACCTATCAAGAAAGACTGGATCAACTGGGCTTGTATTCACTGGAGTTCAGAAGAATGAGAGGGGACCTCATAGAAACATTTAAAATTCTGACGGGGTTAGACAGGTTAGATGCAGGAAGAATGTTCCCAATGTTGGGGAAGTCCAGAACCAGAGGTCACAGTCTAAGGATAAGGGGTAAGCCATTTAGGACCGAGATGCGGAGGAACTTCTTCACCCAGAGAGTGGTGAACCTGTGGAATTCTCTACCACAGAAAGTTGTTGAGGCCAATTCACTAAATATATTCAAAAAGGAGTTAGATGAGGTCCTTACTACTAGGGGGATCAAGGGGTATGGCGAGAAAGCAGGAATGGGGTACTGAAGTTGAATGTTCAGCCATGAACTCATTGAATGGCGGTGCAGGCTAGAAGGGCCGAATGGCCTACTCCTGCACCTATTTTCTATGTTTCTATGTTTCTATGTTTCTATGCCATCTCCCCTGTTTGCCATTGTACTTCTTCCTGCTCAGACTCTGTTCCCCAGCCAGTTGAATCACCTGCTGTAGCCAGAATGCATCTTCCCTTCAAGAGGTGTTGGCTGGTTTTAAAAAGTGTAGGCTAGCTTTAAATGGTGCTAGCCTCGCATGCACTTGGATCCCTTGCTGAGTGTGCAGCATCTCAGCAGCGTGTTCAGCGCTGGACTGCACGCAACAATCCTTCTAATTAGCAGGTAGCACGAAGTTTGCATGCTGGCCGCATTACTTTGAACGGGCGCGGGTTGATCCCGCATTGCGATCCCTGCGCCCCTTTTCGGGGTCAAACATATTTTTACCCCAATGAGTCCTCTGAAAGGCAGAAACTTCGCAGCACAGCACTCCCTCAGTCTTGAACTGGAGTGTCTGCCGAGATTATGTGCTGAAGTATCTAGAATGGGACTTGAACCTTTCTGATTCAGATGAAAGCGTGTTACCACTGAGCCAAGGATGACACCTTGGTATAAATATAAATTAATATTTCTTCTGTTGAAGTATATCATTAACTATTTGATTCATATGAAAAATAAAGTTTTTTTTTTAGAAAGTATGCAATAAGAAGCAGTGGAACATGAATAATCCATCCTCATAACTCCCAAAGAATGAAATTGAGTGGGATATAAATCGTATCATAAGTATATTCATCACCTATTCTGTATATGCTACATTTTAGTTAAGTCATTAAATTAATAAAAGTTAGAGCGCATAAAATGTACTAGAACATAATTATTTATTTTTTCTTTCCATTAAAATGCTTCCAATAAAAATGCTCCTAATAAAAATGCTCCTTCATGTATTTAATGTGGTAACCTGGTGCAGATTTATTAATACAGCTGAAAATGGGTTCATCAGCAAAAAACACATTTTTAATAAGGTGTCCAGTCCTCCACCTGTGAGTAACTTGATTTAAAATCACTGAAAATAATTTTTTAAAAAAAACTATACCGAACCGTTTAATAGTTTCATTGGTGTACACTGATCAATGTCTTAGTAAAATAAATATTTTTTTGAGATTTAAAAAAAATGTGCCTACTAATGCCTGTATGCCTAAGAAAATTAGTGCAATTTGAAGAGCCTTCCCGAACCAGCACAATTGACAGAGTCTCACTATTTGGACAGGTGGCTTGGCCAATTTTGTGGGCAGGGCCTGATTCAGTTAATTGAACCTTGAACCAGCGTAAAATATGAATGTAAGTTTGGGGCTTAACTCACTTACTTTTAAAATTCCCCAATCCTTTGCGCTGGTTCCACCCGATTCCACTCAAATTGCACTGATGTAACGAGGAGAAGCAAACGGAAACTCTAGCCCGCTGTAATTTCAAATAAGAAACAGGAACAGGAGGAGGCTGTTTGGCCCTTCGAGCCTGTTCTGCCGTTCAGTAAGAGCATGGCTGATCTTCTAACCCAACTTCACCCTCTCGTACTATCCCCATATTCCTTGGTAAAATGTGTCAAAATTTTCATGAACACCCAGTGACATTCTGTAAATAATCTGAATCGTACAATGACACCACTATATGGTTTAGGAGTGGCAGTGCTTGTATGTACTCCCAGTACAAGGATTCTTCTCACCTATAAAATGTAAAGAATTGAAGTTAAGTCCCCAGGGCTGATAGTGCAGTTGGGAGGAGGCACGGCCCCATTGAACGTTGCTTGTATGGAGCATGACTGGGAAATCATGGGCTAAGAGTGCCTGAATTTCCATCCTTTATTTCAAATGGACAGAAAATCAGGCCCTGCTTGCCCGTTACTAGCCAGCCAACAATGCTTGAAAGCACTTTTCTGCACCAGGTCAGGCAACCACCCCTTCCTATCTTACTGGAGATATTGGCCCGAGATTTGTGGTCCTGTTGATGGAGTATGCTCAACGAATGCCGTTGTAAGCCTTTTGAAAGGCCATGGATGCACAAATACCTGGAACTTGCGATCTGTTTCGCCTTGACAGATCTACCGCACCGACTGAGAATTCACTTTCGCTGACGTAAAGTTGGGCTATTTACCCAACTATTGCCCAGCAAATGCCCACAAAACCCTTATGCTTGGTAAAAGTAGGCAAAGGGCCTCCTTTCACCAACATAAGGGTTAATATAAATCTTAAAAAAAAACATTTAAAATGAAAAATGATGCACAAACACAAAATTAGTTGATGCAAATTTTGGCCCGAATTAAAATGTTTAAAATTATTTTTCAAAACATTAAATTTTTTATTGTATTTGCGTTATTGAAGGGACTTTTAATTAAATTTGAAAATGAGAATATTTATTTTTATTGCAGTTGTCTACATTTTTATTTATTTCACACGCAAGGCCCAAAGTTTCCATAGCTATGGAGCCAAGAGATAAGTTCGTTGAATTTTCGCGGGTCGGAGGCGTATGCTAGAGGTACGCCTCCAAACGCAATTTCCAGGCCATTGCTTTTATCAATAATTTTCTCTACCACAGAGACACACTATCTGCTGTGAAGGCATTCTCCTGGGTGTTGTCTCATACTGTGCTATTCTCTACAGACATACATAGCACAGGTTATAGGTATATCTGAGAGTGGTTTCACAATGCAAGCTGGAAATTAACCCCTGGGACCAGTTTGGACACTGACCCAGAGGTGGTTGTGTTGGGAAAGTTAGTAGTAACTGAATACACAGCAGTATCACCTCAGATGACTCTCCCCAGAACAGTGATTAAGTGCGAGTTTCCATGCATTTTATTTATAGAATTGCACCTGAAAACGCAGGTAACCTATGTCATCAGAGCAGCTCCCTGGTACAAGAAGAGATCTTAATTTGTAAACATAATGTCATGTATGTAACCACAATGTAACACCACTGTATTACTGTATACACTCAAACTAGATGCACACCTTGACCACAAGGGGTGAACTTGTGGGAGACACTCCTTACCTGATCACTCAGGTATAAAAAGGGAGGTCCCACGCAGGATCATCGTCTTTGGAGTCCTGTGAATAAAGAGTTCAGGTCACAGAGTGACCTTGTTCCCAGAAGGTGCCTCATGTGGTTTCATACTGTGGAGTAAGGACTTTACATTGGTGACGAGAAACGGGAATTCACGACCCAAGAGAATGGCCATTGGTAGCACAAAGGAACGGTACTGTGTTGGGGAAGACTGGGATGATTTTGTCGAGAGGCTTCAGCAAAGCTTCATTACGAAAGAATGGCTGGGGTTACAGCGGCCGACAAGCGAAGGGCTCATCTCTTGACCAGCTGCGGACCAAAAACTTACGCACTCATGAAGGACATACTAGCACCTGAAAAGCCGGCGGACAATACCTTTGAGGAACTTAGCAAATTGATCGGGGAGCACCTCAAACCGGCGAGTACATATGGCCCGACACAGATTCTACACCCACCGACGTCATGAAGGACAGAGCATACCGGACTTTGTAGCGGACCTCCGGTGCTTGGCCAGCCTCTGTAAGTTTACAGACGCCTGCAGGGGGGAGATGCTAAGGGACTTCGTTATTAAGGGCATCGTTCATGCGGGAATTTTCTGGAAATTAATTGAGACCAAGGATTTGACCTTGGAAGCGGCGGCGTTGATGGCTCAAACTTTCATGGGAGGGAGGAAGAGACGAAAATAATATACGAGCGCAATTCTGCCTCTAACGCGACGATGGATCAGGGAGTCAGCATCATTAATGCGACTCAGAGCCCCGCAGGCAGGCAGGGGCAGTCCGAAGCAATAGACCCCAGAGCAGGACTTCAACAGAGACAATGGCAGGCTGAACGGATATTCGTGCCATTACAGTGAACAATGCGGCCCGGGATGGGGCCATTGACACCCACTAACAGGGTACTTAAGAGCAGTCAAAGTGACAGGCAGCGCGGAATGCCTGGCCACAGCCCTGTTGTTCCCAACAATGGATACTTTAACGTGCTGGAGGTGTCGGCGAAAACACTCAGCTAGATCTTGCAGATTTCAACAGTTTGTCTGCAGGAACTGCAATCTCAGTGGCCACTTAGCTCGAATGTGCAGGAAGCCTGCAACCAGACTAATATATGAGGCGGATGGACCAGAAGAGGGTTCTTTGAGGCAGGATGGCGTTTGGGGCAAATCGATGGACACCGAGGTTCAGCGGGTCCATGTGGCGAATATTCACAGTTCATACACCAAAACGCCACCAATGACGATGAGGGTTTTATTAAACGGTATCCCTGTACGCATGGAGCTGGACACTGGGGCCAGCCAGTCACTCATGGGTGTTCAGCAATTTGAGAAGCTATGGCCACTTAAAGCCAGTAGACCCAAATTAGTACGTGTTGACACACAATTACGGATTTACACGAAAGAAATCATTCCGGTGCTAGGCAGTGCAATGTTGGCTGTCACACACAATGGGTTAGTGAATCGGCTGTTGCTTTGGATTGTCCCGGGCAATGGTCCTGCACTGTTGGGGAGGAGCTGGTTAGCTGAGATGAACTGGAAATGGGGGGATGTTCACGCAATGTGGAACGAAGTCTGTATCACAAGTCCTACAACAATTCAATTCACTATTCCAACCTGGCATCGGGATTTTCAAAGGCACTAAAGTAGTGATACACATCACCCCGGACGCCAGGCCAGTGCACCACAAAGCCAGAGCAGTGCCGTATGTGATGCGGGAAAAGATTGAGAGCAAACTGGGCCGGCTGTTGAGAGAGGGCATCATCTCACCTGTCGAATTCAGCGACTGGGCGAGCCCCATCATTCCCATACTAAAAGCGGATGGCTCTGTCAGGATCTACAAGGCGACTACAAGGCCACCATCAATCGGGTGTCCCTACCAGAGCAATACCCGCTCCCAAGAGCGGAGGACCTTTTCGCCACCCTGGCAGGTGCCAAGCTGTTCACCAAGTTGGACCTCACTTCAGCCTAAATGACCCAGGAACTGACTGACGAATCTAAACTACTGACCACCATCATCACGCAAAAGGGACTGTTCGTTTATAACAGGTGCCTGTTTGGCATTCGATCAGCGGCCGCGATTTTTCAACGAAACATGGAAAGCCTGCTTAAATCCATTCCTGGAACGATCGTATTCCAGGACGACATCCTCATCACGGGTCGAGACACCGAGGAACACCTCCACAACCTGGAGGAGGTGCTACGCCGACTGGACTGGGTAGGCCTGCGACTCAAAAAGTCTAAATGTTTGTTCTTAGCTCCTGAGGTTGAGTTTCTGGGCAGGAGGGTTGTTGCAGATGGGATTCGGCCCACCGAATCCAAAACAGAGGCGATTCGACGAGCACCCAGGCCCTGCAACACATCGGAGATGCATACATTCCTGGGACTGTTGAACTATTTCGGAAACTTTCTGCCAAACTTGAGCACGTTGTTGGAGCCGCTGCACGTGCTCCTGCGTAAGGGTTGCGATTGGTTTTGCGGCGGACTGGGAAACGGGTTTTGGATCGGGCGCGAAAACTACTTTGTTCAAACAAGTTTTTGACCTGTATGACCCCTGTAAACACTTGGTTCTGACATATAATGCATCGTCCTATGGGGTTGGGTGCATGTTGCAGCAGGACAATGCTGAGGGTCAACTGCAACATGTGGCATATGCCTCCAGGTCACGCTCTCAAGCAGAACGGGGATATAGGATGATTGAGAAGGAAGCGCTTGCAAGTGTCTACGGTGTAAAAAAAATGCATCAGTACCTATTTGGTAGGAAGTTTGAATTAGAGATGGACCACAAGCCATTAACATCCCTATTGTCAGACAGCAAGGCTGTCAATGTCAACGCATCAGCTCGCATACAACGATGGGCTCTCACGCTGGCTGCTTATGACTACTCCATCCGGCACCGGCCCGGCACTGAAAATTGCGCTGACATGCTCAGTAGGCTTCCACTGGCCACCACTGAGGGGGCAGCGGAGCAAAGCACCGAGATGGTCATGGCTGTCGATGCCTTTGACAGCGCAGGCTCCCCCATCACAGCCCGCCAGATCAAAATCTGGAAAAACAGAGATCCCCTCCGATCCCTGATTAAGAAATGTGTCCTGACTGGGGATTGGGCGCCCGCACACGGAGCATGCCCTGAGGAGGTCATACCGTTCCACAGACAGATGGATGAACTCTCTATCCAAGCCGACTGCCTACTATGGTGCAGCTATGCCCCAGAAGGGCAGGAAGACCTTCATCAGGGAACTCCACAGCGAGCACCCAGGCATTGTGCTGATGAAGGCCATTGCCCGGTCACACGTTTGGTGGCTACATTTGGTGGCCTGGAATTGATTCAGACCTGAAACACTGTTCGCAGGTGTACGACGTGTGCCCAGCTGGGCAATGCCCCCAGGGAGGCCCCGCTCAGCCCGTGGACCTGGCCCACCAGGCCATGGTCACGCATTCATGTTGACTACACGGGCCCGTTCATGGGTAAGATGTCCCTTATTGTGGTAGATGCGTACTCGAAATGGATCGAGTGCATTATTCTGAATTCATGCACGTCATCCACCACCGCGTAAATGCGATCGTTGCAACCCACGGCTTGCCGGACATCTTGGTTAGTGATAATGGCCCATGTTTCACAAGCTACGAATTCCGAGAGTTTATGTCAGGCAATGGCATCAACCATGTCAGGACTGCGCCGTTCAAGCCGGCCTCCAATGGCCAGGCGGAACGTGCGATCCAAATCATTAAGCAAGGTATGCTCAGCAATCAAGGGCCCTCCCTACAATGCCGCCTATCGCGCCTCCTACTGGCCTATAGATCCCGACCGCACTCGCTCACAGGGGTTCCGCCCGCAGAGCTACTAATGAAATGGACACTCAAAACTCGGTTGTCCCTCATTCACCCAGTCCTGACCGACATAGTTGAGGGCAAGCGCAAGTCACAAAACGAGTACCATGATCGTAATGCAAGGAGGAGATGTATAGAAATAAATTATCCTGTATTCGTCCTCAATCACGCCATAGGGCCCAAATGGCTTGAGAGCTCTGTAATTGACAAAGAGGGGAATAGGGTCATCATGGTAAAACTCAACAATGGTCAGATATGCCATAAGCATCTGGACCAAGTTTTAAAAAAAAGGTTCAGCAATGACATGGAGGAACCTGAAGAAGACCATGAGATGGAGCTCACAACATCGCCAGTGAACGAGCAACAAGAGCAATCAGAAGAATGCAGAGTCCCTGCGGTCAGCCCGGACAGGCCGGAATCACCACAGGTGACAGACACTCATGTCAGTGTCCAAAAACCAGAGCCCCAACTGCGGCGCTCCACGAGGGACCGTTGACCACTTGAAAGACTAAACCTATGATTCCAATAAGACTTTGTGGGGGGAGGTGATGTCATGTATGTAACCACAATGTAATACCACTGTATTACTGTATACACTCAAACTAGATGCACACCTTGACCACAAGGGGTGAACTTGTGGGAGACACTCCTTACCTGATCACTCAGGTATAAAAAGGGTGGTCCCACACAGGGTCATCATCTTTGGAGTCCTGTGAATAAAGAGTTCAGGTCACAGAGTGACCTTGTCCCCAGAAGGTGCCTCATGTGGTTTCATACTGTGGAGTAAGGACTTTACACATAGAAACATAGAAAATAGGCCATTCGGTCCTTCAAGCCTGCACCACCATTCAATATGATCATGGCTGATCATGCAACTTCAGTACCCCATTCCTGCTTTCTCTCCATACTCCTTGATCCCTTTAGCCGTAAGGGTCACATCTAACTCCATTTTGAATATATCTAATAAACTGGCCTCAACAACTTTCTGTGGTGGAGAATTACACAGGTTCACATTTCTCTGAGTGAAGAAGTTTCTCCTCATCTCGGTCCTAAATGGGTTACCCCTTATCCTTAGACTGTGACCCCTGGTTCTGGACTTCCCCAACATAGGGAACATTCTTCCTGCATCTAACCCGTCCAATCCAGTCAGAATTTTATATGTTTCTATGAGATCCCCTCTCATTCATCTAAATTCCAGTGAATATAAGCCTAGTCGATCCAGTCTTTCTTCGTATGTCATCCTCGGAATCAGTCTGGTGAACCTTTGCTGCACTCCCTCAATAGCAAGAATGTCCTTCCTCAGATTAGGAGACCAAAACTGTACACAATTTTCAAGGTGTGGCCTCACCAAGGCCCTGTACAACTGCAGTAAGACCTCCCTGCTCCTGTACGCAAATCCTTTCGCTATGAAGGCCAACATGCCATTTGCCTTCTTCACCGCCTGCATGCCAACTTTCAATGACTGATGTACCATGACACCCAAGTCTCGTTGCACCTCCCGTTTTCCTAATCTGCCACCATTCAGATAATATTCTACCTTCCTGTTTTTGCCTTTAGCCATAGGTCTCTGTGGGAGGGAATTTCATTGATAAGAACAGTAAAATGTCATAGATTGGAGGGAATCCTTTGTACTGAATGCTTTGTACAACCTCCTTTCCTTTGCTGAGCTCTAGGTTTACATCTCTAATACTGACTATCATTAATTGGGTATACAGTTACCTCATTTATAGAATAACGGATATTACGAGGACCTCTACGAGAGTTCCTTTGTATAATCTATAAGTTTCTTGGAATCAGACATTCTATAAAAGGTTTTGCTTGAGTTGCGGGACTAATGCTGTGAGACCTCTGAGCCTATAATCTGCTTCCTTTTCTGCCCAGCTCGTGTTTTTTTTCATCTCTCTTCAACAATCATTTGGCTGTCATGTTCTGTCGGTGCTGAATAATGTGGATGTGAAAAATTGATGAAGAATGCAAAATAAAAGAGGTTTATCCTCAGAAAATCTTTCTTACAGCTTTAAACTACCTTTATGGAGAGTGTTTACTTTGTATTTGTGGGCTATGGGTGTTTGTTGGTTCCACTGAGCCATCACTGATACATTTTCATTAACAAACCGTTGAAAAAGGAAGAATTTCATTTTTTAGTACATTTCTCATTCCTCAAGTGTGTTGAATGCAAATTGTTATTCCTGAGTTTAAATTAATTTCTCCCTTGGTCCGTCAATGCCTCGATTTAAAAGCTTCCATCTTTGTTTTCAAATCCGTCCATGGCGTCATCCCTTCCTATCTCTGTAACCTCCTCCAGCCCTACAAACCTCCGAGATCTCTGCACTCCTCCAATTCTGTCCTCTTCCGCATCCCCGATTTTAATTACTCTACCATTGGCAGCCATGCCTTCAGCTGCCTAGGCTCTAAGCTCTTGAATTCCCTCTCTCAACTCTCTCTTCCTTTAAGACACTCGTTAAAACCTACCTGTTTGACCAAACTTTTGGTCACCTGTCCTAATATCTCCTTAGCTCGGTGTAAAATTTTGTTTGCTAACATTCCTGTGAAGCGCCTTAGAATATCTTACTACGTTAAAGGCACTATATACATGCAAGTTGTTGTTGTTTTGCGATTTGACATTGTTTCATATGACATTCTCATGTATTCATTTCCTACTTCTTGCTGCACTCATACCAGCAAATTTGCTCAAAATGAAGAGGGATTTGATTTAAACTTAGTTACGTTGCATAAAAAGCGTTGAGTAGTGATTTACACCAAACAAATAACATAATACAGCCATCATATTCTTTAATGTGCTGCACTCATGATATATATTATTTTGTGTGAGCTCTTGTGCTCTCATTTTTGTGGGTAAATCTTCTTGCCCTCTTTCTCTCTCTCTCTCTTGTTTTTTTCTCACATATCCCTGTCTTTCTATTGGTCTCTATCGCACTGTTTCTTTCTCTTGTGCTATGTGCCTGTTGAAGAAAAAATATAATACATAAAAACATTTCATGATATCACCTACACTTTCGCTAAAATTGCTGATTATGTATCGTAACTTATAGCTAACCTAATTAGCACATAAGATCCCATACAGTTATAAAAATGGCTGAATAGTGAGAAGATTCAGGAAATGAAGTAACTATTAAAATGTTCACGACTAAGGTAATGTGCTATTACTATTCAAGACCGTAATTAGTGCCTCGCAATATTTTCAAAGGAGTTACATTTCTGATCATCAGCTGTGAATTTACATAATACTTTCACAAATAACACGTAGCCACACGGACAAGATAAAGTAGGATGCAAAAACATGGAGTTAATTTAAGAAAGGTAATCAACAGAGCACAATCTGCAAGCGAACATCACTTGTCAGTCTGGTACCATGTTTCCCCTGTGCATCCAATTAAAAATAATGTGATCATTTATCTTAGTATTCACGGTGTTCCTCTTGTCTTATTGTTGCAAAATATATTCTTCTGGACTCAATTCATTTTGCTTGAATTTTCAGCTGATGAAGAGAAATAAAAAGGATGACTCCTTACTGGTTGAGCATGCATGTTCCATACTCGGCCTACGTAATTTATCTTGCTGAAGGATTGGTCTCGCTTCACAATCTAATGCTCCTTGCATCCCTCTCTCAAAACATAAACATACCATTGTACTGTGTTACCTTTTAGAAGGTAGCAGACAGAACAGGGATATAATTCATTTCCCTTAAACTGTAAGCCTGAAGGACAAATTGTTCTGTGATATGAATAGAATTTTAATATTACGACCCTTTGTTGAGTTTCCAGCTGTGAAGCAGAGGGAACTTTACCTATGCTCGGTTCTGTTCCTGTCTCGACCTAGATTTAAGGAGCAACCAAATTGTACCTGACCTTGAAGTAGTAAGGCCACAAATATTTGTGGCCTTAGGTTCAGTCTTGTCAAATCAGACACAATGATACATGTATATTTTTTAAAATCCATTTAGTCCTTATTTATGACCGACTTCAAATACCAACAAAGCTGTAATATGACCATAGCAGTACTCTAGACATCTCCTTTTTGAACATGTCCCAAGGTTTGTTCACTGTACCATCTGCTAATTTTTATTTCTGATTTAACTTGGAAGTAAAGGTTTGAACTATCTTTCGGCCATTTTGGAATGTTCTGTTTTTTTACAGTGCTGGCAGGTTTTTATACCATTTTATAACATTGCTTTTCTAATATTTGACAAATCTAATCTATATGAGCCAATATAGGGTGAACATCAGACAGGTTGTGAATATTGTATGTGAAATATTCACTACCTTAAAAAAGCATGATTTGCAAACACTTCAAAATAACTGGAGGAAAGCCTTGTTAATGATCTGCTGGGGATGAAAGCGGCATAACCAGTAATAAGTGTCTTATTTTCTAATGGTACAAAATAGACCGAATAAAACACTACCCTAATGCAGCAAGCCCAGTACACGACCCTGGAGAAAGCCGAATAAGTATGAGGCCCATTATTCAGACCATTCATCTATAATCTGTTAAACTGTGCAAAGAAAATTAAATAAACTGGTTCCTGCCTTCTGTTCCATTGAATCCTCGAGAATCCAGGATCCCTGCTCTTTTTGATATATATTAATGACCTGGATTGTTTATAAAGGGCATAATTTCAAAGTTTGCAGATGAGGCAGACATCGGCAGACTGGTAAAATGTGCAGACACATGGCAGATGAAATTTAACACAGAGAAGTGTGAAGTGATACATTTTTGTTAGGAAAATGGGGAGAAGCAATATTAACTAAATAGTACAATTTTAAAGGGGTGCGGTAACAGAGAGACCTGGGGTGTATGTACACAAATCTTTGAAGGTGGCAGGACAAGTTGAAAAGGCTGTTAAAAAAGCATACAGAATCCTTGGCTTTATTAATAAAGCAATAAAGTACAAAGCAAGGAAGTTATGCTAAACCTTTATAAATCACTGATCAGGCCTCAGCTGAAGAATTGGGCTGGATTTTACCAACCTTGGCTGGTCCGTGAGGGGTCACGTCAGTGGCAGGTCCTGACTCTGCTGCGGGCTCCAGCCAGCTGTCCAAAATGATTTTCCCCAGGTTGGCCTTGTTAAGCTCATCCAGCGTGTTTCCCGGCCAATTGAAGGAAGCGGGTCTGATGACGTAATTTGATGATGCATTATCAGCCAGTTTCCTTAAAGGGACCATGCCCAAATTTAATTTGACAGTTGTACTGTCAGTGTTCTGCAGCACTGAGGTGCTGCAAACACTGACGAGCACTGCACAGAGGTGCACGGTTGCACCCAGGTTC
Organism: Pristiophorus japonicus; assembly: GCF_044704955.1. NCBI lineage: Eukaryota > Metazoa > Chordata > Chondrichthyes > Pristiophoridae > Pristiophorus > Pristiophorus japonicus. Next base: position 52,185,217 of record NC_091980.1, on the reverse strand, counting down.
TCCCATGACTCCCTCCATATGCTTATGCCACAGCACGCAGGGAGGTTCTCTTCCCTTCCAATGGGCTGAAGAGATCGCCCCAGGACCAACGCAGCCTGGTTGCACATTGCACAGGAGGGTACATGTAGGGATGTCGTCAGGAGGACCAGGCTGCAGTGGCGTAAACCCTTCAATGATCTCAGTCGATCACAAAACATTACTGCAAAGCCACAGTCAACCTCATCCTGCTGTGTCACTCATCACATTCCTCATCACTCTGGCTTTATTAATAAAGCCAAGGATTCAACGGTGAGAGAGGTTGTTGCAATGAGGGTAGGCACTTGGGTTTTGTGCAATGTTCATGTAAAGTTTCTGTTAATGTGGTGTCAAACATTGAAACCTTTATTTTCAACTCTTTGCGTTCTTGGACGTGATTAGTGATTTGCGGTGAATGATGAGACATAAGCATTCCTCTGCAATGGTGATGAGTGCAAAAGGAATGGCTTGGGCATTGTAGGGATGCTTTATGGTGTTTGATGTGGGGTGATTCCAACCTGGCGCATCATGTGGCAGCCAGGGTCTACAGCATCAAGTGAAGTCAATCTCGCTATGGTGAGGCCATCCTTGGCATCCCGGGCAGCCCTCTGTCCTGTGCAGCTTCAATTGATTGTGGAGAATTGTTGTTGGTGCTGCTGGAGTGTCTGGTGCTGCTGATATTGGGGCTGATCGTGGTGGGATTCTGAGGACCAAGGTGAGATAGTTTCAAGGGCACCGAGGCTGATGTAATAGGTGGTAGGTGAACTTGAGAAGACAGAGCGATCTGTCAGTGGTGAGAGTTGTTCCAATTAGGTGACACTGGATAGAGAGTTTACTCGAAACACTTGCAATTTGCATAAAGCTCAATCTGTCTTCCAAATGCAGTAAGCAACAGCTTCTGAGTTTGGAAAGTGAATAGCTGTGAGGTGGGAGCTTTTATAGCACAATTGAAGCTATCAAGTAATGAGATGCTTCCAACTCCCAACCTACTTACCTGACGTGACCTTTGAGCAAAGAAGACACTTCGGAAGGATGTCAAGGCCTTGGACAGAGTGCAGAGGAGATTTACTGGAGTGGTACCAGGGATGAGGGACATCAATTATGTGGAGAGACTGAAGAAGCTGGGCTTGTTCTCCTTAGAGCAGAGATACTTAAGCACAGATTTTATAGAGGTGTTGAAAATCATGAATGGGTTTGATAGAGTAAATAAAGTGAAACTGTTTCCAGTGGCAGAACGGTCGGTAACCAGAGGACACAGAGTTAAGATGATATGCAAAAAAGCCAGTGGTGACATGAGGAAACATTTTTTTACACTGGAATGTATCTGGATGTACTGCATGAAAGGGTGGTGCAAGCAGATTCAATAGCGACATTCAAAAGAGAATTGAATCAGTTCTTGAAGGGAAAAGAATTACAGAGGTACAAGGAAAGAGCAGGGGGAGTGGGATTCATTGGATTGCTCTACCAATGGCCTCCTTCTGTGCTGTATAATTCTACGATTCTGTGATTCTCTGAAATGGTTATGCTTAATCGGGGCACATGGGGCCTTTTCTGGATCAGAAAATATGTATTTCACAAATTGTACATTGACTTTATATGATAAACTAAAGGCAGACAAGGGCTAGTATTGCAAAAATCATTATTTTAAAGGAAGATGAAACATTGTTTGCAATTCCTCAGTAAGATTCTGATAAATGAAAATTAAAAATTGAATATACTTTGCAAAAAATGCTAATGGGGCCTCTGAAGATTTATATTCTCATTCTATTGCATCAAAACAAATTATAATTACATTTAATTGTTCCCATATATGTACATAATAAATGTATTGCTTGTAATTTTTTGAACTCTTCGCTTCAAAAAGCAACAGTCATTAACTAAATTGGATGGTTTTATTCTGTGCAGACTGTGTAATTACAGGACCGTTCTCACTTCCTCTGAATTTTTCTCGAGATGCATGCATTTTCTGCAGAAATCAAAATGTTGAACAAATGATGGTTCTACATAATAGCAAAAGTGTGCACATTTTAGTTAAGGATCCACATTTAACAAATTTTGCAGGGGGTTTTGATTATATGCAATCTTAAGCAACCTGCACATGCAGTAAAAACCATACAGCTTTAATTGTAAAATAAAAGTGACGCGCATTGCACAAGGATTAGGAAGGGAAAAAATCAGTTAAGGTGTCTGCTCATTTTCATTAATTACCAAACCCTTCTGGAAGAAATTCTATTGTTTGGTGAAATGATCAAGATTATCTGTGATGCCCTCCACGGCAAAATAGGCTACTGAGACTGTTTGTTCTCACATATCAAGAGTGGCCACTTGGAGGATGTACCAGGGGGTACCCAGTATTACAACAAGCAATCAGCATCATCATGAGAAGTGGATCGAAAGGCAGAGAATTGGCAGAACTAGAGGAAGGAGATACACAGCCCGTCTGACTCTTAGCCCTCCCCAAATAAAATTAAATGTACTTTTTTTTTGTATATGACAACTGAGCTCCTTTTGGTTATTTGCATAGTCACTTTTATTTTGAACATTTAGGAACTGTCAATTTTTTTAAATTCTCATCAGGAATTCAAGTTTTGATTTTCAGGAATATCTAAAAAAATTAACTACTTATCTTCATGGCAAGTAGTTGATAAACAAACTTAAAAATGGTTTGCAGCAGATATCTAGTATGAGACTTTTTGGCACCTCATTTGTACTGATGCTTCGAATTTCTTCTGGTCCCACTGCACTGCCTTGGGAATGGCAGGGTGGGACTTCTGCACAGATGCCCCCACTACTACCAATGGAAAAGTGATACCCACCTTACATGGGTGGGCAGGAATCTTGCTGTGGCACTCTGCTGCAATGCTGGTTGGACACCGTGGGATGAAGGTATTAAAAAATCATTAAAAATGCCGCTAGGTTTTAAATTTGGTAGTTTCCATACTACAATTGTACACTGTCAAAAAACCAGCCATTAAATCGCCAACAACAAATTTCATTTATATTGTGCCTTTAATATAGTGCCAGTAATGGTGACCATAAAACTATCGGATTGTTGTAAAAACCCATCTGGTTCATAAATGTCCTTTAGGGAAGGAAATCTGCCATCCTTACCTGGTCTGGTCTATATGTGACTCCAGACCCACAGCAGTGTGGTTAACTCATAACTGTCGTTTGAAATGGCCCAGCAAGCCACTCAATTGTAAAAAAAACGCTACGAAAAACAATAATAAGAATAAAACCGGATGAACCACCCAGCATTGACCTCGGCATTGGTTATAGACATGACAATGGCACACCCAGCCCAGTCAACCCTGCAAAGTCCTCCCCACCAACATCTGGGGACTTGTGCCACAATTGGGAGAGTTGTCCCACAGACTGGTCAAGCAACAGCCTGACATAGCCATACTCATAAAATCATACCTTTCAACCAATGTGCCAAACTGCTCCATCATCATCCCTGGGTATGTCCTGTTCCACCGGCAGGACAGACCCACCAGGGGCAGCGGTACAGTAGTATACAGTCGGGAGGCAGTGGCCCTGGGAGTCCTCAACATTGACTCCGGACCCCGTGAAATCTCATGGTTTCAGGTCAAGCATGGGCAAGGAGCCCTCCTGCTGATTACCACCTACCGCCCTCCCACAGCTGATGAATCAGTATTCCTCGATGCTAAACATCACTTGTAAGAAGCACTTAGAGTAGCAAGGACACAGAATGTACTCTGGGTGGGGGATTTCAATGTCCATCACTAAAAGTGGCTCGGTAGCACTACCACTGACCAAGCTGGCTGAGTCTTGAAGGACATAGCTGCCGACTGGGTCTCCGGCAGGTGGTGAGAAAATCAACACGAGGGAAAAACCTACTTGATCTCATCCTCACCAATCTACCTGTCGCAGATGCATCTGTCCATGACAGCATTGGTAGCAGTGACCACCGCACAGTCATTGTGGAGACGAAGTCCCATATTCACACTGAGGACACCCTCCAACGTGTTCTGTGGCACTACCACTGAGCTAAATGAGATAGATTCAGAACAGACCTAGCAGCTCAAAATTGGGCATCCAGGAGGCTATCAGCAGCACCAGTATTGTATTCCACCACAATCTGTAACCCAGCATATCACTCACTCTACCATTACCATCAAGCCAGGGAACGCAGCCTGGTTCAATAAGGAATGTAGAAGAGCATGCCAGGAGCAGCACCAGGCGTACCTAAAAATTAGGTGCCAACCTGGGGAAGCTGCAACACAGGACTATATGCAAACCAGAAAGCGGAGGTGCTAAGCAATCCCACAATCAATGGATCAGATCATGCCAAATCCAGTCGTGAATGGTGGTGGACCATTAAATAACTAACGAGAGGAGGAGTCTCCATGAATATCCCCATCCTCAATGATGGCAGATCCCAGCACGTAAGTACAAAAGACAAGGCTGAAGTGTTTGCAACCATCTTCAGCCAGACATTCTGAATGAATGATAGATATCGGCCTCATCCTGAGGACCCCGCCATCACAGAAGCCAGTCTTTAGCCAATTCAACTCACTCCACATTGTTATGTATTTAGCCCCTTGTAACCTGCATCACACCTGTCCACCAGAGAGCCCAGCTGTTGAAGTCCTAAAGGATCCCAGCATCCCTTGGGAGCACAGTATATAAGCAGGTCACCCATGAGGTACCTGCACTCTGGAACCTTAATAAAGGAGCTAAACTCACACTTGTTCATTACACACAGTACTCAGTCTGACCATTTATTATGAGTGCAACAATTGGCGGCGAGGTAACGAACAACCGCGTGAAACTGCAAAGAACAGTCGGCATCCTGGAGAAGTTCTCAGAGGGGGACGATTGGGAAGCCTTCGTGGAGAGACTCGACCAATACTTCATGGCCAACGAGCTGGAATGCGACCAAACAAAGGGCGATCCTCCTAACTTTCTGTGGGGCAACAACCTATGGCCTCATGAAGAATCTCCTGGCCATGGCAAAACCAACAGAGAAATCTTACGAAGAACTGTGTACGTCGGTCCGGGAGCACGTAAATCCTAAGGAAAGCGTTTTGATGGCGAAATATCAGTTCTACACGTGTCAACAATCGGAAGGCCAGGGAGTGGCGAGCTACGTCGCCGAATTAAGGCGCCTTGCAGGACATTGTGAGTTTGAGGGATTCCTAGAACAAATGCTCAGAGACGTTTTGGTACTGGGCATTGGACATGAGACAATCCTTTGCAAATTGTTGACTGTAGAAACTCCGAATCTGAGTAAAGCCATAACGATAGCCCAGGTATTTATGTCCACCAGCGACAACACCAAGCAGATTTCGCCGAACAAAGAAGTTTCGGCCAGTACTGTGCATAAAGTAACGTCGGTTTTGAGCAGAAATGTACAAGGCAGAATGTACACGCTGGCTGCTGTGGCCCGACCTCAATTGATCCAGAGTCCGCCATCATCTGTTAATGCAAGGCTGTTAACACCCTGTTGGCGCTGCGGGGGTGATCATCGGCCCCATCAATGCCGCTTTAAGCACTTTGCATGCAATGGCTGCAGAACAATGGGACACCTCCAACATATGTGCAGGTGAGCTGCAAATCCTGCAAACCACCACGTTGCAGAGGAAGATCGATCCAGTGGATCAGATGGAATTGGAAACTCGTATGGCAGAGGTGTACAGGGTATACACGTTCATGACGAAATGCCCACCAATAATGTTGAAAGTTGAACTGAACGGTATTCCAGTGTCTATGGAGCTGGACACGGGGGAGCAAGTCAGTCCATAATGAGTAAAACGGCCTTCGACAGGCTGTGGGAGAAGAAGGCACACAGACCCAAGCTCAGCCCCATTCACACCAAACTAAGGACTTACACCAAGGAACTAATCCCTGTAATTGGCAGTGCAGAAGTCTTCTATGATGGAGCAGTACATGAACTCCCGCTGTGGATTGTGCCAGGGGATGGCCCCACATTGTTTGGCAGAAGCTGACTGGGGAAAATCCGCAGGAACTGGGATGACATCCGAGTGCTTTCGTTCGTCGACGACACCGCATGTACCCAGGTTCTAAGCAAGTTCCCTTCGTTATTCGAGCCAGGCATTGGAAGCTTCTTGGGGGCAAAAGTGCAGTTCCATTTGGTTCCCGGTACGCAACCCATCCACCTCAAGGCTCGGGCGGTACCGTACATAATGCGGGAAAAGTGGAAATTGAGCTGGACAGGCTGCAATGTGAAGGCATCATCGCGCCGATTGTTCTGGTACTCAAGGAGGACGGTGCGGTTAGAATTTGCGGTGACTATAAAGTAACGATTAACCGTTTTTCGCTGCAAAACCAGTACCCGCTACCCAAGGCAGACGACCTATTCGCAACCCTGGCTGGAGGAAAGACATTCACCAAGCTGGACCTGACCTCAGCCTTCATGACTCAGGAGCTGGAGGAGTCTTTGAAAGGCCTCACCTGCATCAACATGCACAAAGGTCTGTTTATCTACAAACGGTGCCCATTCAGGATTCGGCCACAGCGAGCTTCCAGCGGAACATGGAGAGCCTGCTAAAGTTGGTTCCTTGCACAGTGGTGTTCCAGGATGACATATTGGTTACAGGTCGGGACACCTTGGAGCACTTGAAGAATCTGGAGGAGGTTCTTAGTCGGTTGGATCGCGTGGGGCTCAGGTTGAAACGCTTGAAGTGGTGTTTTCCTGGCACAGGACGTCAATTCTTAGGAAGGAGAATCGCAGCAGACGGCATCAGACCCACCGACGTCAAGACGGAGGCCCTCAAGAACTCGCCGTGACCACAGAACGTGATGGAGCTGCGGTCGTTCCTGGTAATTTCCTACCTTGGGTAAGCACCCTGCTAGAACCCCTACGTGTGCGACTGTGCAAGGGAGACGACTGGGTATGGGGGAATTCACAAGAGGCTGCCTTTAAGAAAGCCAGAAACTTATTGTGTTCTTACAAACTGCTTGTCCTGTATAACCCATGTAAACGATTGGTGTTAGCTTGCGATGCGTCGTCATATGGGGTCGGGTGTGTGTTACAACAGGTGAATGAATCAGGAATTTTGCAACCGGTTACGTGCGCATCCAGGAGCTTGTCCAAGGTCGAAAGGGCCTATAGCATGGTTGAAAAAGAGGCTTTGGCGTGCTTATACGGGGTTAAAAAAATGTACCAGTACTTATTTGGCCTCAAGTTCGAGCTTGAAACTGACCACAAGCCGCTCATATCGCTATTAGGAATTAATACCAATGCCTCTGCCCGCATCCAAAGATGGGCGCTCATGCTGTCGGCATACAACTATGTAATCCGCCACAGACCGGGCACAGAGAACTGCGCAGATGCTCTCAGTTGGCTACCATTGGCAACCACCGGGGTGGAAATGGCACAACCAGCGGACTTGCTCATGGTCATGGAGGCATTTGAGAACGAGAAATCCCCCGTTATGGCCCGCCAGATCAGGACCTGGACCAGCCAGGATCCTTTACTGTCCTTGGTAAAAAAAAACTGTGTCCTCCATGGGAGCTGGTCCAGTGTCCCAGTGGAGATGCAGGAAGCGATTAAGCCGTTCCACAGGCGCAAAGCTGAGCTGTCCCTGCAGGCAGACTGTCTTTTGTGGGGCAATCGCGTAGTCTTGCCAAAGAAAGGCAGAGACACATTCATACGTGAACTGCACAGCACCCACCCAGGCATCGTAATGATGAAAGCCATAGCCAGATCCCATGTGTGGTGACCCGGCATCGACTCAGATTTAGAGTCATGTGTGTGCCAGTGCAACACTGGCTCTCAGTTGAGCAATGCACCCAGAGAGGCACCGCTAAGTTTGTGGTCATGGTCATCCAAACCGTGGTCGAAGATCCATGTAGACTATGCGGGCCTATTCCTCGGGAAAATGTTTTTGGTTGTCGTGAACACTTACTCAAAATGGATTGAATGTGCAATAATGTAAGCACATCCACGGCCACCATTGAAAGCCAATGAGCCATGTTTGCCATACATGGCTTGCCTGATGTCCTAGTAAGCGACAATGGGTCGTGCTTCACCAGTGCTGAATTCAAAGAATTCATGACCCGCAACGGGATCAAACATGTCACATCTGCCCCGTTCAAGCCCGCATCCAATGGCCAGGCAGAATGGGGAGTTCAGACCATCAAGCAAAGATTGAAACACATGTCGGAAGGCTCACTGCAGACCCGGTTGTTCCGAGTACTGCTCAGCTACAGCACCTGACCCCACTCACTCATCGGGATTCCCCCAGCTGAACTGCTCATGAAAAGGGTGCTTAAAACAAGGCTCTCTCTTGTCCAAAAGGTGGTAATCTCAGGATTGCTACCAGTGCCACATGCTAGTCAGAGTAGGAATTGCAGGATAGCTTGAGGAGTGGTGCAGGAGGAAGGGATTCAAATTCCTGGGACATTGGAACCGGTTCTGGGGGAGGTGGGACCAGTACAAACTGGACGGTCTTCACACGGGCAGGACTGGAACGAATGTCCGAGGGGGAGTGTTTGCTAGTGCTGTTGGGGAGGGGTTAAACTAATATGGCAGGGGGATGGGAACCTATGCAGAGAGACAGAAGGAAGTAAAATGGGGGTAGAAACAAAAGATAGAAAGAAGAAAAGTAAAAGTGGAGGGCAGAGAAACCCAAGGCAAAAATCAAAAAGGGCCACATTACAGCAAAAGTCTAAAGGGACAAAGTGTGTTAAAAAGACAAGCCTGAAGGCTCTGTGCCTCAATGCGAAGGGTATTTGTAATAAGGTGGACGAATTAACTGCGCAGGCAGCTATTAATAGCTGATATATGATATAATTGGGATTACGGAGACATGGCTCCAGGGTGACCATGGCTGGGAACTCAACATCCAGGGGTATTCAACATTCAGGAAGGATAGACAGAAAGGAAAAGGAGGTGGGGTAGCGTTGCTGGTTAAAGAAGAAATTAACGCAATAGTAAGGAAGGACATTAGCTTGGATGATGTGGAATCTGTATGGGTAGAGCTGCGGAATACCAAAGGGCAGAAAACGTTCGTGGGAGTTGTGAACAGACCACCAAACAATAGTACTGAGGTTGGTGACAGCATCAAACAAGAAATTGGGGATGCGTGCAATAAAGGAACAGCAGTTATCATGGGCGACTTTAATCTACATATAGATTGGGCTTACCAAACTGGTAGCAATACGGTGGAGGATGATTTCCTGGAGTGTATTAGGGATGGTTTTCTAGACCAATATATTGAGGAACCAACTAGAGGGCTGGCCATCCTAAACTAGGTGATGTGCAACGAGAAAGGACTAATTAGCAAACTTGTTGTGCGAGGCCCCTTGGGGAAGAGTGACCATAATATGGTAGAATTTCTTATTAAGATGGAGAGTGACAGTGTTAATTCAGAGACTCGGGCCCTGAACTTAAGGAAAGGTAACTTCGATGGTATGAGATGTGAATTGACTAGAATAGACTGACGAAAGATACTTAAAGGGTTAACGGTGGATAGGAAATGGCAAACATTTAAAGATCACATGGATGAACTTCAGCAATTGTACATCCCTGTCTGGAGTAAAAATAAAATGGGGAAGGTGGCTCAACCGTGGCTAACAAGGAAAATTAGGGATAGTGTTAAATCCAAAGAAGAGGCTTATAAATTAGCCAGAAAAAGCAGTAAATCTGAGAACTGGGAGAAATTTAGAATTCAGCAGAGGACGATTAAGTGTTTAATTAGGAGGGGGAAAATAGAGTATGAGAGTAAGCTTGCTGGGAACATAAAAACTGACTGCAAAAGCTTCTATAGATATGTGAAGAGAAAAAGATTAGTGAAGACAAATGTAGGTCCCTTGCAGTCAGAATCAGGTGAATTTATAATGGGGAACAAAGAAATGGCAGACCAATTGAACAAATACTTTGGTGTGGTCATCACGAAGGAAGACACAAATAACGTTCCGGAAATACTAGGGGACCAAGGGTCTAGTGAGAAGGAGGAACTGAAGGAAATCCTTATTAGCCAGGAAATTGTGTTGGGAAATTGATGGGATTGAAGGCCTATAAATCCCCGGGGTCTGATAGTCTGCATCCCAGAGTATTTAAGGAAGTGGCCCTAGAAATAGTGGATGCATTGGTGATCATTTTCCAATAGTCTATTGATTCTGGATCAGTTCCTATGGACTGGAGGGTAGCTAATGTAACACCACTTTTTAAAAAAGGAGGGAGAGAGAAAATGGGAAATTATAGACTGGTTAGCTTGATATCACTAGTGGGGAAAATGTTGGAATCAATTATTAAAGATGAAATAGCAGCGCATTTGAAAAGCAGTGACAGGATCAGTCCAAGTCAGCATGGATTTATGAAAGGGAAATCATGCTTGACAAATCTTCCGGAATTTTGTGAGGATGTAACTAGTAGAGTGGACAAGGGAGAACCAGTGAATGTGGTGTATTTGGTCTTTCCAAAGGCTTTTGACAAGGTCCCGCACAAGAGATTGGTGTGCAAATTCAAAGCACATGGTATTGGGGATAATGTACTGACGTGGATAGAGAACTGGTTGCAGACAGGAAGCAGAGAGGCAGGATAAACGGGTCCTTTTCAGAATGGCAGGCAGTGACCAGTGGGGTGCCGCAGGGTTCAGTGCTGGGGCCCCAGCTATTTACAATATACATTAATGATTTAGATGAAAGAATTGAGTGCAATATCTCCAAGTTTGCAGATGATACTAAGCTGGGTGGTGGTGTGAGCTGTGAGGAGGATGCTAAGAGGCTGCAGGGTGACTTAGACAGGTTAGGTGAGTGGGCAAATGCATGGCAGATGCAGTATAATGTGGATAAATGTGAGGTTATCCACTTTAGTGGCAAAAACATGGAGGCAGAATATTATCTGAATGGCGGCAGATTAGGAAAAGGGGAGATGCAACGAGACCTGGGTGTCATGGTACATCAGTAATTGAAGGTTGGCATACAGGTGCAGCAGGCAGTGAAGAAGGCAAATGGCATGTTGGCATTTATAGCTCGGCGATTTGAGTATAGGATCAGGGAGGTGTTGCTGCAGCTGTACAGGGCCTTGGTTCGACCTCACCTGGAATATTGTGTTCAGTTTTGGTCTCCTAATCGGAGGAAGGACATTCTTGCTATTGAGGGAATGCAGCGAAGGTTCAGCAGACTGATTCCCGGGATGGTAGGACTGACATATGAGGAGAGACTGGATCGACTGGGCCTGTACTCACTGGAGTTTAGAAGAATGAGAGGGGATCTCATAGAAACATATAAAATTTTGACGGGACTGGACAGGTTAGATGCAGGAAGAATGTTCCCGATGTTGGGGGAGTCCAGAACCAGGGGTCACACTCTAAGGATAAGGGGTAAGCCATTTAGGACCGAGATGATTTCAACATTTAGGAAGGATAGACAGAAAGGAAACGAAGGCTGGGTGGCATTGCTAGTTAAAGAGGAAATTAATGCTGTAGTAAGAAAGGACATTAACTTGGATGATCTGGAATCGGTATGGGTGGAGCTACGGAATACCAAGGGGCAGAAAACGCTAGTGGGAGTTGTGTATTGACCACCAAACAGTAGTAGTAAGGTTGGGGACAGCATCAAACTGAAATTAAGGATGCATGCAATAAAGGTACAGCAGTTATCATGGGTGACTTTAATCTACATATTGATTGGGCTTACCAAACTGGTAGCAATGCGGTTGAGGAGGATTTCCTGGAGTGTATGAGGGATGGTTTTCTCGAACAATATGTCGAGGAACCAACCAGGGAGCTGGCCATCCTAGACTGGGTGATGTGTAATGAGAAAGGACTAATTAGCAATCTTGTTGTGCGAGGCCCCTTGTGGAAGAGTGGCCATAACATGGTAGAATTCTTTATTCGGATGGAGAGTGACACAGTTAATTCAGAAACTAGGGTCCTGAATTTAAGGAAAGGTAACTTCGATGGTTTGAGGCGTGAATTGGCTATAATAGACTGACAAATGATACTTAACGGGTTGACGGTGGATAGGCAATGGCAAACATTTAAAGATCACATGGATGAACTTCAGCAATTGTACATCCCTGTCTGGAGTAAAAATAAAATGGGGAAGGTGGCTCAACCATGGCTAACAAGGGAAATTAAGGATAGTGTTAAATCCAAGGAAGAGGCATATAAATTGGCCAGAAAAAGCAGCAAACCTGAGGACTGGGAGAAATTTAGAATTCAGCAGAGGAGGACAACGGGTTTAGTTAAGAGGGGGAAAATAGAATACGAGAAGAAGCTTGCCGGGAACATAAAAACTGACTGCAACAGCTTCTATAGATAAGTGAAGAGAAAAAGATTAGTGAAGACAAATGTAGGTCCCTTGCAGTCAGATTCAGGTGAATTTATAATGGGGAACAAAGAAATGGCAGACCAATTGAACAAATACTTTGGTACTATCTTCACGAAGGAAGACACAAATAACCTTCCAGAAATACTAGGGGACCAAGGGTCTAGTGAGAAGGAGGAACTGAAGGATAACCTTATTAGGCGGGAAATTGTGTTAGGGAAATTGGTGGGATTGAAGGCCGATAAATCCCCAGGGCCTGATAGTCTGCATCCCAGAGTATTTAAGGAAGTGGCCCTAAAAGTAGTGGATGCATTGGTGATCATTTTCCAACAGTCTATTGAGTCGGGATCAGTTCCTATGGACTGGAGGGTAGCTAATGTAACACCACTTTTTAAAAAGGGAGGGAGAAAGAAAGTGGGTAATTATAGACCGGTTAGTCTGATGTCAGTGGTGGGGAAAATGTTGGAAACAATTATTAAAGATGAAATAGCAGCGCATTTAGAAAGCAGTGACAGGATCGGTCCAAGTCAGCATGGATTTATGAAAGGGAAATCATGCTTGACAAATCTTCTGGAATTTTTTGAGGATGTAACTAGTAGAGTGGACTTGGGGGAACCAGTGGATGTGGTGTATTTGGACTTTCAAAAGGCTTTTGACAAGGTCCCACACAAGAGATTGGTGTGCAAAATCAAAGCACATGGTATTGGGGATAATATACTGACGTGGATAGAGAACTGGTTGGCAGACAGGAAGCAGAGAGTCGAGATAAACGGGTCCTTTTCAGAATGGCAGGCAGTGACAAGTGGAGTGCCGCAGGGCTCAGTGCTGGGACCCCAGCTGTTTACAATATACATCAATGATTTGGATGAAGGAATTGAGTGTAATATCTCCAAGTTTACAGATGACACTAAACTGGGTGGCGGTGTGAGCTGTGAGGAGGACGCTAAGAGGCTGCAGATTGACTTAGACAGATTAGGTGATTGGGCAAGTGCATAGCAGATGCAGTATAATGTGGATAAATGTGAGGTTATCCACTTTGGGGGCAAAAACGCGAAGACAGAATATTATCTGAATGGTGGCAGATTAGGAAAAGGGGAGGTGCAACGAGACCTGGGTGTCATGGTTCATCAGTCACTGAAAGTTGGCATACAGGTACAGCAGGTGGTAAAGAAGGCAAATGGTATCTTGGCCTTCATAGCTAGGGGATTTGAGTATAGGAGCAGGAAGGTCTTACTGCAGTTGTACAGGGCTTTGGTGAGGCCTCACCTGAAATATTGTGTTCAGTTTTGGTCTCCTAATCTGAGGAAGGACGTTCTTGCTATTGAGGGAGTGCAGCAAAGGTTCACCAGACTGATTCCCAGGAAAGCTGGACTGACATGTGAGGAGAGACTGGATCAACTGGGCCTTTATACATTGGAGTTTAGAAGGATGAGAGGGGATCTCATAGAAGCATACAAAATTCTGACGGGACAGGACAGGTTAGATGTGGGTAGATTGTTTACGATTTTTGGGAAGTCCAGAACCAGGGGACACAGTCTTAGGACAAGGGGTAGGCCATTTAAGACTGAGATGAGGAGAAACTTCTTCACTCAGAGAGTTGTTAACCTTGGAATTCCCTGCCACAGAGAGTTGTTGATGCCAGTTCATTGGATATATTCAAGAGGGAGTTATATATGGCCCTTACAGCTAAGGGGATCAAGGGGTATGGAGAGAAAGCAGGAAAGGGGTACTGAGGGAATGATCAGCCATGATCTTATTGAATGGTGTTGCAGGCTCGAAGGATTGAATGGCCTACGCCTGCACCTATTTTCTCTTTCTGTGTTTCTCTGAGGAGAAACTTCTTCACTCAGAGAGTTGTTAACCTGTGGAATTCTCTTCCACAGAGAGTTGTTGCTGCCAGTTCGTTAGATATATTCAAGAGGGAGTTGGAATGGCACTTAAGGCTCAGGGGATCAAGGGATATGGAGAGAAGGCAGGAAAGGGATACTGAGGTGAATGATCAGCTATGATCTTATTGAATGGTGGTGCAGGCTCGAAGGGATGAATGCCCTACTCCTGCACCTAATTTCTATGTTTCTATTTTTCTATGTTTCCAGCCTGATCTCCATGATCATGTGGAGGACAAGTGGCATCAACAAAGAGTGTATCATGACCGCACAAATTTGTCACGCGATATTGAGATCAATGATCCTGTGTTTGTGCTCAATTATGGACATAGTCCCAAATGGCTCACTGGCACGGTCACAAACAAAGAGGGGAGTAGGGTATTTCAGCTCAAACTGATCAATGGACAAACGCATAGCAAATACTTGGACCAACTCAAATTGCGGTTCACCAACAGCTACGAACAACCTGAAAAGGACACCACCAACTTTGACCTTCCAACACACATACAAGTGGCAACTGATATCACAGTTGTCCATGAAATTGAACTCATCATCCCCAGCAGCCCGGCAAGGCCGGCTCCCAACAGCCCAGTGACAACTGACCAACCTACCCACACGAGCATTTGTACCGAGACGGTCGACAAGGGAACGCAAAGCCCCAGATCGTCTCACCTTGTAAATAACTATACTGTTGATGTCACGGAGGAGTGATGTTATGTATTTAACCCCTTGTAACCTGCATCACACTTATCCACCAGAAGGCCTACCAGTACATTAACAGGCCATCCCTGAGGTCCCTACACTCTGGAACCTTAATAAGGGAGCTGAGGTCACACTTGCTCATTGCGCACAGTACTCAGTCTGACCATTTATTATGAGTGTAACACACATGATATCAGGAAACGGCCGAGCGCACTGGATACAGCAAAGGCCATGGGCCCCGACAACATCCCGGCTGTCATGCTGAAGCTTTGTGCTCCAGAAGTAGCCATGCCTCTAGCCAAGCTCTTCCAGTACAACTATAACACTGGCATTTATCCGACAATGTGGGAAAGTGCCCAGGTATTCCCTGTCCACAAAAAGCAGGACAAATCCAATCCGGCCAATTATTGCTCTATCAGTCTACTTTCAATCATCAGCAAAATGATGGAAGACGTCATCGACAGTGCTATCAAGCGACATTTACTCACTGTTAACCTACTTACTAATACCCAGTTTGGGTTGCACCAGGACCACTCAACTCCAGACCTCATTTCAGCCTTGGTCCAAACATAGGCAAAAGAGTTGAATTCCAGAGGTGAGGTGAGAGTGACTGCCCTTAACATCAAGTCAGCATTTAACCGAGTGTGGTATCAAGGAGCCCTAGTAAAACTGAAGTCAATGGGAATCTGGGGGAAAACTCTCCACTAGCTGGAGTCATACCTAGCACAAAGGAAGATGGTTGTGGTTGTTCGAGCTCAATCATCACAGCCCCAATACATTGCTGCAGGAGTTTATCAGGGCAGTGTCCTGGGCCTAACCATCTTCAGCTGCATCATTACTCGGTCAGAAGTGGGGATGTTCACTGATGATTGCATAGTGTTCAGTTTCATTTGCAACTCCTCAGTCCATGCCCACATGCAGCAAGACCTGGACATCATTCAGGCTTGGGCTGATGATTGGCAAGTAACGTTCGCGCCACACAAGTGCCAGGCAATGACTATCTCCAACAAGCGAGAGTATAACCACCGTCTCTTGACATTCAATGGCATTACCATCGCCAAATCCCCCACCATCAACCTCCTGGGGGTCACCATTGACCAGAAACTTAACTGGACCAGCCACAAAAATGTTGTGGTAACAAGAGCAGGTCAGAGGCTGGGTAGTCTGCAGTGAGTGTCTTGCCTCCTGACACCCCAAAGCCTTTCCACCATCTACAAGGCAGAAGTCAGGAGTGCAATGGAATACTCTCCACTTGCTTGGATGAGTGCAGCTCCAACAACACTCAAAAAGCTCAACACCATCCAGGATAAATCAGCCCGCTTGATTGGCACCCCATCCACTACATTAAATATTCACTCCCTCCACCACCGGCGCACTGTGGATGCAGTGTGTACCATCTATAAGATGTACTGCAGCAACTCGCCAAGGCTTCTTTGGCAGCATCTCCAAATCCCATGACTTGTACCACCATCTTCTCAAGAGCAATTAGGGATGTGGAATAAATTCTCGCCTTGCCAGTGATGCCAACATCCAGGAACGCAAACAAAAACATCTGAAGGTGCTTCACAGGAGCGTTATAAAATAAAATTTTCCACCGAGCCAGAAAAAGGAGAAACGAGGGCAGATGATCAAAAGCTTACATAAGAACATAAGAAATAGGAGCAGAAGTAGGCCATTGGCCCCTTGAGCCTGCTCCGCCATTCAATAAGATCATGACTGATCTGATCATGGGCTCAGCTCCACTTCCCTTCCCGCTCCCCATAACCCTTTTACTCCCTTAACACGCAAAAATCTGCCTATCTCCGCCTTAAATATATTCAACGACCCAGCATCCACAGCTCTCTGGGGCAGAGAATTCCACAGATTTACAACCCTATGAGTAAAGAAATTTCCCCTCATCTCAGTTTTAAATGGGAGGCCCGATATTCTAAGACAATGTCCCCTAGTTTTAGTTTCCCCGATGAGTGGAAATATCCTCTCTGCATCCACCGTGTCGAGCCCCCTCATTATCTTACAAGTTTCAATAAGATCACCTCATTCTTCTAAACTCCAATGTTCTTAGGCCCAACCTACTCAACCTATCCTCATAAGTCAACCCCCTCATCTCCGGAATCAACCTCGTGAACTTTCTCTGAACAGCCTCTAATGCAAGTATATCCTTCCTTAAATACGGAGACGAAAACTGTGGTCTCACAAATACCCTGTACAGTTGTAGCAGGAATTCTCTGCTTTTATACTCTATCCCCCATGCAATAAAGGCCAACATTCCATTTGCCTTCTTGATTACTTGCTGTACTTGCATACTAGCTTTTGCAATTTTTTTCCATTTAAATTATAATTTGCTTTTCTATTACTTCTGCCAAAGTGGATAACCTCACATTTTCCCACGCAATACTCCATCAGCAAAATTTTTGCCCACTCACTTAGCCTTTCTATATCCCTTTGCAGATTTTTTGTGTCCTCTTCACAATTTGCTTTCCCACTCATCTTTGGGCCCAAGTTTGCCCCCACGCTTAGAACAGCGAAAATCCGTGAGCTGCGCCGACTTTTTAGAACAAAAACCGCACCTAAAACTTATCTTGGAATTCTCCCTGCAGCTGGAACGATGAAGGCCCTCGGCGTAGCGCAGCACAAAGGGCGGGGGGGCGGAGCCAGGACCCGGCACTGAAAACAGTGCCGGGACCTCTGAACATGCACGTAAGAGTGCGCGCACACGTGCAGTAGCTCCTCGCCCCCGAATCTGTGCAGGCTGCGTGGGTGTCAATCATTTTGAACGCTCCTTACTGCCGGGTTTAAAAGTATACAATTTTTTTTTAAACCGAAAACCCCGGAATGATTTTTGAACAAGTCTACCAAATGAGTGAGATCTGAGAACGTGTATGTAATGTATGGAGAAAGAGTCAGACTGAACACTGTGAGCTCAAAGTAAAGTGTGACCTTAGTCTTTTATTGCAGGTCTCCAGAGTGCCTCTCCAACCTGTGAAGCCTTCTTAAATACTTGTGCTCCCAAGGGATTATGGGATCCCTTGGGACTCTGGGGAATGAGCCCTCTGGTGGCTGTACAGAGTAAATACAAGTCCACCTATATAATAACATTCCCCCCCAAAGTCAATATGGTAACTATTTACAATGTGAGTTGATCTGAGGCCCTTCTTGCCCTGGTTGATCGTCTCGGTGTGAAAGCTGGTGCTGTTGAATCATTTGTTGGGCCCTCGCTGGGCTGCTGTGCAGCAGGCCTTGCTGGGCTGCCTGGTGTATTGGGCCCTGCAGGGCTGCTGTGGATGATGGGTTCTGCTTCGTGGTCAACCGTGGTGTCAGTTGCTGCTGGTGTGTATGTTGGGGGATCAAAAAAGGTAGGGTCCAAGGTGGGTTGCTCTGGGTAGTTCGTGAATCTGAGTTTGATTTGGTCCAAGTGTTTCCAGTAAATGAATCCATTTGATAGTTTGACCCGAAACACCCTGCTCCCCACTTTGGCCACGACAGTGCTGGGAAGCCACTTGGGACCATGTCCATAATTTAATACAAATACAGGATCATTGACTTCAATCTCGCGTGAGACATTTGCGCTATCATGGTATGCACTTTGTTGAAGCCAATGGCTCTCTACCTGTTCATGCAGATCAGGGTGAACTAACGAGAGCCTTGTCTTAAGTGCTCTTTTCATGAGCAGTTCAGCAGGTGGGATCCCAGTGAGTGAGTGGGGTCTCGTGCAGTAGCTAAGCAGAACTCGGGATAGGCGAGTCTGCAGTGAGTCTTCAGTTACCTTCTTCAAGCCTTACTTGATGGTTTGCACTGCTCTCTCTGCCTGGTTTAAGAGGAGCAGATGTGACATGTTTGATCCCGTTACGGGTCATGAATTCTTTGAACTCAGCACTGGTAAAACATGGCACGTTGTCGCTCACCAGAACATTGGGTAAGCCGTGAGTGGCAAACATGGCGCGTAGGCTTTCAGTAGTGGCAGCGGAAGTGCTAGCCGACATTATCACACATTTAATCCACTTGGAGTACGTGTCTACAACCACAAAGAACATTTTACCCAAGAACGGGCTTACATAGTTGATGTGTACCCTAGACCATGGTTTGGAGGGCCCAGACCATAAACTTAGCGGTGCCACCCTGGGTACATTGCTTAACTGTGAGCATGTATTACATCTGTGAATGCAGGACTCTAAGTCCCCATCGATACCAGGCCACCACACGTGATATCTGGCTATCGCTTTCATCATTACAATGCCTGGGTGGATACTGTGGAGGTCATTGTGAAGGTGTCTCTGCCCTTCTTGGGGACCACTACTCGATTGCCCCACAGAAGGCAGTCTGCCTGTTCATCTTTGCGCCGCTGGAACGGCTTTATCTCTTCCTGCATTTCCATTGGGACAGTAGTGGCACACAGCTTTTGATTAGAGATAATAAGAGGGCTTGTCCAGGTTTTGATCTGCTGGGCAGTGACGGGTGATTGCTCACTCTCAAATGCTTCCATAACCATGGCTAGATCTGCGGGCTGCACCAGTTCCACCCCCGTGGTGGGCAATGGCAGCCTACTGAGAGCATCGGCGCAGTTTTCTTTGCCTGGCCTGTGGCGGATGGCGCAGTTTTATGCGAACAACGTGAGTGCCCATCTCTGGATGTGGGCTGATGCGTTGGTATTTATCACTTTGCTCTCGGAAAACAGGGATATAAGTGGCTTGTGGTCAGTTTCCAATTCGAATTTTAGCCCAAACAGGTATTGATGCATTTTCTTTACCCCACAGACACACGCTAACGCTTCTTTTTCAATCATGCTGTCGGCTCTCTCGTCCTTAGACAGACTCTAGGATGCATAAGCAACTGATTGCAGTTTCCGAAAATCATTAGCTTGTTGCAATACACACCTGACGCCATATGATGACGCATCACATGCTAGTACCAAACGTTTACATGGATCATACAACACAAGTAATTTGTTTGAGCATTACAATTTTCTCGCTTTTACAAAGGCATTTTCTTGGCTTTTGCCCAAAACCCATTCGCCCCATTTTCGTAGTAAGACATGTACTGGTTCTAGCAGGGTGCTGAGGCCCGGTATGAAGTTACCAAAGTAGTTCAAGAGTCCCAGAAATGATTGCATCTCCGCCACATTCTGTGGCTTCGGTTCGTTCTCGATTGCCTCCGTCTTCGCGTTGGTGGGCCTGATGCCATCTGCCGCAATCCTCCTTCCCAGGAACTCCACTTCGGGTGCCAGGAAAACGCACTTCGAGCATTTTAACCTGAGCCCCACGCGGTTGAGTCGACTAAGAACCTCCTCCATGTTCTGCAGATGCTCGACTGTGTTCCGACATCTGTTTGGATGAGTGCCTGTTCGTGTGGCTGTGAAGGTTGGACGGAATTCCAAGAATGGGGAAAAGGCAACGGTATAAATACAATCTGATGATCTCGATGTACAGGTACATATAACTCTTGGTCATTCCAGTGCAGGCAGACCAAGAGTTCTCGCGTCATAGTATAAAGGCACTACATAGGCTTGCAGTAACGATGTGGATTGTCCTCTCCGCTCTCACTGGGCATCTTGTCAAACACTGAACAATTGTTGATCATTGAAGGTGGCCAAATGGTGTTGAGTGCAGCTCGTGAATGTATCCAGAGTGAATTGGTTAGTGCCGTAAACACGCAGCAGCCAGACAGTATCTGAAAGAGAAAAAATCGGTTCATGTATCAGCGGGTTTGTCCTTTTCTTCTCTCAACACTTGCTTTAATCCAGTCGGTTTGCCAAATTAGATCGCTGAATATTGGGAACAGTAACACAGTGGTTATATTACTGGACCAGTAATCCCGAGGCCTGAATTAATGATCCGGAGACATGAGTGCAAATCCCACCACGGCAGCTGGGGAATTTAAATTCAGTGAAACAAATAAATCTGGAATTAAAACGTTAAATCAGTAATGATCACCATGAAACTACCGGATTGTCATAAAACCTAATCTGGTTCACTAATGCCCTTTAGGGAAGGAAACCTACCGCCCTTATCCGGTCTGGCCTATGTGTGACTCCAGACCCACAGCAATGTGGTTGACTCTTCACTGCCCTCTGAAATGGCCCAGCGAGACACTCAGTTGTCACCACACGACTGCAGTATTGAAGAAAACGGCTCACCACCACCTTCTCATGGGCAACTGGGGAGGGGCAATAAATGCCGGCCTTGCCAGTGATGCCCACATCCCGTGAATGAATTTTTTTGAAACAGTTCTAAACCTGGCCAGGACAGAATGTGAATGTTTGAGGAGAGGGGTCATTAGCGTTACCTAGGTACTTACAGCCAAGCAGCTTGTAACCATAGTTCCTGAACACAATTGTGCCATGTGTTATCTGTGTCAAATGTTAATGCTTGCGTAGCACTTACTTCGAGCTAAAGAACTGTTTGTTTCTCTTCCCCCCCCCCACCCTCTGCCAGTTGGAAGTAATGCTTTGAATGTGCCCAATTGAGCAATGCCTGGTAAGAGATTTAAGGTTTGTCACTGTGTCGATCTAAAGATCCTTGATGACCCAGTCAGTGCCATACTGACATATTTGTCTTGTCACAACCTTTGATGGAACTGGAGAGATGTCGACTGTGACGCCAACAGTTTTGGCAACAGACTGTTTAGAGGAGCCGATCCCAAAAACTGCCCCAAAGTTAATACAGCCCCTTTGATCTGCTGGAGTATTTTCCCATGAATTGTTCTCATATTGATTACCAAAGCAATTGGTGACATAGCCTGACAAGTCTTTGAACGGTGGGGGGGGGGGGGCGGGGGGCAAATTTATCTTGAGCTGCCGTACCCCCGCGGGGAACTGCCGGGATTGATGGATGGGGGTCCAGCGCTGACTTTACAGCCCGGAGTCAGTATCGGGAGTGGGGTAATACTGGCGTCCCATCCCATCCCATGGTGATTCCTGCCTGGTGAGTTTGGTAAAAGTGATACCCCCCCACCCCCGGGTTTCTGTGTGGCAGCCTCTTCAGGGGTTTTAATTTCTCCAGCCTCCCTGCGCACGGTTTCAGCGGGTTCTCCAAGTCAGGGGGTCCCCCGTTACTGGCTGATGCTTGGCAGTGCTTACGGTCTTGTATGCATTGTCGCTATCAGGTTAATCAAGATCTGGTCAGTTACAAGCGATCTGTAAAGATGCAATGGGTTTCCTGAATTTGTTAAGGCCCCCAGTTAATACGCAGCGAGGATGTTACCATTCATCTGGACTTGGTTGGCTGTGAGGACAAGTGTACTCACTGTAGCCGAACTCCCTCCTCCTGCTCCAGGCCAAGCAATGGAAGATACTTTCAGGAAAGGGGTACTGAGGGAATGATGAGCCATGATCTTATTGAATGGCGGTGCAGGCTCGAAGGGCCGAATAGCCTACTCCTGCACCTATTTTCTATGTTTCTATGTTTCTGTTATAAACCAAAAGACCTTTGTGCATGTTAATGCAGGTGAGGGCCTTTGATGATTCCTCCAGTTCCTGCATCATGTAGGCTGAAGTCAGATCCAGCTTCGTGAACGTCTTTCCTCCCGCCAGCATTGCAAAGAGGTTGTCGGCTTTTGGTAGTGGGTATTGGTCCTGCAGGGAGAAACAATTGATAGTTACTTTGTAATCGCCACAGATTCTGACGATACTGTCTCCCTTGAGGACTGGGATAATAGGACTGGCCCACTCGCTGAACTCAATCGGTGAGATGATGCCCTCTCTTTGTAGCCGGTCTAGCTCGATCTCTACCCTTTCTCTCATCGTGTACGGTACTGCTCTCGCCTTGTAATGGATGGGTCACGCCCCCGGAATTAGGTGGATCTGCACTTTTGCTCCTTGGAATTTCCCGATGTCTGGTTCGAACAGCGAAGGAAATTTGTTTAAGACCTGGGCACACGAAGTGTCGTCAGTGGGCAATAGCACTTGGATATCGTCCCAGTTCCAGCGTATCTTTCCTAGCCAGCTTGTGTCAAGCAGCATGAGACCATCACCCAGTACCACCCATAGAGGTAGCTTGTGCACCGCTCCATTGTAGGAGACCTTTACAGTAGCACTGCTGATTACAGCAATCAGTTCTTTTGCGTAAGTTCTTAGTTTCGCGCCAATTGGAGTTAAGACTGGCCTTGAGGCCTTGTTGCACCACAACCTTTTGAAAGTCTTTTTGCCCATGATGGACTGGGTTGTGCCCATGTCCAGCTCCATTGAAACCGGGAGTCCATTTAGTTCAACATTCAGCATTATCGGGGGACAATTCGTGGTGAATGTGTGCACCCCATGTACCTCTGCCTCCTTTATCTGAGGCTCTGTTTCGTCGTGATCCTCCTCTGCAACCTGGTGGTTTGCAGATTTAACAGGCTTAGCAGCTCGCCTGCACACTCGTTGGAGGTGTCCCATTGTTCCATAGCCCTTGCAAACATATACTTTGAATCAGCATGAATGGAAACGATGATCACCCCCGCAGCGCCAACAAGGTGTTAATGGTCTTGCATTCATCACCCTTGATGGTGGACTCTGAGACATCTGTGGATGTGTAGCTTCAGGTATGTGTGAACTTCCCTGTACGTTACGATTTGAAAACACATCACTTTGTTCACAGTACTTGTAGCAGCACTTGTATTGTCACTGGTGGCAATGAACGCCTGGGCTATCGCTATGGCCTTACTCAAAGTTGGGGCCTCTATAGTCAAAAGTTTGCGAAGTATGGTTTCGTGGCCAATGCCAAGTACAAAAAAGTCTCTGAGCATGTGCTCCAAATGTCCTTCAAATTCGCAATGTCCTGCAAGGCGTCTTAGCTCAGCAACATAACTCGCCATTTCCTGGCCTTCAAATCTTTTGTAGGTGTAGAACCGGTACCTCACCATCAGAACGCTTTACTTCGGGTTCAGATGCTCTCGGGCCAGTGTGCACAAACCTGTGGGTTTCGCTGGAGTGAGCAGATTCTTCATGAGGCCATACAGTGGTGCCCCACAGAAGCTGAGGAGGATCACCCTTTGTTTGGCAGCGCTCTCTTCCCCATCTAGCTCGTTGGCCACGAAGTATTGGTCGATTCGCTCCACAAAAGTTTCCCAGTCATCTCCCCCCGAAAATTTCTCCAGGATGCCCACTGTTCTCTGCATCTTTGGGTTCGCTATCTGTATCTCGTCGCCAGTTGTTGTGCATGGAGAAAGAGTCACAATGAACACTGTGAGCTCAAAGTAAAGTGTGACCGTAGTCTTTTATTGCAGGTCTCCAGAGTGCCTCTCCAACCTGTGAAGCCTTCTTAAATTCCTGTGCTCCCAAGGGATTATGGGATCCCTTGGGACTCCAGGGAATGAGCCCTCTGGTGGCTGTACAGAGTAAATACAAGTCCACATATATAACAGTGTATATAATATTTTAATATTTAGGATCATCTAGCTATTTTAAGAGTAATCTTGGCTGTGCACACAGCTTGCCCAGCTTACATGAATATAAATGCATCTTCCTATTCGAAGTGGAGTTCTAACTAGTTGAAGTCACAATGTCTACTTATTTGAAGAACATAATCTCCTGTGGCTGCAAGTGCAGACTTTAAAGTTTGAGTGACGGGTGCTGTAATTGCCCGAAGAGCGCCGTCCCTAGCCTTGGCCGAATGGGCTCCCCGCCGCGACCTGCGGGAACAGTGCCTGCCGCGTTCAGCCGGGAGTACTATAAAGAACATAAAATCTGGAATAAATGAGCTTAAGGTAAGTTTCTGGAGAGAAACTGATTGAAAGGTATGGGGAAAAGCTGGGTTTCTGGGGTTGAGATTATTTAAAAAGGGTTGGGCTTATTCCTAAACATGTGTCTGTTCTCCCCCACCCCAAGGAGTTGTGTGTTTTTGCATTAATTTCTGAAGAAGCAATTACAATGAGCTTTCTCACAGCAGCTCAGCCATTTGGGGTGTTACAATGGCAAAGCTAAAAATGTTGTGCAGACAGCTTCCAATAATTTGATAAACTGTACAAAAATCACTTGAGGATGTAAAGATCCTGTGTTACTGGATGTTTTAAAGTATTTTATGCAGCTTTTATCTCCACCTACCTGTTGCGTGTAGATTTGTGTTAATTTATCTAAGATTCTGTAAAAGCAATCAGTATGGTAAAGGAGGGGCAGTTCTGAAGCACGTCTGCTTTAGCAATGCCTGAAGCAGTAAGCTTGTAATCCAAGACGTACATTCGGAGGAACTGGCTGAGATAGTCGGTTGTGATTAGGCATGTCAACAGTTAATTAGCAAATTTACTAGTCAAAAAATAGTTATGGTGTGGGATGGTGTAATCATTTTCAAAAAAATATAGTGATTGATTTATTGGTTGTTTTATTGATTTATTTATCATTTGTTATTGATGATGGCTCTTTATTTGTAAAAGTGAATTGTTTAATGCTTGTAAACTTCCCTTTCCCCCACCCATCTCTCGTTCCTGCGCCTGATTTCTAAAGTGTAGGCAAGGTTTTTCTGAGCATACAAAAATCTACACTTACTCCATTCTAAGTTAGTTTGGAGTAAGTTTTCGCTGCTTAAACTTGCAAAACAGGCATAAGTGGCATTTTGGAAAAAAAAAGTTTGAAAATGAAACTATTCTAACTCACTAGAACTGGAGCAAACTAAATGCCGAGAATTGCAATTTCTAAGATGCTCCATTCTAAACTAGTTGCTCCAAAAAAATAGGAGCAACCCAGGCCGAAGCTTGAGCCCTTTGTATCATCAGCAAACTTGGCTACATTACACTCGGTCCCTTCATCCAAGTCATTAATATAGATTGGTAAAAGCTTGATCAAAGAGATAGATTTTAAGGAGCATCTTAAAGGAAGAAATGGAGGTAGAGAGGCTGAGAGATTTCGGGATGGAATTCCAGAGCTTAGGACCGAGGCAGCTAAAGGCCCCATTGCCAATTGTGAGCCAATACAATTGAGGCTGCACATAGATTTTGGAGGGTTGTGGGGCTGGAGGAGGTTTCAGAGATAGGGAGAAGTAAAACCAGGTGTAAGGCCTTTTTTCACCAGTATAAGGGTTAAAATAAATTTTACAATAAAATTATAAAAATGATTAAAAAGTACACATACGGTTTAGATAAATTTTGGCCCCTTTAAAATGTTTACATTTATTTTTCCAAAAACAAAATTATTAAATTTTAAATGTTTAATTAAAGGGTCTTTTAATTAATTTTGAGCATGTGATCATTTATTTTTAATTAAGCGGTGTAAATTCTTATTTATTTGGGGATTTCCAAAATGCTTATGGGGATTTCGTATGTAAATGGAATCCACATAAGCATCATAGGAATCCCCCTTTTTGATTGGTTGACCGGGCTCAAGTGATGGCAGGGGCGCGTGTGAATTGCAGAGATGCCTTCAGACCCAAAGATTCCGAAGCTCCGGAGACAACAGGTAAGGTCGGATTTGTTTCCGGTTCAGAGGCGTGTTCTCCGACCGCAAATTCAGGCCCATGGTAATACTGGACATGAGGAATGCACATGTGTCCCTTATGGCCAGTGTACCTGGTTACAAATGCCAGAATCTATTTTCCACATTTATATAATGTTTCAATATTATCGCACTGGCCCGCCTCTACCCCGGGCCGAAGGGAGCCCGCACCGGCCCGCTTCTGTCCCGGGCCAAAGGGACCCCGCACCGGCCCGCTTCTGTCCCGGGCCAAAGGGACCCCGCACTGGCCCGCTTCTGTCCCGGGCCAAAGGGACCCCGCACTGGCCCGCTTCTGTCCCAGGCCAAAGGAACATCTCTGGCCTGCGGCTCCTGTTCGGGACTTGCAGCCTACACCAGGACATCATTCAAGACTTTTCAAAACTTGCTGAAGGGACTCTGGAGCCGGTGCTGAACCGGCCGAAGGGACTCTGGAGCCGGTACTGAACCGGCCGAAGGGACTCTGGAGCCGGTACTGAACCGGCCGAAGGGACTCCGGAACCGGTGCTGAACCGGCCGAAGGGACTCTGGAGCCGGTACTGAACCGGCCGAAGGGACTCCGGGACCGGTGCTGAACCGGCCGAAGGGACTCTGGAGCCGGTACTGAACCGGCCGAAGGGACTCCGGGACCGGTGCTGAACCGGCCGAAGGGACTCCGGGACCGGTGCTGAACCAGCCAAAGGGACTCTGGAGCCGGTGCTGAATCGGCCGAAGGGATTCTGGAGCCGGTACTGAACCGGCCGAAGGGACTCCGGGACCGGTGCTGAACCGGCCGAAGGGACTCTGGAGCCGGTGCTGAACCGGCCGAAGGGACTCTGGAGCCGGTACTGAACCGGCCGAAGGGACTCTGTTGCCGGTACTGAACCGGCCGAAGGGACTCCGGGACCGGTGCTGAACCGGCCGAAGGGACTCTGGAGCCGGTACTGAACTGGCCGAAGGGACTCCGGGACCGGTGCTGAACCGGCCGAAGGGACTCCGGGACTGGTGCTGAACCGGCCGAAGGGACTCTGGGACCGGTGCTGAACCGGCCGAAGGGACTCCGGGACCGGTGCTGAACCGGCCGAAGGGACTCTGGAGCCGGTGCTGAACCAGCCGAAGGGACTCTGGAGCCGGTGCTGAACCGGCCGAAGGGACTCTGGAGCCGGTACTGAACCGGCCGAAGGGACTCCGGGACCGGTGCTGAACCAGCCAAAGGGACTCCGGGACCGGTGCTGAACCGGCCGAAGGGACTCTGGAGCCGGTGCTGAACCGGCCGAAGGGACTCTGGAGCCGGTACTGAACCGGCCGAAGGGACTCTGTTGCCGGTACTGAACCGGCCGAAGGGACTCCGGGACCGGTGCTGAACCGGCCGAAGGGACTCTGGAGCCGGTACTGAACTGGCCGAAGGGACTCCGGGACCGGTGCTGAACCGGCCGAAGGGACTCCGGGACTGGTGCTGAACCGGCCGAAGGGACTCTGGGACCGGTGCTGAACCGGCCGAAGGGACTCCGGGACCGGTGCTGAACCGGCCGAAGGGACTCTGGAGCCGGTGCTGAACCAGCCGAAGGGACTCTGGAGCCGGTGCTGAACCGGCCGAAGGGACTCTGGAGCCGGTACTGAACCGGCCGAAGGGACTCCGGGACCGGTGCTGAACCGGCCGAAGGGACTCCGGGACCGGTGCTGAACCAGCCGAAGGGACTCTGGAGCCGGTACTGAACTGGCCGAAGGGACTCTGGAGCCGGTACTGAACCGGCCGAAGGGACTCCGGGACCGGTGCTGAACCAGCCGAAGGGACTCTGGAGCCGGTACTGAACCGGCCGAAGGGACTCTGGAGCCGGTACTGAACCGGCCGAAGGGACTCTGGAGCCGGTGCTGAACCGGACGAAGGGACTCTGGAGCCGGTGCTGAACCGGCCGAAGGGACTCCGGGACCGGTGCTGAACCGGCCGAAGGGACTCCGGGACCGGTGCTGAACTGGCCGAAGGGACTCCGGGACCGGTGCTGAACCGGCCGAAGGGACTCCGGGACCGGTGCTGAACCAGCCGAAGGGACTCTGGAGCCGGTGCTGAACCGGACGAAGGGACTCTGGAGCCGGTGCTGAACCGGCCGAAGGGACTCCAGGACTGGTGCTGAACCGGCCGAAGGGACTCCGGGACCGGTGCTGAACCAGCCGAAGGGACTCTGGAGCCGGTACTGAACCGGCCGAAGGGACTCTGGAGCCGGTACTGAACCGGCCGAAGGGACTCTGGAGCCGGTACTGAACCGGACGAAGGGACTCTGGAGCCGGTGCTGAACCAGCCGAAGGGACTCTGGAGCCGGTGCTGAACCGGCCGAAGGGACTCTGGAGCCGGTACTGAACCGGCCGAAGGGACTCCGGGACCGGTGCTGAACCAGCCAAAGGGACTCCGGGACCGGTGCTGAACCGGCCGAAGGGACTCTGGAGCCGGTGCTGAACCGGCCGAAGGGACTCTGGAGCCGGTACTGAACCGGCCGAAGGGACTCTGTTGCCGGTACTGAACCGGCCGAAGGGACTCCGGGACCGGTGCTGAACCGGCCGAAGGGACTCTGGAGCCGGTACTGAACTGGCCGAAGGGACTCCGGGACCGGTGCTGAACCGGCCGAAGGGACTCCGGGACTGGTGCTGAACCGGCCGAAGGGACTCTGGGACCGGTGCTGAACCGGCCGAAGGGACTCCGGGACCGGTGCTGAACCGGCCGAAGGGACTCTGGAGCCGGTACTGAACCGGCCGAAGGGACTCCGGGACCGGTGCTGAACCGGCCGAAGGGACTCCGGGACCGGTGCTGAACCAGCCGAAGGGACTCTGGAGCCGGTACTGAACTGGCCGAAGGGACTCTGGAGCCGGTACTGAACCGGCCGAAGGGACTCCGGGACCGGTGCTGAACCAGCCGAAGGGAC
Source organism: Pristiophorus japonicus (assembly GCF_044704955.1). NCBI lineage: Eukaryota > Metazoa > Chordata > Chondrichthyes > Pristiophoridae > Pristiophorus > Pristiophorus japonicus. Next base: position 52,156,064 of record NC_091980.1, on the reverse strand, counting down.
TCTGGAGCCGGTGCTGAACCGGCCGAAGGGACTCCGGGACCGGTGCTGAACCAGCCGAAGGGACTCTGGAGCCGGTACTGAACCGGCCGAAGGGACTCCAGGACTGGTGCTGAACCGGCCGAAGGGACTCCGGGACCGGTGCTGAACCGGCCGAAGGGACTCCGGGACCGGTGCTGAACCGGCCGAAGGGACTCTGGAGCCGGTGCTGAACCAGCCGAAGGGACTCTGGAGCCGGTGCTGAACCGGCCGAAGGGACTCTGGAGCCGGTACTGAACCGGCCGAAGGGACTCCGGGACCGGTGCTGAACCGGCCGAAGGGACTCCGGGACCGGTGCTGAACCAGCCGAAGGGACTCTGGAGCCGGTACTGAACTGGCCGAAGGGACTCTGGAGCCGGTACTGAACCGGCCGAAGGGACTCCGGGACCGGTGCTGAACCAGCCGAAGGGACTCTGGAGCCGGTGCTGAACCGGCCGAAGGGACTCCGGGACCGGTGCTGAACCAGCCGAAGGGACTCTGGAGCCGGTACTGAACTGGCCAAAGGGACTCTGGAGCCGGTACTGAACCGGCCGAAGGGACTCCAGGACTGGTGCTGAACCGGCCGAAGGGACTCTGGGACCGGTGCTGAACCGGCCGAAGGGACTCCGGGACCGGTGCTGAACTGGCCGAAGGGACTCCGGGACCGGTGCTGAACCGGCCGAAGGGACTCCGGGACCGGTGCTGAACCAGCCGAAGGGACTCTGGAGCCGGTGCTGAACCGGACGAAGGGACTCTGGAGCCGGTGCTGAACCGGCCGAAGGGACTCCAGGACTGGTGCTGAACCGGCCGAAGGGACTCCGGGACCGGTGCTGAACCAGCCGAAGGGACTCTGGAGCCGGTACTGAACCGGCCGAAGGGACTCTGGAGCCGGTACTGAACCGGCCGAAGGGACTCTGGAGCCGGTGCTGAACCGGACGAAGGGACTCTGGAGCCGGTGCTGAACCGGCCGAAGGGACTCCGGGACCGGTGCTGAACCGGCCGAAGGGACTCCGGGACCGGTGCTGAACTGGCCGAAGGGACTCCGGGACCGGTGCTGAACCGGCCGAAGGGACTCCGGGACCGGTGCTGAACCAGCCGAAGGGACTCTGGAGCCGGTGCTGAACCGGACGAAGGGACTCTGGAGCCGGTGCTGAACCGGCCGAAGGGACTCCAGGACTGGTGCTGAACCGGCCGAAGGGACTCCGGGACCGGTGCTGAACCAGCCGAAGGGACTCTGGAGCCGGTACTGAACCGGCCGAAGGGACTCTGGAGCCGGTACTGAACCGGCCGAAGGGACTCTGGAGCCGGTACTGAACCGGACGAAGGGACTCTGGAGCCGGTGCTGAACCGGCCGAAGGGACTCCAGGACTGGTGCTGAACCGGCCGAAGGGACTCTGGAGCCGGTACTGAACCGGCCGAAGGGACTCCGGGACCGGTGCTGAACCGGCCGAAGGGACTCCGGGACCGGTGCTGAACCAGCCGAAGGGACTCTGGAGCCGGTACTGAACTGGCCGAAGGGACTCTGGAGCCGGTACTGAACCGGCCGAAGGGACTCCGGGACCGGTGCTGAACCAGCCGAAGGGACTCTGGAGCCGGTGCTGAACCGGCCGAAGGGACTCCGGGACCGGTGCTGAACCAGCCGAAGGGACTCTGGAGCCGGTACTGAACTGGCCGAAGGGACTCTGGAGCCGGTACTGAACCGGCCGAAGGGACTCCAGGACTGGTGCTGAACCGGCCGAAGGGACTCTGGGACCGGTGCTGAACCGGCCGAAGGGACTCCGGGACCGGTGCTGAACTGGCCGAAGGGACTCCGGGACCGGTGCTGAACCGGCCGAAGGGACTCCGGGACCGGTGCTGAACCAGCCGAAGGGACTCTGGAGCCGGTGCTGAACCGGACGAAGGGACTCTGGAGCCGGTGCTGAACCGGCCGAAGGGACTCCAGGACTGGTGCTGAACCGGCCGAAGGGACTCCGGGACCGGTGCTGAACCAGCCGAAGGGACTCTGGAGCCGGTACTGAACCGGCCGAAGGGACTCTGGAGCCGGTACTGAACCGGCCGAAGGGACTCTGGAGCCGGTGCTGAACCGGACGAAGGGACTCTGGAGCCGGTGCTGAACCGGCCGAAGGGACTCCGGGACCGGTGCTGAACCGGCCGAAGGGACTCCGGGACCGGTGCTGAACTGGCCGAAGGGACTCCGGGACCGGTGCTGAACCGGCCGAAGGGACTCCGGGACCGGTGCTGAACCAGCCGAAGGGACTCTGGAGCCGGTGCTGAACCGGACGAAGGGACTCTGGAGCCGGTGCTGAACCGGCCGAAGGGACTCCAGGACTGGTGCTGAACCGGCCGAAGGGACTCCGGGACCGGTGCTGAACCAGCCGAAGGGACTCTGGAGCCGGTACTGAACCGGCCGAAGGGACTCTGGAGCCGGTACTGAACCGGACGAAGGGACTCTGGAGCCGGTGCTGAACCGGCCGAAGGGACTCCAGGACTGGTGCTGAACCGGCCGAAGGGACTCCGGGACCGGTGCTGAACCAGCCGAAGGGACTCTGGAGCCGGTGCTGAACCGGACGAAGGGACTCTGGAGCCGGTGCTGAACCGGCCGAAGGGACTCCAGGACTGGTGCTGAACCGGCCGAAGGGACTCCGGGACCGGTGCTGAACCAGCCGAAGGGACTCTGGAGCCGGTACTGAACCGGCCGAAGGGACTCTGGAGCCGGTACTGAACCGGCCGAAGGGACTCTGGAGCCGGTACTGAACCGGCCGAAGGGACTCCGGGACCGGTGCTGAACTGGACGAAGGGACTCCAGGACTGGTGCTGAACCGGCCGAAGGGACTCCGGGACCGGTGCTGAACCGGCCGAAGGGACTCCGGGACCGGTGCTGAACCGGCCGAAGGGAATCCGGGACCGGTGCTGAACCAGCCGAAGGGACTCTGGAGCCGGTACTGAACCGGCCGAAGGGACTCTGGAGCCGGTACTGAACCGGCCGAAGGGACTCCGGGACCGGTGCTGAACCAGCCGAAGGGACTCTGGAGCCGGTACTGAACCGGCCGAAGGGACTCTGGAGCCGGTACTGAACCGGCCGAAGGGACTCTGGAGCCGGTACTGAACCGGCCAAAGGGACTCCGGGACCGGTGCTGAACCGGCCGAAGGGACCAAACTGCCTTAATTTCTTTGAGGGGCCAGAACTCCTACTACTGTACTGACTTACATCTTAAACCTCTAATCAATTTTTCATCAATTATTAAACTTTTAATCAACTTTTAAACACTTAAACAATTTGCGAAAACTTTTATAACCTACTACTGATTTACATTTTAGACTTTTTATCAACTTTTAATTAAACCTTTATTCAACCTGTGTAACTTTTTAAAAAGTATTTTGGAAATACTTTTAAACTCTTTAAACTCTTAAACTCTTAAAACAACTTGGAAACCTTTGGGGAAATTTTTAATCTTCGAAGAAACTTTCCAAAACATCCCTTGGAACCCCAGCGGACAGCTGACCTTCCTAATGCCTGCTCCCCAACCAAGCCTCGGGCCATCTACCATCAATGGCGCTACTCGGCGCCAAGCTTGCAGCCAACATCTCGCCGTAGGCAAATAGGCTTATTCAGTGGTGCCTGGTCTCCAGTCTTCTTGGACCCCCTTGCCATTGGACCAAGACCTTGCTCAGTTAAGCCCGTGTGGTTGCCAGTGTGCAGCGGCCACCCCAGGTTAAAAGAACTCATGCACAGGCATCTTCCACTTCATTTATATGAAGTTCGAACCTGGAATGTCAGGACCCTCATGGACAATTCCAACATTAACAGGCCGGAACACCGCACTGCCATAGTTGCCTGGGAACTTAGACGTTTTGACATTGACATCGCCGCCCTAAGCGAGACCTGGCGGGCAGGGGAAGGGCAGCTCAAAGAACATGGTGGAAGTTACACCTTTTTCTGGAAAGGAAAACCAGAGGAAGAATGCCACCTTCATGGAGTCAGCTTCGCTGTCAAAAATGAACTGGTTGACCGCCTCAAAGACTCCCCCTGTGGGGTTAACGAACGCCTCATGACTGTTCATCTTACCCTATCCCAGAACTAATGCACCAAAGTCATCAGTGCATACGCCCCAACACTCGATGCAACGGATAAGGCTAAAGAGGGCTTTTATTCCAACCTCAAGACATCCCTGTCCCGCGTCCCCACAGGCGACAAATTGATCCTCCTAGGATACTTTAATGCCAGGACTGGCAAAGACACAGCCCTTTGGGGAGGCGTGATTGGCAGAGAGGAGGTAGGGAACGTCAACTCCAACGGCACCCTACTCCTGACAAAATATTTAGAACATGAACTCTTCATTACCAACACCCTGTTCCGCTAGAGGGACAAATACAAGGCATCGTGGCAACACCCTCGTTCCAAACACTGGCACCCGCTCGACTATGTCATGTCCAAGCCAGAGATCGCAAGGATGTGTGCATCACCCGCGCCATGACAGGAGCTGACAACTGCTGGGCGGACCATCGCCTAATCCGATCCATCATCAATATTAACATAGCCCCAAAGCAGAGGGGACAGCAGAAGCAGTGCCGTAAAAAAGTTAATGCCGGGGCACTTAAAGACCCACCTAAGAGAGCCCTATACAGCCAGCGCCTCACAGCTAATCTGGCGTGCCTTGATGACCCTGAGATGCTCAATGCCCACAGTGCTTGGTCTACCCTCCAGGTCTCCATAACCAGTGCCTGTGAAGAGACACTTGGTTACTCAATCATAAAACACCAGGACTGGTTTGATGAAAATGATCAGGAGATCCAAGAACTAATAGATCGTAAGCGCAGAGGATTTCTGAGCCTCAAGCAACAACGCAACTTGGGAGCTGCAAAGCAACATTACAGACAGCTCAAGGCTGAGGTCCAACAAAAAACCCGGGACCTAAAGAACAGGTGTTGGATGGAGAAAGCACAAGAGATACGACAACTGGCCGATAGCCACGATATACGAGGATTTTTCATTGCAGTCAAGGCCATCTACGGTCCAAATTCCCAAGGCCCCACCTCATTCCTGGCCAAGAACGGGGAAACACTCATCAAGGACACCGAGGCTGTCAGGGCCCGCTGGTAGGAGCACTTTGAAGATCTTCTCAATCGAGACTCTGCCTTTGACTCGAGTGTTCTCAACTCCATCCCACAGCATGCGACCCGCCACCAACTCAGTGAAACCCCAACGCTGCACGAGGTAGGCAAAGCCATAATACAGGTCACGAATAACAAGGCTGCAGGTGCGTATGGAATTCCTGCTGAGGTGTTAAAGTATGGCGGAGAGGCACTGTTGGCACGGATACATGACCTCATCTCTCTCATTTGGAGGGAGAAGAGCATGCCGGGAGATCTGAGAGATGCAGTGATCGTGACCATTTTTAAAAAGGGGGACAAGTCTGACTGCGGCAACTACAGGGGAATCTCCCTGATATCAGCCACTGGGAAGGTTGTCGATAGCGTTCTCCTCAACCATCTTCTCCCTGTGGCCGAGGAGCTCCTCCCTGAATCACAGTGTGGATTTCGTCTCCTACGGGGATCAACGGACATGATCTTTGCAGCACGACAACTGCAGGAAAAATGCAGGGAGCAGCGCCAACCCTTATACATGGCCTTTTTCGATCTTACAAAGATCTTTGACACTGTCAACCGTGAGGGCTTATGGAGTGTCCTCCTCCATTTTGGATGTCCCCAAAAGTTTGTCAACATCCTTCGCCTGCTCCACGACGACATGCAGGCTGTGATCCTGGCCAACGGATCCATTGCAGACCCAAACCATGTCCGGACTGAGGTCAAACAAGATTGCATCGTCGCTCCAACCCTCTTCTCAATTTTTCTCGCTGCCATGCTCCACCTCACAGTCAACAAGCTTCCCGTAGTAATGGAACTAAACTACAGAACCAGTGGGATGCTGTTTAACCAATGCCACCTCCAGGCCAGGTCCAAGATCACTCCAACCTCTGTCGTTAAGCTGCAGTACGTGGACGATGCCTGCGTCTGCGCACATTCTGAGGCTGAACTCCAGGATATAGTCAATGTATTCACCGAGGCATATGAAAGCATGGGCCTTATGCTTAACATCCGTAAGACAAAGGTCCTCCACCAGCCTGTCCTCGCTGCACAGCACTGCCCCCTAGTCATCAAGATTCATGGCGCAGCCCTCAACAACGTGGACCATTTCCCATACCTCGGGAGCCTCTTGTCAACAAAGGCAGACATTGATGCAGAGATTCAACATCGCCTCCAGTACGCTAGTGCAGCCTTTGGCCGCCTGAGGAAAAGAGTGTACGAAGACTAGGCCCTCAAATCTACCACCAAGCTCATGGTCTACAGGGCTGTAGTAATACCCGCCCTCCTGTATGGTTCAGAGGCATGGACGAAGTACAGAAGACACCTCAAGTCGCTGGAGATATATCACCAACAATGTCTCTGCAAGATCCTGCAAATCCCCTGGGAGGGCAGGCGCACCAACATCAGCGTCCTCGCCCAGGGTAACATCCCCAGCATTGAAGCACTGACCACACTCGATCAGCTTCGCTGGGCAGGCCACATAGTTCGCATGTCACGCATGAGCCTCCCTAAGCAATTGCTCTATGTGGAGCACCTTCACGGCAAACGAGCCAAAAGTGAGCAGTGGAAACATTACAAGGACACCCTCAACGCCTCCCTGGTGAAGTGCGACATCACCACTGACACCTGGGAGTCCCTGACCGAAGACCACCCGAGGTGGAGAAAGTGCATCCAGGAGGGGGTTGAGCTCTTCAAATCTCAACGCTGCAAGCGTGAAGAGGTCAGGCACAGGCAGCGGAAGGAACGTGTGGTAAATCAGTGCCACCCAACCCTTCCCTCGGCGAATGTCTGTCCCACCTGTGACAGGGTCTGTGGCTCCCGTATTGGACTGTTCAGCCATCAAAGAACTCACTTTAGGAGTGGAAGCAAGTCTTCCTCGATTCCGAGGGACTTCCTATGATTGATGACAATATGTGGATTGGCATAGTATGTGCCTACTCCCACTTCAAATGTAAATTTTGATGCACACAAAGTGGGGCAGGGATCTGTCTTAACTGGCTCCTGCCCAAACAACATAACCTTTTTGGTATAACCTGAGGGGAAATTCAGTCACTTATGTCGATTCTAGAATTATAATCTGTCATGCATTGAGATGCATTAACACATTGGCAAATCCACAAAACATTCTCTAAATATAAATAGCGTTGAATATAATTTTTTTTTAAATTTTGCTTACCAATATTTCATCCAGTTAACTATTTTCTGCAGGGAGGTAGAGCTATTGTTATAAATAACTAAAGCTCAATGTGCCAAAAATTCCCGCCTCGCCGGGTCAGTACGAAGTGCGCCCAGACCCGGCGAGGCCTCACAAAAGCCGATTTTCTGGGCGCAATGTGCATGCACCGAAAACCGGCATTTCCGATCTGTCAAAATTTTTCTAGACAGATCCTCCGCATCCCTGGGGGAAGGACATCCGCACAGGAGAGATTGGGCTATTTGTCCAACTCATGCCCAGCGAATGTCCTTCAAACTTTTACGCCTCATAAAAGCAAGCGCATAGCTTACACTTACCAGCATAATATTCTTAAAACATTGGGAGGGAGGGAACTTAAAATAATCACTGCCACTAGAGTAATAGTATTAGGCAAACTAATGAGACTAAAGGTGGACAAGTCCCCTGGACCTGATGGTCTGCATCCTAGAGTCTTAAAAGAAGTGGCTGCAGAGATAGTGGATACATTAATTGTAATCTGTCAAAATTCCCTGGATTCTGGGGAGGTCTCAGCGATTGGGAACCTGCAAATGTAACACCCCAATTTAAGAAACGAGGGAGACAGTGATATGTCCTTACTATACAGTATAAATGCACATGAAGCCCATGCTTGAGAGAAGGTCAGTCTGTGACCTGTCCTTTATTTCTTAGCACTCAAGTGATGAAGGTGGGTGGAGCTTCCCCTTTTATACCTGAAAGTCCAGGTTAGGAGTGTCTCCCACCTAGTGGTCATTGTTCTCACAGTGTACAACTTAGGTCAGATTATACATGGGTTACAATGCTGGTTGAATACATGACAAACAGAAAGCAGGAAACTACAATCCAGTTAGCCTAATATCTGTCATTGGGAAAATGTTGGAGTCCATTATTAAGGAAGTAGCAGCAGGATATTTAGAAAATCATAATACAGTCATGCAGAGTCATCAAGGTTTTATGAAAGGGAAATTGACAAATTTGCTGGAGTTCTTCGAGGATGTAACGAGCAGTGTGGAATCAAAGCATCCTTGATAAAATGCAACATCGCCATCGACACCTGGGAGTCCCTGGCCAAAGACCGCCTTAAGCGGAGGAAGTGCATCCGGGAAGGCGCTGAGCACCTCGAGTCTCGTCGCCGTGAGCATGCAGAAAACAAGTGCAGGCAGCGGAAGGAGCTTGAGGCAAACCAGTCCCACCTGTGTCAGAGACTGTAATTCCCATATTGGACTATTCAGTCAACTAAGAACTTATTTTTAGAGTGGAAGCAATTCTTCCTTGATTTCGAGGGACTGCCTATGTTAAAGGGGAACCAGTAGATGTCGAGTATTTGGATTTCCAGAAGGCATTCGATAAGTTGCCACATAAAAGATTACTGCACAAGATAAGAGCTCACAAGATTGGGGGTAATATATTCGCATGGATAGAGGATTGGCTAACTAACAGAAAACGGAGAATCGGGATAAATGGGTCATTTTCAGGTTTGTAACGGTAACTAGTGGGATGCCACAGAGATCAGTGCTGGGGCCTCAACTATTTACAATCTATACTAATGACTTGGATGAAAGGACCGAGTGTAATGTAGCCAAGTTTGCTGATGATACAAAGATAGGTGGGAAAGCAAATTGTGAAGAGGACGCAAAGAATCTGTAAAGGGATATAGACAGACTAAGTGAGTGGGGAAAAAATTGGCAGGTTGAGTATAATGTGGGAAAATGTGAGATTATCCACTTTGGCAGGAAAAATAAAAAAGCAAATTATTATTTAAATGGGGAGAGATTACAAAATGCTGAGGTACAGAGGGATCTGGAGGTCCTTGTACATGAAACAGAAAGTTAGCATGCAGGTACAGCAAGTAATTAGGAAGGCAAATGGAATGTTGGCTATTGCAAGGGGGATGGAGTATAAAAGTAGGGAAGTCCTGCAACAGGGCATTGATGAGACCACACCTGGAGTTCTGCATACAGTTTTAATCTCCTTATTTAAGGAGTGATATACTTGCATTGGAGGCAGTTCAGTGAAGGTTGATTCCTGAAATGAATGGGTTGTCATATGAAGAAAGGTTTAGCAGGGTGGGCCAATACCAATTGGAGTTTAGAAGAATGAGAGGTGATCTCATTGAACCATCTAAGATTCTGAGGGGTCTTGACAGGGTAGATGCAGAGAGGATGTCTTCTGTCGTGGTGGGATCTAGAACTAGGGGGCATAGTTTCATAATAAGGGGTCACCCATTTAAAACAGAAATGAGGAGGAATTTCTTCTCTGAGGATTGTGAATCTTTGGAATTCTCTACCCCAGAGAGCTGTGGAGGCTGGGTTATTGAATATATTGAAGGTGGAGATAGACAGATTTTTGAACAATAAGGCAGTAAACGGTTATGGGGAGCGGGCAGGGAAGTGGAGTTGAGGCTAAGATCAGATCAGCCATGATCTTATTGAATGGCGGAGCAGGCTCGAGGGACCAAATGGCCTATTCCTACTCCTATTTCTTAAGTTCTTATGTTAAATCTTTACACTCAGGCTAAAAATAATCGTCAAATTCATTTACAAGTCAGAAAATACACAGCAGCAGTTAGCAGTAGATTGGGACATTGAAATTGACACTTAGAAATTGTTAAAGATAAAATCAATTCACAAAGAATTGAAATATTATTATTTATAAAGATCATTGGCCATGAAATTCCGCCCTCCACAGGTCCGTACGGAATGTATATGGACCCAGGAAGGCATTGCAAAAGCCGTTTTTTGGTGCACAATGTGCCTGCGCTGAAAACCGGCTTTTCTGATCTGTCAAGTTACCCGTTGCACACCTCACCCTTTTCTTTGCTACTAGCACAATCTTCGTCCTCTGAAAGCAACTTCCATAACTAATCATTCACAATGCTTTCTGGTTAAGGGGTGCTTCAACTCAGCCTCAGAATTATGGCTATACAGCTCCCCTCACATCAATTACTTGGATGCACAACCCAAAAACCCCTTTCTCTACTTTAATAGCCTTATACGCAACACCTTTTCTTCATCTCTCCCATGTCAATTGGTACACACTGCTAGCCTTAGTTTTGTTCACTCTATTGTCTCACAAGACAAATTATTACACAATGTTTGCCAATGGCAGGTCACCGGAGGGGCTATCCTGTCTTAAATACCTCATCTACTTTGAGAACAAGGTCATGGAGCATGTGGGGATGCACTCAGTTTTTGCTGTGGGAGATGGCAAGGCCAGCAGATGGACCAAAAATAGTCTTCACACAAGTGTCCTCACAAGAAAAAATTCTTATACCTATCCAGTGTGCTAATGTGCTGGAAACAGTAAGATACTTCATCTTCAAGGACTCTTGTGATTTTCTAATTCCTTGTGAATCCCAGGCATGGAACAACAAACCAATCACATACTGTGACCATCACCAAAAAGGGTTCACAATGATACCAGAGGAAGGAGGAGAGTGAGACCATCTGGATCAACCTTCCATGGAAGCCATCAATCATCTGCAAGTCACAGAGATTCTTTGAATTGCTAATCTTTATGGAGAAGAAAGCTGCTCATTTGTTTCTCAATTGCAAACTGGATCACTAAAGAGCATGAAGCATAGATTTTCTTCTTTACTGTTAATGTAAAACCCAATCTGATCTGCATCGAAAGGTCATCGAAATGACCTGAGCAGAGATTAGCAATTAGAGAGAGCCTGTTCTGATAGACTCTGAGAGGTGTCACATTGTATCTCCTATATGAAGTTTAGGAGCTATTTTCTGTAATGTGTAATTCTCCTGAAACTTTAAGGACTAGACTTTCGGCATAGCATCATCCATTTAGTGCCCATATAAGCACTGAGAGGCAGGCTATTGCCCATATTTGCTGAAAGGTGGAAACTAGCGCCTGATTATAGCGCACCTTTCGGCGTACATGAATGAGCTGCATCGCCCGGCCTATTTAAAAAAAAATATATATGACGTCATCCTTGTGCAAGGCCGAGAATAGTGTTTATAATGGAAACTAGCGCCTGATTATGGCCCAGATTATCACCGCACGCTACTTTCGTCAATTCGCCCAAATGATCGCTGGCCCAAAAAGACGCTGAAGAAAAGAAGCTGCAATCACCTGACCTTAACTCGGCACTACGGATGCCATTTTCTAACTCGGAGGATCTGTAGTAAAAGGCTGTTTCAAGTGCTTATCAGGAGAATCAATTTGTGAGTGATTTTAAGGGTCTTTTTGACTCCTGCCGATCATTTAATCACATTTGTATTTGTTGAGGACAAATTAAGGGCATTTATAGTGATGTGGCCTGTAATTTCTCAACCAGTATTGATCACTAATCACATGCTGCAGACTAGAGATGGGAGAAGATATATTGAAGAGCATTATGTGCCTAATCAAAGAGGTAGCAGACTGTTGCGGAGGAGGAAACGTTACACCCACACATTTACAGGGATAAGCGATCATACCTGGACTTGTCCGATAACTCGTGCATTAGGAGGCTGCGCTTCCAAAAGGAGGTCATCAGTGAGATATGCCAGCTAATTAAGGGAGATCTGAGCCTACCAACACCATCAGGACCGCACTGCCCGTTGAGGTTAAGGTTACTGTGGCACTTTCCTACTACACATCGGGCTCCTTTCAGGCCTCAGCTGGCGTCATTTGCGGTATCTCTCAGCAAGCCACATATTGCTGCATTCGACAGGTGACTGAAGTCCTTTACGCATGCAGGATGGACTTTATGAGCTTCCCTATGACCAGGGAGGCACAGACTGAGAGGGCTTTGGGTTTCTCGCAAATAGCAAACTTCCCCAAGGAGCAGGGAGCAATAGACTGTACGCACATCGCCCTGCGAGCACTTTTACAGATACAGAGGTGTTCCGGAATCGAAAGGGATTCCACTCCCCGAATGTGCAGCTCGTTGTTGACCGCAAGCAAATAATCATGGCAGTTAATGCAAATTTTCCAGGGAGCATCCATGATGCGCACATCTTGCGTGAGAGCACGATGTCTGATCTATTTAAGAGTCAGCCACAAGGTCACGGTTGGATGTTTGGGGATAAAGGATATGGCCTTGCCAGCTGGCTCATGACCCGCCATGCGTAAGCCCCAGACAGAAGCCGAGAAGCGCTACAACAAAAGCCATATAGCTACACGCAATATCGTTGAAAAGACAATTGGAGTGCTTAAGCAGCGCTTCAGATGTCTGGACCACTCAGGAGACAACCTACAATACCACCCTGAGCAGGTCACTGAGTTCATTGTGATGTGCTGCATGTTGCATAACCTAGCTATCAGGAGAGGACAACAATAGCGAGATGGGACCGCCAGTCCACCTCAGGAGAGAGGGAAGGCGGTAGAGAAGGATGAGGAGGAAGACGAGGAGGACCTCGGAGAGACCCTCCGGGAGGACAATCAGCCTGGCGATGAAACCTCGCCACCCCCACCCCCGCAAAACTAGAAAAGCCCCGTGGTAGTTACGCAGCTGCAAAACTCTTGCATCAGTAGCTCATAAATGAACGCTTTGTGTGAACTTACATTGGTGACAGTTACAGTTGTATTATTTTTCATCCTTGTATTCATGTTTTACCTTACATTATTAGAAGACAATTCACCACAATTGTAAAGTTAAATAAAAATGTTTAATAATTGAAGATGTAATTTAATTTTTTTTTTAACAAACATATTTAACCCCCCCCCAAACCCCAACAGTCAACAACATTTGAAACACAACAATATAACACCCTCCCACCATCCCCAACAGTGAACATTCAACATCATTTTTATTTTTAACCGCAACAACAATGTACTGTACACCCTGCTACCTGCAGCCACGCTTCCCTGCTGCACCTTGACCCCAGCCCGCCCCCCCTGTAGTAACCCCCTGTTTCCCACTAACTCCCCGAGTAATGGGACCAAGTCATCTTGCAGCAGAGCACCTCAAGACCTGCTGCTGGGGGAGTGAGGGGACGGGGGGTGGGAGGGGTGGGGGGTGGGGGGCGGGGGTGGTGACGTCGGAAGAATGACATCACTGGCTGGAGAAGAAGACGTTTTCGAAGAAACATCTTCCGAGTCAGAAGGAAGTTCTTCCTCCTGTCTCGCATCTGTCATGGTGCTTGGTGGTACAGCACCTTGGGGTGCCGTGCTGTCTCCTGACACTATCGCAAGCCGCAAGGCATCGACAGAGTCAGACGTTCACCCCATTGCCGCAACTATGCGCTCCATGCCCTCCGTTATTCGTGCGGACAGTGTGGCAATGTTGCCGGTCAACCCACCAATCGCCTGGAGGAACTCTCGATCTATTTCAACGCTCACCCTTGACAGTGAGACCATGTCCTCATTTGGATCTGCCCGTTGCAGCACATGCCTACCTCGCCAACTCAACGTCCGCGGGGTCAGCGTGGACACTGGATGCATTGGAATGGCCGGCTGCAAGCAGCTTGGCCCGGCTACTTCATCTGTTGATGACGACGTGGCTGCACGTCCCACAGATGAAAACTCTGGGTCATCTTCCTCCTCCTCAGATTCTTGTTCCTAACCCATGGTGATGACGGCCTGCAGCAGCAAAGGGGTTGGTGCAGGGGCCTCCCTTTGTGCCTTGGGAATCTGGGTAGCTGCAAAACTTAATTGAAGCTATTAGAATAGAAGGGGTGACATGAACATGCTTGTGCTGCACTGGCATATGTACGAGGAGCAGTACTACTGCAATAAATGTGAACGAGAGACATTACATATGATTAACCTGAGTACAGAAGCTGCATGCATAACATTACATCATTCATCATCATCATCATCATCATAGGCAGTCCCTCGGAATGGAGGAAGACTTGCTTCCACTCCCAAAGTGAGTTCTCTGGTGGCTGAACAGTCCAATATGAGAGACACAGACTCTGTCACAGGTGGGTCAGATATTCGTCGAAGGAAGGGGTGGGTGGGGCTGGTTTGCTGCGCGCTCCTTCCGCTGTCTGCGCTTGACCTCTTCATGCTCGTTGCGTTGAGACTCGAAGAACTCAACGCCCTCGCGGCTACACTTTCTCCACCTCGGGCGATCTTCAGCCAGGGTCTCCCAGGTGTCAGTGGTGATGTCGCACTTTACTAGGGAGACTTTGAGGGTGTCCTTTTAACGCTTCCGCTGCCCATCTTTGGCTCGTTTACCATGAAGGAGCTCCGCATAAAGCATTTGCTTAGTGAGTCTTGAATCTGGCATGTGAACTATGTGACCTGCCCAGTGAAGCTGATCAAGTGTGGTCAGTGCTTCAATACTGGGGATGTAAGCCTGGTCGAGGACACTAATGTTGGTACGCCTGTCCTCCCAGGGGATTTTCAGGATCTTGCGGAGACATCGTTAGTAATATATCTCCAGCGACTTGAGGTGCCTTCTATACATCATCCATGCCTCTGATCTATACAGGAGAGTGGGTATTACTACAACCCTGTAGACCATGAGCTTCGTGGTACATTTGAGGGCTAGGTCCTCAAACGTTCTTTTCCTCATACAGCCGAAGGCTGCACTAGCGCACTGGAGGCGATGTTGAATCTCTGCATCAATGTCTGCCATTCTTGATAAGAGGCTCCCGCGATATGGGAAGTGGTCCACGTTGTTGAGGGCCGTGCCGTGAATCTTGATGACCGGGGGGCAGTGCTGTGCAGCGGGGACAGGCTGGTGGAGGACCTTTGTCTTATGGATGTTAAGCGTAAGTCCCATGCTTTCATATGCCTCAGTGAATACATCGACTATATCCTGGAGTTCAGCCTCTGAATGTGCACAGAGGCAGGCATCGTCCACGTACTGCAGCTCAATGACAGAGGTTGGGGTGATCTTGGACCTGGCCTGGAGGCGGCATAGGTTGAACAGCTTCCCACTGGTTCTGTAGTTTAGTTCCACTCCAGCGGGGAGCTTGTTGATTGTGAGGTGGAGCATGGCGGCGAGGAAGATTGAGAAGTGGGTTGGGGTGATGACGCAGCTGTTTGACCCCGGTCCGGACGTGGATTGGGTCTGTAATGGATCCGTTGGTAAGGATCACGGCCTGCATGTCGTCGTGAAGCAGACGAAGGATGTTGACAAATGCTTGTGGGCATCCAAAATGGAGGAGGATGCTCCATAGACCCTCACGGTTGACAATGTCAAAGGCCTTTGTAAGATCGAAGAAGGCCATATATAAGGGCTGGTGCTGCTCCCTGCATTTTTCCTGCAGCTGTCACGCTGCAAAGATCATGTCCATTGTGCCCCGTAGGGGACGAAATCCACACTCTGATTCCGGGAGGAGCTCCTCGGCCACAGGGAGAAGACGGTTGAGGAGAACTCTAGTGACAACCTTCCCAGTGGCTGATTGCAGGGAGATTCCCCTGTGGTTGCCGCAGTCGGACTTGTCCCCTTTTTTAAAAATGATCACAATCACTGCATCTCTGAGATCTCCCGGCATGCTCTCCTCCCTCCAGATGAGAGAGATGAGGTCATAGATCCGCACCAACAGCGCCTCTCCGCCATACTTTAGTACCTCAGCAGGGATTCCATCCGCACCCGTAGCCTTGTTAGTCTTGAGCTGTTTTATGGCTTTGCCTACCTCGTGCAATGTTGGGGTTTCACTGAGTTGGAGGCGGGTCTCATGTTGCGGGATGGAGTCGAGAACACTCAAGTCAAAGGCAGAGTCTCGATTGAGGAGATCTTCCAAGTACTTCTTCCATCGGGCCCTGACAGCCTCGGTGCCCTTGATGAGTGTTTCCCCATTCTTGGCCAGGAGTGGGGTGGGACCTTGGGAGTTTGGACCATAGGTGGCCTTGACTGCAATGAAGAATCCTCGCATATCGTGGCTGTCGGCCTGTGCTTTTTCCATCCACCATCTGTTCTTTAGGTCCTGGGTTTTTTGTTGGACCTGAGCCTTGAGCCATCAATAATGTTGTTTTGCAGCTCCCAAGTTAGGTTGTTGCTTGAGGCTCAGAAATGCTTTGTGCTTGCGATGTATTAGTTCTTCGATCTCCTGATCATTTTCATCAAACCAGTCCTGATGTTTTCTGTTTGAGTGACCAAGTGTCTCATCACAAGCACTAGTTATAGAGCCTGGAGGGCAGACCAAGCGCTGTTAGCATTCAGCATCTCAGGGTCATCAAGGCACGCCAGATTGGCTGTGAGGCACTGGCTGTATAAGGCTCTCTTAGCTGGGTCTCTCAGTGCCCCGGCATTAACTTTTTTGCGGCACTGCTTCTGCTGTCCCCTCTGCTTTGGGGCTATGTTAATGTCGATGGTGGATCGGATTAGACGATGGTCCATCCAGCAGTCGTCAGCTCCTGTCATGGTGTGGGTGATGCGATCCTGGCTCGGACGATGACATAGTCAAGCAGGTGCCAGTGTTTGGAGCGAGGATGTTGCCACGATGCCTTGTATTTGTCCCTCTGGCGGAACAGGATGTTGGTGATGAGAAGTTCATGTTCTAGACATTTTGTCAGGAGTAGGGTACCGCTGGAGTTGGCTTTCCCTACCCCCTCTCTGCCAATCACACCTCCCCAGAGGGCTGTGCCTTTGCCGACCTTGGCATTAAATTCATCCAGGAGGATCAATTTGTCGCCCTTGGGGACGTGGGACAAGGATGTCTCGAGGTTGGTATAAAAACCCTCTTTAGCCTCATCCATTGCATCGAGTGTAGGGGCGTATGCACTGATGACTGTGGCGCATTGGTTCTGAGATAGGGTAAGACGAAGAGTCATGAGGCATTCGTTAACCCCACAGGGGGAGTCTTTGAGGCAGTCGACCAGCTCATTCTTGACGGCAAAGCCAACTCCATGAAGGTGGCATTCTTCCTCGGGTTTTTCTTTCCAGAAAAAGGTATAACCTCCACCATGTTCCTTCAACTGGCCTTCCCCTGCCCGTCGGGTCTCGCTTAGGGCGGCGATGTCAATGTCAAAATGCCTGAGTTCCCGGGCAACTATGGCGGTGCAGCGTTCCGGCCTGTTGCTGTTGAAATTGTCCATGAGGGTCCTGACGTTCCAGGTCCCGAACTTCATACTGACGAGGTGGAAGATGCCTGTGCATGAGTTCTTTTAATGTGGGGTGGCCGCTGCACACCAGCAACCACACGGGCTTAGCTGAGCAAGGTCCTGGTCCAATGGCAAGGGGGTCCAAGACAACTGGAGACCAGGCACAGCTGAATAAGCTTACTTGCCCATGGCGAAGTGTTGGCCGCAAGCTCGGCGCCAAGTAGCGTCATTGGTGATAGATGGCCCGAGGCTTGGTTGGGGGGCAGGCATTAGGAAGGTCACTTCCAAAGTTATTTTAAGAGTCAAAAGTTGATAAAAATTCCCAAATTGTTTAAAAAGTTTCTAAGAGTTGTTAAAAAGTCTAAGGTGTATTTTAGAAGTTTAAAAGTATTTCAAAATTGTTTAAAAAGATTAAGAGTTGAGTAAAAGTTTAAAAATTGATTAAAAGTTGGTTAGGAGTTTAAAATGTTGGGTTGAACGCCGCCGCCCAGAGTCCCTTCGGCCAGTTCAGCGCCGCCCATAGTTCCTTCGGCCGCTTGAACGCTGGCCTCGGAGTCCCTTCCGCCGGTTCGATGTCCCCCCGAATCTGTCAGCACAATGAACAGCTGGTGTGCGACCACAGGGATAACTGTGGAGTCCTTTCGGCCCGGGATGGGTACGGGCCGGTCCCTTCGGCCCGGGCTTGCAGCAGGCTGGTGCGGAGTCCTTTCGGCCCAGGATTGCAGCGGGCCGGTACGGAGTCCTTTTGGCGCGGGGCCGGTGTGGAGTCCTTTCGATCCGGGATGGGTGCAGGCCGGTCCTTTCGGCCCAGAATTACAGCGGGCCGGTGCGGAGTCCTTTCGCTGGAAACAAGAGTTCTTCCTCTACACTCATCCAGAGTCTAGAACCTGCAGAATACCCTGGACACAGCGACATATATTATAATGAAATGCCATTAAATTATTTTAAATTACCACTGCTTTACCACTGCTTTACACATTACTCACATGGCGCAACAATGGGATCTGCACCACCACTTGTGGCAGAACGATTGTGGGTACCCACTAGTGCTGCGGTATGATCCTCTAAGTCCGTGAGCGGGTGGAGCTCAGCAGGGTCTCCTCCAGTCCACCTCTGCTCCGCATGTTTCTTAGCTATCTTCCTCTGCAAACGTGACAAGAGCATGTCATAAGCTAATTGACTCTGTACTATTACGGAAACACAAGATATTGTAATCCACAATTAGTCACCCCACATTCTATTTGTTGTGTATGGAGAAAGAGTCAGACTGAACACTGTGAGCTCAAAGTAAAATGTGACCTTAGTCTTTTATTGCAGGTCTCCAGAGTGCCTCTCCAACCTGTGAAGCCTCCTTAAATACCTGTGCTCCCAAGGAATTATGGGATCCCTTGGGACTCCAGGGGATGAGCCCTCTGGTGGCTGTACAGAATAAATACAAGTCCACATATATAACACTTTTCATCCATGACTTTAACGTTATATGCTAATATGGTTTGTATCCACAATGGATGCATGGTTATAACATCTACGTTCAGAGAAAATATTTAATAAGATCGTATTTAGGAACTAATGCTTGACCACCAAACATTTTGCGTACAATCTTCAGGAAAGGCCCCATCCACGGGCCATGTCATTCGGCAGATGAGGGGAGGTAAGCAGTTTATTTGAATCAATGGAGGTCCCCCAGGCAGGGAGTGGGGGAATCAGGGCTGCTGGTGAGCTTGGTAATGACAGGACCATAATGGGAGGGGGCACCGTGTCCATGGGCTGTGGCCGGAGCTAATGTCCCAAAATGTCCCAGGGCAGACAGCGAGCCAGGGCAGCTCTTCCCCATTCCAGGCTGGGTCACTGTGTGAGTGACAGCAGCAGGAGAGACTTCACAGTCTGGGTAAAGGTGACTAGACCCCTCAATGCTCAGTCGTGCCCCATCCACTAACGTAACGAAAGACGAGACGGTGCCCAATTTAAAGACTTACTCACAGCGCACAAAAATTCTCCTTCTAAACTAATGTGGTAGAAATGCTGAATGTTTGTGGTCTGTCTGTTTTCAGTCGTTCCTTTAAATAATAATAATTAATACTGTTGATTAAATGTAAGGCATCTGAGCAAAATTAGACTTAAAGTGGGGGAGCTTCTGAACCCAGTCCAAATCTTAGCAGGGAGCTACCCAAGATTACCTGACTTAATTACAATCCGGTAGATTTAAATTCTAAATAATTCAGTGGATCATTACAATTTAAAATGTAATAATTTAATACTTACTCTTGCTTAAGCAACCAGGCTGTTCCACCTCTTGCGGCACTGGTCTGCCTCATGTCTTTCGTGGACCACAGAAGAAACAATGGCGGCGATATCACCCGATATTTTTTGATAGGTCCGGGGGGAAGGTTTCCCATGCCCACCCTGGGTTAATTGTCCCCACCTATTTTCCACCTCATTTACGAGGCCCTCATTGTTCTCCTTCTCCCTGACAGCTCCTCCTGCTGCATACTCGTATCACTAGATATCTTTCAAGGTATCAGACGGCTTGCTTTCTCCCTCTCTTTCACTCTTCTGAGCATGCACAGATGACCCCTGAACTCCCGAATCGCGGGAAAACTTTTTTGCTAAAGAAAAAATGTGCATGCGCAGAACGCCCGTTGCTATGGACACCAGCCTTGCGAGACTCAATACATTGCTAAGGCCTATTTCACATCGCGAAGGCTATTGCCCAAAATAAAAAGATGAAACTCGCACTTTTTAAAATGGGCAATATTGCAGCGATCATGAAAAATTAAAATAGCACTAAGGCCGGAAATATCGCCCAAAACCATCATAGTGGAAAGTCTAGCCCATAGGCTCTGTTATCTTTGAGATTAGAGAATTCAACAGTCACTGATCAAACAAAAGTAAAGGACAGCATAATAAATGAATTAAATGCAAGGTTAGATCGGCTATGTCATCACCGATATATCCCTCTCCACTACTTTTCTATTACCCTTCACCCATTGGCGTACTATAACATTGAGCTTGTTCAGACTCATAAATGACACATGGTGTTTGAATGAGTTTTTGGTGTCCTGCTGCTGCCTATGAAAACATTCCCCAGCATGAGTCACTGCCTTCAGGATAGGAGACCCAAAAAATATCACAGGGAAAACTGAAGAAGAAAAAGATGGTACATATTTTATATAATGAATTGATGAGTGTAAACCTTTCAGAGTAGCTGCTGTCTATGGTGAAACTTTTATCTGCGTAGGAACATTTAAAAATGTATATATATATATTTGAGTGTTCTATTTAAATGCATGTTTTAGTATCTCAGTTTTTCATTAGCATGAAATTAATACAAGTAATCCAAAAGGCTTTAAACAGATTTAACTTGTTTTCAGTCAAATGGCTACCATAGTCAAATTAAAGGAGCGCCTTTGTCAAAGAGTGTATGGCAAACATTTTTCATTTGCATACAAATGATGGAATGAACCACATCACAACCTGTCGTCACATCCGCTGTGCATAACATTATAATAGAAATGTTACGGGGATTCTTTTTTCTTCCCAAGCAAAAAAAGCTTTGGTGCAATCCCATTAATCATCATCATCATCATCATAGGCAGTCCCTCGAAACGAGGATGACTTGCTTCCACAGGTGTTTCAATGAAGGACCTAATACTCCAGGTCCTGAACTACACCCTGAAAGGTGGAAGATGCCTGTAGGTGGATATTTTTAACATGTGGGGGCTGTTGCATACTAGCCACCACATAGGCTTGACAGAGCTAGGTCTTGGTCCAGTGGCAAGGGTTATTCAGAGACCTGCTCTGCTGAATAATCCCATTAATACTTAAGATTCAGATTGCATTTCAGAAGAGCAGTTGGTGATGGATTGGCATATGAAGTGTGCAGAAGTACTATTAGTTCTTCATAAATGGGACTTTTATAGCATTGCTTTTGTTACAAAATTACTGTTGGCTTGATACTAAATATTGCATTGATGCTCATCGAACAGTTATAGTATGATATCTAAGAGTAGGCAACATTGCATAACCCAAAGCCACACATTTACTATATTTACTTCTGCTGTTAACATCTGCACCAAACTTTTAACTGTGCTGATGTTGCGAGGACATTCTTTACACAATTCAAAGCCAATACCTACATTAATAAAAATTTTCATGGTGCCATATGCAATGAACATTTGAATCCTCTTAGACCTATTTCTACTAGTCCCAATATTAAATCTTAATAATTAGTCTCTTTCTACAATCATTGGTGCACCATGTCAAGTAACCTATAAAATGATGCTCCCTTAATCACCATGGAGGGGAGGGTCTGAATGTGCCAACCTTATTATGATGATGTACCATGCACAATTACAGAAACAAGGTTTTGAGACATTCTTTCAAACATGGTTAATGTCCAACAGTTCTCAGTTCTCCATTTACTTGTGCAGAAAAATGTTCTCAATTTGCAGTCATAGCTTTTTTTACCACTGTTCTATGTTATTATGAATTTTAAAATTCTGATGAACTTTTCTTTGAGTTTCACAGGGTCACCGACTCAATTAAAGACAGATATCAAAGGGCACCAGCTCATATACAATTCTACTTTTGTGACCCCACAGTTACTGACTTCTGATGAGTCTCATTTAGAAATTTAGCACAAAGGAGATTTAGCATAAATGAGATGGATTCTGAAAGAGACTGCTGATTGCAAACCTAACCTTGCAATTTTGTAATACAAAACTTCTAATATTATCCACAACTAATAAAACTTGTTTTTGTTGCAATTTGTAGAAGTAAATATTCTACAAGCTAGAGAATACACAAATGAGTATGCACTCAATCTATAAAATATAAAATTTGTGCCAAGATTTCAATAATAATTGAATATGAAACTGTATTGCTATTTGTTGGTGCTGTGACTATATGAGTACCTTTGCTACTATCATGATTATTTGAATAAACAGCAAATGATCACTTGAGATTTACAAAAGATGTCAACAGTCTCCGATCACCAGTGGTCATTCGTCTAATGAGCAGCATCACAGTGAAATTTCATTACTTCAGGTCACCTTAATAGTTTAAAGTTATGCTATAAATAAGAGTGCTAACAAGCACTTAGTTGGCTTGAACTGAAACTTGTATTCTGCCTGCTGTCATCAATGGAGCTAATAATGAGATGTTCACAGCATAAGAACATAAGAAATAGGAGCAACAATCGGCCATTTGGCCCCTCAAGCCTGTTCCACCATTCAATAAAATCATGGCTGATCTGATCCTGATTTCAACTCCACTTCCCCACCTGCTCCCCATAACCCTTGACTCCCTTATCATTCAAACATCTGTCTATCTCCACCTTAAATATATTCAAAGACCCAGCTATTGTGCACTGTTGCCCTGCATTATAAGAACATAAGAACATAAGAATTAGGAACAGGAGTAGGCCATCTAGCCCCTCAAGCCTGCTCCGCCATTCAACAAGATCATGGCTGATCTGGTAGCGTGGACTCAGCTCCACTTACCCGCCCGCTCCCCATAACCCTTAATTCCCTTATTGGTTAAAAATCTATCTATCTGTGATTTGAATACATTCAATGAGCTAGCCTCAACTGCTTCCCTGGGCAGAGAATTCCACAGATTCACAATCCTCTGGTAAAAGAAATTCCTTCTCAACTCGGTTTTAAATTGGCTCCCCCGTATTTTGAGGCTGTGCCCCCTAGTTCTAGTCTCCCCGACCAGTGGAAACAACTTCTCTGCCTCTATCTTGTCTATCCCTTTCATTATTTTAAATGTTTCTATAAGATCATCCCTCATCCTTCTGAACTCCAACGAGTAAAGACCCAGTCTACTCAATCTATCATCATAAGGTAACCCCCTCATCTCCGGAATCAGCCTAGTGAATCGTCTCTGTACACCCTCAAAGCTAGTATATCCTTCCTTAAGTAAGGTGACCAAAACTGCACTCAGTACTCCAGGTGCGGCCTCACCAATACCCTGTACAGTTGCAGCAGCTCCCTGCTTTTGTATTCCATCCCTCCCGCAATGAAGGCCAATATTCCATTCACCTTCCTGATTACCTGCTGCACCTGCAAACTAACTTATGGGGCTCAGAGACCTGCTCAGGGCCCAGTGTACTGGTTTTGCAATAATTGCATTGAAGCACTGACCACACTTGATCAGCTCTGCTGGGCAGGCCACATAGTTCGCATGCCAGACACGAGACTCCCAAAGCAAGTGCTCTACTTGGAGCTCCTTCATGACAAACGAGCCAAAGGTGGGCAGCGGAAATGCTACAAGGACACCCTCAAAGCCTCCGTGATAAAGTACGACATCTCCACTGACACCTGGGCGTCCCTGGCCCAAGACCGCCCTAAGTGAAGGAAGTGCATCCGAGAGGGCGCTGAGCATCTCGAGTCTCAACGCTGAGAGCATGCAGAAATCAAGAGCAGGCAGCAGAAAGAGCGTGCGGCAAACCGGTCCCACCCACCCCTTCCCTCAACGACTATCTGTCCCACCTGTGACAGAGTCTGTGGTTCTCATATTGGACTGTTCAGCCACCAAAGAACTCACTTCAGGAGTGGAAGCAAGTCTTACTCGATTCCGAGGGACTGCCTATGATGATGATGATTTGCAATAATATGGCCTGAAGCACCCGTGACACTGACAGGTCTTTGCACTGGCTGTGGTCCAGGCTCTTACGTGCCCATATTAAACAGGCTATGCATAAGAAGCCTGCTCCCATATATTGGGTATCTTGTTTTAAATAGGACTATTTTTGTTCCCACATGCTGTGAGTAGCTGCTGTGTTTCTTTCCATTGAGCTTATGTTTTTGTCCCCCATCTACCTGTTAACTTATTCAGCTGCTTTGTGGTTTAGCTATCCTGGTGGAAACAAAGGTACTGTCAGTTTATGAAAGCTACCTCTGCCTGTTTTTCCCAGGAACATTTCATTGTGAGCAGTCTATGTGGGTATACCTCTAGGTATCCCTTTGTAGTTTCAAGTTGTGAAGAAGGAGGAGGCGGA
Source organism: Pristiophorus japonicus (assembly GCF_044704955.1). NCBI lineage: Eukaryota > Metazoa > Chordata > Chondrichthyes > Pristiophoridae > Pristiophorus > Pristiophorus japonicus. The sequence goes on along the minus strand of NC_091980.1, from coordinate 52,131,831 downwards.
GCCTGTTATGTTTAGAATAATTCTACAAGACTGTATATCTTAAGCTCAAACTGTTGTGACCTTGGTCTCTTTATTGTAACTCCAGAGTGAGGAGGCAGCATGATAGACTGCCTTTTTTACCTGCTTGCCCAGAGTGTGCAGGTGACCCTTGGGTCTCCCACAGGTGCGTCCCCTGCTGTCAAGTCTTATACATTGGTAGTGTTTACATACAAAACATCATTCCCCCCACAAACATAGAAACATAGAAACATAGAAAATAGGTGCAGGAGTAGGCCATTCGGCCCTTCTAGCCTGCACCGCCATTCAATGAGTTCATGGCTGAACATGCAACTTCAGTACCCCATTCCTGCTTTCTCACCATACCCCTTGATCCCCCTAGTAGTAAGGACTTCATCTAACTCCTTTTTGAATATACTTAGTGAATTGGCCTCAACAACTTTCTGTGGTAGAGAATTCCACAGGTTCACCACTCTCTGGGTGAAGAAGTTTCTCCTCATCTCGGTCCTAAATGGCTTACCCCTTATCCTTAGACTGTGACCCCTGGTTCTGGACTTCCCCAACATTGGGAACATTCTTCCTGCATCTAGCCTGTCTAAACCCGTCAGAATTTTAAACGTTTCTATGAGGTCCCCTCTCATTCTTCTGAACTCCAGTGAATACAAGCCCAGTTGATCCAGTCTTTCTTGATAGGTCAGTCCCGCCATCCCGGGAATCAGTCTGGTGAACCTTCGCTGCACTCCCTCAATAGCAAGAATGTCCTTCCTCAAGTTAGGAGACCAAAACTGTACACAATACTCCAGGTGTGGCCTCACCAAGGCCCTGTACAACTGTAGCAACACCTCCCTGCCCCTGTACTCGAATCCACGCGCTATGAAGGCCAACATGCCATTTGCTTTCTTAACCGCTTGCTGTACCTGCATGCCAACCTTCAATGACTGATGTACCATGACACCCAGGTCTTGTTGCACCTCCCCTTTTCCTAAGCTGTCACCATTCAGATAATAGTCTGTCTCTCTGTTTTTACCACCAAAGTGGATAACCTCACATTTATCCACATTATACTTCATCTGCCATGCATTTGCCCACTCACCTAACCTATCCAAGTCACTCTGCAGCCTCATAGCATCCTCCTCGCAGCTCACACTGCCATCCAACTTAGTGTCATCCGCAAATTTGGAGATACTACATTTAATCCCCTCGTCTAAATCATTAATGTACAGTGTAAACAGCTGGGGCCCCAGCACAGAACCTTGCGGCACCCCACTAGTCACTGCCTGCCATTCTGAAAAGTACCCATTTACTCCTACTCTTTGCTTCCTGTCTGCCAACCAGTTCTCAATCCATGTCAGCACACTACCCCCAATCCCATGTGCTTTAACTTTGCACATTAATCTCTTGTGTGGGACCTTGTCGAAAGCCTTCTGAAAGTCCAAATATACCACATCAACTGGTTCTCCCTTGTCCACTCGACTGGAAACATCCTCAAAAAATTCTAGAAGATTTGTCAAGCATGATTTCCCTTTCACAAATCTATGCTGACTTGGACCTATCATGTCACCTCTTTCCAAATGCGCTGCTATGACATCCTTAATAATTGATTCCATCATTTTACCCACTACTGAGGTCAGGCTGACCGGTCTATAATTCCCTGTTTTCTCTCTCCCTCCTTTTTTAAAAAGTGGGGTTACATTGGCAACACTCCACTCCATAGGAACTGATCCAGAGTCAATGGAATGTTGGAAAATGACTGTCAATGCATCCGCTATTTCCAAGGCCACCTCCTTAAGTACTCTGGGATGCAGTCCATCAGGCCCTGGGGATTTATCGGCCTTCAATCCCATCAATTTCCCCAACACAATTTCCCGACTAATAAGGATTTCCCTCAGTTCCTCCTCCTTACTCGACCCTCTGACCCCGTTTATATCCGGAAGGTTGTTTGTGTCCTCCTTAGTGAATACCGAACCAAAGTACTTGTTCAATTGGTCTGCCATTTCTTTGTTCCCCATTATGACTTCCCCTGATTCTGACTGCAGGGGACCTACGTTTGTCTTTACTAACCTTTTTCTCTTTACATATCTATAGAAACTTTTGCAATCCGTCTTAATGTTCCCTGCAAGCTTCTTCTCGTACTCCATTTTCCCTGCCCTAATCAAACCCTTTGTCCTCCTCTGCTGAGTTCTAAATTTCTCCCAGTCCCCGGGTTCGCTGCTATTTCTGGCCAATTTGTCTGCCACTTCCTTGGCTTTAATACTATCCCTGATTTCCCTTGATAGCCACGGTTGAGCCACCTTCCCTTTTTTATTTTTACGCCAGGCAGGAATGTACAATTGTTGTAGTTCATCCATGCGGTCTCTAAATGTCTGCCATTGCCCATCCACTGTCAAACCCTTAAGTATCATTCGCCAATCTATCCTAGCCAATTCACGCCTCATACCTTCAAAGTTAGCCTTCTTTAAGTTCTGGACCATGGTCTCTGAATTAACTGTTTCATTTCCATCCTAATGCAGAATTCCACCATATTATGGTCACTCTTCCCCAAGGGGCCTCGCACAACGAGATTGCTAATTAATCCTCTCTCATTACACAACATCCAGTCTAAGATGGTCTCCCCCTAGTTGGTTCCTCGACATATTGGTCTAGAAAACCATCCCTTATGCACTCCAGGAAATCCTCCTCCACCGTATTGCTTCCAGTTTGGTTAGCCTAATCTATGTGCATATTAAAGTCACCCATGATAACTGCTGCACCTTTATTGCATGCACCCATAATTTCCTGTTTGATGCCCTCCCCAACATCACTACTACTGTTTGGAGGTCTGTACACAACTCCCACTAACGTTTTTTGCCCTTTGGTGTTCTGCAGCTCTACCCATATAGATTCCACATCATCCAAGCTAATGTCCTTCCTACCTATTGCATTAATCTCCTCCTTAACCAGCAATGCTACCCCACCTCCTTTTCCTTTTATTCTATCCTTCCTGAATGTTGAATACCCCTGGATGTTGAGTTCCCAGCCCTGATCATCCTGGAGCCACGTCTCTGTAATCCCAATCACATCATATTTGTGAACATCTATTTGCACAGTTAATTCATCCACCTTATTACGGATACTCCTTGCATTAAGACACAAAGCCTTCAGGCTTGTTTTTTTAACACCTTTTGTCCTTTTAGAATTTTGCTGTACATTGGCCCTTTTTGTTCTTTGCCTTGGGTTTCTCTGCCCTCCACTTTTCCTCATCTCCTTTCTGTCTTTTGCTTTTGTCTCCTTTTTGTTTCCTTCTGTCTCCCTGCATTGGTTCCCATCCCCCTGCCAGCCATATTAGTTTAACTCCTCCCCAACAGCACTAGCAAACACTCCCCCTCGGACATTGGTTCCAGTCCTACCCAGATGCAGACCGTCCGGTTTGTACTGGTCCCACCTCCCCCAGAACCCGTTCCAATGCCCCAGGAATTTGAATCCCTCCCTGCTGCACCACTGCTCAAGCCACGTATTCATCTGCGCTATCCTGCGATTCCTACTCTGACTAGCACGTGGCACTGGTAGCAATCCCGAAATTACTACTTTTGAGGTCCTACTTTTTAATTTAGCTCCTAGCTCCTTAAATTCATTTCGTAGGACCTGATCCCTTTTTTTAGCTATGTCGTTGGTACCAATGTGCACCATGACACTGGCTGTTCTCCCTCCTTTTTTAGAAAGTCCTGCACCCGCTCCGAGACATCCTTGACCCTTGCACCAGGGAGGCAACATACCATCCTGGAGTCTCGGTTGCGGCCGCAGAAATGCCTTTCTATTCCCCTTACAATTGAATCCCCTATCACTATCGCTCTCCCACTCTTTTTCCTGCCCCCCTGTGCAACAGAGCCAGCCACGGTGCCATGAACTTGGCTGCTGCTGCCCTCCCCTGATGAGTCATCCCCCTCAACAGTACTCAAAGCAGTGTATCTGTTTTGCAGGGCGATGACCACAGGGAACCCCTGCACTACCTTCCTTGCACTACTCTTCCTGCTGGTCTTCCATTCTCTAGCTGGCTGTGGACCCTTCTCCTGTGGTAAGACCAACTCACTACACGTGCTACTCACGTCATTCTCAGCATCGTGGATGCTCCAGAGTGAATCCACCCTCAGCTCCAATTCCGCAACGCAGTCCGTCATAAAGTCTTATGTACAAGTTATTTACAAGTTGAGGCGATCCGGGGCTCTGCGTTCCTGGGTTGATCGCTTGACTTGAAGCCCTGGCATGGGTGAGTCGGTCGGATCATTGCTGCACTGCGGTGTGGCTGGTCTGATCTGACTGTTGGGCATGGTGGGTTCATCCTTGTGATTGACCGCGAGGTTGATTACTGGTTGGGTGTGTGTTGGTGGATCAATGATGGTAATGTGCTCTTCAAACTGTTCTTGGTTGTCAGTAAACTGCAGTTTGGTCTGATCCAAGTGCTTTCTGCATGTTTGTCCATTCAAAAGTTTGACAACAAACAGTCTATTCCCCTCTTTGGCTAACACAGTGCCAGCAACCCCTTTTGGGACCATGACCATAATTAAGAACAAGCACAGGGTTATTGACGTCAATGTCACGTGATACAGCCACGCGATCGTGGTACATGTTATGCCGGTGACGCCAGGTTTCTACATGATCATTGAGATCCAGGTGGAATAAGAAGAGCCTGGTTTTAAGTGCTCTCTTCATTAGCAATTCTGCAGGGGGAACCCCGGTAAGCGAGTGGAGTCGCGTGCGGTAGCTGAGCAGAATCCGAGATAACCGGGTCTGCAGGGAACCGTCCGTCACGTGTTTCAAGCTCTGCTTGACAGTTTGGACTTCCCGTTCCGCTTGGCCATTGGATGCGGGCTTAAACGGCGCAGACCTGATATGCTTGATTCCATTGCAGGTCATGAACTCGTTGAATTCCGAACTGGTGAAACACGATCCATTGTCACTAACAAGGATGTCGGGCAAACCATGGGTGGCGAACATGGCCCGGAGGCTTTCAATGGTGGCAGTGGACATACATGGCGACATTATTATACATTCAATCCATTTAGAGTAAGCGTCCACTGCTACTAGGAACATCTTTCCTAGAAAGGGACCAACGAAATCTACATGGACTCTTGACCACGGTTTGGAGCGCCATAACCACAGAATCAGTGGGGCCTCCCTTGGTGTGTTGCTCAATTGTGAGCAAGTATTACATTGGTGTACGCATGACTCCAATTCCAAGTCAATGCCGGGCCACCAAACGTGCAACCTGGCGATAACCTTCATTATGACTATGCCTGGCTGGGTACTGTGAAGGTTGCGTATAAACGTTTCCCTGCCTTTTTTTTGCAAAATTACACGATTCCCCCATAGGAGGCAGTCCGAATGTATGGACATTTCGTCCTTGCGTCGGTGGAACGGCTTAATTTCGTCTTGCATTTCCCCTGGGACCACCGACCAGCTCCCATTGAGGACGCAGCTTTTTACTAGTGATAGCACCGGATCCTGGCTAGTCCAGGTCCTGATCTTGCGAGCCGTGATGGATGACCCCAGGCTCTCAAAAGCATTCATTACAAGAAGCAAGTCTGTAGGTTGCACCATTTCCACTCTGGTGGTGGGCAATGGTAGCCGACTGAGGGCATCCGCACAGTTCTCCGTGCCTGGTCTGTGGCAGATTACATAATCATACGCAGATAATGTTTGTGCCCATCTTTAGATGCGGGACAAAGCATTGGTGTTAATACCTTTGCTTTGTGAGAACAACGAAATGAGCGGCTTGTGGTCGGTTTCGAGCTCAAACCGGAGTCCAAATAGGTATTGGTGCATTTTCTTAACCCCATATACGCATGCTAATGCTTCTTTCTCAACCATCCTGTAGGCTCTTTCAGCTTTAGATAAGTTTCTGGATGCATATGCAACCGGTTGCAGTTGCCTGACCCATTGGCTTGCTGCCGCACACAACCAACCCCGTACGAAGATGCATCACAAGCTAGTACTAAACGTTTACTCGGGTCATACAATACAAGTAACTTGTTAGAACATAGCAGGTTTCTGGCCTTGTTAAAGGCTGTCTCTTGAGATTTACCCCAAACCCAGTCATCACCCTTGCGTAGCAATAAATGCAATGGTTCCAGCAAAGTGCTCAACCCCGGTAGAAAGTTACCAAAATAGTTGAGGAGTCCCAGGAACGAACGCAGCTCCGTCACATTCTGTGGTCTGGGTGCATTCTCGATGGCCTCCGTCTTGGAGTCCATGGATCTGATGCCGTCCGCCGCAATCTTTCTCCCCAGAAATTCGCCCTCTGGCGCCAGGAAAACACACTTGGAGCGTTTCAGCCTGAGTCCCACTCTGCCCAGTCGCTTGAGAACCTCTTCTAGGTTGTGCAAGTGTTCGGTGGTGTTGCGGCCAGTGATCAAGATATCATCTTGGAACACCATGGTGCGCGGAACCGATTTCAGCAGACTTTCCATTTTCCTCTGGAAGATTGCCGCCGCCGAGCGAATTCCAAAGGGGCATCTGTGGTATATGAACAGTCCTCTGTGCATGTTGATGCACGTCAATTTCTTTAACTGTTCAGCCAGCTCCTGTGTCATGTAAGCAGAGGTTAGATCCAGCTTAGTGAACGACTTCTCCTCTGCTATGTTTCAAACAGGTCATCTGCTTTGGGTAGTGGATACTGGTCCTGTAACGAGACTTGGTTGATTGTTACCTTGTAGTCCCGCAGATTCTGACCGTCCCATCACTCTTCAACACCAGCACAATTGGACTGGCCCACTTGTTGAACTCGACTGGCGATATGATCCCCTCTCGTTGAAGTCTGTCCAGCTCGATCTCTACTTTCTCTCGCATCATGTATGGAACCGCTCGGGCTTTGTGATGAATGGGTCGTGCAGCAGGAAATAGATGGATCTGCACTTTGGCACCTGAGAAGTTGCAGATGCCTGGCTCGAATAACAAAGGGAATTTGTTTAGCATTTGGGCGCACGAGACGTCATCCTCTGAAGACAGTGCTTTGATGTCGTCCCAGTTCCATCAGATCTTTCCCAGCCAACTTCTGCCGAACAGCATTGGGCCATCGCCTGGTACAATCCATAGTGGTAAATCATGCACAGCTCCATCATACAGTACCTTCACTGCTGCATTGCTAACAACTGGTGTGTGCTCTTTGGTGTAAGTATGCAGCTTGGTGTAGATTGGGCTTACTTTTGGCCTTTGTGCCTCGTTGCCTCACAGTTTCTCAAAAGCCTTCTGGCTCATAATTGACTGACTCGCCCCCGTGTCCAATTCCATGGAAACTGAAATGCCTTTTAATTTGACTTTTAACATTGTCAGGGGGTTTTTGGTGGTGAAGGTGTGTACCCCGTACACTTCCTCTTCAGCCTCGGGTTGAGTTGCCTCTCTTACTCGTTCAGCGTGATCCACGCCGGATCGGAGATCTTCTGCCGACTCTGCCACGTGGTGAGTCGCAGCACGTCTGTACATTTTCTGGAGGTGCCCCATTGTTCCACAGCCCTTGCACACGTAGTGCTTAAATTGACATTGATGGGCTCGATGATTACCCCCGCAGCGCCAACATGGTGTTAATGGATTCGCATTCATGCCCCACGGCAGGCTCTGAGTCATCCTAGGCCTGGCCTCTGCGGGTGTGGAGGCCCTGCCATGTACAGATTTGCCTATGAGTTTCAATACTGCAATGATATATGTTTAGTGTTATCGTTTGTGGACATAAAAGCCTGGGCTATCGTGATGCCCTTGCTCAGATCTAGGGATTCGGCAGACAGCAGTTTGCGAAGAATAACCTCGTGGCCGATTCCAAGCACAAACAAGTCCCGCAACACTTCCCCCAAAAATCTGGCAAATACGCACGGTCCCGCAAGGCGTCTTAGGTCGGCGACATAGCTCGCCACGTCCTGGCCCTCAAAGTGGTGGTGCGTATAAAAGCGATACATAGCCATCAAGATGCTCTCGTTCGGCTTGAGGTGTTCCCGAACCAGTGTGCACAGCTCTTCATATGTCTTCTCCGTTGGCTTCATCGGTGCTAGCAGATTTTTGATGAGGCCATATATCGTGGACCTGTAAACGGTGAGGAGAATCGCCCTGCGTTTGACCGTGTTTTTTCCTTTTCCAGCTCATTGGCCACGAAGTACTGGTCAAGACGCTCAACAAAGGCTTCCCAATCATCACCCTCAACAAATCTCTCAAGAATACCAACGGCAGCCATAACCACGTGAAAGTTCGTGATCTGTTATTCGTCGCCAATTGTTACATTTGGAATCACTTCACAAGACTTTACATCTTAAGCTCAAACGGTTGTGATCTTGGTCTCTTTATTGTAACCCCAGAGTGAGGAAGCAGCATGGTAGTATACCTTTTATACCTGCTTGCCCAGGGTGTGCAGGTGACCCTTGGGTCTCCTACAGGTGCGCCCCCTGGTGGCAAATCTTACACATTGGTAGTGTTTACATACATAACAGAGTCAAAGACATTGGTGTTGAGTCTTGGGATTTTTACTCAATATTTTTCTCAGGCTCATCATCTCAGCCCACTGCTGAAGGGAGCCCTCACTCCCTATGACCTAGAATTCACCTGTCCAACATCTAGGTCATTTGTAGTGAGCGAAGGAATCTAACTGAATTAAATAACTAAATAAGGATTCTCATTCTTATTTTCAAATCCCGTCATAGCCACGCCCCCCCTCCCCTTCCATCTCTGTAGTCTCCTGCAGCCACACAAACACTCGAGATGTCTGCGCTCCTCTAATTCTGCCCTCTTGAGCATCCCTGATTATAATTGTTTAACCATTGGTGGCCATGCCTCCTGTTGCCTTGGCCCTAAGTTCTGGAATTCCTTGCCTAAACCTCTCCGCCTCTCTACCTCTCTCCTCCTTTAAGACGCTCCGTAAAACCTACCTCTTTGACCAAGCTTTTGGTCACCTGTCTGAATTTCTCCATCTGTGGCTTGGTGTCAATTTTTTTATTTCATACTACTCCTGTGAAGCGCCTTGGGATGTTTCACTATGTTAAAGGCGCTATATAAATACAAGTTGTTGTTGTTGAAAATCCTAATACTGCCTTTCAACTCACTGATTATATCACATGCCCTTGCATAATCATCCTCGATTTCAGAATGTGGTGAAATTGATTATTAACTGCCATACAGATCCATTAAACGGTAAATGAATAAGTGAACAGGAGCAATGATGCATTAGTTTCAAGTTTACTGAATATTTAACCTTGTTGTGGTGCTTTGCTGCTGGCTCTAATAAGCCAAGGGTTGCAGGTTAGATGCCACCTTTTGTCAGCAAGTAGAAAAGGAACATATGTCGGAATATGAGAAAGTGAATGCATCACCCAAGAGCAGCGGCACCTTCTGTGAGTGTGTGAGCATGTAGCTCAGGTGGGCAGTATGCTTGGTGTTTGTTGCTAGCCCTATTCAATGGACAAATGCATTACCATGGCAGCAGAACTGAATATCCTGTGCCTGTGCAGTTGGAAAGTAGTTGAACAATTGGCAGATTGCTGAGCAATTCCCTTTTTAATATTGCACCAAGCTTAGTGAAATGCTAGTAAGGTACCTCACTAAACATCATTTTAAAATGAAGAACAATGTAAGCAGTACTTAGCTTGGCAACCCTCTTGAGACCAACACGTTTATTGTTCATCTACTTCTAGGTTTGATGCACAGGTGAGACAACATTGACTCTTTTAGCCATATTCATCTGAGCTGCCCAGTGGTACTCTTGGCTGAAAGGCAAGTCTTCATTCCAAAGAGATCCATCCTTTTTAAAATCTGTGTAGCACTACCTCCAAAACCGCATCTTTGAATTGTGCTGTTCTGCTTCTGCAACTTGCTTCTACCATTTGGAGGCATTTCTCCTTTTAAAAACTGCTGGCACTGTGAATTCCATTCCCTAACTCCTGTGAGATCCCAGTGCTTTTATTATAAAGAGCTGACCTCATATTATAGAACAAGGCCTGTCTGCCTCACTACTGGTACTCACGACACCAAAAGAGAACCAGTCCAGGTGTGTCTCTGCTTGAAACCTCATGATCGGACCCATAATTTTTTTACTCATTTCATATTCCATTTTCTCCTTAGTTATTTTTTCCAGCACCACCTCAACGGGGTTTACCTACACTATTTTTCAATCTATCCCTTGCACATCCTGTGGACAAGAAACAAGAAGCTGTCTTGATCCCAATGCATCTCTGAACTGACTAATTGGAGCCACCGCTAGGCATTTGACAGCATCCCAAATGTGTGTCTCTTTTTTTCCTCTGTTGTGACTAGGAGCTTGGCCTCTGCAACATGTTTCCCCAGCACACAGAAATGGAAATTGAGAACTCAGTGACATAGGAGATTAGGTCCTCTATAATCATGGCAGTGTGATTTGGTTCTTTAATATGTTACACAGGCTCGACGAGCTGAATGGCCTTCTTCCATGCTGTAACTATTCTATGATTACAAGAGTGAAAAGGCTCCTTATCTCACATGTGTTGAGTAACAAACATTTTCCATTCACTATTTAAAGTTGCTGATTAATTCACTTGACTTCAATGGAGAGCACTTATAGCACATATTTCATGATAACTGCTTGATTAAACTTAACCATATTTGGATTACCTTGAGCTTTTGGCCTGTGCTTGTGCTTTTTATCTTATGTACAGATTTGGAGAAAACATGCCAAACTTTTCTGTCAAACATAATCACAATATTGATCTGCTTTACAGGGAAAGGGCAGTGGAGTGGCATTAGCTAAAGTGCTCTTGCAGAGAGCCGGCACAGGCTCGAAGGTCCGAATGGCCTCCTTCTGTGCTGTAACCATTCTATGATTCTATGCTTTGAGTCAAAGATTGATTTGTTAATATTGTCACTTGCTTTTCAATTAAACAGACTGAACTCTCTATTTCACTTTTGTTAATCAGTAACATTGTAAGCTATGTTGTTTTATATGGGCAGGAATAGGTTGTGCAAAGAGGTTAGGGAACAAATCAAAGCTCCACCAAATGTAATAAACTAGATTCCATCAGGTCTTCAAATTCCATTCATAAGCATATTCTCTGAACATCACATCTCGGGGGCTTAGAATGTAAGGGATGAGAAAAAATAGAACATGGAAAGACATGTTGGACTCAAGTTACTCCTTCAGATCTTGTCTCAGACTTGTGAAGTCCTTTGTTTGTTGTCCAGGAATCACTGGGAGGTCATCGACATCTAATAAACCAAAAGTGTTAAAATAAATTCTGTCAGGTAGAACCTTACAAGATCGACAGTCAAGTAATCTATCATTTGAGACAATTCTATCAAAAAGATTCTTGATCTACACAATACTCTGATGACTGAGGAGATCAAGCCCTTTCCCAGCATGCTTCATTAATTGTCCATCTCTTTTCTGCACTGGGTTCATAGTCAATGTCAGGAAATTCATAATATAGCTAGCCTCTTGAGTTGAAAGATTTTTAGTTAGTTTAGTTGACATAACCTTAGGCAGCCTTTCGGAGAAACTCAATATCAAAATGAGCTGTCAAACACTTCTGACATTTCCATCACCAGATCAGTCAGAGCTCAGCAGAATATTGGACTTTTCAGGAGAGATGATAGAAATCTCCACAGTTTTTTTTCCACCGGGAAGGTATTTTTATGACGTCCACACTTAAAAGTTCAAAAGTGAAATCTCTTCACTGTACCCTTACTCATTGTATTTTATGATAGATGCATGCCACGTTTTGTGCTAAACATATCAATTCAATTTGCTTTAATGTATTCCTTTTCATGTTTTGTAACCAGAGCAGGAGCAGCACTTTTAAAAATAAAAAACTGGGAGCAGGGATTCGGGTTGAATGTCCAGGGGAAGTGCTTCGATGATCTGCTATAACTTTGGCGGAAGATCTGCAGAAACCCCGGAAAAAGGGGTTTACACTGTTCCTCCAGAGATTACATGAATCTTTTGCCAAAGTTATGGCAAACAATCAAGAGAACGCCCCTAGAAATTCAAACCCTTTGAGCAAGTGGGAGGAAAAGGGAGAGGCCAGGAATACTGCTTTTAAGATGGGGAGGAAGGAGAGCATGGATTGGGGGTGAGAGAAGAAGAATGCAAGCTTGACCCTCAGTGTATGTACATGACTCTCAGTGTGTGTCAGTGTGTGTACCTGACCCTCAGTGTGTGTACCTGACCCTCAGTGTGTGTCAGTGTGTGTACCTGACCCTCAGAGTGTGCCAGTGTGTGTACCTGACCCTCAGAGTGTGCCAGTGTGTGTACCTGACCCTCAGTGTGTGTATCAGACCCTCAGTGTGTGTCAGTGTGTGTACCTGACCCTCAGTGTGTGTCAGTGTGTGTACCTGACCCTCAGTGTGTGTATCTGACCCTCAGTGTGTGCCAGTGTGTGTACCTGACCCTCAGAGTGTGCCAGTATGTGTACCTGACCCTCAGTGTGTGTGCCTGACCTTCAGTGTGTGTACCTGACCCTCTGAGTGTGCCAGTGTGTGTACCTGACCCTCAGTGTGTGTGCCTGACCCTCAGTGTGTGTACCTGACCCTCTGAGTGTGCCAGTGTGTGTACCTGACCCTCAGTGTATGTGCCTGACCCTCAGTGTGTGTACCTGACCCTCAGTGTGTGTACCTGACCCTTTGTACCAGTTGATCTAGGAGAGGCGATAGATGAGCCATGTTGAATTCAGGAGGAAGAGGGAGAAGTGTGCCTGTGTGAAATGTAAGGTTGGATGCGGGAAGAGTGCCAACCTGATCTGGGAGAAGGAGAAGAATAGCAAGTTGAATTGAAGGTTTACTCTCGTGGTTCCATGTTTGCCTGGCCATCTCACTGATCTTCGACTGCTCATTTACCAAACTTAATACTATCCACTCACCCTCAAAAAACTCCTCACTGCCATCTGCCATTATACTTCCTGTACCTTGATTTCTAAGCCCTTTCTTTAAGCTTACTGATCAAGACAGTTATTGCAACTCATGACCTTAGTAATATATCTGGCTTTCTTGATCAACACTCTGCAACAAAGACACTTAAAAACCTCCACCTTAATTTTACTTTGTCAGACACTGCACTTTCAGTCTTATATCTTCAGTTTGCCATCTTTTGGTTTTACTTTATTACCTCTGGTGTTTCCATTTTGATTTGTCCTGTTTTAACTCTAGCTTCCTCCGGGTTGTTTTTAATATTGGTATGGACTCCTTTGATAATTTCCACATAGCAGTGATATTTTACTGCTTACTTCCTCTCCCCTATTGACATTCATTTTTCAACTGATGCCCCTTTAAGATTCATTACTGGCTGTGCATAATAAGGTAATTTACTGTTAATGCTATGCAACTTTCCTGGTGATATTGCAATCTCCCATTAGAGACAATCAGCTGCTCCCAATTTTAGCAATCTTTGGGACATGTGCACTTGGTCACTTGCATGCCATTGGATGTGTTTTGTAGCTATGGAAACCCTTCAGTTCATGCTGCACTCTTCACACTTCCAGGGTCCAGAGACTGCCATTGTGTCCCGGACCCCTTCTCTAATCCTTCCACACAAAGGCCATGATTCTGCCTAGCGAGGCGGGCTAAGTGCGGCCGAGGTACGTGATGGGCTGAGACCCCGCTCCTAGTTCCATTGCGCTCTGTAAAAGTGATTTTGTCCTGATGGGGCTTGTTAAGCCCGCCCTGCGAGGTTCCCAGCCACTTAAAAGGAAGCAGGTCTGATGATGTCATTTGCTAACGCGTCATCTGCCAGTTTCCTTAAAGGGACCATGCCCACATTAATTTTGACAGTTGTGTTGTCAGTGTTCTGCAGCATTGAGATGCTGCAAACACTGACAAGCACTGCACAAAGGTGCACAGCTGCATCCAGGCTCTCCCATGACTCCCTCCATATGCTTGTGGAGTGAGTCACAGCACACAGAGAGGTTCCCTTCCCTTCCAATGGGCAGAAGAAACCTCTCACAGGACACCAATGCAGCCTGGTTGCACATTGTATAGGAGGGCACAAACAGGATGTCATCAGCAGGACCTGGCTACAGTGGCGCAAACCTTTCAATGATCTTAGTATATCATGAAACATTACTGCAAAACCACACTCAATCTCATCCTGCTGTGCCACTCATCACATCCCCATCAATCTGTACTCCTGCACATCCTTACTCATACCAACTTACCTTGAACCTCCACACATCCCTCTCTCTCTGTCTAAATTATCACATCCCCAACTCACTAGCCACACCTCACACTCACCCTCATCCTTGTCCAATCATTCCAGCACAGAAGGGTAGGCACTTGGGTCTTTTAGCCAATGTTCATGTCAAGTTTGTGTTAATGTGTTGTCAAACATTGACATTTTTATTTTCAACACTTTGCCTTCTTGGACAGATTTTTGTGCTCCTTTGGAAGTGACTTACTGTGTTGTAGTGAATTGTGAGACATAACAGTATGCCTCGCCATAGTGATGAGTGTGAAAGGAATGGCTTGGGCATTGCAGGGATGCTTTATGGTGTTGGAGTGGGGTGATATCAACCTGGCACATCATGTAGCAGCCCGGGTGTACAGCATCAAGTGAAGTAAATCTGGCCATGGTGAGGCCATCCCTGGCCTCCCGGGCAGCAATGTGGTCATGTGCTGATGCTCTGTGTCCTGTCCAGCATCAGGTGATTGCGGAGAAGGTTGGTGTTATTGTGTTTGTAAACACTCTAGTAATGACTCCACGAGGCAAGGTATTGTACTTGAACTTAGTCCATTTATTACAGCTCCTGAGTGAGGGTACAGCATGGTCATCACCCTTTTATACCTGGTTACCTGTCGTGTACAGGTGACCCCTAGGTCTCCACCAGTTGCACCCTCTGGTGGTACAAGCATAGTGTATACAGTGTGAAGGTACATCCAGTAGTCTTATGTAACTGTACATTGAGTGCACAGGGAGTATACTTATATTATACATACACAACATCACTCTCCCCTAAGTTTTGTGCCACTGGCCTTTGCATTGTGTGCTCTGGCCCTAGACTTGAGTGGCCAAAGCCCTTGCACCTTGTCTGTGCTTTGGCTTGGCTCTCTCCCTGTTGACCCCCAATTCCTTAATGCCACAACATTGGGAAATGGTCAGCAGTGGACAGTTTGAGGTTGCAGTGGGGGTTGAGTGGGTTCTGGGTGTGATCCATGTGTGTCCATGGCTACATACATCCATTCCCCCCCGCCCCCCCCCACCCCTCCATACATAGATCACGTGTGTGGCTCAACACCTGCATATGCGTACATGTACAGAAAGCAAGAACAAAAAAAACATAGGATTAATTACATCACTGTTTGGATTGTGCAGTAGTGGAACAAGTACCATTTTACAGGTAAGGTACATACGTGGTATCACAGTCTTGCCCTTGGGTTGTGTAGGTGTAGGTGCAGGTGGGTGAGGACGCTAGTTCCAGAGTGACCGGACTGTGTCCAGGTTGTCTGATAGTGGCGCTGCGCCCCCTGCCAGCTGGGTGGGCTCGGATCGCTCATCTGGCTGAGTCTCAGGGACTTTGCCATTGCCTAGTGGTGGGCAGAGCCACAGGAATGTGTGGCCTCCCTGTCCTCCTTTGAGGGCTGCGGTGTCTCTTTGCTGCCCTTCAGCGATAGTGGGAGCCTAGTCATCCTAGGTCCCACTGGGAGAGCTGGAGGGTGCTAGCCTCTTGCTCCCGGTACTGGCCCTGGTGGCCAGAGAGGTAGAGCTGATCAGGGACAGGGTACTGGTAGTGGTGACTTTGCCGTCCGCTGATCGCTGGCTGTGCAGCTGGTATGCTCCCTCTGTGTGTGGCCACGCTCCCTGGAGCATCACATTTGTCCTGGAGGCGCAGGCTACATGGTCGGGTAGCCCGCTGGACCTGGGTGCTTCTGACTGGAGGTTGTCCTTGGTTTTGGCGGCATGTATGTAGAACCCGGCATCGCACATCATTACTTCATTTATTCTCACAATACATTGGTTCCAACCGCAATCGCCCGACTAATTATGATTAGTTACATTTACAAACTTAAATTTGTCAGTTATATCTCTTACATATGTATCACCGGCATCGCTGTATAAAGAGTGGAACTGTCACTTTAATTGTGATAGGTTGCCGGCCTCCTTTAAGAGGGCCTTACAATCTTTACCCCAATCCGATTCACTGCTCGGCATCAAGTGTTGCTCCAACAGTGCTGCCCCTTGTGGGTCTGGCTGCTGCCATCTTTATTTCAGGCGCTTACCTCGTGGTTCGGGCGCCATCTTCTTTCTCTCCATGAGGTAGGCTGCGGTGATCCTTTTCTCCCCAGGTTCTGCCATGAGTACATTTATATTATACAGACACAACAGGTGTTGTTTTTGGTTTTGCTGGTGTGCCTGGTGATGTTGGTGTTGGGGCTGATTGTGGTGGGATTCTGAGGAACAAGTTGAAATTTTTTCATGGGCACCGATACTGATGGAATAGGTGGCAGCTGAAGTTGAGATGACAGAAGCGATCTGTCAATGGTGAGAAAGCTTGCTCCAATGAGGTGACAGTGGATTGGGAGTATACTCAAACACTTCCAAACGTCATAAAGCTCAAAAGTGTATTCCAAATCCTGAAGGTTCCAGCGTCGAATGTTGGAAAGTGAAAAGCCGTGTAATGGTGGTTTTTATACCACTTTTGCAGCTGTCACCCATTCAAAGCAAGGGAGAGTTACTGAAAACCCGATGTACTTACCTGACGTGATCCAAGAGCGACGGGAACCTCCTGCAAAAGTTGTAAAAATGGTTAGTAGCTGGTAAAATACTGCTGAAATACCTTTAAACACCCTCTTATTATTTCAATTGGCTAACCCGTCACTTAGTCTCAAAGTGCAGGCAGAGCCGGCACTTGGGAAACTTACAAGGAGGTGGGTTCGCCCCGCTGTCAATCTTTTAGATTTTGACAGCGGACCCGCCCTCTGAGTGCTGGCAAAATCCAGCCCATTATGTGTTGTATGGTGTATGCTCTGAGAAAATAGTGGCCCTGAACTCACAGTCGAAGGCATACCAGAAGAATACCAAACTGAAAAAAGCTCCCGGGCCTGCAGGCGTACACCTGTATAAAGTCCCACAGTTCGCAAGTGTCCCTGGGATCACATGGGCCCGATTGACCAATCAAAATGGGGGTTCCTATGATGCTTCTGGAATCACCATAAGCATATTGGAAATCTCCAAATAAATAAGAATTCACACCACTTAAAGAAAAATCAATGTTCCCTTGTTCAAAATGAATTAAAGGACACTTTAACCAAGCATTTAAAATAAAAATTTAATTTTTTGAAAAATAATATTTAAATGTATGTGTATGTTTTAATCATTTAAAACATTTTTAATTTAACATTTAATTTAACCCTTACGCTGGTGAAAGAAGACATTACACTTGCTTTTACCAGGCATAAGGTTTTAGTGACCATGTGCTGGCAGTTGCGAAAGTGAATTTGTAGCGAATGTGAAGGATCTGTCTTAGCGAAACTTAACAGATCACATGTTCCAGGTTTTCATGCATACGTAGCACATTCGGGAAACCCGGAATTTGCGGGGCCTTTCTGAAGGCTTCCGACAGCAACGCTGCACATACGCTGTCGATAGCGCCGTAATTTCAGGTCCAGTGTATTCTTCAACTCACTATGTATAATGTCACAGGAGGCCAACCAGTATCTTTGAAGAACTTCTTTAATAGTTTGCAGGAATACTTCCTCCTATCTTTTAGGGAAATGACTCTGAAGCAATGCTTTCAGTTTAAAATAAAGCACCTGGAACATTTGAACAAGTCAGGCATTTTAAACAGGATGTAATTTTTGATATATATATATATATATATATAGTTTTCAAATATATTCTATCTAGGCTAATAAAAGGGATACTTTAACTTTTAAAATTAGAATAGCCTCAGGAACACTTTTAAAGGAAGAAATTGTATTTCCCAAATGGTTTTGATGGTGAAAATAACACCCCTTATTTTTCTTTTGTTAAATGGCCTGATAGTGGTCTTGCTAAAGTGACATGCTTCTCACTTTCCACTTGCACTCCTCAGAGATTATATAAATCAGTTCATCGAAACGGCAGTTGGTCTGGAGCATTTCTTTTTCTTTTTTCAAAATAAGATGACATTGATTTATGATTAACCCACATTCCTCTCAAAATGAAGATCCGGAGCCATTATGGAATTAATAGGAGGTATTGATGAGGCCACACCTGGAACACTGCGTGCAGTTCTGGTTTCCATATTTACGAAAGGATACACTTGCTTTGGAGGCAGTTCAGAGAAGGTTCACTAGGTTGATTCCGGAGATGAGGGGGTTGATTTATGAGGAAAGGTTGAGTAGATTGGGCCTCCAGTCATTGGAATTCAGAAGAATGAGAGGTGATCTTATCGAAACGTATAAGATTATGAGGGGGCTTGACAAGGTGGATGCAGAGAAGATGTTTCCACTTATGGGGGAGACTAAAACAAGAGGGCATAATCTTAGAATAAGGGGCCACCCATTTAAAACAGGGATGAGGAGGATTTCTTCTCTCAGTGGGTTGTAAATATGTGGAATTCGCTGCCTCGGAGAGCTGTGGAAGCTAGGACATTGAATAAATTTAAGACAGAAATAGACAATAAGGGGATAAGGGGTTTTGGGGAATGGGCGGGAATTGGAGCTGAGTCCATGATCAGATCAGCCATGATCTTATTGAATGGCAGAGCAGGCTCGAGGGGCCGTATGGCCGAGTCCTGTTCCTATTTCTTATGTTCCTATGTTCTTATGTTCCTATGTTCTTATCATAGACATATTATCCAGAGTCTTCTATTTATTGCAGTTTTCACTGATGATTGAAGTTTGAGAAGTGTAAAGTGTCAACATAGACCAGTTTGCTAACAGAGGATAGCACACAGCCAAACCGTTGGAATTTTTTATGCACAGCACCATTCTGGGCAATAATCCTACTCCTGTTCTTAAAAAAAGGGAGTTTATTGGACTGAATTCTCACAAAACTCTCATGTTATAGAAATCTGTGCATTTACCAGTGTCTTTTAATCACTCCTTGAAATGTTATTTAAAACTGCTTGTTGGAGGCAATCTGGGAACAGCCATTTCACCGTAAATGCCCACTTCAGCTTGATTAATATCATGAATGAGAAGCTCGCAGACAGAGCCCTATGCAAAAGAGCGCACAGCAAGGTCCCACAAACAGTAATGAGACAATAACCAGATCATCTCTTTTACTGGTGTTGGTTGAGTATAAATATTCTCCTGGCCGCCAGGGAGAACTCCCCTGCTTTTCTTTGAATAGTGGCATGGGATCTTTCTGAGGCGGGGCCTGGATTTAACATCTCATCTGAAATACGGTGCCTCCAACAGTGCTACACTCCTCATTACTGTGCCAGCCTAGATTGTACACTCCCCTGGAGTGAGACTTGTACCCATGCCCTTCTGACTCAGAGGCGAGAATGCCAGCAACTGAGCCACACCATTGTAGTAAATTGGATGTGCCAGGTTAGTGGGAAGATTACAGCACTCTGCTGTTTAAAATTTGGGGTTCATTTTGTGGATAATCTGTTTAAAGGGTGACCTCAGACCATGTTATTCTTTGAGGTTCATCACTATATTACAGATTCTCATTTTACATAACGGTCCTTGGATGTGGTGGGATGATACTTGGGCTCTTTTTTAAAATATTTCTCCTTTGGTATCTTTTACACATCTACCTTTATAACAACATGAAGAAGAGCCATGACATTGCATTGTAGCACTGAGGGGTGCAAGATAACTTGAGGCAGTCAGACCAGCGGCAGCCAAGTTTTTGGCCATGAATGACTTTGTTTACTCGATTGTTATCGTTCATGGTTACAGAAAAGTGAAATCAAAGTTGTGTCTGCTTCCACCATTTGGAACCCTAGCTACCATTATAGTGGCAAACAGGAGGCAAAGCAGACATTGATCCATCTCGCATGCATT
Source organism: Pristiophorus japonicus (assembly GCF_044704955.1). Lineage (NCBI taxonomy): Eukaryota > Metazoa > Chordata > Chondrichthyes > Pristiophoridae > Pristiophorus > Pristiophorus japonicus. Next base: position 52,111,926 of record NC_091980.1, on the reverse strand, counting down.
GCAATAAATGAGAAATTACAGACCTCGTAGAAGTTAATATCACTCTCAGACAACAGAAGAGTTCAGACCCTCCTATGTGATAGATTCCAGTTCAAGAAAACAATCCTTTATGTCCTGTTTCTTTGACCATTGTTCCATGGAAAGGATCTAGATATGGGGTGTTTTGAGTCAAAGCTTAGTTTAAAGGGGTTCATTTTTCAGGATAGCCCCATGCTTGGTTGTGAATCCTTGTGAATCCAAAGTCAGGCATAAGTGGTTAATTATGTTAATTAGCTGATCTTTCACCCCAGAGTCCAACCTATAAGCAATTTAGTAGCTTGACTCCATGGGAAATAAACAATTTGCAGCCATTGCAAGTGAAATTGGTCTTGCGCGATAGTACAACATAGGTGATAGTAAATTTGGAGCCTGTTTTACACCCCAGCTTTCTTTTCATTTCCATTGTGTTCAATATAAGTCATGGAGAATATAAATTATAACAATTGAACTAAGGAGCTATGGTCTTATTGTTCTGTATCTTCTTACTGTGGAATAATACAATTCTAACCAAACTTTGCCTCATCTAGTGTTAACTCAGTTTACCTTTGGAGAGATTAAAGGAATACATCTGTGGAAGATGTAGAGATCCAGTTCAGATCACAATCATCGTACAAGTAGGCTTAGGGCAGTGGAAGTTAACTCTCATAACCATAAGGCACTTAGACCACTTACAGGAGTGACTGAAGGTATCTACAGCAGGCCCGAATTCTTAACACTTTTTATTCCCAAATATTTAAACCATGCTTGGATTCAACTCCTCACAGTGACAGCTCAAATTGATCATCTACTGTGTGCTTCACATAGACAAACATGGACCCACAGTGAAAGCTCGAACTGATCATCCACTGTGTGCTTCACATAGACAAACATGGACCCACAGGACAGAAATGCTTTTTCACAGTCAGTTATTTAGAACAAAAAAAGAATTGCACACCTGATTTTGGCAATCAACAAATGTTATAACAAAAGCATGATTTGTAACTCTAATGCTTGAGTTTTAACCAATAATATTCAGTGGTTCTATAATATTTGCTTCAATAGACTACCTACTGAAACAAGCAATACCATTATTCTTTGCTTGCTTGAATTACAAAAAGACATCTGTTTCACAGTCTAATCAGCTTCTCAATTTATTTGTAGGGCATCCCTTTTAACTCCAAGTTCTATAAAGAAATACTTGTGCTTTCTGATCAAGAGCTTTCTAAAGTCTTTACTGTCTAATTAGTCACTCTAGACAGGCAAATGAAAACAAATTAATATGATTGATTGAATATGTTATCATTCCAAATATAATGGATGTAATATCTAAGTTTTGTAATTATAAGAGACGTGTTTTATTTGATGATAAATGAGAAAGTGGAAACATTTACGCTTACTGACAGCATTTTCCCTCCTCTCATTCTGCTATATTTTTCATCCTTGTATAATTCTTGCCCTTGTGTTCCATCTTTCATCAAGTTCTACCATAAAGAAAGTTGGGTGTCAAAGCAATCCACTTAGTCTAGATGCTAAAATATTACATATGTATTTTAAAATCTGACATGGGCTGAATTTCTATTCAAAATGTATCATGAGTGGCAGTGTGGTGCTGTAATCCAGTGGGTTGGAGTTGTACTGCAATGCACAAAGAGTGACAAAACTTGAGTTCACAACATTCATCATCTCCAAACAGAGATACCATCTCAGCCATGAATCCATGAGGAGACACTTAGTGGAGTCCAAGCATCTCCATACAAGCAGGAAGAGTTGGCATCAAGCACTGTCTCAGAGTAGCATTAACATAAACCCAAGAGCAGGGCCTAAGAACATAAGAATTAGGAGTGGGAGTAGGCCATACAGCCCTTCGAGCCTGCTCCGCTATTCAATAAGATCGTGGCTGACCTTCGACCTCAACTCCACTTTCCCGCCCGATCGCCATATCCCTTGATGCCCCTAGAGTTCAAAAATCTATCTCTATCAGCCTTGACTATACTAACAAATCAGCATCCATAGACCTTTGTGGTATAGAGTTTCCAAGGATTCACAAACCTCTGAGTGAAGAAATTCCTCCTCCATTCAGTCTTAAGGGCATCCTCTCTCGAGGTTGAAATAATGCATACCATTGTTAGTTGGAAAAACAGGCCTTCAATGAATTAAAGAGAAGAGGAAAAAAATAACTTAAAAAGAAACACAGAGACTTAGGCCTTCATTATCTTGGGGGGTGGGGTGGGGGAGAGGGGCATTTGAGCCTTGTAGCAGGCACCAACATAGAAACATAGAAAATAGGTGCAGGAGTAGGCCATTCGGCCTTTTGAGCCTGCACCGCCATTCGATAAGATCATGGCTGATCATTCCCTCAGTACCCCTTTCCTGCTTTCTCTCCATAACCCTTGATCCCTTTAGCCATAAGAGCCATATCTAACTCCCTCTTGAATATATCCAATGAACTGGCATCAACAACTCTCTGCGGCAGGGAATTCCACAGGTTAACAACTCTCTGAGTGAAGAAGTTTCTCCTCATTTCAGTCCTAAATGGCCTACCCCTTATTCTAAGACTATGTCCCCTGGTTCTGGACTTCCCCAACATCGGGAACATTCTTCCCGCATCTAACCTGTCCAGTCCAGTCAGAATCTTATACGTTTCTATGAGATCCCCTCTCATCCTTCTAAACTCCAGTGAATAAAGGCCCAGTTGATCCAGTCTCTCCTCAAATGACAGTCCAGCCATCCTTGGAATCAGTCTGGTGAACCTTTGCTGCACTCCCTCAATAGCAAGAACGCCAGGGATGAGGAGGCCTTGATGATCTTGATGACTGGGTCTCATTTAAATAAAACTCTGCAAAGTCCCGCTCAACATCCGGCCAGATTGACTACCTGACCAGCCATGTGAATGGTCGCTGGCAATCTGTGGGGGTGGAGCCTGTGGAAGGATTGGAATGGGCGGAAGTCTATCAGTAGGGGTCAGGAAAGGAGGGAAGGCTGTCATCAGGGATCGTGGCGGAGGGAAGGATCTGGCACTTCTGCCCCTCCTGACCCACAAGAAAATCTAAATGAAAACATTTAGGTGTCGAAATTGCCCCCCTCTATAAGCTCCATTTCCGCCTCTAAGAGAAGGGTAGACGGATGGGTCGACCCGTTCACAATTGCCCCCAGGGCGGGAGTGGCAGGCATGGGTTTCCACTCCGCCCGTGTTCCCGCGGCGTCGCCATGTGCCAAGCCCTTACCGACCGGTGGTGACCACCGTTCCGCCACTTGCACGGTATTGCCCCGCGGGAGCGGTACCACCACCGGTTGGTGCCACTGACAGCTTTCCCCAGCGGGGAGCTATCTGTGGATGGGCAGTGCGTCTGCCCTTAAAGAAGAGGCCACGCTGCTGGCGACTCCCATCGTATTTTTTATTGTCAGCTGACTGCCATATCGGGCTGACAATTATGCCCACAAGTTTGACCGGGCCGTTAACAAGCAGCCCGGCACCCCCTCTTGGGTCACTGGCTCGGCTGAAACCCTCCATGGTGATCCAGTGTTTGCCACTAACATGGCTGTAGAGTTCGTAGCGGCCCTCCCCTTTAACTGAAGGGGAGGGACGTTGTGACACATCAGCACTACGCGGCACGAAAGCACGACACAGCACATCCACATCGCACTGACATCATCAGCCAAACGTTGATGACTTAGAGCGACAGCCTTTCCGACCCGCCCGCACTTCCACCCCTCTCCCGACACCAACACCGCTCTGACCAGAAACAAGAAAGAAAGTGTTGAAAATCGGCGGATTGTCCGCCCCAGATGCGCACCGTTTCAGACAGAGGCCCCTTAAACTTTACTTCAGGGCCTCTTCTTGCCCAGGATCCAGCTTGTGGCAGGTTTGCCTGACAGGAAAGCTGAAACTGCTCCCCTGCTCAAGCCTCTGGTTGAAATTGCAGATTGGGTTCTGATGACATAATCAGACCTAATCTGTCTTTTTAAAGTTGGACTCCACTTCCTTTCTACAGGTGTCCCGCTCACCTGCTCAAAAGAGCAGGTTGATATCGGGACAGGTGGAAAGGCAGCGGGATCAGATGCGGACAGTGATCTGCCTTATTTTAACTGCTCCGATTCATGGTTTTCGCTTGGCAAGCACTTACAATCAGGGCCTTACTCTCAACAAAAGTATATGGAAGGATTTTGTAACTACAGAGAGAAAACGGCATATGCTGGAATTACACAGCAGGTCAAAGAGAAAGGACAACATAATATTTTGGTGCATAGCCTTTATCAGAACTATACACTACCATTTCAGTAAGATTAGAAAATGGGTATGGGGAGAAACATCAGATACTCCAATCATATAGAGGGAATTAATTGTTCGGTTCAGGGCCTTATTCAAAAATAATTTCACATGCTGGAATTCCAGAGGGAGGATAATATTTAACTTTATTTAAATTAGAAAAAATGTTATTTTAATTAGCTCATAGTACAACCCATCAACTAGCATTGTGCTGTAAGATTGTGAATCCAGATATATCAGGAATTAATTCAGAACCTTTGCTCATTTGCCTCCTGGTCTGTTTTCACCTATTACTAATGTCAGGAGACTAACTTTTAATCATTCTCTTGTTAGCCTATTAAGCATTGGCTAGGCGAGGCAGATGTTCAAGAAGTAAGCTTTATCTGATTATATGCAGAAAAGCACACCTCATTTTCTATTGTAATCTAATTGGTACACATAGGATTACACAAGATCCTTGAGGGGAAATTGTTAATCCTTTATATTTTTAAGAAGCCTTAAGCTATCATGTATTTTAACCAGTGCTGACAACAGAGAATTATAAACAAGTGCTGCATAGGGCAAGTGTGTACCAATACACCAATGTACAGAATTGCCAGATTGTACGTTCATGCCTATAGCTCCTCCAATGGTGAGTTCATAGTCTCAGGTGAGATGGTAAGGTTAAGGGGGCACTAAGTAGAAATGATTCTCCATAGGAAATGGATCAAGCGAGAATCCAAACCTTGCACATCCAGCAGTTGATTGCAAACAATGTTTGTCGGGACCTTCATTCAGGTTATCAGTTTGTCCACTTAACCTGCTGAGAATTTGTAGCACACCTAAAAGAAAAGAAGACAAAGACATCTGCTCCTTCCCCACACTCTTACCCCTCCTCCCCATCCCCCCCCCAAAAAAAGTTGATTTCTGGGCTCCCTCAATGATTCAGTAGATAAATGATTTGATCTTGATCCTTGCTGAGCAGAAAGATTCCAAGTTCAGTCCCTGATCTGTGCTACCAGACCTCAACCAAGGCAGTGGAAAAGGTACTACAGTTGACCCTTGTGTCCCAATCCAGGGAGGAGAAATTCAGATACAGTTCCAATTTTGAATTACCATTACTGATTCTTTTTGGAAAGTGTGCCTTTGTGGATCAATGATTTGGATGAGGGGACCAAATGTAAGTTTGCTGATGATGCAACGCTAGGTGGAAATGTAAGTTGTGAGGCGGATGCAAAGAGGCTTCTGTCATGTATTCAACTGTCATTGTAACACATGTATAAGCTGACCTAAGTTGTACATCTTGAGAACACTGACCACAGGGGGCGAACTTGTGGGAGACACTCCTAACCTGGACTTTCCGGTATAAAAGGGAAAGCTCCACCCACCTTCAGTCTCTTGAGGTCTTGGTAATAAAGGTAACTGGTCACAGAGTGATCTTTTCTCAAGTATTGGCCTCGTGTGCATTTATACTGTATAGTAAGGACACATTACTGGCGACGAGAAACTGGGATTTAAACCATGCAAGCATGGCCACTAGTAGCACAGGAAAGAGGTACTGTGTTGGTGATGATTGGGACGACTTTACTGAGAGATTAAAGCAAAGTTTTGTCGCTAAGGAATGGTTGAGACAGGATTTGGCCAACAAACGCAGGGCTCATCTCCTGAAGGGTTGTGGATCCAGAACGTACTCCCTGATGAAAGACTTTCTAGTGCCAGAGAAGCCGGCGGGCAAGACGTTCGAAGAGATCAGTAAGTTGATCGGGGAACACCTTAAACCGGCGAGCAACATGCACAAGGCGAGACACCGGTTTTACACGCACCGGTGGTGAGAAGGGCAAAGCGTTCCAGACTTCGGGGCAGATCTCCGGCGACTGGCGAGCCTATGTAAGTTCCCAGATGCATGCAGAGCGGAGATGCTGCAAGACTTTTTTATTCAGGGCATCGGGCACGCTGGGGTTTTCAGGAAACTGATTGAGACCAAAGACTTGACCTTGGAAGCGGCGGCTCTGATAGCCCAGACATTTATCTCAAGGGAGGAAGAGACCAGAATGATTTATGGCAAAAATCTTGGCTCAAATGCGGCAAACGACCAGGGAGTCAACATTGTTAACATGGCACACAGTTCTCTAGGCAGACAAGGGCAATCAGACATGCCCCAGCATGCAGTCGAACCCAAAGGGGGAATTCAACAGAGACAATGGCTAGCTGAACGGCGATTCATGCCATCGCAATGGACAATGCGGCCAGTAATGGGGCCATCAACGCCTGTTAATGGTGCGCTTAAGGACAGTTACAGAGACAGTCAGAGACGATCGACTGGTAATGGACCTTTTGTTTCCAAAATTGGGGCCTCTAGCTCATGCTGGAGGTGTGGAGGCAAACACCCAGCCAGAGCTTGCAGGTATCAGCAATATACCTGCAGAAACTGCAACGTTAGCGGTCACTTGGTGCGTATGTGCAGGAAGCCTGCAGCCAGGTTGATGTACGAGGAGGACGGACCCGATGTAAGCTCTACGAGGCCAAATGAATACTGGGGGAAATTTCTGGAAGCTGAAGTTCAGCGAGTTCATGTGGAGCACATATACAGCTCATATACCAGGACGCCACCGATAATGATGAAAGTGCTCCTCAATGGCATCCCAGTATTAATGGAGCTAGACTCGGGGGCCAGCCAGTCCCTGATGAGTATCAAACAGTTCGAAAAGTTGTGGGCGTCCAAGGCCAGGAGGCCAAAATTATCATGATTGACGCACAGCTACGGACTTACACAAAGGAGATTATTCCAGTGCTAGGCAGCGCCACAGTAGTCGTGACCCACAAAGGGTCGGAGAACAGGTTGCCACTCTGGAATGTCCCGGGGGATGGTCCCGCACTACTGGGGAGGAATTGGCTTGCTGTCATGAACTGGAAATGGGGCGATGTCAATGCAATTTCTTCTGTGGAGCGAGTATCATACTCACAGGTCCTGGACAAATTTGACTCATTATTTCAACCCGGCATCGGCACTTTCATGGGGACCAAGGTAGTGATTCACATAAACCCGGACGCCAGGCCAAGGCCAGAGCGGTGCCGTACATGACGCGGGAAAAGATAGAAGACAAATTGGACCACCTGCTGAGGGAAGGCATCATCTCGCCAGTGCCGGTGCTCAAGGCGGATGGGTCGGTCAGGACATGTGGCGATTACAAGGCCACAATCAATTGGGTGTCACTCCAAGACCAGTACCCGCTACCGAGAGCTGAGGACCTCTTTGCGACGTTATCTGGTGGCAAACTTTTAAAAAAATTGGACCTGACCTCAGCTTACATGACCCAGGAGCTGGCGAGTGATTCGAAGAAGCTGACCACCATCACGACACACAATGGGTTGTTTGAGTATAACAGATGTCCGTTCGGGATTCGTTCGGCCACCGCGATCTTTCAGCGAAATATGGAAAGTCTCCTCAAGTCGATTCCAAGGCCTGTGGTTTTTCACGACGACATCAGGGATAGTATTAAAGCCAAGGAAGTGGCATACAAATTGGCCAGAAATAGCAGCGAACCTGGGGACTGGGAGAAATTTAGAACTCAGCAGAGGAGGACAAAGGGTTTGATTAGGGCAGGGAAAATGGAGTACGAGAAGAACCTTGCAGGGAACATTAAGACGGATTGCAAAAGTTTCTATAGGTATGTAAAGAGAAAAAGGTTAGTAAAGACAAAGGTAGGTCCCCTGCAGTCAGAATCAGGGGAAGTCTAACGGGGAACAAAGAAATGGCAGACCAATTGAACAAGTACTTTGGTTCGGTATTCACTAAGGAGGACACAAACAACCTTCCGGATATAAAAGGGGTCAGAGGGTCTAGTAAGGAGGAGGAACTGAGGGAAATCTTTATTAGTCGGGAAATTGTGTTGGGGAAATTGATGGGATTGGAGTCCAATAAATCCCCAGGGCCTGATGGACTGCATCCCAGAGTAGTTAAGGAGGTGGCCTTGGAAATAGCGGATGCATTGACAGTCATTTTCCAACATTCCATTGACTCTGGATCAGTTCCTATCGAGTGGAGGGTAGCCAATGTAACTCCACTTTTTAAAAAGGAGGGAGAGAGAAAACGGAATTATAGACTGGTCAGTCTGACCTCAGTAATGGGTAAAATGATGGAATCAATTATTAAGGATATCATAGCAGCGCATTTGGAAAATGGTGACATGATAGGTCCAAGTCAGCATGGATTTGTGAAAGGGAAATCATGCTTGACAAATTTTCTGGAATTTTTTGAGGATGTTTCCAGTAAAGTGGACAAAGGAGAACCAGTTGATGTGGTATATTTGGACTTTCAGAAGGCTTTCGACAAGGTCCCACACAAGAGATTAATGTGCAAAGTTAAAGCACATGGGATTGGGGGTAGTGTGCTGACGTGGATTGAGAAGTGGTTGTCAGACAGGAAGCAAAGAGTAGGAGTAAATGAGTACTTTTCAGAATGGCAGGCAGTGACTAGTGGGGTACCGCAAGGTTCTGTGCTGGGGCCCCAGCTGTTTACATTGTACATTTATGATTTAGACGAGGGGATTAAATGTAGTATCTCCAAATTTGCGGATGACACTAAGTTGGGTGGCAGTGTGAGCTGCGAGGAGGATGCCATGAGGCTGCAGAGTGACTTGGATAGGTTAGGTGAGTGGGCAAATGCATGGCAGATGAAGTATAATGTGGATAAATGTGAGGTTATCCACTTTGGTGGTAAAAACAGAGAGACAGAATATTATCTGAATGGTGACAGATTAGGAAAAGGGAAGGTGCAACGAGACCTGGGTGTCATGGTACATCAGTCATTGAAGGTTGGCATGCAGGAACAGCAGGCGGTTAAGAAAGCAAATGGCATGTTGGTCTTCATAGCGAGGGGATTTGAGTACAGGGGCAGGGAGGTGTTGCTACAGTTGTACAGGGCCTTGGTGAGGCCACACCTGGAGTATTGTGTACAGTTTTGGTCTCCTAACTTGAGGAAGGACATTCTTGCTATTGAGGGAGTGCAGCGAAGATTCACCAGACTGATTCCCGGGATGGTGGGACTGACCTATCAAGAAAGACTGGATCAACTGGGCTTGTATTCACTGGAGTTCAGAAGAATGAGAGAGGACCTCATAGAAACGTTTAAAATTCTGACGGGTTTAGACAGGTTAGATGCAGGAAGAATGTTCCCAATGTTGGGGAAGTCCAGAACCAGGGGTCACAGTCTAAGGATAAGGGGTAAGCCATTTAGGACCGAGATGAGGAGAAACTTCTTCACCCAGAGAGTGGTGAACCTGTGGAATTCTCTACCACAGAAAGTAGTTGAGGCCAATTCACTAAATATATTCAAAAGGGAGTTAGATGTAGTCCTTACTACTCGGGGGATCAAGGGGTATGGCGAGAAAGCAGGAAGGGGATACTGAAGTTTCATGTTCAGCCATGAACTCATTGAATGGCGGTGCAGGCTAGAAGGGCTGAATGGCCTGCTCCTGCACCTATTTTCTATGTTTCTATGTTTCTATCACGGGTCGCGATACTGAAGAACACCTCCACAACCTGGAGGAGGTACTACACAGACTGGGTCTCACCCACACAACTCCCAACAGGGTGTTCAAATCAATGCTTTTAAGCAGGCAAAATGCCTGGCTATTCGTGAACCCTACCCATTTAATTGCCGCATGTGACATTTCCTTTGTCTCAGCAGTACAGAGAATTTGATCGTCTGTTTGTCTTTATCCTGATTCTGCCTGACCGAATTTTGCTTTTCCAAATGTCCTGCTACTGCTTCTTTAATAATGGACTCCAACATTTTCCCAACCACAGATGTTAGGCTAACTGGTCTATAGTTTCCTGCTTTTTGTCTGCCTCATTTTTAAATAAGGGCGTTACAATTGCAGTTTTCCAATCTGCTGGGTCCTCCCCAGAATCCAGGGAATTTTGGTATATGTGTGTGTGCATGCTGCAGCGTGGGAATTCGGCATAATTGATGCTAGTTAGAGGTATGTCTGGCCTTAAGAGACAGAAGCAGGAGAAATATTCTTGGCGCAGGAGAAAATGCCTCATTCGGACCGGACATCGAAATCGTGCCATTCGGGGAAAGAGCAAGCCCGATTCGGAAAAGATTGACTTTGCCGATTGTATTTTTTTTTGTTGTTGGGAAAGACCATATGCACAATTATTTGGAATGTATCCATTTGAGGCCATCAAATCACTTTGAAAAGTGGGATGATGCTGATCATCATCATCATCATACTGGCTGCTGGTGCGTCCCATCCTATCCCAGGCCGAGTGGCCTTCTGCACAGGCCGGCTCGCTGCCCTCCTGGGCTGAAGGTGAAGGTAGGATAGGAATTAATTCCTTCTATTTTTTATTTGGATATTTTGAAAAATTTATGTAAGTATGCTTTGTCTCTTGTGAATAGTGGAGGGCATTTGTTGAGCCTATTTACCTGGTGCTATTGTGAAAGAAGAACATAAATGACGGAGGAACACCGAGAGAATATCTTATTTATTGAAGTAGACTTCATTTAGATAATATGGGCTCAATTTTGGCCCAGTATAATCATTGCAAACAAATAGTTGTTTAACTTAGTTGTGAGATTAGGGCAATTTCATTCAACTATCTTTTACTTCTTTTATTTTTGTAGTTTAAGCTTCAATTAATGTTTCTGTTGTGTAATAAATTAACTTTGCGAAGTTTGTCAGATGATGTCCTGTATAGCTGTTTGATCCGATTCACATTCTTTAGTCATCATTAAGTTCTGCTGGCCTCTGATGTACCTACCTGCGCTGATTTCTTAACTCTCCGCAAGGGTTTTCATAAGCGGCCACTCGTGGCCATATACGCTGGCCTAAGTTAGTTTGGAGTAACTATTAGCTAGCCAAAGTGGCCTAAATGGCCAAAACGGGTGTAGGTGGCTGGTAACGCCCCCTTTTGAAAAAAAAACAAACTAAAAAAATCCTAAATAACTCACTTACACTGGCGCAAATTGAATGTGCAAAATGTGGATTTTTAAGATACTCCAGAAAAATCAAGTTGCTCCAAAAAAAACAGAGCAACTCCTGGTCAATTTTGAGCCCAATGTTAGGACTGATGTTCAGTTCTTCTTACAAAGAATGATCAACATGGAATCGACTTCCAGGTAGGGTAATAGAAGAAAGAAAACCTTGGAATCATTTAAGAAACAGCTGGATGCTGTGATGGGTAACTATAGGATATTTCTAGATGAATGAACTATGATGTGATCAGTGATGTGATTCACTAAATCAACATGAAAAGCACAAGATTGCCTTTGTGTAATATGCCAATGGAGATTACTTTCCAGGAAGTGCAGGCAGCTCGTCGTCACATGCCTAGCAAGTTTCTGGTTCAGTATTTTCAATATTATAGCTGAAAAAAGTTACTAACCTTGAATGCTCCTGATACCAGTAAACAGCAGCAGCTCTTGGCAGTTAGTGAAATTGATTTCTTCTGAAAAGGGAGTCTAATTTAAACTGCATGAGAATCATCAGATGATATCCTAGGTACTGCATTTTGACAACTTGTCAGCTCTGTTTTAGTAAAATATTCATTTTGTGTATCCCTTGATGCAGAAACATAATATGATATTGGGCTAAATTTTACCGGGTCAGTTGCGCTGTTTTTTCTGGTATAAGTATTTAATTCAAAGTTTCCCCTGGAATCTGCGCTGGCTTATAACCTTTAGTTTATATTCCACTCACTTGACTGTACAGTTCAACATTAGTTTGCTGATTGTTGCTCCACACGTTAGGTTTTTTTGACAACATGGGGGCGTTCCCTCATGTCTGGGCCGGTTTTCAGCATTTTTCGCAGTTTGACCTAAAAAATTTTATCCTAGGTTGGCGTATCTGGTCACTCCCGAAAAAACCTTCTGGTGAGTTAACAGAAAGCAGCGCACATTGAAAAATCAGCGCTGTAAGACGCTATTGTTTTTCATCGAAGTTTTTGGAGGGAGTCTCTAACACTTGAAATATCCATAATAAAGTTCAACTTTTTTTTCCTTTCAACGGAGTGCATGGAAGTTTCTTGGATTTCTGAAGTTTTCATTTTATTTACTCACACGCCACCACCGAACGTCTTCAAGCAGAGCTGGAGGGTCGTAGCGTCGGCCGTCAGAATCAGCCCAGCACCCGGTCACAGGGGCTGGGCTGGAAAATGAGCCCGGGGCGGGGGGTGGGGGGGCGGAGGCAGAGGTGGCGATCGGAAGGCTTCTGCACTGAGCCCGGGGAGGGAGGTGCCGATCGGAAGGCTGCTGCACTAGGCACAAGACTGCAATGAGTTGGGGGAGAAGGGGAGAAGTCACAAGACTGCACTTAGTTGGGGGGGGGGCAGCGGGGGAAGGGAGAAGTCACAAGACCTGGGTGTGGTCCATCCATACAGAAAGGAAACAAAGAACCTGTCCTGCCTGCCTTGCTGCCATTTTGAGCTTCTTGCAAAGGCAAAATTTAACTATGGGAGTAATACTGACAATGCCATACCTTGTGCGAGCCTTCTGCATGAATGTGCTACATAGGAGACAATTGATTTGACGTCATTGCATGAGGTACATAAGAGCCCACCGGGTGCTGGGCAAGAGGCCTTACCCACGTCGGGTTTATCGAGACAGGGGTTCATGCCTGCACCTGAGTGATGCAGACTGTGTCAGCAGGCTGTGTTTCCACAAAGAAGTTGTAACTGAGATCTGTGAGTTGGTGAAAGCAGACCTGCAACCTAGATGCATCAGGAGGATTACTTTGTCAGTTGAAGTGAAGGTTACAGCTGCAGTTTCATTCTATGCCTCTGGATTGTTTCAAGCTACAACTGGAGATGTGTGCGCCATCTCTCAACATGCAACGCATGTCTGCATTAGGCGATGGCAGCTGCACTATATGCAAAGAGGAATGACTACATAAAGTTCCCCATGACTGCCCAAGCAGTACGTGAGAGGGCTGTGGGCTTCTCCAGGATTGCTGGCTTCCCAAAGGTACAGGGCTGCATTGATTATACCCACATCGCCTTGCGAGCACCTTTAGAGGATTCTGTGATGTACAGGAACAGAAAAGGCTTTCACTCCGTGAATGTGCAGCTCGTCTGTGACGACATGCATCATATCATGTCAGTCGATGCAATATACCCTGGGAGCATCCATGATGTGTTCATCCTATGCGAGAGCGTTTTATCTGCCATGTTTCAGCAGCAGCCAGAAGGGCAGAGTTGACTACTGGGCGACAAAGGGTATGGCCTCACCACCTGGCTCATGACGCACCTACACGTGACCCGGACGGAAGCTGACCGGGAATAAAACATGTCGCACATTGCGACACGCTGCATCATAGAGAAGACCATTGGCATCTTGAAACAGCATTTCTGATGCCTAGACCATACCGGAGACTACTTGCTATACTCCCCTGAGATTGTCAGTCAGTTCACTGTTGTGTGCTGCATGCTGCATAACTTAGCCCGCATGAGGCAGCAGCAGCTGGTAGTAGAAGACCCACCTGCGGTGAGAGTGGCTGATGATAATGATGAGGAAGATGCAGATGACGAGCAGGAGGAGGAGGACGAGGAAGCCATGCAAGTACTTGAACCCGAAGCATGACGGCGGAGGAGGACGGGCCATTGTGCCCCTTTAACGATTGCTTGAGCCCTGCGCCAGCAGCTCATCCATGAACGCTTTGTTGCCTGAAGGTTCAGCGACAACTATTCCACATGGATCATGTTTACTGTTTGGACCTGTTCCATAATGTTGTGTTGTGTTAATGGAACAAATGATGGAAATGATTCTTGTTTACTTCAAAATTTGTGTGAATAATGGAACAAATAATGGAAATGATTCAGATTTAATGTAAAATATATTTTATTCAGAAGTTTAACAAGCAGTTCTTTGTACTTAACTTTAATAAAATTATTCTTGTATCAAACTTTAAATTTTTAGTTACGATCACTTAGAAACTCTAAGATCACTTAAAAACTTTAAGATCACTTACTAACTTTTAAACTTGTAAATTTACATAACTTACAAAAATCTTTTATTTTGAGAATAACAGTAACAATAATAATAACAACAACAGCAGCAGCAAAGAAAGGCTGCACCCATCTCTCCTCAACATTATTCGAAAACCGTCCACCGCGCTTGTTCTCGGTGACTCCACCACCCCTGCCCACAGGCAGTGATGCAGTGTTTCTGGGGTTGGTACCAAGCTTATTCTTTCTAAGATCTCAGGTAGTGCGCGCCTGTTGAGGGGGTGGAGGAGAGGCGGCAGGTGGCATTGTGGAGGGCCCGGCTCGGGGCTCTTCAGAGGCTGGTGTGGGGATTGGAGTGGGAGTGGCAGTTGATTCTGTCAATGGGCAGGGGGTCTGGGCGTGTTCCCTTATTGCAGCAGCTAACTCCAACATGCTATCCCTCATGCACCCTGACAGTGTCTCAACGACCTGAAACATTCCCTCCCTCATTTTGAGCAAAACTGTCTCAACTACCTGTGACATTCCCTCTCTCATGTTCAATGATAGTGTTTGCACCATCTCTGACCTTCCCTCCCTGATGTTCACTGAGAGCACATCAGCTACCTCTGACATTCCCTCCCTCATTGTCACTGACATGGTTTCAGCTGACTAAGGTATTCCCTCACTCATGGTCCTGGATATTGTTCCCATTTCTCGTGAGATTGCTGTTACTTCTCCCGACAGTCCTGCTACCTCATCAATCACCCCACTGATGGTGTCCATGAATGATTGCTTAAGGTCAATGCTTTCCCCACTCATTGCCATCATCTGAACCACATCTGTTACATCCTGCAGCTCAGGAAAGTGCGGTCAAGCTCTCCTTCCCCTCCTCCCCACGGGCATGGCTCCGCAGCCTGGGAAGGTGGGGCCCTGGATGTGCCTTACTGCACCACATCACTGGAACCCGCAGCTTCAGAAGGTGGGCCATGGGTGTGGCTCGCTGCACTCCACCACTGGGACCCGCAACCTCGGACATTAGGAAACCATGGAATGTCCCAACACTCAAATCACTAGTCATGGAACTGCTGTATTTATTTGTGTTGCATTGCATTAAATGCTTAATTTTCCAAACATGTTTTATCGAGTTAAGACTCACTGTTATGAACCTGTGGGGATGGATAGAAGTAGTTCAGAATCAGTGGGTTCATCTTATTGAGGTTTCGAGACTATAATGGAACTTTACCTCGCCTGGAGTAACCAGAATATGTTATAATCAAACTCTGCTGTGGAGTGAATTTCAACTGCTCAATAGAAGGTCAGATCTTTGACAGTTTAGGTTTGAATAATATTCTTCCCGTGACCGTGGCCAATGGAATAAGTTTCCAGTTTCCCCATGCAGCATGATGAGGCAGTTTATAACTAATTCATTATTAATCTCTGAAAGGTGCCCCGTTTCCTATATTACAACAATGACTACACTTCAAAAGTACTTCATTGGCTTTAAAGTGCTTTGAGACGTACGGTGGTCATGAAAGGCGCTTTATAAATGCAATCATTTTTTTATAAATGTGGCCAAACTGAAGAAACCACTGGATTTTTTTTAACATCGTTTTTTTCCAGCAATAGAATTTACTTTTTGTTAGCAAGTTTATAAATGTTGGTCTTTGTATATTTCCTGGTCAGCGTTTAACCCTCAACCAACACTACAAAAAAACAGATTATCTGGTCATTTATCTCATTTCTGTTTGTGGGACGTTAATGCGTGCAAATTGGTACTACATTTGCCGACATTATCAAAGTGACTACACTATGGCTACACAATTCCCTTAACACACAACTGACTTGCACAATCACAAAACCCCTTTCAACACTTTCGCACCCTCATGCCCCATATCTATTGTCATGTATGTAACCACAATGTAACACCACTGTATTACTGTATACACTCAACCTAGATGAACACCTTGACCACAAGGGGTGAACTTGTGGGAGACACTCCTTACCTGATCACACAGGTAAAAAAGGGAGGTCCCACGCAGGGTCATCGTCTTTGGAGTCCTGTAAATAGAGCAGGTCACAGAGTGACCTTGTCCCCAGAATGTGCCTCGTGTGGTTTCATGCTGTAGAGTAAGGACTTTACCTTTATTCACCTCTCCCATGCCACTTGGCGCACATCCCTTAGTTGCTAGACTTAACTGCAATTACTTATCTTTTTGCAGGAATAATTGATATACAATGCCCACTAAAGGCAAGCCACTTGAGGGAGCATACCCACCTTTAAATCCAATGCCCCTATATTTAAATCAAACACCTTTTTGAGGACAAGGTCATGCAGCTTATAGGCAGTCACTTGGCTATTGCTGAGTGAGATAGCAAAGTTGACAGCATCTTAGCAGCATCAGGTGAGTAACTGAGCACCTACACTGTCCCCCTGGCATTCCTGTGAAACACTACAGAGCTGAAACCTACCACCTCCTTTCTCTGTCTCTTTAATCCTGAGATGATGATGCTCATCCATTCTCACCTTCTGCTGTGCCTTCTTGTAGATCCACCTCAGGTGGAAGATACAGATGGTGAGCAGGAGGCACTGGGGAGATTTTCTCCTTTGTCATGTATAGTGAGGAGGAAGATGAGGACCAGCCCACCCATCATTTCCAGATGCTTCATCCTGCCCATCATCCTCTGTCTCAGCCTCCTCCAACTTTCTGACTGCAGCACTTGTTACCTCTCTTTCAAGCACCAGCTCAGACACTCCTCCTCAGGACAATTTAGAACGTGGTAATAAGCAATTGCCGCCAGGTGATTCACCAAGCATAAGGGATTCAGAGGAGTGGGTGGAGGAAGATGTGCCCACTTCCCAGTGGAGGCGGAGGAGAAAGCTGCCTATGGCTTCAGAGTTGCGGGACCCAGAACTCATGGGTACTCAGCTGAAAAAAAGGATATTTGACTACAACTACAATTTATATTTACATAGCACTTTTAACATAATACAATGCCCCAAGACACTTCACAGAAGTGTTATCAAAAAAGAACAATATTTGACACTGGGCCATATAAGGAGATGTTAGGGCAAATGACCAAAAGCTTGGTTGAAGAGGTAGGTTTTAAGGAGCGACTTAAAGGAGGAATGAGAAGTGGAGAGGCGGAGAGATTTAGGGAGGGAGTTCCAGAGTTTAAAACTGAGATAGCTGAAGGCACGACCATCAATGGAGTATTTAAAATTGGGGATATTCAAAAGGCCACAATAGACAGAGGTCGAGGGGGATTATAGAGCTGGAGGAGATTACAGAGATAAGGAGAGGTGTGGCCATGGAAGGATTTGAAAACAACGATGAGAATTTTAAAATCAAGGCATTGAAGCCTCTGAGGACAATCTACGAGAATGACTGTTATTGTTTTTGAGTCTGCAGATCTCCTTTGCGGCAACATCTCATAAACTTTGTCTTTCTTGCAGGCGCCAATGCAGCAACTGACAGCTGCATTGAACTTGGCAGCAGGTATCTAGCTAAGGTGTCCACCTCTATGAAAGCACAAGATGATTATAGAGAGAGAGTGGAGAGAGATGTCAGAGAAACTAGAGAGAGTCACAGGTTTAGGACAAGGGCAGGGGGAGCTTGGGAAGTGTTTTGGCTTGCTGAAAAGGAGCCAGAGTTATCGTTGGTCTCCAGAATGATCCTAGATAGTGAACAGTTTCAGTAGAAGAGAGTGAGGCCAGATAGCACCTGATGTGGTCCGGCCAGATCTGGTATTAACATAGAAATATAGAAAATAGGTGCAGGAGTAGGCCATTCGGCCCTTCGAGCCTGCACCACCATTCAATATGATCATGGCTGATCATGCAACTTCAGTACCCCATTCCTTCTTTCTCTCCATACCCCTTGATCCATTTAGCCATAAGGGCCACATCGAAATCACTTTTGAATATATCTAACAAACTGGCTTCTTCACCGCCTGCTGTACCTGCATGCCAACTTTCAATGACCGATGTACCATGATACCCGGGTCTCATTGCACCTCCCCTTTTCCTAATCTGTCACCATTCTGATAATATTCTGCCTTCCTGTTTTTGCCACCAAAGTGGCTAACCTCACATTATACTGCATCTGCCAGGCATTTGCCCACACAGCTAACCTATCCAAGTCACCCTGCAGCCTCTTAGCATCATCCTCACAGATCACACTGCCACCCAACTTAATGTCATCTGCAAACTTGGAGATATTACATTCAATTCCTTCATCCAAATCATCAATGTATGTTGTAATTAGCTGGGGTTCCAGCACTGAACATTGCGGTACCCCACTAATCACTGCATGCCATTCTGAAAAGGACCCGTTTATTCCTACTCTTTGCTTCCTGTCTGCCAAACAGTTCTCTATCCACATCAATACATTACCCCCAATACCACGTGCTTCAATTTTGCACATTAATCTCGTGTGGAGCCTTGTCAAAAGCCTTTTGAAAGTCCAAATACACTACATCCACTGATTCTCCCTTGTCCACTCTACTAGTTACATCCTCAAAAAATTCTAGAAGATTTGTCAAGCATGATTTCGCTTTCATAAATCTATACTGACTTGGACCGATCCTGTCACTGCTTTCCAAATGCGCTATTATTACATCTTTAATAATTGATTCCAACATTTTCCCCACTACCGATGTCAGGCTAATTGGTCTATAATTCCCCGTTTTCTCTCTCCCTCCTTTATTAAAAAGTGGGGTTATATTAGCTACCCTCCAATCCATAGGAACTGACCCAGAGTCGATAGAATGTTGGAAAATGATCACCAATGCATCCACTATTTCTAGGGCCACTTCCTTAAGTACTCTGGGATGTAGACTATCAGGCCCTGGGGATTTATCGGCCTTCAAGTCCATCAATTTCCCGAACACAATTTCCTGACTAATAAGGATTTCCTTCAGTTCCTTATTCTCGGTAGACCTTCAGTTCCCGAGTATTTCCCGAAGGTTATTTGTGTCTTCCTTAGTGAAGACAAAACCAAAGTATTTGTTCAATTGGTCTGCCATTTCTTTGTTCCCCATTATAAATTCACCTGATTCTCACTGCAAGGGACCTACATTTGTCCTCACTAATCTTTTAGAAATATAGAAACATAGAAAATAGGTGCAGGAGTAGGCCATTCGGCCCTTCGAGTCTGTACCACCATTCAATAAGATCATGGCTGATTATTCCCTCAGTACTACTTTCTTGCTTTCTCTCCATACCCCTGGATCCCCTTAGCCGTAAGCGCCATATCTAACTCCCTCTTGAATATATCCAATGAACTGGCATCAACAACTCTCTGTGGCAGGGAATTCCACAGCTTAACAACTCTCTGAGTGAACATATTGATTGGGCTAACCAAACTGGTAGCAATGCGGTGGAGGAGGGTTTCCTGGAGTGTATTAGGGATGGTTTTCTAGACTAATATGTCGAGGAACCAACTAGGGAGCTGGCCGTCCTAGACTGGGTGATGTGTAATGAGAAAGGACTAATTAGTAATCTTGTTGTGCGAGACCCCTTGGGGAAGAGTGACCATAACAAGGTAGAATTCTTTATTAAGATGAAGAGTGACACAGTTAATTCAGAAACTAAGGTCCTGAACTTAAGGAAAGGTAACTTCGATGGTTTGAGATATGAATTGGCTAGAATAGACTGGCAAATGATACTTAAAGGGTTGACGGTGGATAGACAATGGCAAACATTTAAAGATCACATGGATGAACTTCAGCGATTGTACATCCCTGTCTGGAATAAAAATAAACCGGGGAAGGTAGCTCAACCGTGGCTCACAAGGGAAATTATGGATAGTGTCTGGTTCCAAGGAAGAGGCATCTAAATTGGTCAGAAAAAGCAGCAAACCTGAGGACTGGGAGAAATTTAGAATTCAGCAAAGGAGGACAAAGGGTTTAATTAAGAGGAGGAAAATAGAGTAGGAGAAGAAGCTTGCCGGGAGCATAAAAACTGACTGCAAAAGCTTCTATAGATATGTGAAGAGAAAGAGATTAGTGAAGACAAACATTGGTCCCTTGCAGTCGGATTCAGGTGAATTTATAATGGGGATCAAAGAAATGGCAGCTCAGTTGAACAAATACTGTGCTTCTGTCTTCACGAAGGAAGACACAAATAACCTTCCGGAAGTACTAGGGGACCGAGGGTCTAGTGAGAAGGAGGAACTGAAGGATAACCTTATTAGGCAGGAAATTGCTTGGACTGGAGAGTAGCTAATGTAACATCACTTTTTAAAAAAGGAGGGAGAGAGAAAGCAGGTAATTATATACCGGTTAGCCTGACATCAGGGGAAAATGTTGGAATCAATTATTAAGAATTAAATAACAGCACATTTGGAAAGCAGTGACAGGATCAGTCCAAATCAGCATGGATTTATGAAAGGGAAATCATGCTTGACAAATCTTCTGGAGTTTTTTGAGAATGTTTCCAGTAGAGTGGACAAGGGAGAACCAGTTGATGTGGTGTATTTGGACTTTCAGAAGGCTTTTGACAAGGTCCCACACAAGAGATTAATGTGCAAAGTTAAAGCACATGGGATTGGGGGGGTAGTGTGCTGACGTGGATTGAGAACTGGTTGTCAGACAGGAAGCAAAGAGTAGGAGTAAATGGGTATTTTTCAGAATGGCAGGCTGTGACTAGTGGGGTACCGCAAGGTTCTGCGCTGGGGCCCCAGCTGTTTACATTGTACATTAATGATTTGGACGAGGGGATTAAATGTAGTATCTCTAAATTTGCGGATGACACTAAGTTGGGTGGCAGTGTGAGCTGCGAGGAGGATTCTATGAGGCTGCAGAGGTTAGGTGAGTGGGCAAATGCATGGCAGATGAAGTATAATGTGGATAAATGTGAGGTTATCCACTTTGGTGGTAAAAACAGAGAGACAGACTATTATCTGAATGGTGACAGATTAGGAAAAGGGGAGGTGTAACGAGACCTGGGTGTCATGGTACATCAGTCATTGAAGGTTGGCATGCAGATACAGCAGGCGGTTAAGAAAGCAAATGGCATGTTGGCCTTCATAGCGAGAGGATTTGAGTACAGGGGCAGGGAGGTGTTACTACAGTTGTGCAGGGCCTTGGTATTGTGTACAGTTTTGGTCTCCTAACTTGAGGAAGGACAGTCTTGCTATTGAGGGAGTGCAGTGAAGGTTCATCAGACTGATACCCGGGATGGTGGGACTGACATATCAATACAGACTGAATCAACTGGGCTTGTATTCACTGGAGTTCAGAAGAATGAGAGGGGATCTCATAGAAACGTTTAAAATTCTGACGGGTTTAGACAGGTTAGGTGCAGGAAGAATGTTCCCAATGTTGGGGAAGTCCAGAACCAGGGGCCACAGTAAAAGGATAAGGGGTAAGCCATTTAGGACCGAGATGAGGAGAAACTTCTTCACCCAGAGAGTGGTGAATCTGTGGAATTCTCTACCACAGGAAGTTGTTGACACCAATTCACTAAATATGTTTAAAAAGGTGTTAGATGTTGTCCTTACTACTAGGGGGATCAAGGGATATGGTGAGAAAGCAGGAAAGGGTTACTGAAGTTGCATGTTCAGCCATGAACTCATTGAATGGTGGTGCAGGCTCGAAGGGTCGAATGGCCTACTCCTGCACCTATTTTCTATGTTTTTTTTCTATGACCTCGTACAAACGGAGTTCCCATTTTTTCAATGAGAATACTGCATAGTGATTGGTGGCCCAGGCCCACATGACTCCAGCATGTACGAACATACATGAAAGATATCTCCCCGTGCACTGCGCAGCAAATCTAGGCCTCCGACCGGAATCCTATATTCCGCCAGGACCACCAGATACTTTTGTAGATTTTTTCCGGGTCAGAGGCATTTGTACGAAGGAAGCCTTTTACAGCAATTTCCCCCCCCCCCCCCCCCCCCCATTATCTATCTGTGACCAGAAACCATGTATATTGGAGTGGGAAAATTGGAGTATAAAAACTATGATAGTTAATAAGTTCCAGAGGAAATTACTTAGGTGCAGATGATTCCACATTATAGCAGACTATACAGAACATCATAGGGGCATATTTTTGGTTTTAGTGTTTTATGGCCTCAAATTGTATACAGTTTTCTGAAAGAGGGTTTAGATGACTCCTGTCTTTTGGCTCGAGATTGTTCTTGCCTTTTCTGTATCTGCAATTCTGTCCAAATAGTGATGTAAGGGGGCGCAATTGCCCCTTTATATAGCCCCATTAGCACCTCCAGTTTTCAGCCAGGGAGGGAGGGCGCTACTGCCTCCTGGGAAATTGCTCGGGTGTTTGCGGAGGCGCCGCCATAGCAGCACCGCGCCCCGCAGTTAGCGCCCTGGGCCGCCGCGCAACCGGTGATGAAGTCGTCCATGTGTGCGCCGACCCCTAATCACCCCATGCCGGCCCCTTAATGACGGGATGGTGATTAAAGGGAGGGTGTCAATACGCCGGGCCGCCATCTTTTTTGTCGGCCAACTATGCCATCGTGCAGCCCGGCACTCCGTCTAGGGTGCCAGGCTGCTGGCCCGGTTGCACGCTGTCCTGGTGGCATAGTGGAGGCCTTCAGAGGCCGTGCAGAGTGTGCAGCCATCCTCCCCTTTAATCGAAGGGGAGGGGCATTGAAGCACAACAGTGCGCTGAACCTTTCACCCCAGTGGTGCCCCCGGAACCCACCCAAAAGGAAGTGGAGCATGCGAGATTGTGCTCCACTTCTTTTCACGGGCGGTAAGGGCAATTCCAAATTGGGACGGGACTTCCGTGCTGGGTGCTTATAGTCCCCGCCCTGGAAGGTTACTGCCGCATATCGGGGTGCAGGGCAATTTTGCCTCCTTAATCTTAAGGGACTACTTAGAATTTTGCTAAATTTCTGTAAGATTAGTTAATGTTTAAACATTTTCTGTGTCTCTTGCTGGAATAGTATGGCACTAACCTTAATCTACAAATAAACACCTCAGCTAAATTGCATTTTATCATTTGGTTAAAGCTTTAAAAATAACCATAAATGTGCAAAACAATATTCTTACCATATTTACAAATATTACTAGCTGCGGCACACAGGATAAATCATAACCTAGTCATCTTAAAAGTTGCTCTCGGCACACATTGTGTTAAACTTGCTGGCTTCAGAAGATATGCTTCAGTTGCAGATGGTTCTTCGAGTACGAAAGTTCAAGTGCATTGAACAATCTGTGAATAAAACAAGCATGCAGGTCACAACTCAGCAGCTCTTGTCAGTTTATTGGGAGCAATGTCTCTGATGTTAACTCAATGTACCTGTTACTGTTGACACTAGATAATCCTTTGATAGCAGACCAGCAGAATTATTGAGTGTGGACAGGTACCAGGACACCAATGGAATAACAAGATGCTGTTCAACAAACACTATAGGCATTTTCTAGCCAAGACATTTATCTGCCATTAACAGCTTTTGAATGTTGAGACTCAACATTCTTAATATCCAAAGGCTGTTAATGGCCAATTAAAAAATGGGGTATGAATTTGGCATGGCCTGTTTTTGGTCCCAGACTCAATGCTGTGCAGGCAGAGGCCCGAGTTCAGACCAAAATTGAGCCTCAGGCCATATCACTATATTCCGGGTGAGTTGTTAGCACCTGTCACACCTCCACAGGTAGCTCGCCCCTCAGGAGGATTAAAGTTTACATTTGCCTCGCTGGCAGTGGGCTAGGATAAGGCCCAGGGTGGAGGAGGACAGGGAGACAGCAGAAGGGGTACCGATAGCAGCCGGCAGCAGAGATCCAGAGTGCTATGGAGCTGGCAGTAGATCGCAAATAACTTTTCTTTTCTGCGCTGTAAATGTTATGATGCTTCTTCCAATTTTCTCCCCCTTGGCCATGGGGAAACTCCTGTCACCTGCTAAGCAGGGATGTGGCATGAGGGGTCGCCAACTAACTCTACAATCCCACAAAACAGAAGGACAAGCGAGGAAAATCCTGCTTGCCATTTGGCCCATCATGCCAGTGTTTTTCTCCATCTCATCTAATCCCACTTTTCTGTATTCTCTTCACCCCTTTTAATATTTCTCTATTTCAAGCAACTATCTGTAGAACCATAGACAACCCAGAAACAAACCGTTCGATACAACAAGTCTACATTATTTTCACCTCATCTCACTCCACCACATCCATCTTACCTGGACGTGACCACTCATATGGAGCTCCTGGTGACTGGTTGTAGAGCAGTATAGGCAATGGACCTGGTGGCAGGTCATTCATCTGACTGCTTTTATACTGAGTGGCGGCACTAGTGAGGAAGGGAGAGGGAAATCAGAGTATCTGTCATCTCCCTCCTCTAGGCTGGAATCTTACCAGCTCTACAAGTGCGGGTTTGCAGGCAGGCCCAGTGTTAAAATGGCCATGATTGACAGTGGATAGGATCCCGCTCTGAAAGTTTCCTCCTTGTAAGTTTCCAAAGTACCGGGTATGGTTGCGGTTCACAGACCAGACACCAAGTGGCGAGCCAGTCAATTAACATCATTAAGAGGTACATTAAAGATATTTTAAAAGAATTTTACCAGGTACTTACCATTTTCCAAGTTTTTTTTACGAGATTCACGTCGATTAGGGAACATGTCAGGTAAGTGTGTTGGATTCTCACTGACTCTCCATTGCATTGACTAGTTGACAGTTGCAGAAGTGGTATAAAAGCTATCATTTCACAGCTGTTCACTTTCGAATCTCAAAAGCTGAAGCCTTCAGGATTTGGAAGACACTTTTGAGCTGAATGCAGGTTGGAGGTGTTGGCAGTGAACTCTCTATCCAGTGTCACCTCCTTGGAACAACCTCTCTCAGCATTGACAGATCGCTTCTGTCATTTCAACGTATCAACAAATCTCAGCTGCCATCTATTCCATCAGCATCGGTGCCCTTGAAAAAAATTCTCACCTTGGTCCTCAGACTCCCACCATGATCAACCCCATTACCAACATCACTAAATACACCAGCATCACCACCAACAACACCAACCTTCTCTTCAATCACCTGATGCTGCACAGGGCATCAGCACCTGACCATATTGCTGCCCAGGATGCCAGGGATGGCCTCACCATGGCCAGATTTACTTCACTTCACACTGTACATCCTGGCTGCCGCACGATTCGCCAGGTTGGCACCAACCCACACCAGCACCATAAAGCATCCCTACAATGCCCAAGCCATTCCTTTCACACTCATCAGCATTCTAGGAGATACCTTTGTGTCTCACCATTCACTACAACTCACTAAGCCAAAAATGCACACCACTCTGTTCAAGAACACAAAGTGTTGAAAATAAAGATTTCAATATTTGACAACACATTAGCAGAAACTCTACATGAATATTGGCTAAAAGACCCAAGTGCCTACCCTTGTGTGTTGTTAGTTGGTATGATTGCATAAGGATGAGGGTGAGTGTGAGGGGTGGCTAGTGAGATAGGGATGTGTTAATGTAGATAGAGAGGGATGGGTGGAGGTGCAAGGTAAGTTGGTATGAGTAAGGGCGTGCAGGGGTAGGTAGGAAGGCAGAGTGATAGAGTGACACAGCAGGATGAGGTTGAGTGTGGCTTTGCAGTAAAATTTTGGGATCTACTGAGGTCATTGAAAGATTTGCGCCACTGCAGCCAGGTCCTCCTGACGGCATCCCTGCTTGTGTCCTCCTGTGCAATGTGCCACCAGGCTGCGTTGGTGTCCTGGGAGAACTTCTCTACCCAGTAGAAGGGAAGAGAACTTCCCTGTGTGCTGTGACTCCCTAACACAGATGAGGCTGCACACAGGAAGGTTAAAGTAACAGTGATCTCAGTCTTTAATAAGACACTCCAGAGTGAGGAACAGGCCTTAGGAGCCGGCTTATATACAGTGCTCCCAAGGGATGCTGGGATCCCTTGGGACTTCAGGGGATGAGCTCCCTGGTGGCGGAACATGGGAGTGCATGCTATACAGATACACAACATCACTCCCCCCGCAAAGTCAAAGTGAAAACTATTTACAAGGTGAGGCGGTCGGGAGCCTTTCTTTCCCTGGTGGACCACCTCGGTACAAATGTCTGTTCTGGTGTGTTGGCTGTGCCCTTGCTGGGCTGGCGTGTTGTTGGCCCTGCAGGGCTGCAGGTGAGCCTGGCCTTGCTGGGCTGTTGGGCGTGATGAGTTCGATTTCCTGGTCCGGCGTGGTGTCATTGATCCTTTGGGTATGTGTTGTGGGCTCGAAAAAGGTGGTGTCTGCTGTGGGTTGTTCAGGGCAGTCTGTGAACCGGAGCCTCATTTGGTCCAGGTGCTTTCTGCAAATTTGTCCATTGACTAGTTTGACTACAAACACCCTACTCCCTTCTTTAGCTATCACTGTGCCCGCGATCCACTTGGGACCATGCCCATAGTTTAGCACATACACAGGGTCATTCAGATCAATTTCCCATGACACAGTGGCGCGACCATCGTTTACATTTTGTTGCTGCCGCCTGCTCTCTACCTGATCATGCAGTTTGGGGTGAACCAGCGAGAGTCTGGTTTTAAGTGTCCTTTTTGTGAGAAGCTCAGCCGGGGGCACCCCTGTGAGCGAGTGGGGTCTCGTGCGGTAGCTGAGCAGTACTCGGGACAGGCGGGTTTGGAGTGAGCCTTCTGTGACTCGTTTAAGGCTCTGTTTGATGGTTTGTACTGCCTGCTCTGCCTGCCCATTGGAGGCTGGTTTAAACGGGGCCGAGGTGACATGTTTGATCCCATTGCAAGTCATGAATTCTTTAAATTCGGCACTGGTGATACATGGTCCGTTGTCACTGATCAGTATGTCAGGCAGGCCGTGGGTGGTGGTGGCAGTGCTTCCCGACATTATTTCACGTTCAATCCATTTTGAAAAAGCATCCACCACCACCAGGAACATTTTACCGAGAAACGGGCCTGCATAGTCGACATGGATCCTTGACCATGGTCTGGAGGGCCAGGACCACAAACTTAGTGGTGCCTCTGGGCGCGTTGCTCAACTGAGCACATACGCTGCATTGTCAGACACAGGACTCTAAGTCAGAGTTGATACCGGGCCACCACACATGGGATCTGGCTATCGCTTTCATCATTACTATACCCGGGTGTGTGCTGTGGAGATCCGAGATGAACGTCTCCCTGCCCTTTTTTGGTAGCACTACGCGGTTACCCCACAACAGGCAGTCTGCCTGAATGGACAGCTCGTCCTTTCGCCGCTGGAACGGCTTGATTGGCTCTTGCATTTCAACAGAGATGCTGGCCCAGCTCCCATGCAGTGCACAGTTTTTTTACTAGGGACAGCAGAGGATCTTGGCTGGTCGAAGTCCTAATCTGGTGGGCCGTGACCATTTTCAAACGCTTCCATGACCATTAACAAGTCTGCGGGCTGCGCCACCATCAACAAGTTTGCAGGCTGCGCCATTTTCACCCCCATGATGGGCAATGGTAGCTGACTGAGAGCATCTGCACAGTTCTCGGTGCCTGGCCTGTGGCGGGTTGTATAGTTAAATGCTGATAGCGCGAGTGTCCACCTTTGTATGCGGGCTGAGGCATAGAATTTATCCTCTCATTTTCAATGAACAGGGATGTGAGGGGCTTGTGATCGGTTTCCAGCTCAAATTTGAGGCCAAATTTGATGCATTTTCTTTACCCCGAACACACATGCTAATGCCTCTTTCTCAATCATGCTGTAAGTCCTCTCAGCCTTAGACAAGCTCCTGGAAGCATAGGCGACAGGTTGCAACTTCCCCACAATGTTAGCTTGTTGTAATACACACCTGACTCTGTACGACGATGCGTCACATGCTAGCACAAGTCTTTTACACGGGTTATACAATACAAGCAGCTTGTTGGAGTATAAAATGTTTCTGGCTTTCTCAAAAGCAATTACTTGTTTTTTTCCCCATACCCAATTCTCACCTTTGCGCAATAACACATGCAGGGGCTCTAAAAGGGTGCTTAACCCCGGTAGGAAGTTACCAAAATAGTTGAGGAGTCCCAGGAACGACCGCAGTTCCGTGACGTTCTGTGGCATGGGCGCATTCCTGATAGCCTCTGTCTTGGCGTCTGTGGACCGAATGCCATCCGCCGCGATCTTTCTCCCCAAAAACTCCACTTCTGTTGCCATGAAGATGCATTTCGACCTCTTCAGCCGCAGCCCTATGCGATCCAGTCGCTGGAGGACCTCCTCCAGGTTTTGTAGGTGCTCGACGGTGTCCCAACCCGTAACCAATATATCGTCCTGAAAGACCACCGTGTGTGGTACCGACTTGAGTAGGCTCTCCATGTTTCTCTGGAAGATCGCTGCAGCCGACCGAATTCCAAACGGGCATCTGTTGTAGATGAATAGTCCCTTGTGCGTGTTGATGCAGGTGAGGCCCTTCGAAGATTCCTCCAGCTCCTGCGTCATGTAGGTCGAAGTCAAGTCGAGCTTGGTGAACGTCTTGCCTCCTGCCAGTGTCGCAAATAGGTCGTCTGCCTTAGGTAGCGGGTATTGGTCCTGTAGCGAGAAACAATTAATAGTTACTTTATAATCGCCGCAAATCCTGACCGTGCCATCACTTTTGAGTTCTGGAACAATTGGGCTGGTCCACTCACTGAATTCCACTGGGGGGATGATGCCCTCGCGTTGCAGCCTGTCCAGCTCGATTTCCACTCTCTTCCACATCATTTGAGGTACCGCTCGCGCCTTGTGGTGAATGGGTCGTGCCTCTGGGACCAAGTGGATCAGCACCTGCGCCCCGGAAAAGTTTCCAATGCCTGGCTCAAAAAGGGAAGGAAATTTGTTAAGAACCTGAGTACATGAGACTTAATCGACATATGATAGCGCTCGGATGTCATCCCAGTTCTAGCGGATTTTGCCCAGCCAACTCTTTCCAAGAAGTGTAGGGCCATCGCCCGGGACAATCCGGAATGGCAGTTTGTGCACCGTGCCCTTGTAGGTGACCTTGACCATGGCGCTGCCCAGGACAGTGATAAGCTCTTTGGTGTACGTTCTCAGTTTCTTGTGGATGGGGCTCAGGGCTGGTTTGTTGCACCACAGTCTCTCAAACATCTTTTTACTCATGATGGATTGGCTAGCACCAGTGTCCAGTTTATTGCTACGGGTAAGCCATTCAATTTTACGTTTAACATTTTGGATGGACACTTGGTCAAAAATGTCTGCACCCCGTGTACTTCAGCATCTGCCTCCTCTCTCTGAGGCTCGAAATTGCTTTGATCCACCATGGACCGATCTTCCTCTGCCACGTGGTGGTTAGCAGGTTTTGCAGAGCTTGCAGCTCGTTTACAAGTTCGTTGGAGATGCCCCATTGTTCCACACCTCTTGCAAACATACCCTTTGAAGCGGCATGAATAGGCTGAATGGAGGCCTCCACAATGTCAACAAGGTGTGAATTGCCTTGCATTCATCCTTTGTTGGGAACTCTGAGTCATCTGGGTCACCTGAGGCCTGCTGGCAGTTGCAGACTCGTGGTTTCTGCCCTGTACATTTCTGCTTGCAAACACAGTTTCAGTTAATTTATGAACATTGCTTGCACTTACGTGCTGAGAGATTTGTTTGGTGTTAGCACTGGTGGACATAAACGCCTGTGCTATCGCAATGGCCTTACTGAGGATCAGTGTCTCTACAGTCAAAAGTTTTCGTAGGATGGTCTCGTGGCCAATGCCCAGTACAAAAAAGTCTCTGAGCATTTGCTCCAGGTAGCCATCAAACTCACATTGTCCTGCAAGTCGCCTTAGCTCAGCGACGCAGCTCGCCACTTCCTGACCTTCAGATCGCTGACACGTGTTGAACCGATACCCCGCCATCGGCACGCTCTCCCTCGGGTTAAGATGCTTCCGAACCAGTGTACACAGCTCCTCATACGACTTATCTGTGGGTTTCACCGGAGCCAGAAGATTCTTCATGAGGCTGTAGGTCGGTGCCCCGCAGACTGTGAGGAGGACCGCTCTCCTTTTTGCAGCGCTTCCTTCTCCATCCAGCTCGTTGGCTACAAAGTACTGGCCTAGTCCTTCGACATAGGCTTCCCAGTCCTCACCCTCTGAGAACTTCTCCAGGATGCCCACAGTTTGCTGCATCTTTGCGTTGGATTTGTATTCTCGTCGCCAGTTGTTGTGTTCCTAACACAGATGAGGCTGCACACAGGGAGTTTAAAGTGACCTTAGTCTTTAATAAGTCACTTCAGAGTGAGGAACAGGCCTTCGGGGCCGGCTTATATACAGTGCTCCCAAGGGATGCTGGGATCCCTTGGGACTTCAGGGGATGAACTCCCTGGTGGCGGAACATGGGAGTGCATGCTTTACAGATACACAACACATAAGCATCTGGAGGGAGTCATGGGAGAGCCTGGGTGGAGTCATGCACCTTTGTGCTGTTCTTGTCAGTGTTTGCAGCACCTCAGTGCTGCAGAACACTGACAGAACAACTGTCAAAATCAATGTGGGCATGGTCCCTTTAAGGAAATCGACTGATGACATGTAATTGAATGATGTCATCTGATCCATTTCCTTTTAATTGGCTACGTATCTCGCAGGACGGACTTAACAAGCCTAATCTAGGGAAGATTCTTTTCACATTGCGGGCCGGAGCCAGGAACGGCGTCGCAACCCGCCACCGACTCCGGCCGCCCCGGACCGGCTATGGTTGGTGAAATCAATCCAAGAAGCCTTGGCGAGTTGCTGCAGTACATCTTGTAAATGGCACACACAGCAGATATGGTACCGGTGGTGGAGGGAGTGAATGTTTAAGGTGATGGATGGGGTGCCAATCAAGCGGGCTGCTTTTTCCTGGATGGTGTCGAGCTTCTTGAGAGTTATTGGAGCTGCACTCATCCAAGCAAGTGAAGAGTATTCCATCACACTCCTAACTTGTGCCTTGCAGATGGTGGGAAGATTTTGGGGAGTCAGAAGGTGAGACACTCGCCACAGAATATCTAGCCTTTGACCTGCTCTTAATTTATATGACTGGTCCAGTTTAGTTTCTGATGAATGGTGACCCCAGGATGTTGATGATGGGGGATTCGATGATGGTGATACCAATGATGGTAGGGGAGGTGGTTAGACTTTCTCTTCTTGAAGATGGCCATTGCTTGGCACTTGTGTGGCGTGAATGTTACTTTCCATTTATCAACCCAAGCCTGAATTTTGTCCAGGTTTTGCTGCATTTGGGCACGGACTGCTTCATTATCTGCCGAGTTGCGAATGGAACTGAACACTGTGCAATTATCAGCAAACATCCCCACTTCTGGCCTTATGATGGAGGAAAGGTCATTGATGAAGCAGCTGAAGATGGTTGGGCCTCGGACACTGCACTGAGGAACTCCTACAGCGATGTCCTGGGGCTGAACAACCACAACCATCTTCCTTTGTGCTAGCTCTAGCCATAAGAGAGTTTTCCCCTGATTCTCATTGACTTCAATTTTACAAGGGTTCCTTGATGCCACTCTCAAACCTCAAACATGCTGAAATGTTGCCTTGGTGTCAAGGGCAGTCACTCTTTACTCACCTCTGGAATTCAGCTCTTTTGTCCATATTTGTACCAAGTCTGGGGTCTGGAGCTGAGTGGTCCTGGCAGATTCCAAACTGAGCATCGGTGAGCAGGTTATTGGTGAGTAAGTGTCACTTGATAGCACTGTCGACAACACCTTTCATCACTTTGCTTTTCGTATAAATACAAGTTGTTTTGTTTGCTGGTGATTGCAAGTAGACTGATGCAGTGTTAATTGACCAGATAGGATTTGTCCTGCTTTGTGTGGACAGGACATACCTGAGCAGTTTTCCACTTTGTTGGGTAGATGCCAGTGTTGTAGCTGTAGTGGAACAGCTTGGATAGAGGCGTGACTAGTTCTGGAGCACAAGTCTTCAGCACAATAGCTGGGATGTTGTGGGGGCCCATAGCCTTTGCTGTATCCAATGTGCTCTGCCAGTTCTTGATAACACATGCAGTGAATCGAATTGGCTGAAGACTGGCTTCTATGATGGTGAAGACCTCAGAAAGAGGCCAAAATGGATCATCCACTTGGCACTTCTGGCTGAAGATGGTTGCAAATGTTTCAGCCTTGTCTTTTGCACTCACGTGGCTGGGCTCCACTTTCATTGAGGATGGGAATGTTTATGGAGCCGCCTCCTCCCATTAGTTGTTTAATTGTCCATTCATGACTGGATGTGACTGGAGTGCAGAGCTTTGGAGCAAGAACCTTGAATGTTTTTTTCCTCTCCGTAGCCCACAGACACTGACACCAATTTTAATGTCACTACTGCTCCCCTGTCTGTGATCAGTTAACTCAGTAGGAGCCAGGAACCTAGGACTTTCCTGATCATGATGGATCAGTACAGCAGTGCATTAATCCAGAGCCATTGAGGGAAGCCCTAAGATTGAGCTTTCTGAATTAGCAATTCCACAAAGATAATGCAATAAACAAATGGAAAAAATACATTCCAAAATCAGTGTGATATTATTTGCATACATATTGCTTAGTGCACGGAGCACTAACATTGATTAATTCCTCATGAATATTCGATTTAATGGATGATGCAGCAGTTGTAATTGTCCATGAAAATGTGAGCATTAGTTGCCTCTCTTAGGACCTTGAGCAATTTGATTGTGGTAATTGGTGCGAGATGCTACATTGTAAATGTCAAATACCAGCTTGGATGTTGAAGACAACTGGACCATACATAGAAACATAGAAACATAGAAAATAGGTGCAGGAGTAGGCCATTCGGCCCTTCTAGCCTGCACCGCCATTCAATGAGTTCATGGCTGAACATTCAACTTCAGTACCCCATTCCTGCTTTCTCGCCATACCCCTTGATCCCCCTAGTAGTAAGGACCTCATCTAACTCCTTTTTGAATATATTTAGTGAATTGGCCTCAACAACTTTCTGTGGTAGAGAATTCCACAGGTTCACCACTCTCTGGGTGAAGAAGTTCCTCCGCATCTCGGTCCTAAATGGCTTACCCCTTATCCTTAGACTGTGACCTCTGGTTCTGGACTTCCCCAACATTGGGAACATTCTTCCTGCATCTAACCTGTCTAACCCCGTCAGAATTTTAAATGTTTCTATGAGGTCCCCTCTCATTCTTCTGAACTCCAGTGAATACAAGCCCAGTTGATCCAGTCTTTCTTGATAGGTCAGTCCCGCCATCCCGGGAATCAGTCTGGTGAACCTTCGCTGCACTCCCTCAATAGCAAGAATGTCCTTCCTCAGGTTAGGAGACCAAAACTGTACACAATACTCCAGGTGTGGCCTCACCAATGCCCTGTACAACTGTAGCAACACCTCCCTGCCCCTGTACTCAAATCCCCTTGCTATGAAGGCCAACATGCCATTTATTTCTTAACCGCCTGCTGCACCTGCATGCCAACCTTCAATGACTGATGTACCATGACACCCAGGTCTCTTTGCACCTCCCCTTTTCCTAATCTGTCACCATTCAGATAATAGTCTGTCTCTCTGTTTTTACCACCAAAGTGGATAACCTCACATTTATCCACATTATACTTCATCTGCCATGCATTTGCCCACTCACCTAACCTATCCAAGTCGCTCTGCAGCCTCACAGCATCCTCCTCGCAGCTCACACTGCCACCCAACTTAGTGTCATCCGCAAATTTGGAGATACCAGAGATAGAAAGAAATAAGCAGTCAACAAATAGATTTATTTATCTGTTTGTCTATTAGAACGGAAAGAACATAATTATTTTTATAGAGTTTTGCTGAGATTACTTCCACCCAAAGGAAAAATAACAATGTGTAAAACATTTCATCGAATTATGAAAAACGTGCAGTGAACACAGGGGATTTATGGATTCATTAAGGATAAATAAATAGAATTAAAGGAGCATTAGTAAAAAGCTGCGGTCCCTGCAATGACAATCCTCCCTCAATGGTGTTAAGTAGGGACGTCCAAAATATTCGCCCAGGAAAGTCAATATATGTCCAAGTCAGGATGGTGTGTGACTTAGAGAACATTGCTGCTCTTGTCCTTCTTGGTTGTTGAGGTTGCAGGGGAGAGGGGTGCTGTGAAAGTCACCTCGGTGAGTTGCTGCAGAGCATCCTTTAGATTCTAAATATTCTAGCCACAATCTGCCGTGTTGGAGGGGGTGGATATTGACAGAGGTGCTAATTAAGCAAACTGCAATGTCCTGGATGGTTATTCATTGTCTAAAGCTGGCTCTGTGGAGCGAGTTTTTGAAGTCTCTGTCTTAACTCTGTTGCCATTTTGTATATAGATAATGTAATTTAATTGACAGACCGTGAGCAACGTCACAGGTAATTTACTAGTTGTATAGATAGATTTTCAGGCAGGTCACATTGCGGTAGAACATTTAAGCACCTCATGGACCCAACTGATCATAACACTGTGAAGACTTTGTCACTTGTGTGTTGTGTGTTTGTGCCACTCATTGTTTAAATGTAAAATCACACTGGCATCTGTGTGACATACACTGTTTATTTGGAGTCAAACTAATTCCATGTTGTGGAACTCTTGATTCAGGCTGTGATTTGATGGTAGCAATGCATAGAATCATAGAATGGTTATAGCATGGAAGAAGGCCATTTGGCCCGTCAAGCCCGTGCCAGAATTAAGAAAGCCGTCATTACTGTTGATTTCCCATATGCCTTTTGTGTGCTTGATCAGTGAATTAACAAATGGGCAAAGATCTATTCTTCAGCAATGCCAATTCACTCATTAGAGGTCAGAGATTTAAAATTAATTGATCTCTCAAACCATAAACTGAGTCAGAATTAATTTTAGGCCTGTAATCACAGCCGCAGGTTCACAAGTCATAAACTGCGAAAATTCATTGAGTTTTTGACAATTCTGGTAGCTCTGTTCTCTGTCTTCATGAAAAAGTATTTAGCAAATTTAACAGTGTAAGATTTTCCACCTGATGCTGTATTACACTGTACCTACATTGCAACACCTTTTGTGTAACATTGAAATGGGGAAAGCGTGGGGGATTTAGAGCTGTTCACGTCCATGCAAACACATGCATAGAGCTTTTTTTAACTAGCCCCAATTGCATTAAAATGTGTTACTGATTAAGGTGAGCTGAAACATTCTTATCTCTTTGAATCTGTAAAAATAGAATGACAATAAAAAAAAACACTTTAGTATCAGTTTTTATTTCTGTTAAATGAAATAAAGCGGTAACTATCATTGTGAAGCCAGACTGAAATGAGCCTACCTACTCGAGGCTGTCTCTGATTTGCTCATACTAGTTTGTATCAACAGTGTCAGGCTGTACTTTTAGCTCAAAGGGTCAAAGTTGCAGTATAGTGACAGCAAAAGAGGGCCTTGACGATTACACATTCTGTAGCCACATTGCCCTTTTGAAAAGATCAACATGCAAAGAGTCTGGATAATTGGATCATTCCACCTATTATGTTTCAGTTACTGACCTTCTCCACTTTTGGTTGAGTAAACATCAGCTCTCCACCGTCGTTATTGAGCCACAATCTGATTCAACAGCAGTTGGTTGATGAAGCAGAATGTGACAATGACAGATTGAGAAAAAACATCAGGGGCTGGATTTTTGGCTTTGATGATTTGGGCAGTAATGGTGGCGGGGTGGTAAAGTTTGTGCCGGGAAAAGTTTGTGCCCCAGTCATCAAAATTGGGCAGCTGGGCCCTGAGTACACCTCTCTTAGGGAGTTAGCATGGGAAAATCTCGAGCAAAAGAGCCGGGCGGAGAGCGCTCCGAGAGACGACTGGGGAGAAAAAGAAAACTGAAAATAACCCACAAAAACATTCCCAATGTATAGCTCATGCCACCACAACATAAATCGCAAAAGAAATTCAAAGAAAAAACAATCACACTTACCTTAGGACGTTACCTCTCTGCAGTCGGTATAGGTTGGATTGCCCGTTTTCCCAGGCGGTCACTGCGGGGCGTACAGATCAGGTGGGAATCAAAAAAGCGGCGGTTTTGCAACCAGGAGCATTGCACACCGCGCAGCTCTTCCAGGCGGTACTGCTCCGTGTCGCCGCAAAACCGGGCCTGAAAATCCCCGCGAAGCGCTGGAGGCTGACCGCTCACCCAGAAGACTTCACTGCCGCCATTGCCATCACTCCGGGGCAAAAAATGGAGTGCAAAGGACCAGAAAATCCACCCCATAGTGCCAACACCCAACATTTCTAGTGTTTAAATGATTATTTTGTTGCCTCATCTAAAAGCACACATCTGCTGTTCTGAATTACTGTATGGAATCTCTCGTGGTTCAATTATCATATTTATCTTCCTTAAGCAAAATATTGATCACCTCCTAAGGACTAATCCTCCTTCATTTAGAATCAATAAGATATACTTATAATAGTTTTGTAAACATTCATAAGCATTTAAAATGTGTGTTTTCCCTTTTCCAGCTGCATAATGAGGGTAAAAAACTTAACATAATTAATCTAAGTAGAGAAAAAGTACTAGAGAAACTAATGGGACAAAAAAACGACAAATCCCCTGGACCTGACAGCCTACATCGTAGGGTTCTAAAAGAGGTGGCTGCAGAAATAGTG
This sequence comes from Pristiophorus japonicus, assembly GCF_044704955.1. NCBI lineage: Eukaryota > Metazoa > Chordata > Chondrichthyes > Pristiophoridae > Pristiophorus > Pristiophorus japonicus. The sequence continues at coordinate 52,075,256 of NC_091980.1, read as the reverse complement.
GATGCAATGAATTTGATCTTCCAAAATTCCTGAGATTCTAAAATAGTCTCAGAGGATTGGAAGGTAGCTATTCAAGAAAGGAGGGAGAGAGAAAACAGGAAACTACAGGCCAGTTAGCCGGCAGTCAGTTGTTGGGAAAATACTGGAATCCATTGTTAAGGCACTTAGAAAATCACAACATGATTGGGCAGAGTCAACATGGTTTTTTGAAAGGGAAATCGTGTCTGACAAATTTATTCGAGTTTTTTGAGGAATGGAAATAGCAGGGTAGATAAAGGGGAACGAGTGGAAGCAGTATATTTAGATTTCCAAAAGGCATTCAATAAGGTGCCACATAAAAAGTTACTGCACAAGATAGGGACTCATGGGATTGGAGGAAATGGTGCAGAAATTTCTGTTGGAGGCCTCCCTGGTGCCTCTAACCTGCAAAAAATCTGCGAACTTACCTGGTGGTCCGGGAGTTTCAGCGTCTTGCGGTCCTGGGCCTCTACCCGTAGGCCTGCATAGAGGCCAATGTATCCCAGGAGCGCATGCGGTTTGCAAGCACCCTAAGAGCACGTGGAAGTTTGCTGATAATACAAAGCTAGGTGAGACAGTAAGCTGTGAGGAGAACACTACGCGTCTGCAAAGGGATATAGATAGACTAAATGAGTGGACAATAAGGTGGCAAATGGAGTATAATGTAGGGAAATGTAAGATTATTCACTTTGGTAGGAAGAATAGAAAATCTGAATATTTTTTAAATGGTGAGAAACCTTTAAATGTTGTTCAGAGAGATTTGGGTGTCCTCGTGCAAGAAACATAGAAAGCTAGCATGTAGGTACAGCAAGCAATAAGGAAGGCAAATGGCAAGTTGGCCTTTATAGCAAGGGGGTTGGAAGATAAGAGTAACAAAGTCTTGCTACAATTGTACAGGGCCTTGGTGAAACCACACCTGGAGCATTGTGCACAGTTTTGGTCTCCTTATCTAAGAAAGGATATACTTGCCTTGGAGGTGTTGCAATGAAGGTCACTAGATTGATTCCTGGGATGAGAGGGCTGTCCTATGATGAGAGATTGCATAGAATGGGCCTATACTCTCTGGAGTTTAGAAGAATGAGAGGTGATCTCATTGATACATACAAGATTCTGAAGTGGATTGACAGGGTAGATGCTGAGAGGCTGTTGCAACTGGATGGAGTGTCTAGAACTAGGGGCATAGTCTCAGGATAAGGGGTAGGTCATTTAAGACCGAGATGAGGAGGAATTTCAGAGGGTTGTGAATCTTTGGAATTCTCTGCCCCAGAGGGCTGTGGATGCTTTATCTTTGAGTATATTCAAGGCTGAGATCGATAGATTTTTGCACTCTAGGGGAAGCAAGTGATATGGAGATCGGGCGGGTAAGTGGAGTTGAGGATGATGATCAGCCATGATCTTATTGATTGACAGAGCAGGCTCAAGGGACCGTATGACCTACTCCTGCTCCTAATTCTTATGTTCTTATGTTCTTTAAAAAGCAGTAATGGGGAGCTGGTTGCTAAGGTAGCTATCAACTGGTTTCCCTCATAGAAAAGACTAGTCCTTTATTATTGGAATTTGCTATCATATTAGAAGTATAATTAATAATGGGCCTCTTTACCATGGGGCAAATATATGTTTTGGCACAATACCTCATTAAGTGTTGATGGATGAATATGATCATGTATATGTACACTTACAGGCATCTCGGAAATGTTACTATATTAATGGTGCTATATTGCAAGTTGTTGTTCTATTGGAGTATAGTGATGACATCGCTATGGAATGGTACAGTATAAAGGCAGTGAGGAGTAGTCACAAGCATCAGCAATAAGTTCACAGCTATCCCCTGGCTCCTTTTACTTTTCAATCAATTCAAATCTTCTTTTTGAATCTAAACAAGATTGGTTTTGTTCAGGGTCCTCAGCAGTTAAATGCTCTGTTGGCAAAGACATTATGGAGGCAAAATTGCCCCTTTCAAAAAGGCCCATTAGCGCTAATGGGGCACAAACCCCTTTCACCTGGGGATAGCGGCCATCATTGTGGGGGCGATACTGGCTTTGCACTGCACCTCCCGATTAGCGCCTCGGGTTGGGGCGCACACTCTGATGATGTCATCGCTGTGTGCACCCACCGCTTATCGAATCGCGCCGATCCATTTGCACCCCGCGGGGGAAATTGCCCCATGGTACACGAGGCTGGCAGGGACAATGCCAACGACAGCTTTGAAGTGCGCGAAGCTGCTGTACATGGGCCGTTAGGGTGCTCCTTAAAGGGGAGGGCTTCTGCGCCGCAGATGCCATGATTTTCTGTCGGTCGCCTTTTTAGTTGGCCCGACAATGGCGACCATTGGTTCGGCCAGGGGCTATCGTGCAGCCCAGCAACCCCTCTTGGATGGCAGGCTGCTGGACCGGCTGAAAAGGTCCCTGGTGGTCCATGGTGGTCACCAAAGCCAATGCAGAGTTTGCAGCAGCCCACCTCCTTAAAAGAAGGGGAAGGGCGATGTGGCGCATCAGTGCTTCGCTGAGTGGCCATGTAGCGCTGACGTCTTCAGCACGGCGCTGAGAGGCAGCCTTGCTACCGCCCCGAGAGCGCTTTGGAAATGAGGTGGAACGCTTCAGACAAGGCTCCACTTCATTTCCGGGGTGCTAATGCCCAATTTAGCGAGAGGGGCGATACTTCCAAAACTGGCACAGGGCAATTTCGCCCGCTATGTCACTTAACCATATAGAGCAGAAGGTCCCAGATTTCATTCCTGCTCTAGGCAGAGTTAGTTGATAACAGCCAAGTTGACAGTAGAGATGCTAAAATTGACCACGGTTCCCCTGAGCTAAGGAAAATAAAATCTGCCAGAGTCCTCATTTCTGATTGGTTTTCAGTTTTCAGTGACACTTGTTGGGAGTGCAAGTGTTTAAAAAAGAATCTGGCAGAGCTGGTAACCCCCATGATTAAGTAGCTGGGGGATGTCGCAGCCTCATATAAAGAATGGCCACTGAGGCAAGATGGTCTGGAGGCCCACTGGAACCCTATCAGCTGTAGCCCATTATAAATCAACATGTTCAGGAGAGGAGCTGTCTAGAAAAGGGAGAGAAGACTCGCAAACAAAATATTTTAATAAAAAATATTTCATGACACATAAACATGAAAGTATGACAAGGGGTTAAAATTAGTAAGGGATTTGAGAGGTTATGATTTTTTTGTTAGTGCTAAGACTAAGGGGTGACCTTATAGAGGTATTCAAGATTGTGAAGGGTTATTTCTTTTAAGATAATCAGCAAAAAATGTAACAGGGAGGTTTGAAAAAGTTTTTTGACACAGAAGATCTTGGGCTATGGCTTCAAGGGCTATGATGGGACTCCTGTATGTTTCCCCAGTGGTTAGTCTTTATGTATGAGTTCAGACAGCATTGATAGGCTACTCCACCATTGGAGTTAAATGATTGTGGAAGTAGAGTTTGTAAATTCTTAGAAATGGGAATTATATATTTGCTTGAAGAATATCAATATTGAATATTGTGGGGAGAGAGTAGAAAAACTAGATTGTTCACATGGACAACAATACCAGTAACCCAAATGACTAATTTCTGTGTTGAAACATTCTTTGGTGGCACAGCATCTGCTCCATGCCGACATCTCTCTATCTCACCAGGCCAAACCCCTCCAAGTTACACACCATCCTGATTTGGCAATATATCGCCGTTCCTTCATCATTGCTGGGTCAAACTCCTGGAACTCCCTTCCTAACAGCACCGTGAGAGTACCTTCCAAGGGAAATTAGGGATGGTCAATAAAAGCCGACCTTGCCAGCGATGCCCACATCCCAGGAACGAATAAAGAAAAATACCACATGGCATCATTTTTTAATACTTCTGCCAAATCTTAATTTTGCATTTTCCATTCTCTCCCCAGTAACATTAAGTTACACTAAAATTCCAAAATGTGAAAGGCACAATGCAGTGCCAAAGTTTTGCAATGTTGTGTTCTTAATCTCGGCAGTTTCACTGAAAGATCTCCAACCAGTGGTGTAGAGATGGGATGATGTACACGAGGTCAGAAGATCAAAGGCTGCAGGAGACTAAATAACTCTGAGTGCAAAGGTAGAGTGGAGCAAAATCAAGCAGATATTTGAAATTAAGAACTTAAGAAGGTGAGTCAGTGTTGTTCCATAATGAAGTGAGAGATGAGCAAATGGGGCTTTGTGCAAGTTATGATATGAGCAGCTGAATTTAGGACATATTGGAGTTTATGGAGCATGAGTGAAGGAAAACTAGTGAGGAGAGCACCAGAATAATCAAGTCTAGAGATAACAAAAGGATGGTAAGGGTTCAAGTGATGGGATAGAGGTGAGAGGCTTGCACTGTGGGGGAGACAGAAATAAACAGACTTGGTGATGGAAATGATGTGGGGTTTAAAGCTCAACTTAGCATTGAATAAGCTGCCAAGTTTTTGTATGGTCTGGTTCACCTTGAATGAGTGGATGGAAGGAACTGTTTGTCAACATTTATTTTGTATGATCTGTCAAAATTTCTTTGGACAGATCATACGAATGTGAAAGTAAAGAGCCTCCGTGGGAGGGGAGTTGGGCTATTTATCCAACTCCTGCCCAGCGAATGTCTTTAAAACTCTTATGCCAGGGTAAGAGTATTAAAAGATAGAAAAAATACATTTTATGACTAATTAATATATTTAAAAACCCTGTCCATTAAGGTAAGTTTATATTTAACATAAAAAAATGTTCTAAAACATTTCATTTAATTCAATTTCTATTCATTTTAAATAAGTAAGGTTTTTTTTTAAATTTAGATAAAGTGTTTTCTTTGTTTTGGGAGTATTCCCATTCATAGTAATGGCAGCTCCGTACAACAAGACTGTGGAGGTTTTAAAAATTGGGGGCGTGACCTATTCAAATGAACTTTATTGACAGGTCATGTGGGCGGTACTATATTCCGAACAAAGCCACAGGCTTCGCGTGCGCAGTGTTCCTCGGTGACATGACGTTATTCCTGCCCAGGACTCTGCCGGTACAAAACTGAATTCTCCATATGCGCAGGGGCTGCAGATGGGTGAGCATCATCTTTGGTGGTCGGAGTCTTGCATCCGCTGGAAGCCTCCAACCACAATTTTTTGGCCCAGTATATTAGATAAGCACTCTGATAGCACAGAAGTAGTTGTGGAGTCAAGAGAACTTGTGGATAGGTAGAGGTGCCTATCATCATCACATAAATGGAAGCTGTCAGCCTGTAGTTAATGTCACCTCGGGTCAGCACCATATAAGAGGAACAGGAGGGTTTTGTAAAAAGATAAAAATTCTGAGAATCACATTTTTTTCAAAATAGAAATAACATTTACATTAGTGGCTGCAGACTGCCAAAATATAAATCAGACAACTAAATTAATGTCTTGTATCATTGCACAAATCTATTCAAAATTCAGTAGAATTTTCCAAACTCACTTAACTCAAATTACTGATAATTTTCATTTTTTAGTATTAAATTCCTACTTTGCTATCTTTGTTATCTATTTTGTTTAATACAATTTATAGATATTTCAATCTTTTGACGTGCTAAAATGATTTTTAATTATCAGGAGTAGACAGTATTGTCTGATACACTCAAAGAGCTGATAAGCAGCTGGTACAGTAAAGGAAGCTCATTTCAGGGTAGGATCAAGATACAATGGGGAAATGTAACTACATTCTTTTTGAATATGTTTATGATGCCCCATATAGAGAGACCAGAAGAATTCTCCCCCTATTATTGAGCTGGAGTAGATAGAGCTTTGGTCTGCGGTAAAATTGTGTATTGCCAGAGCAGGATACAATCAATACTAACACCAGAATTCATGCCGCAAAAAGTCCCTGCTGCTGACAACATTTACCTTGATGAGGAAAAACTTAATTCCCATAAAAGTAGAGCTATATGTTAATCCTATTTGAAAAAAAAATAGCATTTTTATTTCTAATATTGATTGTTTCTGTACTGTATTTTTAGGCACTGTTATAGCAGGATGTTCTATGAAATCTCTTGCTATACCACACTGACATACAGTTCAGTTGATAATCTTATCTAAGTCATGCAGAGCTGCAAAATGAGGACAGCATTGGTGAAGAGACAACTCCAGGTCTTGCTGAGCCTCGTGTAGATCTTTCTCTGTAATTACTTCACACGCAATAAAGAAAGAAAATGTAATTGTGCCTTCAGGGTACCATTCATTACATGATGTGAGTTTTGTACTGAGGCAGGAATTTTTGTTTGAACTTTACTTTCATGCATAACTTTTAAATGACAATATATCAGGCAGAATTAATTGTTTTCATCTTTGCACTTTAATGCTGAAGAAAACAAGGTGAAGACTGACTACACGAGCTCAGGAACAATGTTTTTCTTCATAACCTTCGCACTTGATAGGGAAAGTTTGTTCTTTTACAATTACCATTAATGGTTGAAAAGTAAGTAAAAAAAAAATTAAATGCTGGAATAGGTTGTGTGCTGCTGAAGCACATTGCCACCTGATGAAGTGCTTGTAAGACACTACAGCAGATTTGTGTTTCGGGCTGTGTGGAGTGTCTAGATTGATGATAATGATGCCATACTGTTACTTATTATGTCTGTTCAGACTTCAAACAATGTTACAGGGAATTCTCAGCATTTTTCAGAAGGAGGGTGATGCAACACCACATGGAGATATTCAACAACATTTTCAGGATGTGGTGATATCTTTTGCTGCAGCTAATAAAATTGTGTTTAACAAAAAACCAACAGTATTTGGCTGCAACTTTCCATAATCAAAGTAAGAAGAAATTTACACGCAAAAAAAGCTCTTTATGACAAAGATTCACGCTACTGCAGACATAGCATTTTCCACATCATTTATCAGCAGCCCATGGCATGGAATTATTTAAATAAAGACCTCAACTTCCTCAAAAATATTCCCAAGACTGCCACAGTGTTCCTTTAAAGCAATCATCCCTTCTGTAATTATTAATTGACGGTTGATTTTAGACCTCATCTGTGATATATTTTCTACGGCACAGCAAATGCATTGCTTTCCATCAAACTGCAGAGACAGAGCAAATTGCCCCTTTAATGTTAACCGTGGGTTTACAATGAGAGAGAATTTAATGTGCATGATGTTGGCAAGGCCTAGTCATCATTTTTCAGTTTTATGTTGACAGTTTTTATTATATGGCTCAAAGTGTAGAGTCGATGGCTGGTCCGTTCCAAAATCACGGGAAGCAATAGCTTACCAACTCCAGCTTCCTAACTGTAGTAAATAGCATTTATTTTAATCAGTCCCCTGAGCAGTCACTTTATAAAACAGAGAAAAGGAATTCTTTTCATTTGTTGCAGTGAACAGTTGAGCAGATTTACAATGTCAATATATGAAAGGTCCCCCACATATCTTCTGCAATAATATGGCACTCTGCCCCACTGCTGCAACAAGTCCTGTCAGTAAAGTGGCTGCTCGCAAGATATATTGTCAAAAATAGTTGCCATTTCAGCAGAATGAAAGCAAAGGCTAGTTTGAAAGAAATATCTACATTAAAGCTACTTTCCAGCTATAAAACACAAACTGCCAATATGAGAAGAGGAAACTCAAGCTAGATCTTTCCTAAAGGCACATACATTATACTTCTCCTTGGTTGAAATGCAGGATTCAAGGGACAAATTGCTGTCTGCATTGTTTAGTATAAAGCACGGTACTTGCTGTGTTTCAGCAAATGTCTCACAAGTTAGATGTAACAAACATCTTCAATTAAAACATCACCAAATAAATGATTGGTTCAAAGAGGAATAGCATTATTTCAGAGAGAGAGAATGATGGATGGTTCACTGATCACATGCACATCGCACAATCATACAGTTCCATGTGAATTATGCCACTGTGTCATGTGTTAGAAAAAGCACATGAAAGTTTACCAACTATATTTCAGTGATGATGGTCCTCTTATGGCAATGTTGGGGAGTTATTTATTAATAGGCTAATGGACTGAAACAGCCTGCTTTAAAAATCCCCAGCTGATAGTTTGGTTGGTTGGCTGGTAAGTCCGCACTATGACAATTGACAATATCTTTCGCAGTTAAAGTGTTTGCAGTGAGTTTGTTTTTTAAGTTTGCTTTTTATTCACTTTTTTTAAGCAAGATTGATCAAGACAATTTTGAGTGACCTGATGACCTCATCAAAATCATCATCATAATTGGCAGTCCCTCGAGATTGAGGAGGACTTGCTTCTACTTTAAAAGTGAGTTCTCAGGTGACTGAACAGTCCAAAACAGGAATTACAGTCTCTGTCACAGGTGGGATAGACAGTGGTTGAAGGAAAGGGTGGTGGGGAGTCTGGTTTGCTGCACGCTCCTTCCATTGCCTGTGCTTGGTTTCTGCATGCTCTCGGTGACGAGACTCGAGGTGCTCAATGCTCAACGCCCTCCGGGTTGCTCTTCCTCCACTTTGGGCGGTCTTGGGCCAGGGATTCCCAGGTGCCAGTGGGGATGTTGCACTTTATCAAGGAGGTTTTGAGGGTGTCCTTGAACCATTTCCTCTGCCCACCTGGGGCTCGCTTGCCGTGTAGGAGTTCCGAATAGAGCGCTTGCTTTGCTCATCAAAATACTATAGTGCACTCCACTGTCCATAAGATCATATAAATCATGCAAGCACTTTGGGCTGGACTTTCATCATTTCTTCGATCATTTACCACCCATTTACCACCAAAAATACCACCGGTGGTAAATTCATTGCAGATTACCACCGAAATATCGCCGATTTCACAATTTAACACCAAATACCACTGGTGTTAAATTCATCAGTGATTTACCACTGGTGGTAAAAAATACCACTGATCTTATTTTTTTGCCCTTTTTATGACGTGATTAAGTATGCAACACCAAAATACCACCGAAAATTACCACCAGAAGTAAATTCATCAATACCACCATTTTTACCACTCCTAAATTACCACCGAGAAAAGTGCAGTATTATCTGATCTTATCTGATTGAACCCAGTGCTACGGATGCCATTTAAAAAAAATGGAGCTGCAGTCCATTCTACATGAGAAAAGGTTGAGTTTTACAGATATCTTTATGTGAGTTCAGTGTTAGATCTTGAGGTTATTTGAGGCTTTTAGTAGATTATTTGAGAAGATTGGAAGATATTTTAAGGATATTTAAGAAAATTTGAGGACATTTGAGGACATCAGCAGCTCATAAATCAACTCTTTGCTTAAACAGTGAGAGTTATGTTTCACTTTTACCGCCCACTCTATCGTTGAGTTTTACTCTTCATTTTCTAAAAGGGACACAGTACAAGAATGGTTAGGTTTAACAACTCTGAAAACTGTAAAAGTCAATAAATAAATAATTTTTTAACTTCAACGATTTAAACATTTTTGCAACAACAATATAACAATAATACAAGAACAACTACAAAAACTAAAACATCAACAGAAAGAACAAAAACAGCAATAAAACATCAGCCCCACTCGGCACTTCTTTTACCTGCAGCCAAGACACCAACACCGAAATACCACCAAAAATTACCAGCAGAGGTAAATTCATCAATACCACCATTTTTACTACCCACAAAAATACCACCCATTTCACTCTGAGTGTTGCACGACCAAAAATAAGAATGAAATAGAGTTAGCCCTATCATTTGATGAAAATAGCAGCCTTGAGTGAAAGTGGTATTTCAATGGTAAAAAAAAACGCGATTTTTAAATCACTAAATTGTAGACAGCTTGTACTGTCTCATTGAATCTCACTGAAAGAGGCCATAGGATGGCCATGTGGTGCAAGCAGAATTTTTGTCATACATCAAGTGGGAAAAGTATTTTTATTTTGTGCTATACAATTCTGAAACAACTAGTACCGAAATACCACCGGAAAACCAGTGGTAGGGCTAAATGATGAAAATCCAGCCCTTTATGAGGAATGAATATGCAATAGTGCCCTTAGATTTCAGCTTTAGGTATCCTAATACAGTTTTAGGCCCCTCTGTACCCTAGGGCGCAATGGTTTACTATTGTCGCCCTTAGATTAGAATCGGTATGCTTTATTTCAAGACCGCTCATTAAATTGAGTTTCTGAAATAACGTCACCAAACATTTCAGTTTGATTTTGAAGATTAGAAGATTAGCGGGTCTGTTCTTTCATCCTGAAACCTAGGTTTCACCCAGCACAGACGGATCAAAATAAAACGCTCTCTCTGATGGCTGTGAAGATCCAACATTAAATTAGTTTCAGCAGTACAAAGACAGTTCTCACTGAGCATGGGTCCAAAGCAGAATAATTTCGTAAATTGGCACTGGCTGTGTAGGGAACAGATTTTAAATTGTGCACATTTCTTCCAAATGGTGTCTGCTCTCTCCCACACCTCCATATAATCTCTGGAAGTGTGAACCCCTGTTGAACTTTTACATTAAAAAACATTGCATTCATTTTACAATTTTTACGATTTACAATCGATAGATTTTTCATCTAAAATATTAGTGGAGAAATAAGTGACAATTGAGATCCATATTCAACCAGATTGTCCCTTCCCCAAAATGACATCAATCATTGTCCCCCTCCTTCATAGATGTATTGCTTTCTCTAAACATTAATATAAAATCCCTCCAACAAAGCTCCTCTACAGTTCATGCTGGCATCTCTCATCCCTATCACTCTCTACCTGCCCCCCTCCCCACCCCCGCACATCTCCTTAGCTCATGCTAACATTATTTTCCACCTCCCAGGGATGATTTCTCATCATTGTCTGATAAATATCTTAGAATTTCCCTGCTGAAAATTCATCATCATCAGAAGCAGTCCCTCAAACGGAGATGACTTGCTTCCACACCAAAAGGAATGAGTTTGCAGATGTTTCAATAAAGGACCCAATATTCCAGTCCTGAACTCCAGGGATGGAAGATGCCTGTGCGTGGATTGTTTTAACGTGTGGTGTCCATTGCACACCAGCCACCACATGGGCTTGACAGAACTAGGCCTTTATCCAGTGGCAAGGGTTAACCAGGATGACTGGAGACCTGCTCTGCTGCACGGACCTAGTGCGCACACATATCACAGTATGGGCTGGCCCGTGCTGCCCCGAAGCTCTCAGCTCTTCTGGGCCGCACCTCCGCCACAATCCCTCACTGCTCCTCAGCCACAAAACATTCGCCGCACCTCCGCTACGATCTCTCACCGCACCTCCGCACTAAACATTTGCCGCACTTCCACCGTGATCACTTGCCGAATTTCAGCCACGATCCTTCACCGCTCCTCCGCCCCGATCATCAAAATAACCAAGCACCAGCAGTATATTCAGCAGATTCATAGAAGGCTCAAAAATATGCCAAACCCATCCCCTCATCAAATGCAATTTTATAAGTTGAGCACAACACTGAATCCAATTCTACTCCATTGCCAGACCACCTTAGGTATATCTCAAAAGGAAGCACTGTATTGATTACATGACTCGTTACTCGTGCTTTATTCTGTATTTTCAACCGGTGTAAATGCAACATGAAAATCCTAGCACAAGGGCATCACTGGATGTGTTGCAAAGGAATAGAACTTGAAGTTGTGCAAATCCTTGTGAATCTGTTAAATTTTTAAAAACGGAAACCACAACAGTTTGGCCAAATTTAGAGAAGACACAACAAAACAGGGGATTGGATGGCACTAGTTCAATGTCTGCCATTGTCACTATAACTGCTATTCAGACGTTAATTGGAGACCAGACTTTTTCCCTATTCCCTGCCTCCTCCGTCTCAATATTATCAAGTTACAAGATATAGCATTAAAACTATTGTAGCCCCAACACACAAGGACTGCAGCAGTTCAAGAAGAAGGTTCATCACCACCCTTTCAGAACAGCTAAGAATGGCAATAAATCCAGCCTTAACAGCATTGACCACATCCTAAAAACAAATTGGAGTCACTGAGAGTGGGGGCGTGCACCATGGGAAGGGATCAATTTAAGTTCAAAAAAAGAGCAAGGCGGTATATAAACATCAAGAAATTGAATGGTGTAGAGGATCAGATCTTGATCTTCTTGGAGCTAAGTTAAAATCTGGCATAGACTGATATGATGAAAGTCTACTTTGTCTGCTACATGTGATAAATTATGACTGTCTCTATCCAGTTCATAAAGATATGGACACACATCTAATCACTAAATTGGAGACAGTTTGTACTGTCTCACTGAAAGAGGCCACAGGATGGCCATGTGGTGATAGCAAATACATCAAGTGGGAAAAGTGTTTTTATTTTTTGTTATACAATTCTGAAACAACTAGCTTTAAGATGGCAGATAACTTCCTTTGAATCAACTTTAAAAATGGAGACTGGAGATCAGATGTGCTCAAGACGCAGACAGATTCTTTAAGATGCAGAACTTTGGCTCCAAAGGCGAGACTTTTCCTAAAGCCCCCCACCGCCCGATTGCCACCTAGAAAGACCACTAAGATTCTGCAAATAAGGTAGGCGAAAATTTCCATAAAAAAGGTAACAAATACCGCCCGGCGAGAAAATGGACCTGACACCAAGATTTTCGGCGGTTTCTGGGCGGTTAAAGGTGAAACTAGGTAAAATGGGCAGTTCTTACTGAAATGAATGGTAAGTACTTAAAAAATTTAGACCAAGGCGGTGGTTGGACCTAGGGAGGGGGAAATCTCAAAAAATATTTTTTTAATTAAAAGTTAGAAAACATTCTCAAGACCCTTTTTAACGTAATTGATATTATAGAATTTAAAAAATAATTATAAAAAATCTTTAACTTACCTTTCTTTGCAGGGTACTCACCTACCGCCCTGTTTCTGGCAGCTCTTCGTGAGCGGTTTCCTCGGCAGTGCAAATGGGTCCCCGTTGAGGCAAAACTTAGATCGTGGCAGATGCACGTGGGTGGTTTGCTCACCAGCGGTATTCTCAAAATGTCGGTGGATCTCTTTAAAAAAAAATAAACAGGAAACTTTTGCCGGGGCAGTTTTTCACCAAAAAAGAGCTGTACCGCCGAGAAAATGAAAGGGAAAGTCTAGCTCTCGGTGTTTTACAGATTGGTGATCTTCTGAAGAACAATAGTTATTTGATATGTCACTTCAGCACATCTCCATCAGTCAAAGATTTGGGCCCAAACATTCCCCAAGGGCTGTACTTCGCTTGGAGACTGGCAGAACTCCCACGGAAATGAGCAGACCCTGTTATGTTGGATCTCCCGCATTCTTGAAAGTTTCTGTATTGATTTGTAAGGCATGGAATTTCTGTCTACTCCTTACGGGACAAATGATGGGTGGGGGGTAATGATTCCCTAAGCTTGGAATTCTCAGTCTTGGCCAAGGATAGGGACCTGGCGTAGTCGTGATGGTCAGTACATCCAGGGTGATGAGGGGAAATTGGAGCCATTGAGGGTGGGGGCTTGCACCATGGGAAGGGACCAATCTAAGTTTATGTCAGTCTCCACATGGGTGTATTTGGGCTCTATACATAAGGAGGATTTTTTTTTAATTTCCTGAATTGGCCCCCTTGTTCAGTGCAACATTGTGTCCAAAGTGGCAATTGCTCCTGCCTGCCCCACAGAAATTAGGTGCATGCCCACTGCCCTTGCAAACTCTGGTGGGGGTCAGTGTTGGAGGGCACTAGCAAGACCGATTCTGGCATAACCACTGGGAACATCGGCTGTGCAATTTTGGGGTCATGGTCTCAATTGGTAAAGTGGTAACATCTGAAAACTTATGGAAAAGATCATTACATCTTAAATGGCTGAACCATCAGGGGAACCTTGTTTTAAAAGGAGTTCAAGTCGCATATTGTTTAAAAACATTGATAGCAACTGGACAAGATGTAATTTCAATCGTCAGTTGGTGTCAAAAGCAAATCAACTATGAGGGGCCTGCCTTCACATGAATGGAAAGTTGTCCAATATAATTTATTCTTCAGGAATTCAGTCTGCATATGGAAACAGTTGCTGTCCCAGAATGAAAAGATGAAAATGTTAGAGAAAGCCCAAACTGTAACAGATCGATGTGGGCCAGAGAAAATGTCACTCTCTCCCAACAACATGCTTCGCTTTGCAGAATAAATGAAGCTTTACTTGGCATCTAAGCATGTTATCAGTAACCAGGGAGCAATTAACAGTGTTCCATTCCTAGCATTAATATGACAATTTGTCAAGAAAAAAAATCACTCAAGAAAAATCCACAAAATTAAAAAGAAGTTAGGAGAGCAAATATTAATAAAATGTAAGTCACTTGCTGCATGGCCAATCTAAGTTACTAGTGGCTGCACCAATGATGGGTTGTGCAGTCTGTGGCATCTCCAATCACATCATGACATACATTGAGCATTTCTCACTCGATGAGCTATTGTCCCAATGGGGAAAGAAATTCTCAGTCACTGCCACATATATAGACATAGAGCAATCTCACAATGTTCCCTTTTCCCAAATGTTGACTGGAATTTTACTGCCACTGAGAGGGCAGGTTTGGAGGCGGGTCACCTGTCAAAATGGAAATGATTGACAGTGGGTCAGGAGCTGCCGTTAACCAGCCTCCACTCTAGTCTCCCAGAGGTCTGGTCCATCAGCGCTTAACAGATCCGACACCAAATGGCAGGGGAGGCAATTTACATCATTAAGAGCTAGTTAAAAGCCAATTAAAGACAATTTTACCCGCTACTTACCATTTTTCCAGCTTTTTGATGAGGGTCCCAGTGCTCGGGGAACATGTCAGGTAAGTAGGTCGGGTTTTCAATGACTCTCCATTGCCCTGAATAGATGACAGCTGCAAAAGTGGCTTAATAGCTGCTATTTCATAGCTGTTCACTTTCTAATCTTAGAGGCTGGGGCCTTCAGGATTTGGTATACACTTTTGAGCTTCATGCAGGTTGGAAGTGCTGGAGTGAACACTCTGTCTACTGTCACTTCCTTGGAACAACCTCCCTCACCATTGACAGATCACTTCTGTCATCTCAACTTCAGCTGCCAGCTATTCCATCAGCATCAGTGCCCTTGAAAAAAATCTCACTTTGGTCCTCAGAATGCCACGATCAACTCCAACACCAACATCAACAGGCACACCAGCATCACTGGACACACCAGCAGCACCAACTAAAACACCAACATTCTCTGCAATTACCTGATGCTGCACAGGGCACAAAGCATCCGCACCTAACCACATTGCTGCCTGGGAGGTCAGGGATGGCCTCACCATGGCCACATTTAGTTCATTTGATGATGTACACGCTAGTTGCCACATGATGCACCAGGTTGGCACCGCCCACACCACCACCATAAAGCATCCCTGCAATGCCCAAGCCATTCCTCACACTCATCACCATTGTGGGGGATACCGTTATGTCTCACCATTCACTGCAACTCAGTAAGCCACTTCCAAAGGTGCACATAAATCTGTCCAAATTTGAAAAAAAGATTTCAATGTGTGACACCACATTAGCAGAAACTTTGCATGTACATTGGCTAAGACAGCCAAGTGCGTACCCTTGTGTGATGTTAGTTAGTATGATTGCACTAGGATGAGTATGAGTGTGAGGGGTGGCTAGTGAGATGGGGAACTGATAATGTAAATAGAGAGAGAGGATGGGTGGAGGTGCGAGGTAAGTTGGTGTGAGTAAGGATGTGCAGGGGTAGAGTAGGGACGGCAGAGTGATGGGGATGTGATGAGTGGTATAGCGGGTTGAGGTTGAGTGTGGCTTTGCAGTAACGTTTCGTGATCTATTGAGATCATTGAAAGGTTGGCGCCACTGCAGTCTGGTCCTCCTGACAACATCCCTGCTTGTACCCTTCTGTGCAATGTGCACCCAGGATGCTGGGGAGGTCTCTTCTGCCCATTGGAAGGGAAGAGAACATCCCAGCATGCTGTGACTCCCTCCATAAGCATAGAATCATAGAAGTTTACATCACGGAAGGAGGCCATTTCAGCCCATCGTGTCCAAGCCGGCCAACAAGAGGCTATCCAGCCTAACCCCACTTTTCAGCTCGAGGTCCCTGCAGGTCACAGCACTTCAAGTGTACATCCAAGTACTTTTTAAATGTGGTGAGGGCTTCTGGCAAGACCACCCTTTCAGGCAGCGAGTTCCAGACCCCCACAATCCACTGCGTGAAGAAATTTCCCCTCAAATCCCCTCTAAACCTTCTACCAATTACTTTAAATTTATGCCCCTTGGTTGTTGACCCCTCTGCTAAGGGAAATAGGCCCTTTCTATCCACTATATCTTGGCCCCTCATAATTTTATACACCTCAATGAGGTCTCCCCTCAACCTCCTCTGTTCCAAGGAAAACAAACCCAGCCTATCCAATCTATCCTCATAGCTAAGATTCTCCACTTCCGGTAACATCCTCATAAATCTTCTCTGTACCCTCTCCAGTGCAATCACATCCTTCCTGTAATGTGGTGACCAGAACTGCACACAGCACAGTACTCCAGCTGTGGCCGAACTATTGTTTTATACAGTTCAAGCATAACCCCCCCGCTCTTGTATTCTATGCATCAGCTAATAAAGGCAAGCATTCCGTATACCTTCTTAATCACCTTATCTACCTGGCCTGCTACCTTCAGGTATCTGTGGACATGCACTCCAAGGTCCCTTTGTTCCTCTGCATTTCTCAGTGTCCTACCATTTAATGTGTATTCCCTTTCCTTGTTAGCCCTCCACAAATGCATTACCTCATACTTCTCTTGATTAAATTCCATTTGCTACTGTTCTGCCCACCTGACCAGATGATTGATATCTTCCTGCAGTCCACAGCTTTCTAATTCATTATCAACCACACAGCCAATTTTAGTATCACCTGCAAACTTCTTAATCATTGCCCCTATATTCAAGTCTAGATCATTGATGTATATCACAAAAAGCAAGGGACCTAGTACTAAGCTCTGCGGAACTCCACTGGAAACATCCTTCCAGTCACAAAAGCACCCATCAACCATTACCCTTTGCTTCCCTTTGAGCCAATTTTAGATCCAACTTGCCACTTTGCCCTGGATCCCATGGGCTTTTACTTTTGTGACCAGTCTTCCATGTGGGACCTTATCGAAAACTTTGCTAAAAGCCATATACACTACATCATATGCACTGCCCTCATCGGCCCTCCTGGTTACCTCCTCGAAAAATTCAATCAAGTTAGTCAGACACGACTTTCGCTTAAGAAATCCTTACTGATTGTCCTTGATTAATCCGTGTCTGTCTAAATGAAGATTTATCCCGTTCTTCAGGATTTTTTCCAATAATTTTCCCACTACTGAGGTTAGGCTGTCTGGCCTGTAATTACTCAGTCTATCCCTTTCTTCCTTCTTAAACAAAGGTACCACATTAGCAGTCCTCCAGTCCTCTGGCACCACACCTGAAGTCAGAGAGGATTAGAACATGATGGTCAAAGCCTCTGCTATTTCCTCTTTTGCTTCGCTTAACAGCCTGGGATACATTTCATCTGGGCCTGGGGACTTAACCACTTTCAGAGCTGCTAAATCCCTTAATACCTCCTCTCTCTCTATGTTTATTTCATCTAATATTTCACACTCCACCTCCTCGATAGCAGTGTCCCTCTTTTTTGTGAAAACAGACACAAAGTATTCATTAAGAACCATACCCACATCTTCTGCCTCCACACACAGATTACCCCCATGGTCTCTAATAAGCCCTACCCTTTCTTTATTTATCCTCTTGCTCTTAATATATTTATAAAACATCTTTGGGTTTTCCTTGATTTTACATGCCAAGAATTTTCCATGCTCTCTCTTTGCTTTCCTAATATCCTTTTTAATTTCACCCCTGGACTTTCTGTACTCCTCTCGAGACTCTGCTGTAGTTATCTCTCAGTATCTGTCATAAGCTTCCTTTTTTTTCTTTATCCTACCCTGTATGTCCCTAAACATCCAGGGAGTTCTGGATTTGTTAGTCCCACCCTTTTTCTTAAAGAACACATATTTGGCCTGAACCCTTTGGATCTCCTCCTTGAATGCCGATCACTGCTCTGACACTGATTTACCTTCAAGTAGCTGCTTCCAGTCCACTGTGGCTAAATTACCTCTCAGCTTAGCATTGTTGACTTTTCCCCAATTTAGAACTTTTATTCCTGGTCTATCCTTGTCCTTGACCTACCTGAATTATGGTAACTGGCACCCAGAGCGAGTGATGGGAGAGCCTGGGTGCAGCCTGCACATCTGTGCAGTGCTTGTCAGTGTTTGCAACTCTTCAATGTTATAGAACATTGACAGCACAATTGTCAATATCAATGTGGACATGGTCCCTTTAAGGAAACCGGCTGATGCTGTGTCATCAAATGATTTCATCAAACCCGCTTCCTTTTAGTTGGATGAGAACCTCGCTGGGCAGGCTTAACAAGCCCAATCATTGTAAAATTACTTGAAGAGAGCGGGCTGCAGCCAGGAGCGGGTCGGAACCTTGCTAAAGACCCTGACCACCCCGGACTCACCGCGGTTGGCGAAATCGCGGCCGTTGCCACTGAATTAGAGGAAAATACTTTGAGTTGTCAACTCCATTCAAACATCATCTGTTAGATTAGTGGAATGAACAGTTCCTGCTTCCTGTTGGCTCTGATGCTTACTGTTCATTATGCCTGTAACTGCACCTTTCACACGAAAACTGCTAGGAACATTGTGGGGTTGATTTTTCAACAGTAGGGCAGCATCAGGCTGTGTTTGTCTCAATGATGGGTTACAGGATGAGGAACCTTCTATCACTGCTCTTTTAGTATATTATCCGATGAACTCTTGCATTCCTGACGTAACAAGGTAGCACCAAGTTAAATTAGTTTTTTTTTAAGTCGTTGGCACTGGAAATTGAACACTTACCAATTTCAAATATCATGGGGAAAATGATCACATGAAAAAATGGGTGGATTAGAGGCGTGTGGAGAAAGTGAAAGTTTTAGAAATCTAAAACCCAACCCCAACCCACTTGCAAACCGCCCACTTTCACCTTTTACTCAGGCAGGATGGGCGGCCAGGGGGCGGTGGCGGACAACCAAGTGGCAGATTGGCATTTTGAATATTATAATGAGGCCTGAAGCTTTTGCTTTAACCTGCCGTGCAGCTTTTACTGCAGGCGGCAGGGATCCTGGGGCTTGGGATTCCTGGTAGCTTCAGCGAGTTGAGAACAGCCTTAGGGAGCAATCCTTGTGGACCGGGAGGAGCAGGAGAGCTTCGTCCCGGCCCCCCAAGCTCACAGAAACTCCACAGCATGCCGGGAAACCAGGACTCCGCCGTCTACCGGGCCCCCCCCTACTCCTTACAGCTGGGAAACGGGAAACTTCTGGCCCCAGTGTCCGCATAATGCACTTTTAAGTCAGGGACACCATGGTTTAATGCAGAGTAAAGCTCCCCTACTCCACCACAATCTCAGAAATATTTTCATTTCCCACCAAACCTAGCTCTCAGAGATACTGTCAGTTGTGTGTGGGCCTACATCTGCTATATGTTGGATCAACATTTAGCACAATTCATGTAAGATGGTTACAGCCAAAGGAGGCTTTCAACTCATCAGTCTGTGCTGGATCTGAGCTAGATCAATGTCTAATCCATTATGCCACCCAGTTCTCCTGTGAAACAAGCATTCACGTCATACAGTATTTCCTTTTAGTCTATCTCCCAGACACACTTCAGGCAATGCCCCTTATGAACAAAAAAGTCATTGCCAAGATTGAAATGACATTCAAATTTTATCTTTATTTTACTTCTCCACTGAGCATTAAAGCTGACTTTTCAGATGGAATCCCATGTCTTTCGCCAGAACTTCTAAGCTTGCAAAGGTCATTGCTTGAACTCACTGCATGAATAGTTATAAAGGAAAGACCTTGTGGTAATTGTCAGCTACAATTTATAGAAGAAACTGGATTTCTCCACTTGAATTTGAGACCTCTCAGTGAAGAAGATAATTGAAGTGTTCAGATTAATGATCTGTCATAACAACTTAGTTTAAATCATTACTGACCTTTATGGTAGAATGCAGGTTTGATGGATATAGTTCATTATAGAGTTTTGACTTCAATCAAGATACTCTTGCATGCTATGTAAAAAAAAACAATCACACTTTATGTTCCTTTAAAATTATCAATAATTTATCTGCCTACGAATGCAGAAATACTAAGTAGATGTATTGTGATGATATTGCTGACAGATATAACCATCCACAATGACCCTCTGAGTGAAATCCTTTTAAACACAATTATATATCACCAGTCAGATGCCCATCTTAGTCCTGATGCAATTAACTGTTACCTTTGTGTCAATAGATATCATTGTGCAATGCAGCATATCGGAGGGGGAAACACACAATACCAAATATGACATCAATGCACTTGATGTGAAATCAGTGGAAAATGAAGAAACAACAGTGGTGTCATTTCAATTTATTTTTATGTGAACTCCCCCAACATAACAATTCAGCATGTCTTAAAAAAAATGATTGAATCAAATCAAAGTACAAGATCTATGATCCACTGTAGCTGTTAAGTTGCAAAAAAAATATATTGCTAAATTTCTTTCATTTGCTACGTTTAGAAAGATGAGTTAAATTTTCAAAGCTCAGAACTTGCTTGCAATGTTGTAGTGAGGTTCACACAAAAGAAAATGATGACATACTTTGTGCCCCCACAAAAAAACACATCTTGTTTCTAAATACTGTTTTTAAAAGCTTTAAAAAAACTGTACTGACAAATGAATTTAATTTTTAATTATTTCTTTCATAACCAAAGGATGTGCTCTGCATACCGTCAGGGTAAACCTGGGATGTAGACACTATTACATTAAGGAATTGTATCTTGTCAATATGTAAATTAACGGTCAAACAGTTTATCTGTGTTTTTGATCATTTGCTAGAAGGAGAGGCCTGAGGATCTTGGGTTTTAATCTTGGTTGAGTCTAATATGTCAGATTTAGAGGTTTATTCCACTGACGTGGCAGTCACCGCTGGAACTATGTGGGACTCCAATTCTATCCGCCAGAGTGACACAGACCTTTACTCTGACCGAATTTCCTTGGGGTCCTTCACTAAATATTTAGGGTGGGCTCCCAGCACAATTTGAGCCTGTTGCTGGGAAAGGGAGGAGGAAATCTCAGAAAATCTCAGCTTAAAGGAGCAGATCAGTCATTTCCATCATTGCAGTGCCTCAAGCTTGTGATTCCTCAGTGCACCAACCCCACCAAATTCATATACTCCCTTCAATGGGAGTGTTTTTGTCAGAAAACCAGTAAAGTAGTACCCAGATTTTGACAATAAGAGTAGCAGGCCCATAAAGGGCAAAGTGCAGGCCCAGTAGAAGGAGGTGGCTTTGGGAGTGCGTGCCACTTCCAGCATTATTTAATACTGCAAGAGGTTCACTGACCTCATCAGGAGACAGTCAGAATTTGAATCAAAGCGATATCAGAAACAATTTTCACAATTTCATCTAACTTGCCCTTCATGATTGAACACCATGTACTACATAGCAGAAATATTCACAAGGGAACACAAGACCCTTCACAGGCTCTTCTTTCACCTGTAATAGTTTCTTCATTCACAGCCTAAGGTGCAGGCAAACAGTGAAAGACTCAAATGAGATATGTGTGCTCTTTTATTGTACCTGTTCTCATCAATTGAATGAATGCTTTCTCGCACTTGGGTCGCATTGTGTACGCTGGCAAGCAGAGAGCCATCACACTCTTCACTTCCTTCTTAAAGGAGAAAACAGCCAAAGAGAACAAAGTCTCACTATCAGTATCTTGTTGCACCTGCTGGAATGGATCAGCCAGACACTTCAAAACATCCTACATTTGATAGAGCAATGAGCAGAAGTAGGAGTTTTGCATTGAAGGGAGGACATTTGTCAGCACCAAGGGAAGGCAAACTGCTAAAGAACAGTAGAAAGTCACAAAGATTTTATTTCCTTGGAAGATTATTTTTTTATCACTGATGGAATATGAACAGAATGTTTTGGACAGGTTGGAGGGATACCTGCAAGATGGAATTACATAATATTGTGCACATGGGAACCTTGGTAGTTGTGGAGGAGAGCTACATGCCTGTAACTGATGGGTGGTTATAGTTGTCAAAATAGATCATGGTATGGTTTTTGCAGTAGCCTGGGGATTATTGAAGTGAAGGTATCCCTTATGAGCTACATCCACACATCTGTGGCAGGTTCTCTTGTGTTATAATTTCTTGAATCATGCCTTCAAAATCCCTGTGGTCTGCTTAATCATAATGCAGGTAGATGCATGAACCACTGTATCAGTGCTGAGCAATGGTAGTATGGAAGTAAATTGGAGCCATCAGCCAGTTTCTGATCGGTGATTAACCTTCCAGCCTCCTTTCACCAGTAAACAATGAAAAGTATGCTGGACTGGTTTAAAATTTTAAAAAGTCATGGCAAATGCCTCGATAAAATCCATTAATGTGTGATTAGCTGGTTGACACTACACACCAGTCGGATATTGAGTGAATCATACTTTTCCTGTTCACAAAGAATATAAGAACCTAAGAACATAAGAAATAGGAGCAGAAGTAGGCCATTCGGCCCTTTTGAGCCTGCTCAACCATTGAATAAGGCCATGGCTGATCATCCGCCTTCCCACACTATCCCCATATCTCTTGATTCCCTCAGTTTCCAAAAATCTATCATAAGAACATAAGAACTAGGAGTAGGGCATACGGCCCCTCGAGCCTACTCCGCCATTCAATAAGATCATGGCTGATCATCGACCTCAACTCCACTTTACCGCCCGATCTCCAAATCCCTTGATTCCCCTAGACTCCAAAAACCTATCCATTTCAGCCTTGAATATATTCAGAGATTTAACATCCACAGCCCTCTGGGGTGGAGAATTCGAAAGATTCACAACCCTGTGAGTGAAGAAATTCCTCCTCATCTCTGTCTTAAATGGCCGACTCCTTATTCTGAGACTGTGACCCCCTGGTTCTAGACTCACCAGTCAGGGGAAAAATCCTCCCTGCATCTATCCTGTCAAGTAGCCTTAAGAATGTTATATGTTCCAATGAGATCACTTCTCATTCTTCTAAACTCTAGGGAATGTAGGCTCAGTCTACTCAGAGGTTATACTATTCTCAAATAGAGCAGGGATGATGAGCTTAAAAATCTGAATTTGCTGCTTTCAGCAAGATGGAGTGAGAAAAAGCATTAAAATATTGAACAAAAATTATTCTGCACCAAAATTTCACCAAGCTCACAATGCTAAGAAATGGTCTTTAAAAGTCCTTTCCTACATTATACCACCTTGTAACCAGCAAGGCCTCTTTTATGCAGGTGTTATTTTGTTTAGGAGAGGGAAATCCAGTCGGGCTCTGCTCCTCTGCACTATTTCATTTCAACATGATTAGCATGCGGCGGTAAATTTGTGGCTCGCAGATTTTGCAGGCAACTGTAATGGAAATCCATTTTAAGCAGCAAAACATGCTTCTGGTCAGCCGGTATGGAGTGGATGTTGGAAGCAGGTGCAAGGACGTCTAAATCAACGAGTTCTTGCCCTTCAGGCTAAAGGAGGACATTGTTGAATGGGAGACAGAATGGGATGTGAAAGGGGAGACATGACCAATTTTATCATCTTGCGTCCTGCCATTCACATCTACTTCTCGGAATCTAATTTGACCATGTTATCACCAAATGTTGGCAAGAATGACTGTTCATGAGTGATTTTAATATATTTTTGAATTAGAATCTTTTAATAGACAAAAACAGCTGCAAATCAAAAGGAGATTCTGGAATAATCAAGTGGCTACAAACCAGCAAATACTCTGAACCTTGTCATTGGCATGCATCAGTGGTTTTGTCCTCCGTTGCTTCAACATGTAACTTGATTGAAAACAGTTCAGATGACATGGTTTGTTTGAGTCCCCTGCTTCCTAGCATAAAGCTCAATCCTAGCATATTTTACATAATTTTGGGACTGTGTTTGGAATCTGAAGTAAAGATAACGCGACAAGCCTCAAAAAAAGATTGAACATCAGAGTTTTTTAATGTGGAACAAACACCCATTAAAAGCAGTTAATGCTGAGTTGATTAATTTACTAATATCTAGTGAATTATAGAAGAGGTTACAAAGTTATTTATAGATACAGTTAATCAAATACTCTCGAACGCAATCTATGATTGCTGTAAGGACAATAGCATAACATTTGTGATCACGACTGGCTAAAGAAGAAAAGAACTTTCATGAAACCCAGGATATCCCAAAGTGCTTCATAGTATAGTCACTGTTGTATTGTAGGGAAACGCAGCAGCCAATTTACACACGCAAGAAAAAAAGAAAGACTTGTATTTATATAGCGCCTTTCACGACCTTGGGATGTTCCAAAGTGCTTTACAGCCAATGAAATATGTATGAAGTGTAATGACTGTTGTAATATAGGAAACCAATTTTGCACAGCATGGTCCCACAACAGAAATATGATGATGACCAGATAATCTGTCTTAGTGGTGTTGGTTGAAGGATAAATATTGGGCAAGATACAAGGAGAACTCCCTGCTCTTCTCTGAATAGTGCCTTGGGATCTTTCACATCCACCTGAGAGAACAGATGGAGCCTCGGGACTTTGGGTAATGTAAATTACAATGTTAGATTAATGTTCAAGAGTTCTCTGTTAATTGCATTCATTAGCCAAACATAAATTTAAGAGTGAATTATTTTCTTTAAATTTTTATCTGTGTTCATGCATTTATCTTGGGAAACTTGTTTACAACCACTTATCAATGGTTTTTTCCCAGCATTTTTGGATTTGAGAGATTATGCACCGGTTTTCCGCTGTGCCTGAACCTCATCTGTGAAACTGAGGCAGGAGGTCAGTGGCCATTGAATCAGCTGATGAATTGACTGCTTCAGATGTCAAGTCAAAGCTCCCAGCTGATTGAGAAATGTTCCCTTAACCACTAGCTTCTCTAACCTGCATTTCCACTACAGATTCAGGATTCTGCAAGTCTTTACACAAGTCTCCATGCAGTCTGACATCATTACTTCTCCCCCCCATTGACTGACCGCTTCTGTCATCACTACTTCACCTGCCATCTATTCCATCAGCATTGGTGCCCTTGAAACTCTGTCACCTTCGTCCTCAGAATCCCACCACGATCAGCCCCAACACCAGCATAGCAGGTACACCAGCAGCACCAGGCAGACCGGCAGAACCAATAACAACAACAAACTTTTCCGCTATCAACTGATCAGCACCCTACCACATTGTTGCTCAGGATGCCAGGGATGGCCTCACCATGGCCAGATTTACTTCACTTGAAGCTGTACACCCTGGCTGCTACATGGTGCACCAGGTTGGCACCACCTCACTCCAACACCTTAAACCATCCTTAAAAATGTCCAAACCATTTCTTTCACACTCACATTGTGGGGGGTACTGTTAAGTCTCACCATTCACTACAATTTACTAAGCCACTTCCAAGTGTGCACACAGATCTTTCCAAGAATGCAAAGTGTTGAAAATAAAGACTTTAACGTTTGACAGCACATTAACAGAAACTTCGCATGGACATTTTCTAAAACACACAAGTGTGGTGTTAATTGGTATGCTTGCACTAGGATGAGGGTGAGTGTCAGGGGTGGCTAGTGAGATGGGGAAGTGATAATGTAGATAGAGAGGGATGGGTGGAGGTGCAAGGTAAGTTGGTGTGAGTAAGGATGTGCAGGAGTAGGGCAGGGAAGGCAGAGTGATGGGGATATGATGAGAGGCACAGCAGGATGAGGTTGAGTGTGGCTTTGTACTGTTTCGTGATCTACTGAGATCATTGAAGAGTTTGCGGCACTGCATCCACGTCCTCCTGACCACATCCCTACTTGTGCCCTCCCTGTGTGCTGTGACTCCCTCCATAAGGAATGGAGAGAGTCATTGGAAAGCCTGGGTACTGCCCTGCACCTCTGTGCAGTCATTGTCAATGTTTGCAGCACCTCAGCTCAAATGTCAAATTAAAGTTGGGCATGGCCTCTTTAAGGGAACCGACTGATGACGCGTCATCAAATGATGTCATCAGACCCGCTTCCTCTTACTGGCTGTGAATTGTGCTGGGCGGGCTTAACAAACCCAATCAAGGTAAATTAATTTCAGAGGCCAGGATGGAGACAGCAGTAGGGCCAGGACCCACCTCCGACGTCGCCCATCTACGGATCCGCCGAAGTTTGTAAAATCCTGTCCAATGTCGTTCACTTCAATAAAATCAGTGCTTCTGATTGTTTCGGTTGAATACTTAGGGCCCGAAATTCATCGACCTACCGCCCACTTAGCGCCCAAAAATGCAATTTTGGTGAAGAAACACCTACATACAGCCCGGCGGAAAATTCATTAGTGACATACCACCAGGCGGTATGCACACCGCCCATGCAGACCACTGACATACCGCCCAAAAGTGCAAAATTCATGACATACTACCGACAGACCGTTGGAAATGCATACCGTCCTGGAGAAGGTGCTTTCAAGTGGATCTTAAGTGGGCGGTTTGGACACAGAGCTGACAGGTTTATTTGATAATACACAGATCTTTATAGTTCTCCACAGTTTGATGTATTTTTAAATGGATTGTAGTATTTTCTAGTGTTAGGCAATAATATGAATGTTCTAATAAAGCCTTATTTACTCCTTTATTAATGAACTATAATAAAACATTTTATTAGCCTCTCCCCCCCCCCCCCCCCGATTCTCTCCGGCACCCCCCAGTCTCTCCCGCCCCCCCCCCCAAGTCTCTCCCGGCCCCAGTCTCTCCCGCACCCCCCCAGTCTCTCCCGCCCTCCAGTCTCTCCTGCCACCCCCCAGTCTCTCCCGCCCCCCCCAGTCTCTCCCGCCCCCCCAGTCGCTCCCGCCCCCCCCCCAGTCTCTTCTGCCACCCCCCCAGTCTCTCCCACCCTGCAGTCTCTCCCGCCCCCTAATCTCTCCCGCCCCCAGTCTCTCTCTCTTTCTCTCCCTCCCTCTCTTCCTCTCCCTCTCTCTCTCTCCCTCTCTCTTCGCCCCCCAAGCGATCTCTCTCCCCCCCACCACCCCCAACATCGATCTCTAGGCCACCCCACAGCGATCTTCCCTCCCCTCACCTACACAGCGATCTCTTACCCCCCCCACAGTGATCCCTTCCCCGCCACAGTGATCCCTTCCCCCCCCGCAGCGATCTCTTACACCCCCGCAGTGATCTCTTACCCCCCAAGTGATCCCTTCCCCCCATAGTGATCCTTCCCCCCCACAGCGATCTCTTCCCCCCCCCACAGCGATCTCTTTCCCTCCGACAGCGATCTCTTCCCCCCCCCCACAGCGATCTCTTCCCCCCCCCCACAGCGATCTCTTCTCCCCCACAACGATCTCTTTCCCCCCCCACAGCGATCTCTTCCCCCCCCCGCAGCAATCTCATCCCCCCCAAGTGATCCCTTCCCCCCCACAGCAATCTCTTTCCCCCCACAGTGATTTCTTTCACCCCCAACAGTGATCCCTTACCCCCCACAGCGATCTCTTTCCCCCCCATAGTGATCTCTTCCCCCCCTCCCCCCACAGTGATCTCTCCGCCCCCCCACAGCGATCTCTTACCCCCCCACCCAATGAACGATCTCTTCCCCCCCTATAGTGATCACTTCCCCCCTCCCCCCACAGTGATCGCCCCCCCCACAGCGATCTCCCCCCAACCAATGAGCAATCTCTTCCTCCCCCCCACACACAGTGATCTCTTCCCGCTACCCCAAGCGATTTCTCCCCCCCCCCACAGCGATCTCTCTCCCCCCCGCCCCACAGCGATCTCTACTGCTCCCCACAGCGATCTCCGCGCCCCCATCCCCCATAGCATTCTCCACCCCCTCACCCCCCCCCCCCCACCAACAGCAATCTCTACCCCCCCCCCCAACAGCGATCTCTAGGCCGTTCCGCAGCGATCTCTCCCCCACTGCCCCCCCCCCCACCCGCCACAGCACTCTCAAGCCACGCCACAGCGATCTCTCCCCCCCCCAACAGCGCTCTCAGGCCTGCAGTCTCTGGCCTCTCAGCGATGCCTCTCGGTGGGCTGAGTTTGACTGACGCGCGCGCAACTCGGGAGGCTCCTCCATCGCACACCACCGGCACACTCGGCTTACTGCGGAGAAAAGTGGGATGAAATTCCCGCCCACTCGGCCCAAGCGGTACTGGGCGGTAAAAAATGACACACCGCCCGGGGACCGCCGAAAAACGGGCAGAAAGTGTGTTCCACAAATTTCGGCCCCTTAGACTTTTAGGAGGTTATGTCACAAAGCCTGGTGCTACTGTTGCAATGACAAAAGGTAAGAATTTCTCTGTCTATCATTTTATATAGCTTCAAGTGGATAGGGTTTGAAAAGGAGACTTGTCCGCAATGCGAATGATTCTTTTTGATCAGGAATCAGTTAAGATAAAGGTGTTTTGATGGTAGGATAAGGGCTATGAAAGAGCTGGAGCGACGGGTCTATGACATCGTGGCTCCCCAACCTGCGAGAGAACAGCTCCACAGGTCGGGCTATAAAAGAGCTGGAGCGATGTACCACTTCAACCTCCAGTGCGAGCTGCTCCAAGTGTGCGACGATTTTGAGATGGGTGACTGGGTGACATCATCAAAACCTTGGTCACCGTTTTGGAGCGTGGGCAAGAACATCGGTGGGGCCCAGATACAGAAGAGTGGGAAGGTCGGGGCGGATGAGCGGCGAGTGTTTGTGGCGTAGGAGCGGCGAGAGATCATGCAGGAGGTGCGGTGATTGTTTTTGTGGTGGAGGAGCGGCGAAGGATCGTGGCGGAGGAGCGGTATGAGATAACGGCGGAGGTGAGGCGAATGTTTGGTGGAGGAGCGGCGAGAGATCGTGGCGGAGATGCGGTGAATGCTTGTGGCGGAGGTGCGTCGAGAAATTGTGGCAGAGGTGCAGCAAATGAGGGTACGGTGCCCAGAAGAACCGAGGGCTTAGGGACAGCACGGGCCAGCCCATACTGTGATATGTGTGCGCACTCGATCTGTGCAGCAGAGCAGGTCTCCAGTCGCCCTGGTTAACCCTTGCCACTGGATAAAGCCTAGCTCTATCAGGCCCGTGTGGTGGCTGGTGTGCAACGGTCACCACACGTTAAAAAATTCACGCACAGGCATCTTCCACCCCCTCAATTGGAGTTCAGGACTGGAACATCGGGTCCTTCGTTGAAATACCTGTGAACTCATGAAAGCAAGTCATCCTCGTGCGAGGGATCGCCTATGATGATGGACATGTTTAAAATCTTAGCATTGTTAAATGAATGCAGCTTAATAGATGGTTATGTACAGAGTAGGGAAAATGCAAAGCAAATACGATGTGTTACAGGCCATTATCTCATTGTCCAGCAAGGTGTGAAGACCACAAATATTTTCATTGGATATGCCAATTCTGCCTGCTAGTTTTTAGTTCTGATCAGATCACTCGAAGGGATGGAAATCGCACGTGTCCTCCAAAAGGTGGATGCTCTGCTCTGCCAAATTACTGCCCAGGCAGCAAAGTTGAAAATTGCCTCCAGAGCGGTTTCCTCATTGAAATTGAGTTCATGTAAAAGAAAATGTTGAAATATGATACAAACAATCTCTAATTATCTTAGTTGATTATTACCCATTATGTTGGCATGTAGAAAATGCAAATATTCTGATTACTAGCAGCTGTCAGGTAAAGTGAGAGAGATACATACGCAGTGTGTTTCCTCATGCCATTGGTTTTTTAAATAACAAACAAATGAGTTGAATTTTGAAAGCTGTAATTATCACCTGTGTTTTGCTGATAGTAATTACATTTTCTTATAGCTGTGACAGAGAGAGGGATAGACAGGTAAAATTTACGTGTATTTTTAAACAGAGAGGTGCTATTTTTTTAAGTGCTATCTTCCCCCAACAGCAGGCTGCATAGCACCAGAACAAAGGGCAAAAATCGTGCAGTAAGGACTACCACCACATAAATGACAGACTACAAAACATCACATTCAATGTTTATAGAGATCCCATAAAAAATCACAACCCAGTGCTGTTTGATATGTGTCTCCCCCAAAGCCAATCTCTCACTGCTGACAGACACAAAGAGGCATCATTTTGACCTAAAAAAAACAGGTGAGTTAGGAGCGTGGTGGTTAAATTGTTAAAAATTGGATTTCTGACCGGAACTCTCTGACCCGCCCACCTCTGGTTTTAACGGAGGCGGGGGAGGAGGTGGGACGGGGGTGGGCAGCCAAACACCACTGTCAGGAGGCCAGACGTCAATTTAAATATTTTAATGAGGTTGACAGCCTCTCCATTTTGTTTTTAACTGTAGCTGGTTGGGTTTTATACACTTCGTAAAACCCAGCAGTTACAGCAAGACGAGTACTACTGCATCCAGGAGGTAAGTGCCTTTACACCTATCTCCTGGGTCCTTGCCTAACACAACCCCTGCAATCGGCAACTCCCTCAGAGTCTCCAATCATGCCTCCAGACCCCCCACCCCCACCCACGAGGCCTCAGATCATTCCCCCCTGCCACCCCGCCCGCATCCAGGCCTCCGACCCTTCCGCGAGGCCTCCACCCTGCTCTGCAGACCTTTCGCATGCTCCTCCCACCCCGATCTTCTACAGATCTGCTCCCTCCCCCACACTTGCTCCTCTGGCCACCCCACAGTCCATCGCCCCCATTCCTCGCAGCTCCCGCACATCCGGCTGCCATTCAGCCATCGATGAACCTAGCACTCCTCTCCCTGATGTTTCTCGCTCCCCCCCCCGCCCCCGCCGATGATCCTCGCCCTCCCCCAGTGATTCTTGCATCCCCTCTTTATTCTTAGCAACCTCCCGCGCTCCTCCGGCCTCCCTCCTTCCAACCTTTGTGTGGCCTAGGGACGCAGGCCTACATGTTTTGGAGCCAGCCAGCCTCTCAATCTGGCTGACTGCGGGCAAGAAACAGAGGTAAATCAGGCCCTGTCATTAACCCATTCCTCCGGGTTTCCCAATTGCCTTGGCGACCCCCTCACTCCCCCAACCTGTTATATATGTAAACTTATAAATACCTTATTTAACCACCAGAGGGCTCATCCCTTCGAGTCCCAAAGGATCCCACAATCCCTTGGGAGCACCTGTACATAAGGAGGCCTCACAGGCTGGAGAGGCACTCTGAGACCTGTAATAAAGCACTACGGTCACACATTACTTTGAGCTTACAGTATATGGTCAGATTCTTTATTCAAGACATAACAACTGGCGACGAGATACAAATGACGAACCCCACTGCAACAATGCAGAGAACCATGGGCATCCTGGAGAAATGTTTGGAGGGAGATGATTGGGAAACCTTTGTGGAGCGACTCCACCAATACTTCGTGGCCAACGAGCTGGAAGGAGAAGCGAACGCTGCCAAACGAAGGGCGATCCTCCTCACCGTTTGCGAGGCACCAATGTATGGCCTCATGAAAAATCTGCTCACTCGAGCGAAACCCACAGAGAAATCGTATGATGATTTGAGCACACTGGTCCAGGAGCATCTCAACCTAAAGGAAAGTGTTCTGATGGCGAGGTACCGATTCTACACGTACAAGAGGTCTGAAGGCCAGGAAGTGGCGAGCTACATCGCCGAGCTAAGGCGCCTTGCAGGACATTGCGAATTTGAAGGACACTTGGAGCTCAGGGACTTCTTTGTACTTGGCATTGGCCATGAAGTAATACTTCGCAAACTTTTGACTACAGAGACCCCAACCTTGAGTAAAGCCATAGCGATAGCCCAGGCATTCATCACCACCAGTGACAATACCAAACAAATCTCTTAGCACACGAGTACTGCTGCAAGTACTGTGAACAAAGTCATGTTATTTTTGAATCATAACATACAGGGTAGGACTCACATGCCTGCAGCTGCATGTTCGCAGATGTCTCAGAGTCCACCATCAAGGGTGGTGAATGCAAGGCCATTAATACCTTATTGGCACTGCGGAGGTGATCATCATTTCCAGTCATGTCACTTCAAAGGATACGTTTGCAAGGGCTGTGGAACAATGGGACACCTCCAACGTATGTGCAGGCGAGCAGCAAACCCTGCTAGTCCTGCAAACCACCATGTTTCAGAGGAGGAGAGATCCACGGTGGATCACGACGAACCAGAGCCTCAGACTGAGGAGGCAGAGGTATATGGGGTGCACACATTTACCACAAAGTGTCCCCCAATAATGCTGAAGGTTGAATTAAATGGACTCCCAGTGTCAATGGAGTTGGACACGGGCGCGACCCAGTCCATAATGAGCAAAAAGACTTTCAATAAATTATGGTGCAGCAAGACTTCAAGGCCAGTCCTGACTCCCATTTGTACTAAACTGAGAACGTACACAAAGGAACTGATTCCCATAATTGGCAGTCTACCGTAAAAGTCTCCTACGATGGAGCGGTGCACAATTTACCACTCTGGGTGGTACTGGGCGATGGCCCCACGCTGTTCGGCAGGAACTGGCTGGGAAAGATACGCTAGAACTGGGATGGCATCCGAGCACTCTCGTCCGTCGACGACACTTCATGTGCCCAGGTCCTAAATAAGTTCCCCTCGCTGTTTGAACCAGACATCGGGAAGTTCGAAGGAGTAAAAGTGCAGATCCACTTGATTCTGGGGGCGCGACCCATCCATCACACGGCGAGAGCAGTACCATACATGATGAGAGAGAGGGTGGAGATCGAGCTGGACCGGCTGCAATGAGAGAGCATCATTTCGCCGATTAAATTCAATGAGTGGGCTAGTTCGATTGTTACAGTCCTCAAGGAAGACGGCACCATCAGAATCTGTGGCGATTACAAAGTAACTATCAATCATTTCTCCCTGCAGGATCAATACCCACTACCAAAGACAGATGACCTATTTGCGACGCTGGCGCGAGGAAAAACATTCACGAAGCTGGACTTGACCTCGGCCTACATGACGCAGGAGCTGGAGGAATCATCGAAGAGCCTCACCTGCATCAGCACGCACAAAGGTCTTTTCATTTACAACGTTTGGGGTTCAAGCAGCCGCTGCGATATTCCAGAGGAACATAGAAAGCTTACTGAAGTCGGTCCCGCGCACCATGATCTTCTAGGATGACATCTTGGTTACAGGTCTGGACATGCTTGAGCACCTGCAGAACCTGGAGGAGGTTCTTAGTCGGCTTAATCGTGTGAGGCTCAGATTAAAACTCTCAAAATGTGTTTTCCTGGCACCTGAAATGGAGTTCCTGGGGAGAAGAATCGCGGCGGACGGCATCAAGCCCACCGATTCAAAGGCGGAGGCAATCAAGAATGCACCGAGACCATGGAACATGATGGAGCTGTGGTCGTTTCCGGACTCCTGAACTACTTTGGTAACTTCTTACCAGGTTTTAGCACATTGTTAGAACCACGGCACTCTTTACTGCGTAAAGAAGATGAATGGGTATGGGGTAAAAGTCAAGAAAATGCCTTTGAGAAAGCTAGGAAACTGTTATCCTCAAACAAATTGCTTGTGTTGTATGATCCATGTAAGCGTTTGGTACTAGCATGTGATGCGTCGTCATACGGTGTCGGGTGTGTATTGCAACAAGCTAATGATTTCGGGAAACTGCAACTGGCTGCTTATGCATCCAGAAGTCTGTCTAAGGCTGAGAGGGCCTACAGCATGATCGAAAAAGAAGTGTTAGCATGCGTTTATGGGAGAAAGAAAATGCATCAATATCTGTTTGGGCTCAAATTTGAATTAAAAACCGACCATAAGCCACTTATATCCCTCTTTTCTGAAAGTAAGGGGATAAATATGAATGCGTCGGCCCGCATCCAAAGATGGGTGCTCACATTGTCCGCATACAACTACGCTCTTCGCCACAGGCCAGGCACAAAAAACTGTGCCGATGCTCTCAGTAGGCTGCCATTGCCCACCACAGGGGTGGAGATGGCACAGCCCGCAGATTTAGTTATGATAATGGAAGCATTCAAGAGTGAGCAATCACCTGTTATCACCCGACAGATTAGAACCTGGATGAGCCAGTCCCCTTAGTGTCCATAGTAAAAAAACTGTGTGCTCCACGGAAGTTGATCTAGTGTCCTGTTAGAGAGGCAGGAAGAAATAAAGCCGTACCAGTGGCTCAGAGATGAAATGTCCATACAGGCAGACTGCCTCCTATGGGGTAATCGGGTAGTGGTGCCAAAAAAAGGCAGGGATACTTTCATTAGTGAACTCCACAGCACCCACCCAGGCATTGTAATGATGAAAGCGATAGCCAGATCCCACGTGTGGTGGCCCGGTATTGATGCAGACTTAGAGTCCTGCGTGCACAAATGTAACACATGTTCACAGTTAAGCAATGCACCCAGGGAGGCACCACTAAGTTTATGGTCTTGGCCTTCCAAACCTTGGTCCAGGGTCCATGTCGACTATGCAGGCCCATTCTTGGGAAAGATGTTCCTTGTGGTTGTAGATTCATACTCCAAACGAATTGAATGTGAGATAATGTCGGCAAGCACGTCCGCTGCCACCATTGAAAGCCTGTGGTCCATGTTTGCCACGCACGGCCTGCCTTCAGTCCTTGTGAATGACAATGGGCTGTGTTTCACCAGTGCCGAGTTCAAATAGTTCATGACCCGCAATGGGATCAACTGCCCCATTTAAACTAGAGTCCAATGGTCAGGCAGAGCGAGCAGTGCAAACAATCAAGCAGAGCTTGAAGAGGGTAACTGAAGGCTCACTGCAGACCCCCTATCCCGAGTCCTGCTTAGTTACCGCACATGTCCCCACTCGCTCACTGGAGTTCCCCCCACTGAAAAGGGCACTTAAGACAAGGCTCTCGTTAGTCCACCCTAATCTATACGAACAGGTAGAGAGCAGGTGGCTTCAACAGAATACATATCATGATCGTGCAAATGTGTCACGCAAAATCGAGATTAATGATCCTGTATTTGTGTTGAACTATGGACAAGGTCCCAAGTTGCTTCCCGGCACTGTCGTGGCCAAAGAGGGGAGTCGGGTGTTTCTGGTCAAACTTTCAAATGGACTCACCTGCAGAAAACTCTTGGACCAAACCAAACTCAGATTTATGGAATATCCAGAACAACCCACAATAGACTCTACCTTTTTCGACCCCCCAAACACACACACAAGTGGCAACTGACCTAGCTGTTGACCACAAAGCAGGACCCATCACCTGCAGCAGCCCAGCAGGACTCACCACACACAGCAGCTCTGCAAGGCCAGCTGTGCAGCAGTCCAAAGAGGGCCCAACAAACGACTCACCAAAACCAGCATTTGCACCAAGCTGATCAACCAGGGAAAGGAAGGCCCCAGATCGACTCACATTGTAAATAGTTACACTATTGACTTTGGGTGGGGGGGCAGTGTTATATATGTAAACCTGTAAATACTTTGTTTAACCACCAGGGGACTCATCCCCTGGAGTCCCAAGGGATCCCACAATCCCTTGGGAGCACCTGTACATAAGGAGGCCTCACAGGCTGGAGAGACATTCTGGAGACCTGTCACACTTTTCTTTGAGCTTACAGTGTCTGGTCAGATTCTTTATTCAAGACATAACACAACCCACCTTCCCCCGTTAAATCCAGCTCCAAGAATCAATTAGTGAGCCAAACCTCACATTCAATCCTTTGTTTTGCCAAAGCTCAGATTCACCTTCTACACTATGACTAAACCCCAGATTGCACATCTCACAGTAAAGGTGAGGGAATCCAGAACAAGGGGGCATAACCTTAAAATTAGAGTTCAGCCATTCAGAGGTGATGTCAGGAAGCACTTCTTCACACAAAGGGTAGTGGAAATCTGGAACACTCTCCCAAAAAGGCTGGTGAATCTAGGTCAATTTAAACTGTCAGGGTATTAAGGGTTATGGAAGCAAGGCAGCTAGATGGAGGTAAGATGCAGATCAGCCATGATCTAATTGAATGGCAGAACAGACTCGAGGGGCTGCATAGCCTACATTTGTTCCTATGTTCGAAAGTAAAGCTTGTTTCTATTTTTCTAATACAGTACCATGGCCAGAGTATTCCAATAAAAGCTTCAGCAATCAGGGAAAGAGGAAAGAGCCACAAGTTATTTTCAATTTGTGCAAGCAACAGAAATGATGTCATTGTGACATGAATTTTATTCTCAAAGAAACATTGTTAGAGAAGCCATGCTGAGTAAATTCCTATATCAACAGTGCATTTAAAGTTGTCATCTCACTTCCAGTGTCGACCATGATTGTTGAAAAAATGTTTTTTTGAACGATACGCAGAAGAACAGCAATGCCATGTGATGATAACAAAGGGATAATAAATCATTTTGGAGATCCTGGGAAATAACACAACACACTCCGCTAACTGGTAGATTAAACAAATAAATTGAAAATTACTTTCCATGTGTTACTTGTTCAACAATCGCACTGATAGATTTTACACAGTAACAAATGTGTGATAGTTATTATGCTAATTTATGCAGATTGATGCTTCAGATTGATCTTCAGGTTGTTGTGGGGTTTTTTTTAACTGTTTTGAAACCAAAGCTACCCTCTTTGGGTTTGATTTCCTTGTGTGGATTTCAAAGAGATTTCCTCAGTTTCTTAGCTCTAAATCGGATTAAAAATAAAAGAGGAATCATTTTATTTCAATTGAAAGGTTGTCTCTACCATTTTAGTATGATGGGTATTGTTTACAGATATAAGTTATTATTGTTATTTTAAAGATATCTTTATCTTTGAAAAGTTCATCTAAAAATAATATGAAAATTAGATTAATCCATTAGTTTATTTTTAATTGAACTGTTCAAATCATATGGATCAGATTCTGCCATCAGTGACAACCTTGAAGAAAGCTGTCCACAAAGATCAAACAATCTCTGTGGTGTCGATTTCACCTCTCCCGACGTTAATTTGAATCTGACGCCGGGTCTAGGCCATCTCCAACACCAACAACAGTAATGTCATCAAGCTGGCTAAGCAGCAAATTACGTTAAAGAAT
This sequence comes from Pristiophorus japonicus, assembly GCF_044704955.1. Lineage (NCBI taxonomy): Eukaryota > Metazoa > Chordata > Chondrichthyes > Pristiophoridae > Pristiophorus > Pristiophorus japonicus. The sequence continues at coordinate 52,038,380 of NC_091980.1, read as the reverse complement.
TCTCACAGGTAGCAAAACAGGAAGTAAAATGCACTGATTTTCCTTCACTTTTTAATCATTTTACAGAAAGTGAAATAAGGATTGGGAAATACACATCGGATTAAGGTAGAAGTTGAAATATCAAAAACAAAATTTTAAAAACTATTATATTAAAAACCATGGAATTTTTTAACATCATGGAAAAATTTGACATTCCACAAATATAAGATTAGATTATGAGGGCCAGAATGGTTGTTCAGCATTAATTATGACTCCGGAAGCCATTAAAAACCCAGTTACAGCTCATTCAATAAGGCTGAACTTTTTCGGGGGGCGGGGGGGGGGGGGCGGGGTTTAACAGCAAAACTCCAACATAAAATGTTGGAGTTCAACAGCGGCCCTGTGGAGGAACAGGAAATGACTAACATTCTGGATTTCTGCCTTTAACTGTGTATGTGCGTAATCCAGTTGCTACTGTCAGATTCACAGTTTAATGGCGGTGAACGCTGACAGTTTCACCATCATTACAATCACAAATTCTGGGCCATGGTTGTTCATTCAGGGATTGCTTGGCATTGTGGTACTAATGATGAAAAATTAAGCTTAAAATCATTGCTAGCCTCCCTTTGCAGGTCATCCAGTAACCAAGAGGTTATATCAATGCCAATGCCAGCACCAAAAAGTGTGTGGGAGTGACCTTATACTCTCATTTTTTTTTCCTTTTGTCTTCACTGTTTCAGCTAAGATCAACAAATGCAACAAGACAGCTAATGTGCACATGGACCTGCAATCAACCATCACAACACAAAGCATTTTACTAATCCACTATTCCACAGCACCCAAACCTGGGAGTCTGTTCTGAATGATGCAGAACAGCAGAGGGAAGAGGTTTTTTTTCTGTCAGTCTGGACAAAATTCAAACCACAACCAAAGGGGCAGTATTCCTAATCTATATCATGACTCGATCTATAACAAAATAATAACAAACAATCTTGAATATCTTGTCTTTTGTCCAGGTGAGCGGTGTAAATTGGCAGAGTACAGCAGACTGAAGAGCATGTTGCTGGACCTACAGAGCCAGAGGTATTTCCAACAAGAGAATATTACGATGGACACAACAACACTGAAGAGGCTTTTGGTGGAAAACATGTTCAAGTACTTTGACATCAATGGTGATGGCCTTGTAAACAATAGTGAACTGGCGCAGGTGGGTGTCCTGTTCTGTGATCTTCGATGTAAAGATTTGTTTGGTTAGTTATTTATTTTACTTTACTTGCCTTTAGTTCTTAATAATAGTGAGTTAGAAGACTATAATTTGACAATGCATCTTTGCCAACTTATTGAGAGTTTAATAGAAAGCTGAAAACCAAGTAATAGCTTTTTGTATTAGTTGCTCTTGGTATATGACTGACATCAATGTTTATTGCCCATCCCTAGTTACGCTGAGGTCATTAAGAGTCAAATGCATAGTGTGAGATTGGAGTTGTTGGTAAATTGGACCACATAGGGGTGCCAGGCTCCCTTCCCTGAAGGACATTAGTGAACCAGTTGGGATTTTACAATAATCCAGATAGCCCACAAATTACCAAATGTAATGAAGTCTGTTTCACAACTTACCATGGTGGGGTTTGAAATCTAAGTCTGTGGGTTGCTAGTCCAGTATTATAACGAGCAGACTATCATAGCCATCTCGGAATGACATTTTCTGAGAAACTCTATTCACTAATATGAACAACAAAGTAGATGCCAGTATAAAGTAGGCAACATTACTTTAACATAAGAACATAAGAACATCAGAAATAGAAGCAGGAGTAGGCCATACGGCCCCTCAAGTCTGCTCCGCCATTTAATACGATCATGGCTGATCCAATCATGGACTTAGGTCCACTTCCCTGCCCGCTCCCCATAACCCCTTAATCCCTTATTGATTAAGAAACTGTCTATCTCTGTCTTAAATTTATTCAATGACCCAGCTTCCACAGTTCTCTGAGGCAGCGAATTCCACAGATTTACAACACTCTGAGAGAAGAAATTCCTCCTCATCTCAGTTTTAAATGGGCGGCCCCTTATTCTAAGATTATGCCCCCCAGTTCTAGTCTCTACTATGAGTGGAAACATCCTCTCTGCCTCCACCTTGTCAAGCCCCCTCATAATCTTATACGTTTCGATAACATCACCTCTCATTCTTCTGAATTCCAATGAGTAGAGGCCCACCCTACTCAACCTTTCCTCAGAAGTCAACCCCCTCATCTCTGGAATCAACCTAGTGAACCTTCTCTGAACTGCCTCCAAAGCAAGTATATCCTTTCTTAAATATGAAAACCAAAACTGTACGCAGTATTCCAGGTGTGGCCTCGCCAATATAACTATATGTATAACTGTAGCAAGACTTCCCTGCTTTTATACTCAATCCCATTTGCAATAAAGGCCAAGATTCCATTGGCCTTCCTGATCACTTGCTGTACCTGCATACTTACCTTTTGTGTTTCATGCACCAGGACACCCAGGTCCCACTGTACTGCAGCACTTTGCAATTTTTCTCCATTTAAATAATAACTTGCTCTTTGATTTTTTTTTCTGCCAAAGTGTATAACCTCATACTTTCCAACATTATACTCCATCTGCCAAATTTTTGCCCACTCACTTAGCCTGTCTATGTCTTATTGCAGATTTTTTGTGTCCTCCTCACACATTGCTTTCCCATCTTTGTATCATCAGCAAATGTGTCCACATTTCACTCAGTCCCTTCATCCAAGTCATTAATATAGATTGTAAATAGTTCGGGTTCCAGCACTGAACCCTGCGGCAACCCACTAGTTACTGATTGCCAACCTGAGAATGAACCATTTATCCCGACTCTCTGTTTTCTGTTAGTTAGCCAATCCTCAATCCATGCTAATATATTATCCCGAACCCCGTGAACTTTTATCTTGTGCAGTAACCTTTTGTGTGCACATTGTCAAATACCTTCTGGAAGTCCAAATGCACCACATCCATTGGTTTCCCTTCATCCACCCTGTTTGTTACATCCTCAAAGAATTTCAGCAAATTTTTCAAACATGACTTCCCCTTCATGAATCCATGCTGACTCTGCCTGACTGAATTATGGTTTTCCAAATGCCCTGCTACAGCTTCTTTAATAATGGACTCCAAAATTTTCCCAACGACAGATGATAGGCTAACTGGTCTATAGTTCCCAACTTTTTGTCTGCCTTCTTTTTTAAGTAGAGGCGTTACATTTGCAGTTTTCCAATCTGCTGGGACCTCCCCAAAATCCAGAGAATTTTGGTAAATTACAACCAATGCATCCACTATCCCTGCCGTTACTTCTCTGAGGATATTAGTATGCAAGCCAACAGGTCCAGCGGATTTATCTGCCTTTAGTCCCATTATCTTACTGAGTACCACCTCCTTAGTGATTGTGATTGTGTTAATTCCTCCCCCGCTATAGCCTCTTGACTATCCACTGTTGGGATATTTTTAGTGTCCTCTACCATAAAGATTGATACAAAATATTTGTTCAGAGTTTCTGCCATCTTCCTGTTCCCCATCACTAATTTCCCGGTTTCATAGAAACATAGAAACATAGAAAATAGGTGCAGGAGTAGGCCATTCGGCCCTTCGAGCCTGCATCGCCCTTCAATTGGTTCATGGCTGAACATGCAACTTCAGTACCCCATTCCTGCTTTCCCGCCATACCCCTTGATCCCCCTAGTAGTAAGGACTAAATCTAACTCCATTTTGAATATATTTAATGAATTGGCCTCAACAACTTTCTGTGGTAGAGAATTCCACAGGTTCACCACTCTCTGGGTGAAGAAGTTTCTCCTCATCTCGGTCCTAAATGACTTACCCCTTATCCTTAGACCGTGACCCCTGGTTGTGGACTTCCACAACATTGGGAACATTCGTCCTGCATCTAACCTGTCTAAACCCATCAGAATTTTAAACGTTTCTATGAGATCCCCTCTCATTCTTCTGAACTCCAGTGAATACAAGCCCAGTTGGTCCAGTCTTTCTGGATATGTCAGTCCCACCATCCCGGGAATCAGTCTGATGAACCTTCGCTGCACTCCCTCAATAACAAGAATGTCCTTCCTCAAGTTAGGAAACCAAAACTGTACACAATACTCCAGGTGTGGCCTCACCAAGGCCCTGTACAACTGTAGTAACACCTCCCTGCCCCTGTACTCAAATCCCCTCGCTATGAAGGCCAACATGCCATTTGCTTTCTTAACCGCCTGCTGTACCTGCATGCCGACCTTCAATGACTGATGTACCATGACACCCAGGTCTTGTTGCACCTCCCCTTTTCCCAATCTGTCACCATTCAGATAATAGTCTGTCTCTCTGCTTTTACCACCAAAGTGGATAACCTCACATTTATCCACATTATACTTCATCTGCCATGCATTTGCCCACTCACCTAACCTATCCAAGTCACTCTGCAGCCTCATAGCATCCTCCTCGCAGCTCACACTGCCACCCAACTTAATGTCATCTGCAAATTTGGAGATACTACATTTAATCCCCTCGTCTAAATCATTAATGTACAGTGTAAATAGCTGGGGCCCCAGCACAGAACCTTGCGGTACCCCACTAGTCACTGCCTGCCATTCTGAAAAGTACCCATTTACTCCTACTCTTTGCTTCCTGTTTGCCAACCAGTTCTCAATCCACGTCAGCACACTACCCCCAATCCCATGTGCTTTAACTTTGCACATTAATCTCTTGTGTGAGACCTTGTCGAAAGCCTTCTTAAAATCCAAATATACCACATCAACTGGTTCTCCCTTGTCCACTCTACTGGGAACATCCTCAAAAAATTCCAGAAGATTTGCCAAGCATGATTTCTCTTTCACAAATCCATGCTGACTTGGACCTATCATGTCACCTCTTTCCAAATGCGCTGCTATGACATCCTTAATAATTGATTCCATCATTTTACCCACTACTGATGTCAGGCTGACTGGTCTATAATTCCCTGTTTTCTCTCTCCCTCCTTTTTTTAAAAGTGGGGTTACATTGGCTACCCTCCACTCCATAGGAACTGATCCAGAATCTGTGGAATGTTGGAAAATGACAGTTAATGCATCCACTATTTCCAAGGCCACCTCCTTAAGTACTCTGGGATGTAGTCCATCAGGCCCTGGGGATTTATCGGCCTTCAATCCCATCAATTTCCCCAACACAATTTCCCGACTAATAAGGATTTCCCTCAGTTCCTCCTTCTTACTGGACCCTCTGACCTCTTTTATATCTGGAAGGTTGTTTGTGTCCTCCTTAGTGAATACCGAACCAAAGTATTTGTTCAATTTGTCTGCCATTTCTTTGTTCCCAGTTATGACTTCCCCTGATTCTGACTGCAGGGGACCTACGTTTGTCTTTACTAACCTTTTTCTCTTTACATATCTATAGAAGCTTTTGCAGTCTGTCTTAATGTTCCCTGCAAGCTTCCTCTCGTACTCTACTTTCCCTGCCCTAATCAAACCCTTTGTCCTCCTCTGCTGAGTTCGAAATTTCTCCCAGTCCCTGGGTTCACTGCTATTTCTTGCCAATTTGTATGTCACTTCCTTGGCCTTCATACTATCCCTGATTTCCCTTGAGAGCCACAGTTGAGCCACCTTCCCTTTTTTATTTTTACGCAAGACAGGGATGTACAATTGTTGTAGTTCATCCATGCGGTCTCTAAATGTTTGCCATTGCCCATGCACTGTCAGCCCCTCTAAGTCAATCCCACTGTCGTCCTCTAAGTGACCAACATTTACTTTAGCCACTCTTTTCCTTTTTATATACCTGTAGAAACTCTTGCTATCTGTTTTTATATTTTGTGCTAGTTTACTTTCATAGTCTATCTTCCCTTTCTTAATCATTTCTTTAGTCATTCTTTGCTGGCTTTTAAAAGCTTCCCAATCCTCTGTCCTCCCAGTAGTTTTGGCCACTTTGTATGCCCTTGTTTTTAATTGGATACCATCCTTTATTTCTTTAGTTAGCCACGGATGGCTATCTTTTCTTTTACACCCTTTTCTCCTCACTGGAATATATTTTTCTTGAGTGTTATGAAATATCTCCTTAAATGTACGCCACTGTTCATCAACCGTCCTACACTTTAATCTATTTTCCCAGTCCATTTTAGCCAACTCTGCCCTCATATCTTTGTAGTCTCCTTTATTTAAGCTTAGTACGCTGATTTGAGATCCAACTTTTTCGCCCTTCATCTGAATTTGAAATTCAACCATGCTATGATCACTCATTCCAAGGAGATCTTTTACTAGGAGATTGTTTATTAATCCTGTCTCAGTGCAGAGGACCAGATCTAAGATAGTCTGCTCCCTAGTTGGTTCCGTTACATATTGTTCAAGGAACCCATCCCTTATGCACTCTATGAACTCTTCCTCAAGGCTGCCTTGTCACATCTACTTTTTTTTACTAATATTAGCAAACAGAGGAACATTTACCTTTAAGTTTTTAATTGTGTGATCGCTGAACCATTCCCATTATCCTCTCTTCCATGTCCATGTTAATTGGATCTTCAAACTCATTCTGAAACTCTTTGCTGCTTAATTGATTACTGTGGAATGGAAATTAGGCAGGCAATCCAATCCACCTAAGCAGTGAAGATGAAAATCTACCCTATTGACTCTTAACACTCCTGTACTGCCAGGCTATTTAACCGTGGAAGTAATCATCGCTAAGCCCAATGATATCTTCATCAAATGCTCCACTCCCTGCCCCCCCAACAAACACACACACACATACGCAGTTTCCTGTTGTGGATACTGTAAGCTGATTAAGACCTGGATCTCTGACCATTCTCTGCCACCACTTCACCCCCGCACCCCTCTTCCACGGCTCAACCATATGAGACAAGTTGTAACATTCAACTGCCATTCTAATAAAGATCGATGAGCGTATGACAAACCAAAAACAAAACTTTGGGCTTTTCTCAAAAACAAATTCTAAGTGATAAGAGCTGCGTCTATATTTTATAATGTTCTTGTGATTTTTCTTTTTCAATGCATCAGTCATAAAACAAACGCTTCTTCTGATATTACCTTGTGACATTTCTTGGTTGGAGCAGTGGCTTTCCGCGGGGAAATGCCACCGATCCGCAAATAAACTCCACGTACCTGGTGATCTGGCAGGTATGGAGATTTGGGGCTCTCCAAGTACACGTAGGCAAAGGCCCATGTATCTCAGGGGCGCTCGCGAACTATCTGTGCCCTGGGACAACGTGGGCCAGCCCAATGAATGACAGAAGGGGATCCCTATTCATACTTATGGGGATTCCGCACAATGGGAATAACCAAAAAAAAAACACCTACATATTAAATAAATGTAAAAAAAATTACATTTTTAAAATTAAATATTTAAAACAAAAATTAATTTTTTGAAAAATAAATTTACATGTTTTAAAGGGGCTAAAAGGTTTTTATATGTATAGATTACTGATAAAAATTTAATTTTTCTGTTTTATAAAACTCTTTACGCTGGTAAAAGCACCATTCCCTAGCCACTGACTACTCGGGGGATCAAGGGGTATGGCATGAAAGCAGGAAGGGGGTACTGAAGTTTCATGTTCAGCCATGAACTCATTGAATGGCGGTGCAGGCTAGAAGGGCTGAATGGCCTGCTCCTGCACCTATTTTCTATGTTTCTATGTTTCTATGACTCCATCCCTCTCCCCAACTTGTGTCTGAGGCTGAACCAGACTGTTCACAACTTTGGTGTCATATTTGACCCTGAAATGAGCTTTCGAACACATATCCACAGCATAACGAAGACCACCTATTTCCACCTCCGTAACATTGCCCGTCTCCGCCCTTGCTTCAGCTCATCCGCTGCTGAAACCCTCATTCATGCCTTTGTTACCTCGAGACTTCACTATTCCAGCACACTCCTGGCTGGCCTCCCACATTCTACCCTACGTAAACTAGAGGTGATCAAAAACTAAGCTGCCCATGTCCGAACTCACTCCAAATCCCACTCACCCATCATCCCTGTGCTCAATTACCTACTTTGGCTTTATGTTAAGCAACACCTCGATTTCAAAATTCTCATCCTTATTTTCAAATTCCTCCATGGCTTCGCCCCTCCCTATCTCTGTAATCTCCTCCAGCCCCACAATCCCACGAGATGTCTGCGCTCCTCTAATTCTGCCCTCTTGAGCATCCCTGATTATAATTGCTCAACCATTGGTGGCTGTGCCTTCTGTTGCCTAGGCCCCAACCTCTGGAACTCCCTGCCTAAACCTCTCCTCGTCTCTACTTCTCTTTCCTCCTTCAAGACGCTCCTTAAAACATACCTCTTTGACAAAGCACCTGCGCTAATTTCTACTTATGCGGCTCGCTGTCAATTTCTTTTATCTCATAATACTCCTGTGAAGCGCCTTGGGAAGTTTCATTATTTTACAGGCGCTTATATAAATATAAGTTGATGTTATTATGCGTGCTTTCACCAGCTGTAAGAATTTCTTGACATTCAAATAGCCCAACTCTCCACCAGCAAATGCCCTTTTCCTGTGGATGAAGATGATCTACCAAGAGAATTTTTGACAGATCGCAAGTTCCGTGTTATACATAGAAACATAGAAAATAGGTGCAGGAGTAGGCCATTTGGCCCTTCGAGTCTGCACCGCCATTCAATAAGATCATGGCTGATCATTCCCTCAGTACCCCTTTCCTGCTTTCCCTCCATACCCCTTGATCCCTTTAGCCAAAAGGGCCATATCTAACTCCCTCTTGAATATATCCAATGAACTGGCATCAACAACTCTCTGCGGCAGGGAATTCCACAGGTTAACAACTCTCTGAGTGAAGAAGTTCCTCCTCATCTCAGTCCTAAATAGCCCACCCCTTATCCTAAGACTGTGTCCCCTGGATTCTGGACTTCCCCAACATCGGGAACATTCTTCCCGCATCTAACCTGTCCAGTTCCATCAGAATCTTATACGTTTCTATGAGATCCCCTCTCATCCTTCTAAACTCCAGTGAATAAAGGCCCAGTTGATCCAGTCTCACCTCATATGTCAGTCCAGCCATCCCTGGAATCAGTCTGGTGAACCTTCGTTGCACTCCCTCAAAAGCAAGAATGTACGTCCTCAGATTATGAGACCAAAACTGAACACAATATTCCAGGTGAGGTCTCACCAAAGCCCTGTACAAATGCAGTAAGACCTCCCTGCTCCTATACTCAAATTCCCTAGCTATGAAGGCCAACATACCATTTGCCTTCTTCACCGCCTGCTGTACCTGCAAGCCAACTTTCAATGACTGAAGAACCATGACACCCAGGAGTTGTTGCACCTCCCCCTTTCCTAATCTGCCGCAATTCAGATAATATTCTGCCTTTGTGTTTTTGCCCCCACAGTGGATAACCTCACATTTATCCACATTATACTGCATCGCTATGCATTTGCCCACTCACCTAACCTGTCCAAGTCACCCTGTAGCCTCTTCGCATCCTCCTCACAGCTCACATCGCCACCCAGTTTACTCTCATCTGCAAACTTCGAGATATTACACTCAATTCCTTCATCTAAATCATTAAAGTATATTGTAAAGAGCTGGTGTCCCAGCACTGTGCCCTGCGGCACTCCACTAGTCACTGCCTGCTATTCTGAAAAGGACCCATCTATCCCGACTCTCTGTTTCCTGTCTGCCAACCAGTTCTCTATCCACGTCAGTACATTACCCCCAATACCATGTACTTTGATTTTGCACACCAATCTCTTGTGTGGGACCTTGTCAAAAGCCTTTTGAAAGTCCAAATACACCACATCCACTGGTTCTCCCTTGTCCACTCTTCTAGTTACATCCTCAAAAAATTCTAGAAGATTTGTCAAGCATGATTTCCCTTTCATAAATCCATGCTGACTTGGACCGATCCTGTCACTAATTTCCAAATTACTGCTATTTCATCCTGAATGATTGATTCCAAGATTTTCCACACGACTGATGTCAGGCTAACTTGTCTATAATTACCCGTTTTCTCTCCCTACTTTTTAAAAAAGTGGTGTCTCTTTAGCTACCCTCCAGTCCATGGGAACTGATCCAGTGTCGATAGACTGTTGGAAAATGATCACCAATGCATCCACTATTTCTAGGGCCACTTCCTTAAGTACTCTGGGATGCAGACTATCAGGCCCAGGGATTTATCAGCCTTCAATCCCATCAATTTCCCTAGCACAATTTCCTGCCTAATAAAGATATCCTTCAGTTCCTCCTTGTAAGGGGGAGATGGGAAGGCTTCCTCTCCCATGAGCGGGCCCACTGATATAGAGGGTCGACGCTCGCCCCAGCCCACGTAGCAATTCTCGAAGTTAGCAGACAGAGACGGATGGCAACGTATAACGATCTTTATTACAAATGTCCGGGAACACCTCTTATCACAGCCGCCTGTGAGTGGAGATGCTCCCCGAACAGCACAATCATACAACTTTTATACATTTCAAAAACCCCTCTGTTCCCGGACAAGACCTCCCTAGATTTCTAATTGAACTACCTTATCAGTGCTACTTCTCTAATTGGACTACCTTATTAGTGCTACTTTGTATTGACAGGCCAAGACCCTGGTGACCGCTTTAGGCCGTGACTAGAATGACTTCATTAGGTCAGAATTTGTTGATTCTCCTTGGTGCCTGTGAGTCGCCTCGAGCCTCTTCGCAAGGTCTTATCAATGTCTGTTTAGGTTCTCACATCGTATCCTGTCGGAATACTATTGAATTGATAACTTCTGGAGCCTTGGTACAAGGCCGAAGAGAGGCCTTTTACCTCCTTATGGGCCATTGCAGGAACCAGCACTTTAACCCTTGTCCCGCTGGTACCCCTAATGCCAAATTTCTCTTACAATTCCCCCCTTTTGGCCCTTGGCTATACGCCAAGCTGGCCATATTTCCCGATAACTATCTCCCTGTAGGCGAGATCCAGATATGTCCGTTCACCTGGGTGGCCATCTCCCAAGCTTCGGGACCTCCTGAAACCTTCCCACAGAGTTATATAAGGTAAGTCCTTCCTGTAGGACTGCTTAAATTTTCATCCCTTATGGCCTTAATCATAGTGCGTGCCCTGACGTTTGACCTGTTTAATTCGTGCACATGTTAATCCCATCATGACCATCAGAACCAGGCCCTGTATTACTATAAGTACATGTGATATTATTTTTATCCATGGGTGAATTTGATTATCAAGTCCAATGTCCCACAGCTTTGAGTACCAGGGCTGATCAGCCAGCATTGCGTTAGTATCTCTCTGTAAGTTGTCTATTTCTTCCATCAGCCGGATATACTGTCATCTTTGATTCTGGATTCCTTGCACCAGACGTAATTAGATTTAGGTTAAGTAGTTGCTGACGCATCCTAATTATATCCTTTCTTTCGATTCTTTTATTGCTAGCCCCCCTTTGGCTTCAGTCTTTATGGACAGGCTTATGGGGGGACTTGCGTGGTTGTGCTGGGAAGATTTGTTGTCCCCAGGGTGGTTGTTGGGGCAGTGGTAGGGCTTCACACTCCATCCGCCCCCCTTTTTGTTCCGTTCTGTTCCCACCCTTCTATTTCTCTTGCGGGGTGGATTTGGCTGCTTGTTTTGCAGCTTCGTCCGTCCAGGCATGAGCTTCTAGAACTGAAATTCCATCCAGTTGGATTTCTGCGCCATTCCCCATACTGGCGCCCATAGCATTGGCAGCCTGCTGCATTACAACCTTACTTAATACACTATACATAGCCATGCATTAAAATAAGTTCTGTCCTTGCTCCAGTCCTTGGCTGCTGGGATGCATATTTCGGCAGTTAAATTAAACAGAGCCCCATCGTTCATGTAGTTGTGTCTTTCCTGCGTGTGCTATATCTCTCGTAGTCCATCTGTATTATCCAGTGCTTGCATGGGCCTTAAGGTTCCCAGTATCCTGAGTCGAAGTAGCCGCTGCGGTCCCATCTCGGTGAGTGTTTTATCTGCAAATTTTAAACAGATAGCCTGGTCATCACCAGGTGTTAGGTTCTGGTCTACTCATCTTTTATCCATGCATGTTGAGGTCACTCTGTGAAATCGGAGGTAAGGGTTAGGTTGGGTTTGTGGACTACACTTATCCACCGTGGGCTCTATTGCCATAGGTGATGGTGCTATGGCTGCGCACTGCACTATCCGTCTGGTCCCATTTAAAAAAAAAATCTCTTCCAGCTTATTTATCTTAGCCTTTAACTCTTGAATTTGTTTTGTTTGAGTATCTTTCTTTTATTTGTATCAGGCGAGTATTATTACATAGGCTAGTTCTGTTTTTATTTTTATTCTGACTATCCCACCATTTCCTCTATCTGTCAGGTGAGCCTTTTTTATTCTATTTAGAAACCCAAATTAATAATGTCCAGTATAAAATAGCTGTCAATGGAAAGGGTTAACTCCTTTACAGGTTTATAAGAAAGCCTGATGTCATTATGTAATCATCCGAAAAATTCTTTTTTACTTTATGCCTTCAAAACTTGCTTAGAAATTAGGAATCCGTTAAAACAGCAGAAATCATTAGTAAAGCCGTCATAATAACAGTCTTCTCATCAGGAAAAACGGCATTTTAGATTAAACTCCAAATTTTTTTTTAACTTCTAATTCAAGTACTTGCCAAAGATTTTTTTTTTGATTTAAAACGAGACCACACATTTTTAATAGCTATTTTGTTTACTGAAATCCAATTTTCTCACAAGCTGTATACATTCCAACATTTCGTTTTATTTTACGGGGTCCCGTTCGCTGGGCAAATCTTTTATTTCTCTCTCTCTCAGCACAAAATCTAAACTTCCGTGCCAGTTGCATAAGAATTTAAAAATTCAGTATATGTTCTCTAATTCGCAGTTTTCCTTTCTGTCTGAGTTTACATAGCTTAGATCTTTTCTCCTCGTTATTTTCAAAACCCTCCTGCTTGTTTAGACTGTTCGGGACTTTTCTTGATAAACAACGTCCATCAATGGAGAGTGTCTTTTACCTCTTCAAATTCTTTTTGTCTCCAATTAAACCAATATTCTTTTCACAGCCGATATCAACTAGTATGTCTTTTTCCATCGCAAACACCCCTTTTTTTTTGTCAGCACCTATTTAGTACGTTACGTCTTTTTTTTTCAGATCTCCTTTCTTCAAATTAGGTTTTGTATTTTACACGTAGGGCTGCTTTTCGTTATCTCAAATTCCAGTTTCAAGGTCGTTACAATGTCTCTTCTAAACTGCTAAAGCTTGCTGTTTTCTGCTCAACAAACTATCCTTTGTGCGTTTCCTAGCTCCACAACTTACCGAATAAATCCACACCTGCGTTTCTAACTTAAAATGTCTTAAAACTTCCCACATACAGGACAACACAACAAAGGGTTAAAAAACTTTCACTCTGTTTGGAAAACATGAAAAGTTCATTCCGCAGTCAAAAAATCACACAGGGACTCTCACTCAACGACAGACATTCACAAAAGTCTCTCTTCATTCAACAAAGCTTATTAATTCGTTGGCCAGTTCTATTTTTGGATCCATATGTCACTTAAGATAGTCATTATCAGCTTTTTTATGGCCTTACATAATTACGCAAGTTACAATTAATGATTGGTTTTATTCGCATTTTTATTAGCCATGTTACCCATCTTCTTCGGGCTATGAGGGTCTTGGGTACTCCCTTAAATTCGTGTCAGGTATGCAGGACGCTATTTATATGTCTTCCCTTGGCGCCGTGCACTCGTACCACTGCACGCTTTGGGTCAATATATCCCGTCACTGCTCAGGGACGTTGTCTCTATTCCCTCTCTCTCTCGTCTCAGCACCATGCGCTCGTACCGCTTCGGGTCAATAGACCTCCCTCTCCCTCTATATCTTCCCTTGCATCGTACCCTGATCGCACTGCCGTGCTACCTCCATGCGCGCGTTTTAGGATGCACCTTTTGACCCCCTTTCACCCCTAGATCGTCCTTGTCCTCCATCTCCATCCCTCCGGGACTCACTACAGATGGTTATTTTGTACGGATGTCCTTCCCTTGCGGTTTACAATGCCACAGCTCTAACTTGAAGGTGGTAAATTAAAACATACTCACCCCAACAGCTGGGTCATTGTTCCGTTCTGGAAGTCCGTACCCTGCTCGCAGCGCCAAATATAAGGGGGAGATGGGAAGGCTTCCTCTCCCACGAGCGGGCCCACTGATATAGAGGGTCGACGCTCGCCCCAGCCCATGTAGCAATTCTCGAAGTTAGCAGACAGAGACGGATGGCAAAGTATAACGATCTTTATTACGAACGTCCGGGAACAACCCGTATCACAGCCGCCTGTGAGTGGGGATGCTCCCCGAACAGCACAATCATACAACTTTTATACATTTCAAAAACCCGTCTGTTCCCGGACAAGACCTCCCTAGATCTCTAATTGAACTACCTTATCAGTGCTACTTCTCTAATTGGACTACCTTATTAGTGCTACTTTGGATTGACAGGCCAAGACCCTGGTGACCGCTTTAGGCCGTGACTAGAATGACTTCATTAGGTCGGAATTTGTTATACATTTCCTTGGTGCCTGTGAGTCGCCTCGAGCCTCTTCACAAGGTCTTATCAATGTCTGTTTAGGTTCTCACATCGTATCTTGTCGGAATATTATTGAATTGATAACTTCTGGAGCCTTGGTACAAGGCTGAAGAGAGGCCTTTTACCTCCTTATGGGCCATTGCAGGAACCAGCACTTTAACCCTTGTCCCGCTGGTACCCCTAATGCCAAATTTCTCTTACACTCCTTCTCACTAAATCCTTGGTCCCCTAGTACATCGGAAGGTTATTTGTATCTTCCTTCGTGAAGACAGAACCAAAATATATGTTCAATTGATCTGCCATTTCTTTGTTCCCCATTATAAATTCACCTGAATCTGACTGCAAGGGACCTAAGTTTGTTTTCACTAATCTTTTTCTCTTCACGTATCTATAGAAGCTTTTGCAGTCAGTATTTATGTTCCCGGCAAGCTTCCTCTCATACCCTATTTTCCCCCTCTTAATTAAACCCATAGTCCTCCTCTGCTGAATTCTAAATTTCTCCCAGTCCTCAGGTTTTCTGCTTTTTCTGGCCAATTTACATGTCTCTTCCTTGGATAAATCCTTAATTACTCTTGTTAGCCATGGTTGAGTCACCTTCCCCGTTTTATTTTCACTCCAGACAGGGATGTACAATTGTTGAAGATCATCCATGTGATCTTTAAATGTTTGCCATTGCCTATCCACCATCAACCCTTTTAGTATCATTTGCCAGTCTATTCTAGCCAATTCACGCCTCATTCCATCAAAGTTACCTTTCCTTAAGTTCAGGACCCTAGTTTCTGAATGAACTGTGTCACTCTCCAACTTAATAAAGAATTCTACCATATTATGGTCACGCTTCCCCAAGGGTCCTCGCACAACAAGATTGCCAATTAGTCCCTTCTCATTACACATCACCCAGTCTAGAATGGCCAGCTCCCTGGTTGGTCTAGAAAACCATCCCTAATACACTCCAGGAAATCCTCCTCCACCGCATTGCTACCAGTTTGGTTAGACCAATCACTATGTAGATTAAAGTCGCCCATGATAACTGCTGTACCTTTATTGCACACATCCCTTATTTCTTGTTTGATGCTGTCCCCAACCTCACTACTACTGTTTGGTGGTCTGTACACAGCTCCCACTAGCGTTTTCTGCCATTTGGGATTACGCAGCTCCAACCATACTGATTCCACATCATCCAAGCTAATGTCCCTCCTTACTATTGCATTAATTTCCTCTTTAACCAGCAACGCCACCCCGCCTCCTTTACCTTTCTGTCTATCCTTCCTAAATGTTGAATACCCCTGGATGTTGAGTTTCCAGCCTTGGTCACCCTGGAGCCATGTCTCCGTGATGCCAATTACATCATATCCGTTAACTGCTATCTGCGCAGTTAATTCGTCCACCTTATTACGAATACTCCTCGCATTGAGGCACAGAGCCTTCAGGCTTGTCTTTTTAACACACTTTGCCCCTTTAGAATTTTGCTGTAATGTGGCCCTTTTTGTTTTTTGCCTTGGGTTTCTCTGCCCTCCACTTTTAATATTCTCCTTTCTAGCTTTTGCTTCTGCCTCCATTTTATTTCCCTCTGTCTCCCTGCATATGTTCCCATCCTCCTGCCATATTAGTTTAACTCCTCCCCAACAGCACTAGCAAACACTCCCCCTCAGACATTGGTTCCGATCCTGCCCAGGTGCAGACCGTCCGGTTTGTACTCGTCCCACCTCCCCCGGAACCGGTTCCAATGTCCCAGGAATTTGAATCCCTCTCTTCTGCACCACTCCTCAAGCCACGTATTCATCTGAGCTATCCTGCGATTCCTACTCTGACTAGCACATGGCACTGGTAGCAATCCTGAGATTACTACTTTTGAGGTCCTACTTTTTAATTTAGCTCCTGGCTCCCTAAATTCATCTCGTAGGACCTCATCCCGTTTTTTACCTATATCGTTGGTACCTATGTGCACCATGACAACTGGCTGTTCACCTTCCCTTTTCAGAATGTCCTGCACCCGCTTCAAGACATCCTTGACCCTTGCACCAGGGAGGCAACATACCATCCTGGAGTCTCGGTTGTGGTCGCAGAAACGCCTATCTATTCCCCTTACAATCGAATCCCCTATCACTATAGCTCTCCCACTCTTTTTCCTGCCCTCCTGTGCAGCAGAGCCAGCCACGGTGCCATGAACTTGGCTGCTGCTGCTCTGCCCTGATGAGTCATCCCCCCCAACGGTACTCAAAGCGGTGTATCTGTTTTGCAGAGGGACGACCGCAGGGGATCCCTGCACTACCTTCCTTGCACTGCTCTTCCTGTTGGTTACCCATTCCCTCTCTGGCTGTGTACCCTTTACCTGCACTAAGACCAACTCGCTAAACGTGCTATTCACGTCATTCTCAGCAGCGTGGATGTTCCAGAGTAAATCCACTGCAGCTCCAGTGCCACAATGTGGTCCGTCAGGAGCTGCAGGCGGGTACAGTTGCCGCACACTGGAAGCGTCCCTGACTTCCCACATAGTACAGGAGGAGCATAACACATGTCTGAGCTCTCCTGCCATGACTTAACCCCTAGATTAACTTAATTTGGCAACAACAATGATAAAGGTTACTTACTGATAAAGAAAAAGAAAAAGAAAAACTACTTACCAATCACCAGCTAATCACTTACCCCCTTGGCTGTGACATCACCTTTCGATTTCATTCTACTTCTTTTTTGCCTCCCTGCTGCAGCTGCACCAGCTGGCCTCTCCGACACTGCTCCGCCTCTCGAACGCCCCGCTGCCACCCCGACTCGAGGCTGGCCTTTTGTAGGCCTCTCCGACACTGCTCCGCCTCTCGAACTCCCCGCTGCCACCCCGACTCGAGGCTGGCCTTTTGTAGGCCTCTCCGACACTGCTCCGCCTCTCGAACTCCCCGCTGCCACCCCGACTTGAGGCTGGCCTTTTTTAGGCCTCTCCGATACTGCTCCGCCTCTCGAACTCCCCGCTGCCACCCCGACTCGAGGCTGGCCTTTTGTAGGCCTCTCCGACGCTGCTCCACATCTCGAACGCCCCGCTGCCACCCTGACTCGAGGCTGGCCTTTTGTAGGCCTCTCCGACGCTGCTCCACATCTCGAACGCCCCGCTGCCTCCCTGACTCGACGCAGCACATGCCTAAACCCAGAACTTGCGCAGCCTCCACGGACATGTGCGCTTGCGGTCATAGGGGCCACAAATTACGGTCCATTGTGATTTATACAAGCTGCTCTCTCCCTCTCAGTTTTGCCATTGTTGCAACTAGCCTTCTGGGTGAATTATGCCAACAAGAGTTGTTGCTTGAAAGGATGGTGGAAGCAGATTCAATTGTAAGTTGGCAATTAAATTGGATATATGCTTGAAAAGAAAAAAAATGCAAGGCTATGTAGGAACAGCAGGTGAATGGATGTAATTGGATAGATCCTTTGAAGAACCAGCACAGGTACAATGGGCCAAATGGCTCCCTTCATGCTGTATTATTCTATGAATTTATTTAGCATCTCTAGGCTAGGCAAGGAAATATCAGCCAGGGTTCCTATTAATAGATTATAAGGCCTAAAATTCCACATGGACTATTTTTGGTGCACTGCCCAGCACTGTTCGATTTTTTAATGGCCCAACTGTACCAAAATAAAAAGTTCCAAGTTTCGCTGGCATAACCTTTCATTTTGGAGCGATGCAGATGTCCTCAAGCTCTGTGGGTGAAGTTTAAGATCTGCGCCGAAAAACTGATCTTGCCAGGATAATGAGGGGCGCTGAATTCATCCTGTCGTGTCATTGCTGATTTTTCTCTCCCCAGGAACTTCTATTTTCTTAACAGGTGTAAGTATTCCAAGAGCCTAATTTTTAAAAATTGATTTGTCTCTTTGTAAACTCAACCATGACCCCGTGATGGCCCCGCCTCTCCGGCCCCGCCTCTCCACCCCCACCACCCTGCCCCCCTCCCACCCACCCCCAGAATTTGGTGCCTGCTGCTTCTATCCTGGGCCGAAAGGTCCTCACACTGGCCGGGGCTGAAAGGCCCCACACCACCGTCCCCCCTCCCCCCCGCCCCCAACCCCATGCCGTGTCTTCAGCTCTGTGGAAACAATGGCGTTTTCTCTCCGCCGATTTTCTCTTCTCTGCGCTGATTGCCTTAAGTGTAGGTCAGGTTTTTCAGAAGGGTGCACGGCGCCATTTTCGAAAAAAATCAGACTTGGCCAAACTCGCTTAAATGGCGAGAAATGGTGCACCTGGCAGGTCCTACCCCCAGTGACGTAAAAAAATCGAGAACTAAAAACATCGGCGTACCTACTTTAGAATGGTGCAGAAACTTTGGTGAAACTTGCAAATTTTAGTCTGCTCCAAAAAAAACAGTGTAGGCGCAGAATGGTGGCGAAAATTGAGGTGGAAATATCAGACACAGATAGAACAGAGACAAGTCTGTGTGCTGAGAATATAATTAGTTTGTGGTGTATTGTCTTGGACGTCTCTACTTCTTCTGCACTATGTCTATATGTACGTGTGAGAAAGAGAGTGTGAAAAATAAACAGAACTTACATTTGTGAAAGTGAGAAAGATAGACTGTGTGGGAGGGAAAGAGTGATATGATGGAAGGCACTGCAATCTGGAGCAATTAGTGACAGTTATTTTTTTACTTTTCCGTGCTATTGCTGTTAAAATAACCACAGTAATTTCAGCTCATTGAAGCCCAAGTTAAATTACAATACCCACATTATTGCCATCATGGGTGCTTTTGGAATCTATCTAAAACAAACAGGGCTATCCAGTGGATGTATGAGTTGATGTATGAAGTGCGGCACCATGGATGTAGCTTCCTATTTACACAGTGATTCATTGTAAAATCTCATCCCAATCTCATCTGAGAAAGAGAGCAAAAGCATTCTGCTCAGAAACCAGAAGAGATTCATTATTTAGGGCTGTTCTCAAGCATCTTTGAGCAGGCAGTTACAGAAGGGCACAGGCAGTAGCCTAAGACCGATTCGCTTGCCTCTTTTCAACACAGTCTTTACATAAAAGCATAAGAACATAAGAAATAGGAGCAGGAGTAGGACATATGGCCCCTCAAGCCTGCTCCGCCATTTAATACGATCATGGCTGATCTGATCATGGACTCAGGTCCAGTTCCCTGCCCGCTCCCCATAACCCCCTAATCCCTTATCGGTTAAGAAACTGTCTATCTCTGATTTAAATTTATTCAATGTCCCGGCTTCCACAGCTCTCTGAGGAAGCAAATTCCACAGTTTTACAACCCTCTGAGAGAAGAAATTTTTCCTCATCTCAGTTTTAAATGGGCGGCCCCTTATTCTAAGATTATGCCCCCTAGTTCTAGTCTCCCCTATCAGTGGAAACATCCTCTCTGCATCCACCTTGTCAAGCCCCCTCATAATCTTGTATGATTTGATAAGATCACCTCTCATTCTTCTGAATTCCAATGAGTAGAGGTCCAATCTCCTCAACCTTTCCTCATAAGTCAACCCCCTCATCTCCGGAATCAACATAGTGAATCTGCTAAGATTCCATTGGCCTTCCTGATCACTTGCTGTACCTGCATACTAACCTTTTGTATTTCATACACAAGTAGCCCCAGGTCCCGCTGTACTGCAGTACTATGCAATTTTTCTCCATTTAAATAATAACTTGCTGTTTGATTCTTTCTGCCAAAGTGCATAACCTCATACTTTCCAACATTATACTACATTTGCCAAATTTTTGCCCACTCACTTAGCCTGTCTATGTCGTTTTGCATGTTTTTAGTGTCCTCCTCACACATTGCTTTTCTCATCTTTGTATCGTCAGCAAACTTGGCTGAGTTACACTCGGTCCTTTCTTCCAAACCGTTAATATAGATTGTATATAGTTGGGGTCCCAGCACTGAACCCTGCGGCACCCCCCTAGTTACTGATTGCCAACCCGTGAATGAACCATTTATCCCGACTCTCTGTTTTCTGTTAGTTTGCCAATCCTCTATCCATGCTAGTATGTTACTCCGAACCCCGTGAACTTTTATCTTGTGCAGTAACCTTTTATGTGGCACCTTGTCAAATGCCTTCTGGAAATCCAAATACACCACATCCACTGGTTCCCCTTTATCCACCCTGTTTGTTACATCCTCAAAGAATTCCAGCAAACTTGTCAAACATGACTTCCCCTTCATGAATCCATGCTGACTCTGCCTGACTGAATTATACTTTTCCAAATGTCCTGCTACTGCTTCTTTAATAATGGACTCCAACATTTTCCCAACCACAGATGTTAGGCTAACTGGTCTATAGTTTCCTGCTTTTTGTCTGCCTCCTTTTTTAAATAGGGGCATTATATTTACAGTTTTCCAATCTGCTGGGACTTCCCCAGATTCCAGGGAATTTTGGTAAAGTACAATCAGTGCATCCACTATCCCTGCTACTACTTCTCTTAAGACCCTAGGATTCAAGCCATCAGGTCTAGGGGATTTATCCGCCTTTAGCCGTATTATCTTACTGAGTGCCACCTCCTTAGTGATTGTGATTGTATTACATTCTTCCCCCCCTATAGCCCCTTGACTATCCACTGTTGGGATTTGTTTGTGTCCTCTACCGTAAAGACTGATACAAAAGATTTGTTCAGAGTTTCTGCCATCTCCATGTTTCCCATTACTACTTCCCCGGTCTCGTCCTCTAAGGGACCAACATTTACTTTAGTCACTCTTTTCCTTTTTATATACCTATATATAAAGGACATTCTTGCTATTGAGGGAGTGCAGCGAAGGTTCACCAAACTGATTCCCAGATGGCAGGACTGACATATGAAGAAAGACTGGATCGTCTAGGCTTATATTCATTGGAATTTAGAAGAATGAGAGGGGATCTCATAGAAACATATAAAATTCTGACGGGATTAGACAGGTTAGATGCAGAAAGAATGTTTCCCATGTTGGGGAAGGCCAGAACCAGGGGTCACAGTCTAAGGATAAGGGGTAAGCCATTTAGGACCGAGATGCAGAGAAACTTCTTCACTCAGAGAATTGTGAACCTGTGGAATTCTCTACCACAGAAAGGTTAGTGAAGACAAACGTAGGTCCTTTGCAGTCAGAATCAGGTGAATTTATAATGGGGAACAAAGAAATGCAGACCAATTGAACAAATACTTTGGTTCTGTCTTCACTAAGGAAGACACAAATAACGTTCCGGAAATATTAGGCGTCTGAGGGTCTAGCGAGAAGGAGGAACTGAAGGGAATCCTAATTAGTCATGAAATTGTGTTAAGGAAATTGATGGGATTGAAGGCCGATAAATCCCCAGGGCCTGATAGGCTGCATCCCGGAGTACTTAAGGAAGTGGTCCGAGAAATAGTGGATGCATTAGTGATCATTTTCCAACATTCTAGTGACTCAGGATCAGTTCCTATGGACTGGAGGGTAGCTAATGTAACACCACTTTTTAAAAAAGGAAGGAAAGAGAAAACATGGAATTATAGACTGGTTAGCCTGACATCGGTGGTGGAGAAAATGTTGGAATCAATTATTAAAGATGAAATAGCAGCGCATTTGGAAAGCAGTGACAGGATTTGTCCAAGTCAGCATGGATTTATGAAAGGGAAATCATGCTTGACAAATCTTCTAGAATTTTTTGAGGATGTAATTAGTAGAGTGGACAAGGGAGAACCAGTGGATGTGGTGTATTTGGACTTTCAAAAGGTTTCTGACAAGGTCCCACACAAGAGATTAATGTGCAAAATTAAAGCACATGCTATTGTGGGTAATGTATTGATGTGGATAGAGAACTGGTTGGCAGACAGGAAGCCTAGAGTTGGAATAAATGTGTCCTTTTCAGAATGGCAGGCAGTGACTATCGTGCTGCTGCAGGGTTCAGTGCTGGGGCCCCAGCTATTTACAATATACTTTAATGATTTAGATGAAGGAATTGAGTGTAATATCTCCAAGTTTGCAGATGGCACTAAGCTGGGTGGCAGTGTGAGCTGTGAGGAGGATGCTAAGAGGCTGCAGGGTGACTTGGACAGGTTAGGTGAGTGAGCAAATGCATGGCAGATGCAGTATAATGTGGATAAATGTGAGGTTATCCACTTTGGTGGCAAAAACAGGAAGGCAGAATATTATCGGAATGGCGACAGATTAGGAAAAGGGGAGATGCAACGAGACCTGGTACATCAGTTATTGAAAGTTAGCAAGCAGTACAGCAGGCGGTGAAGAAGGCAAATGGAATATTGGCCTTCATAGCTAGAGGATTTGAATATAGGAGCAGGGCGATCTTACTGCAGTTTTACAGGGCCTTGGTGAGGCCTCACCTGGAATATTTTGTTCAGTTTTTGTCTCCTAATCTGAGGAAGGACGTTCTTGCTATTGAGGGAGTGCAGCAAAGGTTCAGCAGATTGATTCCCGGGATGGCAGGACTGACATATGAGGAGAGACTGGATCAACTGGGCTTGTATTCACTGGAGTTTAAAAGAATGAGAGGGGATCTCATAGAAACATACAAAACTCTGACGGGATTGGACAGGTTCGAGGCAAGAAGAATGTTCCCGATGCTGGGGAAGTCCAGAACCAGTGTCACAGGCTAAGGATAAGGGGTAAGGCATTTAAGACCAAGATGAGGAGAAACTTCTTCACTCAGAGAGTTGTTAACCTGTGGAATTCTCTACCGCAGAAAGTTGTTGAGGCCAGTTCATTAGATATATTCAAAAGGGTAAAGGGATCAAGGGGTATGGAGAGAAAGCAGGAATGGGGTACTGACGTTGCATGATCAGCCATGATCATATTGAATGGTGGTGCAGACTCGAAGGGCCGAATGGCCTACTCCTGCATCTATTTTCTATGTTTCTATGTTTCCATATAGAAACGCTTGCTAATTGTTTTTATATTTTGTGGTAGTTTACTTTCATCGTCTATCTTCCCTTTCTTAATCATTTTTTTAATCATTCTTTGAAGGCTTTTAAAAGCTCCCAATCTTCTGTCCCCCCACTAGTTTTGTCCACTTTGTATGCCCTTGTTTTTAATTGGATACTGTCCTTTATTTGGAAGAGGATGATGGGGAAATTTACACTCTTAATTCAGACTAAATTCTGATCACATTTCAGGATCAAACGCATGTCTAAACTGGTTGTAAAAGTTAATTGCTTGTACTTTTTTAAGCTTACTCAAGTCATTTTTCATTTTGCCAGACAATGACACAAGATGCCTTTGATAACGACCCATTTTCCTGCAATCTATTTGATCTTCTTCAGTACGATGACTACAATAATGACAGGGCGTTGATACTCGAGGAACTCTACACAGCATTCCGTAAGTCCTGAGTATATTTGTGGTCCTGTGTTCAACGCATCTAATGCAGCAAGCAAGTGATTTATCACAACCCTGGTATAGCACTAGTTTAATAAGGTTCAATCACCAACTTATCTGTCCAGATTTCAAATTATCAGCCCATCTTGTTGTGATAGTACATCTTTGGTTAACTTAGGTATGCTTTAATTTGAAAATTGTCAAAAGTCTGTCTATACTGCGTTGTGGTTTACGTATAGTAATCTTATCATAGAGTTGAATATTTTCGTATGCAAGGCAATGTTACAGTGGCGGAAAATAAATTTGACCTCTTCCTTCCGCCCTCATACTGTGGAATTGCTGATCTTATCTTTGAGAGCTCCGTGGGTACAGGCTACAGGAATGGCAGAACAAAAGAAGGTTCATTGCTGGCATCTTTTTGTGTGTCTCCGCTGAGCCACTTTCAGAAGCAGATCTCTTGCCAGCCTTTTAGCAGCAGAGAAAACGAGGGGGAAATTAGAGGATATTCAGATAATTTTATATTTAACATCAACCTACAGGTTGACAATTTCCAACAACAAAAAATTTCCACTCAATCTTTCTTCCCCACACCCCCACATTTAATACTAAATGTTCTCAGTTGGCATCCCATGCCTGCTTGGATGCTTATCCACAGGATTTCCTATAGAACCACATGCTGATATTCTGTGTTTCTGATGTCAACAGAATATTTTCCAGCAGAGAGGAGGAATTTGAAAAGGTGAGTCTCCAAAGGAAATGCAATGAATTGTAAAAGTAGGAATATGTGGAGGAGTGGGGTGTGGGGGGGTGGGGGCGGGGGGTGGGGGGAAGGACTTCATGGTGACAATATCCCCACCTCAATATGTTTCTGTTTAAAGGGCACCAGCTTCTGCCCCTTCGACCCACTTTTTGACCCTATAGAGTAGACACAAGATTTCCTCTTCGGCTTCTTGTAATGTATGCACCTGTGAGTATGCTCACTGGTTTGCAGAGATGTTGAATTGTGAGTGGCTTACCAGTCATGTGATGTTCACAAGACTTAATAAAACCCCAGCCAGTTGGATTTAGGGGATACACGATGAGGCATGTGGTTGTGAGCCTGGTGGAACTGGTAATGTGTAGTATGATTGTTAAACCTTTGCTAATAAACCAACCAGTTCTTAATAGCAATGTGTTGCTCTGCATTCTTAAGCAATGAACCCATAAAGCAAATACATTACACTTCTAAAATCGGAAGCTTTAAAAAAAACTTACTCTGCCCCAGTGAGAAAATATGTCACTTCCTCCTGATTGCCTGGGGAGTTTAGAAACTCTATTTCTTTGGAGATTCCCTTGTGTGTCGCCCATTCCTAGCTCACAATAGCAAAGTGCCAATTGGCAGCATTCAAACGCCACACCGAATTATAGAAAAGTAATGATATTTCTCTTGAAGGTTTGAACCTTTTTAGTAGGTCCCACTAAAGAGGGGCACTCTTATCTTTTATGCCTTTCTTCCCTTGCTGTGCTTGAGAGGCCATAACATTTTTGTACGTAAGACAGCAGAAGGCATGGCTTGCTCCAAGCAAACACTAAGGCTGTTTATGACCAGACTTCAGAAGCACAGAACAGCAATGTGTTAGAATTCTGTTGGCCAGCCATTTTGAGAATTGCATTTAATTTCCAGAAAATTAACCTCTTTCAACTGTGAAGAAAGACTTGCATTTCTATAGCGCCTTTCACAACCACTGGAATAGTGAATGTCAACTTTAATAATATGATCAATGTAGAAAGGAAACACATATCTAAAAGTAATCTAAAAATCAGTAGTGCAGTAGTCGGAGCACCCTCCAGTGTTATATGCAAGAACTGACATATTGCACATGAGTTGAAGTTATTAGGTTGTGGGTTGAAATTATGCTATGCAGTATTAATAACAAATGCAATTCATTTATCTGCTAATTTAATGAAGCATTATCCTATTTATTTTAAACGGGTTAATGCCTTTATTAAAATAGCAAAAAAGGCATTTTAAGAATAATTATAATACATTTGTTATTAATATTGTGCAGATTGATTTCAGTCCATTAAATATTTTTTCCCTGATAGTGAGGAGTAACAAGATGAAATGTTCTCATTGAGGTAATGGTCTATTGAGGTATGTCTCTTCAGATTGAGTGGCTATATTAGCTGACTGATTGTTAAGGCCAGTTCTGCATTTTGTTTCAGTTGTTTTGTTGATTTTCGATGACTATGCGATATAGGACATAAAAATATTTTTATAACATAGAATCTGAAATATGTATTGGATTATGCAGTCATGCTCTGAGGTGACAATAGATTTTCTGTATCCCCTTTCCCAACAGTAGATTACAGACGGATCATCCATGATTCTAGATCCTGACACGGCGTAGCATATTCCAAGAACATCTGTGCCTAAGAAGGGTTGAACATGGGCTTTGGATTACAATTCCCCTTTATGTTGAAATCTCAATTTCAGTCATAGTGCTGTAAAAGAAATTCAGATTTCTGACAGGTTACAGGGAAGACTGGATGAAGAGTTACCTCCCCTCCCATTGCCTAATCCTAGTGACATCTTTGAGTGCCAATCGTGGCAGTCTGGAAACAGATCCTTCATATAAGAACATAAGAACATAAGAAATAGGAGCAGGATTAGGCCATTTGGCCCCTCAAGCCTGCTCCACCATTTAATAAGATCATGGATGATCTGATCTTGGGCTCAGCTCCACTTCCCTGTCCGCTCCCCATAACCCTTCATTCCCTTATTGCTCAAAAATCTTACTATCTCCACCTTAAATACATTCAATGACCCAGCCTCCACAGCTTCTGGGGCAGAGAATTTCACAGATTTACAACCCTCTGAAAGAAGAAATTCCTCCTCATTTCAGTTTTAAATGGTGACCCCTT
Source organism: Pristiophorus japonicus (assembly GCF_044704955.1). Classification (NCBI taxonomy): domain Eukaryota; kingdom Metazoa; phylum Chordata; class Chondrichthyes; family Pristiophoridae; genus Pristiophorus; species Pristiophorus japonicus. The sequence goes on along the minus strand of NC_091980.1, from coordinate 52,011,697 downwards.
ATTCTGAAACTATGCCCCCTAGTTCTAGATTCCCCCATGAGGGGAAACATCCTCTCTGCATCTACCTTTTCAAGCCCCCTCAGTATCTTATATGTTTCAATAAGATCACCTCTCATTCTTCTAAACTTCAATGAGTATCGGCCCAACCTGCTCAACCTTTCTTCATAAGTCAACCCCTTCATCTCAGGAATCAACCTATTGAACCTTCCCTGAACTACCTCCAATGCAAATACAACCCTCCTTAAATAAGGAGACCAAAACTATATGCAGTACTCCAGATGTGGCTTCACCAATACAACGTATAGGTATAGCAGGGCTTCTCTGTATTTATACTCCATCCCCTTTGCAATAAAGGCCAACATTCCATTTGCCTTCCTGATTACTCGCTGTACCTGCATACTAACTTTTTGTGTTTCATGCACAAGGACCCCCAGATCCCTCTGTGCTGCAGCATTTTATAATTTCTCTCCATTTAAATAATATTTGCTTTTTTATTTTTCCTGCCAAAGTGGATAACCTCACACTTTCCCACATTATACTCCATCTGCCAAATGTTTTCCCACTTACTTAGCCTGTCTATATACCTTTGCAGATTTTTTGTGTCCTCCTCACAACTTGCTTTCCCACCCACCTTTGTATCATCAGCAAACTTAGCTACATTACACGTGTTCTCTTCATCCAAGTCATTAATATAGATTGTAAGTAGTTGTGGCCCCAGCACCAATCCCTGTAGCACCTCACTAGATATCGTTGGCCAACCGGAAAATGCCCCATTTATCCCGGCTCTCTGTTTTCTGTTAGTTAGCCAATCCGCTATCCATGCTAATATATAACCCAACCTCGTGAGCTTTTATCTTGTGCAGTAAACTTTTATGTGGCACCTTATCAAGTGCAAAGTTAAAGCACATGGGATTGGGGGTAGTGTGCTGACGTGGATTGAGAACTGGTTGTCAGACAGGAAGCAAAGAGTAGGAGTAAATGGGTACTTTTCAGAATGGCAGGCAGTGACTAGTGGGGTACCGCAAGGTTCTGTGCTGGGGCCCCAGCTGTTTACATTGTACATTAATGATTTAGACGAGGGGATTAAATGTAGTATCTCCAAATTTGCGGATGACACTAAGTTGGGTGGCAGTGTGAGCTGCGAGGAGGATGCTATGAGGCTGCAGAGCGACTTGGATAGGTTAGGTGAGTGGGCAAATGCATGGCAGATGAAGTATAATGTGGATAAATGTGAGGTTATCCACTTTGGTGGTAAAAACAGAGAGACAGACTATTATCTGAATGGTGACAGATTAGGAAAAGGGAAGGTGCAACGAGACCTGGGTGTCATGGTACATCAGTCATTGAAGGTTGGCATGCAGGTACAGCAGGCGGTTAAGAAAGCAAATGGCATGTTGGCCTTCATAGCGAGGGGATTTGAGTACAGGGGCAGGGAGGTGTTGCTACAGTTGTACAGGGCCTTGGTGAGGCCACACCTGGATTATTGTGTACAGTTTTGGTCTCCTAACTTGAGGAAGGACATTCTTGCTATTGAGGGAGTGCAGCGAAGATTCACCAGACTGATTCCCGGGATGGTGGGACTGACCTATCAAGAAAGACTGGATCAACTGGGCTTGTATTCACTGGAGTTCAGAAGAGTGAGAGGGGACCTCATAGAAACGTTTAAAATTCTGACGGGTTTGGACAGGTTGGATGCAGGAAGAATGTTCCCAATGTTGTGGAAGTCCAGAACCAGGGGTCACAGTCTAAGGATAAGGGGTAAGCCATTTAGGACAGAGATGAGGAGAAACTTCTTCACCCAGAGAGTGGTGAACCTGTGGAATTCTCTACCACAGAAAGTAGTTGAGGCCAATTCACTAAATATATTCAAAAGAGAGTTAGATGAAGTCCTTACTACTCAGGGGATCAAAGGGTATGGCGAGAAAGCAGGAAGGGGGTACTAAAGTTTCATGTTCAGCCATGAACTCATTGAATGGCGGTGCAGGCTAGAAGGGCTGAATGGCCTGTTCCTGCACCTATTTTCTATGTTTCTATGTTTCTATGTTTCTATTTTGGAAATCCAAATACACCACATCCACTGGTTTCCCCTTATCCACCCTGCTTGTTACATCTTCAAATAACTCCAGCAAATTTGTAAAACATTATCCACCTAACCTCTGGGCTCTAGATAGTGAGAGGGGGTCAAAAAAAGGGAAAGAGAGTAACTATTTTATGGGAGGGGGGTGAGAGACCTTTAACTATTTGCTCTGATAGATTTAAAATTTACAGAAGTTTGTTTTTTCAGTAATTTCTTAGTTTTGTTAGTCAATTCAACTATAAAATTAAAATGTCAACCGTGAATAATGTGCAAATAAAAACTGAAATATAAACATATGTTCCAAGTCCCAAATGCCTTACAAATAACACATCCTAATAGGGACTGAATGGAGTTTTCACACTGTATAGTTCTTGCTAGAATGAGATGTTATGAAATGAGTTGTCCTTCTCATTGCATATTATTATGCTTTTAATATTGAAATTGTATGGATCATATAATCCATTAAAAGTTTGGAAGACAGTAGCTAAAGATTTGACAATGGATAGCTTAGACAAAAATAATGAGAGGCTGGGTAGTGCACTATGCACACACACAGTTTGTTTATCTCTGTGACATGAGATTGGATCTAGCCCAGGTTGATGGGATTAAAGTCTCCTCTCTATCATGGCTGTGAGTCCTGATTTTCAACTCAATTGCTAATGAGTGTGGGTTGCCGGCACAAAAATACCCACAATTCAGCACAAATTTATAACATTTTCACTCAAAAAGGCCTAGAGGATCATTGGATATTCACAATGACTAATGGAAGGTCAAACTGGTGCAGTTGGACATATTCTTCTGAAGTTGGTAATTATAGAGGAAGGAATATCTGGGGCCAATATTCTCTGTTCAAATTACTCTCCTCAATGTCTATGTCAAAATATATTGTTACAAAAATACTTTCCTATCTTTTAAGATATATTTGTGTGTTCAAACTTTATTAGGGAAGGTGATATTCAAGATTACAATGACCATCATTTCTCTTTGATTCAACCACAGCCATTTTCAAGGTGGTGATAGATGCTTAATATTTTTTTTCCATTTTCACCTTTCTTTCCTGGAGGTGGTGACATGCTACGGTATGATTTCATGATCATTAGCAGTCTTTTTGCCCAAGTGGCCATTCTTCATTTGTGAGCCTAGAGATTGAGTGTCAGCTGGCAATTACAGCATCACAGTTGAGCCTAATCCTGTTCTCACTGAATAACCATATGCACTGACTTTTCAAGAGGGCTGCTGCGGAATGAAATCAGGAGTGGGAATTCGGCTAGATTTTCCCCACCCTTTAGCTCAAAGATGCTGAGGCCACTTGTAGTCCCCCTAACTGTCACCATGGCTGAGATTAACTAAATCAAGACAGACCAGGGATTGAATCTGAGATCTTCCTTGTCTGCATGGCTCAGTAGCGCACTGGGCAATACATTGAGATGTAGATCATTCTGCATTATTTTGAAATAACACATATTATAGAGGTTTCTTTATTGTGAAGCTTGACCATGCTAAATATTCATATGTATATGGGTAGAAAGGTCTGGGGAAGGGATTGCCGTCAATTTCGATTCGAGGGTGATCTGAATGAAAGTGCATTGGTTAAATTGAACAATTCAATATCATTCAGATCAAATCAGATATAAAAGGGTGACATGCCATAAATAAACTCAGTAAAACTGAAAGTTCGTCCTCGGTGTAACCTTCTATGTGAGATGATTTGGGGCATTCTCAAATCAGTTATTGGTGAACTTAGTCTAAAACAGTGCAAAATTAACCAAATTGCTGCAAAATTGTAAATCTCATTCAGAGAGGTCATAAGGATCCACTGGTGAGAAGATAGAGTAAATTCACACTAGTGCAGCAGGGGGTGATTTTCTATGATTGGACATACAATTGGGGGGCGCGGGGAGCTTTACTTTGCTGCTGACTGTGCATTCCCTGGCCTGGGAGTAGTTGATGGTCTCATGGCAGTAACATCTTTCGCTTTCATGAACACAGCATTCATCTAAAATATTTTTAGGAAGTAGGTGCTGCAGCAGACACACTGCCCTTTTAAATCCTCAGCAAACTCAATCATTGTCAAACTGTAATCACCTTAATTATTTTATGTCACTCCTAAGGATGATGAGATAAGACTCGGTGAGTGGGAGACGGTCATCGTAGCAGCACTGAAAGTCGTAACTGAATTCAATAGAACAGGCTAATTAATCAGAAAGGAAACAAAGTACAAAGAAATCTGCATTCTTAGAGCCCCATTGTGAATCGCAGTGACATGCTGCGAAGAATGCATATCTAGATTAAAAGTTTAAAATGTGCCTGAAGGTCACCTGAATTTAGCATGGCAGAGCTCTTCTAATGTTTGTAAATGTCCTGGTGAGCATGAAAAAAAGACTAGAGTGGTATGGGTAGAAGCCTGTTATCATAAGGGGATTACTGCCTTCCTGCAGAGGCAAATATCAGGTTTGGCGAGAGATGGTCAATTAAAGCTGAGAAAGTAAGCAATCATTTTAAGTGCAGTCTGTGTTACAAACAGCCCTGAACATACTCTCCAATCAATCCCTGACATGGACATTCTACCCTGCAGTTTATTTATTATATACCTTTTCATTTTTGCCCACTTAAAAATGCAAACCTGCTGTCACTGTTGTCTGTAACAATGCAGGGTATAACAAGCGCCAGCTCTGTTTTAACACTGTAGAGGGATGACGATTGAATGCAGAAGAGTGTTGTGTCTGTCAATCTCATCAAAACCTCATTCCGACCCAGCCATTTCCTATTATTCTGCTGACATTTTCTTCCAGGCAGAGTCTTGAACCAAATGCACAACTCCTCAACATATTTTATGTTCATCAAAATCCAGTTAGACACTGAGTTGCGTTAAGTAGAGATTTTCCTGGTGGGCACACTGGATCAAATACCACATAATCTGATGGGTCGGCCATTTACCTAAAAGGAAGGAAAACTGCAAGCTTCCTTTACAGGCCAACGCGCCAGCCTACCTGATTTCACGACCTCTGCTGTGCCCAAATGATCCAGTTCATTCAGGCAAAGACCCAGAAAAGTCGCTCCTATAAACCTTTTACATAGTTTAATTGGAATGTGCTTAACCATGTTTTTGAGGCTACAGAAGGAATTTCTGCCTGTAATTGAAATTATACTTAGAGATACAAGCTTTGTGGCAAGAGTGTTTGGCAAACAGTTTTATTATTTTAGGAGGGAGAAGAATCAGATAAGAAATTATAATTTGCAATGGTGTTTTAATAAGCTTTATGTGATAGAGATATGTTTGTAAAAAAGGGAAAAAGATTTGCTTTCAGGAAAACTGTATGCTTGGCTTGCTATTTTTTGTTTGCAGACAACATGTTGATGGTTTCTTTAAGCAATTATATATCCTGTGGAGTAGTCAGTGTGTAAATGTAATATTTAAAGTGTATTTCTCGAGTGTTAAAATGTTTCAGTCGAGCTAATGAGATGCTTTAATTAAACCAGACACCTGCGGTTTAAGATAAGGGCCATGCCTCCACTTTTCACTGCTGAATCACTCCACACCTACATCAACACATCACATTAGTCTTCGAGATAATCTTTGGATTTTACTCTTCTTCAGGCACTTATCTATTTACTGGTTTGACCTTGGGTTTGGCTCATTCACTGCAAAATTGTAACACAGAGTTTATAATTTTATTATAACTTATGTTTCTTTTCTTTATAATCCGGGAATGTGGTCTGGGCTCTGTGGCTGTAGAAATGAAGCACAATCACCTCTTGATATATTTCTGTTTAAAATCTGAATAAGTTTTACGATTAAGTTTCAGAATCCTAAATTAGAATTACAAATGGAGTATGTACACATGTATCAAGAGTCAACAGCAGATAAAATGTGACCATTTGTAAAATTCAATATACTCTGTATACGAGAATGATTTTATTATCAATATTGTGTTGCTAATCCACATTAATTCAGAATTCCTTAGAACTCTTTTGCTTGATATCTTTATTCTTGTGTGTTTTAATTTTAAAAGAACAAGAAAAAAAAGTATTTATTGAAGTTAGATGGTAAATTAGTTAATTGCATTATTGCTTTATTTGAATTATTGGAAATTGAAAGGCTGGAATTTGCAGAGAGAACCTATTAAAAAGGTTATGCTCCATTTGGTTAAAATATATCTGATGATGCTAATACAGCCTTGCAATGGAATATTGGTTCTTCTATTTAATGGAAGGCCTTTTAATAAAAAAACAACATTGTATAAGTAATCGTTTTCCAGTAAAATTCTAATGATATTGATGTAATTAACTAAACTTCCATTAGCAGCACCTCGCCTATGAACCTAACATTGTTTCCTATATACAAACAATATATACGAGTTAAAATCTTTTGTCTGCACACACTTCCTGTCTGCACTACTTGACTTCCTGTTGCCATGTTTTTTGTCCCCTCTCCTTTTCTCCCCTTGCCAGCTCCAATCTAGTAAGCATACTGTACTGGTGCATTCAATGGTGACTTCACTGGTGCAATAGAGATGGAAGTGAGATCCCGGTGCAGCATAAGCTGTGTGCACCTGATGAGGCTGGTGGCAGGATCATGACAAATTGGTCTACTGGCCTCATTAGGATAGTACCAGTGAGCTGTGGGTGCCATTCGCAGCCCCAGAGGAGGCTCATCGGTCGCAAGGGGTGCCAAGGTCAGCAATTTCAAATACTGGCTGAGGGCCTCAAGAGAGTCCAAGGTGGAGAGGCAACTGTGAGGGGGGCGGGGAACAGTAGCCAACAGTGGCTCATGATTTCAATGTGAAGCTAGGAAGAGCACTCCTGCTCCACCTGGTTCCACAGTAAGGTAAGTAAAATTACTTTTAACTTACTTTTCAGTTGACAGTATTCTGCAATTCCTTTAAGGACTGCTGGTTTGGCTGCCGAGCGCATGCTGTGGTCATTTGCAGTCTAATTTGGCAAAGGGGCTTAAAGAGGCATTAGGCCCCCGATTTGCAAATCTGCTGGGCCAAAGCCAGTTTCAGGCTTGCGCCCTGGATGCCTACTGTGCAGTCCTAAATAATTTGATGGGCAGTGCACTTCCACTGCGGAATAAGAGCATGCACTTTGCCCGCCATATTGGATCACTTGGAGCCCATTTTACACCTGTAAAACAAGTGCAGTACCCTTGAATTTTGAGCCTGATATACCCCAAACAGGTTGTATGGAGAGAGCAGGTTTGGTGGGGTATGTTATGTTATGTTATGTTAACAAATCAGAACAGTAATTAGTGCTAAAGCAGGCATGTGCTTGACAGTGATCCCTGTGCCTTATTGTAACCACAGCACACCCACGCTGAAATTACCTGGAGGCTCCTGAGGTCTAGAATAGAGCCCTTAAATGGGGAGCGGAATATTGATGGAAACTATCAAAAGGTCACTTTGACTTACATGGTCTGCACAAGGGTCAGTGATTCATTTCTTAAGTAATTTATTTGCACATTTTTGTTCCTTTGAGAGAACAAACCTGGAAGAATCATATTTCAGAATAACATTGTGAGCAAATGATGCACTAAAATTTATCCAATTGAATTATGTCATTGTAATGGAAATGAAGTCATCACATCAAGCAATTTTCAGCAGAAGCAAAAGCTCTCCTAAAAACTTTCAAAAGGAGTAAATGCCTCTCTAATAATGATCAAGGAAAGTGCAGGCATTATAAGAATAATTGTGTCCAGAAGTTGCTAAAATTTCTAGTAGATAAAGAAATTGGCACTATGACATGCTTTTACTTGGATTAGGTTTCAAAAGTCCATATAGAAAGGAACAGCAGGAATTGCGTGGAGTTAGAGCTACTGAAATACTAAATGGATAGAGTTTAAGAATAACCTAGAAGGCAGATTAGTTGGCACAAAGAGCATGCAAAATGGAATTGGTAATATTAACAGTGCATGGATAGATTTAAATTACATTGGGATAATTTACAGTTAGCAATGTAAATCTAATTTGCAGTGTGTACAATAGCCTGGAGAACTGATTGAAAAGCAAGGTAAAAGAAAATGTAACATAATTTTGTTTGTTGCAAATTGTTTTCTATTTCCACTATCACTGTCATCTATAAAGACACCATTCTAAAAATGGGATTTGAAAAGTGTGTAAAGGAGGGGGGAGATTTTAAAAAGAGCAAATTTGAAATCCAATGGCAACATTGGAGGTCATACCTTAACAGGTGGGGATGGGGATAGTTCAATACTTGAGATTGGGGAAAAGAATAATTTAAATCTAAAGTATCCTATAAATACTGGAGAAACCATAGAAAATGTCACACTCTGAAGATACAGTGTGCTCAGAATAGATAAACTCAGATGACATACTGTTGAGTTTCTGGCCAGCCGCCTTTGATTGAGTGGGCGTCAGATCCTTCTTGGTCCTGGGTATTGAAAAAATCTGCTGGGTGAGCAGATCAAAAAGAATTTCATTGCATTGTCTATATCAACAGTTCATAACTTACTCTTTTCATATAAATACTGACACTATTAATGTTTGATTTGTTTTTACCCATTGACTATGAATTGAGGAACATCTAGCCCTGTCATTGACTCCACTACCCTATCTGACATATTGTTCCAAAGATTTATCATCTTTTGAGTAAAGTATTTTATTCCAAGATCTGTTTTAAATTTCCTTTTACCGAATTAAATTTGCATCTTGTAGTCCCACTGGCCAATCTTAATTTCAAGTAATACTTTGGGTTAAATTTATAATAACAATTTGCATTTATGTAGTATTTTTTATTTAGAAAATTGATCCAAGAAACATCACAGAGGCATGAACAAAATGGACACCGAGTCACAGTTAGTAGAGTTTGAGGGGTAGAGGAGGGCAGGGAGGGAGGGGTGTGTGACCAAAAGCTTAGTCAAAGAGGTGAGTTTCAAGGGATCTTAAAAAAAAGAGGAGGTGGAAGAATTTAGTGAGAGAAATCAAAAGAATGTAACATAAGTGCCTGAAGGCAAACGGTGGGGCAAAGGGAGAGGGGCTGCACAGTTTAATGCCATTTAATACTTTATCTGGATGAACCCTCTCCTTTGTTTTCATCAATTTGTTCTGTCAGGCTTTTGTTTATAGATATTCTGCTGCCTGAGTGAGAATTGTGAGTCAGCTGTAAGAAAAGTGTGTGTGTGGTTGGGGTGGAGGGTTGGTGCTAGGCAAAGGATATACACAAACTCCAGAAGCTCCAGGGTGCCAATGGGATATATTGTGCTGTTTGAGGAAGGGAAAGGGAGAGCTATTGGAGCATGATTGCCAATACATTTTTGAATTTATTTCTGAACTGGTGAATTTTTTACATGTTGCTTATGGTAGAAATGTTATTATAAGCCTATTATGGGGATGCTGAGGAATTGCCTTAGTCCTGTATAATCACAGAATATATTTTGGGTGAATGTGATTAGTCAGAAAGGCAGCAAATCTGAAATGACATGTCAGAAATATTTCTATCATCGTATTGGTCCCTGGTTCTGGGATTTTGTTGTTGAAGAAACAGCGGCCTCTGTTTCTGCTCTCTGATTCTCCTGTCTAATTGGTCAAATAAATCCTATAGTATTACAGCAGTACATTTACAGACACTAAATTTTCAATATAAATTGAGCCAAGTAATAGATCTTCAAGGATTATCCTACAGATTGATTTAGTAAGCTGTTGTTGGAAAGGAACTGTGATTGAATAATTGTTTTCCTCCTACTCTCTCCCTGTCAATTATGCTACCTGGTATTATAATTGTATGCATCCATTTCATGTCTTGTGATAAATCTACTCCATGTTTACAGATGGGTAGTAAGCCAAGTGATACAGAAACTGTTCAAGGGAAGTGTGTGAGGAGGGATCACATGGCTGATAAAGATTATGTACTCACCATATATTTGAGCTAATTTTAAACAGAATATTTGTCCTGTGTCCTTTATATACTGCAGTGGATGAACCTTGAAATGAAGGAACTGTCATGAATAAAGTAAAAATATTCAATGCATGTAAGCAAATTAGAAGACAGTCATACTATCAAAGAGTTCAACTATTATTATACGCTATGAAGTCAAAGCATGAGCAGTTTATATTTGTCACCTCAATCCCAGGATAGGATTACTACCTTAAATCTTCTTATCAGTTTCTCTTATAATTTTTAATATGAAGTAGATAGTGGATTTTCATTCCAAAATCATTTTTCTTATTGTACCAATAATCCATTTATTTACTGTGATCTTTGAAGAGTAAAGCAATGCCATACATCACAGATACATCACAGGGAAAATAGCATTGCCAGTTTTAAAGCATACAGGAGTTTAAAATGTATTGGATTCTTTGACGGGAGATTCGTTAATACCAGTTTTTATGACAGTTGACATCAATATTTGCTACTGTGTTGTTTAAACTTAGATCCTCCTGTGTCATAGAAAAGTCACTATTTTCCTCATTCATTATTCAAATGCGATATTTCTTCCCTGGAGATTTCTATCTCAGTTAGGTCATGCTCCTCAAAGACGTCTTCCAGGGCATTACTGCTCTTCGCTATTCCAGTTCCTGTATGGTTGAAAAGTAAATATCTGAGATGTACATTATCACACAAAGGTTAATATAAATATATAGCATGTTACAAAGTAATTAACATTAACTAGATGTTTAGAATGTGGAGCAGACTTAGGAAACACTCCAGGGTGTGGCATTTTGTATAGTACTTGGAAATGTTCTGATTTGTTAGATATTCTTCATTTCTTTGCTAGTATGAGTGGCATGATAGACAGCCATATACAGGAGGCTCCTGAAATGGTATTGCACCATCTGATTTGATTAGCCACGCTTTTGGACTTTCTTTTGCTGATCGATACAGGAAAATATCAGAACTTCAATATTCACAGACTATATTAAAACATTTAAGTATGCGCAGACATCCTGTCACAAAAACTGTTGTCACAATTTTTGAGCAACACTTTATGTCAACAATTCTGCTAGCATTTCAAGTCAACATTTATATTGGGAATTCCCTATCTACCACTGTCACCAATGGGTTGCCACAATTCTAAATCTGGAATGCACTGCCTGAAAGGGTGGTGGAAGCAGATTCAATAGTAACTTTCCAGAGGGAATTGGATATATACTTCAAAAGGAAACATTTGTAGGTATATGGGGAAAAAGCAAGGGATAGCTCTTTCAAAGAGCCAGAACAGCCATGGTGGGCTGAATGAACTTCTTCTGCACTGTATGAGGATAGTGCAGGCAAGTGGAGTTGAGGTAGAAGATCAACCATGATCTAATTGAATGGTGGAGCAGGCTCAAGGGGCCAAATGGCTTACTCGTGATCCTATTTCTTATGTTCTTATGATTCTGTGATCTAATAGATGGGATCTGGCAGATTCTCTGCTTCTTCCCAACAGCTTAGGTTTAAGTACTGACGTGTGTGAATCCTCCCTGTTTAAAGTTCTCATACATTCTTAATTTTTGGAAGCACTTTTGATCTTTCTATGACTGATTTTTAATTTCATATCTACATTTGTATGTTTCAACTTTTCTCTTTTCATTTATATCTTGTGATCTTCACCTGGTCCAAAATAATGGCACTGCATTAAGTTGAGCAGTGGAGAAAGTCAAATACCTGAAATTTGCATAGTGGTTCTCTGGCAGAAAATCTGTGCAACTCCGGAGGAATTACGTAAATGGCTAAAAACAGTAATTCCCAGTTAGTGCTACAACATTATCAAATATGCACACTTGTGTATTAAATTGATGACTGGTGCATCAGTCAGTATGACCAGCACTTTCATCTCTTTTCACACTGAATATCCTAACCTGCTTCCCAATGTCACTGCTGCATTTCCCAAAGTACATTAATGGCTGCTGTGTACCCACCTGAAGCCCATTCTGGGTGTCAGTGTGATCATGTTTTTATTACAATGGTTTTAAATCTTGGAAGTGGTGAGTTGTGATATGACTTTCAACTATAAGTTATAGCTTAAATGTGTGTCCTGCTGAAGTATGGGTAGTTATGAGAAGCAATGAAAAAGTTGTAAGACTGTGTGAGGGATTGGCATGGGCAAGCAGTAATACATTGTGACCAAACACGGTGAAATACATTGTGAACAAACATGGAAATTTGTGGCATACAATCTTGGATCATCTACTTCGTATATTGTATGTTTTTGTAACTCAGTCAGGATGTGGGCATCACTGGCAAGGCTGGCATTTATTGCCCATCCCTAGTTGCCTTGAGCAATGCTTTTTTTTATACAACTAAGTGGCTTGCTGGGCCACTTCAGAGAGCTGTTAAGAATCAACCATGTTGTGTGGGACTATTATTGAGTCCTATATCAGCCAGATTATACAGCTTTTAGAATGGTTGTCAAATAATTTCAAAATATTATTAGTCTTTCTAAAGGCTCAAAGAATATTGCCCTCCCTGCCCCCAAATACGACCACTTTATGGGCCCAAGTTTCCACATGATTTGCGCCTGATTTTTAGGAGCAACTGGTGGAGAACGGACTATCTTAGAAATCGCAATTCTCCACATTTTTTTTTCTGCAGTTCTAGTCAGGTAGAACAGTTCTACTTTGGAACAGAATTTTTTCTTCAAAAGGGGGCGTGTCCAGCCACTGACGCCTGATTTCAAAGTTTCCACAGTGAAAACGTACTCCAAACTAACTTAGAATGGAGCAAGTGAAGATTTTTGTAGAACTGAATAAACCTGTTCTACACATTAAAAAATCAGGCGCAGGTTACAAATTAGGCGTCCAGAACGAGGTGGGGGGGAGGCGGGGGCGAAGGGAAATCATTAAATTCTACAATAAATCCTTATTTATACTTCTACAAATATTATACAAATAAATCCAACCTGAATAAACATTTATAAGCAAAGAAAAGATTAAATAAACCATCTTCCTACCTGTGTGAAAGTGCTTCAGGCACGGAGAATTCTGCGGGGGGGGGGAGGAGGCGCCAGTTCTTCCCGCGAGGGGGGGAGGAGGCGCCAGTTCTTCCCGCGGGGGGGGAGGAGGCGCCAGTTCTTCCCGCGAGGGGGGGAGGAGGCGCCAGTTCTTCCCGCGGGGGGGGGAGGAGGCGCCAGTTCTTCCCGCGGGGGGGGGGGCGGGAGGAGGCGCCCGTTCTTCCCGCGGGGGGGGGGGAGGAGGCGCCCGTTCTTCCCGCGGGGGAGGGGGGGGAGGGGGGGGAGGGGGGGAAGGCTGGAAGTGCTGATGTGCTGATGGCAATGTGCTTTTATTAAAAAATGTTCAAAAATTAAACAGCTACAAAGAACTACAAAAATGGCCGCGTGCTAATGTTTCCTTCACACTGCGCGCGTGCGAACGCTCCAACGCGCACGCGCAGCGTTGCCAGCAGGAAAAAAACTAATTTAAATAGTACCCTCCCCCTCCCACTTACAAAATCGGTGCGAGTGTAGGCTCCGCCCCCCTGGGCGCCGCGCCAAATGGACAAGGAGCTGCAGAACGCTCCAGAATTGCGAGTTTTTTTTCCGGCGCCATTTTAGGCGCGAAAAACGGGCGCCCAGCTCGGAGGGGCGCCCGTTTTTTATCGTGTGGAAACTTGGGCCCATTGTTACAGTGTCCCTTTTGAACCCTTGAGTAACTCTGAATATCCTGCCCAGTCAATCAATGCAGTCCATACTCTGGAATGAGAATGCACTCTAATTATTTTAACGACCTGACCTCGCAAACTCAGGTGAGGTCAATAAGCTAGTGGTGGCATTAAACATGAGAAACTATAGTACACTGTGATGGGACCACAGAATCAAACCCGTATGCTTGGTTTGACATAAATTCCAGATCACTGAAGCATCCTATCCATAAGGAAAATCAAAAATATATTCAGGTTGAATGAAATAATGCTTATTTGTGCCTGAGGCTGGTCAAATCAGTTAATTGTAGGTTCCCTTGGATCTTTGGCACATAAGAACATAAGAACATAAGAATTAGGAACAGGAGTAGGCCATCAAGCCTCTCGAGTCTGCTCCGCCATTCAACAAGATCATGGCTGATCTGGCCGTGGACTCAGCTCCACTTACCTGCCCGCTCCCCGTAACCCTTAATTCCCTTATTGGTTAAAAATCTATCTATCTGTGATTTGAATACATTCAATGAGCTAGCCTCAACTGCTTCCTTGGGCAGAGAATTCCACAGATTCACACAGCTTTTAACTACAGGTTTATACATTTTGCATTACGTCCAGATCTTTGTGAGCTATTAGATCCTGATGTTCTGAATAATTTTAAATAAAAATGATGAATGTGATGACCTGCATTCACTCGATCTTTACAAAGCAGCATCTCTCAATATTGATGTATTATGATGCTGTGATCTCCTCTGCCTTACTTTCAATGTAAGTCTAGAAAACTCAAAGGGGATGAAAATGGTTTACTCCAATAGGGCTGGATAGTGAATCGGCAGCCTGTTTTACACCACATCCGATTGTTTTTTCCATTGACTGTAATATAACCCATTATACTCAATTACTCACTAAACTTTACATTCACAGTACCGTTGTAATCTTGAGGGCACTCGCCATTTGCAATGCATAATAAATATATATTGATTGTTATTTCATGGCAAACTCATAACCTTAGAATGATAAGATCATATATTTAGTTCTTCAGTAATGATGTAAAATCAAATATTACTTTCAACTGTCAGACAAAACACATAAAAAGACTGCAACCTATTAATTGCATCATTATAATATCAGGCCATACTAAATATTCTCTTTTTATCATAATTTAAATAAAAAACAAGCAAAATAGTCTTCAAAAAGCCTGCTAAATATTCATACCATTTCAAAAATAGTGTTTTCAGAATTGCGACATTTCCTGGAAGCCATATTCTGAGCTGTGATATTAGAAAAGACTCCTCTTTAAATTGATTCCCATTTAAAATCTGTGCCACATCTTGCCTCTGGATGATGCAAATGCCAGCGAGGAATGCATCTTTTTACTCATCATTCAAAAAGTTCCCATTTTATGCTGAGTTTAGTAATATTACATAAATAAGTTGCTTCATATTTCCCATTATTTTAGATATCTACCCACCTTCCACAGAGAATAGGCCGAATTGTCCAGAAATTATTGTTGTTGATGTTAGTGGGGGAATCTTAATGCAGTTATATGACATTCTGTAATTCTAATACAAACGTATTAGAATTACCTGCTAATAGCACCAACAGTCATTTAAAGGTTAGACTCCGGGGGACTGCCTAAGAAGAAAAATAATTTACTTAATTATAAATATTACTGATGCCTTTATTTGGAGAAAATAGGTGGAACTAATCTTACTTTGGAGTTCAGATGAGAATTGAACAAGTTCAGTTTCACTATTGTGAATTATAATGTCATCTGAACCACTTGGTGAGGCTTTTTTGTTGTAACCACTTCCACCCACCTCTGTTATTTGGAGAATAAACAGCTTTCTTGACATTTTGGAGTAATGAGCAGTTGATTGTTCCATAATAAGATTTACAATGGCATCACAATTATTAATCCTGCTGGAAGAGAACCTGAAGCCATGTTCCCGAGCCTCTGTAGCTCGTTCAGCGCCAGTAAAAATAACAACACTCAACCTTTTTGCCACTGGAGGGTTTCAGGAGGCCACTAGTGATATTGACTGCACATCACCAGATCACTGATGCGTTGTTTGCCAGAGCAGGTTTTTCATTGGACGCAAATGAGCAGTAAGCCCATGCCATTGGTTTTAATTTTTTTGTTGATTTGCCCAGGGTGCAGGGTGTGGTTGATGTGAGCTCCAATAGATAGAAATGCCACTTGCGTGAATCGTAGGGGGTGCTACTCCAACAATTTGTAGATCGTATGTGATTGCCAGCATAAAATTATGCAGTTGAATGTCAGGGAACCTGGCAACTCTTACAATAGTTTTATCCTTCACCAATCCATAATCCATTGCTTGAGGAAAGCAAAGGATCCAAGGGATGATTGCTGGAGTAATTTAGCTACCCACTGTTACTCTGGCTCATAAATCCCCTGCATTCATCATCTACTGAAGTAGAGCAGAGTGTGGAGTAGTCCACATCCACACTTATTGCTGTCATGCAGCAGCTGCTAGGCAATTATCCAATGACCGCAACAGCCTAGCATGAACTAAAAACATTCTTCTTTTGAATGTAGGGCCCTGGAGATCTGGGTCCACTACACGTGCAGCGGATTGAAGAGGAATTGCCATCCTCTGAAAAGGGCCCCCTCTTCCTCTTCCTGGTCTTCCTAGGTGAGGTACATCGTACAGGGTTCCATAGATGGTCTTGCTTCTGACTGCTCTGTCATTCCTGAGGTGTGATTCACACCGCAGATCTCCCACCACCTCTCCTGAAGACGCTGCTCAGTGCCGAGCTTATGGCTCACATCTCACCATAGGCATCTAGTCCCATATAGTAAAGCCTGGCCCCCAGTAATCTCGGACTTCCTTGCCACTGGACCAAGATCATGCTCTGCTCAGCCCATGTGGTAGCCGGTGTGCAACGGCCACCCCACATTAAAAGAACTCACGCACAGACATCTTTCAACCTTCAAAATGAAGTTCTGGACCTGGAACATCGGGACCCTCATGGACAACCCCAACAGCGACAGACCGGAACGCCGCAATGCCATCGTTGCCTGGGAACTTAGATGCTTCAGTGTCGACATCACCGTCCGAAGTGAGACCCAGCGGATAGGGGAAGGTTAGCTCAAAGAATAAGATGGACGTTACACCTTCTTCTGGAATGGCAAACCAGAGGAAGAATGCATTCTCCATGGAGTTGGTTTCGCCATCAAGACCGAGCTGGTCGACCATCTCAGAGACTCCCCCTGCGGAATTAGCGAACGCTTCATGACTCTCCGCTCACTCTATCCTGGAATCAGTGCACCAGAGTTATCAGTGCATATGTCCCAACACTCGACGCAATAGATGAGACCAAAGAGGCATTCTATGTCAGCCTCCAAACAATCCCACACAACGGCCTTTGACACTGTTAACCGCGAGGGACTATGGAGCGTTCTCTTCCATTTCGGCTGCCCCCAAAAGTTTGTCACCGTCCTCCACCTGCTCCACGACGACATGCAAGCCGTGAACCTGACCAATGGATCCACCACAGACCCAATCCACGTCTGGACCAGGGTCAAGCAGGGCTGCGTCATCGCGCCAACCCTCTTCTTGATCTTCCTCGCTGCAATGCTCCATCTCACGTTCAACAAGCTCCCCGCTGGAGTGGAACTAAACTACAGAACCGGTGGGAACCTGTTCAACCTTCGTCGCCTCCAGGCTAGATCCAAGACCACCCCAACCTCTGTCGTTGATCTACAGTACGCGGACAACGCTCGCGTCTGCGCACAGTCAGAGGCTGAACTCCAAGCCATCTTCACTGAGGCGTACGAAAGCATGGGCCTTACATTAAACATCCATAAGACAAAGGTCCTCCATCAACCTGACCCCGCCACACAGCACTGTGCCCCCCGTCATCAAAATCCACAGCGCAGCCTTGGACAACGTGGACCACTTTCCATACCTCGGGAGTCTATTATCAGCAACGGCAGACATCAACGATGAGGTTTAACACTGCCTCCAGTGTGAGAGCGCAGTCTTCGCTCACCTGAGGCAGAGAGTATTCGAGGATCAGGCCCTCAAATTTGGCACCAAGCTTATGGTCTACAGGGCTGTAGTGATACCCGCCTTTCTGTATGGCTCAGAGACATGGACCATATACAGCAGACACCTCAAATCGCTGTAGAAATACCACCAACGATGTCTTCGCAAGATCCTGCAAATTTCCTGGGAGGACCAACGTCAGTGTTCTCGATGAGGCCAACATCCCCAGCCTCGAAGCAATGACCACACTCGACCAGCTCCGTTGGGCGGGCCACATTGTCCACATGCCCGTCACAAGACTTCCAAAGCAAGCGCTCTACTTGGAACTCCTATATGGCAAGTGAGCCCCCATTCAAATAATATTCCCTTTTACTGTTTTTTTTTTCCAAGGTGGGTGACCTCACATTTTCCGACATTGTATTCCATCTGCCAAACCTTAGCCCATTCACTTAACCTATCTAAATCTCTTTGCAGCCTCTCTGTGTCCTCTACACGACCTGCTTTCCCACTAATCTTTGTGTCATCTGCAAATTTTGTTCCACTACACTCTCTCCCCTCTTCCAGTTCATCTATGTATATTGTAAACAGTTGTGGTCCCAGCACCAATCCCTGTGGCACACCACTAACCACCGATTTCCAACCCGAAAAGGACCCATTTATCCCGACTCTCTACTTTCTGTTAGCCAGCCAATTCTCTATCCATGCTAATACATTTCCTCTGACTCCGCGTACCTTTATCTTCTGCAATAACCTTTTGTGTGGCACCTTATCGAATGCCTTTTGGAAATCAAAATAAACCATATCCATCGGTGCACCTCTATCCACCATGCTCGTTATATCCTCAAAGAATTCCAGTAAATTAGTTAAACATGATTTCCCCTTCATGAATCCATGTTGCGTCTGCTTGATTGCACTATTCCTATCTAGATGTCCTGCTATTTCTTCCTTAATAGCTTCAAGCATTTTCCCCACTACAGATGTTAAACTAACCGGCCTATAGTTACCTGCCTTTTGTCTGACCCCTTTTTTAAACAGAGGCGTTACTTTAGTTACATTAGTAAGACCCCCCTGCTCCTATACTCAAATCTCCGAGTTATGAAGGTCAACATACCATTTGCCTTCTTCACCGCCTGCTGTACCTGCATGCCAACTTTCAATGACTGATGAACCAGGTCTCGTTGCATCTCCCCTTTTCCTCATCTGCCGCCATTCAGATAATATTCTGTTTTTGTGTTTTTGCCCCCAAAATGGATAACCTCACATTTATCCACATTATACTGCATCTGCCATGCATTTGCCCACTCACCTAACCTGTCCAAGTCACCCTGCAGCCTCTTAGTGTCCTCCTCACAGCTCACTCCGCCACCCAGTTTAGTGTCATCTGCAAACTTGTGCTGAAGCTGCTGCAAAATGCCTGCAACAGCCATTCTCAAATAACTTTCAGGTGATAACCCAGTAGAGGCCGGGGAGCCTGCCTAAAATATACAAAATACCCTGACCTCCAGAATTACTTTTGTAGTGAAATCACTGTGGCTTTGGAAAAAAATGCAGCAAACAATTGAGCAATGCGATAGATAACCGTTTAATCTGGTGTTGGTTGAGGGATACTAGGACAACTCTCATGTTCATCTTTAAAGAGTTCCATGGGACTTTTAGATCCAGCTGAATAGGCAGATGGAGTCTCAGTTTAACAAATCATCTGAAAAACAACACCTTAACACCACAGTATTCCCTCAGTACTGCATTAAGTGTGGTTAAGTCCAGAAGTGGGGCTTGAGCCAAGAGTGCTGCTGCTGAGCTAAAGGCTGACGGCATGTTATGCTTTCAGAAAGCAAGTCTGTGCATTTGAACATGAAGCTATTTAAAGGAACTGCTTGCAATTTGCAAGTACGTTTTGAAGTATGCTTTTTGGGCTGTTTAGGAAAAGTATAGATGCACCTATATTTGAAAGGTACCTCCAATGGGTACCCATATGTGAATCTCTTTTTATTTGGCACATTTGCACTAAAAAGAGGACAGAGAATGCAGAAATAATGGTCATGAACCTACTCACGAGACTTATCAGGGTGACACTTGAGAAACCGGAGCAGACCCAGAAACTGATGGAAAGCGATTCAGTTTTTAATCCTTCCACTACAAAATGGAGGAGGTGCACATTCGGCCGTGGCTAGACAACGTTTCAACTGCTAGGGATTCGGCCACAGAGCAGGCAGAGTGCAAGAACAACACCAAATGTTTACAATGTGGAGGGGGCTCACACAGCATTCCAGTGCTCTTGGCTAAAGCATGATGCCACCTGCGGCAACTGTGGAGGACCCGCCCAACCTTGTACACAAAAGTGCCCTCACTTTGAGGAAGTCACAAACATCAAGAGGGCAAATCTAGCCAGCATGAAATGCGAAAAGCAGATTTATGCCAAAGGGTCTGCACCGAAGAAGCAACCTGCAGCATCTTGTGAAAGTACAGAAACCAGCATTGCAAACCATAACAAAGGTGATAAATAGGCAGGAACAAACTAGAATCCTTAAAAACCAGTCTCTGCCAACCAGGCTATAACAGCTCATTTTCCTTTAGCTATTAAGCTGAATGATAGCAATGCAAAGGGCATGCTGAGATTCGTTAAACAATGCCATCGGTCACTAGTGAGCCCCGAGCGTCCACTAATGGCTACAACTAATCAAAACAAAGTCCCAACTGTGAATATTCAAGCCATCCCCAACAACAAAGAAGAGCTATTGAGGACCCTACAAAATCAAAATGTCCTCGTTGACTCAGTAAGTGAGTCCTATCTCTCCAGTAAAGATAGATTCAGCCTATTAAACTGTAACACTGTTAGATCAGACAGGTAAGGAGGCGGAGAAGCCCTCCTCATACACTGCAACATGGAGTGAGATTGATGTCTCTAGCTATACCTACAACTAATGGAGAATACAATGGGGGGAACTTTAACCTAAAAAAAACATGTGGGCTACAGGCGTGTGGGTAGTTAAAATATAAAAAATCTGAATCCCGACTTGAAGTCTTCCACCTTAGCACACCTAGTGAGGTTATTAACAACACCCGAAGCAGTGCTGTTTATATTTACACAGATTGTTACCTTCTGCCAGGCATTCTGACTCTCTAGCACAACACATGACATCCCTCTTCTCTGGTACTTGCTGTAATAATATTTCTAGAGTGCCATCAGTAAACTGGGAAACCCTGCTGCACTTAAGACTGATGGTCAACGTGGCTACTGATTAACAATTAGTTTTCTTCAATTTTTACTACTTCTTCAACAATACCCCTTTGAATTTCTATAGGTGCACTAATAAGAGATGTGCCCATCATGACCACAATATAATTAATGAAATGTGCAGCTATTCTGCAGTATAATGACTGAACCTTGGGACTTACAAGGGTTCTGGACTCCTCGACTCAAGTGATTGCTAGTCCCTCTGCATCTGCATCTGCCTCCTATCAGTTCCATCTAAGAAACTAAAATTGAACCCAGGATCCCAAGCTTTTCTCAGGGACAGTGGGAAATGAAAATACCACGTTGCAAGAGTTGAATCAAACCTGGTTTGTTAGTACTTTGGGTGTGCCTTAAAAGCAGAGGCAGCCTGGCCAAAAACTTTAAGTTGCATGGTTCTTCTACAAGTCACAGATAAATGCAACCTACGTAACAAATGCATCAGCTTGTAGACAGACACTAGCAGCAGATAAATGTAGCTTTTTAAAAAAAAATAACCACAAGTTAAATACAAAACATCACTGAAATGATAGCTCTTTGCTCTCTGACAATAAGCATTAAAAAGCCTGGAATAAGTGCAGTGGCCTGGAAATTGCTTTCTAAATTTAATATTGCAGAAATGTGAAGATCTCTCTGGTTGGAAGCAGTAAGCGAAGACTGGGTATCAATTGCTCCAATTTACTTTAACGGCCTCTATTATTACTTAGAAACAAGAGCAGGCTATTCAGTGCATTGAGCCTGCTACACCATTTTGTTATCTATGGTAGCTCTTCAGAAACACTTTTGCAAGGACCTCCTAGTTACTGGCTGAGAGCGCAGCCTACACAATTGGGTGTGCAAGCCTCATTAAAGCTTGAGATGTTATGCTAATAGGGCCCTGACTGGATCTTGCAGTTCTGTCCCCAGTTTCTTGCCAGTGGTGCTGCCTGCCAATTTGAAATGGAAACTGCAGTGTGTGCATGACCTGGATTGTAGGGTTCTGAAAGATAAGTATCACTTATTAAGGTTTGGTTGGCATATCATTTTTTTCTACTTATTACGAGTGGCTCTCCTGTTGCATTGCTGTCAGGAAGTTGGAGGTACTGAGCTATGTTCCAAAAATGTATTCCGAAAAGCAGTGGGTATTTGATTGAATTAGATTTTCTGGAATGTTATGAATGCATTCTCTTTTCTATTAAACCTAAACATACAAATTTCCATGACATTTTAATTTTATTAAATGTGAACAATAATGGGTGGAAAAATCAATCATTGTCATTGACTTCGACAATTAAAAACTTGCATTTCACATTCATTACCTCTTCATAAATAATCAGAAGAGCACCTGAATTGAGAATCAAAAGCTATTCTACTCCAGTAATTTTAAATAGAAATCCTATTCAGTCACCTTTTAAAATTGAAAGTGACACACCGTAAAGTTGAGTTCATGGCTGTAATATCAGCAAAGGCAGCTGCACCAATTGGAGTCGGAGACAGTGGGAGCCCAGAAATTGGCAGAAGCAGCCATTCCAAGTTAAGTCAGCAAATCAGAAGAATGATGAATGAGATATGAACATGCAAACATCTGATAATGCCAAGTAGGAATGGACCGACTGGTCCGTCAAGTCTGTCCTGTACACTCATATGAAAGAGAGCACAGGAAAGAATGTAGTAAGGGAGTACATTGATGGCCAGGGAACAAATAGTTATAGAACAGGAGTGTAAAAATGTAGTTAAAAATAAACTGCTATAAAAATGAGTTAAACTATCTGTACAGCAATGCACACAGTGTCTGTAATAAAACAGGGGAACTAGAGACAATAATATGTTGCGAGGCCCCAGACATAGTAGGATTACTGAGACATGGCTATCAAAAAATCGGGACCGGGAATTAAACATTGCAGGACATGGCACATTAGGAAAAGATAGAGAGGGAAAAAAGGGAGGTGTAATAGCTGTGTTCATTAGGGATAACATAATGACAGTAGAAAAAAGTGGCACAGTTATCAGCAAGACAGAAATAGAATCCATGTGGATAGAGATAAAAGATAATAAAGGATCAATCACACTAATAGGGGTAGTCTACAGACCACCTAATAGTGCAAGGGAGGTGGAGGAAGAAATATCGAAACAAATCAGGGAAATGAGTAAAAAACATGGGGCTGGATTTTTGGGTCTTCTGCGCTCCATTTTTCACCCCGGAGTGGTGGTAATGGCGGCTGTGAGGTCTTTTGGGCGGGCAGTGAGCCTCCAGCGCCCCGCAGCGATCCTCAAGTCTGGTTTTGAGACAGTGGAGCAGCACTATCCGGAACAGCTGCCCCTGTGTGCAACGTCCCTGGTTGCGATACCGGCGCGGGTTTGAACTCCTGCCCAACCCGTCCGCCCGGAAGCACGCCTTGCAATGACCGCTTGGGAAATCAGGGCGGCCCAACGATCCTGTTGGCGAAGAGGTGAGTAATGGACTCCTAAGATTGATTGTTATTTTTAATTTCTTTTAGTGATTTGTCTTGTGCTAGCATGGGCAATGTTTTGGGAATGTTTTTGTGGGGTTTTTTTTAGGTTCCCCCCTCCCCCAGGCGTCTCTCGGAGCACTCCAGCACTTTAGCTCAGGAGTTTCCCATTCTAGCGCCAAGAGAAATGTACAACGCCTCCCTTAGCGCTGCACCCCCTGACGCAGGGCCCAGCTGCCCAAACTTATCTACTGATGCGTAAACTATTCTCAGCTGCTAACTTTCCTGCCCCGCCGCCATTATCACCCCAAAAACATAAAAGGCTAAAATCCAGCATGGAATAATAATCATGGAGGATTTCAACTACCCCAATATTAATTGGATAGAAGAGGCAGGTAAAGGGAATGGAGTTCCTACAATGTGCACAGAACTCATTTCTAACCCAAAATGTAAGAAGACCAACAGGGGAGAAATCATTGTTGGATCTAGTAATGGGGAATGAACCAGAACAGATAAGAGAAGTAAAAGTAGGGGAATATCTCGGCAATAGTGACCATAATATAATAAGCTTTAAGATAATAATTGAGAAGCACATAAGTATGACGAAGTCCAGGGTAATAATTTGGAGAAAACCCTATTTTGAGGGGCTGAGAATAGAACTTGGGAAAATAATATGGACAACAATATTGGCAAACAGCAGTGGGAAATATTTAAAACGGTGTTCAACTGCGTCCAGGAAAAATATATTCTGCTAAAAAACAAGAAGCTAAACACTAATGAGACACCATAGATGAATAAAAACATAAGGGAAAAATTAAGGACAAGAAAAGAGGCATACACTAAGTACATGGACAGCAGGGGAGAGCATGAAGAGATTAGGTAGAAAAGTCAAAAAAACAATTAGGAAGGCGAAAAGGAACTATGAAATTAAATTATCAAGGAACAAATAGTAAAATATTTTAAAGGCACATAAATAAAAAAGGGAAAGTTGAGAAGGGAATAGGGCTATTAAGGGATAGATGGGCTAATATCATAGGCAGCAATAGAGAGATGTCAGAAATATTAAATAATTACTTTGCTTCAGTATTTACCAGGGAGACAGAACAGGTAGAGATGACATTGGATGATGAGATTAGAAATGAGATAACTGCATTTAAAATAAACAGAGGAGAAATATGAAATAAACTAATCAAACTCAGAGGATAAACCCCTGATCCAGACAGATTGCATCCACGCATTTTAAAAGAATCTAGGGAAGAGGAATTACTAAATATATTTAATAATTCATTAGGAAAAGGTGTAGTGCCAGAGGACTGTTGAATAGTAACGTAATACCAAGATTTAAGAAGGGAGATGGAACATGTCAAGGGAACTACAGACTAGTTATCTTAACATCGGTGATAGGATAAATAATGGAATCCTTACTAAAGAAGAAAATAGAAGAAAATCTAGAAACCAAAAATATAATAATGAATAGTTACCACAGATGTCAAAAGGGAAAGTCTTGCTTGACCAACCTCATTGAATTTTTTGAATAAGTAACAGAGAGTAGACAAGGGTAATGCAGTAGATGTAATTTATAGAAACATAGAAAATAGGTGCAGGAGTAGACCATTTGGCCCTTCGAGCCTGAACCGCCATTCAATAAGATCTTGGCTGATCATTCACCTCAGTACCCCTATCCTGCTCTCTCTCCATACCCCTTGATCCCCTTAGCCGTAAGGGCCATATCTAACTCCTTCTTGAATATATCCAATGAACTGACATCAACAACTCTCTGCGGCAGGGAATTCCACAGGTTTAACAACTCTCTGAGTGAAGAAGTTTCTCCTCATCTCAGTCCTAAATGGCCTACCCCTTATCCTAAGACTGTGTCCCCTGGTTCTGGACTTCCCCAACATCGGGAACATTCTACCCGCATCTAACCTGTCCCGTCCCATCAGAATCTTATATGTTTCTAGATTTTTGAACTGGTCTTTGATGAGGTACCACATAATAAACTAACGAATAAGGTCCGAGAATGCAGGGGACAAGTAGCAGAATGCATAACAAGTTTGTTGCAAGAGAGAAAGCAGAGAGTAGGGGTAAAAAGTAGTTTTTCACAGTGGCAGAAGATGGCAAGTGGTGTTCCACAAGGATCAGTGCTAGGACCACTGTTGTTCACAATTTATATTAACGATTTAGATTTTGGAATCAAAAACACAAATTCTAAATTTGTGGATGACGCCAAATTGCGGGGGTAGTCAATACTGAGGAAGACTGCAACAAATTATAAAAAGACATTTACTTGCAGAATGGACATATAATTGGTAAATTAATTTCAACACAGATAAACGTGAGGTATTACATTTTATTAAGAAAAATAAAGACGTCATATTTGACTTGGAAAAAAAATCTAAATGGGGTAAAAGAGCAAAGGGAACTTGGAGTACAAATGCACAAATCATTAAAAGTAGTGATGCAGGTTAATAAGGCCATAAAAAAGCAATCCAAGCACTAGGGTTTAGTTCTACAGGATTAAAAAGTAGAGAAGCTATGCTGAAATCAACATAACATAAGAAATAGGAACAGGAGTAGGTCATACGGCCCCTCGAGCCTGCTCCACCATTCAATAAGATCATGGCCGATCTGATCATGGACTCAGCTCCACTTCCCCGCCCACTTCCCATAACCCCTTATCCCCTTATCGGTTAAGAAACTGTCTAGTTCTCTTAAATTTATTCAATGTCCCAGCTTCCACAGCTCTGAGGCAGCAAATTCCACAGATATACAACACTCTGAGAGAACATATTCCTCCTCATCTCTGTTTTAAATGGGCGGCCCCTTATTCTAAGATCATGCCCTCTAGTTCTAGTCTCCCCCATCAGTGGAAACATCCTCTCTGCATCCACCTTGTCAAGCCCCCTCATAATCTTATACGTTTCAATAAGATCACCTCTCATTCTTCTGAATTCCAATGAGTAGAGGCCCAACCTCCTCAACCTTTCCTCATAAGTCAACCCCCTCATCCCTGGAATCAACCTAGTGAACCTTCAAAGCAAGTATATCCTTTCGTAAATATGGAAACCAAAACTGCTCGCAGTATTCCAGGTGTGGCCTCACCAATACCCTGTAAGCTGTAGCAAGACTTCCCTGCTTTTATACTCCATCCCCTTTGCAATAAAAGCCAAGATACCTTTGGCCTTCCTGATCACTTGCTGTACCTGCATGCCATCCTTTTGTGTTTCATGCAGAAGTATCCCCAGGTCCCACTGTACTGCAGCACTTTGCAATCTTTCTTTATTTAAATAATAACTTGGTCTTTGATTTTTTTCTGCCAAAGTGCATGACCTCACACTTTTCAACATTATACTCCATCTGCCAAATTTTTGCCCACTCGCTTAGCCTGTCTATATCCTTTTGCAGATTTGTTGTGTCCTCCTCACACATTGCTTTTCCTCCCATCTTTGTATCATTAGCAAACTTGGCTACGTTACACTCAGTCCCTTCTTCCAATTCGTTAATGTAGATTGTAAATAGTTGGGGTCCCAGCACTGGTCCCTGCGGCACCCCACTAGTTACTGGTTGCCAACCAGAGAATGAACCATTTATCCCGACTCTCTGTTCTCTGTTAGTTTGCCAATCCTCTATCCATGTTAATATATTACCCCCAACCCATGAATTTTTATCTTGTGCAGTAACCTTTTATGTGGCACCTTGTCAAATGCCTTCTGCAAGTCCAAATACACCACATCCACTGGTTCCCCTTTATCCACCTGTTCGTTACATCCTCAAAGTACTCCAGCAAATTTGTCAAACATGACTTCCCCTTCATGAATCCATGCTGACTCTGCCTGACCGAATTTTGCTTATCCAAATGTCCTAATACTGCTTCTTTAATAATGGACTCCAACATTTTCCCAACCACAGATATTAGGCTAACTGGTCTATAATTTCCTGCTTTTTGCCTGCCTCCTTTTTTAAATAGGGGCGTTACATTTCCAGTTTTCCAATCTGCTGGGACTTCCCTAGAATCCAGGGAATTTTGGTAAATTACAACCAATGCATCCACTATCCCTGCCGCTACTTCTCTTAAGACCCTAGGATGCAAGCCATCAGGTCCAGGGGATTTATCTTACTGAGTACCACCTCCTTAGTGATTGTGATTGTGTTAAGTTCCTCCCTATAGCCCCATAGCCCCTTGACTATCCACTGTTGGAATATTGTTAGTGTCCTCTACCGTAAAGGCTGATACAAAATATTTGTTCAGAGTTTCTACCACCTCCATGTTCCCCATTACAAGATCCCTGGTTTCATCCTCTAAGGGACCAATATTTACTTTAGCTACTCTTTTCCTTTTTATATACCTATAGAAACATAGTGAGAGACAAAGTATTAAGGGGTTAAGCAGTTTTGAAAGTGGATAAATCCCCAGGCCCATCTTTGGCTCATTGGTCGTGTAGGGATTAGGCTGGATAGCGCTTTGTCGGCCGGCGCGGACACGATGGGCTGAACTGTGCTCCTTCCGTGCTGTAAATTTCTATGATTCTATGATAAACTTGTATCAAACCTTGATTAGAGCACACAGAGTAATGTGTACAATTCTGGTCGCCATATTATTAAAAGGATATAGAGGCATTGGAGAGGGTGCAAAAAAGATTTACAAGGATGATGCCAGATATGCGAGGGTATATCTATCAGGAAAGGATGAACAGGCTGGGTCTCTTTTCTCTTGAAAAGAGAAGGCTGAGGCATGAACTAATATAGGTCTTTAAAATTATGAAAGGTTTTGATAGAATAGTTACAGAGAAAGTGTTTCCATTTGTGGGAAGAGCAAAACTAGAGGCCGTCAATATAAGATAGTCACCAAGAAATCAAATAGGGAATTCAGAAGAAACTTCTTTACACAGAGATTGGTGAGAATGTCAAACTCGCTGCCACAGGGAGTGGTTGAATAATATAGATGCACTTAAGGGGAGACAAGATAAGTATATGAGGGACAAGGGTATAGAGGGTTATGCTGATAGAAGTAGATGAGGAAAGATAGGAGGAGGCTCGAGTGGAGCATAAATGCCGGCATGGACTGGTTGGGCCGAATGGCCTGTTTCTGTGCTGTATCATAGAATCATAGAAATTTACAGCAAAGGAGGCCATTTCGGCCCATCATGTCCATGCCAGCCGACAAAGAGCTATCCAGCCTAATCCCACTTTCCAGCTCTTGGTCTGTAGCACTGTAGGTTACGGCACTTTAAGTGCACATCCAAGTATCTTTTAAATGTGATAAGGGTTTCTGCCTCTACATCCCTTTCAGGCAGTGAGTTCCAGACCTCCACCATCCTCTGGGTGAAGACATTTCCCCTCATATTGCCTCTAAACCTCCCCCCAATTGCTTTAAATCTCTGCTCCCTGATTGTTGACCCCTCTGCCAAGAAAACAGGTCCTTCCTATCCACTCTATCCAAGTCCCTCATCATTTTATACACCTCAATCAGGTCTGCCCTTCTGTTGCAAAGGAAACAGACCCAGCATCTTCAATCTTTCCTCATAGCCAAAATTCTCCAGTCCAGGCAACATTCTTGTAAATCTCCTCTGCACCCTTTCCAGTGCAATCACATCTTTCCTGTAATGTGGTGACCAGAACTGCACACAGTACTTCAGCTGGGGCCTAACCAGTGTTTTATACAGTTCAAGCATAACCTCCTTGCTCTTGTATTCCATGCCTCGACTAATAAAGGCAAGTATTCCATATGCCTTATTAACCACCTTATCTACCTGGCCTGCTCCCTTCAGGGATCTGTGGACCTGCACTCCAAGGTCCCTTTGTTCCTCTACACTTTAAATTTATACTATGTAATCCTATGTAAGTCATGGTGCAACGGAAAATCATGATTCCCAAAGCACCCATCCACCAGCAGTCATTTAATTTTTTTTTAAAATAGAGAAAAAGCATTGGCCAATTTAGAGAAAATAAAATCAGTGAAATTCCTGATATCTTGGAGACCACTGTGACCATGAGACATATCTCCTAATATCCCACCTACTTTTTGTACACTATGATATCAGTCTCAGCTAGGAACTTATACAGCTCCCTTTTGAATGCTTGCAGTGGATCCCCACTCACTGAATGAGCCGATAACTGAGTCTAAAGCTCGATGACCCTCTGTAAAATGAGAAACCTTGTAACATTTAACCTAGTTCCAAGCAAGCATTAACACAGCTACATATATCCTTGAGGTTGCAGCGAGTGAGCTTGAGGAAGTAGCAAGGCAGGGTGCACAAATAAGAAGGAGTAAGTAGTGGTAGTGGAGGAGGAGAAAGAACCTGCTGGCCTGAGTAGAAGGAGCCATTTTAATTTTATTTTGGAACATCCTGGAGTTTACCCTGGCTGGACAAGTTGACATTGTTTATTGTCCATCCATCATCATAGGCAGTCCCTCGGAATCAAGGAAGACTTGCTTCCACTCTTAAAATGAGTCCTTAGGTGGCTGAACAGTCCAATATGTGAACCACAGTCCCTGTCACAGGTGGGACAGATAGCCATTGAGTGTAAGGGAGAGTGGGACTGGTTTGCCGCATGCTCTTTCTGCTGCCTGCGCATGATTTCTGCATGCTCTCGGTTAATGACACTCGAGGTGCTCACCACCCTCCCGGATGCACTACCTCCACTTAGGGCCAACTTTGGCCAGGGACTCCAGGTGTCAGTGGGGATGTTGCACTTTATCAGGGAGGCTTTAAGGGTGTCCTTGTAACGTTTCCCTCTGCCCACCATTGGCTCGTTTGCCATGAAAGAGTTCCAAGTAGAGTGCTTGCTTTGGGAGTCTCGTGTCTGGCATGCGGACAATGTGGCCTGCCCAGCGGAGCTGATCAAGTGTAGTCAGTGCTTCAATGCTGGGGATGTTGGCCTGGTCGAGGACGCTAATGTCAGTGCATCTGTCCTCCCAGGGGATTTGCAGGATCTTGCGGAGACTTCGTTGGTGGTATTTCTCCAGCAACTTGAGGTGTCTATTGTACATGGTCATGACTCTGAGCCATACAGGAGGGCGGGTATTACTACAGCCCTGTAGACCATGAGCTTGGTGACAGATTTGAGGGCAGATTTGTCCACCACAGCAATGTTGTTTGACCATATATTATCCATACCGGCACAGGTTCCAAGCAACATCTCACTGAACTCCTTGAACTCTTTAGAATCGATATTGGGTCATTTGATGCTGATGCCTGTCGTCAGATCTTCTTGTTTCATGTGTTTATTGTATTCTGCATCAGTGGAAACTCACAAGCATGAAGAATCTTCAAACTGAGTCCACAATCTTTGCAAACAATAAAGAGAGCAGTTTCATGGCTGATGCAAAAAGCAGAATAAAACATATTGTGCCACTGCCTCAGTTGTAACTTTCAGTTCAAGGTCAATATCCAACAGTCAAAAATTCATTTTCACCAAGAGGTCCTCTGGTAGAATTGTGTTGTTACCTGTCATTGGATAGCCTCAAAGGATTTGATTGAATCTTTCTGTGAAACAAACAGAACAATGAGAATTTTTTTCTGCGGCAGTCATTATATTAATTATAAAAGCATTTGAAATTATCTGTCTGGGGAGTTGTATTTCAGTCATTTTGAACCAAAAATCGGCAATCAAGAGACTTTTGACTCCTCAATTCAATCTACAATCCTCTACCAGACTTATTGGCCTTTTCAGTTCCCCTGACCTAGGTTGATCAAACTTTATTTTTGCAAAGGCAATGGGGATAATTTTCAACTACTGCCCAGCTACTTCTCACCTGTAAAATGAGCGACCAACAGAGGAATACCGGGGAGTGGGGCTGGGCGTGGGGGGGGGGGGGGGGGGGCGGTGAACTGTGACCTCCCCTTGAATAGCCAAGGCCCAACTGATACAATTTTCAAGTAGGCCTGTTTTGGGTGGAAGGCTGTTTAAATATATGAATTGGAGTCCTACACCACTACAAAACCCCAATTGCTATTTTGAAGGATAAGTGGATGCTGCACCCATTTTTACCAAGCAGCAGCTTAACCAGCAGTCTGCTGTGGTCACTCCACAAGAGGGTCCCAATCCTTTTCTTCTTCAATTCTTGCAGGGCCAAGACAAACAGGAGTGTTCTTCCTCACTACAAATATACTTACACCCTCTACCAGTCTGTGTTCACTCCATGCACCTTCCCCTCCAAAGCTGGGTTCACTCAATCAGGCCCGATCCCCCGACCTGTTAGCACAGGAGTCAGCCGATATTTCCCTCTTCCCACAAACCGGAAAACTGCAGTAGGGTGCATATTTGGCACCTGCAGCTTATTGGCTGCATTCAAATAAGGCATGAAAAAGGTTTACCGACTTCCTGCTTGGTTTGGGCAGAATTCAAAAATCACCCACCCCCAATGTCTCTTTAAACTTACTAAAACAAACCACTTGTGAGTTGGTATTGTGTGTACATAAACCATTTACCATGCTCACTGCCTTCTGAATGCTGGGCTTTTCAGTATATGTCAAATTTGATGGTGTGAGTTGATTGGAGAACAAGGATACAGGTGACTCTGAGAAAAATGAATCTTTGGAGCGGGGGATGGAATTCTCTCTCTCAGCTATTTCAAAGGATGAACTCAGACCTGCCCTCCACAATCAAATGTAAACAATATTCCATTGCTTATGTGGTGCATTCTGAGGCCTCAGCAGAATTGAATCTGAAATAGGCCTACAGCAGGCTGGCAGAAACTAGAGAGTGAAATATGTAATCTGACTTGAGGAAATAAATTCATGATCTATCTTAGTTTGGGAGAAACATAGTAAATTTAAGTTATGGAAATGGTGAGGCTACAAATGCCTCATTCGGTTTCTAGAATGGATGATAATTATTTTCTTTCAAACTGCCTTTTTAGAAACCTCTATTCATCAAGTGAACAAACTTATTTTGACAAAGTTCAGTCTTTAATATGTGTTATGATTTATTACTGGTAATAACATTTAAATTTGAATTTATTAGCAATTTAAGGCATTTGTTATCTGGTAACTTATATCTCTGCCTCACTTCTGTCTTAGCCGTTTATCATCATAAATGTTTTTTATTTTGCCTTTTTATTGTCTAATTCCACTTTCCAAGTTTTTTTCCCAGACCAATCTCCCCTCCCACCGCCCCCCGCCCCCCCCCCCCCCCCCCGCCCAATCTCTGCTTTCCTTGCCTTTGCAAGCTGAGCAAATGACCAGCTCCCAGGTCTCCACTAATAGTCATTGCTGTAAATCTCTGTTTGATTTTTTTGAACTCCTCTCTTTGAAGCCTGGAAGCCTGGCCTTCCACTTGCTGCCACTCTGCAGCACAACAGATGAACTCATGTATCATCAAGCATTGGCACTCCAGTCATTACACTGCACCACCTTGTTTTAGCTGGATTTGTTAACCTTTTTAAAACATGGGAATAAAAATTGCAAGTTTCTTTCCTTCAAAGAGTTGCATGAGTACAAATGGCTGACTCATGTATTTTTATTGCGAGCTTTCTCCCAATCTCATGTTAAGCCATTGAAAACCGCAAATGTAACGCCCCTATTTAAAAAAGGAGCCAGACAGAAAGCAGGAAACCATAGACTGGTTAGACTAACATCTATCATTGGGAAAATGATAGAGTCCATCAACGGAGCACAAAGAAATGGCAGACCAATTGAACAAGTACTTTGGTTCGGTATTCACTAAGGAGGACACAAACAACCTTCCGGATATAAAAGGGGTCAGAGGGTCTAGTAAGGAGGAGGAACTGAGGGAAATCCTTATTAGTCGGGAAATTGTGTTGGGGAAATTGATGGGATTGAAGACCGATAAATCCACAGAGCCTGATGGACTGCATCCCAGAGTACTTAAGGAGGTGGCCTTGGAAATAGCGGATGCATTGACAGTCATTTTCCAACATTCCATTGACCCTGGATCAGTTCCTATTGAGTGGAGGGTAGCCAATGTAACCCCACTTTTTAAAAAAGGAGGGAGAGAGAAAACAGGGAATTATAGACCGGTCAGCCTGACCTCAGTAGTGGGTAAAATGATGGAATCAATTATTAAGGATGTCATAGCAGCGCATTTGGAAAGAGGTGACATGATAGGTCCAAGTCGGCATGGATTTGTGAAAGGGAAATCATGCTTGACAAATCTTCTGGAATTTTTTGAGGATGTTTCCAGTAGAGTGGACAAGGGAGAACCAGTTGATGTGGTATATTTGGACTTTCAGAAGGCTTTCGACAAGGTCCCACACAAGAGATTAATGTGCAAAGTAAAAGCACATGGGATTGGGGGTAGTGTGCTGACATGGATTGAGCACTGGTTGTCAGACAGGAAGCAAAGAGTAGGAGTAAATGGGTACTTTTCAGAATGGCAGGCAGTGACTAGTGGGGTACCGCAAGGTTCTGTGCTGGGGCCCCAGCTGTTTACATTGTACATTAATGATTTAGATGAGGGGATTAAATGTAGTATCTCCAAATTTGCGGATGACACTAAGTTGGGTGGCAGTGTGAGTTGCGAGGAGGATGCTATGAGGCTGCAGAGTGACTTGGATAGGTTAGGTGAGTGGGCAAATGCATGGCAGATGAAGTATAATGTGGATAAATGTGAGGTTATCCACTTTGGTGGTAAAAACAGAGAGACAGACTATTATCTGAATGGTGACAGATTAGGAAAAGGAGAGGTGCAACGAGACCTGGGTGTCATGGTACATCAGTCATTGAAGGTTGGCATGCAGGTACAGCAGGCGGTTAAGAAAGCAAATGGCATGTTGGCCTTCATAGCGAGGGGATTTGAATACAGGGGCAGGGAGGTGTTGCTACAGTTGTACAGGGCCTTGGTGAGGCCACACCTGGAGTATTGCGTACAATTTTGGTCTACTAACTTGAGGAAGGACATTCTTGCTATTGAGGGAGTGCAGCGAAGGTTCACCAGACTGATTCCCGGGATGGCGGGACTGACCTATCAAGAAAGACTGGATCAACGGCTTGTATTCACTGGAGTTCAGAAGAATGAGAGGGGATGTCATAGAAACGTTTAAAATTCTGATGGGTTCAAACAGGTTAGATGCAGGAAGAATGTTCCCAATGTTGGGGAAGTCCAGAACCAGGGGTCACAGTCTAAGGATAAGGGGTAAGCCATTTAGGACCGAGATGAGGAGAAACTTCTTCACCCAGAGAGTGGTGAATCTGTGGAATTCTCTACCACAGAAAGTTGTTGAGACCAATTCACTAAATATATTCAAAAAGGAGTTAGATGAAGTCCTTACTACTAGGGGGATCAAGAGGTATGGCGAGAAAGCAGGAATGGAGTACTGAAGTTGCATGTTCAGCCATGAACTCGTTGAATGGCGGTGTAGGCTAGAAGGGCCGAATGGCCTACTCCTGCACTTATTTTCTATGTTTCAATGTTTCTATTAAGGAAGCAGTAGCAGGACATTTGGAAAAGTATAATTTAATCAAGCAGAGTCAGCATGGTTTTATGAAAGGGAAATCATGTTTGACAAATTTGCTGGAGTTCTTTGAGGATGTAACAAGCAGGATGGATAAGGGGGAACCACTAGATGTGGTGTATTTGGATTTCCAGAAGGCATTCGATAAGGTGCCACATAAAAGTTCACAGCGCAAGATAAAAGTTCACAGGGTTGGGGGTTGGCTAACTAACAGAAAACAGAGAGTCAGAATAACCGGGTAATTTTCTGATTGGCAAACAGTAACTAGTGCGGTGCCGCAGGGATTGGTGCTGGGGCCTCAACTATTTATAATCTATATTAATGACTTGGATGAAGGGACCGAGAGTAATGTAACCAAGTTTGCTGATGATACAACGATGGGTGGGAAAGCAAATTGTGAGGAGGACATAAAAATCTGCAAAGGGTTATAGACAGGCTAAGTGAGTGGGCAAAAATTTGGCAGATGGAGTATAATGTGGGAAAATGTGAGGTTATCTACTTTGGCAGAAAAAATTGAGAAAAGGATTATAATTTCAATGGAGAAAAACTGCAAAGTGCTTCAGTATAGAGGGACCTGGGGATCCTTGTGCATGAAACACAAAAAGTTAGTATGCAGGTACAGCAAGTCATCAGAAGGCAAATGGAATGTTGGCCTTTATTGCAAGGGGAATAGAGTATAAAATCAGAAAAATGCATGCAGTTTTGGTCTCCATATTTAAGAAAAGATATACTTGCATTGGAGGCTGTTCAGAGAAGGTTCACTAGATTGATTCTGGAGATGAGGGGGTTGACTTATGAAGATAGGTTGAGTAGGTTGGGCCTATACTCATTGGAGTTCAGAAGAATGAGATCTTATCAAAACATAAAAGATAATGAGAGGGCTGGACAAGATGGATGCAGAGAGTATATTTCCACTCATCGGGGCAAATTAAAACTAGGGGGGCATAGTCTCAGAATAAGGAACCACCCATTTAAAACTGAGATGAGGGGGAATTTCTTCTCTGAGGGTTGTAAATATGGAATTCTCTGCCCCAGAGAGCTGAGGAGGCTGGGTCATTGAATATATTTAAGGCAGAGATGGACAGATTTTTGAACGATAAGGGAGTAAAGGGTTATCGGGAGAGGGCAGGGAAGTGGAACTGGGTCCATGATCATTTCAACCATGATCTCATTAAATGGCGGAGCAGTCTCGAGGGGTCAAATGGTCTACTCCTGCACTTATTTCTTGTGTTCTTCTTGTGTTGCAGTTAAATCATTCATGCTGACTGAGTTTGTGCTAAATTACTCAAACCTGCCAATAAAGTGTGAAGTAATAAATAAGATCACCATTCATTCTTCACATTTGCTGTGCCTTATGTCTTTAATGTCCAACAAATAATGATCGGTTTAGACAAGAATTCCACTATCATAATTCAACTCCTGTCATTGGAGATGGAAAAGTTATTATATCGTGTCCAGTTATATATACCACTAAAGAATTCGATGGCGTACCTTCCTGATAGCTCGGTGAGTAACCACACCCCATGGTGTGGTATTACGTGCTAAAGACCAGAATGTTCCCTATTTTATTCCTGGTCCAAGAAGCGTAAACTTGTGTGTACCTGGCACACAGCTGGCTTAGCCATCAATCATCATATCTACCAGGCCTCACTCAAAGCTCTTTGCTTCAGTCTTCTCTGCCAAAATGGCCCACTACTCCAGGATCATGCTTCAGGACAAATTAACCCCCAGCTTCTTTTTTCTATTACCAAACACCTCCTTAAACCTATCCCTCACCACGAACAAGTACAAGGAGCTTAAGGATAGCGTCATCTCCAAGATAGACAGTTTTCACTATCTTCCTCTTGCCTACTAAGCGAACTTGCAAATGTCTCATCCGCAATCTGTCCCCCTCTCTCTTTAGTTTCTCCCCACACTCTTTCCCACCCTCTCCAAGTTCATCACAACCATGGGATCTACCTTCTGTCCTTTGACCCCATTCCCACTAAATTCATGATAACCAACTTCCTATCCTGGCCCCCATTTTAGCTGATATTATAAATAGATCCCTCGCCTTGGACTCTGTCCACTTAGTTTTCAAAACTGTTTTCATTACATTCTCAGCTCAACAAAAAAAAATCAACCCTCAATCTCTCCATCATCACTGCCATCCTATCTCCAACCTTCCATTCCTCTCCCAAGTCCTTGAAAGTGTTGTCGCCTCCAGATCCAAGGCCATCTCTGTCTTTGATTTGCTCCAATCAGGTTTCCACCTCTGCCTCTGCACCCACAACAGCAATAACCAAAGTCACGAATGACATTCTCTGTGGCTGTGTCCATGGAGCATTATCCTTTCTCACCCTCCTGCACCCCGCTGCTGC
The DNA here is from genome assembly GCF_044704955.1 of Pristiophorus japonicus. Lineage (NCBI taxonomy): Eukaryota > Metazoa > Chordata > Chondrichthyes > Pristiophoridae > Pristiophorus > Pristiophorus japonicus. Next base: position 51,974,602 of record NC_091980.1, on the reverse strand, counting down.
ATTCAACACAGTCAGTCACTCCTGTTCCAATACCTCTTCCCGTTGTCCAGCTCCTTGTGACTTTTATCTGATTGCACTCTTGCTTCTCCGATAATAGCCAGAGAATTTTCAGCAATGGCTTCTCTTCCCAACTCCCAAAGTTCACCAAGGAATCTCCTCTTCCTCTTCAACATGTGACATAATCTACAGACATGGGGTATGTTTCCACTTGTAAATTAATAATATCCAGTTCCACCAACACTTCTTTCTTAACCCCTCCACTAATTCTGTGTTGTCAGACTGCTTGCCCGCCATCCAACAACAACAATAACTTGCATTTAAATAGTGCCATTAACGTCGTATATAGACAGCACCTCCCAAACCCGCTACCTCTCCCACCTAGACAGAAAAGGGCAGCAGGCACATGGGAACGCCACCACCTCCAAGTTCTGCACCAAGTCGCACACCATCCTGACTTGGAAATATATCGCTGTTCCTCCATTATCGCTTGGTCAAAATCCTGGAATTCTCTACCTAACAGTACTGTGAGAGTACCTTCACCACACAGACTGCAGTGGTTCAAGAAGGCGGCTTACCACCACCTTCTCAAGGGCAATTAGGAATGGGCAATAAATGTTGGTCTTGCCAGTGATGTCCACATCCCGTGAATAAATTTTAAAAAACATTAGCCTGACATCAGTCATTGTGAAATTGCTAGAATCTATTATTAAGGAAGTGGTATCAGGGCACTTCGAAAATCATAATATGATTAGGCAGAGTCAACACGGTTTTATGAAAGAGAAATCGTGTTTGACATATCTAATTGAGCTTTTTGAGGGTGTAATTGACAGGATAGATAAAGGGAAACCATTGGTTGTAATATGTTTGGATTTTCAGAAGGCATTCGATAAGATGCCACACAAGAAGATGTTACACAAGATTAGGCCTCATGGGATTGGGAGGTAATACATTAGCATGTACTGAGGATTGGTTAACGACAGAAAATGGAGACTAGGAATAAATGGGTGGGTGGTTTGTAAATAGTGGACTGAAGTAAGGATCAGTGCTTGGGCCTCAGCTATTTGAAATTTATATTAATGCAGAGAGTCGGGATAAATGGGTCCTTTTCCGGTTGGAAATCAGTGGTTAGTGGTGTGCCACAGGGATCAGTGCTGGGACCACAACTGTTTACAATATACATAGATGACCTAGAAGAGGGGACAGAGTGTAGTGCAACAAAATTTGCAGATGACACTAAGATTAGTGGGAAAGCGGGTTGTGTAGAGGACTCAGAGAGGCTGCAAGGAGATTTGGATAGGTTAAGCGAATGGGCTAAGGTTTGGCAGATGGAATACAATGTCGGAAAGTGTGAGGTCATCCACCTTGGGAAAAAAAACAGTAAAAGGGAATATTATTTGAATGGGGAGAAATTACAACATGCTGTGGTGCAGAGGGACCTGGGGGTCCTTGTGCATGAAACTCTTTTGAGTTTACCTGCAAAAACATAAACATTAAAACCATGCCACCCGACCTGGGTGACACAGCAGACATTTTCAAGGCCCCTTTTTTTTTAAATTTTTTTTTTTTTTTGGTTTTTTTTGGGGCGCTAAAATCAAATTTTTCCAGTGCCCCCTATAAAAGGGGGGGGACACTAAAAGCACCGGCAATGAAAACAAATTAAACTTTAAAACGTAAAATCAAATTAAAATTTGGTTGCCGGGCGTGATGATGCACTCCAGTCCCTCCGGTGCCCACCTCTCGCGGAAGGCCACGAGCGTACCGGTGGACACCGCGTGCTCCATCTCCAAGGACACCCTGGACCGGATGTAAGAGCGGAAGAGAGGCAGGCAGTCAGGTTGAACGACCCCCTCGACCGCCCGCTGCCTGGACCGGCTGATGGCACCCTTGGCCGTGCCCAGGAGCAGTCCTACGAGGAGGCCCTCGGACCTACCCGCTCCCCTCCGCACAGGGTGCCCAAAGATCAGGAGAGTGGGACTGAAGTGCAGCCAGAATTTCAGGAGCAGCCCCTTCAAATAATGGAACAGGGGCTGCAACCTTGTGCACTCAATAAAAACATGGAACACGGACTCCTCCAGACCGCAGAAATTGCAGGCGGCCTGGGAGTCCGTGAACCGGCTTAAAAATTTGTTGCACGGCACTGCTCCGTGCACCACCCTCCAGGCCAAGTCCCCGATGAATAGTGGGAGGACCCCTGCGTAGAGTGCCCTCCATCGGGGACCCCCGCCTCCTCCGGACGGCAAGATGGTACGCCATGGCGTGTCCGGACGGCCGGCGAGGATGGCAAAGTTGAGGGTGTGCAGGAGCAGCCCGTACAGGAAACCCCTCCGCGCGGAACTGAAAGGCACGGGGGGGATTTCCCCGAGGCGGCTCAAGTTGTGAGGCGCCGGCCCCCGAGGGAGGTTCCGGGGTTTGGCGCCAATGAGGAATTCCGTCCGGACGGGGGTCAGTTCGGACGGGATCTCCCCACGTGCTTGAGCCTCCTCGATGCACCTAACGGAGTCAGGGCCCAGAGCTGTTTTTAGCGACTCGATGGCATCGGCCGCGTGGCGGATGTTGGCAGAATTTAGGCGCCGCGCCAGCGTGTCCTTGTGCATGAATCCCAAAAGGTTAGTTTGCAGGTGCAGCAGGTAATCAGGAAGGCGAATGGAATGTTGGCCTTCATTGCGAGAGGGATGGAGTACAAAATCAGGGAGGTCTCGCTGCAACTGTATAAGGTATTGGTAAGGCCGCACCTCGAGTACTGCGTGCAGTTTTGGTCACCTTACTTAAGGAAGGATATACTGGCTTTGGAGGGGGTACAGAGACGATTCACGAGGCTGATTCCAGAAATGAGGGGGTTACCTTATGATGATAGATTGAGTAGACTGGGTCTTTACTCCTTGGAGTTCAGAAGGATGAGGGGTGATCTTATAGAAACATTTAAAATCATGAAAGGGATAGACAAGATAGAGGCAGAGAGGTTGTTTCCACTGGTCGGGGAGACTAGAACTAGGGGGCACAGCCTCAAAATACGGAGGAGCCAATTTAAAACCGAGTTGAGAAAGAATTTCTTCTCCCAGAGGGTTGTGAATCTGTGGAATTCTCTGCCCAGGGAAGCAGTTGAGGCTAGCTCATTGAATGTTTTCAAGTCAAAGATAGATAGATTTTTAACCAATAAGGGGATTAAAGGTTACGGGGAGAGGGCGGGTAAATGGAGCTGAGTCCACGACCAGATCAGCCATGATCTTATTGAATGGCGGAGCAGGCTCGAGGGGCTAGATGGCCTACTCCTGTTCCTAATTCTTATGTTCTTAATGACTTAAATGAAGGAATTGAGTGTAATGTATTCAAGTTTGCCGATGATACAAAGCTAAATGGGAAAGTAAGCTGTGAAGAGAACACTTTAAAGGGCTGGATTTTAGAGTGCTTTGCGACCGGGTTTTTGCCGCGATTCGACCCTCTGTAGCAAAAACCTGGTTGCAAAGTCTGGGCGGGATTCTTGGGTACCTGTTTACGGCGGCGCTTCCAAATACTGCCGGGGAGAGGTGCGCCGACGTGCAACGACGCGAATTGCATTTGCAACCGACTTTCAGAATTCTCGCGACCCGTACGCCACTCCCAGAATAGCGACAGGTTAACCTGTCGGTGCAGCCCTGCCAGCAGCAGTAAGTACGAAAACCTGTAAAAAAGCTAAGTTAAAGTTTTTAGTTTAAAATTTTTTTTGCAGTGATTACTTAGGGTCTTGTAAATGGTTTCGGAATGTTTTTTTGAATTTTTTTCCCCCCTCCCCCTCTCAAGGCCTCTCTCGCAGTGCAAACGACCCCAAACTAAAGTTGCCGAAACTTGCGTTTTGCGCCGCGAATGCTTGTGCAATGTTTCCCTTACCGATGATGTGAAGGCCGAAAGTTCGACCTGAAGACAGTCGCGCAGAAAAAATGGTAAGTTTCACGTATCGCTACCGTTTTCGCCGTAAAACCCCCGAAAGCCGAAAATCCAGTCCAAAGAATCTGAAAAGAGATATGGAAAGGTTAAGTGATTGGGCACAACAACAACAACTTGTATTTATATAGCACCTTTAATGACACGGAATTCAGAAATGTAGTAAACAGTGAGGAGGATAGTAACAGACTTCAGGAGAGCATAGACAAACTGGTGAAATGGGAAGACATATGACAGATGCAATTTAGTGCAGAGAAGTATTAAGAGATGCATTTTAGAAGGAAAAATGTGGAAAGCTAATGTTAACTAATTGGTACAATTTTAAAGCGAACAAAGGGACAAAGAGATCTGGAGGTGTATATACATAACTTTTGAAGGTGGCAGGACAAGTTGAGAAGGCGGTTAAAAAACATACAGGATCCTTGAATTATAGGGGCCGAAATTGCCCCGCACCCCGTTTGGAGCGCACAACTCCGGTTAACTGAAAATTTATCGCACGGCGAAAGCAGAACATAAATGCCCCGTAATTGGGATCTTGGTGCATGGAAAAATATCCAGGAGAGAGAGGGGTGGAAGCGCGGCGATGTCACTCAATAATGGCTGTTCTCGCCACCTGTCCCCAGGCGAAAAGTCCTCATTGCCACGTTCGCACCTCCCAGAGGTGCTGACAGGCCTTTCGGAAAGGGGCAATTTCGGCCCCATAGTGTACTAAATCAAGGAAGTTATGGTAAACGTCTGCAAATGACTGGTTAGGCCCCAGCTGGAGTACTGTGTCCAATTCTGAGCACCACACTTTTTAGGAAGGATGTCTAGGCCTTCGAGAGGGTGCCGAGGAGATTTACTGGAATGGTACAAGGGATGCAGGACCAGATATGTGGAGAGGTTAGAGAATCTGGGATTGTTCTCTATAGAGCAGAAAATGTTAAAGGGAGATCTAATAGTGTTCAAAATTATAAAGGCTTTTGATAGAGTAAATAAGGAGAAACTGCTTCCAGTGGTAGAAGGGTTGGTAACACAAATTTAAGGTAATCGGCAAACAAGCCACAGTGGAGATAAGGAGACATTATTTTACACAGCGAGTTGTTATGATCTGGAATGCTCTACCTGAAAAGATGTTGGAAGCAGATTCAATAATAACTTTTAAAAGAAAATTGGATAAATATTTAATGGGGAGAAAAATTGCAGGACTGTGGGGAAAGGGTAGGGGAGTGAGACTAACTCGATAGCTTTCTCAAAGATCCAGCATGGGGACGATGGGCCAAATGGCTTCCTTCTGTGCTGTATCTTTCTATGATATGGATCAAAGGCGGGTAAATAGAGTTGAGGTACAGATGAACTATGATTTAATTGAATAGTGGAACAGGCTAGAGCTTAATGGCCTACTCCTGTAGAAATTACAACATGGAAATAGACCATTTGGCCTAACCAGTCCATGCTGGTATTTATCATGTACACCAGCAGTAGTCGAAATCCCATGTGACCACCTTGTTCCCAGATACTTCTGTACCCCTTTCCTTCAACCACCTATGTAACCCTATTCTTAAATTGTGACATATGACTTTAAGATTCCTGGTTGATCTGGACTGCAAGTCTGCAGCCAATAGATGGTGTATCCCGTCAAGTGCCTCCTGGGGGAAATGCAGCCTTCAACTGTCCTGCCTTTGTGAAAAGTCAAGGTATGACCTCTGAGCTAAGTAAACCCTGTGGAGTGGATATCAATGGGTCAGATGTTGATACCTTCTGTGATATCTCACTTGCCTTGTTTCCATCCTCTCCTCCATATCCTCAACATTTCTCTTTCTCTTAACACAGAAACTAGGTATGCCTGCAGGGAAATTCATTAATTAAAAAAATTGAATATAATGTTCTGAAATGCCTAAAATGTAAAATGGCTCCAATAATTGCAGTTTCTTCTCAATCTGAAAGACCTCTAGGTATGAAGCATTTCCTGAAGCTGTGACCTTTGGAATTATCTACCCCAAAGGGCTGTGGATGCTGAGTCATTCAAGGCTGAGATAGATAGAATTTTGGACTATGGGAATTAAGAGTTATGGGGACTGGGCGAGAAAGTGGAGTTGAGTTTGAAGGTCAGCCATCATCATCATCATAGGTAGTCCCTCGAAACGAGGATGACTTGCTTCCACGCCAAAAAAGGATAAGTTCACAGGTTTTCCAATGAAGGACCTAAGATTCCAGGTCCTGAACTACATCCTGAAGGGTGGAAGATGGCTGTGTGTGGATTTTTTTAACATGTGGTGGCAGTTGCACACCAGCCACCACACGGGCTTGAAAGAGCTTGGTCTTGGTCCAGTGGCAAGGATTGCCCAAGACGACTGGAGAACTGCTCTGCTGCACGGACCTAGTGCGCACACATATCACAGTGTGGGCTGGCCCGTGCTGCCCCTGTGCCCCTGGCCCCGAACTCACGCCTCTCCTGGGCCCCAATCACATCCCTCTACAGTCTCTCGCCGCTCCTTCACCCTGACCTTGCCGCTCCTTCTGTACCTGCCCACACTCCTATCACCGACCTGGACCTTGATGACGTCACTCTTCACTGCCATCGCAGCTCTTGCTGCTTCCTGGAGTAGTATGCCTCCACGCTGCTCCCAGGCCGCTGCTCGCCACTCCTTTTATGGCCGCTGGTGTTCTCCCACAGGTCGGTGTCTCCATGCTAAGATCAGCCATGATCTTACTGAGTGGCAGAGCAGGCAGAAAGGGCCGTATGGCCCACTCCTGCTCCTAATTCTTATTATGTTCTTATGAGAGGGTTGTCTTATGAGGAGAGCTTGAGTAGAATGGACTTATTTTCACTGGAGTTTAGAAGAATGAGAGATGATCTCATTGAAACATATAAAATTTTTAAAGGGTTTGACAGGGTCAATGCTGTTTCCCTGGCCAGAGAGTCTAGAACTAGGGGACATAGTTTCAGGATGAGGGATCGGCCATTTAGGACTGAGATGAAGAGGAGTATTTCATTCATCTTTGGAATTCTCTACCTAGAAGACTGTGGATGTTCAGTTGTTGAGAATATTTAAGACTGTGAGTGATAGAATTTTGGACTCTGAGAATCAAAGGAATTGGGGATGGGGCAGGAAAGTGGAGTTGTTGTAGAAGATCAGCCATGATCTTACTGAATGGCAGAGGCCTACTCCTGCTTCCATTTCTTATGTTCTTAACAGATATGCATTTTGGAAAACAAGCACAAAGCACACCAATGTAATGTGAATTCATCATCATCATCATCATCATCATCATCATCATCATCATAGGCAGTCCCTTGACACAAGGATGACTTGCTTCCACGCCGAAAAGGGATGAGTTCACAGGTGTTTCAATGAAGGACCTAATATTCTGGATCCTGAACTACATCTTGAAGGGTGGAAGATGCCTGTGCGTGGATTTTTTAACGTGTGGTGGTCGTTGCATACCAGCCACCACACGGGCTTGACAGAGCTAGGTCTTGGTCCAGTGGCAAGGATTACCCAAGATGACTGGAGCCCAGTTCTGCTGCATGGACCAAGTGCGCACACATACTGCAGTGTGGGCTGGCCCGTGCTGCCCCTGGGCCTTCGCCTCTTCTGAGCCCCAAACTCACGCCTCTCCTGGGTCCCAGTCACATCCCTCTATGAACTCTTGCCGCTCCTTCTCCCTGACCTCGCCACTCCTGCTGTACCTGTTCACACTGCAGTCAGCTGTCACCCTCCTGCAGCAGCACGCGCTGCTCCCTGCAGTGGAATGCCGTCGCAGATTGCTCCCTCTAATGGCCTCGGCCTGCTGATGGTCTTGCAGGCCGGGACCGCGCTGATTTCTGAGTTATTAAGCAATAACATAATCTAATCAGAATAGCCCAGCATAGACAGTATTTGTTCAACACTACAAATAGCTATTGCTACTCATTATTTAAGCAAACTGTTTCTCACGTTTACTTCTCTAAGGGTTCTAATAATATAAGCACTTAACACTTTTGATATGCCAGTTAATTATTATTTTGAGCTAGCCGCAATAGATGCAGAGGCATGGTAGGAGCACTAATTCAAATAATAATTGTGTTTCGTTGGGATCTTTCTGAGAAGCCTGTGCTTTTTGTTTGAAAGAAATGTATTGGAACTCAACAGACAGTTTTTTGTGTTTCAAACTTTCATGATCTGTTTCAGAACTGCTGTGTTATTTGAACTAATCTAATAACGCATTGTTATTGTCATGTATTTAACCATCTTGCAATGACATAGTCATGTAACTGTAACTCATGTACACTGTACCTGTACCCTAGAAATGCACACCCTGACCACAGGGGGTGAACTTGCGGGAGACACTCCTCACCTGGATTTCCAGGTATAAAAGGGGAGGTCCCATCCAGGGTCAACACTCCTTGGTCCTGGCAATAAAGGTGAAGGTCACAGAGTGACCGTGTCTGATACATCTATGCCTCGTGTGAGTTTGTAGTAAGGTGCAGAGACACTACATTTGGCGACGAAAAACGGGAATCACCGAACCATGAGGATGGCCACCGGTGGCACAGAGGAACGTTACTTTGTGGGTGAGGACTGGGACGACTTCGTGGAAAGACTCCAGCAGAGCTTTGTCATAAAGGACTGGCTGGAAGAAACAGCAGCTGACAAGCGGAGGGCGCATCTACTGACCAGCTGCGGACCACAGACGTATGCGCTAATGAAAGACCTGTTCGCACCCCAAAAGCTGGTGGACAAGTCCTTCGAAGAGCTCAGCCAGCTGATCAGTGAGCATCTCAAGCCAACGAGTAGCGTACACATGGCCTGGCACCGATTCTACTCTCACCGGCGTCGGGAGGGACAAAACGTCTCGGACTTCGTGGCAGAACTGTGGCGCTTGGCCAATCTTTGTAAGTTCTCCGATGCCTGCAGGGGGGAGATGTTAAGGGACTTTTTCATCGAGGGCATTAATCATGCCGGCATTTTCAGGAAGCTTATAAAGACTAAGGACTTGACTTTAGAAAGGGCGGCGTTGATAGCTCAGACCATTATGGCAGAACAAGAGGAGGCCAAGCTAATTTACGTGCGCAGCCCTGGTCCAAACGTGGCGATGGACCAGGAAGTTAACATGGTGAATGCGGCTTGGGACTCCGCAGGCAGGCAAGGGCATTTCAAAACCGCCCAGGCAGCAACAGGCTCAAGGGTGGGCCTGCAACAAGGACAATGGAAAGGGGATCGGCAATTCACGCCATCTCGAGGAACAATGCGTCCTGCGATGGGATCATTAACACCCACCATTAGAGTGCTTAGAAACAGCCAAATGGGCAATCAGAGAGGAATGCCTGGTAATAGTCTTTTTGTTAACATCAATCTCAATCTCAGCTCATGCTGGAGGTGTGGGGGTAGACACACTGCGAGAAGTTGCAGGTTGCAGCAATATACCTGTAGGATTTGTAATGTCAGTGGCCAGGATGTGCAAAACGGCAGTAGCGAGGCTAATCTTCGAGACAGAGGAACCAGACGAGGGGCCTGCAATGCAGGATGAGGCCTGGTGTAAAGCCATAGATGCTGAAGTTCAGCAGGTTCATGTGGCTGATGTCCACAGCTCATACACTAAAACGCCACCCATGATGATGAAAGTCTTACTGAATGGCATCCCAGTGCACATGGAGCTGGATACAGGAGCTAGCCAGTCACTCATGAGCGCCCAACAATTTGAGAGACTATGGCCACACAGAGCTAGCAGGCTCAAACTGGAACGCATTGAGACGCAGCTACGGACGTACACCAAAGAGATCATCCCAGTGCTGGTGGTAACACATAATGGATCACAGAACCGGCTGCCACTCTGGATTGTTCCGCGAAATGGCCCCGTACTTTTGGGGAGGAGTTGGCTAGCTGAGATGAATTGGAAATGGGGGAATGTGCGCGCCATTTCATCCGTGGAGCGAAGTTCATGCTCACAGGTCCTGCAAATTTGGGTCACTGTTTCAACCTGGTGTCGGAACGTTCAAGGGCACTAAAGTAGTGATACGCATCACTCTGGACACCAGACCAGTGCACCACAAAGACAGAGCGGTGCTGTATGTGATGCGTGAAAAAATTGAATGTGAACTGGACAGGCTGCTCAGAGAGGGCATAATTTCAGCCGTTGAATTCAGCGACTGGGCAAGTCCCATTGTTCCCGTGCCTCAAAGCAGATGGCTCGGTTAGGATTTGTGGCGACTACAAAGCCACCATCAACCGAGTATCACTGCAAGACCAATACCCGCTTCCGAGATCGGAGGACCTTTTTGCCACGCTGGCAGGTGGCAAGCTGTTCACGAAGTTGGACCTCACTTCGGCCTACATGATTCAGGAACTGGCTGAAAAATCCAAGCTTCTGACCACCATCACAACACACAAGGGATTATTTGTCTACAACAGGTGTCCGTTTGGCATTCGTTCGGCAGCAGCTATCTTTCAGAGAAACATGGAAAGCTTGCTCAAATCCATTCCTGGAACAATCGTATTCCAAGACGACATTCTCATAACGGGTCGAGACATTGAAGAGCACCTCCACAACCTGGTGGAGGTGCTACGCCGATTGGATCGGGTAGGCTTGCGGCTAAAAAGGGCCAAGTGTGTTTTTGGCCCCAGAGGTCGAGATTTTGGGCAGGAGGGCTGTCGCAGACGGGATCCGGCCCACTGAATCAAAAACGGAGGTGATTCGCCGGGCACCCAGGCCCGGCAACACGTCGGAGTTGCAATCATTCCTGGGACCTTTGAACTATTTTGGGAACTTTTTGCCGAACTTAAGCACATTGTTAGAGCCGTTACACATGCTCCTGCGTAAAGGTTGTGAATGGCTTTGGGGGGACTGTCAAGAATGGGCTTTCAATAAAGTGCGGAACCTGCTGTGTTCCAACAAACTGTTGACTTTGTATGACCATTGTAAAAAACAGGTCTTAACATGCGATGCGTCTTCCTACGGAGTTGGGTGTGTGTTGCAACAGGGTAATGATGACGGCCGACTCCAACCGGTGGTTTACACCTCTAGGTCGCTCTCCCAGGCAGAGCGTGGATACGGCATGGTTGAAAAGGAAGCACTCGCTTGTGTTTACGGTGTGAAAAAGATGCACCAGTACCTTTTCGGTAGACAGTTCGAGCTAGAGATGGGCCACAAGCCGTTAACATCCTTGTTGTCCGACAGTAAGGCTGTCAACGCCAATGCGTCAGCTCGCATACAGCGCTGGGCCCTCATGCTGGCTGCGTATGACTACACCATACGGCACCGGCCAGGCACTGAAAATTGTGCTGACGCGCTCAGCAGGCTCCTACTGGCCACCACTGAGGGGGAGTCAGAGCAGAGCGCCGAGATGGTCATGGCCGTTGAGGCTTTTGACACTGCGGGCTCCCCCATCACAGCCCACCAGATCAAACTCTGGACCAACAGGGACCCCCTCCTATCCATGATAAAGAAATGTGTCCTGACTGAGGATTGGGCACCCGCACACAGGGAGTGCCCTGAGGAAGTCAGACCGTTTCAAAGACGGATGGATGAGCTCTCCATCCAAGCTGACTGCCTGCTATGAGGCAGCCGGGTAGTCATGCCCCAGAAAGGAAGGGAAGCGTTCATCAGGGAACTCCACAGCAAGCACCCTGGCATCGTGTTCATGAAGGCCATTGCCCGGTCACATGTATGGTGGCCGGGGATTGACTCAAACCTGGAACACTGGGTTCGCAGGTGCACGACATGTGCCCAGCAAGGCAATGCCCCCAGGGAGGCCCCACTCAGCCCACCAGACCATGGTCACGTATTCACGTAGACTATGCGAGCCCGTTCATGGGGAAAATGTTCCTGATCGTTGTCGATGCATACTCGAAGTGGATCGAGTGCATCATCTTGAACTCGTACACGACATCCATCACCATGGAGAGTCTGCATACGGTTTTCGCGCCCCATGGATTGCTGGACATCCTGGTCAGTGACAATGGCCCGTGTTTCACCAGCCATGAGTTCTAGGAGTTTATGTCGGGCGATGGTATCAAGCACATCCGGACAGCGCAGTTCAAGCCGGCTTCCAATGGCCAGGTGGAACAGGCAGCCCAAGTCATAAAACAGGGCATGCTACGCATCCAAGGACCCTCCCTTCAGTCCCGCCTATCGTGCCTCCTGCTGGCCTACAAGTCCCGCCCGCACTTGCTCATGGGAGTCCCGCCAGAGGAACTCCTCATGAAATGCACGCTCAAGACGCAGCTGTCCCTCATTCACCCAGCCCTGGCAGACATTGTCCCAAACTGAGCTTCATGACCGAAACTCAAGGGGGAGGTGTATAGAAATCGATGACCCGGTATTTGTTCTTAACCATGCTTTGGGACCCAAGTGGCTTAAGGGCACCGTAATTGGCAAAGAAGGAAATAGAGTCTTGGTGGTCCGACAAAACAATGGGCAAACACTTGGACCAAGTAAAGAAAAGGTTCAGCATAGACACGGAGGAACCTGAAGAAGAGCATGAGATGGCACTCAGACCACTGCCAGCGGACAAACAACAAAGACAGCCCTCGGCATGCACAGTCCCTGCGGCAAGCCCGGACAGGCCGGATTCACCTCAAGTGACAGAGACGCATGCCGAGGCTCAGCCACCAGAGCCACAACTGCGGCGCTCCACGAGAGAGCGTCGACCACCTGACAGACTTAACCTCTGAAACAAAAAGACTTAAGGGGGGATGTGATGTCATGTATTTCACCATCTTGCAATGACATAGTCATGTAACTGTAACTCATGTACACTGTACCTGTACCCTAGAAATACACACCCTGACCACAGGGGGTGAACTTGCGGGAGACACTCCTCACCTGGGTTTCCAGGTATAAAAGGGGATATCCCACCCAGGGTCAACACTCCTGGCAATATAGGTGAAGGTTACAGAGTGACCGTGTCTGATATATCTATGCCTCGTGTAAGTTTGTAGTAAGGTGCAGGGACACTACAGTTATTGCTTCCTGCTCTAAATAAATGTGCTTTTTTATGGTATTTTATTCTGCAAAACTGATATGGCAGGAATATCCAGAAACAATAAACAGAGCTTACTGTTTATCCAGTATATTGTTTCTTAGATTGCTTTGTGCAAAAAGACTTGTTTTCATTTCAAAGGAAATGGGAGCTTACTTATAGGAACTGGCTTTTGTAATGGGCACAAGAAAAAGTATCTAGAGAAGACATATTTAAACTACACATTTCATCATTCAATATGATTTAAAATCTGTTGAAATAATCTGTTCTCCAAACTAATGTGTAAAACCTAAATATTTACAAGACAGAACCTAGTCGAACTGAAATGGAGAGGAATAAAGTGCGAGCAAAATTGCTCCCGTTCTCTTGATAGATGAGTGACTGAATCTGCTGCCTGTGGTGCTAAGCCAGAGGAAGGACTGATGTATTTTGCAGCACCTATCAGAAGAAGCTTCCAAGAATGTGGTGAGATAGCTGATGTCAGCTCAGGCAACAATGGGAGTGCTCGATTGGCCATCAGTGTTAATGGTCTGGGGAGGGAGAAAATCAGGCAGACCTCCACTCCTGATCACTATCAGATAATTGCTGCCAGAAAAGGGAATACATGAGATTGGATGAGATCATCATCATAGGCAGTCCCGCGGAATCGAGGAAAACTTGCTTCCACTCCTGAAGTGAGTTCTTTGGTGCTGAACAGTCAAATACGAGAGCCACAGATTCTGTCACAGGTGGCGTTGAGACTCGAGGTGCTCAGCGCTCTCTCGGATGCACTTCCTCCACATAGGGCGGTCTTGACCAGGGACTCCCAGGTGTCAGTGGGGATGTTGCACTTTATCAGGAAGGCTTTGAGGGTGTCCTTGTAGTGTTTCCGCTGCCCATCTTTGGCTCGTTTGCTGTGAAGGAATTCTGAGTAGAGCACTTGCTTTGGCAGTCTCATGTTTGGCATGCGAATAATGTGGCCTGCCCAGCAGAGCTGATCGAGTGTGGTCAGTGCTTCAATGCTGGGGATGTTAGCCTGATTGAGGACACTGATGTTGGTGCGCCTGTCCTCCCAGGGGATTTGTAGGATCTTGCAGAGACATCGTTGGTGATATTTCTCCAGCAACTTGAGATGTCTACTGTACATGGTCCATGTCTCTGAGCCATACAGGAGGAACAGGATTGGTCTTAGCTGTAAAATTCCCCCATAGTCAATGTCATGAGTGGAGAATATTGGGTATTTGATTTAACAAGAATTTTTTGGTTTAAGCTGTAATATGTTCCTAATATGGAGTCAGGTGTAGGATTTTTAAGGGTTACTTCTGAAAGCTCTAACATTTTTCTGTCACTTGACAGAGAGAGACAGTCTTGCAGCATCCAGACAATGAGAATTGGTGTGTTAATAAGCTCACCCAAGAATTAATGAGCCAATCATTGAAACCGTTATCCATAACGATCATGGACAATAGGTAATTTATTATCTTGTTTTATTCACTTTCGATAGGAATTCATATGAGATGATAGGAGCAACTGTATTCCTTAATACACAGAATGAGATTGTCTATTAGGAATCCACTCTTGAGAGACAGTAGCTTTCTTACTTGGCACCTTAAGGTCCAATCTCTGGGCAGGGTAGGAGTCAGATGTCTGATTCCCAACTGCCTTGCCAGAGAGGCCTCGAAAGAACAAATAACCACATGCTCAAGGTTAGTTGGCAAAATCTGATGAGTGATAGATAAGATATAGGCCAGTCTGCCTTAAGAACAAAGCAGAGCTGACCCAGACACGGCTAATCAAAAAAAAGTGTTATTTAGACAGCTAACTGGGACAGTGTGGCATACTGACTGTAAAATTAAAAAGCTGAACAATTTGTATCTGGCCTCATCGCACCCAAGTGTGAATTTGTCTGCCTTTTGGAAGATTGGAGGAACTCATGTGAGGGCACATGTGAGGATCTTATACCAGTTCATCTAAAAAGGGGGTGGGGGTCTAATTGTTAACCTCCCCGCCTCCATCATCCCTTAGTTACGTTATTGTGCATCTAGTTTTAGTTGTGTGTCTATTGTCAGCTGTGGCTCAGTGGGTAGCACACCTGCTTTTGAGTCAGAAGGTTGTGGATTCAAGTCCCACTCCAGGTACTTGATGACATAAATCTAGATTGACACTCCAGTGGAGTGCTGCACTGTCGTAGGTGCTGTCTTTCAGATGAAACATAACACTGAAGCCCTGTGTGCTTTCTCAGGTGGATGTAAAGGATCCCATGGCACTATTTCAAAGAAGAGCAGCGGAGTTATCTCTGGTGTTCTGGCCAATATTTATCCCAAATCTGCATAACAAAAACAGATTATCTGGTCATTATCACATTGCTGTTTGTGGGAGCTTGCTGTGCACAAATTAGCTTCTGTGTTTCCTATATTACAATAGTGACTACACTTCAAAAGTGCTTTGAGTCATGAACGGTGCTATATTAATACAAGTCTTTCTTTCTTATTTTAGGTCATGAGGGATGCAGGTCCACTTTTGGGAAAAATTGATACTCTGAGTTAATAAGTAGGATAAGCCCAATATTTGTAACCATCAACTAGCCTGTCAACATTTACTATAGGAGCATAACAAAACAGCTACTTACTTGAGATACCAGAGATGCACCACACACGAGCATGAATTGCCTCCATAAAGGAGAGAAAATTGGAAGAAAAAGAGCTTGGCTATATATTATACACTGTCAACAAATCCATTTATCTACACATCAGTACTGTTGATTATTAGATGAATATCTTGGTGATTGGATGTGATGAAAAGGAAAACTTGTATTTATATTGCAGCATATCATGTTTCAGAAACATTTCCAAAATGCTTCACAAAATGAATTGTTTTGAAATATAGTAACTCTTGTATTAAGACTGAATTGGTGACTATTTCTTCTTCGGCAGTCCCTTGGAGTCGAGGATGACTTGCTGCCACACTAACATGAGTTCTCAGGTAACTGATGAGTCCAATGCGGGACCAACAGTCTCTGTCACATGCAGGGCAGACGGTGGCTATGGGGACAGTGGGGTGTTTGGGTTGTCGTGCGCGCCTTCCGCTGTTTGCGCTTGGCTTCCACTTGTTCCCGGCGAAGCGACTCGAGGTGTTTGGCGCTTGTCCTCCACTTTGAGCAGTCTTGGGCCAGGGATTCCCAGGTGTCAGTGGGGGTGTTGCACTTTTTCAAGCAGGCTTTGAGGGTGTCCTTGAAGCGTTTCCTCTGCCACCTGGGACTCGTCATGTCAGAGCTCTGAGCAGAGTGCTTGTTTTGGGAGTCTAGTATCGGGCATGTGGACGATGTGGCCCGTCCATCGGAGCTGATCGAGCGCGATCAATGCTTCGATGCTGGGGATGTTGGCCTGAGCGAGAACACTGACGTTGGTGCACCTATCCTGCCAATGGATTTGCAGGATCTTGCGGAGGTAGCTTTGGTGGTACTTCTCCAGTGCTTTGAGATGCCTGTGTCGAAATCTCGACCTCAGAAAAGAATGACTCCGACACTTACAGCTCCGATGGAAGTTTCCCTTTTAATTTACTTGCTCGCAAGGGGTAGGTTTCACTCAGTCAAGGGCTAAATGAAAAACCTCCGCAATGGTACAGCTTCACAAGATATTTATACAGTAAAACCCAAGTTCTGGCCTCTCCCTGTGTATTGCTCTGTCTCACAGTCAGTGAATACAGATAAAGAGTTAATTACTATATCCTGGTCCTGAAATGGTCTCGAGATATTTCCTTTTGTCAGGGTTATCAGAAAGCCAAACGGCCATTACTCCATGAGTCATAGGTAATGGGCTATCACCTGTCTTGTATTGTATCAGGATTATCCAATTTCCTGGTCAGTTTACCTGTTTGCTTCAAATGGATGAGGTAAAGGAAAGAGATAATGGCTAGAAGATGAGGGTGGGGTGACATGGAACTCCTGTAGTGTAGACAATAGGAGAGCACCATGGGGGGTTACTTGTCTCAGCATGACTTGTCTCCTAGCTGTCTGATAACCATCAGCCATCTAACAGCAGGTTTAGCTGTTCATAATAAGCTGGCTGCTAAAATGCAGAAAGTTCTGGAAGGGCCAGGACTCCATTTTAATCAAAAGGCACACAAATACCGTTTGGTATCAGCTTAGATAAAAATAAATTTCCACACCTGCTGTACATAGTCCATTTAAGCCCCTCATTATAATGGAACGTTGTGTAATATTCTTTTAATACAGCTGGATCCCTCTGTCATACATTTGTAAATAGTTTATTGTATATTTATGAAGTGCAGTATCAATCACTAAACATGAGGATCAATAGTGCAACTACACTTCCAGTATCTCAATTTTCCTCAAGACATCTTATAGAGATTAGCAGGAACCAGACCATGGACCGGGTGCTGATGACGCGATCTGCCGTAGCCCCAAGAAAGCTGGACAAAAGCTACAATCCTGCTAATATAAAAGTGAGCATTTCTACGTAGCGAGGCACATGTTTAAACGAGTAGGGTCTATATTGATTTTAAAGTCAGCAACTTTTGCTGAAATCTGTGTTGTGGTTTGAGCTGATAGTTTACTGAAATGAACCTGTACTGCCTTTAGCAGTTAACCTCTGTAACTGGGGGACTGCGGTTGATGTCAAGTTAGTGTTTTTGAGCAGCTATTCCTAGTTTGTGAGAGATCTGGTGGCTGAATGTGTGCATGAGTAGGAGAACTGTGAAATAGCGGGTTAGCTGTTGCAGCACCAGCCCAACCACCTGGCAGGAATAATGAAAGTAAGTGCTGCTGGAAAGGACTGAGGTAAGCAGATGATGAGAAGCAGAGCAATCAACAGTGTACATTAATTGGCGGCTTCTCAATTACCCACTTGTTTCTATTATCTATTGGCCCTGTCCTGCTTTATGCTGGAAATTGAGATTCTATTTTATAGTACAGTTCTTGTTTTGAGGGCGAGGCCTGTTAATTCTCAGAAAGTTGACTCCAGTTTAGTTTTCCTGCAGCTGGTCAATTTTTTAAATATTTTCATTTCTCAGTGCTAAGTTTATATATATATATTTTTTAAGTTTCCCTTTTCTTGAAAAGAAGCATGACTACTCCTTGGTTTCTGCTAATGCTACTCTATAATCAGCTTCTTGGAGACAGATGAAAGGATCCTAGAGTGTCTGATTCTTCTAATATTTTTCCTTCTTTCCTGGAAGGAAGTCTCTGCTCATCCCTGCTCCCCTTCTTCTCGCCAGCCTGCTTGTTATGGAGCAGTCACCATGTGAGAAGTTCCAGACACAGATACTCAGCCTACCAATTTGGGGATTGATACACATTGGAACTCCAATGTGCTGCCCCACTCCATTCCTTCTCTGATTTTTTTCAAAGGGATGTGCTACAGCTGTGTAATGTGAATCATGACACAAATACAAAAAATAACACACAAATCCCAATATCTTTTTTTTGTCCCACTTCTAAGACAATAATTAGCTTTGAACTTCCCTATACAATCACTTATAATTCAATTTCCAGATTTCAATTTTAAATCAGCAGTTGAGTTGGAGGAGAAACATGATGGGCACTTGAATCTATTCCCATCTCTCCCAACAGGGCTGTTAGTGTCTGCTCCCTCCAATACTGCATGATCCCAGCAACTACCAATACTACCAGACTCTATTTCACGCCCCCCTCTCCCCTCCCTCCCCACCCCATCCTATTTCCCCCTCCCACTCCAGCATGCCCAAGCATCAAAAGTCTCTCCTCAGTTCTGTTGGGCCTCGGGATCCTCATGTCAAAACTTACCCTTCCATTTCCCAAATCCAAGAACCCTCTCCGTACTCACAAATTCCAGTGCTTCCTCATCCCAGAAATGCCCTGATGTTGCCGGATCCTGAGATATCTCTCCCCAAAGCAATTTTATCTCACGATCCCTCTCCCAATAATTCCCAGACTTGTCCCAGTGTTTCAAGAACCTTGCTCTCCAGTATGACATGGATCCCCGTTCCTATTGCTCCCAGATCCTGCTCCTCCCTTAAAATACTGCTAGATCCTATAAGCCGATCCCAGTAGTATCAAACCATACCCCAAATGCTCTTAAATCAGTGCGCATGGTAATAATACTTCACAAATGTAAGAATACGGCTTAGACCAAGGAATCGTCAAGTATTCCATCTCACATTGCTCCAAGCATTTTAGCAAGTGGGTTGATGCTGGTGGGGGCAGAGTCTTGTCTCTTCAAAATCAAAGACAATTTTTAAGCAGAATACAGAGAATGCAGAGGCAGTGAGAATTATGAAGATGCATTATGTCAGGAGATGGTCTGCACCTAGATAAGGGGTGCAGTTGCTAAGACACCATAATAACATAGAAACTGATAGCATTGAAAGACTGCTAAGACAGCAATGCCATAATTAGATAAAGATTGGCCTATACATTCCCGAGTACAATAAACAGAGACAGAAATGGAAGTCGAGATGATTAGGATACTATGTAAAACAACTCATCTTGAATTGTTAAAGTGGCATCAGCTTGGCGGGATAATCAATGATTAAGAGATAAGGCCAGATAGGCGTGCATGAAGAACAAAGCAGCTGAATAGTATTAAGATAGAGCATGCGTCATCTAAAAGTCTAAGAAGTCCGTAGCCAAAAAGGCAGCCTATGGAGGTAGAGATTGATCACCTAGCATCTGCAGGAACCATGTTGTATTAATGCTTGCCATTTACTTGCTTGTTATTTCATTATAATCATAAGACTGTTGTATTATAACACTGTTGTAAGTTAATATACATAAAAACTTGTTTAATACCATTTGAGATCGAATCACGCTGAAGTTATTGTTGAAAGATTAACGACCTTACGTTGCAACAGTAATGAAAGTGATGAAATCCACTAACATTTTCACCCCTGGGTGAGCTTGAGCTGAAGGTCTAGAAGGAACAAGTTAAGAGAATTGACTAATTCCTATCTGAGAGGGAAGAGAATAAGTGATTGGTAAACCAAGCTAGGAAAAGAGAGCTAACCAACCCCTCAAACTGAACAGCATAACCATGGCAAGTGCACTGGATGGTTTACGCTCTACAATCCAAACAGATGTGGAAAAATCATTTGGGTTGTGTATACCCTTGATAGGGCAAGTAAAAGGTTAGGCGGTCAATGTGAAAATGTGTGCATGTGTGAAAGTTTGCTGACCTATGAATGTGTAGCAAAGCTAAAAGCAGTTTAACCTTCTGTAGTGGAGTATTTAAAATATACACTCAACACCAGGTCTGCGTTCGAAGATTCAAGTAATCTTTATGTAAGCTGTGTGACTTGGAGATTGAACGACGGGGGCCTAGGAGGGCATGGAAGCAGAACAATGGGGCAGAAGTGAAATGTTAACAGGATACCATCTGGCCTGAGCAAATGTCATAGTAGCAACAACAGGTTGTGGGGAGACCGCCTGCTCTGTAGCCAGGCTTCTCCGATGATAGAAAGTTCCAAGCACGTAATGATGCATGTCAGTCTCGTGCATGATCCCTTGGCACAATTTGATTAGCCTAAAACCCACACGTACAGTGGCTGATTGGTAACTTCCCTTCCGTGTCATATAATCACTTGCCTATGTTTAATGCTGGCTCATGTAACATTAAGGTACTGCAACCTGTTGTTGCTACTATGACTCTTGCTCAGGCCAGATGGTATCTTGTTAACATTTCACTTCTGCCCCATTGTTCTGCTTTCCTGCCCTCCTAGGCCCCCGTCGTTCAATCTCCAAATCACACAGCTTACATCCGTTGGTTATTGCAAAGTCAACATGTTATTCCTAACGTTATTTCAACTTCCCATCAAGCCACCTAAAAAGCTGACCACTGCAAAAGCCTAGTAGCTCATTTGAGTCCCGAGACCCATTCTTAACCCTTTAATTATAGCAGAGCTCGAAAGCCCCACTTCAGTCCCCCCTTTTGGTACTTGGCTACCCAGCCCGAGATTACCAACCTAATTCTACTTCATCCTGTGTACCCTGTTCTGTTCTGCAGTGATCAGCCACACAGTTTGGGGGACTCGGAACGTAAGCTATGTCTCAGAATATTTCAGGGTACTTGACTAGTAATTTCAGTTGTTCCATAATTAAAGCCTTTGCTTTCCTTTTCCTTTGCCTCTTTCTGCATGCCATGCATAACCCAATTCCCCATCCAACAGCTAGCCCTAACTGTATGACCACCAATACATGAGAGAATATACAAATCCACGGATGGATATTCAAATTAATTCCCCAACTCCATACATGTTCCCATCACTGAGTGTCCTTCAGGGTTTCTTCAATGTCCTTCAAATGTTGTATGGTACCTTCCAAAACCTTATGGTAATGCGATATGCTTTTCTCAGTGTCTTTTTTCAATTGTGTCAAATGTTCTTCAAGACAGGGACTGTCTTGCCAACTTGGTATCTCATATTATTCCATTTCATCATCCCATCTTGAGTTGTTTAAAGTGATGTTCTCGACATGTTCCTCTCTTTGTGGGAATAGGTATCGATGGCCTATTTTGACCACAGCTTTAGGCGTAAAACAGAAATTAGGTTGTGGGATCACACATATGACATTATACTAATTTTCCTTGGTAAATATGCAGTGTGTCCCATCATCCTGGGCTGCCACCTCAGTCCCTCCCTGACTAAGGGGACTAATCTCCAACGTGCAATTAACCGTCTGAATGAGCCCGCAAGTTGTGCATTGCCCTCCTTCCATGGAGTGTGCACACACTACCACATCCAGATATTGAGTGCAACCTTCAGGATACACACCTTGAGATGTGCCACTGAGTTTTACCACATAAGGTGGCGTATCGTGGAACTGAACCCGGGATTGGCCTTGTATTTCGCCTATGTTCTGTACTGCCCACAGAGGTTCGGCATCCGTACCCTCTATCTGTGGGATAGCTAGAACCATACCTATCAATTTCACTTCTCTGGTAATAGAATTACTTGGGGACAAGAACACTTGTGTTGTCTTGCGATCATCACAGAGAATAATACCATCCTTAGTCCATTTCGACAACTGCTCATTACTTATCCAATCGGGTATTTTTCCCTGATTCATCTGGTTTATATTGTATTGGATGTTCCCGAGTAACCATGCATTGCACATATGAGTTCTTTATGCTTTTCTTGGGCTAAGACATGTGGTTGCGCAATAATCTTATTGATGCTCTGGGCATGGGGCTCTAGGATCTCCTCGACTTGCAGCATTTGTCTGGCGACCTCGTCCCTTGTTTCTAACAACTGAGAAATCAGACCGGTTCCACTTAGTAAAAGGGTTCTCAGGCCTTGGGCTAAGTCTTGGACCTCTTGGTTATACTGGCTCATCATCATCATCATACTGGCTATGTCAATTGTGTTAAAAGTTGCCAACCTCACCGCATACCGATAGTGTGTGTTGGTTGTTGTTAGACAATAGATAACATGAAAACCACACATCGTCTCGTGGTTCACTGTTGGACCATCTTAATCAAATGTACCGTAAGTATCACCGCAGCGTCCAGCTGGTGTGACCCTTTTTTTCATTTTGCTTAATGTCCATTGTACTTGGTCCTCACTTGGCCCAATTGACTATCCAAATTCATTATATCTTCCCTTTGGCAGATATACTTTTAACTCTTTCTTAGTGATATTTACTTGCCTATGCAAATAAATACTTAATGAAACCCGTGCCCCAAATCTCGCAGTTTGGACTGGGGTAAAACAAACATTCCAGTCATGATGGGACAAGTCAGATTGGTACTGTACAGGTATTCCCGGTGTATGGTGCTGACAGACTATTCACTCTTCCCTCCTTATAGATATCGTACCGGAAAATGCTGTCCCGCAATTACCTTCATGGTGCAGTTCCATGTTATCCTATTCCAATTAAACCCACATGCAGACGTTGCATGTTCTACCATGTTGTAGAGGCAAATGAACATGTCCTGAGCTTGAACACACCCAATTCAGCCTGGGGCTACACATTTTTCCCATCCACCCGGGTTACATTTCTGGTGTTCATTGTATCCTACTAAATTGTCTCAGGCATGATTGGGTAATACCATACTATCTCTAACAGGGTGATGTCATTCTGTTCCTGTAAATGACACTCGTGCCACCGGGTACACCTGTACCAACCTTCTGACTTGGCACAGAGTCTGCGTAAGTCAATAAGTGGACATTGCCCTAAGTCTCGATCAGTTACCCAGAAAGAGAGCTTTCCCTCTGCAATATGCTGCAGGTTTCCTTGGGCTTGTTCCACTAACCAAGATCCACACATTACTTTGAGCCGTTTCGTTGAAGACGATTTGTTCCCCTTCTATAATTTGGTTTACCCCCCTTTTTAGCATTAAACCAGTTACAACATATTAATCAGGCCTCAATGACTTCTGTTATGATTCTCCTCAATAGCCTCGGCATCATTCTTGTCAAGTTACGATCAAGCCCATCACTCTCCCTGAATTCAGTGCAGGTTGTTCTGGCCCTCTGCCAAAATGCCTTGATCATTCTCCCATGTAGCCGCGCTGTTTTAGGCTTGCACCACCTAGGTAGTCCCACTTTGGTCAGATTCAATATTACATGTACCACTTCGTAATGCACATCATGGTACAATATCATCTGAGTTGGGTTTACCATTAGCCCATTTGTTGGCTCTGGGATGTGTTTATGACAAATAATTCGCTTTTCCCACAAAACTGTTTATTCATTGGAGAAGAAGCCTTTGGATGAGTCTTTTTTGAACTATACTGCTTGTTCAACCATGCTTCCGTCCTTGCACCCGTTGATATAATGGATGATTACAGTGGTATGATGACCATCCCACTAGAAATATACCCCTATCCTATACCCTCGGTCATCCTTACTTCTACCATTTACGATATGTCTCTTACTACTTCATGAAATTAGCAGGGTTTGAGAGGCATGTCTGTGGACAGGATGTGGTTCCAGATCTGGGACCCGAGGTGATTCTTCCAGCTCCCGTATCCTGTCCACTTCCATTTGTATCATACTGTACCTGATTAGGTGGCAGTATCCCATTATGCACCCCTTCTTCCTCATACCCCTGGAGAGGACGAAACCAGCTCCCCATGTTCATAACCATTTCCTCTTGTCTCGGTACCTGCTGGTGAACTGAACAACTTAATCAGATTAATATAAAACCATTTAATTCTCCTAGAAACAAGGGCTGCATATATCATGGGACTAGCTTTATCAACGATATATGGTTCCTTGTTGCAGGTTGTTCTGGCCCTCTGCCAAAATCCCTTGATCATTCTCCCATGTAGCCGCGCTGTTTTAGGCTTGCACCACCCAGGTAGTCCCACTTTGGTCAGATTCAATATTACAGGTACCACTTCGTGGAAGCAAGTCATCCTCGTTTCGAGGGACTGCCTATGATGATGATGATGATTATTTTTAGCTGTAATCTAATTAATACAAAGTACTTTGAAGAAGTTAAGTTGATTTACCATCAGATACCATACCAAATGTTACTTGGTATCCAGGGACACTAACAAGGTCAAAACTTCCACCCTGGCATAGTTTTTTTCCATTACCTGGCCCTCCTCCTCCTACTCCTGAGATGTACTCAGGGCCAGATGTAGTCGGTTACGGTCGTGTGCCGGGCTGCAAGATCTGGACGTGTACCCCAAGGTCTAATATCAAGAGGGCCCAACCAGACATTTTTTTTTCCTTCATCACCTCCCCTTTCATTATCGGCCTGCGAGCAGCCTACAGCTGTTGCTCCGGGGCGAAAATGGGTCGCTGCACACGGTGATGATGTCATCACAGGCGCAGCGGAGTGGGGCGCTACCGGTTACCGCCGCTACTAAACTCCCGTGGTATTTCGCAGGAGTCGGTAGCAGCGCTGCACCCAGGCAAAAAGTCATTTCTGCCCCGTTAGTGTCCCTGGATACCAAGTAACATTTGATATGGTATCTGATGCTAAATCAACTTAACTTCTTCAAAGCACTTTGTATTAATTAGATTACAGCTAAAACTCATCATCCTCATCGGCAGTCCCTCGAAACAAGGATGACTTGCTTCCACGCCAAAAAGGGATGCGTTCACAGGTGTTTCAATGATATTCCAGGTCCCAAGCTATATATTGAAGGGTGGAAGATGCCTGTGCTGGGTTTTTTTTAACAGCTAAAAAGTGCTAATGCTTTAAGCAGCTTAAATTAAAGATGTGTGGTCTTATTTTAAATCAATTGTAACACTTACAAAGCACTGTTTGCTGCAAGTCTGAGATCAGCTTGTGATTGACTACGCCCCCGCCCCCCCATCCCCTCCTCTCTCCCCATCCCCCCCCAACCCCCTAAGGTTTTGACAAACAAGAAGTAATTTGAAATAAAAGAGGATTTACCTCTGTGGAAGGCATTGACTGCACTGGCACTGAATATCAGGTGCTGCGTATACCGGGTTGCCGATCTGATAACGCCTGTTTTGCGTCTCTGCCCGAGACCAATTTCTGGACGTGACTGTTTTATAGGGACACTAAATTAATAAATAAGAATTTTAAAATCTTACTTTATTTGTTTACAAGCATTTGACATGATGAGGTCAGTCAGGTTTAAACACATCATTGGATCATTTGTATATTACATCATTGTCAGAAGAAAAATGCACATTTGACGCTCCCAAACAATGAAAGGTTTGGTATGTGCTTTACAAGACCATAAGATAATTACAAATGAAGAAGGTCTTTCAACCCATCTTAATTCATCCATCCAGAGAGATTCTAATGTCCCCTTATTGTAGCATTGAGTTGTTTCTTAGATGATTACAAGATCACAATTATATGATTACAAGATTACGGAAAAATATTTTCAAAATTACAATGAAGACAGTGGCTGCTTAGGAACATCAAAGACCATAACTTGTAATGCAGTTACATCACTTTGAATGCATTATCCATTTCTGAGTGACTATGCATACAGGAGCGTCAGACTTGCAGTTAATAATAACATCTGATTTTGCATGGCGTCACCTAAATTTCATAGACCATCATCGAGCTATCACAACATTTTTACAGTTACAGAATTGCAGAAGATAAGGTGACAGATGAGGTTGTGAGTTAGTTACACTTTTTTTGTAAATTATGTCAGTGAGGACTAGCTTTGTTTCCCAACTACAGTAATTTCAATGGTATTTCATACTGTACTTGTTTGGGCTCTGTGTAATATATCAAACATAGGTCATTCCAAACCAATGTTTTGTGGAATCTCTATAGCCATTTTTTCCAGCTGTTTTTCAATTTCTTTTTTTAAATTCACATACAATATTCCTCTACTGACACAGTGCCCGAGCAACCTTAATCCACTTCTATGTAATCATATATTAAGATTAAATACGATGAATACGATGAAATGGCATCTGTTTTTTTTAAACCACATTTTCTATAGGGAAGTAATTTGTCTTTACTCACAACGTTTTACCCGTACAGTAACCTGGAGCTACAGTGAACTCATGTCCTAACATTGAATAAAATTGGTACATTGGTGTACTCACTATATCACCCAGTTGATCACAATATACAGAGCTGAGATCAAGGACTCACTTGAGAGCCATATCACTCTGTGACACAGTGCATATGTGGGTTTCTGGGTGATTGCCTATGATATATCAACTTGCAGAAATTTAGTGTACAATCTTATCTGATGTTATTGTGTTCAGTGACATAAATATCTGTAATAAACTCTTGTAATTTTGTAAAAGTCAAAAAATGTACTTGTACCTCAGTTTAGTGCTTTCAGGTAAGGTACAGTTTCAGGTTTTGGGGACATGTTGAGAATAGAGAATGAACCTTTCAATAAGCAAAATCAGAGACTTATGATGAACAGTAAAATTTATCTCCCATGAAGGTCTTCTAACAGATTTAAAACAGAGAATTGACACTAAAATCCTAATTAATTCATGTTCTGTCTGTTTAAGATGAATGGCCCACTTGTATAATGGTCAAAAGAATGACCTTTAGTGTAATTGCTATATCCTCGAATTACAGTCACCACAGGGAATTGTTAATAATTCATATCAACTAAATAGCAGAATTGTTGAGAAGTATGGGTAATCACGCAGTATGGATGTGATACATACAGGTGTGTGCTGCTCTTTACTATTCCCAACTGAGAAATATAATAATTTCCTCTCTTCCTTTATATAGTTTTATTTACTCATCAGAGGAATTTGCATTTGGAACTTTAATTTTTCTTTTTAGGTTGGCGTTTTCTTTTTCTGGTTTCTCAGTTTTTTTTTCCTGTGACAACCACAGCCAAAAGAGTGGCTTAGCTAATCTGCTCTGAGGCCATCTAAATTGTGCTGAAGCCAATTGTTAAGAGATGCACAAGACTGACTTGAGGATATCGATCTCCATGATATTTTTCTTCCCTCCATGAGGGGAAAATATCCATCTTCTGGTTGGTATTTTTCCATGGCAACATTGCTAAGATCAGCAATTTTGCAGCGAGTACAAACCTTTTTTGAAAATTAGCTTTATATACTCTCCCTTATCCATCAAATGGACTTGTGAGCAATTCTCTGAAGCACACTAGCAGAGGAGAAGCTGTTTTACCTCACTTCAGGTCGATAGAAATATTTCATCTCCTCAACATTTTTTAAGTCATTGTTTTTGCAGATTCCAAGAGGTTCAGAGCACAGCACGATAACCATGCAGTTATTTGCAGCTATTCCTGTCAGCTTTTATGTGGAAAAGATCACTGAACTGAAGATGGAGGGCTCAATCCTCTGGGTCCCTATCTGCTACAAGAAGCACAGCAGGATAGGATCTCCAACTGCTGACTGTTACAAACACTGACCAGGTCGCAAAGCCTGAGCTATCAGAAAATTGATCCATGACTGTCAGTCCAATGGAGGAAACTCAAGGGGCCCGAAATTCAGTACCGCTGGAAAGCTGGTGCTCTCCCACCTTTTTGTGGCCATGAGTGCCAAAATTCTTTCGTGGCTGGGCTACCCCATATTCAGTTCCAAAAGTGAAGAAATGGGTTCCAGCGCTAATGAACCCTTCCAAAGTGGATTTTTCAGCATTGTGGCTGTCTTAATTTGAGCGTTTCACCACTGAGAAATTCAGCATGCAGGTAAGGGTTTTTAATGAGCCAGCTGCTCCCTGGCCTTTTTAAGGCCTGAGTTTGCAGCAAGGCCCTGAGGTGGGGGAAGGAGTTTGGAAGGATGGCTGGTGTAAGAGGTGCAAGGAGAGCCAACAGGTTCACTGATATGGAGCTGGAGACACTGATGGACGGTGTGTAGGATGTTTCCTGACGTCGGAGACCTGGCAGACAGGCAGTACATAATGCATGGAGGGAGATGCAGGGGAGGTGTCAGACACCTCCATATATGTGAGGACGCACCCTCCCAGGAGGGTGCTGTCAGTCTGCACCTGGCCCTTCCAATATGGCGATGGGTCAACGCCTCCTAGCTCTGGGGCGATGGGGATCCTCCTCCTCCTCCTCCGCCTCCTCCTCAGGTGATACTGCTGGCTCGACCTCCCGCAGCTGTCCCCTCATGATTGCCAGGTTGTGCAGCATGCAGCAGACCATGATGATGATGGAGACCCATTGAGGAGACTACTGCAAAGTGCCAACAGTGTGGTCCAGTCACCGGAATCTCTGTTTAAGGATGCCTATGCACTGCTCGATGATGCACCTGGTGGCACAATGAGCGTCATTGTATGCATGCTTTGGTGCTGCCCTGGGATTCCGCAGTGGAGTGAGCAACCAAGTGTACAGGGAATATCCCTTGTCCCCAAGCAGCCAACCGCAATTCTGATTCGGGCCGGTGAAGAAGACAGTGGGCACACTGGTCTGGTGCACAGTAAATGAATCATGGCTGCTGCCTCCCTTGTCCACTGCCTGTCTGCACGGTGCTGATGGCAATGCTTCTGACCAGGTGGACCAGGTGTCATCCTCCCATCCTCAGGGTGAACACTGCCAAGCAGGTCTCTGCAACCCACAGGAGTCCACTACCGAGTCAGACCTGAAAGTTGTACAAAAGAATGTGCAAACCTCTGAGCAGCACTCAGCAGGTTGAATGGAGCCAAAACAATTAATAAAACTATTAAAAGATAAATACAGTGGATACTGTAATCTTAAATAAAATCACTAATAATTAATAAAACTATTAAAACTAGTAGAGTGGACAGGGGAGAACCAGTGGATGTGGTGTATTTGGACTTTCAAAAGGCTTTTGACAAAGTCCCACACAAGAGATTGGAGTGTAAAATTAAAGCACATGGTATTGGGGGTAATGTATTGACGTGGATAGAGAACTGGTTGGCAAACAGGAAGCAGAGAGTCGGGATAAACGGGTCCTTTTCAGAATGGCAGGCAGTGACTAGTGGGTTGCAGCAGGGCTCAGTGCTGGGATCCCAGCTATTTACAATATACATCAATGATTTAGATGAAGGAATTGAGAGTAATATCTCCAAGTTTGCATGTGACACTAAGCTGGGTGCTGGTGTGAGCTGCGAGGAGGATGCTAAGAGGCTGCAGGGTGACTTGGACAGGTTAGGTGAGTGAGCAAATGCATGGCAGATGCAGTATAATGTGGATAAATGTGTGGTTATCCACTTTGATGGCAAAAACACGAAGGCAGAATATTACCTGAATGACGGCAGATTAGGAAAAGGGGAGGTGCAACGAGACTTTGGTGTCATGGTACATCTGTCATTGAAAGTTCGCATGCAGGTACAGCAGGCGGTGAAGAAGGCAAATGGCATGTTGGCCTTCATAGCTATGGGATTTGAGTATAGGAGCAGGGAGGTCTTACTGCAGTTGTACAGGGCCTTGATGAGGCCTCACGTGGAATATTGTGTTCAGTTTTGGTCTTCTAATCTGAGGAAGGACGTTCTTGCTATTGAGGGAGTGCAGCGAAGGTTCACCAGACTGATTCCCGGGATGGCAGGGCTGACATATGAGTAGAGACTGGATTGACTCGGCCTGTATTCACTGGAGTTTAGAAGAATGAGAGGGGATCTCATAGAAACATATAAAATTCTGACGGGACTGGACAGGTTAGAGGCAGGAAGAATGTTCCCGATGTTGGGGAAGTCCAGAACCAGGGGACCCTAAGGATAAGGGATAAGCCATTTAGGACCGAGATGAGAAACTTCTTCACTCAGAGAGTTGTTAACCTGTGGAATTCTCTACCGCAGAGAGTTGTTGATGCCAATTCGTTGGACATATTCAAGAGGGAGTTAGATATGGCCCTTACGGCTAAAGGGATCAAGGGGTATGGAGAGAAAGCAGGAAAGGGGTACTGAGGTGATGATCAGCCATGATCTTATTGCATGGTGGTGCAGGCTCGAAGGGCCGAATGGCCTACTCCTGCACCTATTTTCTATGTTTCTATGTTTCTAATACAGTGGATGCTGTAACCTTAAATAAAAATACTAAAATTAATAAAATTATTTCCCTACCAAATGGAGAGTACTACAACACTCCAGCGGTGTCCCGTTCGAGCACCGACTCGAATACCTCGCTGGGAAAAGGCTCACCTTATTGCAGCTGAAAATCCCGGTCCTGGTGGCTTTTCAACGTCCCAAGGGCTGCAGTGCTCACCGCTGGAAAGATTCCTTTACAGCGGCTTCACCATGCTGTTTCCGGCGGAAGTGCACACCGCTCAAATCCGCCAGAGCGGAATATGGCTCGGGAAGGGAAAATCATCCGACCGCGGCGGCCGATCGATTTATTTGGCCGCCCGCCCAAATTCCGCAGAAGCTGTCCCTTCGGGGACGGTGAATTTCGGCCCCAAGGTCTTTTTCCGGTGAAGAATTAAATGCTACTAACTTTTATTTTCCCTGAAGGGATCAAATGGACTGAAGGTAAAAAGTAATTGATCCCTTCAAAAGGTGACTTCCATTGGACCTAACAAAGGCATGTTGGATTGAATTCTCGGTATATTCTAAGAATGCCCTTGGACAAGCCCCCATAACTGGCAGCGATATGGTGGAGGAGATGGGTTGAAGACACATGTGCCCACACCTGTCTATTGGAATTTGAGTCATAGTGTAAGCAGGGTAGATTCCAACCCAAATTCATATCTGCCCAAATTGCACCATCTCCACCCCCAAGAATTTTAGTCCTGGATTCTCACATTGAAGAGTACATTTTAAATATCAAAATATGGAACAGAAAAATATTTTTATAAACAAGACTGCCTCCTTTATGTAATAAAAACAGAAAATGCTGGAAATACGCAGCAGGTCAGGAAGCATCTGTGGAGAGAGAAACAGAGTTAACGTTTCAGGACGATGACCCTTCATCAGAATTGGAAAAGTTAGAGATATAACAAGTTTTAAGTAAGTGCAAAGACAGGGGAAAGGGGGCAGGGGAGGAAGGAACAAAAGGGAAGGTCTGCGATAAGGTGGAAGGCAGGAGAGATTAAATGACGAAAGGTATGATTGACAAATATTGATTAATAAATAGACAAGATCCTACCCTACTAACCTCCAGTTTAATCCAATTTTACACTTCTCGAATTATAATTAGGCTGCTTTCATAGCCACTTTTCAATATGTGACTCTAGAAGTAGGCTTATTGTTGATTGCTGGATGTCCAAGCTTCAGTCTTTGAACCACAGCAATCCAGTCCAAAAGCCCAGACAAATGAATCCTATTTGTGTTGATATTTCTTACTCGCTGGCTTATCCTGATTGAATTTCTGACCATGGAGTATTCGAAATGGCTGCCCTTAGCATTGTTGCCTCATTGGTAGATAAATCCTAAATCAGTACATCAAGGTCTATTAGTGCCAGCAACGAGAGATATATGTAAATTAATATTGCTCTAAATATTAAAGGTGGCCCCTGAGGCTGCATGGTATGCTTTTATGTGGCTCATGACTTAACTCGCTGTCTTCTCATTGTGAAGACCTGGATTTTATCCAGCCTTAGGCTGATGGATGAGGGTCTCCTCCTCTCCCTCTATCCGTTTCTTGTAAGAGTGTCGCATGAAATGAATTTAAGATAGGCTCATGCAGTCTTGCATGGGCATAGGCTCAATGTGCAAAACTGCCCAAATATTGAGGGAACTTGGCATGTGGTGAAATCCAAAGATAAACCTGCATCCTGCCATTCCATATATGACCGATGTTAATGAAATTCAAGATAATCCAATGCTTGTTTTGTACAAAAACATTCAAGTATCTAAAACATTCACTTCTTAAAGTGTAGTACATGTCTTACATTAAATCATGATTGCTATAAATATTTTACCAGTAGGTTAGAATAAGTTAACAAGGAATATGATCATCAAAATGTGCAAGTCATTATATTCCTACAGCACTGATTATCTTTTATTGTGGTAAAAACAGTAAAATATATTTATGGCACGTTTTTATTATCTTTTTACTGATCTGCTTTGAGTAAGCCTACACAAGTGGTAACAGTGTGTGAAATTAATAACTTGCATATAATTGGCAAAGGCATTATCATTAAGGTTTTATATTGACTATTAAGCCTCAGTGAAATTCATAGTGCTGGTGAAGTATGAATGCTTGCTAAATGGATGCAGGAGTGTAACTGCACAATGCAGAGAAGATGAAATTGGAGTTAACAGGAATAAAGGTCAGCAATTCCATGAGAACATTGAATCGAATCTATCTTCCTCTGAACTCCTTTCCTTCAGAAAAAAGACATTGTTCTTTTTGCTTTATCTCTTCCTCTGTCTTCATCTTGTTCTGAAGGTGGTGACATACGCTGAAGTGAACAATAGGAAAATTTGTATTTATATATTGTCTTTCACATCCACAGGATGGCCCAAAGTCTTTCACAGTGAAAAAATTACTTTTGAAGTAGTCACTGGCCTAAAAATTGGCCTCCTTAGCGTCTCCCGTTATTGCCTTCGGGGATAATAACAGGATGCTAACGACTTACCAATCTGACACGGCAGGAAAATCGACTCCATCATATTCGATGGGAGGTTTGCGGCAGCAGTACAATTTTGCGCCCCGATTTCCTTCGCCTGGAGATCGTAACGTCATCGCTGTGCGCATTGCCACGGTAGCGCCCCGGACCCGAACTTTGGTTGTGCACTCTGTAGCATTGCAGGACGAAAACGCTGGCAGCTGCGGGAGGCGTTCATCAGCGGTTGGGCACTTCGGGGGTAATGTTTAAAAGCGAGGTGGCCATGGTAAGTAAAAATAAAAATTCAAATCTCTCCTTCAATTTTTTCATTCTTTCCTGCCCAAGATCGATCAGCCCGGCACTCTCCTGCGGTGCATCCGGCTGATCGGGCCGGATCACGGCAGCCGTTCAGGAGAAGGTAAGAGTAATATAGTTCCACCTAGTGGACTACTGCTCAACCTAGTGGACTAATGTCGTAATGCAATTGCTGATGTAAATACAATAAAAGTCAAATGATGCAGCCATCTTGTAAAGTCTGTGTGTTAGTGATGTCATAAAGAAAATAATCACATTGGCAATATAGGATGGGATTTCTGGATTCCATAGCTGAAATTTTTGTTGGTGGATGTGCCTGCCAACTGACAGAGTGACGTTGAGAGGTTCGTTGTTTTACAGAACAGCTAAAAATCCAAGGTAAATTACAAGCACACTTGGCTGAACTGAAGAGTCCAGATGGCATAGAAACATAGAAACATAGAAAATAGGTGCAGGAGTAGACCATTCGGCCCTTCGAGCATGCACCACCATTCAATAAGATCATGGCTGATCATTCCCTCAGTACTCCTTTCCTGCTTTCTCTCCATACCCCTTGATCCCTTTAGCCAAAAGGGCCATACCTATCTAACTCCCTCTTGAATATATCCAATGAACTGGCATCAACAACTCTCTGCGGCAGGGAATTCCACAGGTTAACAACTCTCTGAATGAAAAAGTTTCTCCTCATCTCAGTCCTAAATGGCTTACCCCTTATCCTAAGACTATGTCCTCTGGTTCTGGACTTTCCCAACATCGGGAACATTCTACCCGCATCTAACCTGTCCAGTCCCATCAGAATCGTATATGTTTCTATGAGATCCCCAGTGAACTCCAGTGAATAAAGGCCCAGTTGATCCAGTCTCTCCTCATATGTCAGTCCAGCCATCCCTGGAATCAGTCTGGTGAACCTTCGTTGCACTCCCTCAAAAGCAAGAATGTACGTCCTCAGATTAGGAGACCAAAACTGAACACAATATTCCAGGTGAGGTCTCACCAAAGCCCTGTACAAATGCAGTAAGACCTACCTGCTCCTATACTCAAATCCCCTAGCTATGAAGGCCAACATACCATTTGCCTTCTTCACCGCCTGCTCTACTTACATGCCAACTTTCAATGACTGAAGAACCATGACACCCAGGTCTCGTTGCACCTCCCCTTTTCCTAATCTGCCGCCATTCAGATAATATTCTGCCTTTGTGTTTTTGCCCCCACAGTGGATAACCTCACATTTATCCACATTTTTCTGCATCGCCATGCTTTTGCCCACTCACCTAACCTGTCCAAGTCACCCTGCAGCCTCTTCGCATCCTCCTCACAGCACACACCGCCACCCTGCAAACTTCGAGATATTACACTCAATTCCTTCATCTAAATCATTAATGTATATTGTAAAGAGCTGGTGTCCCAGCACTGAGCCCTGCGGCACTCCACTAGTCACTGCCTGACATTCTGAAAAGGACCCATCTATCCCGACTCTCTGTTTCCTGTCTGCCAACCAGTTCTCTATCCACGTCAGTACATTACCCCCAATACCATGTGCTTTGATTTTGCACACCAATCTCTAGTGTGGGACCTTGTCAAAAGCCTTTTGAAAGTCCAAATACACCACATCCACTGGTTCTCCTTTGTCCACTCTGCTAGTTACATCCTCAAAAAATTCTAGAAGATTTGTCAAGCATGATTTCCCTTTCATAAATCCATGCTGACTTGGACCTATCCTGTCACTACTTTCCAAATTACTGCTATTTCATCCTGAATGATTGATTCCAACATTTTCCCCACTACTGATGTCAGGCTAACCGGTTTATAATTACACGCTTTCTCTCCCTACTTTTTAAAAAAGTGGTGTCTCATTAGCTACCCTCCAATCCATGGGAACTGATCGAGTGTCGATAGATTGTTGGAAAATAATCACCAATGCATCCACTATTTCTAGGGCCACTTCCTTAAGTACTCTGGGATGCAGACTATCAGGCCCCGGGGATTTATCTGTCTTCAATCCCATCAATTTCCCTAACACAATTTCCTGCCTAATAAAGATATCCTTCAGTTCCTCCTTCTCACTAAACCCTTGGTCCCCGAGTACATCGGAAGGTTATTTGTATCTTCCTTCGTGAAGACAGAACCAAAGTATTTGTTCAATTGATCTGCCATTTCTTTGTTCTCCATTATAAATTCACTTGAATCTGACTGCAAGGGACCTAAGTTTGTTTTCACTAATCTTTTTCGCTTCACATATCTATAGAAGCTTTTGCAGTCAGTTTTTATGTTCCTGGCAAGCTTCCTCTCATACCCTATTTTCCCCCTCTTAATTAAACCCATAGTCCTCCTCTGCTGAATTCTAAATTTCTCCCAGTCCTCAGGTTTTAGAAACATAGAAACATAGAAAATAGGTGCAGGAGTAGGCCATTCGGCCCTTCTAGCCTGCACCGCCATTCAATGAGTTCATGGCTGAACATTCAACTTCAGTACCCCATTCCTGCTTTCTCGCCATAGCCGTTGATCCCCCTAGTAGTAAGGACCTCATCTAACTTCTTTTTGAATATATTTAGTGAATTGGCCTCAACAACTTTCTGTGGTAGAGAATTCCACAGGTTCACCACTCTCTGGGTGAAGAAGTTCCTCCGCATCTCGGTCCTAAATGGCTTACCCCTTATCCTTAGACTGTGACCTCTGGTTCTGGACTTCCCCAACATTGGGAACATTCTTCCTGCATCTAACCTGTCTAACCCCGTCAGAATTTTAAATGTTTCTATGAGGTCCCCTCTCATTCTTCTGAACTCCAGTGAATACAAGCCCAGTTGATCCAGTCTTTCTTGATAGGTCAGTCCCGCCATCCCGGGAATCAGTCTGGTGAACCTTCGCTGCACTCCCTCAATAGCAAGAATGTCCTTCCTCAGGTTAGGAGACCAAAACTGTACACAATACTCCAGGTGTGGCCTCACCAATGCCCTGTACAACTGTAGCAACAGCTCCCTGCCCCTGTACTCAAATCCCCTCGCTATGAAGGCCAACGTGCCATTTGCTTTCTTAACCGCCTGCTGTACCTGCATGCCAACCTTCAATGACTGATGTACAATGACACCCAGGTCTCTTTGCACCTCCCCTTTTCCTAATCTGTCACCATTCAGATAATAGTCTGTCTCTCTGTTTTTACCACCAAAGTGGATAACCTCACATTTATCCACATTATACTTCATCTGCCATGCATTTGCCCACTCACCTAACCTATCCAAGTCGCTCTGCAGCCTCACAGCATCCTCCTCGCAGCTCACACTGCCACCCAACTTAGTGTCATCCGCAAATTTGGAGATACTACATTTAATCCCCTCATCTAAATCATTAATGTACAGTGTAAACAGCTGGGGCCCCAGCACAGAACCTTGCGGTACCCCACTAGTCACTGCCTGCCATTCTGAAAAGTACCCATTTACTCCTACTCTTTGCTTCCTGTCTGACAACCAGTTCTCAATCCATGTCAGTACACTACCCCCAATCCCATGTGCTCTAACTTTGCACATTAATCTCTTGTGTGGGACCTTGTCGAACGCCTTCTGAAAGTCCAAATATACCACATCAACTGGTTCTCCCTTATCCACTCTACTGGAAACATCCTCAAAAAATTCCAGAAGATTTGTCAAGCATGATTTCCCTTTCACAAATCCATGCTGACTTGGACCTATCATGTCACCTCTTTCCAAATGCACTGCTATGACATCCTTAATAATTGATTCCATCATTTTACCCACTACCGATGTCAGGCTGACCGGTCTATAATTCCCTGTTTTCTCTCTCCCTCCTTTTTTAAAAAGTGGGGTTACATTGGCTACCCTCCACTCCATAGGAACTGATCCAGAGTCAATGGAATGTTGGAAAATGACTGTCAACGCATCCACTATTTCCAAGGCCACCTCCTTAAGTACTCTGGGATGCAGTCCATCAGGCCCTGAGGATTTATCGGCCTTCAATCCCATCAATTTCCCCAACACAATTTCCCGGCTAATAAGGATTTCCCTCAGTTCCTCCTCCTTACTAGACCCCCCGACCCCTTTTATAACCGGAAGGTTGTTCGTGTCCTCCTTCGTGAATACCAAACCAAAGTACTTGTTCAATTGGTCCGCCATTTCTTTGTTCCCCGTTATGACTTCCCCTGATTCTGACTGCAGGGGATCTACGCTTGTCTTTACTAACCTTTTTCTCTTTACATATCTATAGAAAGTTTTGCAATCCGTCTTAATGTTCCCTGCAAGCTTCTTCTCATACTCCATTTTCCCTGCCCTAATCAAACCCTTTGTCCTCCTCTGCTGAGTTCTAAATTTCTCCCAGTCTCCAGGTTCGCTGCTATTTCTGGCCAATTTGTATGCCACTTCCTTGGCTTTAATACTATCCCTGATTTCCCTTGATAGCCACGGTTGAGCCACCTTCCCTTTTTTATTTTTATGCCAGACAGGAATGTACAATTGTTGTAGTTCATCCATGCGGTCTCTAAATGTCTGCCATTGCCCATCCACAGTCAACCCCTTAAGTATCATTCGCCAATCCATCCCAGCCAATTCACGCCTCATACCTTCAAAGTTAGCCTTCTTTAAGTTCTGGACCATGGTCTCTGAATTAACTGTTTCATTCTCCATCCCAATGCAGAATTCCACCATATTATGGTCACTCTTCCCCAAGGGGCCTCGCACAACGAGATTGCTAATTAATCCTCTCTCATTACATAACACCCAGTCTAAGATGGCCTCCCCCCTAGTTGGTTCCTCGACATATTGGTCTAAAAAACCAACCCTTATGCACTCCAGGAAATCCTCCTCCACCGTATTGCTTCCAGTTTGGTTAGCCCAATCTATGTGCATATTAAAGTCACGCATTATAACTGCTGCACCTTTATTGCACGCACCCCTAATTTCATGTTTGATGCCCTCCCCAACATCACTACTACTGTTTGGAGGTCTGTACACAACTCCCACTAACGTTTTTTGCCCTTTGGTGTTCTGCAGCTCTACCCATATAGATTCCACATCATCCAAGCTAATGTCCTTCCTAACTGTTGCCTTAATCTCCTCCTTAACCAGCAATGCTACCCCACCTTCTTTTCCTTTTATTCTATCCTTCCTGAATGTTGAATACCCCTGGATATTGAGTTCCCAGCCCTGATCATCCTGGAGCCACGTCTCCGTAATCCCAATCACATCATATTTGTTAACATCTATTTGCACAGTTAATTCATCCACCTTATTGTGGATACTCCTTGCATTAAGACACAAAGCCTTTAGGCTTGTTTTTTTAACACCCTCTGTCCTTTTAGAATTTTGCTGTACAATGGCCCTTTTTGTTCTTTGCCTTGGGTTTCTCTGTCCTCCACTTTTCCTCATCTCCTTTCTGTCTTTTGTTTTTGCCTCCTTTTTGTTTCCCTCTATCTCCCTGCATTGGTTCCCATCCCCCTGCCATATTAGTTTAACTCCTCCCCAACAGCACTAGCAAACACTCCCCCGAGGACATTGGTTCCGATTCTGCCCAGGTGCAGACCGTCCGGTTTGTACTGGTCCCACCTCCCCCAGAACCGGTTCCAATGCCCCAGGAATTTGAATCCCTCCCTGCTGCACCATTGCTCAAGCCACGTATTCATCTGAGCTATCCTGCGATTCCTACTCTGACTAGCACGTGGCACTGGTAGCAATCCCGAGATTACTACTTTTGAGGTCCTACTTTTTAATTTAGCTCCTAGCTCCTTAAATTCATTTCGTAGGACCTCATCCCTTTTTTTACCTATGTCATTGGTACCAACGTGCACCACGACAACTGGCTGTTCTCCCTCCCTTTTTAGAATGTCCTGCACCCGCTCCGAGACATCCTTGACCCTTGCACCAGGGAGGCAACATACCATCCTGGAGTCTCGGTTGCGGCCGCAGAAACGCCTATCTATTCCCCTTACAATTGAATCCCCTATCACTATCGCTCGCCCACTCTTTTTCCTGCCCTCCTGTGCAACAGAGCCAGCCACGGTGCCATGAACTTGGCTGCTGCTGCCCTCTCCTGATGAGTCATCCCCCTCAACAGCACTCAAAGCAGTGTATCTGTTTTGCAGTGGGATGACCACAGGGGACCCCTGCACTTCCTTCCTTGCACTACTCTTCCTGCTGGTCTTCCATTCCCTCGTTGGCTGTGGACCCTTCTCCTGCGGTAAGACCAACTCGCTACACGTGATACTCACGTCATTCTCAGCATCGTGGATGCTCCAGAGTGAATCCACCCTCAGCTCCAACTCCGCAACGCGGAACGTCAGGAGCCGGAGGTGGACACACTTCCCGCACATGTAGTCGTCAGGGACACTGGTGTTGTCCCCGAGTTCCCACATGGTACAGGAGGAGCATATCACGTGACCGAGCTGTCCTTCCATGACTTAACCCTTAGATACACTTAAATTGCCGACAACAATGTTAAAAGTTACTGACTAATAAAGAAAAAGAAAAACTACTCACCAATCAGCAGCCAATCACTTACCACGTTGGCTGTGACGTCACCTTTTGATTTCTTTCTACTTCTTTTTTGACTTCTCTCAGCTGGTGCTGCACCGGTACGCCTCTCTCGACGCTCCCCGGACTGCTGAGCCTTTTATAGGCCGCTGCCTCTCTCGACTCCCGCCTCTCTCGACGCTCCCCGGACTGCTGAGCCTTTTATAGGCCGCTGCCTTTCTCGACTCCCGCCTCTCTCGACGCTCCCCGGACTGCTGAGCCTTTTATAGGCCGCTGCCTCTGTCGACTCCCGCCTCTCTCGACGCTCCCCGGACTGCTGAGCCTTTTATAGGCTGCTGCCTCTCTCGACTCCCGCCTCTCTCGACGCTCCCCGGACTGCTGAGCCTTTTATAGGCCGCTGCCTCTCTCGACTCCCGCCTCTCTGCTTTTTCTGGCCAATTTACATGCCTCTTCCTTGGATTTAACACTATCCTTAATTTCCCTTGTTAGCCATGGTTGAGCCACCTTTCCCGTTTTATTTTTACTCCAGACAGGGATGTACAATTGTTGAAGATCATCCATGTGATCTTTAAATGTTTGCCATTGCCTATCCACCGTCAACCCTTTAAGTATCATTTGCCAGTCTATTCTAGCCAATTCACGCCTCATTCCATCAAAGTTACCTTTCCTTAAGTTCAGGACCCTAGTTTCTGAATTAACTCTGTCACTCTCCAACTTAATAAAGAATTCTACCATATTATGGTCACTCTTCCCCAAGGGTCCTCGCACAATAAGATTGCCAATTAGTCCCTTCTCATTCCACATCACCCAGTCTAGAATGGCCAGCTCCCTGGTTGGTCGAGAAAACCATCCCTAATACACTCCAGGAAATCCTCCTCCACTGTATTGCTACCAGTTTGGTTAGCCCAATCTATATGTAGATTAAAGTTACCCCTGATAACTGCTGTACCTTTATCGCATGCATCCCTAATTTCTTGTTTGATGCTGTCCCCAACCTTACTACTACTGTCTGGTGGTCTGTACACAACTCCCACTAGCGTTTTCTGTCCTTTGGTATTCCGTAGCTCCACCCATACCGATTCCACATCATCCAAGCTAATGTCCTTTCTTATCATTGCATTAATTTCCTATTTTTAACCAGCAATGCCACCCCGCCTCCTTTCCTTTCTGTCTATCCTTCCTAAATGTTGAATACCCCTGGATGTTGAGTTCCCAGCCTTGGCCACCCTGGAGCCATGTCTCCGTGATGCCAATTACATCATAGCCATTAACTGCTATCTGCGCAGTTAATTCGTCCACCTTATTCCGAATATTCCTCGCATTGAGGCACAGAGCCTTCAGGCTTGTCTTTCTAACACACTTTGTCCTTGGCTGTGCCTATGGGAATAATAGGGTGCTTGAGTGAGTTCCGTTGTGACCCTGAGATTTTTGGACCATATGTGGAGCAGCTAGAAATGTTTTTCACTGCAAATAGTATCGTCGAAGTCCACGATGAAAGCCGTAACCGGTGGAGTTAGAAAGAAAACGGGCTATTTTCTTGACTGAACCAATCCTGAGCCCCTGGAAATTGCTGAAAGTTATCGATTTGGAAAAATGAAATCAGTTAAATGACAAGAGTATCAGTGTACATTGTAGCTTTAACAAAAGCTATCTTCATCGTCATTTCAGAAACTTTCAGGACTGAGAATTTCATGCCAATTCAAGTCGTCAGCCAATTGAGTTGGATCGCCTGCAGGTTAGAAGTAAAAGGCAGTTGGGTCCCAAGGCCTCAGCAACTGGCCAAGATAAAAGCGCATTGAAGTCGTGCTATTGATGCCTGGGCCAACATGTTGATCAAAGTTGTCCATATGTGAAGGCAGAGCGTTTCTTCTGCAAGAAAACTGGGCATCTTGCAAAGGCATGCCCACTGAAGAGTAAACCAACTTTCAAGTAGAAATCGGCAGAGACTACATAGCATGGAAGAGAAGCAACAGGATGAGGAACATGTAGAGATACATGTCATCGGAGCACGAGGGTACCTAATAACAATTCACGAAGTATCAGCATCCAAGTTAATGTGGCAGGAACCAGGATACCCCTGGAAATCAACACTGGTGCATCCGTGAGCATAGTACAGAAATCGCTATATCTCAGCAAGTTGAGTGATTTTCCACTGAAGAAATCTAAGATAGAGCTGTGAGGCTTCTCAGGAGAACAAATCCCTGTGGTAGGACATATCACCGTACCGGTGAAATACAAAAAGCAGTTTCAGAGCTTGCGTCTGTTAGTAGTGTCAGGAGACAAGCTTGCCTTAATAGGTTGAAATTGGTTGGGATCACTGAAGCTGGATTGGATTGAGATTTTTCGAGTTGAAACGAGATTTGCATTGAAGGATGATGTAAGCAAATAGTATCCAAAGGTGTTCCGCAAAACAGGCAGGCTGATCCAACATTTCAAGACGAGTATAAAAGGAAGCAAGACCAGTGTATTGCAAGCCACATCTCACACCACATGCATCCATGAGCAAGAATTCAAAAGACTAGAAACTGAGAACATTATCTCTATGTAGAAGTGTTCTATTTTTCATACATTAATGAGCTGCCAGTTACAGCTGAAGAGATTGGTTGAGCAAACAAACGTGACCCAGTTATGTCAAAGGTGTATGATTGCATAGTGAATTGCTGGCTAAACCAGATATCAAAGAAAGATTATCATGCATACTCCTTTCATAGGAATGAATTATCAGTGGATAAAGATTGCATCATGTGGGGTGCAACAGTAGTTATCCCAAATAAGTTCAGGTCCAAATTATCAGGAGATCTTCATGACCAGCACCTGGGAATGTGCTTGACCAAAAGTTTTACACACACTTACTTAGAGTGGCCAGGTTTAGATAAAGATATAGAGTACGTCGTTAGTCAGTGTACAACATGTCAATCGGTAAGCAAGAAGCCACCACCAGTACCATTACAGACATGGAAATGGCCTCCCAGGGTGTGGCAAAGGTTATATGTAGATTTTGCTGAGCTAGAAGGACAACAATTGTTCATTGTGATTGATAGCCATTCGAAGTGGGTCGAGGTGTTTCTGATGCGATAAATAACACTAGACAATTTGCAAAGATTTTTTTCTTCATTTGGCCTCCTCG
The DNA here is from genome assembly GCF_044704955.1 of Pristiophorus japonicus. Taxonomy (NCBI): domain Eukaryota; kingdom Metazoa; phylum Chordata; class Chondrichthyes; family Pristiophoridae; genus Pristiophorus; species Pristiophorus japonicus. The sequence goes on along the minus strand of NC_091980.1, from coordinate 51,932,013 downwards.
AAGAAATTGTGTCTGGTAATGGACCGCAATTTTGTGAGCAGAAACAGTGTGAAACATACCAAGTTTCCATCGTACCACTCTGCACTCTGCTTCAAATGATGTAGCAGAGCGCACAATACAAATTGTAAAACATGCCCTCATCAAGCAAATGTTGGATCCAAATCTAAGGAAATGGCAGTTGTCGTTGTATCACAAATCAATAAATATTTTGTTTACTTTTCGTAATACTCCTCATACAACTACTGGCAGAACACCAGAAGAGTTGTTTTTTAAATGACAGCCATGAACCAGGTTCTCGTTGTTAAAGCCAAACCTGGCACATTTCAGTTGAAGAGACACAACAAGATAGAAAGAGAATCATGATAGAGTTAGAGTAAGAGAGAAAAGTATTAAATTGAATCAGAAGGTTAGAGTAAAGAACCATCACCATAAAAGGTTAAAGTGATTACCAGGAAGAATAGTGAAGATATGTGGCCCTTGTACATATGTGGTCAAGGTGTTTGATCATGGACAGGTTAGGTTTGTTCACGTTGATCATATCTTACCTACAGACATGGAAGGAGTTGAAGGTTGGAAATGATTCAATTATTCAGAATGACTCATCAGATAGTTTTGATACAAGTAAAGTACCAGTAGCATATCCTAGATCAAATGTACTGGAAAAAAGTCCAAGAGAAAGTCAGAATTTAAGTCTGAGTCTAAGTCAGGCAGACGAACAGTCTACAGTTGTAGAGAGTCAAAATGTAGATCAAGTGTTACCCTTGGAGAAAAATTCTCCTTAGGCTCAGCCTAGAATGAGTCTAAGTTTGACACCATGTTTGGAAGGTTCTGTTTGAGAGTGAAGGTATCCTCTTCGAAACAGAAAACCAGTGGTTAAGTTTGATTTGTAAATATGGCAAAATAAATCCTTGGGGCCGAAGTTGGTGGACATACCGCCCGCGGACTGCCGACGCACCCAAAATCGTGAAATTGATCAAAAAATACCTACATACCACCCACATACCGCCCAGCGGGAAATTCATCAGCGACATACCGCCAGGTGGTATGCATACTGTCCGCCTACACAGAGTACCCTACAGACTGCCCAGAAGTCCAACATTGGTGACATACCACCGGAGCTGCACAATCTGAAAAAAGGTGGTTTTATGTCAGCAGTATGTAAAATGCAATGTTCCATTCCTCCCCCCAGAGATATAGTCCTCCCCCACTCCCCAGAGATACAGTCATCTTTCTCCCCCCCAGAGATATATTCCTCCCCCCACCAGAGATACAGTCCCCCCACCGATCTAGTCCTCCCCCCCGAGATCTAACCTCCCCCAGAGAGATCTAATCCCCCCCAGTGATCTAGTACCCCAAGAGATCTAGGCCTCCCCCAGCCCCCGAGATCTAATCCCCCCAGAGACCTATTCCCCTCCCCCCCCCCCCAGAAAAACACTATAAAATAAATAAATAAATAAATAACAATATAAGTATTATAAATAAATCAAATACACTGCACAAAACAATTAAAAATCTAAAGGTACCTGGAGACACTTACCTGCGATCAGGCGTCGGCAGTCTCTGGCCTCCGAAATGCTCTTCTTGGGGGTGGGGTGGGGGGGGAAGTTTGATGGAAAAACACGTGTGCGCAGTACTCGGAACCCTAAGAGTCCCAAGTCCCAGACAACTTACACTGCACCGCCAGAGCAGGCCGTCCATCGCACTCCGCTGACATACCGCTCAGGACCGGACCAATGTTGCCAGCAGGATTTAGCAGTTCACTTCCTTCCTCGAGCGCAAATGCCAATTTTTAAAAATGTTTGTAAACAGTGACGCCTGGCGCTAATTTTTCAAACTTTTAAAAGTTAAATGTAACATAGAAACATAGAAAATAGGTGCAGGAGTATGCCATTCGGCCCTTCAAGCCTGCGCCACTATTCAATATGATCATGGCTGATCATTCACCTCAGTACCCCTTTCCTGCTTTCTCTCCATACCCCTTGAACCCTTTAGCCGTAAGGGCCATATCTAACTCCCTCTTGAATATATCCAACGAACTAGCATCAACAACTCTCTGCGGTAGAGAATTCCACAGGTTAACAACTCTCTGAGTGAAGAAGTTTCTCCCCATTTCAATCCTAAATGGCTTACCCCTTATCCTTAGACTATGTCCCCTGGTTCTGGACTTCACCAACATCGGGAACATTATTCCTGCATCTAACCTGTCCAGTCCCGTCAGAATTTTATATGTTTCTATGAATAACAAACTTAAATTCGATCCAGGAGATTCATTATTATAATTAAAATTTGCATCAGTACAATATAAAATACAACTTACTCTTGCTGCAGCTACCAAGCTGTTCCAGCGTTACCGGCACTGGTCCAACCTCCTCACCTCCTGGGATGCCAAGGACACCACCTCTGCTCAGATTTTCTGATACACATGCGGTGGGGGTTTCCCGTGAGCACCCCGAGTCAGTTGGCCCCACCGGGACTGCACTTCATCAACGAGGGCCTCATTAGCCAAGTCACTAAAAGGTTTTGTCCTCTTCCTCTCCCCTCAGCATCATGATGCATTTCCGACATTATTTAAGGTTTTATAAAGTTTAAATTATGATTTCAAGTGTGCTCTCTTGTCTTTTCTGCTATTCTCTGCTCAACTACCTTCCCAGTCTCTCCTCTCTCTCTCTTTCTCTGACCCTCTCTGTGCCTTCTGCGCATGTGTGGATGACCCCTGACCTCCCAAAACACGGGAAAACCAGTCACCAAGAAAAAAAAAAATTGCATGCGCAGTAGGCCGTTGCTCAGGAAGCTTTTGCCTTCTACATCGCTGGTCGTTTGCTGGGCGCATGTCACATCGCTAACCTTTCGCATCGCCCATTTCACATCACTGGCCTATTGTCGAGAGGAAAATCACGATCCAAAAAATGGGCGATGTTCCAGCAATCGATAAGACTGAGACATCGTACATCACTGGAACATCGCCCATTTTTGGGGTGATGGCCAGAAAAATGGAATATCTAGCCCATAGTTTTCAACAAATATTATGGTCTTGCACTTAATTAGATGTGGCTCACTGCTTGCAGTAGTTGAGCGTGGAACCAGTAGAGCATACATGGCAATCTAGAAAACATGCAACAGCTAATCAACAGTGTAATATATCTTACACAAGCCCAGAAAAAACGGACAGCTCAAAAACAGCCCTTAATATAGGCCTATGATCGAGCCATAAGGTGACTGAATAAGCATAAAATTGTATTTTTATTGCATTCAATTCCAAGATTTTTACCAGTGTTTTGGAATCACATTTTGCTATTTGGTCTGATTTTATGTTTGTGATAACTGAAGCTAAAAGGCCTTGCATATGACACAAAATCAATTAGTTGTGTTGAGTGTGCAGTGGAGCTTCGTCTTACATACAGTGAGTGTACTTGTTGAACAATGCAATCATGGCCCAGAAATCCCGGTTTCACCTTCCCGCGGGCATTCGACTGGATTCTAGAAAAAAGAAGTGCACCTACCTGAATCTGCTGTGCTCACGCGAGTTCCCGATCCTGAGGCCTCCCCTGACTGTGCGTCGCAGCACGTGCATGTCGGGACGTGTACAGGCCTGAAGCTGGAGTCACATGGCTCTGGGCAGCCAATCAGGTGTAGTATATTCTCATTCATAATAATGGGAACTCCGTAAGTTGGAGTTCCCATTTTTAGGAATGAGAAACAGCCCCCAAACACACACAACCAATAATAAAAGATAGAAAAAATGCACAACATGTTTTTATTAATTTAAATTAAAGTTATTTATGTATTTTAAAAAAAACATTTTTCCGATTTTTAAAAAAAGTTTTTAAAATTATGGTTTAAAATAAACTTACTGTAGTGGAAAGGGTTTTTAACAATAAAATGTGTTTTAAAAATTTTATTTTACAATGTTTTTATGTGTTTTAAAACTCTTACACCTGGAAAAGTAGGCTATGCGCCTGCTTTTATCAGGTGCAAGAGTTTTGAGGACATTTGCTGGGCAAGATATGAGTAAATACCACAATCTTGCCCTTGCAAATGTCCTCGTTCCCGAGATACGGAAGATCTGTTAAGCTCCAGCTTGACAGATCGGAAAAGCCAGTTTTCAGCGCATGCACATTGTGTACTGAAAACCGACTTTTCCGATGTCTTCCCGGGTCCATACACACTCAGTAGATTTAGAAACATAGAAACATAGAAAATAGGTGCAGGAGTAGGCCATTCGGCCCTTCTAGCCTGCACCGCCATTCAATGAGTTCATGGCTGAACATTCAACTTCAGTACCCCATTCCTGCTTTCTCGCCATACCCCTTGATCCCCCTAGCAGTAAGGACCTCATCTAACTCCTTTTTGAATATATTTAGTGAATTGGCCTCAACAACTTTCTGTGGTAGAGAATTCCACAGGTTCACCACTCTCTGGGTGAAGAAGTTCCTCCGCATCTCGGTCCTAAATGGCTTACCCCTTATCCTTAGACTGTGACCCCTGGTTCTGGACTTCCCCAACATTGGGAACATTCTTCCTTCATCTAACCTGTCTAACCCCGTCAGAATTTTATATGTTTCTATGAGGTCCCCTCTCATTCTTCTGAACTCCAGTGAATACAAGCCCAGTTGATCCAGTCTTTCTTGATAGGTCAGTCCCGCCATCCCGGGAATCAGTCTGGTGAACCTTCGCTGCACTCCCTCAATAGCAAGAATGTCCTTCCTCAGGTTAGGAGACCAAAACTGTACACAATACTCCAGGTGTGGCCTCACCAATGCCCTGTACAACTGTAGCAACACCTCCCTGCCCCTGTACTCAAATCCCCTTGCTATGAAGGCCAACATGCCATTTGCTTTAGATGAGGAAGGATGGTCGGAGGCTCGCGTGAAGCATAAACACCAGCATGGACTGGTTGGGACAAATGGCCTGTTTCTGTTTCGTATATCCTATCTTATCCTATGTAAAGGAGGAGAAGGAATAGAGAAATGGAGAGCCAAAGGGCAAGGAAGGAAATTTCAGAAAGTAGAACCCAGAGAGCGGAAGGCACAACTGTCAATTGCAGGAAAAAAGGAGGGGTTCTGGACTCGAAGAATGGAGTGTTTGGGTGGAGGGGGTGAAAGCAATGTATTTGGGTTTGCCCTGAGCCTCATGATGCTCCGAAATCTCATATGAAGCAACAAATCTGCTCTGCAAAATCTACATGAGTAAAATAGAACCTATTCCTTTCTGATTACTACAAAAAATCCAATGTGTGTGCCACAACAGCCTGAGGAATCACTGATATCAGCATGGTTTATCAGCAATTTTCAGGCTCACTAGGATTCTCTTTCTTCTGGATAGAAAACATAACTGTGCTCTAGAGAGGATGCACGCCTCAAGCAGAATCCTACATATCAACCTTCGAAGTCAAGTTCAAGGCAAGTCGATGGTTCCTGGATTCATTCTCCAAGACGAGTGCTATTCCGCCTTTAAATACTGGCACTTAGCTCTTTGATTATATATGTTGCACCATTCTTTTATGTATATTTTATGTCAGTCCCTCAATATATTTTGCATCACTCAGTCTCTCCATTAGAATCTCCTTAAACAATCTCCGCCGTTTATCCATGTAAAAATTCAAAGTACTTACACAACACTATGCCATTTAACTATGACCCAGAATGAGAGTCAATTGACTGTACAGGTGCACAGGTTCTGAGGTGTACCTGTGCAGAAGATAATTGTGGGACATTCTGTGTTACCTCGGAAGACTGGTGAGGTAGTTCTGAAACTGTAGATTTGCACCAGCAAACACTGCCATTGCACTCAGGGCCATATGATAGTTTTAAAGTTATTGTTTCTGAGTAAGTATTGCCATTTTAAGCTTTAAAAAAAGATTATTTGATTTGTGCGACAGTGAATGAAAAATACATTAGTGAGAATGGTCCTGGAAACTGTTACCAGTGGCTGTGTCTTTCTCTCTTGATGTAATTCTTGATGATAAACTCATAGAAAAGCCTCGCAGACACAAGGCAAATTCAGGAGAGGAGAGCCTCTAGTGGGGAAGAATACTTTTAAAAAGAACTTCCTATCCCAATATATATTTCCAGTGCTGTGGCAAGAGGAGACAGTCCTCTCAGGAGAGGCAGCAGCTGGAGAATGAACTAATCTTAATATTTGCTATGTTATAATCTATGGTTGTTTGTATCAAGTCAACTACAAGCAGCAAAAGCATTTTCTTCTGCATAATAAATTGTTAATATTCTACCAAATTGGTCTAATCAACGAGTATAGCACTCAAACCCACTTAACTGTAAATACATAATAGAAACAATAGGACATATATAAAATAATCAATCTGTGAAAATTTTGCTTGAAGGGATAGATTTTCTTTGGAGCCATTGAAGAATTCTGAATAGAGCAAGCCAATGTCTGCCCCGCTCATCTGTAACACATGTGGCAAGGGGTCCTTCAACAAGTGTTAGGTCCATAATTAACACATGCAAGGGGCCTAATGGATTTAACAGTGGGCCCAAAGCCTGCTCAGGTTAGGTGCAAGCAGTTCCACTGCTAGATTGGCATGCTTTGCGCCCATTTTACACCTGATAAATTGGTGCAATGCATGATAATTTGTACGCCAAAAGCCTTCAATAGATTAACTAAGAACACAAGTGCTACGAACATTGTGAAATAATCATAACAAGTGTAAGGCTTACAGTATTTCACCAGGTAATATTCTGGGACCCCAGCTATTTACAATATATATTAATGATTTAGACGAAGGAATTGAATATAATTTCTCCAAGTTTGCAGATGACACTAAGCTGGGTGGCAGTGTGAGCTGTGATGAGGATGCGAAGAGGCTGCAGGGTGACTTGGACAGATTATGTGAGTGGGCAAATGCATGGCAGATGCAGTGTAATTTGGATAAGTGTGAGGTTATCCACTTTGGTGGCAAAAACAGGAAGGCAGATTGTTATCTGAATGGTGACAGATTAGTAAAAGGGGAGATGCAACGAGACATGGCACATCAGTCATTGAAAGTAGGCATGCAGGTACAGCAGGCAGTTAAGAAAGCAAATGGCATGTTGGCCTTCATAGCGAGAGGATTTGAGTATAGGAGCAGGAAGGTCTTGCTGCAGTTGTACAGGGCCTTGGTGAGACCACACCTTGAGTATTGTGTGCAGTTTTGGTCTCCTAATCTGAGGAAGGACATTCTTGCTATTGAGGGAGTGCAGCAAAGATTCATCAGACTGATTCCCGGGATGGCAGGACTGACATATGAAGAAAGACTGGATCGACTGGGCTTATATTCACTGGAATTTAGAAGAATGAGAGGGGATCTCATAGAAGCATATAAAATTCTGATGGGATTGGACAGGTTAGATCCAGGAAGAATGTTCCTGATGTTGGGGAAGTCCAGAACCAGGGGTCATAGTCTAAGGATAAGGGGTAAGCCATATAGGACCGAGATGAGGAGAAACTTTTTCACCCAGAGAATTATGAACGTGTGGAATTCTCTACCACAGAAAGTTGTTGAGTACAGTTCGTTGGATATATTCAAAAGGGAGTTAGATGTGGCCCTTGCAGCTAAAGGGATCAGGGGGTAAGGAGAGAAGGCGTGAGTGGGGTACTGAAGTTGCATGACCAGCCATGATCATATTGAATGGTGGTGCAGGCTCGAAGGGCTGAATGGCCTGCTCCTGCACCTATTTTCTATGTTTCTATGTCTATGTTCCTGCTCCAAATCACGACACACCATCCTCCCTCAGTTTTGTTGCTACTCAGAGCACTGAATAATTTAGAACTTCAGTCTATTCTTTTAAAAAACTCTTTCGGGATATTCTACTGCAGAATACAAAAGAGAATCTTTCTGAACAAATGCTGACTGTGGGCAGCTACTGAAAACTCTGTGTAAAATACATACTGGTTTGCATCTATAGTGGAGTGAATTAAGAACAAGAGAATTTTTTTACACTGGTGCTGAACACAGTGTAATACCACTTTTAACCGATCATGCACAGCTTCTCTTTGTTCCATGTGTTTAGTGTTCCAACAGCCTGAAGAATAGTTCATACGTAATCAGCCTTTTTCAAGTGTGACACAGAATTCTACATACAGCAAATATCTGTGAAACACAACATTCTTTACAGCTCACCTTGGGGAAAATGAGCAATGCTTCAAATGTGCTTCAGTCTATGCTGACACATTGATTCACCCACCCACTGGGCCGCAATTAAGGTGGGATCCATGTTGGCACTGTGATTTGTCACAGGTGAATTTCTGATATCCATAACATCAAGTGGAAATGATCAGGGGAACTGCACATTTTTAAAGTTAATACAATGCACTTCAGCAAGATGATGCTCAGATTGAACACATTTTAGTTAATATTATATGGGTGCACATAGTGGAGTCAATTTTCATCTTCATCAGCCCAGGCTTAGAGCTTAATGGATGAAAGATTGTAGAGGTGCTGCCCTAATCCTGGTACACACCTCAGTGCACAACCTTCTGCACTGGTAGTTCCAAAATCAAAACATTACCACACTGTCCATAGCCTCTGCACGTCTCTGATTCTATTGCAACAGTCCTTAAAATGTAGAAGAAATTTATTTGCATGAGGGCACACTTCCAGCACTCAAAGTTGAAAAGTGCTTGTTGTGTGCAAAGTTCCTGATCATTCAGCAGAATATTCACTGTGTAACTGTATGGATTAATCAGAAGGATAAGAATACTCACTAAGTAACTATACAAGCTTGCTGTTCCTTCAGCAGGGTAAAGATTATTCACTAAGTAACTGTATGGAATTCCTATTTATTCAACATGGTAAAGATTATAAAGTGTTTCTGGTAGAAATGGCAATGAAATCTTTCCTGAAATATGCATGTAATATACTGCTGACATCATCACAACAGCGCAAACCTGAAATGACAGGAGTCCAGAACTTAGTCATTTGAGAAATTGAGTTAGTTCACAGTTTGAACTTGTAGATATTTGGAGCTTCAGACTTGTGCTGACTAATACAGCAATAACCTAGCAAATCTTGAAATACACATCAGCTCTTAAACTGTACTTCAACCTCTATTTCAGTCTTGAAAATGTTGTGGGGGACTTTTTGATTTCTGCCCAAAATGGGTGCAAAGTCAGCTAAGTGGACAAGCCACCCTTCCAAAGCCAGCATCGAGAGGACTGAGCCACTTTCAGATTGAACATGTCTCGTTTGAACATAAGTGGCTAACTATGGACGCCACACCATGCTCCGTTGTACATAGTGGGGTTGGGCTGCGGAGGGGAGCCGATCCCAAAGGGGAACGAACACTGGCCGGCAACGCACCACCTGGCCCGACGAAAATTCCCACCAAAACATTTCTGGCCTTTTTAAGACCTTAAGGGCCACTGATTAGGCCACTCATTACCTGTTACAAATAGGCTGATTGTGCACGACACCTGCTCCTTCCATTTTGAAAATAGCAGAATGGGTCCTCCAACAGACACAGGATCCCGATTTACATGTGTAATCAGCCTCCCAGATGGGTGTGTTGCTCACCTATTTACAGGCCTACCTAAAAATGGCATCTGCTGGGCCTTGGACATCTATGAGACAATCCAGATGCCCCCTATTTTTCAGGCAAGAAATGGGTGGCTGGCAGTTGAAAATAGACCCGTTATCTCCAAGTCAGTATGAAAACAGACTAATTACATAGACAGTGATGCTAGGTGACAGGATCACTTGAAATGTAGACATTTTTAAGACACAGATGCTGCTTAGTATAGTATAGTTTTTAATGACCAATTTTGTTCAAAAGAGGTACAGACAAGAAATATAAAATAAACACCTGAAATATGTAAATACTTTACATTCAAAAACTCTCATCAAGTTTTTATATTTTTGTATTCATCAAGGTAAGAGATGATGACTGGTACATTATTCTATTTTTAGCAAGCAGTGTCAGCATAAAACGATCCAAGGTCCAGTGTAGCACAAGTTAGATTCAGAGTAAAGCTCTCTATTTTGCCCCAACAATGTGAACTAATTCCAAACTCTGACGTTTCCACCTCATTGCACCAGTGTGATTTCCATTTCTCTCTCCAGCCATCCAGTAGGGAGCTAGGCCTGAAGTTTGCATGGATTGGAGGATCCGCGCAACAGTGTTTAAGTCCTATCTTCAATCCACACACCCTTGTTGGAACCCAATCTCCGATCTGCACTCCCTTCCAGTATGGCTTCCTACTGGGAGGGTGCGATTGGTGACATTGCCCTCATATGGTGGCCTTGCACTCGTACTCTGTGTATATGCCTAAGTACCCTAACAATCCACACTCCGGCCTATGCAACACCACAGTTTTCTCATTCCTACATGTGGCTGTATGCCCCAAAGCATTTTCCACACAGCAACCAGCACATCTGGCTAAGCACTCAAGATTCTTTACACTTGGCTGTAAAGGTTCTATTCTCTCCAGAGACTTTCATGACTAATGGAATGCATGCTTTTGATTCTTGCCTGCAGCAAATGGCCACCATTAGGACTCTATAGAGGTGCCCAGTCTATCTGAATTCAATGGCATTACCATCGTCGAAAGCCCCACCATCAACATCCTGGAGGTCACCATTGACTAGAAATTTAACTGGACCAGCCACATAAATACTATGGCCATAAGAGCAAGTCAGAGGCTGGGTATTCTGTGGGGAGTGACTTACCTCCTGACTCTCCAAAGCCTTGCCACCATTTACAAGGTACAAATCAGGGGTATAATAGAATACTCACCACTTGCCTGGATGAGTGCGACTCCAACAATACTCAAGAGACTCGACATCATTGAGAACAAAGCAACCCACTTGATCAACACCCAATCCACCACCTTAAACATTCACTCCCTCTACCACCGGGGCGCTGTGGCTGTAGTGTTTACTATTTACAAGATACACTGCAGCAACTCGCCAAGGCTTCTTCAACAGCACTTCCAAAACTTTGACCCCCTACCATCAGCAAGACAAGGGCAGCAGGCACATGGGAACACCTCCAAGTTCCTCTCCGTCACACACAATCCTGAGTTGGAAATATATCGCCGTTCTTTCATCGTCACTCGGTCAAAATCCCAGAACTTCCTACCTGACCGCACTGTGGGAGCACCTTCACCACGTGGACTGCAGCAGTTCAAGAAGGTGGCTCACCACCACCTTCTCAAGGGCAATTTGGGATGGACAATAAATGTTGGCTTTGCCAGTGATGCCTGCATCCCATGAATGAATAAAAAAAGAACTAGAAAAATGAAAACCACCCATGAGATACCCATCTACTTTACAGTAAAAATGTTTATTCCCAGAGTTAATGGTTCATCTAGTATAAAAAATGTGTCTAGATAATTAGATATGATAATAGATTATCTCAGTATTGTAAATACTTGTATAATATCTTAATTTATACTAAAGTGCAAAAGACAGACTTTCAAGACAATTATTCAATGCTCTCATTTGTAGCTGTATTTTTAATAAAATCAGAATGCCTCCCTCATAAAACTCTTCACTTGCAGCTGTTCCTAAGCAACAATTTTTAAATAATGTAAGGAATTGACAATGTGGATGTAAAGAGATATCTTCTGCTAAAAGAAATGACATAATTATAAGAGGTAATTTTACAAATTATCACTCCCCAGCACAGAGGTTTGCCATCCAGAATGCATATTAAGTGTTCAGATGCACACACGACACAGTTTTCAGTCTGAATTCATAAAATAACCACAAGCTAATCTTAAGGAATAATTCATTCATGCTTACTGACCAGGTTTGAGGAGGATGCATTTTTTTTCACCTCCAAAATTGAGGCTATCAATGAAGCTACTTCTGAATTATCTTATCCCTATGTTTCCACTAACCTTTTACAGACCCACGTCATTCCAACCCCCAGAATGCAATGTTGTGCAATTTCTTCCTAATTTCCCTCCATTGCTCATCGGACTGTTCCATGAGATTACTACCACCTCCTTTGACCCCCTTCACGGCCCAGTTCCTGACCACTGAACTATTTCTCCTCAGCCCAATATTTACCAATATCATCAATCTCTTCTTTTCCACAAGTATTACTCTCACTCTGTAATCACTTCCCTCATTAAAAAGCCCATCATTGACTCATCTACCCTCCCCAACTACTAAATATCGCTATCATCCCCTTCCACTAGTTCTTCAAACTCATCATTGCCCATCGAAATTAGGGATGGCCAATAACTGCTGGCATTGCCAGCGAAGCTCACATCCCATGAACAAATTTTTAAAAATTCCACGTCATTCTGTCCCACCACTTGCCATTCTAATTCCTTCAGTCTGTTTCCACTTCGCTGAATAATTTCCTGCATGCCTTAAACCTATCTGGGGATGTAACGAGCAGGGTGGATGAAGAGGAACCAGTGGATGTCATGTATTTGGATTTCCAGAAAGCATTAGATAAGGTGCCACATAAAAGGTTACTGCACAAGATAAGAGCTCACGGGGTTGGGCGTAATATATTAGCATGGATAGAGGATTGGCTAACTGACAGAAAACAGAGAGTCAGGAAGAATGGGTCATTTTCCAGTTGGCAAACTGTAACTAGTGGGGTGCCGCAGGGATCGGTGCTGGGGCCTCAACTATTTGCAATCTATATTAATGACCTGGATGAAGGGAGAGAGTATAATGTAGCCAAATTTGCTGATGATACAAAGATAGGTGCAAAAGCAAGTTGTGAGGAGGACACAAAGAATTAGCAAAGGGGTATAGTTAAGCTAAGTGAATGGGTAAAAATTTGGCAGATGGAGTATAATGTGGGAAAATGCAAAGTTATCCACTTTGATAGGAAAAATAAAAAAGCAAATGATTATTTAAAAGGAGAGAGATTACAAAATGCTGCAGAGGGATGTGGGGGTCCTTGTACATGAAACACAAAAAGTTAGTATGTAGGTACAGCAAGTAATTAGGAAGGCAAATGGAATGTTGGCCTTTATTGCAAGGGAGATAGAGTATAAAAGTATTGAAGTCCTGCTACAACTGTACAGGTTGTTGGTGACACCACACCTGGAGGGATACACTTGCATTGAGGCAGTTCAGAGAAGGTTCACTAGGTTGATTCCTGAGATGAAGGGGTTGTCGTATCTGCAGTTCACCTCCATGGTGGCAACCTGTTCCAGCATAGTCTGTACATCTCGAATTGTTTTTCATTCCACCCCTGCACCTCTCATCTCTGATTATCTCCGATGTGTGGCAAAACTGCATCTGTTGTTCCCTCCTACTCCTCACCAGCATGGCGCACCTCCGTGACACCAAACATAAAAATGTATACAGGTTCTTATGCAGGCCAACAGGCAGCACCTCCACAATTTTTCATCCATGAAACTCTGTGACTGAGATGATGAAGATGAAAATGTACAGCAATAAACAAGAGAAGTTAAACATAGTAATAGATTAAAGTGAGAGTCTTATAATGCCAAAAAAAATAGTAAGCCTGAGGATTGGAGGATATTAGGAAGGCAAATGGAATGTTGGCCTTTACTGCAAGGAGGAAGGAGTATAAAAGTAGGGAAGTCCTGCTACAGCTGTACAGGGTGTTGGTATGACTGGAGCACTGCATACAGTTTTGGTCTCCTTATTTAAGGAAGAATATACTTGCGTTGAAGGCAGTTCAGAGAAGGTTCACGAGGTTGATTCCTGAGATGAAGGGGTTGACTTATGAAGAAAGGTTGAGCAGATTGGGCCTTACTCATTGAAGTTTAGAAGTCTGAGAGGTGATCTTATTGAAATGTATACGATTCTGAGGTGGCTTGATAGGGTAGATGCAGAGGATGTTTCCCCTCATGGGAGAATCTGGAACTAGGGGGCATAGTTTCAGAATAAGGTGTCACCCATTTAAAATGGAAATGAGGAGGAATTTCTTCTCTGAGGGTCGTGAATCCTTGGAATTCTCTATCCCAGAAAGCTGTGGAAGCTGGGTCATTGAATATATTTAAGGTGGAGATAGACAGATTTTTGAATGATAAAGGAGTCAAGGGTTATGGGGAGCAGACAGGGAAGTGGAGTTGAGGCCAGGATCAGATCAGCCATGATCTTATTAAATAACAGAGCAGCATCGAGGGGCCAAATGGTCTGCTCCTGCTCCTATTTCTTATGTTCTTATGTTTAGAATTTAGCAAAGGATGACCAAAAAGAGAGAGAAAATTGAACATGAGAGTAAACTAGCATGAGTCATGAAACCGGATTGTAAAGTTGTCTATAGGTATGTAAAAAGGAAGAGATTAGCAAAAGTAACCGTGGGTCCCTTACAGTCAGAGACAGGAGAAATTATAATGGGTAATAAGGAAATGGCAGAGACATTAAACAAATACTTTGCATTTATCCTTCACAAAAAAGGACACATACAAAACATTCTGTCTTGTTTTGTAAAAACATTCCAGAAGTAGTGGGGAACCAAAGGTTTAGTGAGAATGAAGAGCTTAAAGAAATTAGTATTGGAAATAGTACTGGAGAAATTAATGGAACTAAAAGCCGACAAATCCCCTGAACCTGTTGGCCGACATCTTTGCTTTTAAAAGAGGTGGATACAGAGATAGTGGATAGTGGTTTTGATCTTACAGAATTCCCTACATTTTAGAATTGTCCCCATGGATTGGAAGGTAGCAAACGTAACCGTGATATTTAATAATGGAGGGAAAGAGAAATCAGGGAACTGTTGGCCAGTTAGCCAGACATCAATAGTAGGGAAGATGGTCGAATCTATTATCAGGGATGTGGAAACAGGGCACTTAGAAAATCATAATATGATTGGATAAAGTCAACATGGATTTATTAAAGGGAAATTGTCTTTTGACAAATCTGCTGGATTTTTTTGAGGTTGTAACTATCAGGATAGATAAGGGGAACCAGCGGATGTAGTGTATTTAGATTTTCGAAAATCATTCGATAAGGTGCTACACAAGAGGTTATTATACAAAATTGCGGCTGTTGGGGTTAACGGACAGAAAACGGAGAGTAGGAATAAATGAGTCAGTTTTGGGTTTGATACGTCCTTACTATACAGTATAAATGCACACGAGGCCCATGCTTGAGAGAAGGTCAGTCTGTGACCTGTCCTTTATTCCTCAGCACTCAAGTGATGGAAGTGGGTGGAGCTTCCTCTTTTATACCTGAAGGTCCAGGTGAGGAGTGTCTCCCACAAGTTCACCACCTAGTGGTCATTGTTTTCACAGTGTACAACTATATATGGGTTACAATGCTGGTTGAATACATGACATCACCTCCTCCCCAAAGTCTTATTGGGATCACAGGTTGAGTCTCTCTGGTGATTTACGCTCTCTTGTAGAGCGCCTGCGTTGGGGCTCCAGTTGTTGGGCGCTGGCCTGAGTGTCTGCTGTTTGCGGTGCCTCAGGCCTATCCAGACTGCCCACAGTGACTGGGCTCTCCTCCCTTTGGTTCCGGTGTTCAGTCACCTGTGGTGGAGTGAACTCTATATCGTGTTCTTCCTCTGCTTCTTCTATGGAGTTGCTGAACCTCCTTTTTGTTTGATCCACGTGTTTGCGGCAGATTTGTCCATTGGTAAGTTTAACTACCAGAATCCTATTTCCCTCTTTGGCAATCACAGTACCTGCGAGCCATTTGGGCCCTGCAGCATAGTTGAGGACAAAAACAGGGTTATTTACATCAATACATCGAGCCCTCGCATTCCTGTCATGGGAGTCATATTGTGACTGGCGCCTGCTCTCGACAATTTCTTTCATGGTGGGGTGTATAAGAGATAACCGGGTTTTGAGCGTCCTTTTCATTAGCAGCTCTGCGGGTGGAACCCCTGTGAGCGAGTGGGGTCGGGATCTGTAGGCCAACAGGAAGCGTGATAAGCGGCTTTGTAGGGAACCCCCTTGGATTCTGAGCATCCCCTGTTTGATTATCTGTACTGCTCGTTCTGCCTGGCCGTTTGAGGCAGGCTTGAACAGTGCCGTTCTGACATGGTTAATTCCATTGCCTGCCATGAAGTCCTGGAATTTAGTGCTTGTGAAGCATGGGCCATTGTCGCTGACCAAGATGTCCGGTAGACCGTGGGCGACGAACATTGCCCGTAGACTTTCTACCGTGGCAGAGGATGTGCTTGAATTTAAAACATCACACTCGATCCATTTGGAGTAGGCGTCTACTACAACCAAAAACATTTTTCCCATGAAAGGACCTGCGTAGTCCACATGGATGCATGACCAAGGCTTGGCGGGCCATGGCCAGGGGCTAAGGGGGGCTTCCCTGGGCACATTGCCCACCTGGGCACACGTGTTGCACCTGCGAATACAAAGTTCCAGATCTGCGTCTATCCCTGGCCACCAAACGTGTTATCTGGCAATTGCCTTCATCATGACAATGCCCGGGTGCTCATTGTGGAGTTCTCTGATGAACATCTCTCTGCCCATCTGGGGTATGACTACACGTTTTCCCCACATTAGGCAATCGGCCTGAATCGAGAGTACAGCCCTGCGCCTGTGAAATGGTTTAAATTACTCAGGGCATGCCCTGTACGTGGCTGCCCAGTCCCCATGCAGGACACATTTCTTGACGAGAGACAATAGCGGGTCTCTATTTTTCCAGACTTTAATCTGACGGGCTGTCACAGGTGAACCTTCGCTTCCGAAAGCTTCAACAGCCATACCATCTCAGCAGCATGCTCAGTAGCCCCCTCAGTGGTGGCTAGTGGGAGCCTGCTGAGTGCATCGGCGCAGTTTCCGGTGCCCGGTCTGTGCCGAATTGTATAGTCATAGGCGGCTAACGTGAGTGCCCACCTCTGTATGCGGGCCGATGCGTTTGCATTTATGGCCTTGTTGTCGGACGAAAGGGACGTTAGGGGTTTGTGATCTGTCTCCAGCTCAAATTTTCTGCCAAACAGGTACTGGTGCATTTTCTTTACCGCATATACACATGCGAGCCCCTCCTTTTCTACCATCCCATAGTTCTTTTCTGCCTGGGACAGACTTCTGGAGGCATAAGCTACCGGCTGTAACTGACCCTTGGCATTGACATGCTGCAACACACACCCGACATCATAGGACGACGCATCGCACGTTAACACAAGTTTCTTACATAGGTCATATAGCGTTCACAGATTGTTGGAACATAACAAATTGTGTGCTCTATTAAAAGCTCTTTCCTGGCTGTCCCCCCAGACCCATTTGCGACCTTTGCGTAGGAGCACGTGTAACGACTCTAGCAGTGTGCTCAATTTGGGAAGAAAGTTAGCAAAATAGTTCAGGAGCCCCAGGAACGAACGCAGCTCCGTCGTGTTACAGGGTCTGGGTGCTCTCTGGATCACTTCCGTCTTGGACGCAGTAGGGCTGATCCCATCTGCTGCTGCCCTCATCCCAGGAATTCTACCTCTGGAGCTAGGAAGACGCACTTCGTCTTTTTCAGTCGCAGCCCTACCTGGTCCAGTCTGCATAGCACCTCCTCCAGGTTATGGAGGTGTTCTTCAGTATCATAACCCGTGATGAGGATGTCGTCCTGAAAAACCACCGTCCATGGAATCGACTTGAGGAGACTTTCCATATTTCGTTGGAAGATCGCGGCGGCCGAGCAAATCCCGAACGGACATCTGTTGCACTCAAACAACCCCTTGTGTGTTGTGATGGTGGTCAGCTTCTTCGACTCATTCGCCAGCTCCTGGGTCATGTAAGCTGAGATCAGGTCCAATTTTGAAAGAGGTTTGCCACCGGATAGTGTCGCAAAGAGGTCCTCCGCTCTCGGTAGCGGGTACTGGTCTTGGAGTGACATCCGATTGATGGTGGCCTTGTAATCACCACATATCCTGACCGACCCATCCGCCTTGAGCACCGGCACAATCGGGCTCGCCCAGTCACTGAATTCGACTGGCGAGATGATGCCTTCCCTCAGCAGGCGGTCCAATTTGCCTTCTATCTTTTCCCACATCGTGTACGGCACCGCTCTGGCCTTGTGGTGTACTGGCCTGGCATCCGGGTTTATGTGAGTCACTACCTTGGCCCCCATGAAAGTGCAAATGCCGGGTTGAAATAATGAGTCAAATTTGTCCAGGATCTGTGAACATGACACTCGCTCCACAGAGGAAATTGCATTGACATCGCCCCATTTCCAATTCATGACAGCAAGCCAACTCCTCCACAATAGTGCGGGACCGTCCCCCGGGACAACCCAGAGTGGCAACCTGTTCTCCGAATCTTTGTGGGTCATGACTATCGTGGCGCTGCCTAGCACCGGAATGATCTCCTTTGTGTATGTCCGTAGCTGTGCGTCAATCGGCAATAATTTGGCCTCCTGGCCTTGGACGCCCATAACTTTTCAAACTGTTTGATACCCATCAGGGACTGGCTGGCCCCTGTGTCTAACTCCATTGATACTGGGATGCCATTGAGGAGCACTTTCATCATTATCAGTGGCGTCCTGGTTTATGAACTGTATACGTGCTCCACATGAACTCGCTGAACTTCAGCTTCCAGCGATTTCCCTCAGCGTTCATTTCTGCAATTTCTGCAGGTATTTTGCTCATCTCTGCAAACTCCGGCTGAGTGTGTGCCTCCACGCCTCCAACATGAGCTGTTGTTGGAAACAAAAGGTCCCTTGCCAGCCGATCGTCCCTGACTGCCCCGTGACTGTCCTTGAGTGCGCCATTAACAGATGTTGATGGCCCCATTACTGGCCGCATTGTCCCTTGCAATGGCGTGAATCGCCGTTCAGCTTGCCATTATCTCTGTCGCACTCCCCCTCTGGGTTCGACTATATGTTGGGGCATGCCCGATTGCCCTTGTCTGCCTGGAGAACTATGTGCTGCTTTAACAATGTTGAATCTCTGTCCCAACCATTCCTTAACATAGTACCTCTCGTCTGTTCTGCTAGTGGCCATGCTCGCGTGGTTTAAATCCCAGTTTCTTGTCGCCATTGATACGTCCTTACTATACGGTATAAATGCACATGAGGCCCATGCTTGAGAGGTCAGTCTGTGACCTGTCCTTTATTCATTAGCAATCAAGTGATGGAAGTGGGCGGAGCTTCCCCTTTTGTACCTGAAGGTCCAGGTTTGGAGTGTCTTCCACAAGTTCACCACCTAGTGGTCATTGTTCTCACAGTGTACAACTTAGGTCAGATTATACATGGGTTACAATGCTGGTTGAATACATGACAGGGTTGACAGGCTGTAACTAGTGGGGTAATGCAAGGATCCGTGCTTGGGCCTCAGCTAGTTACAATCTATATCAATGATTTAGATGAGGGGACTGAGTTTAATTTCGCTGACGGTACAAAACTAGGTGGGAAAATAAACTATGAAGAGAATGCAACGAGCCTGCAAAGGGATATGGACAGGTTAAGTGAACGGGCAAGATCATGGCAGATGAAATATATATGGAGAAATGTGAAGTTATCCACTTTGGTAAGAAATATAAAAAAGCAGAATATTTTTTAAAAGGTGACGGATTGGGAAATGTTGGTATTCAGAGGTGTCTTTGTACACAAATCACAGAAAGTCAACATGCAGGTACAGTAAGCAATTATGTTAGCCTTGATTACAAAGGGATTCAAGTATAAGAGTAAAGAAGTCTTGCTGCAATTATATAGGGCCTTGGTGAGACCACACCTGGAGTACTGTGTACAATTTTGGTCTCCTTACCTAAGGAAGGATATCCTTCGCAAGAACACAAGAAATAGGAGCAGGAGTAGGCCATTTGACCCCTCGAGCCTGCTCCACCATTTAAGATCATGGCTGACCTGATCATGGACTCAGTTCCACTTTCCCGCCCACTTCCCATATCCTTTATTCCTTTATCGCTCAAAAATCTGTCTATCTCCGCCTTAAATATATTCAATAACCCAGCCTCCACACCTCTCTGGAGCAGAGAATTTCACAGATTTACAACCCTCTGAAAGAAGAAATTCTTCCTCATCTCAGTTTTAAATGGACGGCCCCTTATTCTGAGACTATGCCCCCTAGTTTTAGTTTCCCCTATGAGTGGAAATATATATCCTCTCTGTATCCTTGTCGAGCTCTCTCATTATCTTATATGTTTCGATAAGATCACCTCTCATTCTTCGGAACTCCAATGAGTATAGACCCAACAAGCTCAACCTATCCTCATAAGTCAACCCCCTCATCTCCGGAATCAACCTAGTGAACCTTCTTTGAACAGCCTCCAATGCAAGTATATACTTCCTTAAATACGGAGACCAAAACTGCATGCAGTAATCCAGGTGTAGCCTCACCAATACAGTTGTAGCAGGACTCCTCTGCTTTTATACGCTGTCCCCCTTGCAATAAAGGCTAACATTCTATTTGCCTTCCTGATTACTTGCTGTACCTGCATACTAACTTTTTGTGTTTCTTCAAGGGAGTGCAACAAAGATTCACGGGACTGATTTCCAGGAATTATTCTATGAGGAGAGATTGAGTAGACTAGCGTTATATTCCCTAGAGTTTAGAAGAATGAGAGATGATCTCCTTAAAACATATTCTTGATGGGGTTGACAGGGTACATGCTGCAAAAATGTTTCCTCTGACTGTGAAGTCTAGAACTAGGGGCCAGAGTCTCAGAATAAGGGGTCAGCCATTTAGTACTGAGATAAGAGGAAATTTCTTCACTCAAGGGGTTGTGAATCTTTGGAATTCTCTGCCACAGAGGGCTGTGGGTGCTCAGTCGTTGAATATTTTCAAGACAGAGATCGATCGATTTTTGGATACTCAGGGAATCAAGGGAGATGGGGATAGATAGGAAAGTGGAGTTGATGTAGAAGATCAGCCATGATCGCATTAATTGGCTGAGCAGGCTCGAAATACCGAATGGCCTACTCCTGCTGATTTCTTATGTTCTTGTATGAGGTATAAATGACCAAAATTAGCTTTTGCAGGACAAGAAAGTTAATTGGGAAGAAATGAATCTAATCCCAGTTTACAGAAGGCAAACAATGTAACTGAAATGGATGGTAAAAGTTTAAGAGCTCACAGAGTTAATTTTGAATTTTGATTAAGCCACTAGTCCAGGGCCCCCAGTTTAAAACCAATGAGTCTCTCCATTTTAAAAACTATTTATACTTTTGCCACTCTGCATATTATATTCTGTATTACACAAAGTTACAAATATCATTCCTATATAAATCTGATAAAGAAAGATGTCATCAACAGCATGTCAATGTCAGTTGTCTCTGTAAAGCTTTGATTACCTTTCACAGGCAGATTCAACACTCATTACATTTTCTTATGAGATGAAGTCCTGCTGTTTCAACAGGAGATGTTTCTGAATTATTTGTAGATAATGAATTCAATAGCTTGCTTTTGATATAGTTCACCATTTCATCTTTTGTTTCAAACCGTGCAGCTGATTAAAGGAGCTCCTCAGCTGCATGGGGACAGTTTGAAATGAGACGTAGGCTGTGGTGTGATTATGACTCCCTTCACGATATTGTAGAAAGAAAACTGATCAATTCCTATATTTTAACTCCCCTGCTCCATTTGTGCTAGCAGTAAGACACTATTGTTGCACATTGTCAGGGCTAATGGTCCAGAACCAGGGGTCACAGTCTAAGGATAAGGGGTAAGCCATTTAGGACCGAGATGCGGAGGAACTTCTTCACCCAGAGAGTGGTGAACCTGTGGAATTCTCTACCACAGAAAGTTGTTGAGGCCAATTCACTAAATATATTCAAAAAGGAGTTAGATGAGGTCCTTACTGCTAGGGGGATCAAGGGGTATGGCGAGAAAGCAGGAATGGGGTACTGAAGTTGAATGTTCAGCCATGAACTCATTGAATGGCGGTGCAGGCTAGAAGGGCCGAATGGCCTACTCCTGCACCTATTTTCTATGTTTCTATCTGAGACACCTATAAAGTATTTGAGTGGTCTTTATTTGAGGTAAAAGCCCTCTTTTTAAATCAATTTCTCCTCTTCTTCAGTTGGGTCTCCCTACATCACACATCATCCTTGCTATCCCTGTGTGGGACCTGCATATAGTTTCCTTCACACCTAGACTGGCTGCTTAGTGAGTAGATTATCATGGGTGTGAACTTGCACCCAACTCTCTTAATGCCATTTGCCAGTACTCCAATACAATGATCCATCCAGAAAACAACAAGGGTAACTTTCAACTTTGGCGGGGATGGTAAATTGGCGGTAACAGATTTACTATGTCACTGTGCAATGCAGAAAGTAGACCATTCATTCTGTGACAGTAATGGCCACGTAGCATTGTCTGTCAGGTTTCAGAAGTCAGGTAGGTGCAGAAAGAATTTACGTATGTGTTTTCTGTCAGTTACAGCTGTGTAATATTAGCCTGTCAAATTATCCTGTCACCATAATTTGATTCACTCCAAAGAAAATGTAGACATTTGAAAATGTGACCTTTTTACTCCATGTTCAGTCTAACAGATACACAGCTTGTGAGGGATGAAGTTATTCAGCATAAAATCTGGCTGCTCATTGATGCGATAAAGTCGCATGTTACATTTTTTTTTCATGTGCTTTAAATCTCTGTTCAATTCAGTGACAATAGCAGCAGGGTAGATCTGTCAAATGCCGTCTGTCTACCTGTCTGTGAGCACTAACTTGTCACCTGTGCTTTGCTTCCAGTGACAGCATCAAGTACTCCCTTATTCAGGTGTTATGCAGCCCAGTGTGGCACCAATGGTGTGTCTGCATTCAGTCTTAGAAAAATGATTCTCCATATAGCAGCATAATAAGATTACCATGTCCTCAAAATGATTGTCAAGTTATTCCGACCATTTGCGTGAAATTTAAAGAAAAGTTTGTGCCTAAACAATAAAGCACATTTTGTTGTTTTAAGATAATGATAGGATTGATAAGTAAATACTTCTCGTACAAAAATAGGATCGGGGAATTGGAGGATGAAATTGTGAGATAAACTTAGACTAAGAAATATCTTCTTCTAACTTAAAGATAACTGCTGTCTAATGCAGTAATACTGACCCATTAGAAGAATTGAAAAGGCAATTGGTTTGATTCCTGATTCAGGAATGTGAGGTTGCAACAGGAAACAGAAGAATGATCAGTCTGAAAAAGGAACTCGATGGCACAGGCTGAAAAAACTTTTGTTGTTACTGCAATTTAATATTAATTGCTTGTTTGCCCTGTACTGTTCATAGAGAGCTAGAATGGATGTTTAGGCAGTATTGTATATCCTTATTTTACATGTACTTTTCCAGTGCATTATTGTATAATGAGACAGGGTTAATTAGTAATCTCATAGTAAATGATCCTCTGGGAAAGAGTGATCATAATATGATAACATTTCACATTGAGTTTGAGAGTAAAATACTTCAATGAGAAACAAGTGTCTTAAACTTAAATAAAGCTAATTACATAGGTATGAGGGGCTAAGGTAGATTGGGACATTAGATTAAAAGGTATGATGCTAGATAAGCAGTGGTCAACATTTAAAGAAATATTCCAAAACTCTCAATGAATATACATTCCGTGATCCATCCGTGGCTAACTAAAGAAGTTATGGATAGTTTCAGATTAAAAGAAGAGGCTTATTATGATGTGAAGAATAAGGTTATGCCTGAGGGTTGGGAGAGCTTTAGAAACCAGCAAATGATGACCAAAAAATTACTTAAAAAAGGAGAAAATAGAATACGAGAATAAACTCGCAAGAAATATAAAAACAGATTGTAAAAGCTCCTACAAGTATTAAAAAGGAAGAGAGTAGCAAAAGGAAGTGTTGGTCCATTGGAGGCTGAGACAGGAGAAATTTTAGTGGGGAATAAGGAAATGGCAGAGACTTTAAACAAATATTTTGTATTTGTCTTCACAGTAGAAGACGCAAAAAGCATACCAAAAATAGTGGGGAGCCAAGGGGCTAATAAGAGTGAGGAACTTAAGTAATTAACATCAGTAGAGAAAAATACTTAGGAAACTAATAGGACTAAAAGGTGACAAATCCTTCCTGCAGCTGTCGGTGTTTTTACCTGGCGCTGCTGCAGGGGCCGGAAGGCAATTTGGATGCATTGTTGTGATCTTCTAAAATTCCATAGGTTCTAGAACGGTCCCAGCGGATTAGAAGGTAACAAATGTAACCCTACTATTCAAGAAAGGAGGGAGAGAGGAAACAGAGAACTACAGGCCTATTGTCGGGAAATGCTGGACTCCATTATTAAGGAAGTGGTAACAGGGCACTTAGAAAATCATACTATGATTAGGCAGAGTCAGCATGGTTTTATGAAAGGGAAATCATGGATGTAACTTACAGGGTAAATAAAGGGGAATCAGTAGATGTAATATATTTGGATTTCCAAAAGGCATTCAATAAGGTGCCATATAAAAGTTTGCTACCAAGGTAAGTACTCATGGGTTGGTGGTAATATATTAGCATGGATAGAGGATTCGTTAATGGACAGAAAACAGAGAATAAGAATAAACGTGTCATTTACGTTAGCAGGCTGTAACTAGTGGGGTGCCACAAGAATCAGTGCTTGGGCCTCAGCTATTTACAATTTATATTAATGATTTATATTAATGACTTGGATGAAGGGACCGAGTGCAATGTATCC
This sequence comes from Pristiophorus japonicus, assembly GCF_044704955.1. Classification (NCBI taxonomy): domain Eukaryota; kingdom Metazoa; phylum Chordata; class Chondrichthyes; family Pristiophoridae; genus Pristiophorus; species Pristiophorus japonicus. Next base: position 51,907,533 of record NC_091980.1, on the reverse strand, counting down.
AAGTTTGCTGACGATACTAATCTAGGTGGGAAAGTAAGCTGTGAGGAGAACACAAAGAACTTGCAAAGGGATATAGACAGGTTAAGTGAGTGAGCAATAAGGTGGCATATGGAATATAATACAGGGAGATGTGAGGTTATTCACTTTGGTAGGAAGAACAGAAAAACAGAATATTTTTAAATGGTGAGAAACTATCAAACATTACAGTTCAGAGAAATTTAGGTGTCCTCGTACAGGAAACACAGAAAGTTAGCATGCAAGTACAGGATGCAATTAGGAAGGCTGGCATGTTGGCCTTTATTGCAAGGGGTTGGAGTACAAGAGTAAGGAAGTCTTCCTATAATTTACAGGGCTTTGTTGAGACCACACCTGGAGTGCTGTGCACAGTTTTGGTCTCCTTATCTGAAAAAGAACATACTTGCCTTCGAGGAGGTGCAGCAAAGGTTCACTACATTGATCCCTGGGATGAGAGGGTTGTCCTATGAGGAGAGATTGAGTAGATTGGGCCTATACACACTGGAGTTTAGATGTATGAAAGGTGATCTCATTGAAACATAGAGGATTTTCTAATACCTCTTCATCAATTTTTATCCTATCAAGTGTCACCATAACCTCCTCCCTCATATGTCTATGGCAGTATCCTCTTCCTTGGTGAAGACAGATGCAAAGTACTCATTTAGTATCTCAGCCATACACTTTGCCTCTATGCATAGGTCTCCTTTTTGGTCCTTAATCAGTTCCACCCCTCCTCTTACTAACATTTTACTATTTATATGCCGATAGAAGACTTTCTGGACCAATATATCGAGGAACCAACTTGAGGGCTAGCCATCCTAGACTGGGTGATGTGTAATGAGAAAGGACTAATTAGCAATCTTGTTGTGCGAGGCCCCTTGGGGAAGAGTGGTCATAATATGGTAGAATTCTTTATTAAGATGGAGAGTGACACAGTTAATTCAGAGACTCGGGTCTGAACTTAAGGAAAGGTAACTTCGATGGTATGAGACGTGAATTGGCTAGAATAGACTGGCGAATGATACTTAAAGGGTTGACGGTGGATAAGCAATGGCAAACATTTAAATATCACATGGATGAACTTCGACAATTGTACATCCCTGTCTGGAGTAAAAATAAAACGGGGAAGATGGCTCAACCGTGTCTAACAAGGGAAATTAAGGATAGTGTTAAATCCAAGGAAGAGGCATATAAATTGGTCAGAAAAAGCAGCAAACCTGAGGACTGGCAGAAATTTAGAATTCAGCAGAGGCGGACAAAGGGATTAATTCAGAGGGGGAAATAGAGTATGAGAGGAAGCTTGCTGGGAACATAAAAACTGACTGCAAAAGCTTCTATAGATATGTGAAGAGAAAAAGATTAGTGAAGACAAACGTCAGATTGCAGTCAGATTCAGGTGAATTTCTAATGGGGAACAAATAAATGGCAGACCAGTTGAACAAATACTTTGGTTCTGTCTTCACGAAGGAAGACACAAATAACCTTCTGGAAATACTAGGGGACCGAGGGTCTAGTGAGAAGGAGGAACTGAAGGAAATCCTTATTAGGCAGGAAATTGTGTTAGAGAAATTGATGGGATTGAAGGCCAAAAAATCCCCGGGGCCTGATAGTCTGCATCCCAGAGTATTAAGGAAGTGGCCCTAGAAATAGTGAATGCATTGGTGATCATTTTCCAATAGTCTATCGACTCTGAATCAGCTCCTATGGATTGGAGGGTAGCTAATGTAACACCACCTTTTAAAAAAGGAGGAAGAGAGAAATCGGGTAATTATAGACCGGCTAGCCTGACATCAGTAGTGGGGAAAATGTTGAAATCAATTATTAAAGATGAAATAGCAGCGCAGTTGGAAAGCAGTGACAGGATCGGTCCAAGTCAGCATGGATTTATGAAAGGGAAATCATACTTGACAAATCTTCTAGAATTTTTTGAGGATGTAATTAGTAGAGTGGACAAGGGAGAACCAGTGGATGTGGTGTATTTGGACTTTCAAAAGGCTTTTGACAAGGTCCCACACAAGAGATTGGTGTGCAAAATTAAAGCACATGGTATTGGGGGTAATGTACTGACGTGGATAGAGAACTGGTTGGCAGACAGGAAGCAGAGAGTCGGGATAAACGGGTCCTTTTCAGAATGGTAGGCAGTGACTAGTGGGGTGCCTCAGGGCTCAGTGCTGGGACCACAGCTAGTTACAATATACATTAATAATTTAGATGAAGGAATTGAGTGTAATATCTCCAAGTTTTCAGATGACACTAAGCTGGGTGGCGGTGTGAGCTGTGAGGAGGACGCTAAGAGGCTGCAGGGTGACTTGGACAGGTTAGGGGAGTGGTCAAATGCATGGCAGATGCAGTATAATGTGGATAAATGTGAGGTTATCCACATTGGTGGCAAAAACACAAAGGCAGAATATTATCTGAATGGCGGCAGATTAGGAAAAGGGGAGGTGCAACGAGACCTGGGTGTCATGGTACATCAGTCATTGAAAGTTGGCATGCAAGTACAGCAGGCAGTGAAGAAAGCAAATGGTATGTTGGCCTTCATAGCAAGGGGATTTGAGTATAGGAGCAGGGAGGTCTTACTGCAGTTGTACAGGGCCTTGGTGAGGCCTCACCTGGAATATTGTGTTCAGTTTTGGTCTCCTAATCTGAGGAAGGAAGTTCTTGCTATTTAGTGAGTGCAGCGAAGGTTCACCAGACTGATTCCCGGGATGGCAGGACTGACATTGTAAGGGAGGGTGGTCTTTATGAGGGGGTCAGTTTCCCTTCCGACCAACTTGAGCGGTTCAAATCGCTCCCACTTCCTTGGGTTCTAGACTCTGGATTTATTTGGGGGATGTGACAAAGTGCAAAGAACACTGGTTTGATGTAAAAGAACTTTGATTTTATCACAGTCAAGAAATTACAAACTTATAATTACTCTAATAAGAAAGTACAATGTCAAAACTTATTCAAACTTATTAAAGAACAATACCTTACACACTCAGAGGGGGTTACAAAAGCTTATAATGACTCTAATGGAGAACAACACATTACATTCAAAGGGGGTTACAGTAGAATCACATCTCCTACTGCCCAATACCTAATTCTAGCTAGGTTAGACTCCAGGGCAGGCAGGGACTATGCTTTCCAATCCTTTTGACAGTTAATGGTAGATCGCAGTTTCAGAGTTCACTGGATGCGATAGGGTTTGCTTGCCATACCCCGAATGTCGGAGAAGACTTTTTGCTGCGCAATCTTCAGTTGGGTTGAATCCGCTGATGCGGTAAGGCGCGTTTTGGATCTGTGGAGTAAGTACCCATTTTCCTTGGTTAGAAATAGGTTTCTACAGTCTTTTAGATAATATTTTACCCGTTGGTAGGTCAGGATCAGATTGTAGAGTGGAAACTTTTCGATTCTTCGGTTTTTCGCCGTTGGAGTTTTGTTTCGAGTTTCGTCGATCGCGATGGTTTTTCATTGATACCACATTGGTTGTGGTCGGTTGCTGCCGCGATGGTGATGTTTTTCCTTCCTTCAGGACTTAAGGACTTCGAGGCTGGAGAAGTTAGTTTACAACTGTCATATTGGTTTCTTTCCTTGTCTTGATGACACCAGCCTGTCATCTGAGGTAGTAGCATCCTTGTAGCGACCTAGCAACCTAACCTCTGTTAGAAACAGGGGCCAGTTATATGGTTTGGGTGGTTCTAATCTTGGTGCCAAATCAGTTCAGAATTCTTTGTTTAAATTTGGCGGGCTTGACTCTTCTTTATAATATTTTGGCAGGCTCGTTAAAAGTTGATGTGTTTTGGGTGGGTTGATGATCGAAAACTTTCCTAATGGAAATATTAGTTTGGTTTTAGCAGTGTCCTTTTGTGCTTAGTTTTTCGCATAGAGGTTGGATTGGGCCTCTTTTGTGATGTATATGCTGAAATGGTTTTCCAGTTTCAAGTTGATGGTTAGCTATCTCTGGGCCATTTTGTAACGTTAATGTCTCTTGTGGAAAAGGATTCTCGAATACTCATTTCTCCAGACATGTTACTTTAGTCCTCACACCCAGGTAGTCTCACTTAAACAGGTTGTCTCCTGTCAGTCCTTTTAGGCCCACCCACAGCCTTGAATTTGTCTTGTAAAAGTTCAAAATTCTATTTAAGTTCATAGTTTCTACCATAAGCACTTTAGGGTTCCAAACTTCTCGGTAGATAGTCCCCAATTAAATTTCCTTTCGAATGAGCCCAAACACAGCCGGGGGGGGCGGGTTCTTGTGAATTTTGCACCCTTTCAACATATGAGGAGAGACTGGATCGACTGGCCTGTATTCACTGGAGTTTAGAAGGATGAGAGGGGATCTCATAGAAACATATAAAATTCTGACTGGACTGGACAGGTTAGATGCAGGAAGAATGTTCCCAATGTTGGGGAAGTCCAGAACCAGGGGACACAGTCTAAGGATAAGGTGTAAGCCATTTAGGACTGAGATGAGGAGAAACTTCTTCACTCAGAGAGTTGTTAACCTGTGGAATTCTCTTCCGCAGAGAGTTGTTGATGCCAGTTCATTGGATATATTCAAGAGGGAGTTAGATATGGCCCTTACAGCTAAAGGGATCAAGGGGTATGGAGAGAAAGCAGGAAAAGGGTACTGAGGTGAATGATCAGCCATGATCTTATTGAATGGTGGTGCAGGCTCGAAGGGCCGAATGGTCTACTCCTGCACCTATTTTCTATGTTTCTATGTTTTAGATTACCTTTTATGTTGGCTGTATTCTATTCTCATACCCTTTCTTTGCCCCTCTTATGTTCTTTTTCACTTCTCCTCTGACCTTTCTATATACAGCTTTATTCTCGGATGTATTAGCAACCTAACATCTAGCATACTTGCTCTTTTTCTGCTTCATCATATTCCCTATCTGTTTTGTCATCCAGGAAGCTCTGACTTAAGTTGCCCTCCCTTTCCCCCTAGTGGGAATATACCTCAAATGTACCCAAACTATTTCCTCTTTAAAGGCAACCCATTGTTCCACTACAGTTTACTCTGCCAATCTTTGATTCCAGTTTACCCGGGCCAGACTCGTTCTCATCCCACTGAAATTGGCCTTCCCCCAGTTAAACATTTGTACTCTAGATTGCTCCATATCCTTTTCCATAGCTAATCTAAACCTTATGATACTATGATCACTGTTCACGGTTGTGAATCTTTGGAATTCTCTACCCCAAAGGGTTGAGGATGCTGAGTCATTGAATATACTCAAGGCTGAAATAGATAGATTTTTGGATTCTAGATGAATCGAGGTATATGGGGATCAGGCAGGAAAGTGAAGTTGAGGTCGAAGATCAGCCATGATTTTATTGAATGGTGAAGCAGGCTCGAAGGGCCGTATAGCCTACTCCTCCTCCTAATTCTTATGTTCTTAAATCCTACATTTGTGCCACTATAGATTGGAAAGAGAAATTCTTAAATTGCTGCTGCATAATACTGATAAAAAGAAATGGCAATTTATTGGTAGGTTGCCATGCTGCACATTTGCAGTCAATTTGTTAATTTCTTATTAAGCTAGTGGAAGGGCATGATATAGTGGGTTAGCACACTGACCGTTCATTTGTACAGTCTGGATATGAAGCTCAGCCTTAGGAATTATGTTTCCTTTCTCTGCTGATGGCAAACATGCTATGTGAAATGAGTTTGGACAGCTTTGCAACATCATAATTATTGATGTGGAAGGTCATTTGTCCCATCTTAATCTCCATGCAGAGAGATCCTATAGTTCCTCCCAATCAGCATCTGCTTGTTTCTTGAATGATTTCATGATGTTTTAGCCTGGAATTCTATTGTTAGAAGTCTCAGAGAGACTAGTTTGGAGTCATTGATCCTGATATTAATCTGAAAGTGGCTTCCGTGGATGTGGTGGGGGTAACCCGGAAATTAACTGAGCGGGTAAGAATCTAATCTCAACTCAATTGAACCAATTAATTTTGAGACAAAAGGAAAATACTGCGGATGCTGGAAATCTGAAATAAAAACAGAAAATACTGGAAATACTCAGCAGGTCAGGCAGCATCTGTGGAGAGAGAAACAGAGTTAATGTTAACTCTGATTCACCTGCTGAGTATTTTCAGCATTTTCAATTAATTTTGACTTCCGGGTTTCACATCTCCAAGCTGCGCAGCGGACATAATCTCAGTATTTAAAGGGACAGTCCTCAAATATAAATTGGAGGTGTTCAGAATGAATGGTGGACATCGAGCACGGGAAGCACACAGATTTAATGCTGCCTTGCTGGAATTACTGCTGGGTACAGTCAGGTGCGGGAGCGACATACTTTTCCTCAGCAATGGGAGGAAGAAGCCTGCTGCTCTAACCAAGAAGGTGTGAAGGGAGATGACTGAGGAGTTGGGCAGCAGGACGACATGCTCAGGTCATGGATGCAATGCAGAAAGTGGTTTAATGACCGAACCAGGCCAGGAAAAGTGAGTACATTTGCTGATTCATCTACATGCTGTGCTTTAACCTGCCCCCATTTCACTCTGTCTTGCTAAGTATTCTCCATCACATCACTCCTTACACCACTTAACTTTCAGCAGCACCCATCCTTCACTTTCTGTGTACTTCACCACCTACTCATTTATCCATCCACTTTTGACACTCACCCAAATCCTGAAGCAATGTGGTGCATGTGCCTTATATGCACCCTCACTGAATGCACTGCATCCATCGGATGAATACCTCACATTCACTCACTCACAGGTCTGTTTTCTCGTGTCTTCTAGGAGAAGAGACCGCACAATGCAAGAGAGAGGGACAGGACAGGAAGTGGGCCGCTCCAAATACTACAGCTCATACAGGAGGACATCCTGGAAATACGTGACACATCTGCATCCCTCTCAGTCTGAGATGGTGAGACAGGGAGCTCGCAGATAGCTGGTGCCAGAATTACAAATTATCTCTGACACACAAGGCTGAATCTTGACATGGGCGGGCTGTGTAGGCAAGGGCAGAGTTCGGGTTTCCCCGCATGCTACAGAGTTTTGACTTCACAGTGCGCGAAGTTTTGACTCCACAGTGTGTGTAGTTTTGGTTTGATAGGTTCCCCACCCGGAAGTCAGCCTGATTGACTGACTTGGCTTTCAGTCGGGCAGGATGCACTCCGGAGCAGGCCGCAGCCGCAGATAGGTCGCCTGCTGCTGCTAGTGGGATGGTTTGTGGGGGTAGTCCTGGGAGCAGGATGGCTGCCTGCCCTTTGTCCCTCCTCCACTAAACTTGGAAGTGGGCGGGTTGGGGTCAGGTTTGAGAATTTTAAAGTTTTGACATCCCACCCAACCCCAACATGCCCGTTTTCAGGAGTTAAGATTCAGCTCATATATTCTAACTTCATATCATCAATGACTGAACTAAGAGAAGACTGAGGGGGGGGAAATTGGCCTCCTTTGCACCGCCAGGGGGGCAATAACAGGACGCTAAGGGCTTACCGACCGGGTGTGGCGAAATCATCGAAGTTCAATGGCGGGGCGCTAAAACTTACCACCTCAATCTCTTGCGCCCCGGAGATCGTGACGTCATCCTGTGCGCAGTGCCCCGTTATCTCCCCGGATGTAAAATTTGCTTCTGCCCCCTGCAGCATCGCCGGACATCAACAACGGCAGCTGCAAGAGGTGTTGTCACCTCGGCTGGTCGCTTGGGGAGCACTAAATAAAGGTAATGATGGTCAGGTAGGCCTAAATTTTATTCTGTCCCCAGTGTGTTGAATTTTTATTTATTTTTTGTACCTCATGATTGCTTAGCCCTGCACTCTTCTAGAGTGCTTGGACTGCTATGTGCGTATCGCTAGTGCCGTCGCCCAACATACACAGCCTTAGGCTTCTATGAATGCAGCATTGGCTCTTCCCTTTAAGGGAGGGAAGGAGCTTGTAAAACCGGCACTGCTGCTCTGCCGACACCACCTTCTCACTCCCTTTAGCATTGTAAGGGAAGTGGTAGCACTTGATTTAGCGCTCCACTTCCCTCGGAGCGCTAAAGTGGAAGTTCCAGTCGGAATCAATTGTGTAGCGCCTTTTGCATTCTGCAGTATTTCTAGCCCTGAGTATGGTGATTGTCACAATGGTAAATTTGCCACAACTAATTCCTTTGTCTTCCAGGGACCTCATGCACACAGCAAGAGCCACAGAACATCCATGAGGACAATTCCTCAGAGGACCTCATTCCTTCTGAGGGTTCAACTTCACAGAACCTACAGCCATGCACCAGCGCAGATACTCGCACTTCGGTGGGACCACTTAGAGCGTTAGTTGGGTTTTCACCTGGTGATTCACACCTCACAAGTGTGTACGAGCAGATACTGGTAGCAGGGGCCACTGGGGAAAGTCTGTGTCAGGGGCACGATGCCCTCCAAACTCTGCTCAGCTGGACACAAATGCTGAACTCCGGGGCTATTGAGTGAGAATGCAGGAGGTGCATCAGCAACTTAGTCAGATACCGAGAGACGCGCCATGCACACTCTCCATAATAGCAGAGAGGAGGGAGGAGTCCAACTCGATCACTGGTGGATTGGTTGCACAGAGAATTGCAAGAATGTTTGCCATGGAGCGAATGGCCGCCTCCATGAAGCTTCAAACAAAGCTCTCGAAAGAATCCATGCAGGCCATGACCACAGCTGTGCAGACTTTTGATGCCAACTTGTCTGTTGCCTTAAAAAGGGTGACAGATTCCCTATACATTGCCTCACAAAGTGTCACTCCTCTTCAGCAATCAAGTTTACTGCAGAGTGGTAGGAGTGACGCTTGACAAGGATAGGGATGATGGGCAAAGGGGACATGGATGTGGGAACACCACTTCTCACCTGTTGACCCCCCCACCCTCACCCAGTACCCCCGCCCCGGCTGCTTCATCTTCCGATAGCCCAAGTCTGCCCCTACACAGACGCACATGGAGCAGTCTTTGGCGGGACACTCAGGGGTTCCAAAACCCAGAGATCGTAGGCCAAAAGCATCTCAAGCAGTCAAGGCAGGGATCTGAGCAGCCTGCCTTTACTTCTGCTGAAGCCACACAGGATGAACCACGTACAAGCAGCAGGAAGCGTAAGTTGAAGAAATTGTAATTCACCAAGGGTATGCACATGGGTGTGTGACAAAATGTTACGTTGTTGAGTCTCTTTTTTTTATAATGCCACGTAAAATTTAATGTTTTGCACTACTTCCATATCTTGTCCATTGCTGCATCCCGAGGGCCAAATCGCCCTTTCACTTGTTTTATGATGAATGTCAGTACATGCCGGGACCCATTGAGCAAATGTGGATGAGTGGTTGAAGGACTGTTTAGTGCAAAGGAAGGGGCGAATGGGATCAATGCTGGTGGTAGTAACAGACCGCAGGATTTCATTGGCTACGTTTCACATTAAGTGAATCTTCCCACTATTAGGGCATCCCTGGCAGCAATGTAAGCGACTGCTCTGGCCACCTTCATCCTCCTGCTCCGCCTTCTCTATGTTCCACTGATCTGAAGATGAATGATGATCCCTTTTTTCCTCCTCTACCTGCAAACCTCCCACCTGTGGACCTCTCTCCTGCGCACATCCTCCCAGCACAGCATGTTATCACTGCCATGGATGGTGATGGTCTTCCTTTTCGGATGTGTTGTCAGACACATTCAAGGTGCCTCCTATCCTAATCTTGTCAATTTGAAATCCTCCAAAGTTGAAAAAAGCTGTATCGACACAAGCACTCACTGCCAAACATTTGCCAGAGGGAACTGTGAAAGGAGCTGAAATAAGTGAGGTTTTATTCAGACAGGACAATGACGAGTTTAAATTTCCACCTGAACTGCTGCTAACACCCAGCTCCGTTTAACTTTTAAAAAATACCTCATTAACGTCTCCTAAAGACGTTACTTGCGCCAATAAGAATCCGTCTGCCTTCCATTCGGAAATCCCTGACTTCGGTGAGGAGGTTTCTTGCCAACATCCAAACATCGTTAAATCCTGAATTGGGCGTGCTGGAGACAGATTGCACTCCCGGTCTAAAAATCTATAATTTTTACCCCCCCCCATCCGTTCCCAACCCACCCATTCTTGGGGGTTAATATCTCCCTCATTGTCGCTGTGAAAGAAACAAGAGTTCCAGATGCAGAGTTTTTCAATGATAGATGTATTAGAGAAACTGATACTTAGCACATGCAAAGATGTGAAGGCTGTGAAAACATTCCGTTACAGTTGCTGAGCTCAGTCACAGGGTTTCAACTCTCCCTTTGTGCGTCACAAGCCGGTATTTATACTGTGAGCTGTGGACAATTACATCATATGTTTTCCAAGATCTTTACCCTTGCGTACATTAATTTCCAATAGCTCAGCATTCGAGCTTCACTGCCTCTATGGAGCCAGTGTGTAAACGCTACATGGCAGTCACTCATTTACGTCAACTTAAAGTCAGCTTCAGACACAGCATAAGCTACCTGACTAGTTTTATTTTATTCGTTCCTGGGATGTGGGCATCGCTAGCAAGGCCAACAATTATTGGCCATCCCTAATTGTCCTTGAGAAGGTAGTTGTGAGCCACCGCCTTGAACCGTAGCAGTCCATGTGGTGAAGGTACTCCCGCAGTGCTGTTGGGGAGGAAGGTCCAGGGTTTTGATCCAGCAATAATGAAGGAATGGTGATATATTTCCAAGTCAGAATGGTGTGTGAATTGGAGGGGAACTTGGAAATGATGGTGTTCCCATGCACCTGCTGCCCTTGTCTTGCTAGGTCTAGAGGTCGCAGGTTTGTGAGGTGCTGTCGAAGGAGCCGTGGCGAGTTGCTGCAGTACACACTGCAGCCACGGTGCGCCATTGGTAGAGGGAGTGAAAGTTTAAGGTGGTGGATTTGGTGTCAATCAAGCGGGCTGCTTTGTCCTGGATGGTGTCGAGCTTCTTGGGTGTTATTGGAGCTTCACTCATCCAGGCAAGTGGAGAACATTCAATCACATTTCTGACTTGTGCCTTGTAGATGGTGGAAAGGTTTTAGAAAGTCAAGAGGTGAGACGTTCATCGCAGAATACCCAGCCTCTGACCTGCTCTTGTTGCCACAGTATTTATGTGACTGGTCCAGTTAACTATCTGGTCAATTGTGACCCCCAGGATGTTGATGTTGGGGGATTCAGCAATGGTAATGCCATTGAATATCATGGGGTGGTGGTTAGACACTCCTTGGTTGGAGATGGTCATTGCCTGGCACTTGTGTTACTCGAATGTAACTTAGGACTTATCAGACAAGCCAGTTGTTTAATTATCCAGATTTTGCTGCATGCGGGCATGGACTGCTTCACTATCTGAGGAGTTGCGAATGGAACTGTGTAATCATCAGCGAACATCCCACTTCTGAGGTCATTGATGAAGCAGCTGAAGATGGTTGGGCCTAGGACTCTTCCCTGAGGAACTCCTGCAGCGATGTCCTGAGGCTGAGATGATTGGCCTCCAACAACCACAACCATTTTCCTTTGTGCCAGCCAATGGAGAGTTTTCCCCTTGATTCCCATTGACTTCAATTTTACAAGAGCTCCTTGATGCCACAATTGGTCAAATGCTGCCTTGATGTCATGTGCAGTCACTCTCACCTCCCCTCTGAAATTCATTTTTTTGTGCATGTAATGAGGCCTGGAGCTGAGAAGTCCTGGTGGAACCCAAACTGAGCATCGGTGATCAGGCTATTGGTCAGTTCAGTAAGTTCCACTTGATAGTAATGTCGACTACATCTTCCATCACTTTCCTGATGATTGAGAGTCGACTGAAGGGGCAGTAATTGGGTGGATTGGATTTATCCTGTGTGGGCAGTTTTCCACATTGTCAGGTAGATGCCAGTGTTATAGCTGTACTGGAACAGCTTGGCTAAAGGCATGGCTCGTTGTGGAGCACAAGTCTTCAGCACTACAGCTGAGATATTGTTCGGGCCCATAGATTTTACTGCATCCAGTGCATTTAGTCATTTCTTGATATCATGTGAAGTGAATTGAATTGACTGAAGACTAGCTTCTGTGATGGTGGGGATCTTAGGAAGATTATTCACTCGGAACCTGTGGTTGAAGATGGTTGCAAACTCTTCAGCCTTGTCTTTTGCACCCACATGCTGGGCTCCGCATCATTGAGGATGGGGATGTTCATGGAGCCTCCTCCTCCTGTTAGTTGTTTAATTGTCCACAAGCATTCATGACTGGATGTGGCAGGACTACAGAACTTTGATCTGATACATTGGTTGTGGGATTGCTTAGCTCTGTCTGTTTAGCATGCATGTAGTCCTATGTTGTAGTTTCCCCAGATTGGTACCTCATTTTTAGGTACACCTGGTGCTGCTCCTAACATGCTCTTCGGCACTTCCCATTGAACCAGGGTTGGTCCCCTGGCTTGATGTTTGTAATATAGAGCTCCCCCAGTGCACAGCTAAAAATCCAAGCTAAATTTCAAGCACACTTGACTTATTTGGAGTCCAGATAGCCGTGCCTAAGTGAATTATAGGGTTCTTGGGTGAGTTCCATCGTGACCGAGAGACTTTCGGAGCATATGCAGAGTGGCTAGAAATGTTTTTCACCGAAAATAGTATCGCCAAAGTCCCCAATGATGAAAACCATAACCAGGTGGTGTTATAAAGAAAATGGGCTATTTTCCTGACTGAAGTAGGCCCCGAGGTATATGAAATCCTGAGAAATGTGTTTGTCCCCATCAGGCAGAAGGACACGCCACAGCATTACAATCCTGAGCCCCTGGAAATTGCTGAAAGTTATCATTTTTGAATACGAGAACAATTCATTGACGAGGGTATCAGTGAGTACATTGTAGCTTTAAAAAAGCTGTGCATTCAGTGTCATTTCAGAAACTTTCAGGACCGAGCATTGCATGACCGCATTGTTTGTGAGATGAAAAATGAAGCAATCAGAAGGAAGTTGTTGACAACACCAAATTCGAATTTTGATTTAGCTAGTCAGACAACTACGTTGATGGATATGGCCGACCAATACCGTGAGAATTTCGCACCATTTCCAGTCGTCAGACGACCAAGGTGAATCAAAAGTAAAAGGCAGTTGGGCCCCAAGGCCTCAGCAACTGGCCACAGTAACAGTACATTGAAGTCGTGCTATCAGTGTCTGGGACAACACATTGCTCAAAGTTGTCCATACTTGAAGGCAGAGTGTTTCTACAGCAAGAAAACTGGGCATTCTGCAAAGGCATGCCGACTGAAGAGTAAAGCGGTGTTCAAGACTAGAAATAGCAATCGCCAGACTCTATATAGCATTGAAGAGAAGCAACAGGACAAGGAGGTTCTGGAGATACACGTCACCAGGAGCATGAGGGTATCTAACAGCGATTCGTAAAATATCATCATCCAAGTGGCAATCAGTTGGCAATCTGTAACTAGTGGGGTGCCGCAGGGATCAGTGCTGGGACCCCAACTATTTACAATCTATATTAACGACTTGGAAGAAAGGACCGCGTGTAATATAGCCAAGTTTGCTGAAGATGGGAGGAAAAGCAATGTGTGAGGAGGACACAAAAAATCTGCAAAAGGACATAGACAGGCTAAATGGTGGGCAAAAATTTGGCAGATAGAATCTAACGTTGGAAAGTGTGAGGTCATGCACTTTGGCAGAAAAAAATCAAAGAGCAATTTATTATTTAAATGGAGAAAAATTGCAAAGTGCTGCAGTACAGTAGGACCTGGGGGTACTTGTGCATGAAACACAAAAGGGTAGTATGCAGGTACAGCAAGTGATCAGTAAGGCCAATGGAATCTTGGCCTTTATTGCAATGGGAATGGAGTATAAAAGCAGGGAAGTCTTGCTACAGTTATATAGGGTATTGGTGAGGCCACACCTGGAATACTGCGTGCAGTTTTGGTTTCCATATTTAAGAAAGGATATACTTGCTATGGAGGCAGTTCAGAGAAGGTTCACTAGGTTGATTCCGGAGATGAGTGGGTTGACTTATGAGGAAAGGTTGAGGAGGTTAGGCCTCTACTCATTGAAATTCAGAAGAATGAGAGGTGATCTTATCGAAATGTATAAGATTATGAGGGGACTTGACAAGGTGGATGCAGAGAGGATGCTTCCACAGATAGGGGAGACTAGAACTAGGGGACATGATCTTAGAATAAGGGGTCACCCATTTAAAACTGAGATGAGGAGGAATTTCTTCTCTCAAAGGGTTGTAAATCTGTGGAATTTGCTGCCTCAGAGAGCTGTGGAAGTCCGGACATTGAATAAATTTAAGACAGAGATAGACAGTTTCTTAACCAATAAGGGATTAAGGGGTTATGGGGAGCGGGCAGGGAAGTGGACCTGAGTGCATGATCGGATCAGCCATGATCGTATTAAATGGCGGAGCAGGCTCGAAGGGCCATATGGACTACTCCTGCTCCTATTTCTTATGTTCTTATGTTCTAAGTAGACTTTGCAGAAACTAAGACAAATGCCTACTTACAACTTGAGCTAAATGAGGAGTCCAAGTCATGCTTGACTATAAATACTTATCTAGTCCTATATCAATTTAATAGGGTACCATTTGGAATGTCTTCCACCCTGCCATATTTCAATGGGTGATGAACCAGATTTTGCAAGGCATTGAAGGGGTAGTCTGTTATTTAGATGACGTACTAATTTCAGCATTAAACAGACCAATCCATAATAACGTATTGAGTGAAGTGCTCAAAAGACTAGAAAAGCATAGAGTACGAGTGACTGCTCCCAAATGTGAGTTATTTCAAAACTCGGTGGAGTACTTAAGGCACAGAGTAGATAAATATGGTTTACATCCAACCAAGGGAAAAATCAATGCAATCAGAAATGCATCCACTCCTCAGAATGTCACTGAACTTGATCATTTTTGGGTCGTTTGAACTATTATGGGAAGTTCCTACCAAATTTGGCTACAGTGTTACATCCACTGAATGAGCCTGTCATAGAATCATAGAAGTTTACAGCACGGAAGGAGGCCATTTCGGCCCATCGTGTCCGTGCCGGCCAACAAGAGGCTATCCAAGCTAATCCCACTTTCCAGCTCTAGGTACATAACCCTGCAGATGATGGCACTTTAGGTGCACATCCAAGTACTTTTTAAGTCTGGTGAGGGTTTCTCCATCACCCTTTCAGGCAGTGAGTTCCAGACCCCCACAACCATCTGCGTGAAGAAATTCCCCCTCAAATTCCCTCTAAACCATCTACCAATTATTTTAAATTTATGCCTTCTGGTTGTTGACCTGCCTGCGAAAGGAAATAGGTCATTTCTATCCACTCTATCTAGGCCCCTCATAATTTTATATACCTCAATGAGATCTCCCCTCAGTCTCCTCTGTTCCAAGGAAAATAAATCCAGCCTATCCAATCTGTCCTCATAGCAACAAATCTCCACTGTACCCTCTCCAGTGCAATCACATCCTTCCTATATTGCAGTGACCAGAACTGCATGCAGTACTCCAGCTGTGGCCTAATCAGTGATTCATACAGTTCAAGCATAACCACGCCCCCCCCCCCCCCCCCGCCTGCTCTTGTATTCTCTGCCTCAGCTAATAAAGGCAAGCATTCCGTATGCCTTCTTAACCGCCTTATCCACCTGGCCTGCTACTTTCGGGGATCTATGGACATGCACTCCAAGGTCCCTTTGTTCCTTTGCAGTTCTCAGTGTCCTACTATTTAATGTATATTCCCTTTGTTAGCCTTCCTTAAATGCATTACCTCACATTTCTCTGAATCAAATTCCATTTGCCACTGTTCTGACCAGTTGATTCATATTTTCCTGCAGTCCGCAGATTTCTTCATCATTATCAACCACACAGCCGATTTTAGTATCGTCTGCAAACTTCTTAATCATACCCCCTATATTCAAGCCTAGATCATTGATGTATATCACAAAAAGCAAGGGACCTAGTACTGAGCCCTGTGGAACCCACTGGAAACATCCTTCCAGTCAAAAAAACACCCATCAACCATTACCCTTTGCTTCCTGTCTCTGAGCCAATTTTGGATCCAACTTGCCATTTTGCCCTGGATCCCATGGGCTTTTACTTTCGTGACCAGTCTGCCATGTGGGACATTATCAAAAGCTTTGCTAAAATCCAGATGTTGAAAAAACAGATCCATTTGGAAGTGGTCAGAATAATGCGACACAGCATTCAAGGAGTGTAAAAGCCAATTGGTAGAGAGTACGATGTTAATTCACTATGACGTATCTAAGGAGATCAAGCTAGCATGTGATGCCTCATCATACTGAGTTGGGGCAGTGATCTCTCATGTACTACATAGTGGGGAGGAGAGACCAATTGCTTTTGTTTCACGCACTCTCAGTGCCAGTGAGCGTAATTATGCACAGATCGAAACTTGAAGCTTAGACATTAATTTTTGGGGTCAAGAAGTTCCACAAATACTTGTATGGTCATAAGTTTACCATTGTTACTGACCAAAAGCCGCTGACAGCAATCCTCCATCCAAAGTCCCCAGTTCCAACCTTAGCTGCAGCCCGAATGCAGAGATGGGCTTTGATTTTGTCAGCATATATGTATGACATTGAATACAGATGATCAGCTGATCACAGTAATGCTGATGCTATCTCCAGGTTGCCATCCCCATCACAAGTTACACCCAATAGGGAAGAAGTGTTCTATTTTTCATACATTGAAGAACTGCCAGTCACAGCTGAAGAGATTGGTAGAGCAACCAAACGTGACCCAGTTATGTCAAAGGTGTAGGATTACATAGAAAATGACTGGCCAAACCATGTATCAGAGAAAGATATTCATCCATACTTTGTTCATAGAAATGAATTATTAGTAGATAAAGATTTTATCATGTGGGGTGCAAGAGTAGTTATTCCAAATAAGTTCAGGTCCAAATTATCAGGAGATCTTCATGACCAGCACCTGGGAATATGCTTGACCAAGAGTTTTTCATGCAATTACTTATGGTGGCCAGGTCTAGATAAAGATATAGAATACATCATTAGTCCGTGTACAACACGTTAATCAATAAGCAAGATACCACCATCAGTACCATTACAGACATGGAAATTACCTCCCAGGATGTGGCAAAGGTTACATGTAGATTTTGCTGAACTAGAAGGACAACAATTGTTCATTGTGATAGATAGCCATTCAAAGTGGGTAGAGGTATTTCCAATGCGGAAAATAACTACAATAAAACATTAGGCAATTTGCAAAAATTGTTTTCTTCATATTGCCTCCATGAAGAAATTGTGTCTGATAATGGGCCACTATTTTGTTCAGAAGAATTTGCACAGTTCACGAGCAAAAATGGTGTGAAACATACCAAAGTTCCACCATACCACTCTACTTCAAATGGTGCAGCCGGGCGCACAGTACAAGTTGTAAAATTTTCCCTCATCAAGCAAATGTTGGATTCAATTCCAAGGAAATGGCAGTTGGCGTTGGACCACAAATTGGCAAATTTTCTAAATACTTATCGTAATACAACTCATATAACTACTGGTAGAACACCAGCAGAGTTGTTTCTCAAATGACAACCACGGACCAGGTTCTCATTGCTAAAGCCAAACCTGGCACAGTAAGTAGCAGAGAAACAATTCAGAAGGAAAGAGAATCATGATAGAGGTAGAGTAAGAGAGAGAAGTATGACATTGAATCAGAAGGTTAGAGTGAAGAACCATCACCATAAATGGTTAAAGTGGTTACCAGGAAGAATAGTGAAGATATGTGGCCCTTGCACATATTTGGTCAAGATGTTTGATCATGGATAGGTTAGGTTTGTTCACATTGATCATATTTTACCTACAGATGTGGAAGGAGTTGAAAGTTGGAATGATTTGATTATTTCTGATGAGTCAGATAATCTTGTTTCAAGTAGAGTACCCCTAGCAAATCCTACATCAGATTGTACTAGAAACAAGTCCAAGAGAAAGTCATAATTTAAGTCTGAGTCCAAGTCAGGCAGACAAACAGTCTGAAGTTGTAGAGAGTCAAAATGTAGTTCAAGGGTTGCCCTTGGAGAAAAACTCTCCTCAGGCTCAGCCTAGAATGAGTCTAAGTTCAACACCAACATTGGAAAGTTCTGTTTGAGAGTGAAGGTATCCTCTTCGAGACAGAAAACCAGTGGTTACATTTGATATGTAAATATGGCAAAATAAGTCCATATCTTTTGTTGTGTATACAAGTTATGTATGATGATAATTTTGTTATGATTACGTCTTCATTGAGGAGGGAGAAGTATAATATAGAGCTCCCCCTTGTGGACTACTGCTCCACCTAGTGGACTACTGTGGTAATGCAACTAATGTAAATAATAAAAGGACCATTTGACAAGGTCACATGACAAGCTCCTGTAGAGCCATCTTGTGTGTGTTTGTGATATTGTAAAGAATATATCACAATGTTAATGGTAGATTGAGGGATATGCAAGGCTACAGATTGCAGTGGAATAAAATTCTGCTGCTGCTGATGGTCCACAGTGCCTCATGGATGTCCAGTTTTGAGCTGCTAGATCTATTCTGAACCTATCCCATTTTGCATGGTAGTAGTGCCACACAACATGATGGAGATGTCCTCAGTGTGAAGAGGGAACTTTGTCTCCACAATGACTGTGCGATGGCCACTGCTACCAATACTACCATGGACAGATGCATCCGCGACAGTAAGATTAGTGAGGACGAGGTTAAGTAGGCTTTTTAATCATGTTGGTTCTCTTACCATGTGTTGCAGGCCCAGTCTGGCAGCTATGTCCTTTAGGACTCAGCCAGTTTGATCAGTAGTGAAGCTACCGAGCCACTCTTTGTGATGGACATTGAAGTCCCCCACCCAGAGTACGTTCTGATCCCTTGCTACCCTCAGTGCTTATTCCAAATGGTGTTCAACATGGAGGAGCACTGATTCTTCAGCTGAGGGAGGGCAGTAGGTGGTAATCAGCAGGAGGTTTCCTCGTCCATGTTTGACCTGATGCCATGAGACTTCATGGGATCCGTAGTTAATGTTGGGGATTCCCAGGACCACTCCCTCCCAACTGTATACCACTATGGCACCATCTCTGGTGGGGTCTGTCCTGCCGGTGGCCCAGCACATATCCAGGGATGGTAATGAAGGAGTCTGGGACATTGGGTGAAACGAATGAATCTTTGAGTATGACTATGTCAGGCTGTTGCTTGACTAGTCTGTGGGACAGTTCCCCAATTTTGGCACAAGTCTCCAGATGTTAATAATGAGGGTTTTGCAAGGCTGACTGGGCTGGGTGTGCCTTTGTCGTGTTCGAAGTCGGTGTCTAGGTTGATGCCAAGCAACTATCCGGTTTTATTCTTGGTAGCGATTTGGTACAACAGAATGGCTTGCTAGGCCATTCCAGAACAGTTATGAGTCAGCCACATTGCTGTTGGTCTGGAGTCACGTATAGGCCAGACCAGGTAAGGATGGTGGCTTTCCTCCCCTAAAGCACATTAGTGAACCAGATGGGTTTTTAACGACAATCCAGTAGTTTCATGGTCACCATTACTGATACTAACTTGCATCTAGGGGAAACGTAAAAGTATCTCCTTATATGGTTGTAAGATAGATAGATTGATTTACTAGAAGGTTAGAACTATACAAGGATTCTATCTTTTATGACTCCAGCCAGTACCAGCCATAAAGGGGCCTTGAGTATCTGGGCTGATTTGAAAATGTTTCAGATATTGTCTGCTTCGGTAGTATTCTGCAGACATTGGGGTCGAAATTGTCTTGCGCCCCGATTGGGGGCAGTAACCTTCTGGGGCAGGGACTCTCTTCGCCCGGCACAAAAGTCCCACCCCCACAGCTACGCACTCTGCAAGGCCTCTGATGGCCTCCACAAGGCCACCAGGGCTGCGTGCAACCAGACCTGCAGTCCGGCAGCCAAGACGGAGTGCCTGTCTGTACGGTGGCAGACCACACTAGAGCCATCATTGTTGTGCAGACCCAAGAGTCGGCAGTCAAAAAACGATGGCAGTCCGGGGCACGGGCGCCCTTCCCTTTAAGGAGCGCCCTGAGACCAGATGTCCGCCAGCATCGCAACCAATTGGCGTTGACATCCATTCACGCCAGCCTCACGGCTCGTGGGGCAATTTCCTCCACGGGGTATAATGGATTCATCGCGGGGCGGTGAGGGTTCGGCACACACAGTGATGATGTCATCGCCGCATTTGCGTGACGGCCCGGGGCACTAACCGTGGGACGTGGCACTGCCATGACTTCTCGGTATGCGGTAGCACTCCCCCTTTCCCAATATGAAAACGATGATCTCTGTCGCACGATCATTGCATTTGATGGCTAATTAAAAGGGTTGGAGTTCAAGCCCACCCAGGAACCTGCTGATGCATTAGTTGGATTAAATTGTATGTGAGTGAATCTTCTGCAATTACTAATGGCAAACAAAGTGGGTAAATGGGATAATGGAGTAGGTTTAAATCCATAATCCGTCTGATGGCCTGAATAACTGCTGTCCTCGCGAGATTGAATGAGTCAGTAGAGCAGAAGCAGCATCATTGATTGTAGGGAGATTGAAGTTTCTAGCACAGAAATCGATTTCAGACTTGCACAGTTGGAGTACTTGCACTTCTGATCGGTGCTGTATTTGGAAAATAAAAATTATGTGGCCACTGTAGTGGTTTGTGGTTTGAATCTATAGCATTATCTTGTCCTAAAACTGCAAGCCAGATGGGGGCAATCTGACTTTACTGAGGACTGTATCTGGGCCAAGAGAGAAAGAGTGTCTGAACTCTCTTCATGACTGTATTTGTTGGAGAAGATTTTGCTTTTGGGTGTGTCCATGCATTGGCAGCTCCCCTGTGGATTGCTGTTATTTAGCTCTATCTTTTGACATTAAGTGACTGGAGGAGCTTGATGACTTGGAGAAATAGCACAACATATAGTTTGGAACTTCAGAAGTAGATTTTGAAGTCTATTCATGGTGGCAATAGTGACGAAGTGTATGTATAAAAAATTGCACCCTGTATAAAGCAGTTACTTTCAGAAAGAAAAACCTTCACAGCTTCAGGAGTGAGAGACTTGCAATGGAGTTGTAAAGACTGATTTTCCGAGCCCTTGCTCCCAGGAACAGAATGATATGCAAGTACTAGGATCAGGATAAAGGAGCAGATTATTCGGTTTGCCCCTCTTTAATGCTGCCCAAGGATTCCAGGGCTTTCCATAACGACAACACCATGCTAATGAGGTGGGACTGGGTATTTCGGATTTCCTGCCTCTATTTCCAGATGCTGCACTCACTTATTTTGTTTTTGCTCAACTCCCCGGCTGGAAAGGTTGACCCTTAAATCCTGTCTTCTGATTTCCATTGGTAGCCAGAATATCCTCAGCTCTGAGCCCAGAGATGCCTGCAGTGACTCCTGATTGTCCAACATCTACCACCAGTGCTTGACTCTTTAAATTGCCCAGGACAGGACCTCCAGGTACTCCCGGTGCTGGACAGGTACATAATATTTTGGTGCATGGCTCCTCTATAGCGCCTGGGCAGAGGACACCCAGGAAAATCGATCCTCTAAGCTCCAAATAGTTTAGGCAGTCTTTGCTTCACATTCATATTAAATTGTAAAATTGATGTCATAAATACAACATATTGGAGACATGCCTCTGACAACTAAAAGCGTGAAGGCTATTGTTCCTATAACTTGATATGCCTCATAAAAAAACTAGTTATGAGGAACTGGAGAAGAAAAATGTAACGAGATTTTGAGTGTCAGCCATAATGCTGTCAGTCCATTACCTTTCATAATAAGGGTCAAAGATGATCATTAACCTCCAGTACTGTTGATACGGATTCTTTTCCCTTCAATCTGTTTCAGCGAATACACTGACACGCGAACACTTTTAGTCTTTGCAACATAAGACCTTTATTAGAGATTCTCCGGCCGGGACTTGTTAAGATAAAGGGAACACCCTCGATCTGAGCCTGTTCACCTCTCTCCTGACAAGTCCCGTAACAGTACAAAAGCTCAATATTTATACAATGTTACAACAGAACATATTTGAGTGGCACTTAGTTTATACAATCATTGGTCGGCTTCCCTCATAGTATACCCAATTGCAGGCTAACAACTCTCCAGATAGGGCGGGCTCCTGGGTCCTTGTTTACAGTTTTGCTTTACATTGTATTTCCCTATTTTACGGCTGATTATAGCAGTCTTTTCATCTGACTCATGCCTGAATTTGCTTTTCGCGTAACTCGTGTTTGACCACAACTCTGAGTAACCCCTTTTTGCAATTATTGCAGCTTGACATTTCTTTCAGCTATCTTCCCATGATTCTCTTCACCACTTGACACATTCACAACTCCTTCATGCACATTCACATTCCCCCCTTTTATCATTCTATGATAACCCTGGTGATTATTCCAGGAGTATCGCATTCAGCCATTCGCATTGTTGTTCCTCATACCCTTCTTGATCCTCGAGTAAACTTTTAGTCTGTTGAACCAGATTCCGGGAGCTCGTGACTGTAAGAGTTTGCTCCAATTTTGCCATCATAACTTTACAACAGACATTAAAGCAACCAATAATCAGATAACGAGAATAACTGCTCCATGCATTAATTAAGATCCCCAGGATCCTCCAAATAACCAATCCAACCAACTATTTCCTTTCTTTGGGCCCTGCCTGAACTTATCAAGCTGCTTCTTTATGGCGCCAATGGCTTGGGTGATATTATATGATTCATCCGTGACATCCCCTATAATTGTGCACACTCCTCCTTGTTGAGCCAACTGGTAATCCACAGCATAACGGGTCTGCTGCGTATATAATCTTAATTCAGACAGCTCTCTGTTGATGGCATCCAGTCCCTTAGACGTGCTATTTCCCAAAATAGTCAATCCACAAATAAGATAGTTCCTATTTTTGGCACTAATTACTCCCGCCGACCCCCCTACGGACAGAGCACCAAGAAACCCATAACCGAGTGAGGATCCGAGTGTGACGGGATCTTCCCAATCAGCACAGAATTCCTTGCTTATAGCTCGATTGACTATTCTCCTTCAGGTGTGCCCTTGCTGTGGACATGGAACAGTCAGGGGTCCTATAGTTCATATCGCAAAGAGGACAGGGAGGGTTGGCATGGCCGTCTTAAAGGTGCCGTTGAGGAGGAACACGAATCCTTTCTTAGCTCTATAACACTTTATATCTTTTCCCATCCCGTTATCCCCATCTCTCTTACTGGTCCCATGGCTGGCACGACTATACTGATTATTAAACCAGTGGCGAGGGTCTGTTGATGTTGCCCCGGGATTCCCTACGTGCTGTTGCTCCGACGCAGAAAACCCCCAACCTCCTCCTCCTTGCTCCTCGGTTACATGGGTGGTATTCCAATATCCACAAACACGTTGGATCCCGGATTCCATAGTATAGTTACTATACTGAGTACAATGACAGGAGTAAGTGGTTCCATAAACTCCACATTCCCGTTTACTACATGCAGTTTGGGTATATTTAGTCGTAACATTGATGTATCTACATCCCCACCCCTCGCCAACAAAACACCCCGGATAAGAGTCCGGAAAAGACCCATTGGCGAAATTAGTGTCGTCGAATACCGGGTGGTTAGAACACACAGGGCCCTCAATCTCACCAGTGCAATTAACCATTAGCATACATCTCCCACGCACACTTCTGCTATATCTACCAGTCCGTCCCTTACAGGGCGCGTCCGAGGTATCTGCCATATATAAGTCACGGGGGTCCATCCAGGGGTGGCCATGAACAGGGCTTCCACTGATTGGGCCAGTGGATAGCACACGGTTCGATTGCCATGTAATCGTGTATAGGTCTGGAAAAATAAGTTGTCCTGCAGCCCTTCCAGTCCGACAACTAGGGCAGCACAAAATAGCACAATTATATATATTAACTTAGGCATGTTTAAATATTTTCAGACAGTATTACACATTTAGGTAATAATGATAGATCAGGGAACAGCTGAGTCTTTTTCCCTCCCCTCTCTTGCCGAGTTCTTGTTGTTTTTCTTCTTGCCCCGAGGTTGCGGCCTATTGATTAGGAGACTCCCACGGATGCTTCCTTATTCAGCTACGGAGAAGAGGAAGTCTGGAACAGAAACAGGTGTTAGGACAACTAGTAAAATAAGTTAATTATGGGGTGATAAGTTTACAGTGGTGCAGGTGGACCCAGGCATTTTTCCCTTCGACCTTAGCCGCAGTGGGGGTAGTGAGTAACACCTGAAAAGGCCCCTCCCATCGTGGCTCTAACCCCTTTCTAATCCATTTCTTAATCAAGACATACTTCCCCGGTTTTACGAGAGATGATTCGGGTAAAACTGGGGGGTCGAGATGAGCCTCTCGAACCTGGTTGTGGGCTACTCGCAGAGCCTGAGTCAGGGCAAGAACGTAGGTAGTCATTTCCTCTGTCATGTGGTGAAATTGGACAGTAGAGGGGACATTCTGATTCCATGGGGTCCTAAGGGGCCTACCATAAATGACCTTAGTGGGGGTCAGTCTAGCCTTACCGGTGGGAATAGTTCGGATCTGGAATGGGAAGGAGTTTGAGCCAATTGAGTCCGGTTGATGCTACCAGTTTTGCAAGCTTGGTTTTAAGAGTTTGATTAGCACGTTCAACTCGTCCCGCAGCTCGGGGTCGGTAGGCACAATGCAGCTGCTGGTTAATGCGCATCTGGGAACAGAATTCTTTGTTAACTTGGCCAATAAAGTGAGGGCCATTATCGGAACTCAGTCGAGCTGGGATACCATATCTAGGAACAATTTCCCTCATTAACACCTTAACAACAGTTTGAGCCTTATTGTCCAGGGTAGGGTAAGCTTCGATCCATTTGCTAAACACATCTACTATTACTAACACATATTTGTAACACTGAACTCTTTGCAACTCAATGTAGTCCAACTGCAAGGTCTCAAAGGGACCTTCTGGTAGGGGCGTCTTACCCCATTCACAGGGGACTCCCTTCCCTGGATTATGCTGTTGGAAAACAAGGCAGTAAACACTGATGTTCTGGGCCAGCGCCTGGAGTCTAGGGTGTCACCAAGTGGCCAAAAGTGTGTCGCTTGTTGTCCTTGCTCCACAATGAGTAGCAAAGTGCATATATTCAATAACCCATAGGGCCAACTCGTCAGACATGCAAGTCTGTTCCGCCGGAGTAGTCCAGAGTTTAGAAACATTGTCATAAGTACATCCATAATCTTTCCACAACAGTTTATCTTTTTCAGGAGCGTCCTCCTGTGCTTTAATGACATCTTGGATGGTTGGCATTGGTTTTTCCGAGGCTAACTTATCCTTGGCAGGATTTTTAGTTTGAGTCATCATTCTGGGCACCACCATTTGTTGTCCACGAGAGGCCTGTTTGGCTTCTCTGTCAGCACAGCGGTTTCCTATGTCAACCGGAGATTTTCCGGTAGTATGGGCGGTACACTTGACAATGGCAATACTCTTGCGGAGCATGAGGGCTTGCAATAAGTCCAACACTAGTTGCCTATGGGATATCTCATTTCCATTTGATGTTAGGAACCCCCTGTTTTTCCATAGTTGTCCGAAATCATGGGCCACTCCAAAGGCATACCTAGAGTCGGTATAGATATTGACCTTGAGGTCTTTAGCTAAGATACAGGCCCGAGTGAGGGCGAACAGTTCAGCTTGTTGGGCAGAATAGGCGGTCTCAAAGGCGGCTGATTCCAGGACCTGATTCTCCTGGTTTACTATGGCGTATCCCAAAATTCGTCTGCCTTCTGGGTCAATGGAAGAGCTTCCATCAACATACATGATACAGTCAGGGTCCTCCATTGGTACATCAACTAAATCTTCCCTAACTGAAGTAACTTCTTGAATTAAAGATAAACAGTCCTGACTGGGTTCTTCCTCATCTTGGGGTGGCTCGGTAAGAAAACAGGCCGGATTAATGGCAGTACAGTGCCGAAAGGTCAGCTTAGGATTATTTAGTAGGTAGATCTCATATCTGCTTTGCCTGGCCATGGTAAGATGTTGAGTCTGCAGTTGGCCCAGGAGGGCAGCTACGGAGTGAGAGGTGTTAAGACAACGGTAGCACAGTCTTTCAGGATTGTACAATACAGTTGAAAGGGCCAGTCATAGAGGCCCAAAGCCGGAGCTTGCAGCAGGGCTGTCTTTAGTTCCTTAAAGGCTTGAACGTCTGCCTTCCTTATTTGTATACGGTGTGAGGTGCTTAGTCATCAAGGCGACATTAGGGATCCAGGATCTGCAGTAATTGATCATCCCCATTTGTTTAGCCGTGCTAGGGACTGGAAACTGGCAAATCGGTTCGTCATCCGGGGAGGTTCTCTGTACAATCAAGCTACGTAGTCAATATGAATAATCGGGGGACGGTTGGCCAAAGGGATTGTTCTGGGAGAAGTTAGTGTAAGATCCCCGTCCTCTCCCCCTTGACCCCCGCCTCTTCCTCCTCTTCCTCCTCTTCCTCTTTCGTGCCGATGGGAGGGACACTCTCTACTCCAATATCCTTCTTGCCCACAATTAAAGCATCCATCTCGTCTTCCCCAGCCCTGACCTCTTCCCATACCAGGTCGGGGACAATAGGGCGGTCCATAATTAGCAGGGCCCGGGCCATTTGGGTGTTTGGTATAACCGTATCCCTGTTTATCCACCCAACCCTGCACGCAATACTGCGGTTCCATCTGGTATCCCCTTGGGTCGGGTTTTGGTCCTTCCACCCGAGGCGGCTCTTCCTTTCTAGTCACGTATTCAGTCTTGATCCGGGTTGGGGGCGCACCTCCCCCCTCTCCTTTCTTTTCTTGCCAATAATATTTAACCGCCCTTTCCATCTGGGCTTTACTGTTATCTGCCCAATTCATATTATTTGTCCGGATAGCGTGAGCAACCGAATAGGGCAGGCACTGAAGTAGGATAGCGCAGAATTGAGGAGAATTCTCTCCTGCCCTGAAGGCATTATCTCCTGATTGACCTCCGTATATTTCAATGAATCTTTCCATGAATTCGTCGGCAGTTTCTTCTCGTTTGGGTTTAGTTTCTAATACTGCTGCCATACTGATGGGTTTCTGAAGAGTCATGCCGAGGGCATTAAAAACAGCGTTTAGGCGGTCCTGGGCATTGTTAGGGTGAGCAGCCACCAATGCATCATGGGTAGCACGTCCTAGGTGAGTTAGAAATCGGGCATGCTCAGTTGGGCTCAGGGTCTGCTGTACCAGGGCCCACAGGTCCCTTGATTCTGCATTACAAACTGCAATGGTAATTCGAAGATGATCTATAAACTTGACAGGTTCTCTCTTTCGATCTGGCATAGTGGCCAGAATGGCCATAATTTCGATCGGTTTCCAAGGCACATAGACATCTATGGTGGGGTAGTTCGGAGCTGTCTGACTGAGATGCGGAGGTGCTGCGCAATCGGCGGGAGGGTTTGTTTTGCCTTTCGCAACTGGCATTCTGACTAGCGGATTCACGGGACTGTTTATTCCTTTGAGATATAGATCTGCCCCTCCGGGTGTGAGATCTGGTCCTCTCGGCTACATGGCTCGTGAACTGGGGATTTGAGTCGCTATCAGAGGATGAAGGGTCCGTCTGGGCTTTTTGGTTCGTTGGTGTGGGGTTATGGTTATCCTTACCTCCTACCACCGGAGTGTAAGGTGGAGGTTGGGAAGGGGACTGTGGTAAAGGGCTAGGGGCTGCGGGAGGCGCCGTTGGGCGCCGAGTCAGTGACCATTCATCAATTTCATCATCAGCCTCGGTCAACGTAAAGCCAACCATTTGACTACGTATTCTATCGATACCTTTCTCAGAGGTCCCAGTGGAACTCTTAGTACGTTTTTCGTGCACGCATTCTTTCTTTAAGACGTCTACGGTTTTTAATATGTCCTCCTTCTGTCAATGAAAGCCCTAATTTAATGGAGTTTTCCTGCCAACTCGACAGAAGTGATGCATCTTTTAATTTTTGACAATAATGTCACCACGTGGCAATTAAATTCTTGTCCCTTTTCCCTCGTCCCCTTCTCCAAATCAATGCTTGGGCCTTTTTTGCTATTTCCATGCTTCTAGTGCCACCTAGGGGCCATTGGGCATCTCCTAATAATTTGTTCAGGGCTCCAGATAATAGTCTAAATTGTTCAGCTCTTTCAGGGAATTCCTCGCATAACTTTTGTAGCAGACTACCCGCATCCGTGGTTTTATCTAACTGAGTACCCATTCTCACGTCGCCCCTCATATCGTAACTGTTTCTAATTAGTCCCGATTGTCCCCGCGTCGCCCCGCGGTGGTTTAGGTTATCTTATCCAGAGCCTAGGCAGACCAAATGATATACAAGATCGACGCCACACCTGGCATAAGTACAATTTTAAATTTACACAGTCCCGCGTCGCCCCACGACTTAGCTTTACCTAGTTCCCTATCCCCGCGTCGCCGCGTGGTTTTCCTATTCGCGTCGCCCCGCGATAATCCTTACTTAATTTGTTCTAGGTTCCAGATTTAAATCCAATCAGTGCCTAGACGGGCCAAGTGATATACAAGGTCGATATCACACCTGACTTGGACACTTATTTCCTAAGTTTAGAAAGTATTCGCCAGATTGACCTGGATCTCGTTCAGACGATACCTGAGAACCAGCGAGTGGCCAAACTCCCCTTAGACTTATGAAACCGGAGGAAACTGCAGTGGTATTTAAAATATACTCACTCCAGTGGCCACTTTCCTCCCGTCTCGTCCGAGGTTAGTTCGACTCTTAGTTCGCAAGTTTTCGGCAGTCATCCGTTGAGATCCCACTTCTGACACCAAATGATACGGGTTCTTTTCCCTTCAATCTGTTTCAGCGAATACACTGACACGCGAACACTTTTAGTCTTTGCAACATAAGACCTTTATTAGAGATTCTCCGGCCAGGACTTGTTAAGATAAAGGGAACATCCTCGATCTGAGCCTGTTCACCTCTCTCCTGACAAGTCCCATAACAGTACAAAAGCTCAATATTTATACATTGTTACAGCAGAACATATTTGAGTGGCACTTAGTTTATACAATCATTGGTCGGCTTCCCTCATAGTATACCCAATTGCAGACTAACAACTCTCCAGATAGGGCGGGCTCCAGGGTCCTTGTTTACAGTTTCGCTTTACATTGTATTTCCCTATTTTACGGCTGATTATAGCAGTCTTTTCGTCTGACTCATGCCTGACTTTGCTTTTCGCGTAACTCATGTTTGACCACAACTCTGAGTAACCCCTTTTTGTGTCGACACTGCAAATATCGCAGCTTGACATTTCTTTCAGCTATCTTCCCATGATTCTCTTCACCACTTGACACATTCACAACTCCTTCATGCACATTCACAGTACCACATCATTTGGAAAGCCTTTGAATGTTCTGCTATGCTTCTCTGTTATAATAATGATAATGATGTGTGAATGTACTTAATGCCATTTTCAAACAGTAGATTTGCCTTTCGCATTTTGAGATAATTTAGTATGTACAGTAATAGCCCAAAATATGCAATGGACACCGCAAAAGCTGTAGTTTTGAAAAGTACATTTATTTTCCCTTGTAATGACATTTTTTTTAATTAGAATTGTGCTTTGTCAAATTATAACATTTCATATATTTATGTACAGTCGACTTTACGAAATCAGCAAAAATGCATACTTCTACTCACACAAAACGAGATATAATTTGTTAACTACTTTGAATAACCTGAGGGCAGATTACATCATCAAAAACTGTTGTCAAGGTCTTCAAAAAAAGGTGCATACCACCAAATTAAAGTAAGTAGAATAACTTGGCACCAATTTAATGATGTAATCCAAACTATTGTATGCTAAAATAAAAATAGAAAATACTGGAAATACACAATTGATCCAGCAGTAAACCAGAAAAAGAAAATCTTGCATTTACATCGCTCCTAATCTCATCCTCATAAATTTCTCATGGGTTTGAAGCAGTCACTGAGGGTAATTTTAACTTAAATTAAAGCAAGTACTCATTAAAGGTGTTCTATGCAGGGCTCAATGTTGGGAAAACAGCTGTTTCTAATTTGTATAAAACACCTGGGTGCAAATATTCAATGCAAAACGGTCATATTTGCAGATGATACCAAATTAGGACAGTGAATGGATTTGAAGGAGGTAGATCAGAAATTACAGAATGAGTTGGATAGAATATGCGGGCACAAAAATGGGAGATGTAATTTAATATAGACTAATGTAATGTACTGCAGTTAGGAAAAAAAAGTAACAAATGTAGTCTACAAAATGCTGTTGAAACAGCTGCGGATAAAGCACAAAGGGCTGGATTTTTGGCTTTGATGATTTTGAGGCGGTAATGGAGGCGGGGCGGTAAAGTTTGCGCCCGGGAACAGTTTGCGCCTCAGTCATCAAAATTGGGCAGCTGAGTCCTGAGTCTGCGCATAGGAAAATCCTGAGCTAAAGAGCTGGCCCAGGAGCGCTCCGAGAGAGGCCTGGGGAGAAAAAAAACACAAAAACATTCCCAATACGTGCCCATGCTACCACAACATAAATCGCAAAAAAATTTAAAAAAATAAAACAATCATACTTACTTTAGGACGGCATTACTTACATCTCTGCAGATGGTATAGCTTGGACCGTCTGTATTTACAGACGGTCACAGGGCATGCTGCGGGGAGTACGGGTCAGGCAGGAGTTAAAAAGCGCGCCGGTGTCGCAACCAGGGGCGTTGCACACCGGCACAGCTCTTCCGGGCGGTACGGCTCCACGCCACCGCAAAACCGGGCCCGAAAACCCCCACGGGGTGCTGAAGACTGACCACCTGTCCAAAAGACCTCACCGCCAAGGCGAAAATCTTCCAGGGCGGAAAGCAAAGCGCAGAAGACCGGAAAATCCATCCCAAAGAGACATAGGGCCCGGATCTTCCTGGATTACACTTGTGCCGAAATTGTGCCAAAACATATGCCAGGCTCTGAGCCAATTTTGCCATCAGGTACTTCTGCCCAATTTTCCTGCAGAGATCATTTGCCTACGCTGGAATGTAAAATAAAAGGTGTAAAAACGTCAACAATTATTATCTTGCATTCTAATTTCTATATTCAAAATGGTTGGACAGAAGTTTCAATT
This sequence comes from Pristiophorus japonicus, assembly GCF_044704955.1. Classification (NCBI taxonomy): domain Eukaryota; kingdom Metazoa; phylum Chordata; class Chondrichthyes; family Pristiophoridae; genus Pristiophorus; species Pristiophorus japonicus. Next base: position 51,876,537 of record NC_091980.1, on the reverse strand, counting down.
AATGGTATTTTAGTCCAATAAAATTGATTCAAAAGCAAAAGAAAGAAAGGAGATGAGGAAAAGTGGAGGGCAGAGAAATCCAAGACAAAGAACAAAAAGAGCCACTGTACAGCAAAATTCTAAAAGGACAAAGGGTGTTAAAAAAACAAGCCTGAAGGCTTTGTGTCTTAATGTAAGGAGTATCCGCAATAAGGTGGATGAATTAACTGTGCAAATCGATGTTAACAAATATGATGTGATTGGGATTACGGAGACGTGGCTCCAGGATGATCAGGGCTGGGAACTCAACATCCAGGGGTATTCAACATTCAGGAAGGATAGAATAAAAGGAAAAGGAGGTGGGGTAGCATTGCTGGTTAAAGATGAGATTAATGCAATAGTTAGGAAGGACTTTAGCGTGGATGATGTGGAATCTATATGGGTAGAGCTGCAGAACACCAAAGGGCAAAAAACGTTAGTGGGAGTTGTGTACAGACCTCCAAACAGTAGTAGTGATGTTGGGGAGGGCATCAAACAGGAAATTAGGGGTGCATGCAATAAGGGTGCAGCAGTTATAATGGGTGACTTTAATATACACATAGATTGGGCTAACCAAACTGGAAGCAATACGGTGGAGGAGGATTCCCTGGAGTGCATAAGGGATGGTTTTCTAGACCAATATGTCGAGGAACCAACTAGGGGGGAGGCCATCTCAGACTGGGTGTTGTGTAATGAGAGAGGATTAATTAGCAATCTCGTTGTGCGAGGCCCCTTGGGGAAGAGTGACCATAATATGGTGGAATTCTGCATTAGGATGGAGAATGAAACAGTTAATTCAGAGACCATGGTCCAGAACTTAAAGAAGGGTAACTTTGAAGGTATGAGGCGTGAATTGGCTAGGATTGATTGGCGAATGATACTTAAGGGGTTGACTGTGGATGGGCAATGGCAGACATTTAGAGACCGCATGGATGAAATACAACAATTGTACATTCCTGTCTGGCGTAAAAATAAAAAAGGGAAGGTGGCTCAACTGTGGCTATCAAGGGAAATCAGGGATAGTATTAAAGCCAAGGAAGTGGCATACAAATTGGCCAGAAATAGCAGCGAACCTGGGGACTGGGAGAAATTTAGAACTCAGCAGAGGAGGACAAAGGGTTTGATTAGGGCAGGGAAAATGGAGTACGAGAAGAAGCTTGCAGGGAACATTAAGACGGATTGCAAAAGTTTCTATAGATATGTAAAGAGAAAAAGGTTAGTAAAGACAAACGTAGGTCCCCTGCAGTCAGAATCAGGGGAAGTCATAACGGGGAACAAAGAAATGGCGGACCAATTGAACAAGTACTTTGGTTCGGTATTCACTAAGGAGGACACTAACAACCTTCCGGATATAAAAGGGGTCAGAGGTTCTAGTAAGGAGGAGGAACTGAGGGAAATCCTTATTCGTCGGGAAATTGTGTTGGGGAAATTGATGGAATTGAAGGCCGATAAATCCCCAGGGCCTGATGGACTGCATCCCAGAGTACTTAAGGAGGTGGCCTTGGAAATAGCGGATGCATTGACAGTCATTTCCAACATTCCATTGACTCTGGATCAGTTCCTATCGAGTGGAGGGTAGCCAATGTAACCCCACTTTTAAAAAAAGGAGGGAGAGAGAAAACAGGGAATTATAGACCGGTCAGCCTGACATCGGTAGTGGGTAAGATGATGGAATCAATTATTAAGGATGTCATAGCAGCGCATTTGGAAAGAGGTGACATGATAGGTCCAAGTCAGCATGGATTTGTGAAAGGGAAATCATGCTTGACAAATCTTCTGGAATTTTTTGAGAATGTTTCCAGTAGAGTGGACAAGGGAGAACCAGTTGATGTGGTGTATTTGGACTTTCAGAAGGCTTTCGACAAGGTCCCACATAAGAGATTAATGTGCAAATTTAAAGCACATGGGATTGGGGGTAGTGTGTTGACATGGAGTGAGAACTGGTTGTCAGACAGGAAGCAGAGAGTAGGAGTAAATGGGTACTTTTCAGAATGGCAGGCGGTGACTAGTGGGGTACCCCAGATTCTGTGCTGGGGCCCCAGCTGTTTACACTGTACATTAATGATTTAGACGAGGGGATTAAATGTAGTATCTCCAAATTTGCGGATGACACTAAGTTGGATGGCAGTGTGAGCTGCGAGGAGGATGCTATGAGGCTGCAGAGCGACTTGGATAGGTTAGGTGAGTGGGCAAATGCATGGCAGATGAAGTATAATGTGGATAAATGTGAGGTTATCCATTTTGGTGGTAAAAAAAGAGAGACAGACTATTCTCTGAATGGTGACAGATTAGGAAAAGGAGAGGTGCAACGAGACCTGGGTGTCATGGTACATCAGTCATTGAAGGTTGGCATGCAGGTGCAGCAGGCGGTTAAGAAATCAAATGGCATGTTGGCCTTCATAGCGAGGGGATTTGAGTACAGGGGCAGGGAGGTGTTGCTACAGTTGTACAGGGCCTTGGTGAGGCCACACCTGGAGTATTGTGTACAGTTTTGGTCTCCTAACCTGAGGAAGGACATTCTTGCTATTGAGGGAGTGCAGCGAAGGTTCACCAGACTGATTCCCGGGATGGCGGGACTGACCTATCAAGAAAGACTGGATCAACTGGGCTTGTATTCACTGGAGTTCAGAAGAATGAGAGGGGACCTCATAGAAACTTTTAAAATTCTGATGGGTTTAGACAGGTTAGATGCAGGAAGAATGTTCCCAATGTTGGGGAAGTCCAGAACCACGGGTCACAGTCTAAGGATAAGGGGTAAGCCATTTAGGACCGAGATAAAGAGAAACTTCTTCACCCAGAGAGTGGTGAGCCTGTGGAATTCTCTACCACAGTAAGTTGTTGAGGCCAATTCACTAAATATATTCAAAAAGGAGTTAGAAGTTGTCCTTACTACTCATGGGATCAAGGGGTATGGCGAGAAAGCAGGAATGGGGTACTGAAATTGCATGTTCAGCCATGAACTCATTGAATGGCGGTGCAGGCTAGAAGGGCCGAATAGCCTACTCCTGCACCTATTTTCTATGTTTCTATGTTTCTGTGTCTACACCTTCAACAACAACAACATGGATTGATAAAGGGCTAGACTTTCATCGCACATTTAGCACTGAGATTAAAGCTATCACCCATTTTGATGAAAAATGGAAACTCGCACCCGATTATCGCCCATTTATCACCGACGCAACCTTCGGCACAGGAATGAGCTGCATTGCCCGGCCTATTATTTTTAATATGACATCATCATACAAGGCCCATAATACTGTTTATAATGTGAACTAGCGTCCAATTATCGCCCAAATTATCGCCGAGCGCTACATTCGGCATTTCAGCCATAATTTGCCCAAATGATCGCTCGCCACAAAAACGCTCAAGAAAAGCTGCACTCATCTGACCTTACCACACCATTTTGTAACTCGGAGGATCTTTAATAAAAAGCTGCTTGAGGTGGTTGGGCAGAGAAATAATTTGTGAGTGATTTTAAGAGCGTTTTTGAATCTTGCCAATCATCTAATCATTCTGTATTTGTTGAGGACTATTTAAGAAGATTAGGGCATGTATAGTGATCAGGCCTGTAATTTCTCAAACAGTTTTGATGACTACCCACATGCTGCAGAATAGAGATGGGAGAAGGTCATTGAAGAGCATTATGTGCCCAATCAAAGAGGTGGCAGATGTGATAGATTCACAGAGCCACACTGCACACAAGTCTTTAAGATGGCAGATCTTCCGGAAGCCTGTGGAAGCTTCCTGCTTCTTGTCATGTGACCTGTCTGTTTATTAAACACTCTAGTTGCAGTAACACAATACGTCCACAGGGTGGAACTACAGACATTACACTTCCCACTCCTTAATGAAGAAGTTATTATAACAACAATCATCATACATAACTTGCATGGTTATACATAACAAAGGATATGGACTTATTTTTTCCATACTTACAAATTAAGCTTAACCACTTGTTTTCTGTTTCAAAGAAGATACCTTCGCTCTCGAACAGAACCTTCCAAACATGGTGTTGAATTCAAACTCATTCGAGGCTGATCGTGAGGAAGGTTTTTCTCCAAGGGATGCCCTTGATTTCCATTTGAACTCACTCTAACTTCAGACTATTTGTTTTCCCAACTCAGACTCAGACTTAAATTCTGATTTTCTCTTGGATTTGTTTCAGTACATTGGATGTAGGATATGCTACTGGTGTATCCAAACTATCTGATGAATCAGAAATAATTGAATCATTCCCACCTTCAACTCCTTCCATGTCTGTAGGTAAAATATGATCAATGTGAACAAACCTAACCTGTCCATTATCAAACACCTTTACCAAATATGTGCGAGGACCACATATCTTCACCACTCTTCCTAGTAACCACTTTTACCCATTTATGGTGATGGTTCTTCACTCTCACCTTCTGGTTTAATTTCATCCTGCTCTTTTTTACTCTACCTCTATCATGATTCTCTTTCTGTCTTCATTGTGTCTCTTCTACAGACTGTGCCAAGTTTGGTTTTAACAACGAGAATCTGGTTTGTGGCTGTCATTTGAGAAACAACGCTGCTGGTGTTCTACCAGTAGTTGTATGCAGAGTATTACGATACGTAATGAGAAAATTAGCCAATTTGTGATCCAATGACAACTGTCGTTTCTTAGGATTTGGATATAACATTAGTTTTATGAGGGCACGTTTTACAATTTGTACAATGCGCTCTGCTGCACTATTCAAAGCAGGATGGTACGGTGGAACCTTGGTATGTTTCACACCATTTTTGCTTGTGAACTGTGCAAATTCTTCTGAACAAAATTGTGGTCCATTATCACAAACAATTTCTTCTGGGAGGCCAAATGAAGAAAATAAACTTCGCAAAATGTCTAATGTTTTTCTTGTTATTATTTTCCACATTGGAAACACCTCGACCCACTTTGAATGGCTATCAATCACAATAAACAACTGTTGCCTTTCGAGCTCAGCAAAATCAATATGAATCCTTTGCCTCACCCTGCGAGGCCATTTCCATGGCTGTAATGGTACTGATGGTGGTTGCGTGCTTACCGATTGACATGTTCTAAACTGACTCACGATGTACTCTATATCTTTATCAAGACCTGGCCACCATAAATAACTACGTACAAAACTCTTGGTCAAGCACATTCCCAGGTGCTGGTCATGGAGGTCTCCAATAAGTTGGACCTGAATTTATTTGGTATAACTACTCTTGCAACCCACATGATAAAATCTTTATCGACTGATAATTTATTCCTACGAATGTAGAATGGATGAATATCTTTGTCTATTACCTGGTTTGGCCATCCATTTGCAATATAATCATACACTTTTTACATCACTGCGTCACATTTGGTTGCTTTACCAATCTCATCAGCTGTGACTGGCAGTTCATCAATGTATGAAAAATAGAACACTTCTTCCCTATTGGGTGTAACTTGTGATCAGGAAGGCAACCTAGACATAGCATCATCATTACTGTGATCAGCAGATCGTCTGTACTCAATGCCATACATATATATGCTGACAAAATCAAAGCCCATCTCTGTATTCGGGCTGCAGCTAAAGTTGGCACTGGGGGACTTTGAATGGAGGATTGCTGTCAGGGGCTTATGGTCCGTACCAATGGTAAACTTGCAACCATACAAGTATTTGTGGAACTTCTTCAACCCAAAAATTAATTCCAAAGTTTCCCTTTCGATTTGCACATAATTACTCTCACTGAGAGTGCATGAGGCAAAAGCAATTGGACTCTCCTCCCCACTACGTGATACATGAGAGATCACTGCCCCAAATCCATACGGAGAGGCATCACATGCTAGCTTAATCTCCTTAGATATGTCATAGTGAACTAACATGGTGTCCTCTACCAATTCGCTTTTACACTCCTTGAATGCTGTATAGCATTCTTTTGACCAACTCCAATGAACTTGTTCTTTCAATAGTTCATTTAGTGGATGTAATACTGCAGCCAAATTTGGTAGGAACTTCGCATAATAGTTCAAATGACCCAAAAATGATCGAAGTTCAGTGACATTCTTGGGAGTGGGTGCATTTCTAATTGCATCCAGCTTTCCCATGGTTGGATGTAAACCATCTTTGTCTACTCTGTACCCTAAGTACTCCACTGAGTTTTGAAATAACTCACACTTATGAGCAGACACTCGTACTCTGTGCTTCTTTAGCCGTTTGAGGACTTCATTCAATATGTTATTATGAATTTGCCTATTTGGTGCTGAAATCATCTAAATAACCTACTACCCCTTTAATACCTTGCAAAATCTTGTTCATCACCCCTTGGAGTATGGCAGGGGTAGAAGACACTCCAAATGGTAGCCGATTAAATTGATATATACCTAGATGAGTATTTATAGTCAAGCATGACTTGGACTCCTCATCTAGTTTAACCTGTAAGTAGGCATTCGTAAGATCCAACTTTGAGAAGATCTGACCACCTGTCAGTGTTGTGAACAAATCTTCTATATTTGGCAATGTATTAGGGACATTACCCTCTAGAACCTGGTTTACGGTTACTTTATAATCACCACACAATCTTATCTTACTATCGGACTTAGGTACAACAACAATGGGTGTAGCCCAATTACATCAATCTATCTTACAAATAACGTTTTCAGTCTCTAGTCTTTTGAATTCTTGCTCAACTTTCTCCTTGAGTGCATATGGTATGGACCGTGGCTTGCAGTAAACTGATCCAGCGTCCTTCTGTACCCTGACACTCACCTTGAAGCCTTGGATTGGACTGCCTGTTTCACAGAACACCTTTGGATAACTCTTGATAACATCATTGTTGATGCAAATCTCATTTCAACATGGAAAATCTCACTCCAGTCCAGCTTCAGTGATCTCAACCAATTTCTTCTTGGTAAGGAAGGCTTATCTCCTTTCACTACTATTAGAGGCAAGCTCTGAAATTGATCCTTGTATTTCACCGGTACGGTGATACGACCTACCACAGGAATGTTCTCTCCCGAGTAGCCTCACAGCTCTATCTTGGATTTCTCCAATGGGAAATCATGCAATTTGTCGAGGTATAGCGACTCCGATACTACACTCACAGATGAACCCATGTCGATTTCCATGTGTATCTTGAAACCCGCAACATTTATGTGGATTTTGATACTTTTCGAATCACTATCTGTTAACCTCGTGCTCCTGATGACGTGTAACTCTAACATCTCCTCGTCCTGATGTTGCTCTTCCATGCTATGTAGTCTTTGGGGATTTCTGCTCATAGCTTTGAAAGCTGGTTTACCATTCAGTTGGCATGCCTTCGCAAGATGCCCAGTTTTCCTGCAGAAGAAACACTCTGCCTTCACATATGGACAACTTTGAGCAATGTGTTGTCCCAGACACCGATAGCAGGACTTCAATGCTCTGTTACAATTTCCAGTTTCTGAGATTTTGGCCCCCACCGCCTTTTACTTTGAACCTGCAGGCGATTCACCTCGGTTGTCTGACAACTGAAAATAGTCTGAAATTCTCGGTCGGCCAAATATTGGTCGGCCATGCCCATCGACCTAGCTGTCTGACAAGCTATACCAAAAGTCAAGTCAGGTGTTGTCAATAACTTTCTTCTGACTGCATCATTTTTCATCCCACAAACAAAACGGTCCCACCATGCTCGGTTCTGAAAGTTTCCGAAATTACAGTGAATAGATAGCCTTTTTAATGCTACAATGTGCTCACTGATATTTTCATAGGTCTTTTGGTTTCGAATCCCGAAATGATAGCTTTCAGCAATTTCCAAGGGAACGGGGTTGTAGTGCTGTTCCAGCTTAGTTAAAATCTTCTTAAGCGTTGTGTCCTTTGGCACTGCAGGCACAAACAAATTTATCAGCGTTTCATGCAGCTCAGGGCCAGCTTCAGTTAAGAAAATAGCTCTTTTTCATTCCAACACAGCCCGGTTCTACTCTGCATTCTCTGGAACTTCGATTATGTTATTTGCAGTGAAATACATTTCTAGCCAATCCACATACGCTTTGAACCTTTCCCAGTCACGTTTATATTCACCTAAATGCCCCATTACTCCCATGGGTGCAGCCATTTTGACTCTGGCACTTTAAATAGTGTGCTTGTAATTTACCTCGAATTTGTAGCTGTAATCAAAACAGAGAAGCTTCCAAAGTCTCTCTATCGGCTGGTTGAAACTTTCACTAACAAAAATTTCAGCTTTGTTTTATCCAATTATCCCATACGTTGTCGCCATTTGTGATAGATTCATAGAGCCACACTGCACACAAGTCTTTAAGATGGCAGACCTTCCAGAGGCCTGTGGAAGCCTGTGGAAGCTTCCTGCTTCTTGTCATGTGACCTGTCTGTTTATTAAACACTCTGGTTGCAGTAACACAATACGTCCACAGTGTGGAGCTATAGACATTACAGCAGACTGCTGAGGAGGAGGAGATGTTGCACCCAACACATTTACAGGGATAAGCGATCGTACCTGGACTTGTCCGATAACATGTGCCTTAGAAGGCTGCTCTTCCGAAAGGAGGTCATCAGTGAGATATGCCAGCTAATTAAGGGAGATGTGCAGCCTACCAGCACCATCAGGACCGCACTGTCCATTGAGGTCAAGATTACTGTGGCACTTTTCTTCTATGCATCGGGCTCTTTTCAGGCCTCAGCTAGCGACATTTGCGGTATCTCTCAGCACACCACACATTGTTGCATTCGACAGGTGACTGAAGCCCTTTACGCACACAGGATGGACTTTATAAACTTCCCAATGACCAGGGAGGCACAGAGTGAGAGGGCTTTGGGTTTCTCGAGAATAGCCAACTTCCTCAAGGTTCAGGGAGCAATAGACTGTACGCACATTGCCCTGTGAGCACCTTTACAGGATGCAGAGGTGTTTCGGAACTGAAAGGGATTCGAGACCCTGAATTTGTTGTCGACCACAAGCAAATAATCATGGCAGTAAATGCAAATTTTCCAGGGAGCATCCGTGATGTGCACATCTTGTGTGAGAGCACTGACTCTGACCAGTTTTAGAGTCAGCCACAAGGTCACGGTTGGATGCTGGGGGATAAAGGATATGGCCTTGTCAGCTGGCTCATGACCCCCCCCTGCACAAGCCCCAGACAGAAGCCGAGAAGCGCCACAACAAAAGCCATACAGCTACACGCAATATTGTCAAAGATAATTGAGTTCTGAAGCAGAGCTTCAGATGCCTGGACCGCTCAGGAGGCAACCTACAATACCACCCTGAGTAAGTCACTGAGTTCATTGTGGTGTGCTGCATGTTGCATAGCCTAGCTATTAGGAGAGTACAATAGTTGGCAGATGGGACTGCCGGTCCACCTCAGGGGAGGTGGAAGAAAAGGACGAGGAGGATGACGAGGACCTTAGGGAGGACAATCAGCCTGGCAATGAACCCATGCCCCCATGCACCCCCCAAACCACTGGAAGAGCCCTGTGGTAGTTATACGGCTACAAAACTGTTGCGTCAGCAGCTCATAAATGAACGCTTTGCGTAAAGTTACGTTGGTGACAGTTACATTTGCATTACATTTCATCCTTGCCTGACCTGGCCAGGCCATGGCCATTGTTTGCAACCCTTGTATTGATGTTTTACCTTACAATATTAAAAGACACTTCATAGCACTTGTAAAGTTAAATAAAATGTTTCACTAATTTAACAACTGATTTCAATTTTTTTTAACAAACTATATATAATACTCACACCCCCCCTCCAACGCCCAACAGTGAACAAAATGTTTTCAACAATATAACGAGAACACTCTCCCACCATCCCCAACAGTCAACAATCAACAATTTTTAAAGAAAATAATAAAACAATTATATACGGACCCCCTCCCTACCTGTGGCCATGCTTCCCTCCTCTAATGTGACCCCCCCTCGTCATAACCCCCACTTTGCCACTTAATCCCCTAGTAATGGGACCAAGACGTCTTGCAGCAGAGCACCTCAAGGGTTGCTGGTGGGGGGGTGACGTTGGCAGAATGACCTCTGTGGATCGAGAAGAAGACATTTGTGAAGAAACGTCTTCCGAGTCAGAAGGAAGTTCTTCCTCCTGTCTCGCATCTGTCATGCTGAATGGTGGTACGGCACCTTGGGGTGCGGTGCCGTATCCTGAAACTATCGCGTGCCACAAGGCATCGACAGAGTCTGTCATTCTCCCCATTGCAGCAACCATCTGCCCCATGCCCTCCAAAATTCTGGCAGATAGTGTGGCAATGTTGCCGGTCAACTCACCAAGCACCTGGAGGAGCTCTCAACCTATGTCGATGCTCGCCCTCGACAGTGACCTCATTGACATGTGTCCTGATGCGTTCACAATAAAGGATGAAACTGAGTACTGTGTACAATGAGCAAGTGTGACCTTAGCTCCTTTAATGAGACTCCAGAGTGCAGGTACCTCATGGGTGGCCTCCTTATATACTGTGCTCCCAAGGGATTCTGGGATCCCTTTGGACTCCAACAGGAAGTCCCTCAGATGGTAGTGTAATACAGGTTGCAAGGGGTTAAATGCATAACATCACTCCCCCATAAAGTCAATATTACACTTATTTACAAGATGAGACGATCTGGGGCTTTTCGCTCCCTTGTCGATCGTCTCGGTACAAATGCGGGTGTGGGTGAGTTGGTTAGTTCTTCACTGAGCTGCTGGGCAGCTGGCCTTGCCGGGCTGATGGGGATGGTGAGTTCGGCTTCGTGGTCAACCATGATACCACTTGCCACTTGTGTGTGTGTTGGAGGGTCAAAGTTGGTGGTTTCTTCTTCAGGTTGTTCGTAGCTGTTGGTGAACCGCAATTTGATTTGGTCCAAATGTTTTCTGCACGTTAGTCCATTGGCCAATTTGACTTGAAACGCCCTTTGGCTATGAGCGTGCCAGCGAGCCATTTGGGACCATGTCCATAATTGAGTACAAACACAGGGTCCTTGACCTCAATATTGCGTGACAAATTTGCGTGGTCATGGTACACACTTTGTTGATGCCGCCTGCCCTCCACGTGATCATGGAGATCAGGGAAGACAAGAGCACTCTTTACATGAGCAGCTCGGCTGGGGAAACCCCGGTGAGCGAGTGTGGTCCGGTGCGGTAGCTGAGCAGCGCTCGGGACAGCCAGGTCTGCAGGGAGCCTTCCGACACACGTTTCAAGCTTTGCTTGATGGTCTGAACTGCCTGTTCTGCCTGGCCGTTGGATACGGGCTTGAACAGGGCAGATGTGATGTGCTTGGTCCCATTGCGGGTCATGAATTCCTTGAATTCAGCACTGGTGAAACACGGCCCATTGTCGCTGACTAGGACATCAGGCAGGGCGTGCATTGCAAACATGGCTCGTAGGTTTTCAATAGTGGCCGTGGACGTGCTTACAGACATTATTGCACATTCAATCCATTTTGAGTAAGCAACCACGACAACCAAGAACATTTTGCCTAGGAATGGGCCCGTATAGTCCACATGGATCCTCGACCACGGTTTGGAGGGCCATGACCACAAACTTAGCTGTGCCTCTCTGGGTGCATTGCTCAGCTGAGAGCAAGTGTTGCACTGGCGCATGCATGACTCTAAATTTGAGCCGATGCCGGGCCACCACAAATGGGATCTAGCTATGGCTTTCATCATTACAATGCCTGGGTGAGTGCTGTGCAGTTCACAAATGAACGTATCTCTGCCTTTCTTGGGCAAGATCACGCGATTACCCTACAACAGACAGTCCGCCTGTAGGACATTTCATCTTTGCGCCTGTGAAACGGCTTGATTGCCTCCTGCATCTCCACTGGGACGATGGACCAGCTCCCATGGAGAACACAGTTTTTTTTACCAAGGACAGTAAAGGATCCTGGCTGGTCCAGGTCCTGATCTGGCAGGCCATAACGGGGGACTTTTCATTTTCAAATGCAACCATTAGCATGAGCAAGTCCGCAGTCTGTGCCATTTCCACCCTGGTGGTGGGCAATGGCAGCCGACTGAGAGCATCAGCGCAGTTCTCTGTGCCCGGTCTATGCTGAATTACATAGTTGTATGCTGACAGCCTGAGTGCCCATCTTTAGATGCGGGCAGAGGCATTGGTGTTAATCCCTTTGCTCTCAGAGCACAGCGATATGAGCGGCTTGTGGTTAGTTTCAAGCTCAAACTTGAGGCCAAATAAATACTGGTGCATTTTCTTAACCCGTAAACGCACACCAAAGCCTCTTTATCAATCATGCTGTAGGCCCTTTCGGCCTTGGACAAACGCTTGGATGCATAAGCGACCGGTTGCAAAATCCCTGATTCGTTAGCCTGTTTGCAAATTTGCAGATGACACAAAGATTAGTGGGAAAGCGGGTTGTGTAGAGGACACAGAGAGGTGGCAAAGAGATTTAGAGAGGTTAAGCGAATGGGCTAAGGTTTGGCAGATGGAATACAATGTCGGAAAATGTGAGATCATCCACCTTGGAAAAAAAAACAGTAAAATGGAATATTATTTGAATGGGGAGAAATTACAACATGCTGCGGTGCAGAGGGACCTGGGGGTCCTTGTGCATGAAACTCTTTTTGGAGTTCACCTGCAAAAACATAAAACATTAAACCGTGCCACCCGACCTGGGTGACACACCAGACATTTACAAGGCCCTTTTTTCCTTTTTTTGGTTTTTTTTTTGTGTTTTTCATTTTTTTTTTGGTTTTTTTTTGGGGCGCTAAAATCACATTTTTCCAGTGCCCCCTATAAAAGGGAAGGGGACACTAAAAGCACCGGCAATTAAAACAAATTAAACTTTAAAACGTAAAATCAAATTAAAATTTGGTTGCCGGGCGTGATGATGCACTCCAGTCCCTCCGGTGCCCACCTCTCGCGGAAGGCCGCGAGCGTACCGGTGGACACCGCGTGCTCCATCTCCAAGGACACCCTGGACCGGATGTAAGAGCGGAAGAGAGGCAGGCAGTCAGGTTGAGCGACCCCCTCGACCGCCCGCTACCTGGACCGGCTGATGGCACCCTTGGCCGTGCCCAGGAGCAGTCCTACGAGGAGGCCTTCGGACCTACCCGCTCCCCTCCGCACAGGGTGCCCAAAGATCAGGAGAGTGGGACTGAAGTGCAGCCAGAATTTCAGGAGCAGCCCCTTCAAATAATAAAACAGGGGCTGCAACCTTGTGCATTCCATAAAAACATGGAACACGGACTCTTCCAGACCGCAGAAATTGCAGGCGGCCTGGGAGTCCGTGAACCGGCTTAAAAATTTGTTGCACGGCACTGCTCCGTGCACCACCCTCCAGGCCAAGTCCCCGATGAATAGTGGGAGGACCCCTGCGTAGAGTGCCCTCCATCGGGGACCACCGCCTCCTCCGGACGGCAAGATGGTACGCCATGGCGTGTCCGGACGGCCGGCGAGGATGGCAAAGTTGAGGGTGTGCAGGAGCAGCCCGTACAGGAAACCCCTCCGCGCAGAACTGAAAGGCACGGAGGGGATTTCCCCGAGGCGGCTCAAGTTGTGAGGCGCCGGCCCCCGAGGGAGGTTCCGGGGTTTGGCGCCGATGAGTCCTTGTGCATGAAACTCTTTTTGGAGTTCATCTGCAAAACAAAAAAACATTAAACGGTGCCACCCGACCTGGGTGACACTCCAGACATTTACAAGGCCCTTTTTTTTCCCCCCCTTTTTTTTGTGTTTTTCTTTGTGATTTTAGTGCCCAAAAAAAAAAAAAATTTTCCCCAGTGCCCCCTATAAAAGGGAAGGGAGACACTAAAAGCACCGGCAATTAAAACAAATTAAACTTAAAAACGTAAAATCAAATTAAAATTTGGTTGCCGGGCGTGATGATGCACTCCAGTCCCTCCGGTGCCCACCTCTTCCTTGTGCATGAATCCCAAAAAAGTTACTTTGCAGGTGCAGCAGGTAATCAGGGAGGCGAATGGAATGTTGGCCTTCATTGCGAGAGGGATGGAGTACAAAAGCAGGGAGGTCCTGCTGAAACTGGACAGGGTATTGGTGAGGCCGCACCTGGAGTGCTGCGTGCAGTTTTGGTCACCTTACTTAAGGAAGGAGGGGGTACAGAGACGGTTCACTAGGCTGATTCCGGAGATGAGGGGATTACCTTATGATGATAGATTGAGGAGACTGGGTCTTTACTCGTTGGAGTTCAGAAGGATGAGGGGTGATCTTATATAAACATTTAAAATAATGAAAGGGATAGAAAAGATAGAGGCAGAGAGGTTGTTTCCATTGGTCGGGGAGACTAGTACTAGGGGGCACAGCCTCAAAATACGGGGGAGCCAATTTAAAACCAAGTTGAGAAGGAATTTCTTCTCCCAGAGGGTTATGAATCTGTGGAATTCTCTGTGCAGGGAAGCAGTTGAGGCTAGCTCATTGAATTTATTCAAATCACAGATAGATAGATTTTTAACAAATAAGGGAATTAAGGGTTATGGGGAGCGGGCGGATAAGTGAAGCTGAGTCCACGGCCAGATCAGCCATGATCTTGTTGAGTGGCGGAGCAGGCTCGAGGGGCTAGATGGCCTACTCCTGTTCCTAATTCTTATGTTCTTATGTTCTTGTAACACACACCCGATCCCGTATGACAACGCATCGCAAGCTAGCACTAATCGTTTACACGGGTTATAGAAGACAATCAGTTTGTTAGAACATAACAGATTCCTGGCTTTCTGAAAGGCAGCCTCTTGTGAATTCCCCCATACCCAGTCGTCTCCCATGCACAGTATGCAGGGGTTCTAGCAGGGTGCTTAACTCAGGTAGGAAATTATCGAAATAGTTAAGGAGTTCCAGGAACGACCGCAGCTCTGTCACGTTCTGTGGTCTCGGCGCATTCTTGATGGCCTCCGCCTTGGCGTCGTGGGTCTGATGCCATCTGCTGCGATTCTTCTTCCCAAGAATTCGACCTTCTGTGCCAGGAAAACACACTTTGAGCGTTTCAACCTGAGTCCCACATGGTCCAACCGACAAAGAACCTCTTCTTGATTCTTCAAGTGCTCAACGGTGTCCCGACCTGTAACCAGTATGTCATTCTGGAAACCACGGTGCGAGGAATCAACTTTAGCAGGCTCTCCAAGTTCCATTGGAAGATCGCCGCAGCCGACTGAATCCCGAACAGGCATCTGATATAGATGAACAGACCTTTGTGCATGTTGATGCAGCTGAAGCCTTTCAAAGACTCCTCCAGCTCCTGCATCATGTAGGCCAAGGTCAGGTCCAGTTTGGTGAACGTCTTCCCTCCAGCCAGGGTCGCAAATATGTCATCTGCCTTGGGTAATGGGTACTGGTTCTTTAGCGAAAAACGGTTAATCGTTACTTTCCCGTCCCCACAAATTCTGACCGTACTGTCCTCTTTAATTGCCAGGACAATTGGATGGGCCTATTCATTAAATTCCACCGGCATGATGATGCCTTCTTGCTGCAGCCTGTCCAACTCAATTTCCACTTTCTCATGCATCATGTATGGTACTACCCGTGCCTTGTGATGGATGGGTTGTGTACCAGGAACCAAATGGATCTGCACTTTCGCCCCTGAGAAGCTTCCAATGCCTGGCTCGAACATCGATGGAAACCTGCTCAGAACCTGGGCACATGAGGCATCGTCGACGGACGAAAGTGCTCGGATGTCGTCCCAGCTCCAGCGGATTTTTCCCAGCCAGCTTCTGCCAAACAATGTGGGGCCATCCCCTGGCACGATCCACAGCTAGAGTTCATGTACTGCTCCATTATAGGAGACTTTGACTTCTGCACTGCCAATTACAGGGATTAGTTCGTTGGTGTAAGTCCGTAGTTTGGTGTGAATGGGGCTGAACTTGGGCCTGTGTACCTTGTTGTCCCACAGCCTGTCAAAGGCCTTTTTATTCATTATGAACTGACTCGCACCCATGTCCAGTTCCATTGATGCTGGAATTCCATTCAGTTCAACTTTCAACATTATTGGTGGACATTTCCTGGTGAATGTGTGTACCCCGTACACTTCTGCCTCCTCGGTGCAATCTCCAATTCGGCCTGATCCACAGTAGATCTATCTTCTTCTGCAACGTGATGGTTTGCAGGGTTTGCAGGGTTTGCAGCTCGCCTGCACATTTGCTGGAGGTGTCCCATTGTTCTGCAACTGTTGCACGCATAGTGCTTGAAGCGGCATTGATCGGGCTGATAATCACCTCCACAGCGCCAACAGGGTGTTAATTGCCTCGCATTAACGATTGATGGCGGACTCTGGGTCATTTGAGGTCAAGCAACAGCCGCCAGTGTGTACCTTCTGCCATGTATATTCCTGCTCGAAAATGACGTTACTTGTGCACTGGCCGAAACTTCTTTACTCTGTGAAATCTGTTTGGTGTTGTCGCTGGTGGACATAAATGTCTGGGCTATTGTTATGGCTTTACTTGGATTCGGAGTTTCAACAGTCAATAGTTTGCGAAGGATTACCTCATGGCCAATGCCCAGTACAAAAAAGTCTCTAAGCATTTGTTCTAGGAATCGCTCAAATTCGCAATGTCCTGTGAGACACCTTAGTTCGGCGACACAGCTCGCCACTTCCTGGCTCTCCGACCGTTCACGTGTAGAACCGATATCTTACTTTCAAAACGCTTTCCTTCGAGTTTAGGCGCTCCCGGACCAGCGTACACAATTCTTCATAGGATATAGCTGTTGGTTTTACCGGAGCTAAGGGATTCTTCATGAGGCCATAGGTTGTTGCCCCACAGACAGTTAGGAGGATCGCCCTTCGTTTGGTAGTGTTCTCAGCCCCTTCCAGCTCGTTGGCCACAAAGTATTGGTCGAGTCTCTCCACGAAGGCCTTCCAATCGTCCCCTTCTGAGAACTTCTCCAGATACCAACTGTTCTTTGTATTTTCGCGCGGTTGTTTGTTACCTCGTCGCCAATTGATGTGTTCACAATAAAGGATGAAACTGAGTACTGTGTACAATGAACAAGTGTGACCTTAGCTCCTTTAATGAGACTCCAGAGTGCAGGTACCTTGTGGAAGGCCTGCTTATATACCGTGCTCCCAAGGGATGCTGGGATCCCTTGGGACTCCAACAGGTAGGCCCTCTAGTGGTAGTGTGATATAGGTTGCAAGGGTTTAAATACATAACATGCCTGTCGCAGCATGTGCCTACCTCGCCGACTCAACATCCGTGGGGTCGGCGTGGGCACTGGACGACTCTGAGTGCCCTGCTGCAAGCCGCTTGGCCTCGCTACTTCATCTGTTGAGGATGACGTGGCTGCAGGTACCACAGATGACATTTCCAGCTTATCATCCTCCTCCACGGTCGTATGTTCTTCTTCTTCCCCCGTGTTGAGCACGAGCTGCAGCGGTAGTGGTGATGCTCCAGGGGCCTCCCGTTGCGCCTGGGGAGCTGGTAAACATAATGGTGGTTAGTAGAAGAGAAGGGGAGACATGAAAATGCTTGCGCTGTGCAGGCATATGTACGAGGAGCAACACTACTGCAATAAACGAGAGATGATACATATGATTAACATGAAAATACAGAAGAGTACAGAAAGCGAATGGCATGTAGGCCCTCATAGGGAGAGGATTTGAGTATAGGAGCAGGGAGGTCTTGCTGCAGTTGTACAGGGCTTTGGTGAGACCACACCTTGAGTATTGTGTGCAGTTTTGGTCTCCTAATCTGAGGAAGGACATTCTTGCTATTGAGGGAGTGCAGCGATGGTTCACCAGACTGATTCCCGGGATGGCAGGACTGATATGAGGAAAGACTGGATCGGCTAGGCTTATACTCACTGGAATTTAGAAGAATGAGAGGGGATGTCATAGAAACTTATAAAATTCTGACGGGACTGGACAGGTTAGATGCAAGAAGAATGTTCCCGATGTTGGGGAAGTCCAGAACCAGGGGTCACAGTCTAAAGATAAGGGGTAAGCCATTTAGGACTGAGATGAGGAGAAACTTTTTCACCCAGAGAGTTGTGAACCTGTTGAATTCTCTGCCACAGAAAGTTGTTGAGTCCAGTTCGTTGGACATATTCAAAAGGGAGTTAGATGTGGCTCTTACGGCGAAGGGGATCAGGGGATATGGAGAGAAGGTAGGGGTGGGATACTGAGGTTGCCTGATCAGCCATGATCATATTGAATGGCGGTGCAGACTAGAAGGGCCGAATGGCATACTCCTGCACCTATTTTCTATGCTTCCATGCTGGTACAGAAGTTGCATGCATAACATTACATCATTCATATATTATAATCAAATAGCATTAAATTACTTTAAATTACCACTGGTTTGCCACTGGTTTGCACATTACTCACGTGGCGCAACAATGGGATCTGCACCATTACGGGTGGCAGAACGATTATTCTTGCCCACTAAGGCTGCGGCACGCTCCTCCAGATCAGTCAGAGGGTGCAGGTCAACAGGCCCTCTTCCGGCCCGCCTCCGCTCTGTCTGATTCTTAGATATCTTCCTCTGCAAATGTGATAAGAGCATGGCATAAGCTAATTGACATGGTACTATTATGGAAACACAACAGATATTGTAATCCACAATTAGTCACCCCATATGCTATTCATCATTAACGTTAACGTTATATGCTAATACAGTGTGTATCCAATGGATGCAAAGTTATAACATCTGCGTTCAGAAAAAATATTTAATAAGATTGTCTTTAGGAACTAATGCTTGACACCAAACATCTCGCGTAACATCTCCAGGAAAGGCCCCATCCACAGGCCGTGCCATTCGGCACCTGAGGGGAGGGGGCCGTTTATTGGAATCGATGGAGGTCCCCGAGGGGGGGGGGAATCAGGACCGCTGTTGAGCTGGTGAGCTCAGCAATGACACGACCATAATGGGAGGGGGCACCGTGTCCATGGGCTTTACTCGGAGACCTCCGTGTGACCGGAGCTAATGTCTCAAAGTGTCCCAGGGCAGACAGTGAGCCAGGGCAGCTCTCCCCCAGTCCAGGCTGGGTCACTGTGTGAGCGATAGCAGCCGGAGAAACTCACACAGTCTGGGTAAAGCTGACCGGACCCCTCAGTGCTCAGTCGTGCCCCCATCCACCAACCTAACCAAAAGGTAGACAGTGCCCGAGTTAAAGAGTTGCTCACAGCACACAAGCAGAGATATAATTTAATAATTCTCCTTCGAAACTAAAGTGGGAAAAATGCTGAGTGTTTGCGATCTGTCTGTTTCCAGTCATTCCTTTGGCCCCAATTTTCGATCAAAGCATTTAAATAATAATTAATACTGTCAATTAACTTTAAGGCATCTCAGCAAAATTAGAGTTAAAGTGCACAGATTCCGATCCCAATCCAAATCTTAACAGGGAAGCTACCCAAGATTACCCAGTTTAATTACAATCCAGCAGATTTAAATTCTAATTAATGAGTCAGTGCATCATTACAATTATAAATGTAATAATTTAATACTTACTCTTGCCGATGAAACAAGACTGTTCCAGTGCTTACAGCACTGGTCTGCCTCTCGCCTATCGTGGGCCACAGGTGAAACAACAGTGGCAATATCCGACCATATTCTTTGGCAAATCCAGGGGAAGGTTTCCCACGTGCACCTTGTGTTAATTGGCCTCACCAAGTCTCCACCTCGTGTACTAAAGCCTCGTTTGCTTCTATCGAGAAGGCTTTCACCCTCCTTCTCCCTGCAACCTCCTCCACACTCTCTCCCGACTCCTCATGGTCCATCTCCATCTTGGATACTTCTCAACTCTTTCAAAAATGCCTCCTCAAAAACTTTCCGACTGTCTCTTCCCTCCCTTTGCCTTCTGAGCATGTGCAGATGACCCCTGACCTCCCGAATTGCGGGAAAAGTTATTTTCCTGAAAAAAAATGTGCATGCGCAGAACAGCCATTGCTATGGACACCAGCCTTGCATGACTGAATACATCGCTATTGCCCATTTCACATCGCTATGGCTATCACCTAAATTAAAAAGGCGAATCTAGCGTTTTTTAAAATAGGCGATATTCCAGCAATCCTGAAAAATAAAAAAAGCACTAAGGCCGGAAATATCGCACATTTTTGGGCGATAGCGATCATGGTGGAAAGTATAGACCCAAGGCGCTTCACAGGAGCGTTATCAAACAATTTTGACACCGAGCCATATACGCAAGAGGCGAGAATTGGAGTAGTGCAGAGATCTCGGAGGGTTGTTAAGAGGTTACTGAGATAGGGAGGGGCAAAGCCATGGAGGGATTTTCAAAACATGGATGAGAATTTTTAAATTGTGGCATTGATGAACCGGGAGCCAATGTAGATCAGCGAGCACAAGGATGATGGGTGAACGGGATTTGGTGCAGGTTAGGATAAAGGCAGCAGAATTAATCACAAGAAAGACATGTGGCAAAAAATATAATCGAAAATACATATCAGCACTAAATCTGTTATTTAATATTTCAGTCTTCACCATGGCACCATTTGCAGTTTTGCCAATTTTGAGACCAGATAAATTTCACAAGAGTGCCAAAATTCAGAGCCACCAGAAGGCTGGCAGAACTACCTTTTTCTTGAAGTTTTTTCCACCGGGATCGTTGAGGCGGCCTTTCCGTTGATTTTCGGAACTTTGCTGTTTTCTAAAAGTTGGGCCAGAAGTCGGTCATAGTGGGGGGCGGAAGTGAGGCAGTAAGGCAGACTGAGGGGCGGAGTTTGGGGGCGGGATTGAGTCTCTGCCACTGTCACTCAGCAGTGGAATGGTGGTGACATCACAGCGTGTGTGTGTCACCATGCTCTCTCCCCTCACGCGGCGGGGCCAGGCTACCTGTTAGCGGCCTGGCCGAACCTGTGGACACTATTTTGCCGGCTGATTGGGAAGTTGGCCGGCTAAAATAAAGACAGGGCAGCCGTGGCAGTGGGCCCTCCCCTTGAAGGGCTGCCACACTGTCGGGCCACACACAGTCAGCAGAAGATGCACCAACAGAGAAAGCTGTCGGGGGCACCGCATGGCGGGGCAATGATTTTTTCAGGCGAATTTGGGTTGGTGTACTGTGCAGGTGTGGGATAGCGGCGGTGCGTGCTTTCTGACGCGCTTGCAGCGGTCGACAGCAGCGGGGCAGAAGTGGGGACAGGCTGATAAATTCCCAACCTGAATTTGGGTCGGGGCAGCCAGTTGACCACAAAGCAGCGGCCACGGAATTCCACCACATGGCCGCCGCAAACAGGCAGTAACAGATCTTACCGAGACCCTGAATTTCAACTCCAAACTCTGTTGCCCTTGGTTAGACTTTCTAAAGTAAACATTAGAGAGAAAAAAATCTAAAGAATATGAGTTGAACTCTTGTACGGCCAGGACTCTGCCACTGCATTAGTGCCTGTGGGCTTCTCTGTTGTCTGTCTCTTTCTCTTTTTGTCAGCTTGTGTCAATATATCATTGACTCTAATTGAGACAATGATATATAGACACAAGCTGTTATGTCTTGAATAAAGAGTCAGACTAGATACTGCAAGCTCAAAGTAAGGTGTGACCATAGTCCTTTATTACAGATCTCAGAGTGCTTCTCCAACATCTGAGGCCTTCTTATATACAGGTGCTCCGAAGGGATTGTGGGATCTCTTGGGACTCCAGGGTATAGGCCCTCTGATGGTTAGACATGGTATTTACAGGTCTACATACATAACACAAGCGACTTATTGTGTGGTCTGTTGAACACACTAAAATTGATTAAAAATATGTAGGGGTGAACGGTTGTTTTCAGACTAGAGGGAAATATACAATGTATCTGGACTTGTATATACTCTGCACAGCCACTAGAGGGCACATTCCCCGGAGTCCCAAGGGATCTCATAATCTCTTGGGAGCACAGGTATTTAAGAGTGCTTCACAGGTTGGAGAGGCACTCTGGAGACCTGCAATAAATGACTAAGGTCACACTTTACTTTGAGCTCACTGTATTCAGTATGACTCTTTCTCCATAAACTATAACTGGTGAAGAGATGGAGATAGCGAACCCAAAAATGCAGAGAACAGTGGGCTTACTCGAGAAATTCTCGGAGGGAGATAATTGGGAAACTTTTGTGGAGCAATTCGACCAATACTTCTTGGCCAACGAGCTAGATGAGGAAGAGAGCGCTGCCAAACCTGGAGCGATCCTCCTCACCGTCTGTGGGGCACCAACATATGGCCTCATGAAGAATCTGCTCACTCCAGCGAAACCCATGGAGAAATCATACAACGATTTGTGCACACTGGTCCGAGAGCATTTGAATCTGAAGGAAAGCGTTCTGATGGCGAGGTACCGGTTCGACACCGACAAAAGATCTGAAGGCCAGGAAGTGGCGAGTTATGTTGCCGAGCTAAGACGCCTTGCGGAACATTGCGAATTTGAAGGACATTTGGAGCTCATGCTCAGAGACTTTTTCGTACTTGGCATTGGCCATGAAACCATACTTCGCAAACTTTTGACTACAGAGATCCCAACTTGAGTAAGGCCATAGCGATAGCCCAGGCATTCATTGTCACCAGTGACAATACTAAGCAAATCTCTCAGCACACAAGTGCTGCTACAAGTACTGTGAACAAAATGGTGTTGTTTTTGAATCATAACGTACAGGGCATGTCACACATACCTGCAGCTACACGTCCGCAGATGTCTCAGAGTCCACCATCAAGGGTGATGAATGCAAGGCCATTAACACCTTGTTGGCGCTGCGGGGGTGATCATCGTTTCCATTCATGCCGATTCAAAGGATACATTTGCAAGGGCTGTGGAACAATGGGACACCTCCAACGAGTGTGCAGGCGAGCTGCTAGGCCTGTTAAACCTGCAAACCACCACATTGCACAGGAGGACAGATCCATGTAGGATCACGATGAAACAGCCTCTGATCGAGGAGGCAGAGGTACATGGGGTGCACACATTCACCATGAATTGTCCCCCGATAACGCTGAATGTTGAACTAAATGGACCCCGGTGTCAGTGGAGCTGGACACGGGCGCGAGCCAGTCCACCATGGGCAAAAAGACTTTCAAAAGGTTGTGGTACAACAAGGCCTCAAGGCCAGTTTTAACTCCAGTTCACACGAAACTAAGAACTTACACGAAAGAACTGTAATCGGCAGTGCTACCGTAAAGGTCTCCTACGATGGAGCGGTGCACAAGCTACCACTTTGAGTGATACCGGGCAATGGTCCCACGCTGCTCGGCAAGAGCTGGCTGGGAAAGATACGCTGGAACTGGGACGACATCTGAGCGCTATCGCCCGCTGATGACACTTCGTGTGCCCAGGTCTGAAACAAATTTCCTTCGCTGTTCGAACCAGGCATCGGGAAATTCTAAGGAGCAAAAATGCAGATCCACCTAATTCCGGGGGCATGACCCATTGATCACAAGGCGAGAGCAGTACTGCACATAATGAGAGAAAGGGTAGAAATCGAGCTCGACCGGCTACAAAGAGAGGGCATCATTTCACCGATCGAGTTCAACGAGTGGGCCAGTCCAAAAGTCCCAGTCCTCAAGGGAGACGGCACCATCAGCATCTGTGGTAGTTACAAAGTAACTATCAATCGTTTCTCCCTGCAGGACCAATACCCACTTCCAAAAGCCGACGACCTCTTTGCATCACTGGCGGGAGGCAAGACATTCATGAAGCTGGATCTGACCTCAGCCTACATGACGCAGGAACTGGAGGAATCATCGAAGGCCCTCACCTGCATCAACACGCACAAAGGTCTTTTTGTTTATAACAGATGCCCGTTTGGAATCCGATCACGGCGGCAGTATTCCAGAGAAACATGGAAAGTTTACTGAAGTTAGTCTCGCACACTGTGATCTTCCAGGACAACATCTTGGTCACAGGTCGGAACACAGCCGAGCATCTGCACAACCTGGAGGATGTTCTTAGTCGACTCAACTGCGTGGGGCTCAGGTTAAAACGCTCGAAGTGCATTTTCCTGGCACCTGAAGTGGAGTTCTTGGGAAGGAGGATTGCGGCGGACGGCATCAGGCCCACCAAAGCGAAGACGGAGGTGATCGAGAAGGCACTGAGGCCACAGAACATGACGGAACTGCGGTCGTTCCTGGGACTCTTGAACTACTTTGGTAACTTCTTACCGGGTCTCAGCACCCTGCTAGAACCACTACATGACTTACTACAAAAATGGGGCGAATGGGTTTGGGGCAAAAGCCAAGAAAATGCCTTTGTAAAAGCGAGAAAGTTGTTATACTCAAACAAATTGCTTGTGTTGTATGATCCATGTAAGCGTTTGGTACTAGCATGTGATGCGTCATCATAAGGCGTCGGGTGCGTATTGGAACAAGCTAATGATTTCGGGAAACTGCAACCAGTTGCTTATGCATCCAGGAGTCTGTCTAAGGCTGAGAGAGCCGACAGCATGATTGAAAAAGAAGCGTTAGCGTGTGTCTATGGAGTAAAGAAAATGCATCAATACCTGTTTGGTCCAAAATTCGAATTGGAAACTGACCATAAGCCACTTATATTCCTGTTTTCTGAGAGCAAAGGGATAAATACCAACGCATCGGCCCGCATCCAGACATGTGCACTCATGTTGTCCGCATACAACTACACCATCCGCCACAGGCCAGGCACAGAAAACTGCGCCGATGCTCTCAGTAGGCTGCCATTGCCCATCATGGGGGTGGAAATGGCGCAGGCCGCAGATCTAGTCATGGTTATGGAAGCATTTGAGAGTGAGCAATTACCTGTCACTGCCCGGCAGATCAAAATCTGGACAAGCCAGGACCCCTTATTATCTCTCGTCAAAAGCTGTGTGCTTCATGGGAACTGGTCCAGTGTCCCAGTGGAAATGGAGGAAGGGATAAAGCCGTTCTAGTGGTGCAAAAATGAAATGACTATACAGGCAGACTGCCTTCTGTGGGGCAATCGAGTAGTAGTCCCGAAGAAGGGCAGAGACACCTTCATCAATGACCTCCACAGTACCCACCCAGGCATCGTAATGATAAAAGCAATAGCCAGATCCCATGTGTGGTGGCCCGGCATCGATGCATTTACAGATGTAATACATAGAAACATAGAAAATAGGTGCAAGAGTAGGCCATTCGGCCCTTCGAGCCAGCACCGCCATTCAATGAGTTCATGGCTGAACATGTAACTTCAGTACCCCACTCCTGCTTTCTCGCCATACCCCTTGATCCCCCTAGTAGTAAGGACTTCATCTAACTCCTTTTTGAATATATTTAGTGAATTGGCCTCAACAACTTTTTGTGGTAGAGAATTCCACAGGTTCACCACTCTCTGGGTGAAGAAGTTTCTCCTCATCTCGGTCCTAAATGGCTTACCCCTTATCCTTAGACTGTGACCCCTGGTTCTGGACTTCCTCAACATTGGGAACATTCTTCCTGCATCTAACCTGTCGAAACCCATCAGAATTTTAAATGTTTTTTTTAAGGTCCCCTCTCATTCTTCTGAACTCCAGTGAATACAAGCCCAGTTGATCCAGTCATTCATGATATGTCAGTCCCGCTATCCCGGGAATCGGTCTGGTGAACCTTCGCTGCACTCCCTCAATAGCAAGAATGTCCTTCCTCAAGTTAGGAGACCAAAACTGTACACAATACTCCAGGTGTGGCCTCACCAAGGCCCTGTACAACTGTAGTAACACTTCCCTGCCCCTGTACTCAAATCCTCTCGCTATGAAGGCCAACATGCCATTTGATTTCTTAACCGCCTGCTGTACCTGCATGCCAATCTTCAATGACTGATGTACCATGACACCCAGGTTTCGTTGTAACTCCCCTTTTCCTAATCTGTCACCATTCAGAAAATAGTCTGTCTCTCTGTTTTTACCACCAAAGTGGATAACCTCACATTTATCCACATTATACTTCATTTGCCATGCATTTGCCCACTCACCTAACCTATCCAAGTCACTCTGCAGCCTCACTGTATCCGCCTGGCAGCTCACACTGCCACCCAACTTAGCGTCATCCACAAATTTGGAGATACTACATTTAATCCCCTCGTCTAAATCATTAATGTGCAATGTAACCAACTGGTGCCCCAGCACAGAACCTTGCGGTACCCCACTAGTCACTGCCTGCCATTCTGAAAAGTACCCATTTACTCCTACTCTTTGCTTTCTGTCTGCCAACCAGTTCTCAATTCACGTCAGCACACTACCCCCAATCCCATGTGCTTTAACTTTGCACATTAATCTCTTGTGTGGGACCTTGTCGAAAGCCTTCTGAAAGTCCAAATACACCACATCAACTGGTTCTCCCTTGTCCACTCTACTGGAAACATCCTCAAAAAATTCCAGAAGATTTGTCAAGCATGATTTCCCTTTCACAAATCCATGCTGACTTGGACCAATCATGTCACCTCTTTCTAAATGCGCTGCTATGACATCCTTAATAATTGATTCCATCATTTTACCCACGACCGATGTCAGGCTGACCGGTCTATAATTCCCTGTTTTCTCTCTCCCTCCTTTTTTAAAAAGTGGAGTTGCATTGGCTACCCTCCACTCCATAGGAACTGATCCAGAGTCTATGGAATGTTGGAAAATGACTGTCAATGCATCCGCTATTTCCAAGGCCACCTCCTTAAGTACTCTGGGATGCAGTCCACCAGGCCCTGGGGATTTATCGGCCTTCAATCCCATTAATTTCCCCAACACAATTTCCCGACTAATAAAGATTTCCCTCAGTTCCTCCTCCTTACTAGACCCTCTGAGCCCTTTTATATCCGGAAGGTTGTTTGTGTCCTCCTTAGTGAAGACCGAACCAAAGTTCTTGTTCAATTGGTCTGCCATTTCTTTGTTCCCCGTTATGACTTCCCCTGATTCTGACTGCAGAGGACCTACGTTTCTCTTTACTAACCTTTTTCTCTTTACATATATATAGAAACTTTTGCAGACCGTCTTAATGTTCCCTGCAAGCTTCCTCTCGTACTCTATTTTCCCTTCCCTAATCAAACACTTTGTCCTCCTCTGCTGAGTTCTAAATTTCTCCCAGTCCCCGGGTTCACTGCTATTTCTGGCCAATTTGTATGCCACTTCCTTGGCTTTAATACTATTCTGAATTTCTCTTGATAGCCACGGTTGAGCCACCTTCCCTTTTTTATTTTTACGCCAGACAGGGATGTACAATTGTTGTAATTCATCCATGCGGTCTCTAAATGTCTGCCATTGCCCATCCACAGTCAACCTCTTAATTATCATTCGCCAATCTATCCTAGCCAATTCACGCCTCATACCTTCAAAGTTACCCTTCTTTAAGTTCTGGACCATGGTCCCTGAATTAACTGTTTCATTCTCCATCCTAATGTAGAATTCCACCATATTATGGTCACTCTTTCCCAAGGAGCCTCGCACAACGAGATTGCTAATTAATCCTCTCTCATTACACAACACCCAGTCTAAGATGGCCTCCCCCCTGGTTAGTTCCTCGACATATTGGTCTAGAAAACATCCCTTATGCATGCTCGCAGTTAAGCAATGTACCCAGGGAGACGCCACTAAGTTTATGGTCTTGGCCCCTCAGCCATGGCCATGGTACATGTCGACTATGCAGGCCCATTCTTGGGTAGAATGTTTCTTGTGGTTGTAGACGTGTACTCCAAGTGGATTGAATGTGAGATAATGTCGGCTAGCACGTCTGCTGCCACCACTGAAAGCCTGCGGGCCATGTTGCCACACATGGCTTACCCGATGTCCTGGTGAGCGACAACAGGCCATGTTTTACCAGTGCTAAGTTCAAAGAATTTATGACCCGTAACGGGATCAAACATGTCACATCTGTCCCGCTTAAACCAGCATCCATTGGTCAGGCAGAGAGTGCAGTGCAAATCATCAAGCAAGGCTTGAAGAGGGTAACTGAATGCTCACTGCAGACTCACCTATTCCGAGTCCTGCTTAGCTACCACACGAGACCACACTCTCGTTAGTTCACCCTGATCTGCATGAACAGGTAGAGAGCAGGCGGCTTCAACAAAGTGCATACCATGATAGCGCAAAGTGTCAGGCGAGATTGTAGTCAATGATCCTGCATTTGTATTAAATTATGGACAAGGTCCCAAGTGGCTTCCCGGCACTGTTGTGGCCAAAGAGGAGAGCAGGGTGTTTCGGGTCAAAATTTCAAATGGACTCATTCACCGGAAACACTTGGACCAAATCAAACTCAGATTCACGGACTACCCTGAGCAACCCACCTTGGACCCTACCTTTTTTGATCCCCCAACACACACACCAGTGGCAACTGACACCACGGTTAACCATGAAGCAGAACCCATCATCTACAGCAGCCCTGCAAGGCCCAACACACCAGGCAGCCCTGCAAGGTCAGCTGCACAGCAGCCCAGCGAGAGTCCAACAAATGACTCAACAACACCAGCTTTCACACTGAGACGATCAACCAGGACAAGAAGGGCCCCAGATTGACTCACATTGTAAATAGTTACACTATTGACTTTGTGGGGGAATGTTGTTATGTATCTGAACTTGTATATACTCTATACAGCCACCAGAGGGCTCATTCCCCTGAGTCCCAAGGGATCTCATAATCCCTTGGGAGCACAGGTATTTAAGGAGGCTTCACAGGTTGAAGAGGCACTCTGGAGACCTGCAATAAAAGACTAAAGTCACACTTTACTTTGAGCTCACTGTGTTCAGTCTGACTCTTTCTCCATACACTACAGTCCCCATGGGTGGTATTAGGACCACTGCTCCTTTTGATATATATTAATGACCTGGACTTAGGTATACAGGACATCATTTCCAATTTTGCAGATGATTCAAAACTTAGAAATGGAGTAAACAGTGAGGAGGATAGTAACAGACTTCAGGAGGGCATAAACTGACGAGTGAAATGGGCAGTTACATGACAGATGAAATTTAATGAAGAGAAGCATGAAGTGATACATTTTGGTAGAAAGAATGAGGAGAGGCACCATAAACGAAATGGTACAATTTTAAAGGGATTGCAGGAACAGAGGGCTACTGGGGTTGTAGATTCACAAATGTTTGAAGGTGGCAGGACAAGTTGAGAAGGTTGTTTTAAAAAAAACAGATGGAATCCTTGCCTTTATTCATAGAGGCATAGAGTACAAAGCAAGGAAGTTATATTAAACCTTTTTAAAACACTGGTTCGACCTCAGCTGGAGGATTGTGTTTTATTCTGCACACCACACTTTAGGAAGGATGTCAAGGCCTAAGAGATGGTGCAGAAGAGATTTACTGGAATGGTACCAGGGATGACAAACTATGGAAATACTAGAGAAGCTGGGGTTGTTCTCCTTAGAGCAGAGAAGGTTAAGAGGCGATTTTATAGAGGTGTTCAAAATCACAAATGGTTTTGACAAATAAGGAAAAACTATTTCCAGTGGTAGAAGGCTCGGTAACCAGAGGACACAGATTTAAGGTGATTGGCAAAAGAAGCCAGAAATTACACGAGGATTATTTTTTTTATGCAGTGAGTTGTTGTGATCCGGAATGCACTACCTGAAAGGGTGGTGAAAGCAGAATCAATAGTAACTTTCAAAAGGGAATTCGATAAATACTTGAATGGAAAAAAAATCATAGGGCTATGGGCAAAGAGCAGGAGAGTGGGACTAACTGGATTGCTCTTTCAAAGCACCGGCAAAGGCATGATGTGCCGAATGGCGCCCTTCTGTGCTGTATCATTTTATGGGGAAGATTTTTCGGTCCTTTGTGTTATATTTTTCATCCCGAAGTGGCGGCAATGGCAGCGGTGAGATCTTCTGGGCGGGCGATCAACCTGCAGCGCCCCGCGGGGTTGGGATAGCAGTGGCACGGAGCAGCACCGCCCGGAAGAGCTGCGATGCCCCTGGTTGCGACACCAGCGCGCTTTTTGAATCCCACCCAACCCATACGAACCCCAGCGCGCCCCGCAGTAAGTGCTTGGGAAATCGGGCGGTCCGACCTAGACCGACTGCAGAGAGGTAAATAATGCAGTCCTAAGGTAAGTGTGATTGTTTTTAATTTTAAATTTTTTTTGCAATTTATGTTGTGGCAAGGGCTATGTATTGAGAATGTTTTTGTGGGTTTTGTTTCCAGACTTTTTTCTCCTCAGGCCTCTCTCGGAGCGCTGCTGGGCTGGCTCTTTAGCACGGGATTTTCCCATGCTAATGCCCCAAGAGAGGTGTACAATGCCTCATTTAGCACTGTTCCCTAGACCCAGGGCCCAGCTGCCCAATTTTGATGACTGAGTTGCAAACTGTTCCCGGGCGCAAACTTTACCGCCCTACCGCCATTACCGCCCCAAAACCATTAAAGCCAAAAATCCAGCCCTCAGATTCTAATAAACAGCTTTTGAGGGACTGGGCAGCTCAGTGGCTGAATATACTGACCTTTCATTAGATATGGGTGTGAATCCCATCCATATTGGTGCAATAATGATCTCTCTGCTGGTGACGGAGTTCAGTACAAAATTAATTTAGGAAATATAAAATTAGTTTCTAATAGGTATGGGCCTGCAGCATTAAATTGTATTTAATATGATATTAGATTGGCCAGAGCGATACGTGAGTTAACCAAAAGCAATTAGCGTGCTATTGCACGTTGTTGGAGGATAAGACTCTAATATAGAGGAGAGAAAATATTTTAAAAATATGGGAGGAGAAAGGCATAATCATTGCAGGGATAACTATACACAGAGCTGATCAAATACTGCAGTGAACACAATTGCTCCAGTGTTGCTAGGACTGCAGAAATATCTGAGGAAAACAACTGGCCAGAGTTACATAAAGGTGGTGTGAGGATATTCGAGATTATTGGGAGGCCCGGAGGAAGTTTGCAGTGGTTTAGCTTAGGAGTTAAATAAGCAGGGTAGAATCCATGCTGGGATATCTTGTACAAAGTCTGTGAAAAGAACAAGCTTAATGTGCTAAATAAATGGCTATTTTTGATTTCATGCTTTCTTATGCCCTTCATTGGAACTGCCACAAACCATTTCAATATTTTTCTATTAAATTTATAAATAATTTTACCTTGAATGAGTGCCTTCAGCAATGGATAAATTAAGAAAGAACTAGCATTTATATGGCTCTTATCATGACCTCAGGATGTCCAAATGTGCTTTAAAGCTGATAAATTACTTTTGAAGTGCAGTCACTGTTGTAATATAGTGAAACGCGGCAACTAATCTTTTTTTTATTCATTCACGCGATGTAAGTGTCGCTGGCAAGGCCATATTTATTGCCCATCCCTAATTGTCCTTCAGAAACTGGTGATGTTCCACCTTCTTGAATGGCTGCAGTCCGTGTGGTGAAGGTACTCCCACAGTGTGGTTAGGGAGGGCGTTTGACCCAGCGACGATGAAGGAACGGCGATATATTTGCAAGTCAGGATGATGTGTGACTGGAGGGCAACTTGGAGGTGGTGGTGTTCCCATGCACCTGCTGCCCTTGTCCTTCTAGGTGGTAAAGGTCACGGGTTTGTATATAGCAAAATCCCGCAAACAGCAGAGATAAATGACCAGATGTTTTAGTGAACATTGTTGTGGGATATATATTGGCCAAGTGACTGGGAGATCTCCCTTGCTCTTTGAACAGTGCCATGAGCTCTTTTAAGTCCACCTGAGAGGGCAGGCTTGTTTTAGCCTCTCATCAGAAAGATGGAAACTTTCAACAATGCAGCACTACACTGACGTGTCAACAATAACAACTTGTATTTATTTATGGAACGTCATTGGCACTTCATCGGAGTATTATGAGAATAAAATTTGACACCGAGCCACAGGAGGAGAAATCAGGGCAGGTGATCAAAAGCTTGGTCAAAGAGGTAGGTTTTAAGGAGCAACTTGAAAGAGGAAAGAGAGGAAGAGAGACGGAGAGGTTTAGGCAAAGAATTCCAGAGCTTAAGGCCTGGGCAACAGAAGGCATGGCCACCAATGGTTGAGCTATTATAATCAGAGATGCTCAAGAATTAGAGGAGCGCAGACATCTCGAGGGGTTGTGGGGCTGGAGGAGATTACAGAGATAGGGAGGGGTGAGGCCATGGAAGGATTTGAAAACAAGGATGAGAATTTTGAAATCGAGCCAATGCAGGTCAGCGAGCACAGGGCTGATAGGTGAGCAGGACTTGGTGCGAGTTTTGGATCACCTCTAGCTTACGTAGGGTAGAATGTGCAAGGCCAGCCAGGAAGACGTTGGATTAATCAAGTCTATAGATAACAAAGGCATGGATGACGGTTTCAGAAGAGGATGAGCTGAGGCAGGGGCGGAGATGTGCAATGTTACGGAGGTGAAATATAGGCGCTTATGCTGCGGATATGTGGTCGAAAGCTAATTTCAGGGTCAAATATGACACCAAGGTTGCAGACAGTCTGGTTCAGCCTCAGACAGATGCAAGGGAGAAGGATGGAATCAGTGGCTAGGGAACACAGTTCTAGGCGTGGGTCGAAAAGAATGGCTTCGGTCTTCCCAATATTTAATTGGGGAGCATTTCTGTTCATCTAGAACTGGATGTCGGACAAGCTATCTGACAATTTAGAGTCCGTGAAGGGGTTGAAAGAAGTGGTGGTGAGATAGGGCGGGGTGTCATCGGCGTACATGTGGAAACTGACGCTGTGTTTTTGGATGATGTTGCAAAGGGGCAACATGTCGATGAGAAATAGGAGGGGGCTAAGGATAGATCCTTGGGGGACACCAGATGTAGGGGCGGAAGAGAAGCCGTTGCAGGTGATTCTTTGGCTACGATTAGATTGATAAGAATGGAACCAGGCAAGTGCAGTCCCACCCAGCTGGACGACAGTGGAGAGGCGTTGAAGAAGGATAGCGTGGTCAACCATGTTAAAGGCTTCATACAAGTCAAAAAGGACGAGGAGGGATAGTTTACCTTTGTCACAGTCACAAAAGATGTCATTTGTGACTTTGATGAGAGCTGCTTCAGTACTGTGGCAGGGGTGGAAACCGGATTGGAGGGATTCAAACATGAAATTGCAAGAAACTTGGACACGGATTTGGGAGACGGCAACACGTTCAAGGACTGTAGAGAAAAAAGGGAGGTTGGAGATGGGGTAGTAATTTGCAAGGCTAAACCAGTTGTCCACCATATCCTTTCATGTCTGCATGCCTTGGACTTAAGGCAGCGAAGATCTCGGTCAACCTAGATTATGCGCGCAAGTCTTTGGATGTCATCAACAGTTCTCTCAAATATAAGTGATCCAACCTCTGCAGTTCCTGCAGCATCTCAAATCTAGATTTTCATAGATCTTGCAACCTATCATCAGTTTAAGCACCTTCTGTGCCGGCCAATTCAGTCAGCAGGGCTGGTGCTGTATGGCTGCATGCTGCACCATAACACTAACCTATTGGGGTGATTTTAACACTACCTGTCTGGCAGAAACCAGGTGGGCATACAGTTAAGTTGGCCTGGTGACTTAGCTGCTGGCATCCTGCACAGATCCCATCATCTTCTATTTTAATGTGACATCATCAGGCTCCGACTGCAATTTTAACTGTGGCCTAAGTAACGATGCCGATTTAGCTTTTCGGCCAGGTGAAGGCTGAAGAGGGAAGAGGGAAGAGGGTCTAAGGCCATAAAATGCTCAAATAGCTAAATAACAGCAACAACTCCTCTTGGTACCACAAGGAAAGTTTAGGCCTCTTTTGCCCCAGGCTTCCCCCTCCCCCTCTCCCCTCCCTTGACTACCGGTACACTTTTACCGACACCAACACCTTGGCTGCCCATGCTTGCAAACACTGCACCACCACACCTATGTCACGAATATGCAGTCTCCAGAGAATACAACCGCTACACCAGCAAAGACATGCCGATCCAGGCCGACTTGAACAACCTACCACCAACCTGCCTCAAATCTAGAAGGCCATTTTAGACCGTCGCCGAAGCCCTTCAGCAATTTCCCCTCAGCCTTGATGACCAATGGTGAAATGCTTGGAAGAACTGCGACATATGGAATGGATTCCTTATAGAGGACTCTACAGTATCACCTGAAGGATCAAACCTTCCTCACAAACAGTGAACAACCATCAACTGCCTCAGAACTGGTCACCTTCTCCATATATGGAAGATTAAAGCATCCCCATCATGCGACTATGGAACTCCTAATCAGACCCTGGAGCACATTGAGCACTCAGAGGAAATTTGCTGGCAGCCTAAAAGATATCCACGCTGTTATACTGGAAGCTTTGACCTGGATATCCAACTTGGATATTGACATTTGATTTGCTTTGTTCATACCACCTGAATGATGCTGGGACCAGAGTTCTAGCGAACCGAATAACTAGGTAGGTAGACAGGGCTTTAAATTAAATAACGGGGGCGGGGGGGGGGGGCGCGGGGGGGCGGGGGTTGGGGGGGGGCGGGGGTTGGGGGGGAGGGCAGGGAGGATGGTCACAGTGGAGAGAAATCTAGAATGCTAAAGAGAAAAGAAAAGGAAGCAATGCAGGAACGTGATTGTGGTAAGGATAACCAGATTATGTCAGAAAGGGATAGAGCATACAAACAAAAGAGTGCACTAACAAATAGGGTCCAGGTAAGAAAAAATATCGATAAGATAAATAGGGCTATAGTACAAAATAATGTTAAGATGTCTAATAATGTTAAAAGGACAAATTTAAAAGCATTGTATCTGAATGCACGAAGCATCTGTAATAAGGTAGACGAATTAACAGCACAAATAGATGTAAATGGATATGATATAGTTGCAATTACGGAGACATGGTTGCAAGTTGACCAGGGTTGAGAACTGAATATCCAAGGATATTCGATATTTAGGAAGGACAGGCAAAAAGGAAGAGGGGGTGAAGTGGCGTTGTTCGTAAAGGATGAAATTAGATCAATAGTGAGAAAGGATATTGGCTCAGGAAATCAAGATGTAGAATCAGTCTGGGTGGAGCTAAGGAGCACCAAGAGGCAGAAAACATTGGTGGGAGTTGTCTATAGGCCTCCAAACAGTAGTGGTAGTGTAGGGGACGGCATGAAACAGGAAATCAGAGATGCATGCAACAAGGGTACTACAGTAATCTTAGGTGACTTTAATCTACAGTGTGTATGAGATTTTATTTTGGATTAGTATGCTGAAGAGCCTACTAGGGAACAGACTATCCAAGATTAGGTATTGTGTAATGAGAAGGGACCTTTAGGGAAGAGTGACCATAAACTAATAGTATTCTTTATTAAGATGGAAAGTGAAGTAGTCCAATCCGAAACAAGGGTCCTAAATCTAAACAAAGGAAATTACGAAGGTATGAGGATTTAATTGGCTATGATAGATCGGGAAGATTCATTAAAAGGCATGATGGTGGATAGGCAATGGCTAACATTTAAGGAACGAATGCATGAATTGCAACAGTTATACACTCCTTTCTGGCGTAAAAACACAAAAGGAAAAGTGGCCCAACCATGGCTAACTAAAGAAATTAGGGATAGTATTAGATCCAAAGAGGAGTTATACAAAGTTGCCAGAAAAAGTAGCAAGCCTGAGGATGGGAGCAGTTTAGAATTCGGCAAAAAAGGACCAAGAGATTGATTAAGAAGGGAAAAATAGAGTTTGAGAGTAAACTTGCAAGGAAAATAAAAACCGAATGCAGAAGTTTCTACAAGTACGTAAAAAGAAAAAGATTAATGAAGGCAAATGTAGGTCCTTTACAGACAGAAATCGGAGAATTTGTAATGGGGAACAAGGAAATGGCAGAACAATTAAATAAATACTTCAGTTCTGTCTTTACAGAAGAGGACACAAATAACGTCCCAGAAATTCGAGGGAACCAAGGGTCTAGTGAGCAAGAGGAATTAAAGGAAATGATTATTAGTAAGAAAATAGCGCTGGAGAAACTAATGGGACTGAAGGCGGATAAATCCCCAGTGCCTGATGATCTGCATCCCAGACAGCTGGAGGGGGCAGTTTGGGGGTGGTAAGTTGCCGATAGCAGAAGGTGAGAATTGTTTAACAGGGGAGCTCCCTCGGGAGCTGCCACAACGACGCCTCTGTGAACATACAGAGGCTGAACTCCAGGACATAGTTGACGTATTTACTGAGGCGTACGAAAGCATGGGGCTTACGCTAAACATCGTAAGACAAAGGTCCTCCACCAGCCTGTCCTCGCCGCACAGCACTGCCCCCCAGTCATCAAGATCCACGGTGCAGCCCTGGACAACGTGGACCATTTCCCATATCTCGGGAGCCTCCTATCAACAAGAACAGGCATTGACGATGAGATCCAACACTACCTGCAGTGTGCCAGTGCAGCCTTCGGCCGCCTGAGGAAAAGAGTGTTTGAAGACCAGGCCCTCAAAACTGTCACCAAGCACATGGTCTACAGGGCTGTAGTAATACCCACCCTCCTGTATGGCTCAGAGACATGGACCATGTACAGTAAACACCTCAAATCACTGGAGAAATACCATCAACGATGTCTCCACAAGATACTACAATTCCCCTGGGAGGACAGGTGCACCAACATTAGCGTCCTCATCCAGGCCGACATCTCCAGCATTGGGTAGAGCTGCAGAACACCAAAGGACAAAAAACGTTAGTGGGAGTTGTGTACAGACCTCCAAACAGTAGTAGTGGTGTTGGGGAGGGCATCAAACAGGAAATTAGGGGTGCATGCAATAAAGGTGCAGCAGTTATAATGGGTGACTTTAATATGCACATAGATTGGGCTAACCAAACTGGAAGCAATACGGTGGAGGAGGATTTCCTGGAGTGCATAAGGGATGGTTTTCTTGACCAATATGTCGAGGAACCAACTAGGGGGGAGGCCATCTTAGACTGGGTGTTGTGTAATGAGAGAGGATTAATTAGCAATCTTGTTGTGCGAGGCCCCTTGGGGAAGAGTGACCATAATATGGTGGAATTCTGCATTAGGATGGAGAATGAAACAGTTAATTCAGAGACCATGGTCCAGAGCTTAAAGAAGGGTAACTTTGAAGGTATGAGGCATTAATTGGCTAGGATAGATTGGCGAATGATACTTAAGGGGTTGATTGTGGATGGGCAATGGCAGACATTTAGAGACCGCATGGATGAAATACAACAATTGTACATTCCTGTCTGGTGTAAAAATAAAAAAGGGAAGGTGGCTCAACCGTGGCTATCAAGGGAAACCGGGGTAGTATTAAAGCCAAGGAAGTGCCATACAAATTGGCCAGAAATAGCAGCGAACCCGGGGACTGGGAAAAATTTAGAACTCAGCAAAGGAGGACAAAGGGTTTGATTAGGGCAGGGAAAATGGAGTACGAGAAGAAGCTTGCAGGGAACATTAAGACGGATTGCAAAAGTTTCTATAGATATGTAAAGAGAAAAAGGTTAGTAAAGACAAACGTAGGTCCCCTGCAGTCAGAATCAGGGGAAGTCATAACGGGGAACAAAGAAATGGCAGACCAATTGAACAAGTACTTTGGTTCGGTATTCACTAAGGAGGACACAAACAACCTTCCGGATATAAAAGGGGTCAGAGGGTCTAGTAAGGAGGAACTGAGGGAAATACTTATTAGTCGGGAAATTGTGTTGGGGAAATTGATGGGATTGAAGGCCGATAAATCCCCAGGGCCTGATGGACTGCATCCCAGAGTAGTTAAGGAGGTGGCCTTGGAAATAGCGGATGCATTGACAGTCATTTTCCAACATTCCATTGACTCTGGATCAGTTCCTATCGAGTGGAGGGTAGCCAATGTAACCCCACTTTTTAAAAAAGGAGGGAGAGAGAAAACAGGGAATTATAGACCGGTCAGCCTGACCTCAGTAGTGGGTAAAATGATGGAATCAATTATTAAGGATGTCATAGCAGCGCATTTGGAAAGAGGTGACATGATAGGTCCAAGTCAGCATGGATTTGTGAAAGGGAAATCAAGCTTGACAAATCTTCTGGAATTTTTTGAGGATGTTTCCAGTAGAGTGGACAAGGGAGAACCAGTTGATGTGGTATATTTGGACTTTCAGAAGGCTTTCGACAAGGTCCCACACAAGAGATTAATGTGCAAAGTTAAAGCACATGGGATTGGGGGTAGTGTGCTGACATGGATTGAGAACTGGTTGTCAGACAGGAAGCAAAGAGTCGGAGTAAATGGGTACTTTTCAGAATGGCAGGCAGTGACTAGTGGGGTACCGCAAGGTTCTGTGCTGGGGCCTCAGCTATTTACACTGTACATTAATGATTTAGACGAGGGGATTAAAAGTAGTATCTCCAAATTTGCGGATGACACTAAGTTGGGTGGCAGTGTGAGCTGCGAGGAGGATGCTATGAGGCTGCAGAGTGACTTGGATAGGTTAGGTGAGTGGGCAAATGCATGGCAGATGAAGTATAATGTGGATAAATGTGAGGTTATCCACTTTGGTGGTAAAAACAGAGAGACAGACTATTATCTGAATGGTGACAGATTAGGAAAAGGAGAGGTGCAACGAGACCTGGGTGTCATGGTACATCAGTCATTGAAGGTTGGCATGCAGGTACAGCAGGCGGTTAAGAAAGCAAATGGCATGTTGACCTTCATAGCGAGGGGATTTGAGTACAGGGGCAGGGAGGTGTTGCTACAGTTGTACAGGGCCTTGGTGAGGCCACACCTGGAGTATTGTGTACAGTTTTGATCTCCTAACTTGAGGAAGGACATTCTTGCTATTGAGGGAGTGCAGCGAAGGTTCACCAGACTGATTCCCGGGATGGTGAGACTGACCTATCAAGAAAGACTGGATCAACTGGGCTTGTATTCACTGGAGTACAGAAGAATGAGAGGGGACCTCATAGAAACGTTTAAAATTCTGACGGGTTTAGACAGGTTGGATGCAGGAAGAATGTTCCCAATGTTGGGGAAGTCCAGAACCAGGGGTCACAGTCTAAGGATAAGGGGTAAGCCATTTAGGACCGAGATGAGGAGAAACTTCTTCACCCAGAGAGTGGTGAACCTGTGGAATTCTCTACCACAGAAAGTAGTTGAGGCCAATTCACTAAATATATTCAAAAGGGAGTTAGATGAAGTCCTTACTACTAGGGGGATCAAGGGGTATGGCAAGAAAGCAGGAATGGGGTACTGAATTTGCCTGTTCAGCCATGAACTCATTGAATGGCGGTGCAGGCTAGAAGGGCCAAATGGCCTACTCCTGCACCTATTTTCTATGTTTCTATGAAACACTGCCCACACTTGATCAGCTCCGCTGGGCAGGCCATATAGTTCTCATTCCAGACACGAGACTCCCAAAGCAAGTGCTCTACTCGGAACTGCTTCATGGCAAACGAGCCAAAGGTGGGCACCATAACCGATACGAGGACACCCTCAAAGCCTCCCTGATAAAGTGCGATATCCCCACTGACACCTGGAAGTCCCTGGCCAAAGACAGCCCTAAGTGGAGGAAGTGCATCCAGGAGGGTGCTGAGCTCCTCAAGCCTCATCTCCGAGAGCATGCAGAAATCAAGCGCAGGCAGCGGAAGGAACGTGCGGCAAACCAGTCCCACCCACCCCTTCCCTCAACGACTTTCTGTCTCACCTGTGACAGAGTTTGTGGCTCTCGTATTGGACTGTTCAGCCATCAAAGAACTCACTTTAAGAGTGGAAGCAAGTCGTTCTCGATTCTGAGGGACTGCCTATGATGATGATGATACATCCCAGAGTACTAAAAGAGGTAGGCATGGAAATAGTAGATGCATTGGTTGTCATCTTCCAAAATTCTATAGATTATGGAACCATTCCTGTAGATTAGAGGGTGGCAAATGTAACCCCACTATTTAAAAAAAGAAGGGAGAGAGAAAACAGGGAACTACAGCCAGTTAGCCTACCATCAGTAGTAGGGAAAATGCTAGAGTCTATTATAAAGGATGTGATAACGACACACTTAGATAATATCAACGGGATTAAACAAAGTCAACATGGGTTTATGAAAGGAAAATCATGTTTGACAAACCTATTGGAGTTTTTTGAGGATGTAACTGATAGATTAGATAAGGGAGAACCAATGGATGTAATGTATTTGGATTTTCAGAAGGCCTTTGATAAAGTCCCACATAAGAGGTTAGTGTGCAAAATTAAAGTACATAGGATTGGAGGTAATGTATTGGCCTGGATTGAAAATTGGTTAACCGACAGGAAACAGAGAGTAGGAATAAACGGGTCTTTTTTGGGGTGGCGGGCAGTGACCAGTGGTGTACCACAGGCATTAGTGCTTGGACCCCAGCTATTCACAATATATATAAATGATTTGGATGAGGGAACCAAATGTAATATTTCCAAGTTTGCTGACGACACAAAACTAGGTGGGATTGTGAGTTGTGAGGAGGATGCAAAGATGCTGCAAGGCGATTTAGATAGGTTGAGTGAGTGGGCAAACACATGGCAGATGCAGTATAAAGTGGATAAATGTGAAGTTATCCACTTTGGTAGGAAAAACATAAGGGCAAAGTATTATTTAAATGGTGATGGCTTGGGAAGTGTCGATGTACAGAGGAACCTGGGTGTCCTTGTACACCAGTCATTGAAAGCAAACATGCAGGTGCAGCAAGCAATTAGAAAGGCAAATGGTATGTCGGCCTTCATTGCAAGAGCATTTGAGTACAGGAGCAAGGGTGGCTTACTACAATTATACAGGGCTTTGGTAAGACCGCACCTGGAATATTGTGTGCAGTTTTGGTCTCCTTACCTAAGAAAGGATATACTTGCCATAAAGGGAGTGCAACGAAGGTTCACCAGACTGATTCCTGGGATGGCAGGATTGTCGTATGAGGAGAGATTGGGTCAACTAGGCCTGTATTCACTAGAGTTTAGTAGAATGAGAGGAAATCTCATTGAAACGTATAAAATTCTGGCGGGGTTGGATAGACTGGATGCGGGGAGGATGTTTCCCCTAGCTGGGAAGTCTAGAACAAGGGGTCACAGTCTCAGGATACGGGGA
This sequence comes from Pristiophorus japonicus, assembly GCF_044704955.1. Taxonomy (NCBI): domain Eukaryota; kingdom Metazoa; phylum Chordata; class Chondrichthyes; family Pristiophoridae; genus Pristiophorus; species Pristiophorus japonicus. Next base: position 51,835,812 of record NC_091980.1, on the reverse strand, counting down.
AGGAAATTTAGGACCGAGATGAGGAGACATTTTTTCAGTCAGAGGATGGTGAACCTGTGGAATTCTCTACCACAGAAGGCTGTGGAGGCCAAGTCACTGAATATATTTAAGAGGGAGATAGATATATTTCTAGAAACAAAAGACATCATGGGGTATGGGGAAAAAGCGGGAATATGGTGTTGAGATAGAGGATCAACCATGATCATATTGAATGGCAGTGCAGACTCGAAGGGCCAAATGGCCTACTACTGCTCCTATTTTCAATGTTTCTATATGAAAGAAGAAGAAGAAGACCACAGCGAGACTTTCCCGAAGCCCCTTGGCCAGGATTTACTTTGTTGCCGGTGACCGTTTCTCTGGGGCCAGCTGGCGACCTCCTGCCGCCCAGAATTCCTGCCAGCCAGCTCCTGGTTCCCAGAAGCCCCGATGTCAGGGGGCTGGGAGATTTGGTGTTTGCTTCAACCTCCATTTGCCTGATTCTGGCTCCCAGTTAAAATTGGGGTTTATGACATGATAGATTCTTACAGATTCACAGAGCCAGCTTTGTGTGCAATCATCGGTCCTGTGATTTATACGATACCTCAAAAAGGCAAAGGAAGCAAAACTGAAAGTAGCAGCAATTGAAATTTTAACAGAATTAGCTCAAATTATTTGTCAACTAACATCGAACCATAGGATAAAATGAATCTTGGGACATAGTGGCAACCATTGTGATGTCAATCTTTTCTTCCCCCAACCCCCCATGCCCCATTTACAGCGATGAAAAATTATAGAAACGCACAGAAATTGGGCTTACATTAATGCTGTGTGTGTTACTGCCGGGAAAGGAATAACAAGTACAGATCAGGCATTTCCTCACAGGGATGGGTGAAGAAATTGGAGAGTTGTTCCTAGTTCACTCCATGCACCTTCAAGTAGCTGGTTTGGATCACTGGTAGAGAGTTGGGTGCAAGTTAGACATACATTTGGCCCTGGTCCAGGTATTGAGAAAATACCACAGCTAATTTATCTCAGGTTACCAAAAGAAAAGTTTAAGGCATTTTTTCTACTGTTCTAAACAAAAGGCCTTGTCCTTGACTGACTAGAGGGAAATCAAATAAGTTAGGAGCTGCATCTAGGCATCTGCATCTCCACATATGCTATTATCTGTGATTTCATACTGCTGGTTTATTTCTCATACTTTTGTTGTTTTTTAAATTTTTTCCCCATCCAGAATGTGTCATAGTCTTCAGTTAAGAAGTACAGCTATTGTATTTGGACTTTAACTGTGCTAAACTGAGTTGCAGTTCAAAGGAAATATTGCAAACTAATTACAGTAGGACTGTTATGTCCCTCCTGAAAGACAAATTATGTTTTGTAATTCAATGGAAAGGCATGAAAGTGACTCATAACCTGATAGAAGACCCGTTGTTACATCGGCATCCTGCACCACTTCTCCCTGGGGCTGAAGTCACACTTGTACAAAAAGTCTATATCCACAATACCCATTTAAATATATATTGTGAACATAAGATAAATCCAGATGATCCTTCTTTGTCACCTGTATTAAATGAATTGCATTTTTTTATAGTGGTGCTTGCAGAGATTTCAATTCTGGGGGTGAAAGTGGTTGTGAGGGTCCTAAGTGGAATTAGTTTGGACATTCTGAACTCAGTTCCTAGTTAGTGCTGACCCACATCTCTCTCTCTCTCTCTCTTAGGCAGTCCCCCGGAGTCGAGGATGACTTGCTTCCACACTAAAATAAATTCTAAGGTGACTGATAAGATCAATGTGGGATCTACAGTCTATTTCAAAGCTGGGGCAGACAGTGGTTGGAGGGACGGGTGGGTGAGGTGCTTCATTTGTTGTACACTCCTTCCGCTGTTTATATTTGGCTTCTGATGCACCTGGCGAGGAAACTCGAAATGTTCAACGCCTTCTCGGATGCTTCGCCTTCATTTGGAGCGGTCTCGGGCCAGGGATTCCCAAGAATCGGTGGGGATGTTAAATTTTTTCAAGGAGGCTTTGAGGGCGTGCTTGAAGTGTTTTCTCTGCCCTCCTGTGGCTTGCTTGCCGTGACGTAGCTCGGAGTAGAGTGCTTGTTTCGGGAGTCTAGTATTGGGCATGTGGACAATGTGGCCCGTCCATCGGAGCTGATCAAGCATGATCAATGCCTCGATGCTGGGAATGTTGTCGTATGAAGAAAGGTTGAACAGGTTGGGCCTTTACTCTTTAGAGTTTAGAAGACTGAGAGGTGATCTTGAGGGGGCTTCATCGGGTAGATGCAGAGAGGATGTTTCCTCTCGTGGGAGAGTCTAGAACTAGGCGGCATAGCCTCAGAATAAGGGGTCACCCATTTAAAACAGAAATGATAAGGAATTTCTTCTCTCAGTGGGTCGTGAATCTGTGGAATTCTCTACCCTAGAAAGCTGTGGAGGCTGGGTTTTTGAATATATTTAAGGTGGAGGTCGATGGATTTTTGAGTGATAAGTGAGTCAAAGGTTATGGGGAGCAGGCAGGGACGTGGAGTTGAGACCAAGATCAGATCAGCCATGATCTTATTGAATACGGAGCAGGCTCAATGGGCCAGATGGCCTACTCTTGCTCCATTCCTTATGTTCTTATGTTGGCCTGAGAGAGAACGCTGATGATGGTGCACCTATCCTGCCAATTAATTTACAGGATTTCGTGGAGGCAGCATTGGTGGTACTTCTCCAATGCTTTGGGGTGCCTACTGTACATAGTCCATGTCTCTGAAGCATACAGGAGGGCTCTGTAGACCAGGAGCTTGGTGCCGGGTTTGAGATCCTGGTCTGCGAACACTCTTTTCCTCAGGCCGCCGAAGGCTGCACTGGCACACTGAAAGCAATGTTGCACTTCGTCATCGATGTCTGTCCTTGCTGATAGTAGCCTCCCAAGGTATGGAAAGTGGTCCATGTTGTCCAAGGTCTCGTCCTAGATCTTGATAATTGGGGAGCAGTACTGTGTGGTGGGAGCAGGTTGGCAGAGAACCTTTGTCTTATTGATGTTCAATGTAAGGCCCAGACTCTCGTACGCTTCAGTGAAAGTGTCAACGATGATTTGGAGTTCGGACTCAGAGTGTGCACAAACGCAAGCATCATCTGCATATTGTAATTCAATGACAGAGTTTGGAACAACCTTGGATCTGAACTGGAGGCGTCGGAGGTTGAACAATTTCCCGCTTGTCCTGTAGATTAACTGCAGTCCAGTGGGAAGTTTGTTAAAGGTGAGATGAAGCATTGCAGCAAGGAAGATTGAGAAAAGTGTTGGTGCGATGACACAGCCTTGCTTGACCCTGGTCTACACTTGCATTGGGTCTGTGGTGGATCCGTTGATAAGAAACACAGCTTGCATGTCATCGTGAAGCAGGCGGAGGATGGTGACAAATTTTTGAGGACAGCCGAATTTGAGAAAAATATTCCATAATCCCTCACGGTTGACAGAGTCGAAGGCCTTTGTGAGGTCAAAGAAAGCCATGTACAAAGGCTGGTGCTGCTCCTTGCATTTTTCTTGGAATTGTCGCACGGTGAAGATCATGTCTGTTGTGCCCCTCAGTGGGCGCAATCCGCATTGCAACTCTGGGAGAAACTCTTCAGCCACTGGGAGGAGACGATTGAAGAGGATTCTTGCGATGATTTTCCCTGTGGCAGACAGCAGGGAAACTCCTCTCTAATTACCGCAGTCAGACTTGTCACCTTTCTTGAAGATGGTCACGATTACAGGGTCTCTGACTTCGCCTGGCATACTCTCCTCCTTCCAGATAAGAGAGATGAGGTCGTGGATTCACGGCGAGTACTTCTCCGCCATGGTTTAGTACTTCGGTGAGGATTCCATCTGCTCCTGAGGCCTTGTTGTTTTTTAGTTGTCAGTTGGCCACTTTAACCTTATGCTGGGCTGAGATTGTGCTGAGGTGGTGATGGGTAGCTTGCTTTGGAATGGAGTCAAGGACACTCGCGTCAAAGACAAAGTCTTGGTTAAGGAGATCCTTGAAGTGCTCCTTCCAGCGGCCACTGACTGCCTCTCTGTCTGTGATGAGCACCTCTCCCTTCTTGGCCTGAAGTGGAATAGGACCTTGAGTGCTTGGGCCATAGGTGGTCTTGACTGCGCTAAAAAATCCATGCACATCATGATTGTCAGCTAGTTGCTGGATCTCCTGCACTTTTTCCACCCTCCATATGTTCTTTATGTCCCGCATTTTTTGTTGGACCTCGGCCTTCAGTTGCCTGTAGCTCTGCTTTCATTCACTCGAGTTGTGGTGTTGTTTCCAGTTCAAAAATGCCTTGAGTTTGCGATTTATTAGCTCCTGGATCTCCTGATCGTTTTTATTGAATCAGTCTTAATGTTTTCTGGTAGAGTAACCAAGAGTCTCTTCTCAAATGTTAATTATGGTGGACTTGAGGGCAGACTAGGCACTATGGACACTCTGTGGCTCTGGTTCATTGGGAGTCGTCAGGTTGGCTGTGAGGCATTGGCTAAATAGGGCTTTCTTTGCAGGGTATTTGAGTGCTTCAGCATTGATTTTTTTTGCAGCAGCATTTCTGTTGCTCCCGCTGTTTTGAGGCTACGTTGATGGAAATAACAACGTGGATTAGGCGGTGGTCAGTCCAGCAGTCATCAGCTCTTGTCATGGTGTGAGTGATGCGGTCCCTCGTTCGGACAATGACGTAGTCTAGCAGATGTCAGTGCTTGGAGCGAAGGTGTTGCAAGGAAGGTCTTGTACTTGACTTTCTGATGAAACATGGTGTTGGTTATGACAAGACCATGTTCTAAGCATTTTGTCAGGAAGAGGATATAATTGGAGTTGGTTTTCCCTACCCCTTCCCTGCCAATCACCCCTCTCCAGAGGTCTGTGATCTTTCCAACTCTGGCATTAAAGTCGCCAAGGAAGAATCAGCTTGTCGCCCATTGGGAATTGGGACAGGGATTGTTCAAGGCTGAAGTAGAATTTCTCTTTGGCCTCATCCATGGCTTCCAGGGTGGGGCATATGCATTGATGACTGTAGCATACTGGTTCCGGGTTAGGGTGAGCTGAAGGGTCCTGAGGCATTCATTTATCCCGTAAGGGGAATCTCTAAGACGCCCAACTAGCTCATTTTTAATGGTGAAGCCAACCCCATGGAGACAGCGTTCTTCTTCTGGTTTGCCTTTCCAGAAGAAGGCGTATCCACTACCTTGTTCCCTGAGCTGACCTTTTCCTGCCCACCGTGTCTCGCTCAGGACGGCGAAATCGATGTCGAAGTGTCTGAGTTCCCAGGCAATTTTAGCAGTATGACCCACATCAGAAAACTGTTCATAATCCAACATGAATTCATGTTATGCAATGCATCTAACCATTGTTATACCAAACCTGCCTATGTTTAATATTTTCTACTCAAATTATAGATTGATTCAGTGATGCTGTGCTGTGGTGCAAAGCCTCACTCAATGGGTTCAATTTTCCCCAGTATTTGCTCCGTTTTTTTTGGAGTAGGCTGCTTTTTCTGGCCTAACTTAAAAATCCCCAGTTTCCCCAATCAATTTGCACCAGCGTAACTGACTTTGTTATTTTTTTTTTAGGTCAATCTTTTTTCTCAAAAAGGGGCATTATCAGCCACCTACACCAGTTCTGGCCATTAGGCAATTTTGGCCAACTAATAGTTACTCCATTTCTACTTAGGCCAGTGTATGTGGCCACTTGAGAAAACCCTTGCGAAGAGTTAAAGAAATCGATGCAGGTAAGTACATCGGAGACCATTCGGCCTGGGATAGGTTAGGAAGCGGAGAGGACCTGGACCTGAACCAACTGAGCCTTCGCAATGTTAAATAAATCAATGCGGAGTGCAGTTGCAAACAAAAACTACTAACGAGACATTGAAAAATAAAATCCATTCAATAGAAACACCACTTCTCAGAGGGAACAGGGAGAGAGAGGTGGGGGAGGAAGAGAGAGGTGGTGGGAGGGAGAGGGGTTGGGGGGAAGACTTTGACCGGGGGAGGGGGGGAAACCACTCGGCCTGGGCTAGGGGCGGAAGAACGCACCGGCAAGCTCTTCGGCCAGGGCTAGGGGCGGGGAAGCAGACCAGGAGGCTGAAGACAGGTGGGGGGTGGATCATTTCGGCCCGGGATAGGTGCGGGCCAGCCTGCTGCCTTCCCGGGCCGAAAGGACCCCACACCGACCCACTGTCTTCCCGGGCCGAAAGGACCCGCACGCACCGGCCTACTGCCTGCCCAGGCCGAAAGCCATCAGGGGCACAAGTTTAATCAGAGGTTCTGTGGTTGAGTAAAGCCATGCAAGAAGCACGCAATAAGTTTCAATGATCAGTTTTACATTTAACAAAGAAATTTTGTTATTTTAATAAGAATCGTACTAGAAATATACTGCTTCAACTGAATATTATTCCTTTACCTAGTTAATGTTAAATAAACCTGTCTTGTAGTTGCTAGCCGAACCTACGTCCTAAGATTATTTATTCCTTCCCCTTCCAAAGTCCAGGTGATTACATGATTTATTCCAGTAAGCCGGAATCAAATTCAACTGCAGTGTGCAATAAAATGAGTAAATAGACACTTTTGTAAGACCTATTGCATTCTTACCCATTTTTTGGTGCTTTCTGTTGAAGGATTCGTTCTCTAGATTTTGCTCCAAGCAGAGAACTCAGCCACAACGCTACTGCACATGCGCGGCCATTTCGGAGACGTCAGAAACGTCACTTTTTACCACCGCGCATGCGCAGACGTCCCGGCACATTTTCCAGCGCAGAACGCAGGCTCCACCCCCCAAGGCGACTGGCCACACTGCGCGGCTGCAGAGAAGAGGCCAAACAGTGGTGAAAGTAGGAAGATTTTTTTCTGCAGCATCTCCTGATGTAATGACGCGACGCAACTCAGGTAAGTACGCTAGAAAACAGGCTCGGAGTAAATTGAGCCCAATGGGAGCATGGATTACAGATCATCCTTATAAAGTTATGGGATCTAAATGTGACCTGTGCTCCTTATGATTGTGGCTGCAGGCTGGGAGCACAGCATCACTGAAGTTACCCTTGTATCACGTGCTGACAACAATAGCTGGAACTTGTTTCAGTAAGTATACCATGAAAGAATCTTATTTGGTTAAAATAATATGGATTATCTGGATTTGTCTGCAAAGTATTGGTGCCCATTTCCCTTGTGTCATTATCTAATTGTTTGATCTTGAAATTTGAAAAATGTTTCAGCAAATTTTTATGCTTGTCAAAACAGGCTGAGGAACAGGTATCTGCATCAGCATGAATTACATTCAGGTCATGTTCGAAGGATAGTAAAGCTCCCTCTACACTGGAGGGGGTATAGAAACCACTGAGGAAGAATGCAGCACAATACAAAAAGACATTAGAAAACTTGCAGACTGGACAATTAAGTGGCAAGGTAAATTTAACATAGATAAATGTGAGGTGAGGCACTTTGGTAGGAAAAACAGAAATATCACCGACACCTTAGAAAATAAGAAATGGAATGGGTAGAAGAGCAAAGGAATTTCGAGATACAGGTGAATAAATCATTTAAAGCAGCATCACAGGTCAGCAAAGTAATTAAAAATTCTAACACATTGGGATTTATTTCCAGGGCTATAGAATTCAAAAGTAGCGAAGTAATGTTAAACTTGTATCGAACCCTGGTCAGGTCACACTTAGAGTATTGTGCACAGTTCTGGTCTCTATCCTACAAAAAGAACATAGAAACCCAAGCAAAAGTGCAAACAGATTTACAAGGATGCTACCAGAACTGAGAAATTACAGCTATTGGGTAAGATGGAACAAAATGGGGCGTTTTTCTTTAGAAAAGAGAAGATTTAGAGGTGGCCTGATAAAGGTCTTTAAAATTATGAATGGCTTGGAGAGGGTAGATGTGGAGAGAATGTCTCCACTTGTGAGAGAATCCAAAACTAGGGGCCATAAATACAAGATAGTTATGAATAAATCCAATAGGAAAATAAGGAGAAAATTCTTTACTCAAAGTGGTTAGAATGTGTAACTCGCTACCACAGGAAGTGGTTGAGGCAAATAGTTTAGATGCTTTTAATAGGAAACTTGACAAATACATGAGAGAAAAGGGAATCGAAAGATGTGCTGAAAGGCTGAGATGAGGTAGGTGGAATGGGAGGAGCCTTGTGTGGAGTATAAACACCAGCACCGATTAATTGGAGCGAATAGCCAGTTTCTGTGTTGTATATTCTGTGTTCCAACAATGTGCCTCAATAACCTCAGATGAACCTGTAATGCACCACTGTTGCATTTAACTTTATACACCAGATAAATTTACCGCTTATTTGAGTGAGATTGCTAATTTGAGCCAAATCATGGGCAGTTTTGTGTTGCGAATAGGAAGACTGGATTATTACCATTATATATCACAGCTTCTGATGTAACACTTAATGTTCATGGCTTCCTCTTTAATGGCAAAGCCACATCAATAACCCTTTTTATAGCATGATTTTCATTGGGCTCCCAAAGTATTTTATAAAAAAGGTTGATAGTATAACAAAAGCAAATACAAAAGTAGTTTTTCTTAAATGGAGTCATTTTTTTGAAAAAATATGACCTTTCTAAAATAAAATTGCTCTTAATCCAAATTATTTTGCTGAAGCTGCCATCTGTGATTCTGAAATTGGTACAGATGGTTTAATCGTCTACCAAATGGAAACCAGAGTTTGATCCAACAAGATGGATGGGATAGGTGCTGCTTATGGTTGCTGTTAAGTGAAGTCAGGTTGAGTAATGTCAACTTCCGTTTCTACTGTAGCGAGCATGCTCAGACAGCAGAGGTCTGTAACATCGACAGTCTATGACTGCGCTGTGTGGCTTTATTCCAAGCAAGAGAAGGCTGAGGTGGGGTACTGAGGTTGAATGATCAGCCATGATCATATTGAATGGTGGTGCAGGCTAGAAGGGCCGAATGGCCTACTCCTGCACCTATTTTCTACGTTTCTATGATTCCATCAGAGCGTTCTAGTGGATTGTTACTGATCTGATACAGCTAGGTGAAGCAAGGACAACCCCATGGCCCCTTTCAATCCAACGCAGGTTGTTGTTCCTTCCTGACCTCAATTCTGATCTTCAGTGTCCGATTTATATGGACTTTGATGATGATTAATTATGACTTAAATGTTTTTGTGTCTGGTTCTCGTTGTTACCTCTGTGTTGCGAAAGACGAACCATGTCATTTCCAGCAGTCACCCCTGCCAGTGCATATGAAATATTGCCAGTTTCTTGATGCCTTGCTTAAGCAGTGTGATATGTTCTTTACGACATCACAATACACACAGACTCCAAGATGGCTCCATTTATTTCATTATTGTAAACAGCAATGGCTGTATTATCACAGTCATCATCATAGGCAGTCCCTCGAAATCGAGGAAAGCTTGCTTCCACTCTAAAAGTGAGTTCTCAGGTGACTGTACAGTCCAATGTGGGAATGACAGTCTCTGTCACAGGTGGGGCAGACAGTGGTTGAAGGAAAGGGTGGGTGCGGAGCCTGGTTTGCTACATTCTCCTTCCGCTATCTGCGCTTGATTTCTGCATGCTCTCGCCGATGAGACTCGAGGTGCCCAGCACCCTCCCAGATGCTCTTCCTCCATTTTGGACGGTCTTGGGCCAGGGATTCCCAGGTGCCGGTGGGGATGTTGCACTTTATCAAGGAGGTTTTGAGGGTGCCCTTGAAACATTTCCTCTGCCCACCTGGGGCTCGCTTGCCATGTAGGAGTTCCGAGTAGACCGCTTGCTTAGGGAGTCTCGTGTCGGGCATGCGGACAATGTGGCCCACCCAATGGAGTTGTCAAAGGTGGTCAGTGCTTCGATGCTGGGGATGTTGGCCTGAGCGAGAACACTGATGTTGGTGCATCTATCCTCCCAGTGGATTTGAAGGTTCTTGTGGACGCAGCATGGTGGTACTTCTCCAGTGCTTTGATATGTCTATTTATATAATCCACGTCTCTGAGCCATATAGGAAGGCAGGTATCACTACTGCCCTGTAGACCATAAGCTAGGTACCAGATTTGAGGTCCTGGTCTTCAGACACACTCTTCCTTGGGCATCCAAAGGCTGCGCTGGCACACTGGAGGCAGTGTTGGACCTCGTCATCAATGTCTGCCCTTGCTGATAGTAGGCTTCTGAGGTATGGAAATGGTCCACGTTGTCCAAGGCCGCACCATGCATTTTGATGACTGAGGGGCAGTGCTGTGTGGCGGAGTCAATTGGTGGAGGACTTTTGTCTTACGGATGTTTAGTGTAAGGCCCATCATTTTGTACGCCTCGATGCAGGTGTTGACGATGGTTTGGAATTCGGCCGCTTAGTGTGCACAGATGCAAGCATCATCCGCGTACTGTAGTTCGATGACAGAGGATGGGACAACCTTGTATCTAGCCTGGGGGGGGTGAATGTTGAACAGGTTCCCATTGGTTCTATAGTTTAGTTCCACTCCAGCGGGGAGCTTGTTGAGAGTAAGATGGATCATTGCAGAAAGAATGATCGAGAATAGTGTTGTTGCGATGATACAGCCCTCCTTGACCCCGGTTCAGATGTGAATTGGGTCTGTAGTGGATTCGTTGATCAGGATCACGGCTTGCATATCATCGTGGAGCAGGCGGAGGATGGTGGCCAACTTTTGGGGGCAGCTGCAACGGAGGAGGATGCTCCATAATCATCATCATCATTACCATAGGCAGTCCCTCGGAATCGAGGAAGATTTGCTTCCACTATAAAAATGAGTCCTTAGGTGGCTGAACAGTCCAATACAAGAACCACAGTCCCTGTCACAGGAGGGACAAATAGTCATTGAGGGAAGGGGCGGGTGGAACTGGTTTGCCGCATGCTCTTTCCGCTGCCTGCGCTTGATTTCTGCATGCTCTCGGCGATGAGACTCAAGGTGCTCAGCGCCCTCCCGGTTGCATTTCCTCCACTTAGGGCGGTCTTTGGCCAGGGACTCCCAGGTGTCAGTGGGGATGTTGCACTTTTATCAGGGAAGCTTTGAGGGTGTCCTTGTAATGTATCCTGTGCCCACCTTTGGCTCGCTTGCCATGAAGGAGTTCCGAGTAGAACGCTTGCTTTGGGAGCCTCGTGTCAGGCATGCGAACGATGTGGCCTGCCCAGCGGAGTTGATCAAGTGTAGTCAGTGCTTCAATGCTGCGGATGTTGGCCTGATCAAGGATTCACGTTGGTGCGCCTGTTCTCCCAAGGGATTTGTAGGATCTTGCAGAGACATTGTTGGTGGTATTTCTCCAGCGACTTGAGGTGTCTACTGTACATGGTCCATGTCTCTGAGCCATACAGGAGGGTGCGTATTAATACAGCCCTGTAGACCATGAGCTTGGTGGTGGATTTCAGGACCTGGTCTTCAAACACTCTTTTCCTCAGGCGGCCGAAGGCTGCACTGGCGCACTGGAGGCGGTGTTGAATCTCGTCATCAATGTCTGCTCTTGTTGATAAGAGGCTCCACGACAACATGCAGGCCGTGATCCTTACGAACAGATCCATTACAGACCCAATCCACATCTGTGCAATCGCCCCAACCCTCTTCTCAATCTTCCTCGCTGCCATGTTCCACCTCTGAGTCAACAAGCTCCCCGCTGGAGTGGAACTAAATTGCAGAACCAGTGGGAACCTGTTCAACCTACGCCGTCTCCAGGCCAAGTCCAAGACCACCCCAACCTCTGTCGTCGAGCTACAGTACACGGACGACGCCAGCATCTGCGCACATACAGAGGCTGAACTCCAAGTCATAGTCAGCATATTTACTGAGGCATACGAAAGCATGGGCCTTACGCTAAATATCTGTAAGACAAAGGTCCTCCACCAGCCTGTCCTCGCTGCATAGTACTTCTCCGCCCCCCGCCCCTCCCACCCCAGTCATCAAGAACCACGGCGCGGCCCTGGACAACGTGGACCATTTCCCATATCTCAGGAGCTCCATAGTGTCAAAGGCCTTTGTGAGGTTAAAGAAGGCCATGTACAAGGGTTGATGCTGTTCTCTGCATTTCTCTTGTAATTGTCGTGCAGTGAAGCTCATGTCCATTGTACCCCTGAGTGGACGGAATTTGCATTGTGACTCTGGGAGGAGCTCTTCAGCCACGGGAGAAGAGGATTGAGGTGGATTCTTGCAATGACTTTCCCAGTGGCCGACAGCAGGGAGGTTCCTCTGTAGTTACCACAGTCGGACTTGTCCCCTTTTTTGAAGATGGTAATGATTATGGTGTCTCTGAGATCTCCAGGCATGATCTCCTCCTTCCAGATAAGAGAGATGAGGTCATGCATTGGTGCCAATTGTGCTTCTCCACCATACTTCAGAGCTTGGTTAGGGATTCCATATGCTCCTGATGCCTGGTGTTCTTGAGCTGATGGATGGTCTTTTCTACCTTGTGCAGGGCTGGGATTTTGCCGAGATGGTGGTGGGAGCATGCCGCAGGATGGAATCAAGGACACTCGCGTCGAAGGCAGAGTCTTGGTTAAGGAGATCTTCAAAGTGCTCCTTTCAGCAGGCCCTGTCTGCATAGGTGTCTTTAATGAATGCCTGTCCATTCTTGGCCAGTAATGGGGTGGGGCCTTGGTTGCTTGGGCCATAGGTGGACTTGACTGCGCTGAAGAAACCACGCACGTCGTGGTTGTCGGCCAGCTACTGGATCTCCTGTGCTTTCTCCATCCATCATCTATTCTGTAGGTTGTAGGTTTTTTGTTGGACTTTGGCCTTCAGCAGCCTGTGGAGCTACAGTGTGCTCCCGAATTGGGTTGCAGCTTTAGGTTCAGAAATGCCTTGTGCTTGCGGCTTATTAGCTCCTGGTTCTCCTGGTCGTTCTTGTCAAACCAGTCATGGTGTTTCCTGGTTGAGCAACCGAGCGTCTCTTCGCAGACACTGGTTATGGAAGCCTTGAGGGCAAGCCAGGCACTGTGGGTACTCTACGGGGTCATCAAGGGTTGCCAGTTTGGCAGTGAGGCACTGGTTTATGGGGCTTTCTTAACTGGGTCTTTGAGTGCTCCAGCGTTGATTTTTCTGCGGCATTGTTTTTGTTCCCATCATTTTTTGGGGGCTACATTTGATGTTAATGACAAAACGGATTAGGTGGTGGTCCATCCAGCAGTCGTCGGCTCCTGTCATGGCGCGGGAGAAATGCAATGTTCCTTGCAGTCCTTCACTCGGACGATGACGTAGCCGAGCAGATACCAGTGCTTGGAATGAGTGTTGCCATGATGCCTTGTACTTGTCCCTCTGATGGAACAATGCCTCAGAGCGGCTGCAGCGCTTTCCGGAGTGGGAGGGGGAACCTCCAGCTGTCGTGGTGCATATAGATACCAACGATATAGGTAAAAAACGGGATGAGGTCCTACAAGCTGAATTTAGGGAGCTAGGAATTAAATTAAAAAGTAGGATCTCAAAGGTAGTAATCTCAGGATTGCTACCGATGCCACGTGCTAGTCAGAGTAGGAATTGCAGGATAGTTCAGAAGAATACATGGCTTGAGGAATGGTGCAAGGAGGAGGGATTCAAATTCACAGCAAACGAGCCAAAGGTGGGCAGAGGAAACATTACAAGGACACCCTCAATATATATCCCATAACTAACATCACTAAAAACAGATTATCTGGTCTTTATTTCATTGCAGCTTGTGGGACCATGCTTTGCACAAACATCCTGCATTACAACAATTAATACATTGCAAAAAGTATTTCATTGATTGTAAAATGATTTGGGGCATTCTGAGGTTGCGAAAGATGCTGGAAAAATGCAAGCTCTTACTTTAAAAAGAAGCACCTGTTGTAAATATAGACATGCACACTGAACTTACTTTGGAGTCCAGTGTTCCAGTGTATATGTGTTCTTTGTTTTTTGTGTTTGAGAGGATGCATGGAGTTCAGGTTTTATTAGGAGACAGTGTTCCTTCTATGCCTCCTTAGTGAACCATTGCCTTACCTGAAACATCATCAAGGGAGCAGTGTGGTCTGTAGACTCTGATTGGTCTGTTCCTTTGGTGTAGCCTTATCCTGTGTGCCTCTCTCATTTCCTCTTGCTTCTGCTCCTGTTCTGCCTCCATTATAAGAACATGATAATGTAAGAACTCGGTATTATAAGAACTCTTGGTTCTGGCTTCACGAAGGAAGACACACATAACCTTCCGGAAGTACTAGGGACCGAGGGTCTAGTGAGAAGGAGGAACTGAAGGATATCCTTATTAGGCGGGAATTTGTGTTAGGGAAATTGATGGGATTGAAGGCCGATAAATCCCCGGGGCCTGATAGTCTGCATCCCAGAGTACTTAAGGAAGTGGCCCTAGAAATAGTGAATGCATTGGTGATCATTTTCCAACAGTCTATTGACTCTGGATCAGTTCCAATGGACTGGAGGGTAGCTAATGTAACACCACTTTTTAAAAAAGGAGGGAGAGAGAAAACGGGGAATTATAGACCGGTTAACCTGACATCAGTAGTGGGGGAAAATGGAAAATGTTGGAATCAATTCTTAAAGATGAAATAGCAGCGCATTTGGAAAGCAGTAACAGGATCGGTCCAAGTCAGCGTGCATTTATGAAAGGGAAATCACGCTTGACAAATCTTCTGGAATTTTTTGATGATTTAACTAGTAGAGTGGACAAGGGAGAACCAGTGGATATGGTGTATTTGGACTTTCAAAAGGTTTTTTGACAAGGTCCTACACAAGAGATTGGTGTGCAAAATCAAAGCATATGGTATTGGGGATAATGTACTGACGTGGATAGAGAACTGGTTGGCAGACAGGAAGCAGAGAGTCAGGATAAACGGGTCCTTTTCAGAATGTCAGGCAGTGACTAGTGGGGTGCCACAGGGCTCAGTGCTGGGACCCCAGCTCTTTACAATATACATTAATGATTTACTTGAAGGAATTGAGTGTAATATTCCAAGTTTGCAGATGACACTAAACTGAGTGGCGGTGTGAGCTGTGAGGAGGGCGTTGAGAGGCTGTAGGGTGACTTGGACAGGTTAGTGCAAATGCATGGCAGATGACGTATAATGTAGATAAATGTGACGTTATCCACTTTGGTGGCAAAAACACGAAGGCAGAATATTATCTGAATGGCGGCAGATTCGGAAAAGGGGAGGTGCAACGAGACCTGGCTGTCATGGTTCATCAGTCATTGAAAGTTGGCATGCAGGTACAGTAGGCAGTGAAGAAGGCAAATGGTATGTTGGCCTTCATAGCTAGGGGATTTGAGTATAGTAGCAGAGAGGTCTTACTGCAGCTGCTCACCTGGCCTCACCTGGAATATTGTGTTCAGTTTTGGTCTCCTAATCTGAAGAAGGATGTTCTTGCTATTGAGGGAGTGCAGCGAAGGTTCACCAGACTGATTCCTGGGATGGCTGGACTGACATATGAGGAGAGACTGGATCGACTGGGCCTTTATACACTGGAGTTTAGAAGGATTAGAGGGGATCTCATAGAAGCATGTAAGATTCTGACAGGACTGGACAGATTAGATGCGGGAAGAATGTTCCTGATGTTGGGGAAGTCCAGAACCAGGGGACACAGTCTAAGGATAAGGGGTAGGCCATTTGGGATTGAGGTGAGGAGAAACTTCTTCACTCGGAGAGTGTTAACCTGTGGAATTCCCTACCGCAGAGAGTTGTTGATGCCAGTTCATTGGATATATTCAAGAGGGAGTTAGATATGGTCCTTACAGCTAAAGGGATCAAGGGGTATGGAAAGAAAGCAGGAAAAAGGTACTGAGGGAATGATCAGCCATGATCTTATTGAATGGCGGTGCAGCTCGAAGGGTCGAATGGCGTTCTCCTGCCGCCTATTTTCTATGTTTCTATGTTGTAATGCTGCTGACGTTAGCCAATTGATTATGCCAAGGTTTGTGTAGTTTTATGATAAAGAAGAGCATGAAGCCACGATACAACAACGATAAGGTTGTTGAAAAGGCAAGCAGAATGTTTTCCTTTATTAGCCGAGGCACAGAATACAAGAGCAGAGAAGTTATGCTAGATCTGTATACAACATTAGTTAGGCCACAGCTGGAGTACTGTGTGCAGTTCTGGTCACCACATTACAGGAAAGATGTGATTTCACTGGAAAGGGTGCAGAGGATTTTTACAAAAATGTTGCCTGGACTGGACAGGGGTCAAACAGGGCTGCCTTGACCTTCATTCCAGGTAACTAATGCGCTGCATTGGTTGCGCTCTCGATACTATTCAATATGTTATATATTTTGATGAAGTCCTCTCTTAACCATCTCTCTAGACAGTAGCCTATATGCATCTCTTATCTTTCCTCCTAATTTATCTCCTTTACATCTGGGGGCAGCGTAGGTTAACCATCTTCCCACTGGTTGTGTAGTTTAGTTCCACTCCAGCGGGGAGCTTGTTGATCGTGAGGTGAAGCATGACAGCGAGAAAGATTGAGACGAGGGTTGGAGCGATGACGCAGCCCTGTTTGACCCTGGTCTGGACGTGGGTTGGGTCTGTAATGGATCCATTGGAAAGGATCACGGCCTGCATGACGTCGTGGAGCAGGCGAAGGATGATGACAAACTTTTGGGGGCATCCGAAACAGAGAAGGACGCTCCATGGACCCTCGCAGTTGACAGTGTCAAAGGCCTTTGTAAGATCGAAAAAGGCCATGTATAAGCACCTCCAGGCCAGTTCCAAGATCACCCCAACCTCTGTGTTTGAGCTACAGTATGCGGACAATGCCTGCATCAGAGCGCATTCTGAGGCTGAACTCCAGGATATAGTCGATTCATTCACCGAGGCATATGAAAGCATGGGCCTTACGCTTAACATCCATAAGACAAAGCTCCTCCACCAGCCTGTCCTCGCCGCACAGCACTGCCCCCAGTCATCAAGATTCACGGCGCGGCCCTCGACAACATGGACTATTTCCCATACCTCGGGAGCCTCTTATCAACCAAAGCAGACCTTGATGTGGAGATTCAACACCGCCGCCAGTGCAGCCTTCAGCCACCTAAGGAAAAGAGTGTTCGAAGACCAGGCCCTCAAATCTACCACCAAGCTCATGGTCTACAGGGCTGTAGTAATACCTGCCCTCCTGTATGGCTCAGAGGCATGGAGGATGTACAGAAGACACCTCAAGTCGCTGGAGATATATCACCACAATGTCTCTGCAAGATCCTGCAAATCCCCTGGAGGACAGGCGCACCAACATTAGTGTCCTCGTCCAGGCTAACATCCCCAGCATTGAAGCACTGACTACACTCGATCAGCTTCGCTGGGCAGACCACATAGTTCGCATGCCAGACACGAGCCTTCCTAAGCAAGTGCTCTATGTGTAGCTCCTTCATGGCAAATGAGCCAAAAAGTGGGCAGAGGAAACGTTACAAGGACATCCTTAAAGCCTCCCTGATAAAGTGCAACATCACCACTGACACCTGGGAGTCCCTGCCGAAGACCGCCCTAGGTGGAGAAAGTGCATCCGGGCGGGCGTTGAGCTCATCGAATGTCAACGCTGGGAGCATGAGGAGGTCAGGCGCAGGCAGCAGAAGGAGCGTGCGGCAAACCGGTCCCACCCACCCCTTCCCTTGGCGACTATTTGTCCCACCTGTGACAGAATCTGTGGCTCTCATATTGGACTGTTCAGCCACCAAAGAACTTACTTCAGGTAATGGAAGCAAGGCATCCTCGATTCCGAGGGACTGCCTATGATGATGATGATTTACATCTGGGATCATTCTTGTTGTATTCCAAGTATGGGCTGGCCAATACATTATAGAGTCTCAGAATAACTACCTATATAGACATTGTACTAGCTATGTTTGCTTCTTTAATTACATCTTCACATAGTTTTGGCATGGATATCGATTAATTAACTGTTCCCAGCGGTGTAAATAGGGAAATATTCCATAGTTTATCTTGATTATGTTTTGAGAATGAGGAATTATGTAAAACCTTTCTTCGGCAAATTAAATGGATGGGCCCATGGGCTATGGTGGAAGAAGTGGGCTTCATTGGCTAAATTACTTTTCTCATTCCCCGCACACTCGTGTTTCTTATAATTTTTAAAAAATTTGTTCCTGGGATCTGGGCGTTGCTAGCAAAGATAGTAATTATTGGCCATCCTTAATTGACCTTGAGAAGGTAGTGGTGAGCCACCTTCTTGAAATGCTGCAGTCTGTCTGGTGAAGGTACTCCCATAAGGCTCAATTTTCCCCAAAGCATTTTTTTGGCGTACTTGAAGAGTTACGCCCGATTTTTGGGGGCCCAAGTACGCCAAAAAAAAAGTGTTGTAAGTTTCCCCATTAGATCTCTTCATTTTGGCGTGGCCAACCCGAGGTGGGTGGATCCTTGATCTGCACCAAAAAGATCAGGCTGCCAAGGACACAATGCGAGCTGAGGCTGCAAAGTGAAGCATACAGCCAACTCCCAACACATTAAAAGAATTGAAAAACACATAGTACCACCTTCATTCTCAGTCGCTGGTACCTCTCTCTCTCTCTCTCGCTCTGTTTTCCTTACTTTTCTTTCTCTCTCTCTCTTGAACGACTCTCTCTCTCTCTCGGACTGTGTGTGTGAACCGGGGACTGAGAATAGAACCGGACAGCCTTCCTGTGTCCAGGGACCGAGAATGAAACCGGACAGCCTTTGGGCGGGGTTGGAGGTAAGTTGCTGCTATGTGTTTTTCAATTCTTTCAATGTGTCCGGGCATCTGCTGTGCTGGTTTCCTTGCCTGCGCCGATTTCCTTAACTCCAGGGAAGGTTTTTCAGGATAGGCCACATACGCTGGCCTAATCAGAACTGGAGTAACTCTCAGCTGGCCAAACTTCCCTAAATGGCCAAAAGTGGCGCAGGTGGCTGGTAACGCCTCCTTTAGCTGAAAAAAAAACTGACTAAAAAATTCGTAACTAACTGAGTTATGCTGGTGCAAATTGATTGGGGAAACTGGGGATTTTTAAATTAGGCCAGAAAAAGCAGCCTGCTCCAAAAAAAAACGACGCAAATACTGGGGAAAATTGAACCCTATGTGCTGTTAGGAAGGCAGTTCCAGGATTTTGACCCAGCGACGATGAAGGAACGTGATATATTACCAGGGGAGGATGGTGTGTAACTTGGAGGGGAACTTGCAGGTGATGTCAAGGGGTGGTGATTAGACTCTCACTTGTTGGAGATGGTCATTGCCTAGTACATGTGTAGTGCGAATGTTACTTGCCACTTCTCAGCCCAAGCCTAAATGTCATCTAAGTCTTGCTGCATGTGGGCATGGACTGCTTCAATATCTGAGGAGTTGTGAATGGAACTGAACACTGTGCAGTCATCAACAACAACCCCTGTTCTGACTTTATGAAGGAGGGAAGATCATTGATGCAGGAGCCGAAGATAGTTGGCTTGGGCCGATACCGAGGAACTCCTGCAACGATGTCCTGGGGCTGAGATGATTGACTTCCAACAAACACAACCATCTTCCTTTGTGCTAGGTATGACTCCAGCCAGTGGAGAGTTATGGGGCAATTCAGTATAATACATTTCCTCTTTAAATAGAAGTTTTCCACGAAAATGACAAATACTGTATACAAAAAGCATTGCAGGATTATTATTGGTCATCAAATGGTTAAGGGTTATTTTAACAAGAAAATAAACCCCAGCTCAGGGGCAGCATGGTGTATGTTAACTTACATTACACTCATTTCTATTCCTGAGCATGGTAAATCAACATACTTTTCTCCACCACAGGCCTCTTTCTGGATGATCCAAGCGCTGACCTCAATTATATAAAGTCCTCATCTCAATATTAAACATTGCCTGTAGCAGGCTGCAGATCACAGCAACCACATGATTTCCATGTTAAAACAGCATGACAAGCAATAACTACTCAGATTAAGGTTGAATTCAGATGTGGTTGTTATGTAGGGTGCAGAAAAATAAATCTCCAATAATCTCTTGAAAATTGAAATCTGTGTGCGAGTGAGGCCGCGATATCACCATACACGGCGAGTTGAATGTGACCGGGCATGTTGGCGTGTGATAAACCCACTCCCGACTCAGCCCGCTCTCTGTCCCGAATCCTCTGGTATTGTGCTCGTTAAGAACGTCCTGCGGGCTTCCCGGTCAATTAAGGAGAAGCTGGTCTAATGATGTCATTTGATGACTCGTCGTCAACCGGTTTTCTTAAAGGAACCATGGCCCACAATGATTTTGACAGTTTTTCTGTCAGTATTCTACAGCATTGAGGTTCTGCAAGCACTGACAAGCACTGCACAGGCTCTCCCATGACTCCCTCCAGGTGTTTATGGAGGGAGTCATACCACACAGGGAGATCCTCTGCCCTTCCAATGGGTGGAATAGACCTCCTCAGGAAACCACGCAGCCTGGTTGCCCATTGCACAGGTGGGAACAAGCAGGGATGTCGTCAGGAGGACCAGGCTGCAATCGCACAAACCTTCCAATGGCCTCGGACAATGTTCTTGGACAGATAGTGGGCACCTTTAGAAGTGACTTAGTGAGTTGTAGTGAATGGTGAGACACAAGGTTACCCTGCGTGAAAGGAATGCGTTGGACATTGCAGGGATGCTTTATGGAGCTGGTGTGGGAAGTAAATGTGGCCATGGTGAGCCTGCCCTGGCCTCCCGTGCAGCAATGTCGTCAGGTGCTGATGCCCTGTGTCCTGTGCAGCGTCAGGTGATTGCAAAGAAGGTTGGTGTTATTTTTGGTGATGCTGGTGTGTTTAGTGATGTTGGTATTGGGCTGATTGTGATGGGATTCTGAGGACTAAGGTGAGATTTTTTCAAAGGCATCGATGCTGCTGAAATAGATGGCAGCTGAACTTGAGATGACAGAAGCGCTCTGTCAATGGTGAGAGAGGTTGTTCTAAGGAGGTGACAATGAATAGAGAGTTCACTGCAAACACTTCCAAACTGCATACAGCTCAACATCTCTTCCAAAACCTGAAGGCTTCAGCTTCTGATTTTGGAAAGCAAACAGCTGTAAAATGGTGGCTTTTATACCACTTCTGCAGCTGTCAACTAGTCAAAGTAATAGAGAGTCACTGAGACCCCAACTCCACTTACTTGGTGTGTTCTCCGAGGGATAGCAAACCCATCAAAAAGTTGGTAAAATTGTAAGTGCCTGCTTTTAAGCCTCTTAAATAGCATTAAACTAACTGTTAAGTACCATAATGAAGTGGCCCGCCGTTTGGTGTCAGGTCTGGAATCAACACGCAGACATAACAGCTGAGAAACTGACAGGGAGGCGGGTTCAAAGCAGGATCGTGATCTGGTCAATCACGGCCATTTTGACTGCGAGCCCACCTCCAAACCCACACTCGCAGGGCTGAGATTCCGGCCTGAATGTGGGAGAGTAACAGGAAAGGCTGCATTAAGACACACAAGCCTGTTCAATCAACGCCTCTTTAATTAAAACATTCACTACTTCCATATCTTGTTATTGCAAACTTCAGGAGTTACAAGAAGTATTTATTTTCATTGTCTGCTGCAGTTTTCTTTCTGGGGCGTTTTATTATTAGAGAGACTAGCTCATATTATAACGAGAAACAATCACTAAAGTAAAATATCGGAACCTGGTGAGGAAGAGAGAGAGAGTAAATACATTATGCTCAACTGGAAAGCACTGAAATAATATTCCAGTCTGTACTGGAATTTCCATGACTGGCACTTTCTTGTAAACACAGAAATATCTGCCAAATTCCACCCAGTTGTGATTACTTCAGCCTTTTAATTAGAACAAATATTTTCAAAAGTGTTATGGATGTACATCACATCTATAGGATGTGAAGCCAATAAATCCATCCCCTCCTTATCACCTATCAAAATGATCATGATAGGACATGGCAGTTACTTAGATTTGGTTCTCCCCTCTCGTTGGAAGTAACCTAATTAGAACAGTTGGCAGAAAGGAGATATTCCTCCTGTCAGTCTGAGCTGGATCCAAACCCAGATCCCAGAGGCAGAAAGTGGCTGCTGGCCATCGGGTGGGAGAGGAAGTTCAGCTGGTCAGAGTCTGCCGGCCGGCAAGCAGGTAAGTTGCAGGAAAGGGGTTTTGGGAGGGTCTCATAGGTCAGGGGTAGCTGCGACTTTCCTTGTGAGATCTTGAGGAGCACTCCTACTCCTCCTGGCCCCACAAAGGATAGCTGCAAACCTGCTTTAGCCTGGCGAGAAAGCCATGGTGGCTACTGAACTCTGGCCCCAGTTACAATGCAATTGGGGCTGTTTTTACATAAAAGGTCCCAATTTGCATACGCCTCTCCGTCTGCAGAATCCTACTGGTTAAAATCGGTGAATGGTCGAGTTACAAATGGGTAAGCAACCCTTTTGTTTTTAACTGCCTACCCACCTAGGTTCTGTTCGACAGTTACCTCCTGGTATCTGTGAACTTCCTGACTCTCAGCGCAGAACAATTTGTCCCAGTGTTCCTAGAAAGGATAAAATGAGATGGGAGAGAAACTGGATTCCAGGCTAGGGTAGGAGGATATTTGGATCAATGGGCAAGAGGACAAGTGGGGGAAGCAGCAAAGATACCTGAACGAATGGTGTTTCCGTGAATCTGCACATTTATTGTTAGAAGCATGTTATGCAAGTAATGCTCTCTCAATCTAGCAAAATCATCAGTTTCCCATTGGACAATCAGCAGCACCATGGTAGGGCACTATCATTTCATGAAGTGGCAGGATTTCCCAAGGTCCAAGCAGTCATGGATTGCACCCATATTACCATATCAATGCCTTGATCAATGCCATTATGCACATTAGGAAAATTTACTACTTTCTCAATGTGAAGCTCATTTGTGACCAGCAACAGGCCATCATGCAAGTGCCTTTCATGACTTCAGGAATTCTGAGAGCGCTTCACAACCAATTAAGTACTTTTGAAGTGTAGTCATTTTTGTAATGTGGCAACCAATATATTCGATGCTCAATAAGCATTCCTCATTTAAAAGCAGGACCCATGAACTCTGGATTACCAGACTGGGATCTTGGCCTTGGTCTCCTGTTGCCAATCACTATTAGAAAGAAAGTATTAGGGTCTGTCTTTTACTTTAAATGAGTGCAAAAAGTAAGACCAGATCTGAAAGTCCAGGTTAGGAGTGTCTCCCACAAGTTCACCCCCTTGTGGTCAATGTTCTCAAGGTGTACAACTTAGGTCAGCTTATACATGGGTTACAATGATAGTTGAATACATGACATCACCCTGTACCTAAAGCACCAAGACCAAAGTAATAAGCAATCATTCAATCAATAACAAATAAAAAATAGAAGTCCAACTTTATGTGAAGGGAAGGCAGTGGGCCGTCAATGAGGGAGCACATTCGGCCAGGGCTAGGGGCGGTAAGACGCACACGCCGGGAAGCTAGGCTCAAGACGGCATCGGTGAGGGGGTGAGGGGAGGGTGGAAGTAGAGGGAGGGGGAGAGGAGGGAGAGGAGTGGGGGGGGGGAGTTGGAAGTATCCTCTTGAACAAATGGTACAAATTCTCTGGAAGGTCTGGAGCCAGCCCCTTGGACTTCAGTATCCTGAGGATCTTGTTTCCAGTAACAAAACGCACCTGGGCAACACCATGGGAATTCCTGAGGATCATACCAATCTGCGATGGGGTCAAGCTCTTCTTTGCCAGCTTGTAAATCTGTTCTTTTACATCAGGCACTGTCGCGGTGGGGAGCCCATTCGGCCAGGGCTAGCGGCGGCGTGCATCGGGCCCCTCCCCTCTTTATTGTCCGGATCCCAAATGCGACTCTGTGCCCAAGATACGGTGGACGTTCCCTCCACTCAGGCGTATCTGTTCCTGCAGTCAGGGCTGCTTACTGGGCTACCTGAGTAATGCAGTTACACGGCGACACAGAAACAGTGGATATGGTGTATTTGGACTTTCAAAAAGCTTTTGACAAGGTCCCACACAAGAGATTAGTGTGCAAAATTAAAACACATGGTATTGGGGATAATGTATTGATGTAGATAGAGAACTGGTTGGCAGACAGGAAGCAAAGCGTAGGAATATCCGGGTGCTTTTCAGAATGGCAGGCAGTGACTAGAGGGGTACCACAAGTTTCAGTGCTAGAACCCCAGCTATTTACAATATACATTAATGATTTGGATGAAGGAATTGAATGTAATATCTCCAAGTTTGCAGATGACACTAAGCTGGGTGGCAGTGTGAGCTGCGAGGAGGATGCTAAGAGGTTGCAGGGTAACTTGAACAGGTTAGGTGAGTGGGCAATTGCATGGCAGATGCAGTATAATGTCGCTAATTGTGAGGTTATCCACTTTGGTGGCAAAAACAGGAAGGCAGAATATTATCTGAATGGTGACAGATTAGGAAAAGGGGAGGTACAATGAGACCTGGGTGTCATGGTACATCAGTCATTGAAAGTTGGCATGCAGATATGGCATGTTGGCCTTCATAGCAAGGGGATTTGCGTATAGGAGCAGGGAGGCCTTATTGCAGTTGTACAGGGCCTTGGTGAGGCCACAACTTGAATATTGTGTACAATTTTGGTCACCTAATCTGAGGAAGGACATTCTTGCTATTGAGGGAATGCAGCAAAGGTTCACCAGACTGATTCCCGGGAAGGGAAAGATCCAGTTGTCATGGTCCATGTAGGTACCAACGCCATAGATAGGACAAAGAAAGAGGTTCTGCTAAGGGAGTATGAGCAGTTAGGGGATAAATTAAAAAGCAGCACCACAAAGGTAATAATCTCTGGATTACTACCTGTGCCACGAGCACATTTGCATAGAGTAAATAAGATCAGAGAGGTAAATACGTGGCTCAAAGGCTGGTGTGAGAGAAATGGGTTTCGGTTCATGGGACACTGGCACCAGTACTGGGGTAAGAGGGAACTGTTCAATTGGCTGGGTTTCACTTGAACCGTGCTGGGATTACTGTCGTGGCAAATCGAATAGCTAGGGCTGTAGAGAAGGCTTTAAAATAAATAGTGGGGGGCGAGGGTTCAGGTGAGGGGAAATTTAAAAAGTCAAAGAGAAAAGAGAAGGCAATAGTGCAGGGTAATGATAACCAGAGTGTGACAGGAAGAGACAGAGCGTATAAACATAAGAGTGCACCAGAAAGTAGAGTCAGAGTAGGGATAAATGGTAAAAGGACACAATTAAAAGCTCTGTATCTGAATGCATGCAGCATTCGTAACAAGATAGATGAGTTGACGGCATAAATAGAAATACATGGGTCTGATTTGACAGCCATTACAGAGATGTGGTTGCAAGGTCACCAAGGTTGGGAACTGAATATTATGGGGTATTTGACATATAGGAAGGATAGGCAGAAAGGAAAAGGAGGTGGGGTATCTCTGTTAATAAAGGATGAGATCAGTGCAGTTGTGAGAAATGATATTGGCTCAGAAGATCAAGACGTAGAATCGGTTTGGGTGGAGATAAGAAATAATAAGGGAAAGAAGTCACTGGTGGGAGTAATCTATAGGCCCCCTAACAGTAGCTACACTGTAGGACAGAGTATAAATCAAGAAATAATGGAGACTTGTAAGAAAGGTATGACAATAATCATGGGCGATTTTAATCTTCATATAGATTGGACAAATAAAATTGGCAAAGGTAGCCTTGAGGATGAGTTCATAGAGTGTATTCGGTATTGTTTCTTCGAACAATATATTGTGGAACCAACCAGGGAGCAGGCTATTTTAGATCTGGTAATGTGAAATGAGATAAGATTAATTAAAAATCTCTTGTAAAGGACTCTCTGGGGAAGAGTGATCATAGCATGTTAGAATTTCAAATTCAGTTTGAGGGTGAGTAACTTGGGTCTCAAATTAGTGTCCTGAACTTAAATAAAGGTAATTTCAAAGGTATGAAGACAGAGTTGGATAAAGTGGACTGAGAAAATAGATTAAAGGGTAAGAAACATAGAAACATAGAAAATAGGTGCAGGAGTAGGCCATTCGGCCCTTCTAGCCTGCACCGCCATTCAATGAGTTCATGGCAGACATTTAAGGAGATATTTCATAACTCTCAGCAAAGATTTATTCTACTAAGAAAGAAAGTCTTGAAGAGAAGGATGAACCATTCATGGCCAAATAAGGAAGTTAAGGATGGTATCAAATTGAAAACAAAGGCATGCAATGTTGTGAGGATTAGTGCTAGGCCAGAGGTTTGGGCAACTTTTTGAAACTAGTAAAGGACGACTAAAAAAATAATAGAGAGAAGATAGATTTTGAGAGTAACCTAGCAAGAAATATAAAAACAGACAGTAAGAGCTTCTACATGTATATAAAAAGGAAGAGAGTAGCTAAAGTAAATGCTGGTTCCTTAGAGAATGAGGCTGGGGAATTAATAATGGGAAACAGGGAAATAGCAGAGACTTTGAAAAAATATTTTGTATCAGTCTTCAAGGTAGAAGACACTAAAAGCATCCCAATAATAATAGATAATCAAGGGGCTATAGGGAGAGGGGAACTTAAAACAATCACTATCACGAGAGAAAAAATACTAGACAAACTAATGGGACTAAAGATGGACAAGTCCCCTGGACCTGATGGCCTGCATCCTCGGATCTTAAAAGAAGTTGCATGATGGTTACATACATGACACTATGCGCTAAAAATTCGGATGGTTTGCAGCACCCGTTAACGGCATGAAATTTTGAAGAAACTTCGGCCAGCGCTCTTGAGCCAGCTGGTGGCAGCTCCCGTGACAGGCGCCGGAGGGATTAATTGAATGAGAGCATGACGTCAGTAAGTGTGCAACGTTCACTTGACGCTCGATCAGCAGAATTCGTTTTCATCATTCAACTTATGGCAAAAGACAGAAAGAGCAAGTGTCCAACAGCAGAAAGAGGCTGCAGCAGCGATATTGAAAGGGATCATCAGCAATCAGTTGCACTTGACATGGTTCGGCAGTTTGAGTGGCTCTGTGCTACTTTCTGCAAATCCAACAGCTTTCACTCTTTATTTCTAGGGTTCTTTGGTAACAGGGAGTATTGTTGCAAGTGCAGAACTCCCTCATTATTTTTAAAGGCTTTTGCTCACAATCTGTGGGGGCTGTACTGACAGTCGACCTTGGCCTCCAGGAACCATGGCAGTGGGAGTGGAGGCAGTGAGGAAGATGGGAACATCCGTGCCGAGGGAGGAGGAGGCGGGACATGAAGGCCTAACCCACCTACGATATTCCGACTGCACTTTTCCTACATCCAATTAAGCGAGGAACAGTGTCTTGGGAGGCTTTGCTTTACCAAGGAGGTTGTCACAGAATTGTGCCACCTCCTGCAGCCAGACCTTTAGCCTCAGAACAGGGCGACCACAGCTCTCCCAGTGGCAGTCAAGGTCACCGTGGCACTCAATTTCATCGACAGCAGATCCTCCTAGTCTGCAGCAGGAGACGTAGATAACATCTCACAGTTCATCATCCATCAGTGCATCCGGGAGGTTACTGAGGCTCTCTTCGCCAGGAAAAGTGATTCCATGACTTCTGTCTCATCAGAGAGAAGCAGGACGAGTGTGCATGTGGCTTTGCCAGGATAATAGGCTTTCCCATGGTGCAGGGCTCCAACGACTGCACACACGTGGCTTTGCGGGCACCGCATAACAATCCTGAAATCTTCCCTAACCGCAAAAGCTACCACTCACTTAATGTGCATTTGGTATGCAACCACACACAGCAAATCCTCGATGTCAATGTTTGCTATCCTGGCAGCAGCCATGATACCTTCATCCTGTGCCATTCCGGTGTGCCATCTCTCTTCCAGCCCCCACAGCAAACTCAAGGGTAGCTGCAAGGAGATGGGGGTTTTCCACTCTCCAACTGGCTCATGACTCCCCTCCGCGATACCGACACTCGTGCCCAGCACTCATATAATGAGAACCATGCCTCCACCAGGAACATCACTGAGCAGATCATTGGGCTACTGAAGCAATGGTTCTACTGCCTTGACCACGCAGGATAAGCCCTCCAGTACTCGGCAGAGTGGGTGTCCCATTTTGTGGTGGTCATCATGAGGGTGCAGCCTTTGCCAGCAGGGATTGCAGAACCACCTCAGGAGGAGGACCAGTGAGAGGAGGAGGACGTTGAAGACGAGGAGGATAGAGGACAAGGACAAGGAGCAAAAGGAAGAGGAGGGAGGGAGTAGGCAGGCACCCAATTGTCCATCCAGACTGGCTGTCCGTGAATGCCTCAACAGACTCGATTCCAATTAATGAAACCCCAGTTCCCCGTTACCACATCCCCATCATATCATCCCTGTCTCAGCCTCAGGTGAAATGAGAAACACCACAAAAGATTCAAAACAAAATTAATAAATTGATCAATAATCACATCACATATATTTACAATAATACTGTTAACTAATCACCCTTGTGCAATCCCTTAGTGTCTGCCTTACATATGGGTTCTAACCTAGTGCTCCTATGAAGTGCTCCCTCAGTGGCTGTAACATGGCTGGTGGAAGGCTGCTGAGTTGCTGGGCGGGAGACTTCAGATGGCCTTGCAGGACGACCTCAAGCATCTCTGGACCTATAAAGCCCGGCTGTACACTGCACCATCTCAGCATGGGCGGCAACAGTCCGGGCTGGCTGGCTAACAGGCAGCAACAAGGGCAATGTCAGAATAGCAGTTGTGGGAAAAGGAATGCTGTCATCCTGAGAGAGGACAGCAGGATCCTGCTCCACTGACCCACTGACACTTCCCCGGGGCGGCGCCTCAGAATCCCCAGCAATCTGTGGGAGCACAGATTTGGCCTGTTCCAACACCCTGCAAGCCCCGGGTGGTAAACCCAGTCATGATGGCGGCAGTCAGAGCTTGGGCGGCTCCAAGCAGAGACAGTATGAGAGCAGTCTGAGCTTCCGCTGCAGCACGAAGACATTGGATCGCTTCTGTCTGTGCTGGAATGGAAGCTGTGACATCATCCATCATGCGCAGTATATGGCATATACATAGTGGACGGGGCCGATTAGGGACCAAAATAGAGACCTATGCATGGAGGCAGAAGGCATGGCTGAGGTACTAAATATGTACTTTGCATCTGTGTTTACCAAGAAAAATGCTGCCAGCTGCAGTGTTTTTCAACAATAATTCCAAATGTATTTAATTAACTGAATTTAAATTTAAATTCTCCCAGCTGCCTTGGTGCGATTTGAACTCATGTCTCTGGATCATTAGTCTGGATTTCTAGTCCAATAACATAACCATTTTTCTACCGTACTCCCATAAAGATGTCCCTTTAAGTAATCAACTGCGTACACAGAAGTAGCCTCTGCTACTTAGTGCTGGAGCACTTTTACCTTAATGAGGATTCACGCTGTGTAGGATGAAGAAAAATCTGACGAAGTCTTTTTTCCACACTTACTTGTGTTCAGAGTGACTTTAGCATAGGGCTCAGGGCAGGATATCCAACCTCTTGGCAATGGGTAACACTTCAAACCTGGAAAGTAGGACTAATAATGAGGTATCTCCTGTCAGCAAAGAAAATTGGAAAACAGCATTTGGTTTGGTTTTTCAAACAATGACAATTTCTGTGTCAAACTTATGGACTAAAATAATTCGATAAAGAGCTTGATCCTTTGCTGATTTTTCTTACAGGAATTGTCTGATCAATTGGATTCTGTTTAAGTCAAGAACTAATGGATCTGAGGGGAAGAAAATCAATCTCTATTAATTTTGGGGGGAGATAGAGTCAATTCTAATGGAAGCAATACATTAGGCGGCCCTGACAAATTCAAGTGTTGTTAAATCTAATGTATCCCTCACACTTGGATATAACCTGATTTTCTGAATTTACATTTGCTGCCCCTCAGAAAAATTCACACGTTCATGAGAGAGCCCATAAGGGTGTGATTTATATACCAGACTTGACTGTAAACTCAGGTTTTCTTGCAATATCACTGAAATATTCAAGTTTTTTATTGGAATCTGAACATTATACTGTGCATCGGTCTGTGCTTGGAAAAGTAGGGGTAGAAATTTGTCTTGGGCAGTAGTGCAAATCGGGTGGTATAATATCGGCCACCAGTTATGTGCCTCATCTGATATTCTGTTCCATTGAAGTATTTGGGCGGTTGATGCTATACTGCCCATTTTACACTACCGCCTGAGGTGAATTTCTCCCTCGTAATTTGTATTATAACTGTGGGGCTAATTGCTACCACTGTGTTTCGTGTGTTATAGGCTGGAATCTTGCTTGGAGGACGGGTTTGGAGGCGGGTCCGCTGTCAAAATGTAAAAGATTGATGGCAGATCAACTGCCCACTGTGAACCCGCCTCTATGTCAGTTTCCCAAGTACCGGGTCTGCCTGCGCTTTATACACCCGCACTAAATGGCGGGTGAGCTAATTGAAATAGTTAAGAGATTATTAAAAGGTATTCAAACAGTATTTACCATATACTTACCATTTTTCCAGCTTTTTGACGAGTTTCACAGCGGCCGGAGATCACGTCACGTACCTTGGACATGTTTTCATTGACTCTCCATTGCTCTGAATAGGTGACAGCTGCAAAAGTGGTATAAAAGCTACCATTTCACAGCTGTTCACTTTCCAATGTTCGAAGCTGGTGCCTTCAGAATTTGGAATACACTTTAAAGCTTTAGGAAAGGTTGCAAGTATTTGGAGTAAACTTTCTATCCACTGTCACCTCCTTGAACAACATCTCTAACTATTGACAGATCGCTTCTATCATCTCAACTTCAGTTGCCATCTATTCCAGCAGCATCAGTGTGCATGAAAAAACTCACCTTGGTCCTCAGAATCCCACCATGATCAGCCCCAACACCAACATCAAGCACACCAACATCACCAGGCACACCAGCATCACTAACAACAACACCAAACTTCTCCACAATCACCTGATGCTACGCAGGACACAGGGCATCAGTACATGACCAAATTGCTGCCAGGGATGGCCTCACCATGGCCAGATTTACTTCACTTCATGCTGTACATCCTGGCTGCCACATGATGTGCCAAGTTGGCACCACCCCACACCAGCACCATAAAGCATCCCTACAATGCCCAAGCCATTCCTTTTATAAGCATCACCATTGCAGAGGTACTGTTAAGTCTCACCATTTACTACAATTTACTAAGCCACTTCTAAAGGTGCACACAAATCTGTCCAAGAAAGCAAAGTGTTCAAAATAAAGATTTCAATGCTTACAACACATTAGCAGAAACTCTACGTGAATATTGGCTAAAAGACCCAAGTCTGTTGTTAGTTGGTATGATTGGATAAGAATGTGTGAATGTGAGGGGTGGATAGGGAGATGGGGAAGTGATAATGTAGATAGAGAGATAGTTGGAGGTGCAAGCTAAGTTGGTGTGAGTAAGGATGTGCAGGAGTAAGGTAGGGAAGGCAGAGTGATGGGGATGTGATGAGTGGAACAACAGGATGAGGTTGAGTGTGGCTTTGCAGTAACATTTTGTGATCTATTGAGATCATTGAAAGGTTTGTGCCACTGCAGCCTGGTCCCCCTGATGACATCCCTGCTTGTGCCTCCTGTCCAGTGTGCAACCAGGCTGCGTTGGTATCTTGGGCAGGTTTCTTCCGCCAATTGGAAGTGCAGAGAACCTCCCTGTGTGCTGTGACTCCCTCCATAAGCATATGGAGGGAGTCATGGGAGAGACTGGATAGAGTTGTGCATCTTTGTTCGGTGCTTGTCAGTGTTTGCAACACCTCAATGCTGCAGAACACTGACAGCAGATCTATCAAAATCAATGTGGTCATAGTCACTTTAAGGAAACCAACTGATGTCACGTCATCAAATGACATCAACAGACCCGCTTCCTATTAATTGGCTGGGAACCTTGCAGCGTGAGCTTAACAAGCCCCATTCGGGGAAAGTCATGAGGGAAACTGACATGGAGCCAGGAGCAGGGTCACAACCCGTCACAGACCTCGGCTGCACTAAGCCCGCCTTGGTAGGCAAAATTGTTGCCATGCAGGAAGCACTTAGAGACTGTGCACCAAGGCTCTTTAGCCCCCAAAACCAATGCAAATTTAGGATGCTCCCAATGTTGTTGCTTGTCCACCTGATCAATGGTCCAATCATTCAGTACTCACTTAGGGTGAAGAGGAGCCCTGCACTCGCATCACCCAGCTTAATTGTAAGGCTTCAAAAAACCCATTTTGCTCAGTTACTGCAATCGACGCTCTCTGAAAACACAGGTGATGTTACAGAGATGAAAGTAGGCAGTCTTGGTGATGGAGAAGATATGGGGTCGGAAGTTCAGCTCAGGGTCAAATAGGCTGTCAAGGTTGCGAACAGTCTAGTTCAGCCTCAAACAGTGGCCAGGGAGAGGCATGGAATCAGTGCTTAGTGAACAAAGTTTGTGGCGGAGACTGAAGACAATGGCTTTGGTCTTCTCAAAATTTAATTGGAGAAAATATTTGCTCATCCAATACTGGATGTCAGACAAGCAGCATGAAAATTAGTGACAAGGAGGGGTCGAGAGAGCAGGTTGCAAGGTAGTGCTGGGTGTTGTCAGCATACATGTGGAACCTGACGTGTTTTCAGACTGTTGCCGAGGAACAGCAAATAGATGAGGAATAGGAGGGGCCATGGGTACATCCATGGGAGACTTCAGAGGTAAGGATGCAGGAGCGGGAAGAGAAACCATTGGAGATGATCTTCTGGCTATGACTGGATAGATGCAAAGGGAACCAGGGGAGAGACGTACGACCCAATTAGACAATGGAGAAGCGGTTTTGGGGGAATATGGTGAACTCAAATGTATCAAAGGCTGTAGACAGACGAGAAGGATGAAGAGGGATAGTTTATCATGGTCACACTCATAGGATGTCACTTGTGACTTTGTTAAGGGCCGTTTCAGTGCTCTGGCAAGGTTTAAACCTGATTTGAGGGGTTCAAGATGGAGTTGCTGGAAAGATGGGCATGGACTTGGGAGGCTACAGCACATTCAAGGATTTTGGAGAGGAAAGGGAGGGTAGAGATGGAGCAGTAGTTTGCAAGGACAGAGGGTCAAGGGTGGGTTTTCTGAAGAGGGTGTGATGATGGCAGACTTGAAGTTGGCAGGAGGGAAGTTGGGTGATCAGCAGTTTGGTGGACTAAAGTCGAGGGAGCAGGAGGTCGGTCTCATGTACAAGATGAGCTTTGAGAGGGAATGAGGGGAGATGGGAGAGAAACCCTACAGAAAGATGCAAGTTCAGGGCTCGGGCAGGGAGGGAAGTTTGGCTTGGTGAGCTAGGGGAAGGGAGGGATGTTGCAGAGGCAGATGAATGGATGGTCTCAATCTTAGTGACAGAGAAATCCAGGAGTTCCTTGCACTTGTAGTTGGAGGTGAGGGTAGAAGAGGCAGGGGAGAGGGCTTTAAGAAAACAGTTTATAGTGGAGCAGAGAAGCCGGGGGTTATCTTTGCATTCCAGGATGATCATGGAATAGTGAACAGTTATGGCAGAGGAGAGCAGGACCTGATAGTGGTTTATGTGGTCCAGCCAGATCTAGCACTACATGGTTAAACCAATTCTCCACCATAAATGTTCCAGTCAGCGTCCCTTGCAATTAAGTGAACAGAGATGGGGACCCTACCAGGGGGAGCAACCAGGGTGAGTAATGGTATTAAAGGTGACAAAGGCTTTAAAGGTGGAGGTGAAATGTGCTTGAGCAGATATGTAGCTGAAGAAATGTCATGACGAATTAAGAGCCAACAGCTATACAGTTGGGGATTTGAAAATGTCGTTGTAAGTGACTTGGCGAAGAGTCTTTTCCAGGGGTGGATATAAAAGGAAGTGAGGTTGGGAGAGTGAAGCTGGATCTGAGTGGAGAGGGTAAAAGGAAATGATCAAAGATGGTCTTATTTGTGATTGACATGATTGGAGTAGAGAGGCCATGTGAGATGCCAAGGTCGAGGTGGTGGCAGTGAATATGGGTAAGCAAGTTTATATGGAGGGAGAGATTAAGGCAGGATAGGGGGGAAGTGAACTCAGAGGAGAGAGAGCATGATATGTTGAAATGGAGCATGAAATCACCGAGGATGAGAAATTGCTCATTGCAAAGGCTGAGGGAGGACAACAGTGAAGATATCTCAGTGATAAACTTGGCATGGTACTTCGGTGGGTGGTAGAGAACGAGAATTTTAAAGAAGAGGCAAGGTTGTTCAGGCAAGCTTCACTGTGGGTCTCTCTCTCTGCTGATGCTGACTGCTCCCAGAGCACTTGCCTTGCTCATGGCTACGCTCAAGGCTTTCTCCTCTCTCAGCTGCTTTCAGGACTCTCATCCTCTATGGGATGATCTCCAGGCTCTTTCCCTTTATGGACTCCTCTCAGGCTCTCTCCTCTCAGCATCCTCTCCTCGTGTTTAGTCTTAAGGCTCCCTCCCGCTTCAGGCTGCTTTTACAAATCTGTGTTCAGGCATTTCTACACCCACAGGTATCTGCATAGTCTTCCTGGCTTGTGCCTCTCACCCTTCAACACTTTCAATTAGCACTTATATTATTGGCCACAGCCTATCTCTCAGTACAAGTTCTTACCATCTATCTTAGTCTTAGTCCAAGGCTTTTTCTGCCCTACTCCCCTCACCATGGGCCCAAATTTGCCCAGCAGTTGCTCCGTTTCTTTTGGAGCAACTTGATTTTTCTGGAGTATCTTAAAAATCCCCATTCTGCACATTCAATTTGCACCAGTGTAAGTGAGTTAGTTCGGATTTTTTGAGTTTAGTTTTTTTTTCAAAAGGGGGTGTTACCAGCCACCTACCCCTGTTTTGGCCATTTAAGCCACTTCGCGCAGCTAATGGTTGCTCCAAACAAACTTAGGCCAGTGTATGTGGCCATTTGTGGCCGCTCAGAAAACCCTTGCGGAGAGTTAAGAAATCAGCGCGGGCAGGTACTTAATGACTTGACTAAAGAATGTGAATAGAACCAAACAGCTACACAAGACTGACAAACTTCGCAAAGTTAATTTACTATACAACAGAAGCAATCATGGAAGCTTAAACTACAAAAATAAAAACATATTTACGCAATTTTATCAAAATATCCAAATAAAAAATTGACGTACCTCCTGTTCGTAATTCTAATTTTCTTATGTAAGAAAGTATTTTTATCAACAGGGTTAAGGAAAGTCTTGAGTAAGCTCATTAAAATTACTGGCTACATAGCTATCAAACCCCCCCATCAAAACTCTCCCCGCTGCACCCCCCCCCCCCCCACCGCCCCTGATCAAAACTCTCTTTCCTCCCCCCTCGCCCCCCCCTCCCCCCCCCCGATCAAAACTCTCCATCAATAATAAATAAAAAATAAAACTTAAGTCCTACCTCAGCAGGCCGGCCGGTGCGTGATGCCACTCGGCTTGGGATAGGGACAGGACACACTCCATATTTTGTAACAGAGGCAGCTTTTGTTGCTGGCACAAGAAACATTTGGATTAATCTAAGAAGAGTGATTGAGGGAGACATTGTAAGCAACAGCATGCACAATGCTTTGTGAACTTTGTCCTTTATTTACAGAAAGCACCGTCGCAGTTATAATACTACTGTTGGATCAAAATTGGTCTTTCATCTATCCATGCCAGGCATTTTCAATCAATGATTGTATTTTTATATCAGCCAACTGAAGAGAGCCCTGTTGGAGATCAGAGGATTACAAGCGCTTGTATTACAATTTTGATTACAACAGGAACTAAGAAAGGAGCAACATCAAAAGTACCAGAAACAGAGCAAAGATGCTACATCTGGAGTAAACATACAAACTTACATTTGAAAAAATTTGTTTCACTGAATCCATAAAAATACATTTTTAAAGATGGAATAAGAAAAGCCCATTTGATCCTTCAACATAAACCTATCCTGGGCTATGCCCCAGCTATTTAAATTCCTGAGGTAAAGTTTAATGTACTTACTTACTGATCCTTTGGGCAATCAAACTCATCTCCAGAATATCGGTACATCTCCACTTTTCAAACCTGACCTACTGCCCTTCATAGATGGTGATCCACATCATCTCCAGCCCCAATCGTGAACTGTGGAGTGTTTAATCATCTCGGGCTGTACTCGTTCCTATAAATTTCAGTCCCGTTTCTTATCAAAAACTTATGGCTTTTCTGAAGGAATTAATCACATTATGGATTGCTTCTGCTAGGAGAGTGGTATCTCAGGAAAGTTTGCCACTTAAGCAGTTCCTGGTATGCTACCCATTGAAGAAGAAGAATAGCGCTCATTGAACTTGCAGCTGTCCATGAGTGTCTTATAAAGTGAAATGAGGACTGAGGAGAAGTGTTTCATCAACATTTTGTGTTTGTTAAATGAATACTTCTCAGCCTATCGTTGCTTCATTCCTAGAAAGCTAAGTAACAGATTGTTGGCCTGGCTAGCCTTAAATGTAGATCTTTTGATGGCTTTTTTTAAACTAGTTTGAGGTTGTTAAAAATGTTTGATTTATTAAGATTTCAATGTTATTCTTTCCAGAGGTTATTCAGCTGAGTCTCCCTGCAGATAAGAAGGTCACAATAACCACAGTAACTGTGGGACTGAGTGCCGTATTGTCATGTGCTATTCAGGGCACCCTGAGACCACCAATCATCTGGAAGCACAATGGAATCATATTAAACTTCTTGGATCTAGAAGATATCAATGTAAGTGACCTATCAGACTTGCCACGTGGTGGAATTTGTTTGTCTTTGTTTACATAATGGGTCATTTTTACTCTTGGCGATAGTGTAAAACGGACAATATTGGGTGGGCCGTCTGTTGTACACCGCTCCAGAGTTTAATTTGGAATGAAGTCAATGGAGATAAACATAGAAACATAGAAAATAGGAACAGGAGTAGGCCATTCGGTCCTTCGAGTCTGCACCACCATTCAATAAGTTCATGGCTGATCATTCACCTCAATACCTCTTTCCTGCCTTCTCTCCATACCCCTAGATCCCTTTAGCCATAAGGGCCATATCCAACTCCCTCTTGAATATATCTAATTAACTGGCATCAACCACTGTCTGCGGAAGAGAATTCCACAGGTTAACAACTCTCTGAGTGAAGAAGTTTCTCCTCATCTCCGTCGCTGCGGCAAAGGCGCTGCAACACTAGGGGTGTGTTGCTGCACACCACTTGGTCCCGCAGAATCAGAGGAGGCATGGGGGAATCCCCTGAATATAGTGTCGGTGGTGGAGGATGTTCCAACTGGCCCAGATGGAACTAATGGATACTCCTCCATCTCCACCCCCCACCTCCACTTCCACTGGCTCCAGGATCAGCGGCTCTTCCTCTTCCTCTTCCTCTTCATCGTCTCTGCAGGGGTGAAATCAGGAGAAGGCTGGGTGATGCCAGAGGTGGAGGCAGTGGGTCTGTCGTCTGGTCTCTCTGCAGAGGTCTGGTCTGAATCCTCCGAGTCGGGAAGTACAAAACAACATTTAAAAGTGCCTGGCACCAGGGGAGGAGTCAGGGTTACATGAGTACATGAGTACAGTGACGTAGCACAGTCTTACTTAAATGTCCACCACTGCTGCAGTACTGCATTACATATCGCAGACAGACAATACATATATGCATTGCGTTACATGCGCCCAACATTACAGTACATCACATGAGGCCAACAATACAGTGCAATGAACTTACATTGCATTACATGAGGCCAACATTAGAGTTAAAATTACATTACATGACATGACAGGACTATAACACAGACCGGGGGATTGTATTGAACTGACCATCCTGTGTGGGTGGGTCAGCTCCAATGTTGGTGGTGGCACGGTTGCTATCCCTGGCCAGCGACAGGGCACGGATCTCTATCTCTGTCAATGGTTCTTGTGTTGTGGGTCCTCCCCCCATACGCCACTGATCTGCTGCTATTGCAGATGTCTTCTTCTGCAGAAAGTAAAGTAAATGAAAGAAAAATCTTCAATCCATTTAACATCGCAGACACACAGGTTCACACACACACACACACACACACACACACACACACACACACACATCAAAACACTGCATTGATTCTCTTTTCATTGCCTGAAAGCACAAATAAATCGCCGTAACCTTGGGATAAATAACATCATCCGTGTGACACTGAACCTACATTTACATGGTACATAGAAAATAGGTACAGGAGTAGGCCATTCGGCCCCTCGAGCCTGCATCGTCATTCAATAAGATCATGGCTGATCATTCCCTCAGGACCCCTTTCCTGCTTTCTCTCCATACCCCTTGATCCCCTTAGCCGTAAGGGCCATATCTAACTCCCTCTTGAAGATATCCAATGAACTGGCATCAACAACTCTCTGCGGCAGGGAATTCCACAGGTTAACAACTCTCTGAGTGAAGAAGTTTCTCCTCAACTCATTCCTAAATAGCTTACTCCTTATACTTAGAGTGTGACCCCTGGTTCTGGACTCCCCCAACATCGGGAACATTCTTCCTGCATCTAACCTGTCCAGTACGTCAGAATTTTATGTTTCTATGAGAACCCCTCTCATTCTTCTAAACTCCAGTGAATACAGGCCCAGTCGATCCAATCTCTCCTCATATGTCAGTCTGCCATCCCAGGCATCTGTCTGGTGAACCTTCGCTGCACTCCCTCAATAGCAAGAACGTCCTTCCTCAGATTAGGAGACCAAAACTGAACACAATATTCCAGGTGAGGCCTCAACAAGGCCCTGTACAGCTGCAGCAAGACCTCCCTGCTCCTATACTCAAATCCCGTAGCTATGAAGGCCAACATGCCATTTGCCTTCTTCACCGCCTGCTGCACCTGCATGCCAACCTTCAATGACTGATGTACCATGACACCCAGGTCTCGTTGCACCTCCCCTTTTCCTAATCTGCCGCCATTCAGATAATCTGCCTTCATGTTTTTGCCACCAAAATGGATAACCTCACATTTATCATTATACTGCATCCGCCATGCATTTACCCACTCACCTAACCTGTCCAAGTCACCCTGCAACCTCTTAGCATCCTCCTCACAGCTCACACTCCCACCCACCTTAGTGGCATCTGCAAACTTGGAGATGTTACTCTCAATTCCTTCATCTAAATCATTGATGTACATTGTAAAGAGCTGGGGTCCAGCACTGAGCCCCCACTAGTCATGCCTGCCATTCTGAAAAGGACCCCTTTATCCCGACTCTCTGCTACCTGTCTGCCAACCAGTTCTCTATCCTTGTCAGTACATTACCCCCAATACCATGTGCTTTAATTTTTCACACCAATCTCTTGTGTGGGACCTTGTCAAAAGCCTTTTGAAAGTCCAAATACATCACATCCTTGTCTCCCTTGTCCACTCTACTAGTTACATCATCAAAAAATTCTAGAAGATTTGTCAAGCATGATTTCCCTTTCATAAATCCATGCTGACTTGGACCGATCCTGTCACTGCTTTCCAAATGCACTGCTATTTCATCTTTAATAATTGATTGCAACATTTTCCCCACTACTGATGTCAGGCTAACCAGTCTATAATTTCCCGTTTTCTCTCTCGCTCCTTTTTTAAAAAAGAGGTGTTACATTAGCTACCCTCAGTCAATAGGAACTGATCCAGAGTCGATAGACTGTTGGAAAATGATCACCAATGCATCCACTATTTCTAGGGCCACTTCCTTAAGAACTCTGGGATGCAGACTATCAGGCCCTAGGGATTTAGCGGCCTTCAATCCCATCAATTTCCCTAACACAATTTCCTGGCTAATAAGGATTTCCTTCAGTTCCTTCTTCTTGCTAGACCCTCGGTCCCCACGAGTAATATATAACAGATGGCCGATCCAATGTAATCTATTTTATACTATCATCAAAAGATAAGATTATCATCTGGAGTGTATAATGGGCGGCCGATTTGCTGCCGCCTGTTTTACGCCCTTGACAAAGTTGAAGTTCTGCCTAATGTTCCATTCGCTAATGCTATCATTCTTCTTAAATTAGCTCAGATTTGCCCTGAATGCACTTTCTTCAGTCACGGTGTATCAAAGCAACCAATTGTTTTTAAATAACTGCAAGACTTTAAGGAATATTGAGCCCATTAATGTATTTGCCCTGTAGCTATACAAGGGGTTTAGGACTAAAGCTCATTTATTTTTCTCTGTTTCTGCATGTACATATAAAGGTACAATAATAGGATCAAAGGCAAGTAATTAAGCCCTGTTGTTCTACCCTCGCTTCCCCTAAGCAGCTCCTTTGGCACAGTGTTGGACTACTATTTTTGCAACCATTATAAACTCGTATGGTGAGTTTTCATCGGCATCTGGATTGGTGAGATTATACTTTCCCAAACTATCTCAGTGCTTAAAAGATTAAAGATGCAAAGTACGCCATGATTTAAATTACTTCAATACTAACATCCACCAAAAAGAGACAAAACAGATATGTATTAGACTTTAAATCAGAAAACTTCTAGATGTGAGTGACTGCCCATTTTCATTCAGAACTATTATAAGAACATAAGAAAATAAGAGTTACGAGCAGGAGTAGGCCATACGGCCTTCCAAGCCTGCTCCACCAATCAATAAGATCATGGTTGATCTTCGATAAGTCATAAGTTGTGAGATTTGTGGTCCAAAACCATATACTTCTCACACTCTCTTGCTCCAAAAAAAGGACCATATCTGAAAACTGCAAGGTGGTCTGTCACATGGTCCTTGAGATAGCCAGGTATAATTGATGGTTCCTTCTTTCCTCTTCCTTACCATTTCTTCATAGAATTATAGAATCATAGAATGGTTACAGCACAGAAGGAGGCCATTCGGCCCGTTGAGCTCGCACTGACTCTCTGCAAGAGCATCTCAGCTTGTCCCACTGCCCCACCCTTTCCCCATAGCCCTGCATTTTTTTTTCCTTCAGTACTTATCCAATTCCCTTTTGAAAGCCACAATTGAATCTGCTTCCACCATGCTTTCAAGCAGTGCATTCCAGATCCTAACCAATCGCTGCATAAAAAAGTTTTTCCTCATGTCGCCTTTTGTTCTTTTGCCAATCACCTTAAATCTGTGTCCTCTGGCTCTTGACTCTTCCACCAATGGGAACAGTCTCTATCTACGCTGTCTAGAATCCTCATGATTTTGAACATCTCTATCAAATCTCCTCTCAATCTTCTCTGCTCTAAGAACAACCCCAGCTTCTCCAGTCTAACCACCGAGCTAAAGTCCCTCATCCCTGGAATCTTGTAAATCTTTTCTTCCCCCTCTCTAAGGCCACGAGAGGCGTCGGGAGTTCGTTGGTGAGGCGTGAGTCCGGGGTCGGAGGCCTATAAAAAGCCACGAGAGGCGTCGGGAGTTCGTTGGTGAGGCGTGAGTCCGGGGTCGGAGGCCTATAAAAGGCCACGAGAGGCGTCGGGAGTTCGTTGGTGAGGCGCGAGTCCGGGGATCGGCAGAGGCCTAGAAACGGCCGCGAGAGGCGTCGGGAGTTCGTTGGTGAGGCGTGAGTCCAGGGTCGGATGCCTATAAAAGGCCACGAGAAGCGTCGGGAGTTCGTTGGTGAGGCGTGAGTCCGGGGTCGGAGGCCTATAAAAGGCCACGAAGGCGTCGGGAGTTCGTTGGTGAGGCGTGAGTCCGGGGATCGGCAGAGGCCTATAAAAGGCCGCGAGAGGCGTCGGGAGTTCGTTGGTGAGGCGTGAGTCCGGGGTCGGAGGTCTATAAAAGGCCACGAGAGGCGTCGGAAGTTCGTTGGTGAGGCGTGAGTCCGGGGATTGGCAGAGGCCTATAAAAGGCCGCGAGAGGCGTCGGGAGTTCGTTGGTGAGGCGTGCTTGTGCAGCTACAAGGAGAAGGCAAAAAAGAAGTAGAAAGAAACAGAAAGGTGACGTCACAGCCTAGGGGGTAAGTGATTGGCTGGTGATTGGTGAGTAGTTTTTCTTTTCCTTTTTATATTAGTCAGTAACTTTTAACATCGTTGTTGCCAATTTAAGTGTATCTAAGGGTTAAGTCATGGCAGGAGAGCTCGGTCGGGTGTTATGCTCCTCCTGTACCATGTGGGAACTCGGACACTTCCGGTGTCCCTGGCGACTACGTGTGCGGGAAGTGTATCCGCCTCGAGCTCCTGACGTTCCGCGTTGCGGAATTGGAGCTGAGGGTGGATTCACTCTGGAGCATCCACGATGCTGAGAATGACGTGAGTATCACGTGTAGTGAATTGGTCTTACCGCAGGAGAAGGGTCCACAGCCAGATAGGGAATGGAAGACCAGCAGGAAGAGTAGTGCAAGGAAGGTAGTGCAGGGGTCCCCTGTGGTCATCCCCCTGCAAAACAGATACACCGCTTTGAGTACTGTTGGGGGGGATGACTCATCAGGGGAGGACAGCAGCAGCCAAGTTCATGACACCGTGGCTGGCTCTGCTGCACAGGAGGGCAGGAAAAAGAGTGGGAGCGCGATAGTGATAGGGGATTCAATGGTGAGGGGAATAGATAGGCGTTTCTGCGGCCGCAACCGAGACTCCAGGATGGTATGTTGCCTCCCTGGTGCAAGGGTCAAGGATGTCTCGGAGCGGGTGCAGGACATTCTGAAATGGGAGGGAGAACAGCCAGTTGTCGTGGTGCACATTGGTACCAACGACATAGGTAAAAAAAGGGATGAGGTCCTACGAAGCGAATTT
This sequence comes from Pristiophorus japonicus, assembly GCF_044704955.1. Lineage (NCBI taxonomy): Eukaryota > Metazoa > Chordata > Chondrichthyes > Pristiophoridae > Pristiophorus > Pristiophorus japonicus. The sequence continues at coordinate 51,793,399 of NC_091980.1, read as the reverse complement.
AAGGAGCTAGGAGCTAAATTAAAAAGTAGGACCTCAAAAGTAGTAATCTCGGGATTGCTACCAGTGCCATGTGCTAGTCAGAGTAGGAATCGCAGGATAGCGCAGATGAATACGTGGCTTGAGCAGTGGTGCAGCAGGGAGGGATTCAAATTCCTGGGGCATTGGAACCGGTTCTGGGGGAGGTGGGACCAGTACAAACCGGACGGTCTGCACCAATGTCCTAGGGGGAGTGTTTGCTGGTGCTGTTGGGGAGGAGTTAAACTAATATGGCAGGGGGATGGGAACCAATGAAGGGAGACAGAGGGAGACAAAAAGGAGGCAAAAGCAAAAGACAGAAAGGAGATGAGGAAAAGTGGAGGGCAGAGAAACCTAAGGCAAAGAACAAAAAGGGCCACTGTACAGCAAAATTCTAAAAGGACAAAGGATGTTAAAAAAACAAGCCTGAAGGCTTTGTGTCTTAATGCAAGGAGTATCCGCAATAAGGTGGATGAATTAACTGTGCAAATAGACGTTAACAAATAAGATGTGATTGGGATTACGGAGACGTGGCTCCAGGATGATCAGGGCTGGAAACTCAACATCCAGGGGTATTCAACATTCAGGAAGGATAGAATAAAAGGAAAAGGAGGTGGGGTAGCATTGCTGGTTAAAGAGGAGATTAATGCAATAGTTAGGAAAGACATTAGCTTGGATGATGTGGAATCTACATGGGTGGAGCTGCAGAACACCAAAGGGCAAAAAACGTTAGTGGGAGTTGTGTACAGATCTCCAAACAGTAGTAGTGATGTTGGGGAGGGCATCAAACAGGAAAGTAGGGGTGCATGCAATAAAGGTGTAGCAGTTATAATGGGTGACTTTAATATGCACATAGATTGGGCTAGCCAAACTGGAAGCAATACGGTGGAGGAGGATTTCCTGGAGTGCATAAGGGATGGTTTTCTAGACCAATATGTCGAGGAACCAACTAGGGGGGAGGCCATCTTAGACTGGGTGTTGTGTAATGAGAGAGGATTAATTAGCAATCTCATTGTGCGAGGCCCCTTGGGGAAGAGTGACCATAATATGGTGGAATTCTGCATTAGGATGGAGAATGAAACAGTTAATTCAGAGACCATGGTCCAGAACTTAAAGAAGGGTAACTTTGAAGGTATGAGGCGTGAATTGGCTAGGATAGATTGGCGAATGATACTTAAGGGGCAGACATTTAGAGACCGCATGGATGAATTACAACAATTGTACATTCCTGTCTGGCGTAAAAATAAAAAAAGGGAAGGCGGCTCAACCGTGGCTATCTAGGGAAATCAGGGATAGTATTAAAGCCAAGGAAGTGGCATACAAATTGGCCAGAAATAGCAGCGAAACCGGAGACTGGGAGAAATTTAGAACTCAGCAGAGGAGGACAAAGGGTTTGATTAGGGCAGGGAAAATGGAGTACGAGAAGAAGCTTGCAGGGAACATTAAGGCGGATTGCAAAAGTTTCTATAGGTATGTAAAGAGAAAAAGGTTAGTAAAGACAAACATAGGTCCCCTGCAGTCAGAATCAGGGGAAGTCATAACGGGGAGCAAAGAAATGGCAGACCAATTGAACAAGTACTTTGGTTCGGTATTCAGTAAGGAGGACACAAACAACCTTCCGGATATAAAAGGGGTCAGAGGGTCTAGTGAGGAGGAACTGAGGGAAATACTTATTAGTCGGGAAATTGTGTTGGGGAAATTGATGGGATTGAAGGCCGATAAATCCCCAGGGCCTGATGGACTGCATCCCAGAGTACTTAAGGAGATGGCCTTGGAAATAGCGATGCATTGACAGTCATTTTCCAACATTCCATTGACTCTGGATCAGTTCCTATCGAGTGGAGGGTAGCCAATGTAACTCCACTTTTTAAAAAAGGAGGGAGAGAAAACGGGGAATTATAGACCGGTCAGCCTGACCTCAGTAGTGGGTAAAATGATGGAATCAATTATTAAGGATGTCATAGCAGCGCATTTGGAAAATGGTGACATGATAGGTCCAAGTCAGCATGGATTTGTGAAAGGGAAATCATGCTTGACAAATCTTCTGGAATTTTTTGAGGATGTTTCCAGTAAAGTGGACAAGGGAGAACCAGTTGATGTGATATATTTGGACTTTCAGAAGGCTTTCGACAAGGTCCCACACAAGAGATTAATGTGCAAAGTTAAAGCACATGGGATTGGGGGTAGTGTGCTGACGTGGATTGAGAACTGGTTGGCAGACAGGAAGCAAAGAGTAGGAGTAAATGGGTACTTTTCAGAATGGCAGGCAGTGACTAGTGGGGTACCGCAAGGTTCTGTGCTGGGGCCCCAGCTGTTTACATTGTACATTAATGATTTAGACGAGGGGATTAAATGTAGTATCTCCAAATTTGCGGATGACACTAAGTTGAGTGGCAGTGTGAGCTGCGAGGAGGATGCTATGAGGCTGCAGAATGACTTGGATAGGTTAGGTGAGTGGGCAAATGCATGGCAGATGAAGTATAATGTGGATAAATGTGAGGTTATCCACTTTGGTGGTAAAAACAGAGAGACAGACTATTATCTGAATGGTGACAGATTAGGAAAAGGGAAGGTGCAACGAGACCTGGGTGTCATAGTACATCAGTCATTGAAGGTTGGCATGCAGGTACAGAAGGCGGTTAAGAAAGCAAATGGCATGTTGGCCTTCATAGCGAGGGGATTTGAGTACAGGGGCAGGGAGGTGTTGCTACAGTTGTACAGGGCCTTGGTGAGGCCACACCTGGAGTATTGTGTACAGTTTTGGTCTCCTAACTTGAGGAAGGACATTCTTGCTATTGAGGGAGTGCAGCGAAGATTCACCGGACTGATTCCCGGGATGGTGGGACTGACCTATCAAGAAAGATTGGATCAACTGGGCTTGTATTCACTGGAGTTCAGAAGAATGAGAGGGGACCTCATAGAAACGTTTAAAATTCTGATGGGTTTAGACAGGTTAGATGCAGGAAGAATGTTCCCAATGTTGGGGAAGTCCAGAACCAGGGGTCACAGTCTGAGGATAAGGGGTAAGCCATTTTGGACCGAGATGAGGAGAAACTTCTTCACCCAGAGAGTGGTGAACCTGTGGAATTCTCTACCACAGAAAGTTGTTGAGGCCAATTCACTAAATATATTCAAAAGGGAGTTAGATGAAGTCCTTACTACTCGGGGGATCAAGGGGTATGGCGAGAAAGCAGGAATGGGGTACTGAAGTTTAATGTTCAGCCATGAACTCATTGAATGGCAGTGCAGGCTAGAAGGGATGAATGGCCTGCTCCTGCACCTATTTTCTATGTTTCTATGTTTCACATCCTTCCGAAAGTGTGGTGCCCAGAATTGGACACAATACTCCAGTTGGGGCCAAACCAGTGTTTTATAAAGATTCGTCATAACTTACTTGCTTTTGTACTCTATGTCTCTATTTATGAAGCCCAGGATCCCAAATGTTTTTTTCCCTCTTTCCCTCTGCCCCTTTCTTGCTTTTTTCTTCTCAAAACCGATCTGGGCATGGGATTTGCAAGTGTTTTTTTCTTGTTTTCTCTCACTGTAATCAATTTGTATTAACTATTGCAACTAGTGAAACAATTCTCCGTGTTTAGGGCATTTTACTGATCAGCAATGTTGTTGTTTTCTGAAGAGCATATTTCATTTTTATGATTATTTCTTGCTTGCTGTGCCTGCTCTTCATTATAAAACTGAATTTCTCTGTTTCTTTTGCAGGATTTTGGTGATGATGGCTCCCTTTACATTACTAAAGTTACAACAATCCACATGGGGAATTATACCTGCCATGCTTTTGGCTATGATGAGCTCCTCCAGACCCACATCCTGCAGGTGAATGGTTAGTAAATGTCATATCTGACAGTCGCAGACTCCAAATACTATATAACATATAATCTGATTATTTTCCATGCACAAACTAGGTTTTATTAATCGCTGCTGTAGCAGCAGGTGTTTATGCTTCTTCTATCCCTTGCATTGAACAAATACGTTGTAAAGAGCAAGAGAAAGAATTGGTCAGATTGGGCCGGATCTTTCTGAAAAAATAACGGCATATTAATAATGCACGCTGTTATTAATGTGCAAATGGCCTCGCAAATTCAGGGGATTAATAGATCTCCAGAACTTGCTGGTCGAATTACCCCGCTCTGCCGTTTGCTTCACACAACAGACATCTCGCCCATACCCTCCCTGGTATTTTTAAGCGCTTGCTAGGTTTCCACATTAATTGCACATTAAACTCACCACAGAAAATTAAGTCTGGTAATTAACCATGTAAGTACCTTTTTAACAACATAATCATTGTTAATGCAGTGCCAAGAAGTTCTCTGGCCAGGAAATCTAACAATTAAAATTGTGGCGCCTCATTCCTTCAGGTAGTATATTGTAGTTAGAGATTGTAAAAATGTCAAATTTTTAATTTTTACATTTTTTTCTTACTTTTCCTTTCTCTCTCTTTTCTCTCTCAATCCTATCTTTCTTTATTACTCTTTATGCACCTGATTCACCCTCCTCAGTCATTCCTCGCTTTCTTTCTCAATCCTTAAATCTCATTAGTTAAAGAGATACACTGTTGGTCCCCCCATTCACTGAGGTACAGGTGTCCCATTGCCCTTGCCCTGTTACCAGTTCTCACTTCCACCAAGTTGTGGTGCAAACATTTTTTGAGCTGAAAGGTGCATAAAACTGTCTAACTAAAAAGGCACGCTGTGGAATGCCCCGCTCCAGCAAAATTCAGCCTATCTGTTTATTTATAATTAACAGGTGAGAATAATCTGAGACAATCATTACTAACAATAGCCTTCAGCTTTCAGATCCACCCCAGGGACACCATTAAAAATTACACATCCGTTTTCACCATCTCAATCCCGACAGACTTGGCAGTGAAGGATTGTGGGATAAATTTGTCCAGAAGAATGCATGATGACTTTATTGGTACAGCATTGGATTCTAATCAAATCCCAACCTCAGCTAGAACTTGCACTAGTCTTCGCTTGGGAGAGGTTTCTCAGGCTTTCTTCCTAAATTGCTGCATAAGACATATGAGCATGAGAATATATATATTTTGTGTTCGTTCCTGTGATGTGGGCATCGCTGGCAAAGCCAGAATTTATTGCCCATCCCCAATTGCTCTTGAGAAGATAGTGGTGCAGTCCGTGTGGTGAAGGTACTCCCACAGTGCTGTTAGGGAGGGAGTTCCAGGATTTTGACACAGCAACTATGAAGGAAGGCGATATATATCCAAGTCAGGACAGTGTGTAACTTGGAGGGGAACCTGCAGGGATGATGGTGTTCTCATGCACCTGCTGCCCTTATCCTTCTAGTAGGTAGAGTTGCAGGTTTGGGAGGTGTTGCCGAAGAAGCCGTGGTGAGTTGCTGCAGTGCATCTTATAGATAATATTCATTGCAGCCACAGTGTGCCAGTGGGGTGCCAGCATACTACCTTCTGTGAGAAATAGAGAAATATTGCATTCATTGTTATGTGATGAGGTGACTTTTATTCTGATCTTGGATGTTCACTGAAGAATTCTCTTTTTTCTGTGTTTTTAGTTCCTCCAGTGATCAGAGTGTATCCAGAGAGCCAGGCACAAGAACCTGGTGTGACTACCAGCTTGAAGTGTCATGCTGATGGAATCCCCAACCCCAAAATTACCTGGTTGAAGAATGGTCTGGACATTACTTCAACATTACCTAACCAACTTGTGCTGCTAGGTAGTATCTAATTTCACTGACATTTTCTGTTTTTGTACATAGTAATTGACGCATTCATAATAAAGGATGAAACTGAGTACTGTGAACAATGGGCAAGTGTGACCTTAGCTCCTTTAATAAGACTCCAGAGTGCAGGTACCTCGTGCGTGGCCTGCTTATATACCATGCTCCCAAGGGATGCCGGGATCCCTTGGGACTCCAACAGGTAGGCCCTCTGGTGGTAGCATGATACAGGTTGCAAGGGGTTAAATATATAACATCACTCCCCCGTGAAGTCAACAGTACACTTATTTACAAGGAGACACGATCTGGGGCTTTACGCTCCCTTGTCGATCGTCTCGGTACAAATGCGGATGTGGGTGAGTCGGTTAGTTCTTCACTGGGCTGCTGGGCAGCCGCCCTTGCTGGGCTGCTGGGAATGTTGAGGTCAGCTTTGTGGTCAACCATGATATCGGTTGCCACTTGTGTGTGTGTTGGAGGGTCAAAGTTGGTGGTGTCTTCTTTGGCTTGTTCGTAGCTGTTGGTGAACCGCAATTTGATTTGGTCCAAGTGTTTTCTGTGCGTTTGTCCATTGGCCAATTTGACGTGAAACACCCTACTCCCCTCTTTGGCTATGGCCGTGCCAGTGAGCCATTTGAGACCATGTCCATAATTCAGTACAAACATAGGGTCATTGATCTCTATCGTGTGACACATTTTGCACGGTCATGGTATACACTTTGTTGATGCCGCCTGCCCTCCACATGATCATGGAGATCAGGGTGGACAAGAGAGAGCCTTGTTTTGAGCGCCCTTTTCAGCTCGGCTGGGGAAGTGAGTGGGGTCTGGTGCGGTAGCTGAGCAGCACTCGGGATAGTCGGGCCTGCAGGGAGCCTTCCGATATGCATTTCAAGCTTTGCTTGATGGTCTGATTTGCCCATTCTGCCTGGTCGTTGGATGCGGGCTTGAACGGGGCAGATGTGACGTGCTTGATCCCATTGCGGGTCATGAATTCCTTGAATTCAGCACTGGTGGGACATGGCCCATTGTCGCTGACTAGGACATCAGGCAGGCCGTGTGGGGCAAATATGGCTCGTAGGCTCTCAATGGTGGCTATGGACATGCTTACAGACATTATTGCACATTCAATCCATTTTGAGTAAGCATCCACGACAACCAAGAACATTTTGCCTAGAAATGGGCCCACATGGTTTGGAGGACCACGACCACAAACTTAGCGGTGCCTCTCTGGGTGCATTGCTTAGCTGAGAGCAAGTGTTGCACTGGCGCACGCATAACTCTAAATCTGAGTCGATGCCGGGCCAACACACATGGGATCTGGCTATGGCTTTCATCATTACAATGCCTGGGTGGGTGCTGTGCAATTCACAAATGAACGTATCTCTGCCTTTCTTGGGCAAGACCACGCGATTACCCCACAACAGACAATCCGCGTGCAGGGTCATTTCGGCTTTGTGCCTGTCGAACGGCTTCATCGCCTCCTGCATCTCCGCTGGGACGCTGGACCAGCTCCCATGGAGGACACAGTTTTTTTACCAAGGACAGTAAAGGATCCTGGCTGGTTCAGGTCCTGATCTGGCGGACCGTAACGGGTGACTTTTCGTTTTCGAATGCATCCAAGTCCGCAGGCTGTGCCATTTCCACCCCGGTGGTGGGCAATGGTAGCCGACTGAGAGCATCAGCGCAGTTCTCTGTGCCCGGTGTGTGGCGGATTACATAGTTGTATGCCGACAGCGTGAGTGCCCATCTCTGGATGCGGGCAGAGGCATTGGTGTTAACCCCTTTGCTCTCAGAGAATAGTGATATGAGTGGCTTGTGGTAAAAGCTCAAATTTAAGGCCAAATAAGTACTGGTGCATTTTCTTTACCCGTAAACGCACCCCAGAGCCTCTTTTTCAATCATGCTGTCGGCCCTTTCAGCCTTGGACAAACTCATGGATGCATAAGTGACCGATTGCAAAATCCCTGATTCATTAGCCTATTGTAACACACACCCAACCCCATATGACGACGCATCACAAGCTAGCACTAATCATTTACAAAGGTTATAGAGGACAAGCAGTTTGTTTGAACACAACAGATTTCTCAAAGGCAGCCTCTTGTGAATTCCTCCATACCCAGTCGTCTCTCTTGTGCAGTAGCACCCATGGGGTTCTAGCAGGGTGCTTAACCAGGGTAGGAAATTACCAAAATTGTTAAGGAGTCCCAGGAATGACCGCAGCTCTGTCACGTTCTGTGGTCTCGGCGTGTTCTTGATGGCCTCCGTCTTGGCTTCAGTGGGTCTGATGTCATCTGCTGCGATTCTTCTTCCTAAGAACTCAACCTCCTGCGCCAGGAAAACACACTTCGAGCGTTTCAACCCGAGTCCCATGCGATCCAACCAACTAAGAACCTCTTCCAGATTCTTCAAGTGCTCAATGGTATCCCGAACTGTAACTAGTATGTCGTCCTGGAAAATCACGGTGCGAGGAACCGACTTTAGCAGGCTCTCCATGTTCTATTGGAAGATTGCCACAGCTGACTGAACCCCGAACGGGCATCTGTTCTAGATGAACAGACCTTTGTGCGTGTTGATGTAGGTGAGGCCTTTTGAAAGCTCCTGCATCATGTAGGCCGAGGTCAGGTCCAGCTTGGTGAACGTCTTCCCTCCAGCCAGGGTCACAAATAGGTCGTCTGCCTTGGGTAGCGGGTACTGGTCCTGTAGTGAAAAAACAGTTAATCGTTACTTTATAGTCCGCACAAATTCTGAATGTGCTGTCCTGTTTAAATACCGGGACAATCAGACTGGCCCACTCGTTGAATTCCACCAGTGCGATGATGCCTTCTCACTGCAGCCTATCAAGTTCAATTTCCACTTTCTCACGCATCATATATGGTACCGCCTGTGCCTTGTGGTGGATGGGTCATGTACCGGGAACTAAATGGATCTGCACTTTCGCCCCCGAGAAGCTTCCAATGCCTGGCTCGAACAACGATGGAAACCTGCTCAGAGCCTGGACACATGAGGCATCTTCGACGGACGAAAGCACTTGGATGTCGTCCCAGTTCCAGCGGATTTTTCCCAGCCAGCTTCTGCTAAACAAAGTGGGGCCATCCCCTGGCACAATTCCCAGCGGGAGTTTGTGTACTGCTCCATCATAGGATACATCGACTTCTGCCGTGCCAATTCCTTAGTGTAAGTCCTTAGTTTGGTGTGAATAGGGCTGAGCTTGGGCCTGTGTGTACCTTGTTGCCCCACAGCCTGTCGAAGGCCTTTTTACTCATTATGAACTGACTCGCACCCGTGTCCAGTTCCATAGATCCTGGAATTCCGTCCAGTTCAACTTTCAACATTATTGGTGGACATTTCGTGGTGAATGTGTACCGCGTACACTTCTGCCTCCTCGGTTTGAGTCTCCAATTCAGGCTGATCCACAGTGGATCGATCTTCCTCTGCAACGTGGTGGTTTGCAGGGTTTGCAGCTCGCCTGCACATTCACTGGAGGTGTCCCATTGTTCTGCAATCGTTGCACGCATAGTGCTTGAAGCGGCATTGATGGGGCCGATGATCACCTCCACAACACCAACAAGGTGTTAACTGCCTCACATTAACAATTGACGGCGGACTCTGGGTCATCTGAGGTCGGGCAGCAGTAGCCGGCATGTACGTTCTGCCATGTATATTCCTGCTCAAAAACGACGTTACTTTGTGCACAGTACTGGCTGCAACTTCTTTACTCTGCAAAATCTGTTTGGTGTTGTCACTGGTGGACATAAATGCCTGGGCTATCGTTATGGCTTTGCTTAGATTCAGAGTTTCAACAGTCAACAGTTTGCGAAGGATTACCTCATGGCCAATGCCCAGTACAAAAAAGTCTCTAAGCATTTGTTCTAGGAATCCCTCAAATTCGCAATGTCCTGCGAGGTGCCTTAGTTCGGCAACATAGCTTGCCACTTCCTGGCCCTCTGACCGTTGACACATGTAGAACCGATATCTCGGCATCAAAACGCTTTCCTTAGGATTTAGGTGCTCCCGGACCAGCGTACATAATTCTTCAAAGGATTTAGCTGTTGGTTTTACCGGAGCTAGGAGATTCTTCATGAGGTCACAGACAGTAAAGAGGATCGCTCTTCGTTTAGCAGCATTCTCATCCCCTTCCAGCTCATTGGCCAAAAAGTATTGGTCGAGTCTCTCCATGAAGGCCTCCCAATCGTCCCCTTCTGAGAAATTCTCCAGATATCAACTGTTCTTTGCATTTTCGCGCAGTTGTTCGTTACCTCGTCGGCAATTGATGCGTTCATAATAAAGGATAAAACTGAGTACTGTGAACAATGAGCAAGTATGACCTTAGCTCCTTTAATAAGACTCCAGAGTGCATGTACCTCGTAGGTGGCCTGCTTATATACCGTGCTCCCAAGGGATGCTGGGATCCCTTGGGACTCCAACAGGTAGGCCCTCTGGTGGTAGTGTGATACAGGTTGCATACATAACAGTAATGATATTTGCTTTTATATAGCAGTTTATCACATCAAAACTTCACAAGGAATTTCCCACATTCTATAGGCAAATGCAGCAGCTATTCTGCACCAGCAAGGCCCCACAGTGTTAGATAGATTAATGAGCAGGATATATATTTTGTTGTAAATTAATATTCAGATCAATTGTACTGAAAGCATTTTTGTGCCAGGCTTATTAGCCAAATGAAGGTTTCAAGTTGGTCCATGTCTGTTGCTATGTGATTTCTACCTACCATCTAGAAATCTGTCTGTATATTCAGCCTGATACAAAGCAATCCTGCTTCAGCAGTTCATTTTGAACTCAGAAGAATTCAGAGCGATAGGGCTAGAATTTCACCAACTTTGCGACCGGGTTTTTGCCGTGATTAGACCCTCCATGGTGAAAACCTGGTCGGCGGGATCCATGGGCACCTTTTCGCAGCAGCGCTTCCAAGTACCGCCGGGGAGAGGTCTGCCGACGTGAAACGACGCCAATTGCGTTACAGTCGCACTTTTGGCACTCTCCACCGCGCCCAGAATATTGACGGGTCAAACCTGCTGTACAACCCTGCCAGCAGCGGTATGTATGAAGACCTGCAGAATAGATAAGTTGAAGTTTTTATTTAATTATTTTTCAGCGATTTAGTAGTTAAGGGTTTTGTGAATGTTTTTTGCAATTTTTTTTTTTGTTTGTTTCTCCCCCTCCCAAGGCCTCTCGTAGCGCTACCAGCCCCGGACTAAAGTTGCCGAAACTCGTGGTCTGCGCCACAAATCCTCATGCAACACCGACTGTACCGATGCGAAGTAAAGGCCAAAATTTAGGCCTAAAAATGATAGCGCAGCGAAAACGGTAATTTTGGAGTAAAGCTACCGTTTTCGCCAACAACCGAAATTCTAACCCCAATTGCAAATGAATAGCCACATTTGTAACACAATGAACCCTCGTGCCTTAACACACCTAGCATTCTAACACCAGTACACATACAGAAAAGTAAAAATATATTTGATAATGGAAGTGCCCTGCATTGTCCATATAGATGGGCCATTGCCATTATCTAAAAGGACATATGCCCACTGAACCACCAGCTAAATTAATGCTTGTCCATTGAAACGTCATGTAAAAGGACATCTGGCCACTAAACAACCACATTTAAGGATAGATACCTGCTGGAGCATCATCTACATGGCCATAATGAACTGTCACCTAAAGAGATCAGCGGGTATGGAGAGAAAGCAGGAATGAGGTACTGAAGTTGCATGATCAACCATGATCATATTGAATGGTGGTGCAGGCTCGAAGGGCTGAATGGCCTACTCCTGCACCTATTTTCTATGTTTCTAGGATACCATTCTTTACTTCCTTATTTAGCCACAGATGGTTCTCCCTTCTTTTAAAGCCTTTGTTGAGAGTTATGAAATATCTCCTTAAATGTTTGCCACTGTTCATCAACCATCTTACCCTTTAATTTATTTTCCCAGTCCACATTAGCTAACTCTGCCTTCATACTTTTGTAATCACCTTTATTTCAGATCAGGGCACTGGTTTGAGACCCAACTTTCTCACCCTCAAACTGAATTTGAAATTCAACCATGGTAGAGGATCCTTTACTGTGAGATCATTTATTAATATTGTCTTATTACACAGTACAAGGTCTAAGATTGCCTACTCCCTGCTTGGTTCATCAATGTACTGTTCAAGGAAACCAACCCAGATACACTCTATGAACTCTTCCTCAAGGCTACCTTTGCCAATTTGATGTGTCCAATCAATATGAAGATTAAAATCACCCATATTGGTCATACTGGTGCAGTAGTGGCGCTTTTCCAAGTCTGGGTTTAAGGGAAAGATGAGGGAACCATTCCCTACCTCCCCACTAAACCCTACTGCATTGGGAAGGCTAGATATGGATGATGGGTGGAAAAAGTGGGGAAGCATTTCTATCCCCGGCACTTAAAATTTACATTGTTAAGTACAAAATGTCCTTAAAAATACTACAGGGAAGAGGAGTATAAACACTTGTCTGGCAGAGTGGAGATGTGTATTGGAGCAAAAACGTAACCTTTGATCACTTCTTCAGCATGCAGTTGCGAGTTAGGTGGTAGGGATAGATATTGAGTGGAACTGGTTCCTTCTCCAGAAGGATAATTGGAGAGCAAGGATCCTGGGTCACTGCTGCCTTCTTTTTTATAGTCAGCTCAAGAACAACTCTGGCAAATGTTCAACAAGATGACATTGTGCTTCTACAGAGCAACTAGAACATCTGAATCTAAACTGATCTGCATTCGGAAATATTCTGAGTTCTTACAATTCATCTCCCTTGATAGCAATGCAGTTCCTGGGAATAGTGTGTGATACATGGGAGCATTAAAGATACAGGGCTAGAATTTCCTAACAACCTGCAAGCGCCTGATTGCCGCCCAAAAGACCGCTAAGATTCCCAAGATTATCGCCAGTGAAAACTTCCCCCCCAAAAAAGAAAAAAATTCAGCCAGCGAAAAAAATGGGCGTTGCATCCCGATTCTCAGCAAAATAAATGGAATTTAGGGTAGATTGAGCGGTTTTTAAAGAAAATGGGCGACAATTAATAAATGTACTAAAAACTTACCCCGAGGCTGCGGGTTGGGCCGAGGAGGAGAAAAACACAAAAAATATTTTTTCAACAAACATAACTTAATAAATCATAAAAACATTCTCAGGACCCCTTTAACTTAAATCACTACAACAGAATTTTAAAATACTTAGTAACAAAACAATTACTTACCTTTTTCTTGCAGGGCTACTCACCTACCACCCAGCTCTGCTAATTCTCGTGGGCGTTTTTTTTAATACTTACCTATGGGTCACCACTGAGCCAAATATCACACCATGGTGATCTGTGGACGGTGCACGCCGGCGGTCCGCTCCCCAGCGGTACTTCGAAACCGCCGGCATAACTCAGCTGGGCAATCTCTCGCCGACCTGGTTATCACCCAAAACAGCCAATACCGCCAAGAAATCGGGTGGTGAGCCACTGGAAATTCTAGCCCACAGGAGTTAGATAATAAAATCTTCATCAAAATTAAACATGATAGCAAATAAAATTCAGTGATGCTACAGCTTTAAAAACTAGTGCGTGACAATCATCTGATAGGCAACAATTGTCATTCAGGGCATTATAAATTGTATTCTCTAGAAAAACATTGAATTGGGGTTTGTCTGATGGCACAGTGCATCAGTGCTTCATCATTCAAAGCACAAAACAGCAGGTTCACAAAATGTCCCCAATTTCAATCAGGAGAGACCAAAAAACAGATCCCATGTGTTTCCTAACAGAGAAATTAAAGCAACTAAGAGGAAGAGACACCCCAAAACGCCCATCATCCATGTCCCAGTGGTTAGATCAAGAGCAAAATGTAACCAAGACACCCACCCACCCTTCACATTATAAACAATGGAGTGGAGAGTATTAAAGGACCAAAATGAAAAAGAAAACGTATTTCTAAAGTGTAATGGTTAATAATTCATGGCACATCACTCGTACCCACTAAGGTATCTTTTTGGTTAATAAATATTGAATTTGTGTAATCCTAATATTTAAGGGTATGTCTTAACATAATGAGTTCCTCTTAAAAATGCCTATAAAGAATTATGATAAGCTTGAACATATTTAATTTTTCTCTCTGTATTGATTTAAAAAAAAATTATGTGCCAGGAAATCCTGATGGCAATTGAGGGAACTGTTTTAGTGGATTAATGAGTTCTGACAATGTAAGGAGCTGAATTAATATTAATTGACAGCATCATTAAACCAACATGTTTCAGCTTCAGCTATGTGTGCCAGCTCAGTTTCTTTGCGTCAGCAACTTCTCAAAACATATCTGTCAATAATGTCATCAGCACTTGCATTTCAAACATAAAAAAGGGCAGAAATAAAAAAAATTAAAAGGATGTCAATAACTTACTGATATTTAAAAAAGGTGATCTGATTGTGAGACTCCCACTTTTAAAGGCAATGCTTCAATTTTAAAATTCTCATCCTTGTTTTCAAATCCCTCCATGCCCTCACCTCTCCCTATCTCTGTAACCTCCTTCAGCCCCACAACCCTCTGAGATCTCAGCACTACTCCAATTCTGGCCTTTTGCACATCCCTGGTTTTTATCGCTGCACTATTGGCAGCTGTGCCTTCAGCTACATAAGCCCTAAGCTCTAGAATTGCCTCTCTAAACCTCTATCTCTCTACCTTTCTCTCCTCCTTTATGACACTCCTTAAAATCTGCCTCTTTGACTAAGCTTTTGGTCACCTGCCATATTATGTGGCTCAGTGTCAAAATGTGTTTCATAATCGCTCCTGTGAAGTGCCTTTATTATATTAAAGATGCTATATAAATGCAACTTGTAGTTATTATGTCTAAATTTCTGAATGGTGACTATTAATGCAGAATTACTTTGTTTTGTGTATTTTTGTTTGTTTGTGTTCCACGTTCCTACAGCAAATGGAGGTGAAATTCACATTAACAGTGTGCGTTATGAAGACACAGGGGCATATACTTGCATTGCGAAGAATGATGCAGGAGTTGACGAAGATATCTCATCTCTTTTTGTCGAGGATTCAGCTCGAAAGACTCGTATGTCTAAAATGCATTAAACCACTTATTATTGAAATTCCTCCAAGGCATATTTAGTGAAAGACAGAGATTGAAATAACACCTATTCTTGATCATATCAAAAGTTACCATCAGGGAACTGAGTGTCACAGTCAGTTAGAACACTATCCTTTCTAGCAGCCTAGATTGACCAGATGAAAGTCTTCTGCCTCTGCCAACTATCTGAAATGAGTTGAGGAAAGTTCCTCAGATCATGAGTCCGTAGCACTAATTGGTATAATTTTATAATTGTCAGTCCTAATCAGGGAGAACTTAAGATGGCTGATATAGGAATAGCACAGTGGTGTAAGCAGGATTTGTTTTCAGAGCTGTTTGGATATTAGCTTGTCAGACCAAACAACACTACATCAAAACGTCTATTTATCAAATAAGAATTAAGGTTCAGATAGAAGCATTAATTAACACAGCTAATTAAAAGAGAGAGAGTTTTGCCAGGCTAAATCTCTGTAGCACGAAGTCCAAGCTTCTGACTCCATATCCTCTACATCACAGAGAGCACATATTTCTACCTCCGTAATGTTGCCTGCCTCCACCCTTCCTCAGCCCATCTGCTGCTGAAACCCTAATCCATGTTTTTGTTACTCCAGATTATTCAATGCCCTCCTGGCCTGTCTCTCATCCCGCACCCTCCGTAAACTTCAGCTCACTCAAAATTCTGCTGCCCATATTGTATCCCACACTAGGTCACGCTCACCAATCACCTCATCCTTGCTGACCTACATTGGTTCCCAGTCATCCAACACCTCCCATTTAAAATTCCTATCATCATGTTTATGTCCCTTCACAGCCTTGCAGCTTCCTATCTCTGTAACCTTTACCACCTCTACAACCTACAACCCTCCCAGAATACTCCAGGGAGGGGGGGGGGGGGTGCAGGGGGGGTGTTCTCCCAAGTAAAACAGGCAGCTGTCAGTTGAAAATTGATACCCAAGGCCTGCATGTAATTTTCAGGTGGGCCTATAAATGGGAGGGCAGTCCATTCATCTGTTTCAGGCACGAGGCTACTTACATATGCAAATTGGGATCTGACGGTTGTAGGGCCCCAGTTGTAATTTGCAGGAACATATGCCAGGTAGTGAGCCATTTCACCAGCAGCCTTGGGGCCACTCCACAAAATACCCAGTGATTTTTAGAAGTAATTTTCTTGGGCCAGAAGGAGCAAGGGTGCTCCTCCTAACTTGACAAACATACTTCGGACCACTGCCGACCCAATCTCGTTCCTTTCTGAGATTGGCTTCTACGACCAGGCCCAACCTACTGGCTGATGCAGCATAAGAGCTAACTGATTGCACAACAAACGCTTCAGGCAGAAGTCGACAATCTCTCCCTCCATCATCCAATTCTGACCTCTTGTCCGCACCTCGCTTCACCCCGCCATTGGCGTCTGTGCCTTCAGCCATCTAGCCCCCACACTCTGGATTTCTCTCCCTTAACCACTCTGTCTCTTCAGCACTCTGTCCTCCTTTAAGACCCTGCGTAAAACGCACCTCTTTGACCAAACTTTTGGTCACCCTTCCTAATACATCTCCTTTGGCTCGGCATCCTTTTTGTCTCTGATTATGCCTTTGTGAAGTGCCTTACAACATTTTATGACATTGAAGGCACTATATAAATGCATGTTGTTATTGCTGTTAAAATGGATGACCCAATGGGCTCAACACTCATTCAATTGGGCAGGTGCTGCATCCACCTCTTGCCAGTTCTGCAGATGGATCCAATAAAGGACCTAACCATTTTCTAATTAAATGAAGAATCCAGAAAGGGAAAATTCTAATCTCGTAATTAAAACAAAGTGCCAATTGTGTTTTTATGTATTGAGTCATCGCTCTGTATATTGCTTTGTGTTCTTTCTGCCTGTTATGCCTGAAGGCTTTTGATTTAATTTTAGCTGTGGTAGAATTTAAATTAAGAGTGTTTTATGAGACATGTTATTATATGCCTTACAGCTTCCACGTGGTCAACTGAGGTAGTCATTCTTTGACACACCCTTAATTTTAATGAAGCAAAAATTTTCCATCGCAGTATTTTTAGGCAGTTGTTAGGAAGATGTCATTGATTGTCTATCAACTTTACTTAATCAATGGCCCTTAATAGTGGTTGGAGTGTGTAGCAGGTTCTTGATGCTTCTCACTTTTAAATGTTTTGATGAGTTCCAAATAAGTTGATTACATTCAACAGGTCAGATTTTAAAGTTCATATCTGGTAATCATGCAAATATCTTTTAAAGGGACACTGCCACCTCAGATAGAGAAGTCACACATTTTTTTCATAGAAATTTTCATAACAGTGATTGCATATTCTGCTGCACAATAACACTTTCAAGATAAGGATGTCACTGAGTGGCTGCAGAACATTCTGAGGGGGGAGAGTAGTAAACAGTATAGTGAACAGTGAGGAGGATAATGATAGACTTCAAGAAGATATAGACAGGCTGGTGGAATGAGTGGACACGTGACAGATGAAATTTAACACAGAAAAATGCAAATTGATATATTTTAGTAGGAAGAATGAAGAATGGTAATATAAACTAAAGGGTATCATTCTAAAGGGGGTGCATGAACAGAGAGACCTGGGGGTATGTGTGCACAAATCATTGAAGGTGACAGGGCATTGAAGGTGAGAAAGCGTTTAAGAAAGCATACAGGGATCCTGGTTTCATAAATAGAGGCACAGAGTACAAAAGCAAGGAGGTTATGATGAACCTTCATAAAATACTGGTCCGGCCTCAACTGGAGTATTGTGTCCAAATTCGGGCACCGCACTTTAGGAAGGATGTGAAGGCCTTAGAGAGGATGCAGAAAAGATCTACAAAAATGGTTCCAGGGATGAGGGACTTCAGTTACATGGATTGACTGGAGAAGCTGAGGTTCTTTTTAGAGCAGAGAAGATTGAGAGGAGATTTGATGGAGGTGTTAAAAATCAAGGAGAGTCTAGACAGAGTAGATAGAGGGAAACTGTTTCCATTGGCAGAAGGGTCGAGAACCAGAGGACACAGATTGGTAGAAGAACCAAAGGCGACATGAGGAAAAACTTTTTTACGCAGCGAGTGGTTAGGATCTGGAATTCACCCCCTGAAAGGGTTGTGAGGCAGATTCAATTGTGGCTTTCAAAATGGAGTTCGATATGTACCTGAAGGAACAAAATTTGCAGCCTTAGCAACACCTTAGCAATGCGCATCGACCCCTTTCCACCCCACGGCGGAAATTGCCCAGCGCCTCGCAGGGCTGCCTCGAGTGATGTCAGCGCCAGCCTCACAGGTCACGAACCGGACCGACGTCCACTTGCGGAGTGGAAGTTCAAGGGGAGGTGGGTAATATTTTTGCCCGACGCACTGGTTGGCACGTTCTTCTTTGCTGTGGCGTAGTCCAGGCTGCCATCGTGCAGCCCAGCACTCCGTTTTGGGTGCTGGGCTGCAGCCTCGACACCACGCTGCCCTGGTGGCCCATTGGAGGCCATCAGAGGCCCGGCAGAGTGCGCAGAGGAGGGGTGCTGACGAACGCACCTGAGTACTGCCCAATAATCCACGCCAACAGGAAGTGTAGTGGTAGCTCAACAACAACAACTTATATTTATTTAGCGCCTTAAATGTAGTAAAATGTCCCAAGGAGCTTCAACAGGAGTATTATGTGACAAAAATTTGACATTGAGCCACATAAGGAGAAGTTAGGGCAGGTGATCAAAAGCTTAGTCAAAAAGGTAGGTTTTAAGGAGCGGCTTGAAGGAGGAAAGAGAGGTAGAGAGGCAGAGAGGTTTAGGGAGGGAATTCCAGAGTTTAGGGCCTAGGCAACAGAAGGCTTGGCCACCAATGGTTGAGCAATTATAATCAGGGATGCTCAAAAGGGCAAAATTAAGAGAAGCACTGATATCACAGGTGGTTGTGGGGCTGGAGGAGATTACAGAGATAGGGAGGGACGAAGCCATGGACGGATTTGAAAACATTTGAAAGTGGGACTCGGTGCGAGTTAGGACACGGGCAACCGAGCTTTGGATGACCTCAAGTCTACGTAGTGTAGAACGTGGAAGGCCAGCCAGGAGTGCATTGAAATAGTCAAGTCTAGAGGTAACAAAGGCATGGATGAGGGTTTCAGCAGCAGATGAACAGAGGCAAGGGCGAGAAAGGCGATGTTACGGAGGCAATCTTAGTTATGCTGCAGATATGTAGTCAGAAGCTCATTTCAGGGTCAAATATGGCACCAAGGTTGCGAACAGTCTGGTTCAGCCTCAGACAGAAGTTAGGGAGAGTGATGGATTCAGTGGCTAGGGAACAGAGTTTCTGCGGGGACCAAAAACAATGCCTTCTGTCTTCCCAATATATTATTGGAGAAAATAATCTGCTCATTCAGAACTGGCTGTCAGACAAACTGTCTGACAATTTAGAGACCGTGGAGGGGTCGAGAGAAGTGGTGGTGAGGTAGAGCTGGGTGTCACCAGCGTACATGTGGAAACTGACCCTGTGTTTTTGGGTGATGTTGCTAATATGTCCTTACTATACCGTATAAATGCACACGAGGCCCATACTTGAGAGAAGGTCACTCTGTGACCAGTAACCTTTATTAGCCAGCACTGAAGTGATGAAGATGGGTGGAGCTTCCCCTTTTATACCTGAAAGACCAGGTTAGGAGTGTCTCCCACAGGTTCACCACCTAGTGGTCAATGTTCTCACGGTGTACAACTTAGGTCAGTTTATACATGGGTTACAATGACAGTTGAATACATGACATCACCTCTCCCTCAAAGTCTTATTGGGATCACAGGTTAAGTCTCTCTGGTGCTTTACGCTCCCTTGTAGAGCGCCTGAGTTGGGGCTCCGGTTGTTGGGTGCTGGCCTGAGTGTCTGCTGTTTGCGGTGCCTCAGGCCTGTCCGGACTGCCCACAGTGACTGGGCTCTCCTCTGCTTGGTTCCGGTGTTCGATCACCTGTGGAGGAGTGAACTCTACATCGCGTTCTTCCTCTGCTTCTTCTGTGGGGTTGTTGAACCTCCTTTTTGTTTGATCTACGTGTTTGCAGCAGATTTGTCCATTGGTAAGTTTAACTACCAGAATCCTAGTCCCCTCTTTGGCAATCACAGTGCCTGCGAGCCATTTAGGCCCTGCAGCATAGTTGAGGACAAACACGGGGTCATTGACATCAATACATCGCGCCCTCGCATTCCCGTCATGGTAGTCACATTGTGACCTGGCACCTGCTCTCAACAATTTCTTTCGTGGTGGGCTGTACCTGGTTTTGAGCGTCCTTTTCATTAGCAGCTCTGCGGGTGGGACCCCTGTGAGCGAGTGTGGTCGGGATCTATTGGTCAACAGGAGGCATGATAAGCCGTTTTGTAGGGAACCCCCTTGGATTCTGAGCATCCCCTCTTTGATTATCTGCACTGCTCGTTCCTCCTGGCCATTTGAGGCCGGCTTGAACGGTGCCGTTCTGACATGGTTGATGCCATTTCCTGCCATGACGTCCTGGAATTCAATTGCTGACCAAGACATCCGGTAGACCATGGGCGGCGAACATTGCCCGTAGACTTTCTACCGTGGCAGAGGATGTGCTTGAATTGACAATGTCACACTCGATCCATTTGGTGTAGGCGTCTACTACAACCAAAAATATTTTTCCCATGAAAGGACCTGCGTAGTCCACATGGATGCGAGATCATGGCTTGGCGGGCCAGGACCAGGGGCTAAAGGGGGCTTCCCTGGGCGCATGGCCCAGCTGGGCACACGTGTTGCACCCGCGAACACAAAGTTCCAGGTCTGCATCTATCCCTGACCACCCAACGTGTGACCTGGCAATTGCCTTCATCATGACAATGCCCGGGTGCTCATTGTGGAGTTCTCTGATGAACATCTCTGTGCCCATCTGGGGCATGACTGCTCGGTTTCCCCACAGTAGGCAATCGGCCTGAATCGAGAGTTCATCCTTGCGCCTGTGAAATGGTTTGAATTCATCAGGGCTTGCCCCGTACGTGGCTGCCCAGTCCCCATTCAGGACACATTTCTTGACTAAAGACAGTAGCAGGTCTCTATTTGTCCAGACTTTAATCTGACGGGCTGTGATGGGTGAGCCTTTGCGTTCAAAAGCTTCAACAGCCATGACCATCTCAGCACCATGCTCGGTTGCCCCCTCGTGGTGGCTAGTGGGAGCCTGCTGAGTGCAACGGCGCAGTTTTCAGTGCCTGGTCTGTGCCAAATTGTATAGTCATAGGCTGCTAATGCGAGTGCCCACCTCTGTATGCGGGCCGATGCATTTGCATTTATGGCCTTGCTGTTGGCCAAAAGGGACGTTAGGGGTTTGTGATCTGTCTCCAGCTCAAATTTCCTGCCAAACAGGTGCTGGTGCATTTTTTTTACAGCATATACACATGCAAGCGCTTCCTTTTCTACCATCCCGTAGCCCCGTTCTGCCTGGGACAGACTTCTGGAGGTATAAGCTACCGGCTGTAACTGACCCTTGGCATTAACATGCTGCAACACACACTCGACCCCATAGGACGACGCGTCACACATTAAAACAAGTTTCTTACATGGGTCATATAGCGTTAACAGATTGTTGGAGCATAACAAATTTCGTGCTCCATCAAAAGCCCTTTCCTGGCTGTCCCCCCAGACCCAATCGCGACCTTTGCGTAGGAGCACGTGTAGCGGCTCTAACAGCGTGCTCAATTTGGGAAGAAAGTTACCAAAATAGTTCAGGAGCCCCAGGAACGAACGCAGCTCCGTCGTGTTATGGGGTCTGGGTGCTCTCTGGATCACTTCTGTTTTGGACACAGTAGGTCTGATCCCGTCTGCTGCTACCCTCATCCCCAGGAATTCTACCTCTGAAGCTAGGAAGATGTACTTCGCCTTTTTCAGTCACAGACCTATCCGGTCCAGTCTGCGTAGCACCTCCTCCAGGTTGCGGAGGTGTTCTTCAATATCACAACCCGTGATGAGGATGTCATCTTGAAAAACCACTGTACTTGGAATCGACTTGAGGAGACTTTCCATATTTCGTTGAAAGATCGCAGCGGCCGAGTGAATCCCAAACAGACATCTGTTATACTCAAACAACCCCTTGTGTGTCGTGATGGGTGTCAGCTTCTTCGACTCACTCGCCAGCTCCTGGGTCATGTAAGCTGAGGTCAAGTCCAATTTTGAAAAAGATTTGCCACCGGATAGCGTCGCAAAGAGGTCCTCCGCTCTCGGTAGCGAGTACTGGCCTTGGAGTGATACCCGATTGATGGTGGCCTTGTAATCACCACATATCCTGACCGACCCATCCGCCTTGAGCACCGGCACAATCGGGATTGCCCAGTCACTGAATTCGACTGGCGAGATGATGCCTTCCCTCAGCAGGCGGTCCAATTCGCCTTCTATCTTCTCCCGCATCACGTACGGCACCGCTCTGGCCTTGTAGTGTACTGGCCTGGCGTCCGGGTTTATATGAATCACTACCTTGGTCCCCATGAAAGTGCCAATGCCGGGTTGAAATAGTGAGTCAAATTTGTCCAGGACCTGTGAGCATGATATTCGCTCCACAGAAGAAATTGCATTGACATCGCCCCATTTCCAGTTCATGACAGCAAGCCAACTCCTCCCCAGCAGTGCGGGACCATCCCTCGAGACAATCCAGAGTGGCAACCTGTTCTCCGAATCTTTGTGGGTCATGACTACCGTGGCGCTGCCTAGCACCGGAATGATCTCCTTTATATATGTCCGTAGCTGTGCGTCAATTGCCAATAATTTTGGCCTCCTGGCCTTGGACGCCCACAACTTGTCGAACTGTTTGATACTCATCAGGGACTGGCTGGTCCCTGTGTCTAGCTCCATTGATACTGGGATGCCATTGAGGAACACTTTCATCATTATCGGTGGCGTCCTGGTGTATGAACTGTATATGTGCTCCATATGAACTCGCTGAACTTCAGCTTCCAGCGATTTCCCCCAGTGTCCATTTGGCCTCGTAGGGCTTACATCGTCCCCGTCCTCCTCGTACATCAACCTGGCTGCAGGCTTCCTGCACATACGTGCTAAGTGTCGCATTAACAATGTTGACTTCCTGTCCATTTGCTGCATTTAAACCAAGATTTTTGTCAAACATCATTCTGGTCTCTTCCTCCCCTGAGGTAAATGTCTGGGCCATCAAAGTCGCCATTTCCAGGGTCAAGTCTTTGGTCTCAATCAGTTTCCTGAAAACCCCAGCGTGCCTGATGCCCTCAATAAAAAAGTCTCGCAGCATCTCCGCTCTGCATGCATCGGGGAACTTACATAAGCTCGCCAATCACCAGAGGTCTGCCACGAAGTCTGGAACGCTTTGCCCTTCTCGCCGCCGGTGCATGTAAAACCGGTGTCTCGCCATGTGCATGCTGCTCGCCGGTTTAAAGTGTTCCCCGATCAACTTACTGAGCTCTTCAAAAGTTTTGTCCGCCGGCTTCTCTGGCGCTAGAAGGTCCTTCATCAGGGATTACGTCCTGGATCCACAAACCGTCAGGAGATGCGTTGCATTTGTCGACCGAATCCTGTCCCAGCCATTCCTTTGTGACGAAACTTTGCTGTAGTCTCTCAATAAAATCGTCCCAATCATCACCAACACAGTACCTCTCATCTATGCTGCTAGTGGCCATGCTCGCGTGGTTTAAATCCCAGTTTCTCGTTGCCAATAATGTGTTCTTACTATATTGTATAAATGCACACGAGGCCCATACTTGAGAGAAGGTCACTCTGTGACCAATAATCTTTATTAGCCAGCACTGAAGTGATGAAAGTGGGTGGAGCTTCCCCTTTTGTACCTGAAAATCCAGGTTAGGAGTGTCTCCCACAAGTTCACCACCTAGTGGTCAATGTTCTCATGGTGTACAACTTAGGTCAGTTTATACATGGGTTACAATGACAGTTGAATACATGACAGTTGCTAAGGGACAGCATTTAGATGAGAAATAATAAGGGGCCAAGAACACCAGAGGTAACAATGCGGGAGCGGGAAGAGAAGCCATGGTGATTTTCTGGCTACGATTAGCTAGATAAGAATGGAACCAGGCGAGTGCAGTCCCACCCAGCTGGACAATGGTGGAGAGGCTTTGGAGAAGAATGGAATGCTCAACTGTGTCTGAGGTGATGGGTGATCGAGACTTGGTGCATGTTAGGACACGGGCAGCTGAGTTTTGGATGACCGCAACTTTATGTAGGGTAGAAAGTGGAAGGCCAGCCGGACAAGTCAAGAAGGACGAGGAGTGATAGCTTGCCTTTGTCACAGTCACAAGGATGTCATTTGTGACTTTGATGAGGGCCGTTTCGGAACTATGGCAGGGGCGGAAATCTGATTGGAGGGATTCAAGCATGGACTTGTGGGGAAAATGGGCATGGATTTGGGAGACAACAACAGGTTCAAGTACTTTTGGAGAGGAAAGGGAGGTTGGAGATGGGGTGATATTTTGCAAGGATAAAGGAGTCAAGGGTTGTTTTTTTGAGAAGGGTGATGATGGCAGAAGGATGATGATGGCAGATGTCAGTTAACATGAGAAACAGAAAAGGAAGTTGGGTGATCAGCAGTTTGGTGGGAATAGGGTGGAGGGAGCAGGAAGTGGGTCTCATGGACAAGATGAGGTCAGGAGGGGAGATCAGAGAGAAACCGGAGAAAGGTGCAAGTTCAGTTTGGCCTGGTGGGCTAGGGGAAGGAAGGGAAGTGGCAGAGGCAGCTAAACAGATAGTCTCCATCATAGGGACAGAGATTTCCATGTGCTCCTCACACTTGTCGGTGGTGAGGGCGGAGGAGACAGGGGAGGGGGATATAAGAAGATAGTAGTAGCGAATACAAGCCAGGGTTTATTTGAATATTGAGCAATTTTGACAGATGAGTGCAGGGCCCAATAATGCTGGATGTGGTCCAACCAGATCTGGCGGTGAATTGTTAAACCAGCTGTCCGCCATATCCGTTCAAGGCTGTGTCTCTTGGACTTAAGGGAGTGAAGATGAGGGGCGTACCAGGGAGAATGGGCAGGGTCAGAGAAGGGGATGTTGGTGGAGAGTGATATGAGGAAGTGGTCAGAGATGGCTTTATCTGCAATTGACACAATGGGAGTAGTGAGGCCACGAAAGATGGCACGGTCGAGGTAATGGCTGTGTATAATGGTTGCCGGTAAAATACTTCCGAGCTAAGAAAAAAATAATTACTTCCTTGTAGGCTAAGGACATGATAAACTATTTTTGCATTTCACTTTTAAATCGTAGGTACTTTATATTTCCTGCTCTTTTTAATCATCAGGTTTAGAGTAGTTACGGAAAAGGACAAGGAGCAATCAAATGTGTAAGTAGTCAACTGGACAAGGGCAAATTCAGTGAGTTGGAAGGGGATCTGGCCCAGGTGGATTGGAATCAAAAGATTGGCAGTTAAAAGAGTAAATGAGCAATCAGAAGCCTTCAAAGAGAGATAATTCAGGTGCAGGCTACACACATTCCCACATCAGAGAAAGGAAGGGCGTTTAAAGCTAGAGCTCCCTGGATGGCTAAAGATATTGGCCTAGAAATTCGGTATTGCCCTGTTTGGGATCGGTAACACTCAGGAGGCACGAGACTTTGTGCCAGGTGCAGAGCGATCATGGCCCCGACCCTGCGAAGAAACCACATCAGGAGCGGCAACGAAAAGGTGACTTTTTTTTCAGCAGTCGGCCACAACCTCTTTAATTATCTCCCCGGTAGCGGCCCATCGCCCGATGTGCGTCTCTTGAAGCTGTCCCTGTTATCGCCAGGCGCCGCTGCAGGGGTCGAAACCCAATTTAGGTGCAAGGCTGCTAACTGGGCGATGACGTCACGATCTCCGGGCGCAGGAGATCTGGGCACAACGCGTAGTGTTGCCGTTTAGCGGGAGTCATTAACAGCACCGCACCCGGTCGCAAACTCATTTTGCCTCGTTAACGCCCCCTGGAGGCGCTTACAGGAGGAACAAAGTAACCCAATTTCGCTCCCATAGAGATTAAAATGATACAGAAACAGGAGATTTACGATAAATGTTGGGCTCATAATAGAGTAGAGAACCAAACTGAATACAGAAAGAATAGAGGAGAACTGAAAAAGGAAATTAGAGGGACAAAGGAATACAAAAGTCCTTTATAAACATATAACTAATAAAAGAGTAGTCAAAGAAAGGGTGAGGCCTATTAGGAATCAAAAATGAGATTTTCTAGTGGAGGCAGTGGGGATGGCTGAGGTACTAAATTAATATTTTCCATCTGTCTTCAATGAAGACGAAGGTGTCAATATTGCCCCTTTTTAAGACCCGTTATCGCCTCTGAGTGGCGGTTATGGGGCAGTAAGGCCTTTCCGCCCGGGGGCAGGTGGCGGGCGCGACACGCACGTCTTTCCTTTCCCGCCCTGCTTGGCGCGCCGACCCCTTACCGCCCAGCGTTGACCCCTTTAGTGCCCCGCGGGGTAATTGCCACAGATAGCTTCACGTGGCACGAAGCTGCCAGTGGCTGGGCACTGCAGCTGTCCTTAAAGGGGAGAGCGTACCACCGCAGCTCATCGAGCCTGCTCCGCCATTTAATAAGATCATGGCTGATCAGATAATGGACTCAGCTCCAATTTCCTGCCTGCTCCCCATAACCCTTTATTCCCTTATCGCTCAAAAATCTGTTTATCTCTGCCTTAATCAATGACTCAGCCTCCACAGCTCTCTGGGGCAGGGAATTCCACAGATTTACAACCCTCTGAGAGAAGAAATTCCTTCTCATCTCAGTTTTAAATGGGCAGCCCCTTATTCTGAGACCATGTCCCCTAGTTTTAGTTTCTCCTGAGTGTAAATATCCTCTCTGCATCCACTTTGTCGAGCCCCCTCTTTATCTTACATGTTTCGATAAGATCACCTCTCATTCTTCTGAACTCCAATGAGTATAGGCCCAACCTACTCAACCTATCTTCATAAGTCAACCCCCTCATCTCCGGAATCAACCTAGTGAACCTTCTCTGAACAGCCTCTAATGCAAGTATTTCCTTCCTTAAACACGGAGACCAAAACTATACACAGTACTCTAGGCGTGGCCTCACCAATACCCTGTACAGTTGTAGCAAGACTTCACTATTTTTATACTATATCTCCCTTGCAATAAAAGCCAACATTCCATTTGCCTTCCTGATTACTTGCTGTACCAGCATACTAAATTTTTGTGCTTCATGCGCAAGGACCCCCCAGGTCCCTCTGTACTGCAGCACTTTGCAATTTTTCTCCATTTAAATTAGAATTTCCTTTTCTATTTTTTCTGCCAAAGTAGATAACCTCACATTTTCCCACATTATACTCCATCTGCCAACTCTTTGCCCACTCACTTAGCCTGTCTATATCCCTTTGCAGATTTTGTGTGTCCTCCTCACAATTTGCTTTCCCACCCATCTTTGTATCATCAGCAAAGTTGGCTACATTACACTTGGTCCCTTCATCCAAGTCATTAATATAGATTGTAAATAGTTGAGGACCCAGCACTGATCCCTGTGGCACCCCACTAGTCACTGTTTGCTGACTGGAAAATGACCCATTTATCCCAACTCTCTGTTTTTGTTAGTTAGCCAATCCTCAATCCATATTAATATATTACCCCAACCCCATATACTCTTATCTTGTGCAGTAACCTTTTATGTGGCACCTTATCGAATGCCTTCTGGAAATCCGAATACACCACATCCACTGGTTCCCCTTTATCCACCCTGCTGTTACATCCTCAAAGAACTCTAGCAAATTTGTCAAACATGACTTCCCTTTCATAAAACCATACTAACTCTGCTTGATTGAATTATGCTTTTTCAAATGTCCCGCAGCTGCTTCCTTATAAATGGACTCCAGCAGTTTCCCAACGATAGATGTTAGGCTAACTGGTCTATAGTTTCCTGCTTTTTGTCTGCCTCCTTTTTTAAATAGGGGCATTACATTTGCGGTTTTCCAATCCACTGGGACCACCCCAGAATCCAGGGAATTTTTGTAGATTTACAACCAACGCATCCACTATCTCTGCAGCCACTTATTTTAAGACCCTAGGATGCAAGCCATCAGGTCCAGGGGACTTGTCCACCTTTAATCCCATTATTTTACCGAGTACTACTTCATTAGTGATAGTGATTGTATTAAGTTCCTCCCTCGCTAAAGCCTCTTGATTATCCACTATTGTGATATTTTTAGTGTTGTGATATTTTTAGTGTCTTCTACCATGAAGACCAGTGAAGGCCAGTAAGCCTAAATGGTAGGGAAACTTTTAGAGACAGTAATCTGAGACAAAATTAATTGTCACTCAGAAAAATAATAATAAATGACAGCCGGCACAGATTTTTTAAAGGAACATCATGCTTGGCTGACTAGATTGAGTTCTTTGATGAAGTAAGTGCAGCCGATGTTATGTATATTGACTTTCAAAAGATAATGTACCACATAATAGACTTATTAGCAAAGTTGAAGCGCATGGGATTAAAGGGATAGTGGCATTAAAGTGGCAGCATGGATACAAAATTTGCATAGGGACAGAAAGCAGAGAGTAGTGTTGGACGGTTGGTGTTCAGACTGGAGGAAAGTATACAGTGGTGTCCCCAGGGGTTGGTATTAGGATCACTTCTCTTTTGGATATATATTAATGACCTGGACTTGGGTATACAGGGCATAATTTCAAAGTTTGCAGATGACACGAAACTCAGAAATGTAGTAAACAATGAGGAGGAAAGTAACAGACATCAGAAGGACTTCAGAAGTGTGAAATGGTGCATTTTAGTAGAACGAATGAGGAGAGATTGTGGGCCCAACTTTGCCCAGGAGTTGCTCTGTTTTTTTTTGGAGCAACTTAATTTTTCTGGAGCATCTTAAAAATCCCCATTCTGCACATTCAATTTGCGCCAGTGTAGGTGAGTTAGTTAGGATATTTTTTAGTTTCGTTTTTTTTCCAAAAGGGGATGTTACCAGCCACCTACGCCTGTTTTGGCCATTTAAGCCACTTTGCACAGCTAATAGTTGCTCCAAACTTACTTAGGCCAGCGTATGTGGCCACTTGTGGCCGCACAGAAAACTCTTGCGGGGAGTTAAGAAATCAGCGCAGGTCGATACTTAATGACTTGACTAAAGAATGTGAATAGGATCATACAGCTATAGAGGACATTTGACAAGCTTCGCAAAGTTAATTTACTATACAACAGAAGCATTCATGAAAGTTTAAACTACAAAAATAAAAAAAGTAGAGACAAAACATATTTACATAATTTTTTCTAAATATCCAAATAAAAACAGTTATCACCCACCCCCATCCCCATCAAAACTGCCCCCCTCACCGATCAAAACACTCTCCCTCCCAGATAAAAACTCTTCCCCCCCCCGCATCAAAACTCTCCTCCTCCCTCCCCCCATCAAACCGTACCCGCCCCCCCGCCGATCAATACACTCATCCCCGCTGATCAAAACTCTTCCCACCCGCCCACAATCAAAACTCTCCTCACTAAACAAAGCACAACCATCAATAAATAAAAAATAAAATTCAAGTCCTACCTCGGCCCAGGAAGTCTGCGGGCCGGCCGGCCGGTGCAGGAGGCCACAAAGCTGAGGATAAGTGCGGGACTCTCCCTATGGCATGCAGCAGCCTGGCGCGCGTCGTGATGCCACTCGGCCTGCAAGCTACTGCGCATGCGCAATACCTCCAGTGTGCATGCATTGAGCTGCCAGCACTCTTTTTAGCGCAGGGCCCTAGTCCCACCCCCTAATTGAATTGCCATGCCGCGCCAAGCCATCGGAGAGGCCACAGAGCGGCCAGAATGCGGGGACAACTTTTTGGCATCGTTTTTATCCTAGGAAGTCGGCGTACCTCGGGTGAGTGCGCCAAAAATTGGCAATTTTGAGCTCAATAATTCTGGCCTCTGGGTCCGTATGGAATGTCTACGGACCCGGGAAGGCATCGCAAAAGCCGGTTTTCAGCGCACAATGCGCATGCGCTGAAAACCAGTTTCTTGACAGATCATCCACATATCGGAGCGAGGACATTTGCAAGGGCAAGATTGTGGTATTTACCCATATCTTGCCCAGCAAATGTCCTTAAAACACTTGCACCTGATAAAAACAGGTGCATAGACTACTTTTACAGATGTAAGAGTCTTAAAATACACCTAAAACATAAAAAATAAAATTAAAAATACACATTTTTTTTAAAACCCTGCTCGCTATGCTAAATTTATTTTAAACCACAGTTAAAAAACTTTTTAAAAGCTCGGAATTTTTTTTTCTCTGAGATATTTATTAAATTTAATTTCAATTAATTTTAATTATGTGAGGTGTGTTTTTTACTTTTTATTTGGTGTTATTGTGTTTGTTTTTTTTCTCAATTAATAGCAATGAGAACTCTTAGATACGGAGATCCCATTGCTATTAATTGAGAAACGCTTAACATCCATAAGACAAAGGTCCTCCACCAGCCTGTCCCCGCCCCACAGCACTGCACTCCAATCATCAAGATTCATGGCGCGGCCCTCGACAACGTGGACCATTTCCCATATCTCGGGAGCCTCTTGTCAACAAAGGCAGACATTGATGCAGAGATTCAACATTGCCTCCAGCGTGCCAGTGCAGCCTTTAGCCGTCTGAAGACCTGACCCTCAATTCTACCACCAAGCTCATGGTCTACAGGGCTGTAGTAATACCGGCCCTCCTGTATGGATCTGAGGCATGGACGATGTATAGAAGGCACCTCAAATCGCTGGAGATGTATCACCAACGATGTCTCCACAAACATAGAAAATAGGTGCAGGAGTAGGCCATTCGGCCCTTCGAGCCTGCACCACCATTCAATAAGATCATGGCTGACCATTAACCTCAGTACCCTTTTCCTGCTTTCTCTCCGTACCCCTTGATCCCTTTAGCCATAAGAGCCATATCTAACTCCCTCTTGAATATATCTAACGAACTGGCATCAACAACTCTCTGCGGTAGAGAATTCCACAGGTTCACAACTCTCTGAGTGAAGAAGTTTCTCCTCATCTCGGTCCTAAATGGCCTACCCCTTATCCTTAGACTGTGACCCCTGGTTCTGGACCTCCCCAACATCGGGAACATTCTTCCTGCATCTAACCTGTCCAGTCCCATCAGAATTTAATATATTTCTATGAGATCCCCTCTCATTCTTCTAACCTCCAGTGAATACAGGCCCAGTCGATCCAGTCTCTCCTCATATGTCAGTCCAGCATCCCGGGAATCATTCTGGTGAACCTTCACTGCACTCCCTCAATAGCAAGAATGTCCTTTCTCAGATTAGGAGACCAAAACTGAACACAATATTCCAGGTGAGGCCTCACCAAGGCCCTGTACAACTACAGTAAGACTTCCCTGCTCCTATACACAAATCCCCTAGCTATGAAGGCCAAAATGCCATTTGCCTTCTTCACCGCCTGCTGTACCTGCATGCCAACTTTCAGTGACTGATGTACCATGACACCCAGGTCTCGTTACACCTCCCCTTTTCCTAATCTGCCGCCATTCAGATAATATTCTGCCTTCATGTTTTTGCCACTAAAGTGGATAACCTCACATTTATCACATTATACTGTATCTGCCATGTATTTGCCCACTTACCTAACATGTCCAATCACCCTGCAGCCTCTTAGCATCCTCCTCACAGCTCACACCGCCACCCAGCTTAGTGTCATCTGCAAACTTGGAGATATTACATTCAATTCCATCATCTAAATCATTGATGTATATTGTAATAGCTGGGATCCCAGCACTGAGCCCTGCAGCACTCCACTAGTCACTGCCTGCCATTCTGAAAAGAACCCGTTTATGCTGACTCTCTGCTTCCTGTCTGCCAACCAGTTGTCTATTCACATCAATACATTACCCCCAATACCATGTGCTTTAATTTTGCACAGCAATCTCTTGTATGGGACCTTGTCAAAAGCCTTTTGAAAGTCCAAATACACCACATCCACTGGTTCTCCCTTGTCCAATCTACTAGTTACATCCTCAAAAAATTCTAGAAGATTTGTCAAGCATGATTTCCCTTTCATAAATCCATGCTGACTTGGACTGATCCTGTCACTGCTTTCCAACTGCGCTGCTATTTCGTCTTTAATAATTGATTCCAACATTTTCCCCACTACCGATATCAGGCTAACCGGTCCATAATTCCCTGTTTTCTCTCTCCCTCCTTTTTAAAAAAGTGATGTTACATTAGCTACCCACCAGTCCATAGGAACTGATCCAGAGTCGATAGACTGTTGGAAAATGATCACCAATGCATCCACTATTTCTAGGGCCACTTCCTTAAGTATCTGGGATGCAGACTATCAGGCCCTGGGGATTTATCGGCCTTCAATCCCATCAATTTCTCTAACACAATTTCCTGCCTATTAAGGATTTCCTTCAGTTCCTGCAAGATCCTGCAAATTCCCTGGGAGGACAGGCACACCAACATCAGTGTCCTCATCCAGGCTAACATCCCCAGTATTGAAGCACTGACCACATTCGATCAGCTTCGCTGGGCAGGCCACATAGTTCGCATGCCAGATACGAGACTCCCTAAGCAAATGCTTTATGCGGAGCTCCTTCATCGTAAACGAGCCAAAGGTGAGCAGCGGAAGCGTTACAAGGACACCC
The DNA here is from genome assembly GCF_044704955.1 of Pristiophorus japonicus. Lineage (NCBI taxonomy): Eukaryota > Metazoa > Chordata > Chondrichthyes > Pristiophoridae > Pristiophorus > Pristiophorus japonicus. The sequence goes on along the minus strand of NC_091980.1, from coordinate 51,760,990 downwards.
TCAAAGCTTTCTTGGAAACATCACCACTGACACCTGGGAGACCCTGGCCAAAGACCGCCCGAGGTGGAGAAAGTGCATCCAGGAGGGCGTTAAGTTCTTTGAGTCTCAACGCAAAGAGTGTGAAAAGGTCAAGCGCAGAGAACGGAAGGAGCATGCGGCAAACCAGCTCCACCCACCCCTTCCCTCGACGAATGTCTGTCCCACCTATGACAGCACCCGTGACTCTTGTATTGGACTGTTCAGCCACCAGAGAACTCACTTTGGTAGTGAAAGCAAGTCTTCCTCGATTCCAAGGGACTGCCTATGATGATGATAATTGAGAAAGCTGTGGAATATTGTACCTAATTGGCTGAGCAGTCACACGTGACTGCACCTTCTGCGTGGGAACCTGGAGGACAGGAGCATGCTTCGCAGTGCGGGAAGAGAAGGCCTCCCCACCGGAATCCCACACTTCTCCGGGACCACCAGGTACTTTCGGAAAAATGTTCCGGTCGGTGGCGTTCGTCCGAAAGAAGTCTCCAACCGGAATTTCAGGGCCAAAATTAACTAAATGGTATGATATTAAAGGGAATAGAGGAAAAAAGAGATCTGGAGGTGTATGTACACAAATCCTTGAAGATGACAAGTTGAGAAGGCTGTTAATAAAACATATGGGATCCATGGCTTTATAAACAGAGGCATGGAGTACAAAAGTAATGAAGAAATGCTAAACTTTTATAAATCATTGGTTAGGCCCCAGCTGAAGTATTGTGTCCAATTCTGGGCATCACACTTTAGGAAGGATGTCAATATCTCAGAGAGAATGCAGAGAAGATTTACTGGAGTGCTACCAGGGATACAGGCATCAATTTATGTGGAGAGACTAGAGAAGCTGGTGTTGTTCTCAGAGCAGAGAAGTTTAAGAGGAGATGTAATAGAGTTGTTCAAAATCATGAAGGGCTTTGAATAAGGAGAAACATTTCCCAGTGCCAGAAGGATGGGTAACCAGAAGACACAGATTTAAAATCATTGGCAAAAGAACCAGAGGCGAGATGAGCAGAAAACTTTTTATGCAGCGAGATATTATGATCTGGAATGCACTGCCTGAAAGAACAGTGGAAGCAGATTCAATAATAACTTTCAAAAGGGAATTGGATATATTCTTGGGAGGAAAATGTTGCAGGGTTATGGAGATAGGACAGGGAAGTGGGTGGGTCTAATTGGATCACTTTTTCAACGAGCCGGCACAGGCACGACGGGCCGATTGGCGTCCTTCTGTGATAATGACACTATCAGTGGAATTTATTTGATGCATTTTTTTTTTGTTTTAACAGACAATACTAGGGATTGTGTAGCACAGTGAGCAGAGAAAGGAGACTATCATTCCGTCAATCTTGGCTGAATTTTAACCTAGGTTCCAGAGTGACAGTGTGCATCACCCAGTTCCCACCTCTTTTTAATTTTTATGAATAGTTTCCTGCTTGCTCCACATTCTTAAAAGGGCACCATCTTCATGAAAACGTGTTTTGTAAACTTTAAGGAAAATATCAGAGAGAACTGTGCATCATTTTCTTCACCATATCATCACGCACTTGTGACAAAATAATAAATGGGCTAGAATTTTGCCAAACTGTCATTATTTGACAAATAACGGCATTTTTGTGAAAAAATAAGAAGAAAAATTTTGCAATTTTGTTTAATGGTGTAAGTTTGGCCAAAAAATACCCCCGTCGTTAAAAAACAGCATTGCTGGAGGAATCGTGTTTGAAAAGGCTGTCCTCTCCAACTTTACCACGAGGCTGATACCGCAAAAAATACAGGGGAAAAACAACCCCTCCAAAAATTTCAAAAATAAAAAAATTTAAGTTGAGAAAACATTGACAAAAGCATTAACAACAGAATCGCTGAAACGTTTTTTTTTAATTCAACTTACCTTTTTTGTAGGTCTTCTTACTTACTGACATTCTTAAAGCTGCAATGCAAGGTTTTTCAAAACTGTGTTTTGCAAAGCGAGTAAGGTGGTGCCAAACTTAGGCGGTATGTTTTTTTAGGTATGGCGTTACTGAAAATGGTGATATTTTTGACAATGCCATCCTTAAGGTTTATGGAATTTTAATCAGTTTATTCTTCGGACAAAAAAAATTTGTTTTAACATGAAAAACTCATGAGAAATTGTGGAGAAATTCTAGCCCAATATGTTTTGATGAGATGTACATCATCATGGCTTTTCGGTACAAACAAGAAAAGAATTTCATGAAGATGATTCTCCTTTTGTTAAAAAATGATTATTTTTATTTCTCGATGTACCCCAAGACAATTACTTAAAACTGCTGTGTGATGTCAGATGGGAGTTTCCTTTCCACAATATTCCCCATAGTCTGATAACTCTGCAATTATAAAACTCTGATGCAGATTGGGAACAGCTCCAATAGTTTGAAGGCAGACCTCAAACTCACAGGCATCAATGACTGGCTGAACATTTCATTCCTAATAAAATCAAATGAAAATGACGAACCAAAGTCAATTAACTATAGCTTTATGACAACTTCACATTAATACTATGAACAATTGAGAATGATTTAAAACACTTTAATAACACTAAAGTTTTGAATAATTCAATAGTGGACCTTGAAACCCTGAAGTGAGATTACAACCTTTAAATCACCCTCCTGTTCCTTTTATTGTTTTGTAATAGATATTAAAACGTTCATGGGTAGTTTCTAGAAAGCTCATGGGTAGTTGCTGGTCTTCATCGTTTCCACGGCAATGGCTGGCTTGTGATTCAGCAGTAATCTAAACTTCAGTTTGGTAATTATCAGCAGTTTAAGAAACTCTGACTGATAGAAATATATATGGTACAGTATCCAACAACAAGTATTTGTCAAACTTGTTGCCCCAGAGAGACCTACCATTTGGGCTCTCCTGCTTGCCTTATGTCAAATTTTATAGGTAGGACCATGTGCATCCCAGAGTAACTCCATTCACACTTCTATTATGGTGTAAGAGTTGATCTGGAGCTGTGTGACCCCAAGAAACCCACTAATCGCTAAGTGTGCAGCAGTACCCAACTGGAATATATGCAGCACGCTCCTTTCATAATATTTATAATTAAAGCACAACTCAACAAATACACTTCCCCTTTAATTATCTTTGTTAAACAATTGTTTAAGCACTCTGGTTTCATATGAAATTGAATTAAAAAATTAAAAATTATTAACATTCACAATAATTCTTTGTAATGGTCTGATATTTAGACAAGGTCCCAATGATGCAAACTGGTGGCTAAGGCATTGAACAGTATGCTCTTTGAAATGTAATGTTCACGCTGAAGTTAATGAAACCATTTGTGTTGGCCAACTATCATCTAGAACCACTCGACTTCATCGCCTGAAGACATCTTACATGATTTAGAATTTTAGTGCTGAGATTATTGCAGTCTGTGCAAGATGCTTTTTCTTTTTTCCTCTGAGGCCATGTGTAATTGTATAGTAGAGTGACTCATTTCTATTGAAATTATTTGTATGCAATCACATTTTCAAAGAGATTTATAGGGGGTCACAAGGTATTGAAGTATCAACTTGTGCGATTAAAGATTAGTGAGACATAACTTTATGCATATGATTATCTACACAGTTGGGTTACCCAACTTAGCCATGCTGTTGTGGAAAGGCCACACACTTCGCTACAGGGTGTGAAGAAGAAAAAATAAGAGGGCAAGTCACCCAGGCTATTCTTGTACACCTCCTAGTGACCAGTTGCATGACAATATTGATACAGGCCCGGGAGTAGGGTCCCTAACTTTTTGCCTGTAGTTAGTGCATAACCCAGGAAAATCGAAGAATAGGAAGAAAATAAAATCTGCAAATTAGAAGTAAATAACTGACAGATTAACTATACAATATTGTGCGGAAGTGCTACAGAGCATAAGAGCACTTTAAATATTATAATGGCATAAAATCATACTGCTTATACATTATTTGACTTTAAACAGACATCAAATACAATCTTGTGCACTGAATTTTACAGTAGCAGCTTGTATAAAAATAAAATATTGGCCAATCATAAGGGCTACCATGACATTTAAAGGTAGATTACAGAGTGTAAATTACTTTAAATGTAATTTTCAAAGAGGGTGCTGTATGTAGTAGAGCTTCAGGGCAGGGCTGAAGGTCATGTGAAGTTTAATTCCCCCACTTCAATGAGTTCTGATTCAAGTCAGGTCACTGTGGTGAGCTGAGGCCAGGCTGCTCACAGGATGGGGCAATATTGGAGGGAGAGTTGTCCTCTCTGTGACTATTCTTGGATCTAGTTCAGAGCAACATTAGCATACAGATGGGAAACTACTTTCCCCTCCCCCTCCAAGCTACGGAAAAAAGAGGGGCATTAAATAATTTGAGTAAGGGGTTTAAAGCAATCGTAAATGTATTTAAGATTAAAATTTATCTTACGTTTTAATGAATATATATATATATAGAAATATGAACAGCTCTTTGCATGTGTGAATGAACTGAAATTTTTGACATTTTTTTCCCTTTTTTTTAAATCATTTTCTGGCTCTCTCCAATCTCTGATGCTGCAGTTGCAAACATACTGTGGCGAGAGGAAGGTACTGCAGTGCATTGTTGTGTTGTAGTGATCATGTGCTTGTCCACTGTTTGTAGCACAATTTATTACTTCTAATAACAGGTCCTTCTCCGTATTGTGCCTCCAAGTCTAGTATTCTCACTATCTCTGAGACAGGCTGCATCCTTTGAGAACATTATCCTAAATATTAGGAAGAAGCCAGTTGAATAAAGAAGTGGTCTAATCCTTACAGAATTAGAAAAATCCATTGTTGACGTACTGTTAGAATAGAAAGAAAAGGAGTGATAACAAAATCTATAACTACTACATTGTTTCATAAGCAAAATGTAATTTTAAGCGAAGAAACTTAATTTATATCTTAATTTTACCACCTTCTCTATCCTCTCCTTAAGGTAGCAAATCATTGTTGAGTATAATTAAATAAGCAGAGGTTTATTTTCAGTACCTTGGCCAAATGGTCATTCTGCATGTGTGAAGCTGAATAATGGTAGTGGACTATCAATGCCACATTTAAAGGTAGATTACAAAGTGTAAATTACTTTAAAGTCAGTCAGACTTTAACTTGCTCTCAGATTACATCCACATATATCAGTTTCCAGCAGGATAGGTAAACCTGGACAATGTTTCTCCTCGGAAGCCTGAGGACATAAAAACATAGAAACATAAAAAATAGGTGCAGGATAGGCCATTCGGCCCTTCGAGCCTGCACCACCATTCAATATGATCATGGTTGATCATGCAACTTCAGTACCCCATTCCTGCTTTCTCTCTATACCCCTTGATCCCTTTAGCCATAATGGCCACATCTAACTTCCTTTTGAATATATCTAAGAACTGGCCTCAACAACTTTCTGTGGTAGAGAATTCCAGAGATTCACAATTCTCTGAGTGAAGATGTTTCTCCTCATCTCGGTCCTAAATGGCTTACCCTTTATCCTTTGATTATGACCCCTGGTTCTGGACTTCCCCAACATCGGGAACGTTCTTCCTGCATCTAACCTGTCCAATCTCCGTTAGAATTTTATATGTTTGTATGAGATCCCCTCTCATTCTTCTAAATTCCAGTGAATATAAGCCTAGTCGATCCAGTCTTTCTTCATAGGTCAGTCCTGCCATCCCGGGAATGAATCTGGTGAAACTTCACTGCATTCCCTCAATAGCAAGAATGTCCTTCCTCAGATTAGGAGACCAAAACTGTACACAATATTCAAGGTGTGGCCTCACCAAGGCCCTGCACAACTGCAGTAAGACTTCCCTGCTCCTATACTCAAATTCTCTCGCTTATGAAGGCCAACATGCCATTTGCCGCCTTCACCGCCTGCTGTATCTGCATGCCAACCTTCAATGACTGATGTACCATGACATCCGGGTCTCCCCTTTTCCTAATCTGCCACTATTCAGATAATATTCTGCCTTCCTGCTTTTGCCACCAAAGTGGATAACCTCACATTTATCTACACTATACTTCATCTGCCATGCATTTGCCCACTCACCTAACCTGTCCAAGTCACCCTGCGGCTTCTTAGCATTCTCCTCACAGCTCACACTGCTACCCAGCTTAGTGTCATCTGCAAACTTGGAGATATTACATTCAATTCCTTTGTCTAAATCATTAATGTATATTGTAAATAGCTGAGGTCCCAGCACTGAACCTTGCGGTACTCCACTAGTCACTGCCTGCCATTCTGAAAAGGACCCGTTTATTCCCACTCTTTGTTTCCTGTCTGCCAACCAGTTCTCTATCCACATCAATACATTACCCCCAATACCATGTGCTTTAATTTTGCACACTAATCTCTTGTGTGGGACTTTGGCAAAAGCCTTTAGAAAGTCCAAATACATCACATCCACTGGTTCACCCTTGTCCACTCTATTAGTTACATCCTCAAAAACTTTTGAGAAGATTTGTCAAACATGATTTTCCTTTCATAAATCCATGATGACTTGGACCGATCCTGTCACTGCTTTCCAAATGCGCTGCTATTACATCTTTAATAATTGATTCCCCACTACTGATGTCAGGCTAACCGGTCTATAATTCCCTGTTTCCTCTCTCTCTCCTTTTTTAAAAAGTGGGGTTACTTTAGCTACCCTCCAATCCATAGGAACTGATCCAGAATCTATAGCATGTTGGAAAATGACCACCAATGCATCCGCTATTTCTAGGGCCATTTCCTTGAGTACTCTGGGATGCAGACTATCAGGCCCTGGGGATTTATTGGCCTTCAATCCCATCAATTTCCCGAACACAATTTCCTGACTAATAAGGATTTCCTTCAGTTCCTCCTTCTCACTCGACCCTCGGTCCCGTAGTATTTCCGGAAGGTTGTGTGTGTCTTCCTTAGTGAAGGCAGACCAAAGTATTTGTTCAATTGGTCTGCCATTTCTTTGTTCCCCATTATAAATTCACCTGATTCTGACTGCACGGGACCTACATTTGTCTTCACTAATCTTTTTCTCTTCACATATCTGTAGAAGCTTTTGCAGTCAGTTTTTATGTTCCCTGCAAGCTTACTCTCATACTCTATTTTGCCCCTCCTAATTAAACCCTTTGTCCTCCTCTGCTGAATTCTAAATTCTCCCAGTCCTCAGGTTTGTTGCTTTTTCTGGCCAATTTATGTGCCTCTTCCTTGGATTTAACACTATTCCTAATTTCCCTTGTTAGCCACGGTTGAGCCACATTCCCTGTTTTATTTTTATGCCAGACAGGGATGTACAATTATTTAAGTTCATCCTGTGATCTTTAAAAGTCTGCCATTGCCTATCCACCGACAATCTTTTAAGTTTCATTTGCCAGTCTATCCTAGCCAATTCACGTTTCATACCATCAAAGTTACTTTTCTTTAAGTTCAGGACCCTAGTCTCTCAATTAACTGTGTCACTCTCCATCTTAATGAAGAATTCTACCATATTATGGCCATTCTTTCCCAACGGGCCTCGCACAACAAGATTGCTAATTAATCCTCTCTCATTGCACAACACCCAGTCTAGGATGGCCAGCTCTCTAGTTGGTTCCTCAACATATTGGTCTTGAAAACCATCCCTAATACACTCCAGGAAATCCTCCTCCACTGTATTGCTACCAGTATGGTTAGCCCAATCTATATGTAGATTAAAGTCACCCATGATAACTGCTGTACCTTTATTGCACGCGTCCCTAATTTTCTGGTTGATGCCATCCCCAACCTCACTACTACTGTTTGGTGGTCTGTACACAACTCCCACTAGCGTTTTCTGCCCTTTGGTGTTCTGCAGCTCTACCCATACAGATTCCACATCATCCAAGTTAAGGTCATTCCTTACTATTGCCTTAATCTCCTCTTTAACCAGCAATGCTACCCCTCCTCCTTTTCCTTTCTGTCTATCCTTCCTGAATATTGAATACCCCTGGATGTTGAGTTCCCAGCCTTGGTCACCCCGGAGCCATGTCGCCGTAATTCCAATTACATCATATCCATTAACAGCTGTCTGCGCAGTTAATTCATCAACCTTATTACAAATGCTCCTCGCATTGAGACATAGAGCCTTCAGACTTGTTTTTTTTAACACCCTTTGTCCTTTTAGAATTATGTTGTAATGTGGCCCTTTTTGATTTTTGCCTTTGAGATCTCTGCCCTCCACTTTTACTTATCTCCTTCCTACCTTTTGCTTCTGCCCCTATTTTACTTCCCTTTTTCTACCTGCATAGATTCCCACCCCCCTGCCATATTAGTTTAAACCCTCCCCAACAGCAGTAGCAAACACTCCCCCCTCGGACATCGGTTCCAGTCCTGCCCAGGTGCAGACCATCCGGTTTGTACTGGTCCCACCTCCCCCAGAACCGGTTCCAATGTCCCAGGAATTTGAATCCCTCCCCCTTGCACCATTCCTCAAACCACGTATTCATCTTAACTATCCTGCTATTTCTACTCTGACTAACACAAGGCCAGTTGTTAGGCCCTGACTGCCATCATGGATGAGATCAGCTAACCACTTATCTACTGAATCAGGATGGCAGTTGTACTCATAAACTCTTCTTATCTAATTATTTCTATTCAATTGGACGTTCCTCAAGGAGTTTAGTTTTATTGAATTTCCAAATTTTCTGTCTAGGTACATGATGTGCTGGCTGAAAATTTAATTGGCAAAATCAAAGAATCGGTCAACCAATTTGAACTAAAAATTGGAGATTTAAATAAAATGCTTCTGTCACTTTCATCTTAACACATTATTGCAGAAACTAGCCTCTGAAATAATGCAACATTTATTGTGGTAGACATTAATTCTGTTGCTTCGTGTACAATAAAGATGTGGATAAATTGCAGGATTACCGATAGCCTAAGATTTATTTTCAGCAAATGTTGATAAATCTTTTAATAAACAATTGTTGACAAAATATGAGCTACGTGAATTTTCATAATGATCAATTAGCAACTGACAAAATACTATCACTGTATATTATCCAGTCAATATCTGTATATATAAATATAATCTGAATATGTTATATAATATTACAGCCTGAACATATTGTCCAGCAGTCAATATATATAACACAATCCATATATATTACATAATATCGTATATACTTCACAGTAATAATTCATAATTAATAAATTCATAATATAATTCATAAACATTACATAAATCAGTAAATAATAGCTGTTATATATTGCAATATATATATATTACATATGCTATATATTGCAATAAATATTGCATATAACAGTATGTTTTATTTAGTAGTTAATATATATATTGTGTGAAGTCAGTATATGTTATACACACATGATCTAATAATAGTCCACATATATTATACTATACAATAAAGTCCTTAAATGCTGTATAAAACATAGTATGCTTTAGATATAAGCCATAAAACAGAGAATGCTGGAAGCCTCAGCGGGTCAGGCAGCATCTGTGGAGAGAAAAACAAAGTTCACATTTTGGGTCGACGATCCTTCGTCAGAACTGCCCCAGATGCTGCCTGACCCACTGAGATTTCCAGCATTCTCTCTTTATATTTCAGATTCCAACATCCACAGTATTTTGCTTTTATATATAAGCCCCATGTTTTTTGGGTTAAGACTGGTTAACCTTAATAATTACCCTCCTTTCTGTGCCCCCCCCCCCACTCCCCCCAGTGAAAGATGAATTCCAAAATGATGGTTAAACTGGGTAAAACTTGGAAAAGTCAATATCAGAATAATGCATCCTGGCTGCGAAGCATGTAGCCACTTGCTCTGTTTGATGCAGGGAGAACTTCACCTTCTCTCCCAACCAATGGGCAGCATTGATGTAGAGGGCACCTTTGGTCACCTATGTATATAGGCAGCTGAGCAATGTCGCACTGGGGAGAAAGGGCCAAGGCTGCACCTGCAGATCAACTCCTGTTGACAATTTTTCTGCGAGGATACTTACTTCAAGCGTTATATTTTTTGGACTCAATATTCAAGAATTTCCTTGCAGCTGATTTCATCCTATTAGTTGACCAAATTTTAGAAAAAAATAAACCCTCCAAATCAGAAGCCTATATATATAATAAACATTCTGCAAATATAGGGCTAACTTTTACCATTTTGTTCTCCCAATGCAGAACAGTGTGTGATAGAAGGACATAGCAGGAATTTGGATAGAGAGGTCAGGGAGCCTGGTTTGCATTGTGCAGAATTTTCCAGCCACCACAGAAGAATAATCATGTGGGTCATGACCCAGACATGCTGATCTCTGCAGCTGAATCATTAATATATGCTTCCATTGCATGCAACTCTCTGCTTGAAACACTAAATCATAAAATCTGGTCCAGATTATGCTATACAAAAAATAGCCCATAAGAATATAACCATATATGGACTGTGTTATATAAGGCCCATGTAGATTTGTAAATATGAGACACATAGATTTTTAAATCTGTAAAAGTGTTAAACTTTCAATTTGTCACTAACCCAAAACCAATGTTGCTAGAGCCTGTCATTGAGGTATTGTGGGAGTTATACTTTGAGAAGGCACTGATGGAAAATGACCCTATTGCATTTTTTCACAAATTCACTGTATGCAATTGTTTTAATGCCTTTCTGATGCCAAGCAAGATTTGACATAGAAAGTTGTTAAGCTGACAAACACATCTACGCGATTTCCTTTTTCTTTGGAAGCTGCATTTCTAGTGCCTTCAACATTGCATTTCCTTTTTTTTCACTACTTTCAAAATCGTTTCAGTACGTTAAAAATAATATTTTTTTAAATCTCTTTTTTTTTCTTACAAAGTGTGTGCAAATGAAGCATTTTTGTGTTTTGTCTTCAAGGACTAAGTGTTGGAAATATGTTCTATGTATTCTCTGATGATGGAATCACAATAATTCAGCCCACAGGATGTGAGATTCAAAGACAGATCAAGGCCAGTGACAGGATCATTGCAAGCTTTGTAAGTTTTAAATATTTCTACACTTTTTTTCATTTTAACACCTTGGTGTTGGATGTGCTCTTTGTATTTCCGAGTTGCTTAAATGTGTTACTGCAAGCTTGCATCAGTCTATCCGCTACCTATATATTTATGCATTCACAGGATGAGCATCACTGACAAGGCTGGCATTTATTGCCCATCCCTAATTGCCTTTGAGATGGTGGTGGTGAGCCACCTTCTTGAACCACTGCAGTCTTTGTAGTCATGGTACTCCCACAGATCTGACTTTGTGATAGCGGTTTGATACAACTGAGTAGCTTGCTAGGCCATTAAGAGTCAACCACATTGCTGTGGGTCTGTAGTCACATATAGGTCAGACCGCATTGGGACAGAGATTTCCTTCACTAAAGGACGTTAGTGAACCAGTTGGGTTTTTCTGACAATCCGGTAGTTTCATGGTCACCATTACCGATACTAGCTTTTTAATTTCAAATTTATTTAATTTGATTAACTGAACTTAAACTCCCCCATATGCTGTGGTGGGATTTGAACTCATGTCTCTAGATAATTAGTACAAGCCTGGATTACTAATCCAGTAACATAACCATTATGCTACTCTACTCCTACAAGCAGCATGATTAGCGCTGATGGCTTGTCTGTTCTATTTAAATGATGCCAGACCACAGAAATTGATTGGGCCTCCCGCCAACATCATCAGATGAGTGGAGCTGTCGTCCCAGTAACCCCCTGCCCGATGTACGTCAGATATGAAATTCGACCACACATATCTTAAGGAGCATTTGTTGAAAGATATGCAGTTCAGTGTATGAATCCTTCCTGCATTGTGGTATTGCTTCTAAATAATTACATTCAGGACAAGTGTATGTTGCATGAGACAGGAGCAAATTTAACTGTGTGGTTTAAATAATGAGAGTAAAGTTTGAGCGTTTTGTTATGCTTTCTAAAGCTCAAGATGTGTTAATGCTGCAAAGCATGATTCGAAATACTTCAGAGGTTAATCTCCACATGGGTCTACTGCTAAAGTTATAGTAGGCAAGTGGGAGAACCCCATGGAAATTCTTTCCTCGTTCTTAATACGTCAAATAAAATGACTTAAGCAATTCAAAAGTTTAAAAAATATCTAAATGATATATGTATCTGGCCATCTTAGCTCAAAACATGTGTACCAGTTGACTCAGACTAAAATGTTTAAGAATAAATGGTTTAGAATACTATTCCTTAAATTGCTGTGGCCTGACTCTATCCCAGATTGACGGGATGTAAGTTTTTCTCTGCCTGCTGCAAATGTTCTAACTCAAATGAGATTAGGTCCAAAGCAAAAATTACCCCAAACTAGAGTTACAGGTCACTAATGACAGCCTTTTCTCTATTATATCATGCTTGACTAGCATTTGATGATTTAGCAGTTCTCTCCTTTGTTCCAATATAGAATAGGCACAATCAGATTCAATGGTCTTGTAGGTTTATCAGATTTCTGTTCTGTACTACAGTATGCCATTCATATGTTCAGAGGCTATTGCTCCTAAAGACTGCAGTGTTTACAAATAAGTGCAGGGCTGAGTTTAAAAACCTGAGATGAACAGAATTTAATCAGGCCATGCTCAAGATGAAGATTTATTTGGTTCAGAATTTGTAAGAAAAATGTCCCTTATGACCAAGTCTCAAACATTATCCTTCTTTACAGGAAGAGATTTGTCCTTGCGGTGAAGGGGAAACCATTCCATATTGTGTCTGGGCTTCTGCTGTCAACATCAGAGATAAGTACATCTATGTCTCCCAACCCACACAGAGCCGAGTTCTTATCATTGACATTCCATCTCAGAAAGTCTTGCAGGTAACTTTAACTAAGGTATTAAATAATAATTTTTTTAAACAAGTGGGTATAAGGGTTAAACATGCTTTACACCACAGGGGCATGAGTTTGAATCCAGTTCAGACTGATAGCATGAAAATCTCTTCTCTGACAGTTGTAATAATCCAATGTCAAATTGATTTCAACAGTCTTACTCCAGTTCCTCACAGATGGTGTACACCACAGCACTTTTCCTTAATTGCCAATCTGACTTGGAGAGACCACAAGCAAGAGTGTTGTGGGAAATTGAAATGTTACATTAGTGTGGGAGGGAATATATTATGTTCAGGTTGGGACTGACCAGAGAGACCGAATGTTCTCCTTTTAACTTGTACTATAAAGAGTGATACAAAAACTGATGAAAAAAGTTATGAGAGTTTCAAATCTATTGTTATTTAGACCTGAATGGGTGATAAAATAGATACATTTTATGAAAGCAAAAAAAGTAATGTTGAGGGCAACAGTAAGAGAATACCCTGTTGTCACAAAGGATTTCGATTGTTTTTCTATCTTGACGCATGAATTTTATATTGCAAACAATGACAAATGATTTGAATTCAGAAAATGTCTTTAGTTTTAAATAATCTTTAATTCATGTAAAGATTTTGAAAAGTTTGGTACAAACCATGATCTATAAAAAGAAATACTTGGATTTATATAGCGCCTTTCACGACCATCGGACATAGAAGAACATAACAACATAAGAAATAGGAGCAGGAGTAGGGCATATGGCCCCTCGAGCCTGCTCTGCCATTTAATACCATCATGGCTGATCTGATCATGGACTCAGGTCCACTTCCCTGCCCATTCTCCATAAACCTTTATTCCTTTATTGTTTAAGAAACTGTCTATTTCTATCTTAAATTTATTCAATGTCCCAGCTTCCACAGATCTCTGAGGCAGCGAATTCCACAGACCCACAACCCTCTGAGAGAAGAAATTTCTCCTCATCTCAGTTTTAAATGGGCGGCCCCTTATTCTAAGATTATGCCCTCTAGTTCTAGTCTTCCCTATCAGTGGAAACATCCTCTCTGCATCCACCTTGTCAAGCCCCCTCATAATCTTATACGTTTCGATAAGATCACCTCTCATTCTTCTGAATTCCAATGAGTAGAGGCCCAATCTACTTAGCATTTCTTCATAAGTCAACCTGCTCATCTCTGAAATCAACCTTGTGAAACTTCTCTGAACTGCCTCCAAAGCAAGTATATTCTTTCTTAAATATGGAAACCAAAACTGCACGCAGTATTCCAGGTGTGACATCACCAATACCCTTATACTCCATCCCCTTTGCAGTAAAGGCCAAGATTCCATTGGCCTTCCTGATCACTTGCTGTACTTGCATACTAACTTTTTGTGTTTCATGTACAAGTACTCCCAGGTCCCGCTGTACTGCAGCACTTTGCAATCTTTCTCCATTTAAATAACTTGCTCTGCCAAAGTGCATGACCTCACACTTTCCAACATTATACCCCATCTGCCAAATTTTTGCCCACTCACTTAGCCTGTCTATGTACTTTTGCAGATTTTTTGTATCCTTCTCACACATTGCTTTTCCTCCCATCTTTGTATTGTAGGCAAACTTGGCTACGTTACACTTGGTTCCTTCCTCCAAGTCGTTAACATAGATTGTAAATAGTTGGAGTCCCAGCACTGATCCCTGTGGTAACCCACTGGTTACTGACTGCCAACCCGAGAATGAACTATTTATCCCTACTCTCTGTTTTCTGTTCGTTAGCCATATCCATGCTAATATATTACCCCTAAACCCGTGAACTTTTATCTTGTGCAGTAACCTTTTATGTGGCATCTTGTCAAATGCCTTCTGGAAGTCTAAGTACACCACATCCACTGGTTCCCCTTTATCCACCCGGTTTGTTTCATCCTCAAAGAATTCTAGCAAATTTGTCAAACATGACTTCCCCTTCATAAATCCATGCTGGTTCTGCCTGACCAAATTTTGCTTTTCCAAATGTCCTGCTACTGCTTCTTTAATAATGGACTCTAACATCTTCCCCACCACAGATGTTAGGCTAACTGGTCTATAGTTTCCTGCTTTTTGTCTGCCTCCTTTTTTTAAATAGGAGTGTTACATTTGCAGTTTTCCAATCTGCTGGGACCTCCCCAGAATCCAGAGAATTTTGGAAAATTACAACCAATGCATCCACTATCCCTGCTTCTCTGAAGACCCTAGAATGCAAGCCATCAGGTCCAGGGGATTTATCCACCTTTAGTCCCATTATCTTACTGAGTACCACCTCCTCAGTGATTGTGATTGTGTTAAGTTCCTCCCCCTCTATAGCCCCTTGACTATCCACTGTTGTGATATTATTAGTGTCCTCTACCGTGAAGATTGATACAAAATATTTGTTCAGAGTTTCTGCCATCTCCATGTTCCCAATACTAATTTCGTGGTCTCGTCCTCTAAGGGACCAACATTTACTCTAACCACTCTTTTTCTTTTTATATACCTATAGAAACTCTTGCTATCTGATTTTATATTTCATGCTAGTTTATTTTCATAGTCTATCTTCCCTTTCTTAATATTTTTTTTAGTCATTCTTTGTTGGCTTTTAAACACTTCCCAATCTTCTGTCCTCCCATTAGTTTTGGCGACATTGTATGCCCTTGTTTTTAATTGGATACCATCCTTTATTTCTTTAGTTAGCCACAGATGGTATATTTTCTCTTATTCCCTTTCCTCCTCACTGGACTATATATGTGTTGTGTATGGAGAAAGAGTCAGACTGAACACTGTGAGCTCAAAGTAAAGTATGACCTTAGTCTTTTATTGCAGGTCTCCAGAGTGCCTCTCCAACCTATGAAGCCTCCTTAAATACCAGTGCTCCCAAGGGATTATGGGATCCCTTGGGACTCCAGGGGATGAGCCCTCTGGTGGCTGTACAGAGTAAATACAAGTTTACATATATAACAACACTTCCCTCCCCCCAATATCAATAGTGTAACTATTTACAATGTGAGTCAATCTGGGGCCTTCCTTGCTCTGGTTGATCGTCTCGGTGTGAAAGCTGCTGGTGTTGTTGAATCATTTGTTGGGCCCTCGCTAGACTGCTGTGGATGATGGGTTCTGTTTCATGGTCAACCGTGGTGCCGGTTGCTACTGGTGTGTATGTTGGGGGATCAAAAAAGCTAGGGTCCAAGGTGGGTTGCTCAGGATAGTCTGTGAATCTGAGTTTGATTTGGTCCAAGTATTACCGGTGAATGAGTCCATTTGAAAGTTTGACCCGAAACACCCTGCTTCCCTCTTTGGCCACGACAGTGCCGGGAAGCCACTTGGGACCTTGTCCATAATTTAATACAAATACAGGATCATTGATTTCAACCTCACGTGACACATTTGTGCTATCATGGTATGTACTTTGTTGAAGCCACCTGCTTTCTACCTGTTCATGTAGATCAGGGTGAACTAATGAGAGCCTCGACTTAAGTGCTCTTTTCATGAGCAGTTCAGCAGGTGGGGTCCCAGTGAATGAGTGGGGTCTCGTGCGATAGCTAAGCAGGACTCAGGATAGGCGAGTCTGCAGTGAGCCTTCAGTTACCATCTTCAAGCCTTGCTTGATGGTTTACACTGCTCTCTCTGCCTGACCATTGGATGCTGGTTTAAACGGGGCAGATGTGACATGTTTGATCCCGTTACGGGTCATGAATTCTTTGGACTCAGCACTGGTAATACATGGCCCGTTGTCGCTCACCAGGATATCGAGTAGGCTGTGTGTGGCAAACATGGACCGCAGGTTTTCGGTAGTGGCAGCGGACGTGCTAGCCGACATTATCTCTCATTCAATCCACTTGGAGTATGCGTCTACAACCACAAGGAACATTTTACCCAAGAACAGGCCTGCATAGTCGACGTGTACCCTAGACCACGATTTTGAGGCCAAGACCATAAACTTAGGGGTGCCTCCCTGGGTACATTGCTTAACTGCGAGCATGTATTACATCTATGAATGCAGGACTCTATAAGTCCGCATCGATACCGGGCCACCACACGTGGGATCTAGCTATCGCTTTCATCATTACGATGCCTGGGTGGGTACTGTGGAGGTCATGGATGAAGGTGTCTCTGCCCTTCCTGGGGACCACTACTCGATTGTCCCACAGAAGGCAGTCTGCCTGTATAGACATTTCACCTTTGCGCTGCTAGAATGGCTTTATCTCTTCCTGCATTTCCACTGGGACACTGGACCAACTCCAGTGAAGCACACAGCTTTTGACTAAAGATAATAAGGGGTCCTGGCTTGTCGAGGTTTTGATCTGTTGGGCAGTGACGGGTGATTGCGCACTCTCAAATGCTTCCATAACCATGGCTAGATCTGCAGGCTGCGCCATTTCCATCCCCGTGGTGGGCAATAGCAGCCTACTGAGAGCATCGGGGCAGTCTGCCTGGCCTGTGGCGGATGGCGTAGTTGTATGGGGACAATGTGAGCACCCATCTCTGGATGCGGGCCGATGCGTTTGTATTTACTCTCGGAGAACAGGGATAAAAGTGGCTTATGGTCAGTTTCCAATTTGAATTTTAGCCCAAGCAGGTATTGATACATTTTCTTTACCCCATAGACACACGCTAACGCTTATTTCTCAATCATGTTGTAGGCTCTCTCAGCCTTAGACAGACGCTTGGATGCATAAGCAACCGGTTGCAGTTTTGCAAAATCATCAGCTTGTTGCAATACACACCCGATGCCTTATGCCTCACATGCTAGTACCAAACGCTTACATGGATCATACAACACAAGTAATTTGTTTGAGCATAACAATTTTCTTGTTTTTACAAAGACATTTTCTTGGCTTTTGCCCCGAACCCATTCGTCCCCTTTTTCATAGTAAGACATGCATGTAGGTCTAACAGTGTGCTGAGACCTGGTAAGAAGTTTCCAAAGTAGTTCAGAAGTCCCAGAAACGACCGCAGTTCCGTCACGTTTTGTAGTCTCGGTGCATTCTCGATTGCTTCCGTCTTCGCGTTGGTGGGCCTGATGCCGTCCGCCGCAATCCTCCTTCCCAGGAACTCCACTTCAGGCACCAGGAAAATGCACTTCGAGCATTTTAACCTGAGCCCCGCACGGTTGAGTTGACTTAGAATCTCCTCCAGGTTCTGCAGATGCTTGACTGTGTTACGACCTGTGACCAAGATGTCCTGGAAGACCACGGTGTGCGGGACCGACTGCAGTAAGCTTTCCATGTTTCTCTGGAATATCGCTGCCACCAATCGGATTCCAAATGGGCATCTGTTATAAACAAAAAGACCTTTGTGCATGTTGATGCAGGTGAGGGCCTTCGATGATTCCTCAAGTTCCTGCATCATAGAAACATAGAAAATAGGTGCAGGAGTAGGTCATTCGGCCCTTCAAGCCTGCACCAGGTACAGCCTGCATCATGTAGGCTGAAGTCAGATCCAGCTTCGTGAATGTCTTTCCTCCCGCCAGCATTACAAAGAGGTCATCGGCCTTTGGTAGTGGGTATTGGTCCTGCAGGAAGGAATAATTGATAGTTATTTTGTAATCGCCACAGATTCTGACGGTGCCGTCTCCCTTGAGGACTGGGATGATAGGACTGGCCCACTCATTGAACTCGATCGGGGAAATGATGCCCTTTCTTTGCAGCCGGTCTAGCTTGATCTCTACCCTTTCTCTCATCAGGTATGGTACTGCTCTCGCCTTGTGATGGATGGGTCGCGCCCCCGGAATTAGTGGATCTGCACTTTTGCTCCTTGGAATTTCCCGATGCCTGGTTCGAACAGCGAAGGAAATTTGTTTAAGACCTGGGCATGCGCAGTGCTGTCAGCGGGCGATAGTGCTCGGACATCGTCCCAGTTCCAGCGTATCTTTCCTAGCCAGCTGCTGCCAAGCAGCGTGGGACCATCGCCTGGTACCACCCAGAGTGGTAGCTTGTGCACTGGTCCATCGTAGGAGACCTTTACTGTAACACTGCCGATTACAGGAATCAGTTCTTTCGTGTAAGTTCTTAGTTTCGTGTGAACTGGAGTTAAGACTGGCCTTGAGGCCTTGTTGCACCAGAACCTTTCGAAAGTCTTTTTGCCCATGATGGACTGGCTTGCACCCGTGTCCAGCTCCACTGACACCGGGAGTCCATTTAGTTCAACATTCACCATTATCGGGGGCCAATTCATGGTGAATGTATGCACCCCATGTACGTCTGCCTCCTTGATTTGAGGCTCTTGTTCATTGTGATCCTCCGTGTATCTGTCCTCCTCTGCAACATGGTGGTTTGCAGGTTTAACAGGCTTTGCAGCTCGCCTGCACACTCGTTGTTCCACAGCAGTTGCAATCGTACTCTTTGAATTGGCATGAATGGAAACGATAATCACCCCCGCAATGCCAACGAGCTGTTAATGGCCTTGCATTCATCACCCTTGATGGTGGACTCAAAAACATCACTTTGTTCACAGTACTTGTAGCAGCACTTGTGTGCTGAAAGATTTGCTTCGTATTGTCAATGAACGCCTGGGCTATCGTTATGGCCTTACTCCAGGTTGGGGTCTCTACAGTCAAAAGTTTGCAAAGTATGGTTTTGTGGCCAATGCCAAGTACGAAAAAGTCTCTGAACATGTGCTCCAAACGTCCTTCAAATTCGCAATATCCTGCAAGGCGTCTTAGCTCGGCGACATAACTCGCCACTTCCTGACCTTCAGATCTTTTGTAGGTGTCGAACTGGTACCTCGCCATCAGAACACTTTCCTTCGGGTTCAAATGCTCTCAGACCAGTGTGCACAAATCCTCGTATGATTTCTCCGTGGGTTTCGCTGGAGTGAGCAGATTCTTCATGAGGCCATACTTTGGTGCCCCACAGACGATGAGGAGGTTCACCCTTCGTTTGGTAGCGCTCTCTTCTCCATCTAGCTCGTTGGCCACGAAGTATTGGTCGAGTTGCTCCACAAAAGTTTCCCAATCATATCCCTCCGAGAATTTCCGAGGATGCCCACTGTTCTCTGCATCTTTGGGTTCGCTATCTGTATCTCATCGCCAGTTGTTGTGTGTGGCGAAAGAGTCAGACTGAACACTGTGAGCTCAAAGTAAAGTGTGACCGTAGTCTTTTATTGCAGGTCTCCAGAGTGCCTCTCCAACCTGTGAGGCCTCCTTAAATACCTGTGCTTCCGAGGGATTATGGGATCCCTTGGGACTCCAGGGGATGAGCCCTCTGGTGGCTATACAGAGTAAATACAAATTTACATGTACAACAATATGTATCAAAGCGCTTTACAGCCAATTAAGTACTTTTGGAGTGGAGTCACTGTTGTAATGTGGGAAACGTGACAGCCAACGTGCGCACAGCAAGCTCCCACAAACAGCAATGTGATAATGACCAGATAATCTGTTTTTGTTATGTTGATTGAGGGATAATTATTGGCCAGGACCCCAGGGATAACTCCCCTGCTCTTCTTCGAAAATGGTGTCATGGGATCTTTTACGTCCATCTAAGAGGGTAAACGGGGCCTCTGATTCATGTCTCATCTGGAAGACGGCACCTCCCACAGTGCAGCACTCCCTTAGTACTGCACTTGAGTGTCAGCCTAGATTTATGTGCTCAAGTCCCTGGAATAGGAATTGCACCCACAACCTTTTGAGTCAGAGGTGAGTGTGCTACCCACTGAGCCACAGCTAACCTGATCTATAGTAAAACCATTCTGAGGCTGAATTCCAGGACATAGTCAATGTATTTACTGAGGCATATGAAAACGGGCCTTACGCTAAATATCCATAAGACAAAGGTCCTCCACCAGCCTGTCTTCGCCGCACAGCACTGCGCCCCCAGTCATCAAGATCTACGGCATGGCCCTCGACAACGTGGACCACTTCCCATACCTCAGGAGCCTCTTATCAACAAAAGCAGACATTGATGTGGAGATTCAACACCGCTTCCAGTGCGCCAGTGCAGCCTTCGGCTGCCTGAGGAAAGGAATGTTCGAAGACCAGGCCCTCAAATCTACCACCAAGCTCATGGTCTACAGAGCTGTAGTAATACCTGCCCTCCTGTATGGATCAGAGGCATGGACGATGTACAGAAGACACCTCAACTCGCTGGAGATATATCATCACCGATATCTCTGCAAGATTCTACAAGTCCCCTGGGAGGACAGGCGTACCAACATCAGTGTCCTTGTCCAGGCTAATATCTCCAGCATTGAAGCACTGACCACACTCGATCAGCTTTGCTGGGCAGGCCACATAGTTCGCATGCCAGACACGCATGCAAGTGCTCTATGCGGAGCTCCTTCACGGCAAACGAGCCAAAGGTAGGCAGCGGAATCGTTACAAGGACACACTCAAAGCCTCCCTGAAAAAGTGCGACATCACCACTGACACCTGGGAGTCCCTGGCCAAAGACCGCCCTAAGTGGAGAAAGTGCATCCGGGAGGGCGCTGAGCTCCTTGAGTTTCAACGCCGAGTGCGGAAACCAAGCGCAGGCAGCAGAAAGAGCGTGCGGCAAACAAGTCCCACCCACCCCTTCCCTCAATGACTATCTGTCCCACCTGTGACAGGGTCTGTGGCTCTCATATTGGACTGTTCAGCCATCAAAGAACTCACTTCAGGAGTGAAAGCAAGTCTTCCTCGATTCCGAGGGACTGCCTATGCCGATGATGAGTAAAACCTTTTATGTTCTGGTGTTTACATGACTGAAATGCAGGCTGGAATTTCCCAGGGGGTCAGCGGATGTGATCGGTGGTGGGTCGGGTGGGGAAGTGTTTTTTTTTCCCACGGAGCATCAGGATCCCGCTCTGAATCCGTCGCCACGCACCTTTCATGTTGTGAGTCTGTCAGCACTGAGCAGACCAGGCACACAGAGGTGACAGACCCTATTCAGGTAATTAGTGGCCTGTTTAGAGCCACTTAAGAATGATTTTCAGCTTACCTTTTGCATTTGACAGCTCAACTACGGGATCCATGCTGGTCTGTCAAGCTGAGGTGAAGTTTAAGTGGCCATTGAATAAGCTGTTGAATTGACAGCTTCGAATGTACAGTAACAGCTCCCACCTTACAGAGAGATAGCTTCCCTCATCCACAAGCTGTTCCCCACTGCATTTCCTCAACAGATTCACCATGCTGCAAGTCTTTACACAACTCTCCATCCAGTATGACCTCATTACCACTCTCACCATTGACAGATCGCTTCTGTCATCTCTATTTCACCTGCCATCTAGTCCATCAGCATGGGTGTCCTTTTTACTCTCTCACCTTGGTCCTCAGAATCCCCTATGATCAGCCCTAACACCAGCAGCACTAGGCACACCAGCAGCACCAACAACACCACCACCAACCTTCTCCGCAATCACCTGATGTTGCACAGGACAAAACGTTTCAGCATCCAACCACATTGCTGTCTGGGAGGCCAAGGATGGTCCTCACCATGGCCAGATTTACTTCACTTGATACTGTACACCCGGGCTAGCACATGATGCGCCAGGTTGGCACTACTCCACACCAATATCATAAAGTATCACTACAATGCCCAACCCATTCCTTTCACACTCATGACCATTGCAGGGGGTACAGTAATGTCTCACAGTAAATCACTTCCAAAGGTTCACGCAAATCTGTCCAAGAATGTAAATTGGTGAAAATAAGGTTTTAATGTTTGACGCCGCATTAACAGAAACTTTACATGAACATTGCATAAAACACCCAAGTGCATTGTGTGATGTTAGTTGGTATGATTGCACTAGGATGAGGATGAGTGTGAGGGGTGACTAGTGAGATGGGGAAGTGATAATATAGATAGAGAGGGATAGGTGGCGGTGCAAGCTAAATAAGTTGGTGTGAATAAGGATACGCAAGAGTAGGGTAGGGAAGGCAGAGTGATGGGGATGTGACGAGATGCACAGCAGGAAGACGTTGATCGTTGCTTTATATACATGTTTCGTGATATACTGAGACACTGCACTCAGGTCCTTCTGACCACATCCTTGCTTGTACCCTCTTCTGCAATGTGCAACCAGGCTGCGTTGATCTCCTGGGTAGGTCTCTTTCGCCCATGAGAAGGGAAGAGAACCTCCCTGCGTGCTGCAACTCCTTCCATAGGTCATGGGAGAGCCCGGGTGCAGCGTTGTGCCTTTCTGCAGTCGTCATCAGTAATTGCAGTGCCTCAATGCTGTAGAACACTGACAGCACAAATGTCAAAACAAATTTGTACATGGTCCCTTTAAGGAAACCAGCTGATGACGCATCATCAAATGACGTCATCAGACCCGCTTCCTCTAATTGGACCAGGAAATACACTGGGTGGGCTTAACAAGCCCCATTAACAGAAAGTAATTTCACAGAGTGGGATGGAACCAGCAGTGGGGTCGGAACCTGTCACCAGCATCGCCTGCCACAGACCCGCAGAGGTTAGTAAAATCCCGTCCGCAGTTACTGACCAGCTCAAAATGGATGTCAAGTTGTCCAAATAGTTATGTGGAGAATAACCTCTTACAAATTTATATAATAACCTCTCACTGTAATTCCTTCATAGGCTGTGCCAACAGATCCTGTCCCAGTGAAGTTGCAATATGACAAGTCACATGACCAAGTTTGGGTCCTTAGTTGGGGAGATGTGAGGAAAAACAACCCGACTCTGCAGGTACGTGAGAGTTAATATTTCTTCCTCTACTAAAGAATAGAACATATTGAGGCCAATTGTTTGAAATTAATAATTTCCAAAGTATGCAAGGACTATTTAAATGTAGGAAAGCCTCTAATTCTTCCTAATTAATTTCCACAAATTCTTCTCCAGGGCCTTGGCTTAGAAAATGGGTACTGCCCTGTTTGGGAGAAGTAATCGTGAGGTGCAAGACTTTGCACCATGCGCAGAAGTCCCGCCCCTCGTGATAAATTGGGGTTACCGCCCCCCGGAAGGTCCTGGGGCAGTAATGGGGCACACGCCTCAGCAGCACTACGCACTGGGCTGCGCGGCACTGTCGCGTACGAGTGGCTCTTCCCTGAATTAAAGGGAAGGGTCCAAGCTGCATACTCTGCTTAATAGGAACCCACCGACATGGACCACCAGGGAGTGGGAGCGCCACGCGATCAGCCCGGCAGTCAAGCAGACCTCGCGACCAAAGCACGTCCAGAGCAGGAGGTATTTTTCTGCAGCAGTTGGGCACCTCCCCTTTAAATTTTGCCCCGGTCGAAGCCGGCCACCGGGTACATGTCCCCTGAAGCTGTCTCTGTTAACGCCCGGCGCAGCTTTAGGGAGCGAAACCCAATTTAGGTGCCGGGCAATGCGCACGTTGATGACGTCACGATCTTCGGGCACAGGAGATCGGGGCGCAATGCCGTAGCTCCGCTGGTAAACTCCTGCCGAATTTAGCAAGCGGCGCTAGCGGCGCTGCACCCAGTCAGAAAGTCATTCCCCCGGCAGCACTAATGGGAGGCACAGATACACCTAATTATTCCCCCCTTGTTCACAAACAAAATGTAAATACAAAAATATCTTTCTTTCTGTAATTTTATTTACTAGTCTCTTAATTATTTATTCATCCCCTCCATCTCTGCTTGTGCTTCATTTTTACTGATTCACTGGGGGTAAGTTTAACCTAACCCACCCTGAGGGGAAACTGGTGGGGTTGGAACTGCCAGATGGCCTACAACAGGCAGCTAACAGTCGGTGGTTGACTGTCGACTGTCTGCTCGTGAATGGTTTTGGATTAGCTGGCGATGGCATGTTGAGAACTAATAGCTGGTTGTTGGCGGCAGCTGAACATTGGCTACTGGTGGTGAATGGCTGACTGGCTATAGTTTGGCTGGTTACTGATGGTAATTGGATGGTTTCTGGTAGCTGGCTGTTGATTTTAGAGGGCACATTCTGGTGGCTGATTGCTGGTCGGCTGGCTGGCCGTGCTTTGACTGTCTGGAGGTGATGGAGGATGAGTGGCTTCGAGTGGATGCCGTGTTTGGACAGGTGGCAGGCAGCTATTTATTACTGGTTGGCTTCTGGCTTCCGCTTTCTGCTGGTGGCTAGCTGGCTTCCGGCGGCTGGTGGACTGACTATAGCCCTTCTCGTTTTGCATGGCTTAACAATACACTGGGTGTCAGGAGAGTCTGTTTCATCTGTTTTCATTGCATGGTAGGTTTTTTCACATCATTGGGTAGTATACACTTCATAAAGCAATAAATATAAATTCTACTTCAAAACACTGGAGAATGCACCAAATAAAATGTAAACAAAAATCTAAAATTGCAACTATACCATTGGCAGGTCAGTAGCTGAATAGACTGATAGGCTAAAGCATGAGCTAGGAGGCTGCAGGGAGCTAAGACTCGGAAAAGCTTTTTGTTGATCTTTGCCCACAGAAAATTATAATTTTGGCTCCCGATTGCTATTTAATGGCTTCTGCTGGGAAGTACAGCTGTGAAAATTGGATGAAGACAGAATCAAATCTGGAAGTCTTGCCCCCCACAAAGTTGCTTACCAAAATGCTGTATGGACTCACATGAAGAATGCACATTTCACTGCGTAATGTAGGAAGCAAACCTGAAACTGAAACTTTTCAATAAATATTTTTTGTTCACTATCATGTAGGGGACTGTGGGTTTAAAACACATCAAGCTCCTGGTCTGGGTGTCACCATAAACTGGAATTAAGAGTAACAAATATCTTGCATTGAGTTTAAGACAGTGATTCAGTTGTGTGATTTGTGACATGATCAAAGTCACTCAATTTAATGTATAGCCTTATTACTCCCTCCTAGCTATTTGTTACCCGATTTAAAAAAAGTCACAAAAGGTGGTATTGTTGGCATGGTGAAATTCAACAGTTTTAAGCGGGAAATAAAATAAATATAGGTATCTTGAAAATATTGTAAATGCTTAAAACTATTGTACCTGTACTTACAAATCTGTTTTTTGTGAATTCATTTGTATTCATTAAAATGAGGATTGTCAGTGCAAATGAAATGGAATGGCATCCTTATTGACTGAGTGGCAGGCCAGTTTCATGTCAATGTGCCAATGAGACCTACTTCCGGTTCCCTCGACCCTATTCCCACCAAACTGCTGACCACCCAATTTCCTTTGCTGGCTCCCATGTCAGCTGACATTGTTAACGGTTCTCTCTCCTCAGGTACTGTCCACCTCCCTCAAATCTGCCGTCATCACCCCTCTCCTCAAAAAAACAATCCTTGACCCCTCCATCCTTGCAAACAACCACCCCATCTCCAACCTCCCTAATATGTCCTTACTATACAGTATAAATGCACACGCGGCCCATACTTGAGAAAAGATCACTCTGTGACCAGTTACCTTTATTACGAAGACCTCAAGAGGCAGACGGTGGGTGGAGCTTCCCCTTTTATACCGGAAAGTCCAGGTTAGGAATGTCTCCCACAAGTTCGCCCCCTGTGGTCAGTGTTCTCCAGGGATACAACTCAGGTCAGCTTATACATGGGTTACAATGACAGTTGAATACATGACATCAACTCCCCCCGCAAAGTCTTACTGAGATCACAGATTAAGTCTCTCTGGTGGTTTACGCTCCCTTGTAGAGCGCCTGAGTTGGGGCTCCAGTTGTTGGGCGCTGGCCTGAGTGTTTGCTGTTTGCGGTGCCTCAGGCCTGTCCGGACTGCCCACAGTGACTGGACTCTCCTCCACTTGGTTCCGGTGTTCGGTCATCTGTGGTGGAGTAAACTCTACGTCGTGTTCTTCCTCTGCTTCTTTGGGGTTGCTGAACCTCCTTTCAGTTTGATCTACGTGTTTGCAGCAGATTTGTCCATTGGTAAGTTTAACTACCAAAATCCTATTCCCCTCTTTGGCAATCACAGTGTCTGCAAGCCATTTGGGCCCTGCAGCGTAATGAAGGACAAAAACAGGGTCATTGACATCAATACATCGCGCACTCGCATTCCTGTCATGGTAGTTACATTGTGACTGACGCCTGCTCGCAACAATTTCTTTCATAGTAGGGTGTATAAGGAATAACCTGCTTTTGAGCGTCCTTTTCATTTGCAGCTCTACGGGTGGAACCCCTGTGAGCGAGTGTGGTCGGGATCTATTGGCCAACAGGAGGCATGATAAGCGGCTTTGTAGGGAACCCCCTTGGATTCTGAGCATCCCCTGTTTGATTATCTGCACTGCTCGTTCCGCCTGGCCGTTTGAGGCCGGCTTGAACATGATTGATTCGATTACCTGCCATGAAGTCCTGGAATTCAGTGCTTGTGAAGCACAGGCCATTGTCGCTAACCATGGGCGGCAAACATTGCCCATAGACTTTCTACCGTGGCAGAGGATGTGCTTGAATTTAAAATGGCACACTCGATCCATTTGGAGTAGGCGTCTACTACAACCAAAAACATTTTTCCCATGAAAGGACCTGCATAGTCCACATGGATGTGTGACCATGGCTTGGTGGACCAGGACCAGGGGCTAAGGGGGGCTTCCCTAGGTGCGTTGCCCAGCTGAGTACACGTGTTGCACCTGCGAACACAAAGTTCCAGGTCTGCATCTATTGCTGGCCACCAAACGTGTGACCTGGCAATTGCCTTCATCATGACAATTCCCGGGTGCTCATTGTGAAGTTCTCTGATAAACACCTCTCTGCCCTGCTGGGGCATGACTACTCGGTTTCCCCACAGTAGGCAATCGGTCTGAATAGAGAGTTCATCCTTGCGCCTATAAAACGGTTTAAACTCCTCAGGGCATGCCCTGTACGTGGCTGCCAAATCCCCATTCTGGACACATTTCCTAACTAAAGACAGGAGCGGGTCTTTATTTGTCCAGACTTTAATCTGACTGGCTGTCACAGGCGATCCTTCGCTTTTGAAAGCTTCAACAGCCATGACCATTTCAGCATCATGCTCAGCTGCCCCCTCAGTGTTGGCTAGTGGTAGTCTGCTGAGTGCATCGGCAGTTTTCAGTGCCCGGTCTGTGCCAAATTGTGTAGTCATAGGTGGCTAACGTAAGTGCCAACCTCTGTATGCGGGCTGATGCATTCGTATTTATGTCCTTGTTCGCCAAAAGGGACGTTAGGGGTTTGTGATCTGTCTCCAGCTCAAATTTCCTGCCAAACAGGTACTGGTGCATTTTTTTTACTGCATATACACATGCTAGCGCTTCCTTTTCTGTCATTCCATAGCCCCTTTCAGTCCGGGACAAACTTCTGGAGGCATAAGCTACCGGCTGTAACTGACCATTGGCATTCACATGCTGCAACACATACCAGTCCCCATAGGACGACGCATCACGCGTTAAAACTAGTTTCTTACACGGGTCATATAACATTAACAGTTTGTTGGAGCATAACAAATTGCATGCTCTATCAAAAGCCCTTTCCTGGCTGTCCCCCCAGACCCAATCGCAACCTTTGCGTAGGAGCACGTGTAGCGGCTCTAACAGCGTGCTCAATTTAGGAAGAAAGTTGCCAAAATAGTTCAGGAGCCCCAGGAACGAACGCAGCTCCGTCGTGTTACGGGGTCTGGGTGCTCTCTGGATCACTTCCGTTTTGGATGCAGTAGGTCTGATCCCGTCTGCTGCTAACCTCCTCCCCAGGAATTCTACCTCTGGAGCTAAGAAGATGCACTTCGCCTTTTTCAGTCGCAGCCCTACCCGGTCCAGTCTGCGAAGCACCTCCTCTAGGTTGTGGAGGTGTTCTTCAGTATCGAAAAACCACCGTCCTTGGAATCGACTTGAGGAGGCTTTCCAGATTTCGCTGAAAGATCGCGGCAGCCGAACGAATCCCAAATGGACATCTGTTATACTCAAACAACCCCTTGTGTGTCGTGATGGTGGTCAGGTCCTGGGTCATGTAAGCTGAGATCAGGTCCAACTTTGAAAAAAATTTGCCACTGAATAGCATCGCAAAGAGGTCCTCCGCTCTCGGTAGCGGGTACTGGTCTTCGAGTGACACCCGATTGATGGTGGCCTTGTAATCGCCACATATCCTGACCGACCCATCCGCCTTGAGCACCGGCACGATCGGGCTCGCCCAGTCACTGAATTCGACTGGCGAGATGATGCCTTCCCTCAGTAGGCAGTCCAATTCGCATTCTATCATTTCCCGCATCACGTACGGCACCGCTCTGGCCTTGTGGTGTACTGGTCTGGCGTCCGAGTTCATGTGAATCACTACCTTGGTCCCCATGAAAGTGCCGATGTCGGGTTGAAATAATTAGCCAAATTTGTCCAGGACCTGTGAGCATGATACTCGCTCCACAGAAGAAATTGCATTGACATCGCCCCATTTCCAGTTCATGACAGCAAGCCAACTCCTCCCCAGTAGTGCGGGACCATGCCCCGGGACAATCCAGAGTGACAACCTGTTCACCGAATCTTTGTGGGTCACGACTACCGTGGCGCTGCCTAGCACCGGAATGATCTCCTTTGAATATGTCCGTAGCTGTGCGACAATCGGCAATAATTTTGGCCTTCTGGCCTTGGACACCCACAACTTTTCGAACTGTTTGATACTCATTAGGGACTGGCTGGCCCCAGTGTCTAGCTCATTAATACTGGGATGCTATTGAGGAGCACTTTCATCATTATCGGTGGCGTCCTGGTATATGAACTGTATATGTGCTCCACATGAACTCGCTGAACTTCAGCTTCCAGTGATTTCCCCCAGTATTCATTTGACCTCGTAGGGCTTACATCGGGCCCATCCTCCTCATACATCAACCTGGCTGCAAGCTTCCTGCACATACGTGCCAATTGACCGCTGACGTTGCAGTTTCTGCAGGTATATTGCTGATACCTGCAAGCTCTGGCTGGGTGTTTGCCTCCACACCTCCAGCATGAGCTGGAGGCCCCATTGTTGGAAACAAAAGGTCCATTACCAGTCGATCGTCTCTGACTGTCTCTGTAACTGTCCTTAAGCGCACCATTAACAAGTGTTGATAGCCCCATTACTGGCCGCATTGTCCATTGCGATGGCATGAATCGCCGTTCAGCTAGCCATTGTCTCTGTTGAATTCCCTCTTTGGGTTTGACTGCATGCTGGGGCATGTCCGATTGCCCTTGTCTGCCTAGAGAACTGTGTGTCACGTTAACAATGTTGACTCCCTGGTCTTTTACTGCATTTGAGCCAAGATTTTTGCCATAAATCATTCTGGTCTCATCCTCCCCCTGAGATAATTGTCTGGACTATTATAGCCGCTGCTTCCAAGGTCATGTCTTTGGTCTCAATCAGTTTCCTGAAAACCCCAGCGAGCCTGATGCCCTCAATAAAATAGTCTTGCAGCATCTCCGCTCTGCATGCATCTGGAAACTTGCATAGGCTCGCCAGTTGCCAGAGATCTGCCACGAAGTCTGGAACGCTTTGCCCTTCTCACCGCCGGTGCGTGTAAAACCGGTGTCTCGCCATGTGCATGCTGCTCGCCGGTTTAAGGTGTTCCCCGATCAACTTTCTGAGCTCTTCGAACGTCTTGTCCGCTGGCTTCTCTGGCACTAGGGGGTCCTTTATCAGGGAGTACATTCTGGATCCACAAACCGTCAGGAGATGAGCCCTGCGTTTGTCGGCCGAATCTTGTCCCAACCATTCCTTAGCGACAAAACTCTGCTGTAGTCTCTCAATAAAGTCGTCCCAATCATCACCAACACAGTACCTCTCTTCTGTGCTGCTAGTGGCCATGTTTGCGTGGTTTAAATCCCAGTTCCTCGTCGGCAATAATATGTCCTTACTGTACAGTATAAATGCACATGCGGCCCATACTTGAGAAAA
Source organism: Pristiophorus japonicus (assembly GCF_044704955.1). Lineage (NCBI taxonomy): Eukaryota > Metazoa > Chordata > Chondrichthyes > Pristiophoridae > Pristiophorus > Pristiophorus japonicus. The sequence goes on along the minus strand of NC_091980.1, from coordinate 51,730,514 downwards.
GATCACTCTGTGACCAGTTACCTTTATTACCAAGACCTCAAGAGGCAGACGGTGGGTGGAGCTTCCCCTTTTATACCGGAAATTCCAGGTTAGGAGTGTCTCCCACAAGTTCGCCCCCTGTGGTCAGTGTTCTCAAGGTATACAACTTAGGTCAGCTTATACATGGGTTACAATCTCAGTTGAATTCATGACACGCCCTTTCCTCTCCAAAGTCCTTGAACGCGTTGTTGCCTCCCAAATCCGTGCCCATCTTTCCCGCAACTCCATGTTTGAATCCCTCCAATACGATTTCTGCACCTGCCACAGTACTGAAACGGCGCTCATCAAAGTCACAAATGACATCCTTTATGACTGTGACAAAGGCAAACTATCCCTCCTTGTCTTTTTTGACCTGTCTGCAGCCTTTGACATAGTTGACCACTCCACCCTTCTCCAACACCTCTCCACCGTCGCCGAGCTGGGTGGGACTGCACTCGTCTAGTTCCATTCTTATCTAATCATAGCCAGAGAATCACCTGCAATGGATTCTCTTCCCACCCCCGCATCATTGCCTCTGGTGTCCACCAAGGATCTATCCTTGGCCCTCCTATTTCTCATCTACATGTTGCCTGATGACACCCAGCATTACCTTACCAACACTTCTCTCGACCCCTTCAGTCTCTAAATTGCCAGATTGCTTGCTCGACATCCAGTTCTGGATGAGCAGAAATATTCTCCAATTAAATATTGGGAAGACCGAAGCCATTGTTTTCGGTCCCCGGTACAAACTCTATTCCCTAGCCATTGATTCCATTCCACTCCCCAACATCTGCCTGAGGCCGAACCACATTGATCACAACCTTGGTGTCATATTTGACCCTGAAATGAGCTTTCGACCATATATCTGCAGCATAACTAAGACCGCCTATTCCCACCTCTGTAACATCTCCCATCTCCGCCCTTGCCTCTGCTGATCCGCTGCTGAAACCCTCGTCCATGCCTTTGTTTCCTCTAGATTTGATTATTTCAATGCATGCCTGGCTGACCTCCCACATTCTACCCTGAGTTGATCCAAAACTCGGCTGCCCGAGTCCTAACTCGCACCAAGTCCCGCTCATTCATCACCCAATGTACTCACTGACCTACATTGGCTCCCAGTTAGGCAATGCGTCGATTTCAAAATCCTCTTCCTTGTTTTCAAATCTCTCTCTGGCTTCGTCCCTCCCTATCTCTGTAAACTCCTTCGGGCTCACAACCCCCCCAAGATATCTGCACTCCTCTGATTCTGTTCTCTTGAGCATCCCTGATTATAATCGCTCAATCATTGGTGGCCGTGCCTTCTGTTGCCTAGGCCCTAAGCTTTGGAATTCCCTGCCTAAACCTCTCCACCTCTCTGCTTCTCCTTCCTCTTTTAAGTCGCTCCTTAAAACCTACTTCTGTGATCAAGCTTTTGGTTGCCTGTGAAGCGTTTTGGGACGTTTTACTACGTTAAAGGAGCTATATAAATAGATGTTATTGTTATTCTTGTATTGTGGGATAGTTTTATGTTATGGCTGTGCCCCAATAGGGTCTGGAAAATAAATGATGGTACTGTCTCACCCAGCCCCTGTTGGCATAATCTACAACACAGAATTAAGTTCAAGCCTGACTGAAAAATGTCTAAAGTAGGCCATAAACCTTCACTCACACACCTTTTTGGCACAGGGGGCTTTTCTGTTCCAACCGATTTTATACAACATAGCAGAGCTCACAGTTTCTCAAGCAGTAGAATATGCGGCTTGTGTATGTGATTGAATTACACAGACATTTAACTGCTTTGCCTGACATTAGGGGTATTTTAACTCCCTCTGCCCAGTGGAGAGCAGGTAGAAATGGCAGTTAAAATCCAAGAGGTACACTTACCGCTCATTTCCTAACTCATGACTACTTTACTGTTTTCTTGGGCAGGAGCCTCATGAATGTATGTAAATCCAGGTCCTGTGACTTCAATAGGACCCCAAAGCAGAGTATCTGCCATGGCCACGTCACTCAGTAAAACCTGGCAGGCACCCAGCAGGGGCCTTGTCAGGTAAGTTAAAACTCCAGCTACCTCAGGCCCCACAAAAAAAAGTTTGGGCCACTGCTATATCAACCAGCCCCCCCATCCCCTTGCCACCCATGAAGCTCTCCCTGACCCCTCCCTAACTGCTGGCCTGGTGGTTTCTGAGCCGCCTTATTTTCATACCCAAGTTGGTGAGCTGCCTCTGGACACCTGTTTTGGGTAGGCTGCTGGCCTGCGAAATATTAATAACGCCCAGCCATTAAAATGGACCAGGCCTCCCACTGCAGCTCTCAGGTGGACAACACATATGTTTTTCCAGCTTTCCACCCATGGAATTAAAATTTCCCCTACTGTTTCAATTATGTGCCTCCTATGTGAGGCGGACATTTTATCAAACTATTTTATGTACCAAAGTGAATGGTTGTTAGGCTTGACCTCTGGACTTCATTTCAAACCAAATTGAACAACTTTGGATCTGAGTTGAAATCAATCCAGTTTTGAGATGACACACTGGCTTGGTCAGGTAAACGCAGATTCAGAATATTAAAAAATAATGCATCAATCAAAGGCTCAAAAGGAGTTATGAAATACAACAATGGTTTGACCATCCTAATACATGAATTTTTCAATTTAATCAGAGAAGTTAATTGGAGATTAAAGTGTAGAAATTCTGATTTATTTTAAAAGGATTAACTCCTGCTTAAAAATAACACACACAGGACTGTCGTAGGAATGCGTGAAGCATTCGTACATGAACTTTACCAATAGGATTTTCTATCCTCAGCTGAATAGATACGTGAGAAATGCTCTGCCTTTGGAGAGCCAGGTGGTTCATTATAAAGGTCGATCTCACTCAAAGGGCTGCTGTGGATGAGTACTTTAGAGGTAATTTTCTGAATTAGTGCTGCCAGAGGGAACCTTGGCCATCAGTAGCACAAATGGGAAATTAGGGCTTGTGCAACATAGAATTTTCTGATCCACATCGTCACTATGTGTTAATGGTGGGTGAGGCAAAGTTGAAAAATGACCCCTTTAAGACTTATTTCCCACCTAGCAGCAACAGCCTTTACTGACAACAGGAACCAAGACAAACGACAGAGCTTTCAAAGAACCCGCACAGGCAGGATGGGCTGAAAAGACTCCTTCTGTGGTGTATGATTCTATGAATCTATGAATAGATTTAAGTACTTAAGTTCGCCAATGTTACTTTTTATGCTGTAAATCACCCTAATAGTGGTGAAATTTTACGCATATATTGCACCCAGACTGATAAGTTTGGCTTCGATGTATTTGTACAAATAACATACGCAACTAGAATCCTGCCTCTCTGAGGATAAGACCCCAGATATTTCTGTGGGATGGAGAATTTTTTTTTTAAAGTAGAATTTTAAATTTCTGGAGCGTTGTTCAGGAACTACCAAGCTGGTGCCAATTGCTACGAACCGGCCCAGTTTACGTAAAACTGCGAGGAGCTTGAGGTCATGAGGTTGCTGAGCAGCAAGAAGTGTGCTTGTGGTGGCCAGTTACTGCCTGATGCTAATGGACCCATCAATAGTGCAAAACTAAGGCTAGAACCTCCACTTTTTTTGCATGCTTAACACCCATTTTACCGCTGAAATGACGTATAACGCCCATATGTCACCCATTTTGGCACAAAATGGAAACTGACGGGCATTTTTAGGAAACATCACCGAGCGTTACTTTCCCCATGTGCTTAACGCCGAGAAAAAATATTACCGCCCGCTCACCTTTTTGGGGCGGAATCAGCAGAATGGGCGAAATCAACGCCCATAATATCGCCCAGCGTTAATTTCTGCACTGATTTAACGCCGAGATTCAATATTAACGCTTGCCCACTTTTTTTTTGTCGTAAAGAGCATATTTACCGAAACTAGCGGCGCTGAGATTGCCCAGCGTCAATTTCACAACCTGGCACACATATCACCCACACTATCGCTGGCTCAAAAAACCGCCCACAAAAAGTGGAACTATTCTGAACAGTGTGGCTGACATTTGTGAAATCCCACTCTTACGTGAGGAGCTGATGTCGTAACAATTTGCTTGAAAGAGCGTTGATGTGAGTGACAACGCTGACACACTGCTGTGTGTGTGCAGCTCAGACATCAATGGAGCCCATCACCTTGATGCCAGTTAAAGTTTACATTGATTGATGTTAAGTTGTATTTAACCCTTTCATGTTAAGGAATCACCAGTGTGTAATGGTGCAGCTATCTGAGACAATGCGCAACAAGGTTATGTTCAATAACAAAAATTTAACACCAACATTGGTCTGAAATCATAAGTATCACAGCCAATAACACCTAACCCCCGCCCATACCCCACTTTTTCCACCATTGACATAAATCACATATTCAATATGTCCAGTAACACAGAATACAAAGGCAAAGCAGGAGCGTGGTCCCCAGCCCCCATACATTGCAACAAATTGCATACACCCAGATGGAGATATAACACAGCCATCACCTGCACACATGCATCTCACTTTCCTTCCCCCCTCCCCTTCTTCTCCCCACCTCTGCCCCTTCCCTTTCTCGCTCCATGGCACCTGGCTGAGAAACTCCTCAGGTGGTGCCTCATTGGGGGGCGATGAAGGCAGATGCGGTCGTTGCACAGGTACGGGAGCTGGGGATGCCGAAGGGGCAACATACTCTGATGTAGAAGCAGGATCTTGGTCCTTGCTCTCATCTGTCGTGCGCAGTGGTGGTATGGAAGCTAGGGGTGGAGTGCCGCGCTCGGGGACTACTGGGAGGCCTATGGCAACAGTATTCCTGGCAATCACATCCAGGGCCTCTGCCATGCATGGAATGTACTCGGTCATAGTGGCCAGCTGTCGGGATATTCCCCCAATGTTTCGATGAGCTGGTCACCAATGTCTGCAGTCCTCCTGGACAACTGTACCATCTCTCCACTGTCATGTGGCGCTCGTGGAACAGACCTGCCACATCCACGAGGCCTCCACGGGGTCGGCGCTGTCCTAGGGACAAATGGAGTGCCCTGTGGCGAGGTGCTTGGGGCCGGTACTGCCAGAGTGGAGGCGGGAATGACAGGAGGACCACTATATGGCCTTGGGTGGAATGGCTTCTGGAGCAGGTTCCTCGAAGTACGCGCTCTCATCCGTGGAGAACAGACCCAGCGGATTGACGGGCGAGAATCAGAGTTCCTCAGCACCAGATGTAGAGGATCGTCTGTCGACTCCTGCCCTGCGCCCCCACCTTCTGGCCTCTGTGGCCTTGCCTGGGGACGCGCTGCTGGCTGAGCTGCAAAACACAAATGAGGTTATTAGAGAAGGGGGTGCTCGGGTTACAAGGTGAGTCCAGCGCTACAGACAGCATATTCACGACAAAAGCATCACCGCTATCAAAATCATCACAGACATAATATTTCATGACCATCAACACATTTGCATTCCAATGATTTTCATTGGGCCATCATTATTTCTATGACAATTTTAGAAATCATCTATCACATATGATTGTTCGGATATGAGTGGGTGTGGCATCTATTGACTTTACATCACGCAATGGTGTAAGCTTTACTCACGTGGCATCACTTCAGAATCTGCAGATGTGGCTGTCCGGGTGTGCTTCCACACGAGTGCGAGCACATGCTCCTCCATGTCAAAGATGTCGCTGGGGACTGGTGGCCCCCACCTGTTCACCTCTGCACAGGCCTCATTGTCGATAGCTTCTTCTGTAAAAGGTGACAGGGCGACATGGCATGAGATCATTGTGTGATATCATTGCTGGATACAGTCACAGACACTGATACAACACATAACTGACAGATCTAATCATGATTATAATGATAATTATCATTCTTTATCAGATGTGCACCGTGACCGCAGGCTTTGAGTAAAACATTCCCGGTAAAAGTGAAAGACCTCACATCTGCTGCTAGTCACTCATGACTGTTACAAATCAAATTATATAAATACATAAATACATGGAAATCAATGTAATACTTACTCTTGTGGATTGCACAAGGTTGTTCCATTGTTTGCGGCATTGGTTGCCCTCACGCACCTCGTTGGTCGCCAATGAAACCACCTCTGCTATCTCGGTCCATATCTTCTGGTAGGCCTTTGGGGTGGGCTTCCCACATCCACCCTGTGTCAAATCACCCCAGCGTAACTCGACCTCCTGCAGGAGGAAGGCATTTGCCTTGTTCGTGAACCTCCTGGCTCTTTTGCGCCCTCCAATGTGCTCCTCTCTCAGCTCACTACTCTCTCCAGAATCAGTCTCCACAGCGTGCTATGAAGCCTCCTCCTCGCTCTCCATTATAGGCCAAATTTGGTCAAATATGTGACTAGTAACAGCTACTTTTTATTTGCCTATTTGCTGTGAAGCTCTAAAGTCTTCCTCCTTCCTCCCAAAGCAGCCACGCAACACCCAGCCACGCCTTCAGTCCATCTGAGCTCCCTCTCTGTCTGTCTCCTCTTCTGCGCATGTCATGGTGACCTTTGACCTCCAGAATCGCAGGAATCGAACATTACCATGCCATTGCTAAGGACAGTCACACTTTTAAGCAGAAGGTCAAAAAAATTTAACGCTACCGCCCATTTTATATCGCTCGCAGTAACATCCATTTTCAAAAGTGGAGACTAGGTGGTTTGAGAATGGGTGAGAAGCCAGCGATCTGAGAATCCTTTTTTAACGCCCACGCCGGAAATATCGCCCCTTTTTGGGTGATGAGCACAAAAGTGGAGGTTCTAGCCCTAAGTGTTTAGGTACTGCCTAAGTATCTGGTGTAGGTCTTAGTGTTGATTTGATGAAAATTTACATGGAAACATTTGATCCTGTATAGGCCTGCACTGAATGATGTTATATCTGTAGTTATAGCTCCATAATAAGAAGCTCAGTAAGTATATGATACTAGGCTGTACAATTCTAGAAACTTCCATGTTCAACCCCAGGTCAGCACTGAATTAACTGGTCTCGCCCATTGTGCTAGTGGTGATACTACAAATGACCCAAGTGTCTTGGGCTAGGAAGGGGAAACAGTAATAATCCAAGATTCTTGCTCCTGATCACTGTCTAGTGAGTCCTGCTGGAAAGTCCATGGGGTAGACTTTCATCTTCATGACTTGGGCAGTAACCTGGTGTGACAGATCACACCCCTTTTATAGAACCCATCTTACTTTCATTCCATTGAAATTCTACCCCGATGTGTCAGGACAACTAATGCGCACAGTACAGCACTCAGCTGTGATGTCCCTTCCAACCAAGTACTCCACTCACTGTGGGACCTACAAATGAAGAATGGCCACTTGGTGCCAATGATGCCAATACCTCGGGAATCATAACCCAGAAGAAAGTTGATTTTTTTTTAAAATAAATAAGTCAAGAAACAAATGACCTGAAGAAATCGAGGTCAGAAATTAGAGATGAGAGATAAGAACAATGGAATTGCAGGCTTTGATTTGGAGACACATAGCTCTGCTGACTATTCTGACTCTTATTTTTGCAGGTCATCACCCAGGCAAGTGGAAATGGAGACCATCACACTATCCACACACAACCAGTTGGCAAACAGTTTGATCGGGTGGATGACTTTTTCATTCCTCCAACTAACCTCATCATCAATCATGTTAGGTACAATTCTACAGTCTTGTTTTAAAGAGCGATTGTTGTGACAGTGCAACAGCATACTATATTTCTCATATAAGGGGTTGAAATTTGCAGCGGTCAGCGGGCACAATCGGTGGTGGGTCAGGTGGGAAAGTGCTTTTTTTGACAGTGGATCGGGATCCCGCTCTCAACCCGCTGCCACGCGCCTTTACTATATGTCAGGTCTGCCAGACCTGACTGGCAGTGGCGGGAGAAGCACTTAAAATCATTAGTGGCTTGTTTACAGCCACTTAACATTGCTTTTTCCCAGCTTTTTGAATTTGAAGGTCGCCCACCGGTTTCCCGTTGTGCCTAGACCTCGTCTGTGAAACTAAGGCAGGGAGTCAATAGCTATTGTTTCCATTGATGAGTTGACAGCTTCAAAAGTCAAGTCAAAGCTCTTAGCTGATTGAGAAATGTCTCCTTAGGCACCAGCTTCTCTAAACTGCATTTCCACTACAGATTCAGGATGCTGCAAGTCTTTACACAGGTCTCCATCCAGTCTGACCCCATTACCTCTCCCACCATTGACAGATCACTTCTGTCATCTCTACTTCACCTGCCATCTATTCCATCAGCATTGATGCATTTTATACTCTCTCACCTTTGTCCTCAGAATCCCACCATGATCAGCCCCAAAATCAGCATCACCAGGCACACCAACAACAACACCAACCTTTTCCTCAATCAACTGATGCTGCACAGGGCATCAGCACCCGACCACATTTCTACGCGGGAGATCCGGTATGGCCTCACCATGGCCAGATTTACTTCACTTGACGCTGTACACCCTGGCTGTAACATGATGCACCAGGCTGGCACCACCCCACACCAACACCTACATTGTCCAAGCCATTCTTTTCACACTCATGATCATTGCAGGTGGTAACATTATGTCTCACCATTCACTGCAACTCACTAAACAACTTCCAAAGGTTCACACACATCTGTCCAAGAACGCAAAGTGTTGAAAATAAAGGTTTCAATATTTGACAGCACATTGACAGAAACTTTACATGAATATTGCATAAAACACCCAAGTGCTTACCCTTGTGTGTTGTTAGTTGATATGATTACAGGAGGGTGAGTATGAGGGGTGGTTAGTGAGATGGAGATGTGATAATGTAGATAGAGAGAGAGAGGGATGGGTGGAGTTGCAAGGTCGGTTGATATGAGTAAGGAAGGCAGAGTGATGAGGATGTGATGAGAGACACAGCAGGATGAGGTTGAGTGTGGCTTTGTACTAACATTTAGTGATCTACTCAGATCATTGAAACATTAGTGGTCCTCACCACATCCCTGCTTGTGTCCTCCTCTGCAATGTACAAGCAGGCTGTGTTGATCTCCTAGGGAGGTCTTCTCCACCCATGGGAAGGATAGAGAACCTCCCTGTGTGCTGTGACTCCCTCCATAAGCATATGGAGGGAGTCATGAGAGGGCTTGGGTGAAGCCATGCACCTCTGTGCGGTGCTTGTCAGTGTTTACAACAGCTCAATGCTGTAGAACACTGACAGCAAAAATGACAAGTTAAATTTCGCCATGGCCCTTTAAGGAAACCGGCTGATGACGCCATGAATTGACGTCATTAGACCCGCTTCCTTCAATTGGCCGGGAAATGCGCTGGGCGGTCTTAACAAGTCCAATCACAGTAAATGAATTCTATACAGTGGGTTGGAGCTGGCAGTGGGGACGGGACTTGCCACCGATGTTGCCCGCCACGGATCAACCGAGGTTGGTAAATCCAGCCCAAGGTGTCTTATATGAGCAATATGCTATTGCTATTGCACTGTGTTATTCTGTAGTATTCATCCAAATACTAGAGGGAGAATGAGGAGTTTTCTTGTACCATTTGTAACAATTCCATAAAAAATAAGCTGTGTTTTTAAAGACAAACAGACTTTGTGAAGAGCACTAGTTCAAGAATATTAATGAGATGTTTGTGGATGATATTTGGGGAATTAAAATTAGTCCAGGAAGTATGAATATGATTAATTATTCCTGTACCGTATGCAAGCTTCACTTAGCCTTAAGCCAGTCAACAATAGATACAGCACATCTAAAAGAAAAGAAAGACTTGGATTTATAAAGAGCCTTTCACAATCACCGGACGTCCCAAAGCACTTTACAGCCAATGAAGTACTTTTGAAGTGTAGTCACTGTTTAATGTAGGAAACGCTATATCCATTTACCACAGTTCTACTCATAACATGGCCTTGTGGTTGCTTCATTTATCCCCATTTGACATATAACAATAACCCTACTTCATTCCCTGAGAAGAGGAACTGGATAAGATAGTTTCAGCATACTATGACAGGTTTGGATATCACCAATATTATGTGAAAGAGAGCAATGATTTTGTAATATGGGGGGGGGGGCATTCTAAAGATATACGCGACATGCTTTGTAATACAAATTGTAATAAGCTTAACTTAATTAATAATTTCTCTCCCAAGCAAATGTACAATGTATAAATCAATCATATTTCAATGGGATCACTAGCACAAGAATTAGTCTGTAGATGTATTTTGCGTACTCTTGCATTGACAAGAAGCAAAGTAGATGCAGGTAGTAAAACTAAAATATAGACTATGGAAGGTAGTTTGTTTAACATTTGGCATTGCCAAGTCTGAGAGAAACCTTAGACTCGTTTTTAGAACTGGCCAGAGCAACTGATCTAGCCAAATGGCATACAGCAGATGTAGAAACCAAGCAACAAGTCTGGATAAACATCAAGTTCAAACTGAATCCTGCCAAGGTGAAACCATAGTCAGGTTAATTGCAATTGTGTGTGTTATCATTAAATGGAAACTACTTACACTGTTGATTGCCCAGCAAAGGCCAAAGAATGTTATCCCCATGGACACAAGCGACGTTTGCCTTCAGGGTGCCCCAAGCAAAGGTTCTATTTGGGGGCCCTTTATTTTACTAGATAATGATGCTAAATAATACTTATGTTAAATCTGTGCTTGTTTGCAATAGATAATATAAAAATAGTTGACAAAATGATCATGAATCAGCTATTACCATTGGGTAGGTATCGTCTCACTGGATCTGCACGGGGTCCCTGACTGTCTCAGGACCCCATTCAGTTGTATGGATTGCAGTCTTGACATCATCCCTGCTCATGGAAAATGAAGTTACTTCTCCCAGTGATGTCCTTAGGTCTCAACAAAAACATTTTGTTGTTGAAACATGGTGACCCAGCTACATTGCCACAGAAATATAATCAATCAAAACAGTACCATGTGAAGCAGGTTACTGAAACAGAACCTACTATATTCCGCTCTAGAGATGAAGCATTTGTATTCACTATGTCAGAGCAGCACACTACCAATTTAATAATCAGCAATAACCCACTACCAGTGGTATAATTTTAAGATTATCAATTCAACTTATTATTAATTCTGGATGTCCACACGGTTGTTATTGATGAATCTAATTGCCAAGCTATTGTTGCTAGTTCTGAATCTCAAGTGAAACTCCACCATATGCTGATCCAGTTATTTCCATGTGATACAAAATACCACTTTCATTGCTTGGTAAATGTTATGTTCACATCTAGTCCAACAAGCAAGCAGTTTCAACTGATGTATTCATCACGAGGTGAAAAGTTGGCTGTTTACTTGGCCTACATACAATTGAAGCACTGCAACTCATTAGTCTATCCTTAGCAATATGTAGCACTTTTATATACCAACATCGGAGGATGCTATTTCCGTTGAATTTTCTCAAGTAATTGACAGTAAAGGCAATGTGAAGGGCATGCAGGCCAAACTGCATATTGCTAAATCTGTCATTCATGTCGCTCAGCATCATCATAAGATGCTATGTCCTCTATGTAACAAAGTTGAGATGAAACTAAAAAGTTGGAAGATGGTGGTATAATTGAAGATGGCAATAGTCTCTAGTCTTCCTTTAGTAGTCATCCCCAACCCCAGGAATCCTATGATTTACAAATTTGTGTCAAAATGCCAGCAGCAAATGATACAATTAAGTGTGATTAATGTGATACTTCAATCCTGGATGAGAATATGACTGAGGTAAAAGATTCACATGTTTTCTCCAAACTGAACCTGAATTCTGGGTATCACCAGCAAGAGCTCAACAAACTACTATATTAGCTTATATTATATTACTCTATTTGGTACCACATAATAGATTAACGAATAAGGTCAGAGAATGCAGAGTCAGGGAACAAGTAGCAGAATGGATAGCTAGCTGGCTTCAAGACAGAAAGCAGAGAGTAGCCAAAGGGTAGCTTTTCACAGTGGAAGAAGGTAAGTAGTGGTGTTCGACAAGGATCAGTGCTGGGACCACTGTTGTTCACAATTTACATTAACGATTTTGACTTTGGAATCAAAAACACAATTTCTAAATTTGCGGATGACACTAAATTGGAGGGAATAGTCAATACTGAGGAGGACTGCAACAAATTACAGGAGGACATTAATAAACTTGCAGAATGGGCATATAATTAGTAAATACATTTCAACACAGATAAATGTGAGGTATTACATTTTGGCAGTAAGAATAGCAAAGTCACATTACTTGGAGGGTGCGAGTCTGGGTGGGGTAGAGGAGCAACGGGATCTCGGAGTACAAATACACAAATCGCTAAAAGTAGCAACACTGGTTGACAAGGCCATAAAAAAGCAAACCAAGGACTAGTGTTTATTTCGAGAGGCATAGAATTGAACTTATGCTAAATTTGTATCGAGCTTCGGTTCGACCATACTTGAAGTACTGCGTACAATTCTGGTCGCCATATTATAAAAAGGATATAGAGCCATTAGAGAGGGTGCAGAGAACATTTACAAGGATGATACCAGAAATGCGTCGGTATACCTATCAGGAAAGGATGAACAGGCCGGGGCTCTTTTCTTTTGAAAAGGGAAGGATGAGGGATGACCTAATAGCGGTCTTTAAATTATGAAAGGTTTTGATAGATTAGATAGAGAGTGTTTCCACTTGTGGAGAAGAGCATAACTAGAGGCCATTACTATAAGATAGCCAATAAGAAATCAAATAGGGAATTCAGAAGAAACTTATTTATCCAGAGGATGGTAAGAATGTGGAACTCACTACCACAGGGAGTAGAGGCAAATAATATAGATGCATTTAAGGGGAGGCTCGATGAGCATATGAGGGAGAAGGGAATAAAGGGTTATGCTGATAGAGTTAGATGAGGAAAGACGGGAGGAGGCTCGAGTGGAGCATAAACTCCAGCATGGACTGGCTGGGCCGAATGGCCTGTTTCTGCGCCATATATCCAAGTAATCCTATGTAATTATGTGATACTTTGTAGCATTTTTTGTATACTACAAGAAAATGGCTGTATTCTGACATGCAAGAAGTGTGAAGTTGGTAAGAAGCACCTAGAGGGCCCGAAATTGATGGCCTTACCACCAACTGCCACCCTCTGCCGCCAACATTCCTCTTTGAGTTGCGCCCAGTGCCACTTTCGATTTGGAGCGGGCAAGAGGGGGAGAACCGCCGGGAACCACCCGCTGACGTCAGCAGATGGCCGAGTGGCATAAGTGGACTCCCGCCCGCCGAGATGTCATATTGATGCGGGCGGGAGTTGGCGCCAGAGCGGGGGTGGACCGTTGGCTGGAGGCTGGTCTGTCCCTGACGGTGAGTATGAAGATCTGAAAAAGAGGTGAGTAAATATTTTATAATTTTTTTTCTTTACAGCGGCTTACCGTGATGGGGTCCCCTGAAGGTCTTCCGATGGTTTTTTTTAATACTTTTCCTTTTCAGGCCTTCGACTCTCTGTGGGCCCTAATCCATCTTCGGCGGCACTTACCATTGCCGCCGAGATTGGGAGCTCCCATCGGCTGCCGCCCTGACTGGCAGCGTAAGTCCCTCTTTTGCTGCCCGCCGACCTTTGAAGGACCATTTCGATGAAAACCCTGCCCAAAGTACCATCAGTTACCTCGGCGGTCCTTTGGGCAGCACTTGGGCGGGCGGGGGCCTTCACCAATTTCCGCCCCAGAATATTTTGGCGTCATCTTTAAATAATAGGAAATGTCACAAGACTCCAAAAGATCAACATAATCTAAATATTGCAGTCCTAAGTAACGTATCAGACATCTGCAGACTTTGAGGCATGCTTACTTATTGTTCTGAATCTATTTCCAGTTTGGCTACAATTACAGAGCTGTCACAAAAGATTCCAGAAAGTTTGGGGTTATTTTGATATTAATAACTGTTCAAGTGATGGAGGGCTTTGGAGAAGTCACAGATATGGGTGGCCCCCAGTCATCAAAATCCACGGCGCGGCCTTGGACAACGTGGACCATTTTCCATACCTCTGAAGCCTACTGTCAGCAAGGGCATACATCAATGACGAGGTCCAACACCGCCGCAGCCTTCGGTCGCCTGATGAAGAGAGTGTTTGAAGACCAGGACCAAGCTTATGGTCTACAGGGCAGTAGTGATAACTGCCCTCCTATATGGCTCAGAGACGTGGACCATATACAGTAGACACCTGAAAGCGCTAGAGAAGTACCACCAGCGCTGCCTTCGCAAGATCCTGCAAATCCACTGGGAGGATAGACGCATTGTTCTTGCTCAGGCCAACATCCCCAGCATCGAAGCACTGACCACACTTGACAGGCTCCGTTGGGCGGGCCACATCGTCCACATGCCCGACACGAGACTCCCAAAGCAAGCATTCTACTCGGAACTCCTACATGGCAAGCAAGCCCCAGGTGGGCAGAGGAAACGTTTCAAGGACACCCTCAAAACCTCCTTGATAAAGTGCAACATCCCCACCGACAATTGGGAATCCCTGGCCCAAGACCACCCTAAGTGGAGGAAGAGCATCCGGGAGGGCACTGAGCACCTTGAGTCTCATCACCGAGAGCATGCAGAAACCAAATGCAGACAGCAGAAGGAGCGTGCGGAAAACCAAACTCCCCACCCACCCTTTTCTTCAACCACTGTCTGTCCCACCTGTGACAGAGACTGTAATTCCCGTATTGGACTGTACAGCCACTGGAGAACTGACTTTTAGAGTGGAAGCAAGTCTTCCTCGTTTTCATGGGACTGCCTATGATGAAATATACTACAGTGTGAGTCAACACTCTTGCTTTAATCTATCGGCCAATCGGGAGTTTCCAATATTGCGCAGAGTAAGTTAAGAGTCCAGTAGGACACTTTTGTTCATTAGTCTTGAGGGCCGAAATTGCCCCTTTTTTAAAGAGCCATTACCACCTCAAAGAGACGGCAATGGTGCGGAAAGCAATCACTGTTCGGTCAGCGCGGGGGGCTGATATTTTGTAACTTTCCCGCCTTTATTTTTGGTGCGGTGTACGGGACCGCCCCAGCCGTCTTCCCGCCCCATCGGGCATGCGCCGACACCTTACCGACTGGTGGCAAACCCCTTTCCGCCCCGCATTTGAAATTGCCCCGCGGGAAATTGCTCCGCGGGAGCTGATCGGCCGCCGCTCAGCGCCCTCAACAGCTTTCCCCAGCGGGCAACTTCTGGTAGCTGGGCAGTACATCCACCCTTAAAGGGTAGGGCGCTCTGCCACGGCCGCCATTTTATTTTAATTGCCGGCCGACTCCAAGATCAGCCCAACAATGGTGGCCACGGGTTTGGCCGGGCCGCCAACAGGCAGCCCAGCACCCCCTCTTGGGTGCCAGGCTGCTGGCCCGTCCAAAACCCTCCCTTGTGGCCCAGTGGACCTAACTGAAATAAATGCAGAATTCACAGCAGCCCCCCTCTTTAACTGAAGAGGAGGGGCGTTGTGACAGGTCAGCGTGATACGGCACGTCCGTGTCGCGCTCATGAGTTGGAGCGACGGCCAACCCGACACAGCGGATCAATTCCACTCCGCTGCCTCCCGGAACACCACACCGACATCAAAAAGAAAACAAAGACCTCAATATTGCTCAAATCTCTGCCCCATGGATTGGGGCAGAGAAAAAAATGTAAAAATCGGTCAGTGTGCCCCGTTTGGGGCGGAGGGCAATTTCGGCCACTTGATGTTGAACCAGTTGAACACATAGACGGTGCTTTCCGATGCTCTGCCAGTTGTTCTGCAACTGTTCAGCCAGCAGGCCATATACAGTGAGACCTGGCGATAGGAGAGCGGAGGATGGAGCGCCCAAGTCGGGGGCTCTGCGCTCCGCGACCAGCGACCACAACATCGCAAGCTCCCGGTTAGCTGTCTCTGTCCCTTCTCAGCAAGCGAGGAGCCTGGGCTCAGCAGCAGCTGCCGCCTTCATCACACAGACATTCAGGAAAGGGAAGCAGGTCCGAATCGGGGCTGGAGCTGCCTGTTTGCTCAGCTCGATCCCACCTTTACGCGACAATGTAATTTTCTTTTCTTTCAATCCCGGAGGTTATTTATGACAGTCCCTTAGGGGCTGCGGACCTCTAGTTAGACCCCCTATCACTTATGCCTATTGTTAACTTAATTCCACAGAGCAACAACCGCATGAGTGTTGGTAATTATAAGGGCTGTGCAAAGATTTCATCTAACCATCTATGGTCGATAATTTACTATATTTACAGATCATAAGATTTTCATCCCCATGTTTCCCAAGCCACAATCTAAACCACCTTCTCAGATCAAAAACTGGCTGCTAAAAATCTAGTCTTTTGTTGTGATTTTTAACTACTGACCTGGATCGGATAATCCTGTTGACTAGAAATCAATAGTACTATCCACATGCTTCCACAAGTCCACAGAGAGAAGTGAAGAATTCATTCATTTAGAAACATAGAAACATAGAAAATAGGTGCAGGAGTAGGCCATTCGACCCTTCTAGCCTGCACCGCCATTCAATGAGTTCATGGCTGAACATGCAACTTCAGTACCCCATTCCTGCTTTCTCGCCATACCCCTTGATCCCCCTAGTAGTAAGGACTTCATCTAACTCCTTTTTGAATATATTTAGTGAATTGGCCTCAACAACTTTCTGTGGTAGAGAATTCCACAGGTTCACCACTCTCTGGGTAAAGAAGTTTCTCCTCATCTCGGTCCTAAATGGCTTACCCCTTATCCTTAGACTGTGACCCCTGGTTCTGGACTTCCCCAACATTGGGAACATTCTTCCTGCATCTAACCTGTCTAACCCCGTCAGAATTTTAAACGTTTCTATGAGGTCCCCTCTCATTCTTCTGAACTCCAGTGAATACAAGCCCAGTTGATCCAGTCTTTCTTGATAGGTCAGTCCCGCCATCCCGGGAATCAGTCTGGTGAACCTTCACTGCACTCCCTCAATAGCAAGAATGTCCTTCCTCAAGTTAGGAGACCAAAACTGTACACAATACTCCAGGTGTGGCCTCACCAAGGCCCTGTACAACTGTAGCAACACCTACCTGCCCCTGTACTCAAATCCCCTCGCTATGAAGGCCAACATGCCATTTGCTTTCTTAACCGCCTGCTGCACCTGCATGCCAACCTTCAATGGCTGATGTACCATGACACCCAGGTCTCTTTGCACCTCCCCTTTTTCTAATCTGTCACCATTCAGATAATAGTCTGTCTCTCTGTTTTTACCACCAAAGTGGATAACCTCACATTTATCCACATTATACTTCATCTGCCATGCATTTGCCCACTCACCTAACCTATCCAAGTCGCTCTGCAGCCTCATAGCATCCTCCTCGCAGCTCACACTGCCACCCAACTTAGTGTCATCAGCAAATTTGGAGATACTACATTTAATCCCCTCGTCTAAATCATTAATGTACAGTGTAAACAGCTGGGGCCCCAGCACAGAACCTTGCGGTACCCCACTAGTCACTGCCTGCCATTCTGAAAAGTCCCCATTTACTCCTACTCTTTGCTTCCTGTCTGACAACCAGTTCTCAATCCACGTCAGCACACTACCCCCAATCCCAGGTGCTTTAACTTTGCACATTAATCTCTTGTGTGGGACCTTGTCGAAAGCCTTCTGAAAGTCCAAATATACCACATCAACTGGTTCTCCCTTGTCCACTCTACTGGAAACATCCTCAAAAAATTCCAGAAGATTTGTCAAGCATGATTTCCCTTTCACAAATCCATGCTGACTTGGACCTATCATGTCACCTCTTTCCAAGTGCACTGCTATGACATCCTTAATAATTGATTCCATCATTTTACCCACTACCGATGTCAGGCTGACCGGTCTAAATTCCCTGAGATTTCTCTCCCTCCTTTTTTAAAATCTGCACCAATCTGCACCCAAGTGAATCATTCTAGCTGAGATGAAACAGACTAGACAGAAGAATCTTATACTACAGTGTTTACACATAAGTTAATAGTGCAGGTTGAAAGTGGTTTCCTGGCAACTTTAGCTGGTTTATCATGAAGTATCTGTCACTGAGGATGATATTCTATGTGGCAAGCATATAACCATTCCCGACAGGTGTGACAGATTAATCTCATCTACATTGCCCATTAAGGGTCACTCAAAACAAAAACCATCCTCAGAACCAAAGTGTGTTTCCCAAATATAAATAATAAGGTAGATGAAGCTAATAAAATATGTCTCAGCTGTCACATGACAACTATTAACCCCATTACATAACTACAATAGCTTGGCAACTGGATTCATCTACCTGATATTCTGTGCCTGAGATTTCATGTTTATTTTGGGGGCAACCCTTTGCATCAGGAGACCATCTCTATTTCTCCCAATTTACAGCAGTTGAAATAACCAAATCAATAGCAGTTAGTGCCACTTATCCTCCCATTTCCCATTCTTCTCTCCCCAATTTTCTCTTTTTATGATTTTTTTTCCTCCTTCACCTCTTCGTCTCCTTATATATGAGAGAGCAGGTGGGCAAACTACACTTAGGCTTCTGTCAGTGCCCCTCAAAAATTGGCCATAGGGACTGCGTGTGTAAGCATTCTTTCCTCCCTTTCTATTTTTTAAATGCCATTAATTTATCATGTGATGTGTTTTTTTCTACTAAAATGAAAAATAACTAAACTAAATATGAATAAAATGAGTAGGTATCCGTTCCTTCATAATGATCTCTCAGACTAAAGCTTTCAATACATCGAGCTATAAGCATAGAAACTAAGTTGTAAATGGCATCTACCATTTGCCTCCATTTGAGCCCAGTGTAATAATTTCCGCATTCTAGATCGAGTAAAGCATTAGTGTGTTATATCTTTAAAGTACAGAAAATAGAATAGAACATTGTACCTTTGGCATTTCAAATTCTTCCATTTTTGTTTTATTATACTTCTGAAATATGGCATACAGTTTTGCACAATGTACCTTAAAAAGGTTACAGATGCAACAGAAAGGGTTTAGAAAAGAATGGGCCAGAATATTCCAGGCCTCAGGTGACTAAATTATGAAAAAAAGCTGAAACAAGTAAACATTTTCATTGGGAAAAAGGCTGGGGTAGATGGAGTTGAAGTAAGTAAAATATGTAACTTGGACAATGAGCAAAGACTTTAAAACACAAGTGCAAAATTCTTAAGCTCCAAGCAAGATGATTAGAACAAAAATTCCATAGTATAGTGGGCATGTGGAATAGACTTGAAGAAAAGGTGTTGGATCAATAATTGTTAAGAAATCGGATTGAAGGTTATATACTCGAATTGCTTTATTCTTCAGGGGAGATACAGGACGGAACTTGGTGTCCCTTAAAGTAGGAGATCAGCAGGAAGGGGAGAGAGGGACAGGATGGAATAATCATACGTGGTCTTTGGGTGGGGAATGCACCATGGACCAAATGACATTTCATCATTTGGAACTTTCTTATATTCTGATGCTGATAATTTGTTTTTTGAGGAGAAGTGAATTTTTGTGTTTATCAAGGAGATGAATGCCAGTACAGGAAATTGAACACATTTCTATCTTTTACATCCAGTGTCAGCATTAAATACTTCAGGTCAGATATGGCATAGGTTAGAAGCAGAGTGAGTGAAGCAGCCTTTATTCTTTCCTAACAATGTTCATTAACCACAATCACATAAAAGCAGCCCTACTGTCCTGGCCAATATTTATCCCTCAATCAACATAATAAAAACAGATTATCTGGTCATTATCACATTGCTATTTGTGCGAGCTTGTTGTGTGCAAATTGGCTGCCGCGTTTCCCACATTACATGAGTGACTACACTTCAAAAAGTATTTCATTGGCTGTAAAGCGCTTTGAGACATCCGGTAGTTGTGAAAGGTGCTATAAATGTAGTACCTTTCTTTTTTTCTTTTTTCTTTTACTGTACCTTAAGTACCTATTGCAAACAGGTGCTGTGCATCTGAACCACTGTTATAAGTCTTGCACATTGTTGGTGTGCTGATTCAAAGCACTTGAGTGTTGCAATTTGGGACAATATGCAGATTGGGGCACTAAATATTTACTATCACATTAGCAGCTCCTGGTGTTTCTGTTGGACCCTTCTTTTTCATAACTATGTGTCGCACAAACCTTGTTTTATTTTGTTTAGAAAGCTCTCACTTAAGCCTAACATCACAGGGCTATTGTCTGCTGACCACACAAAGCAAAAATGAACTTGTAAGATACCCAACTACCGAGAATTTTACAATTAGATATTTGTGACTATTACAGAATCCGAACAACTTATTTTAACCAAATGTATATCTCGGTGTTCAGTTACTTGATTTTTAATCGATGAGTATCCTTCCTTAACTCCAGCCTAATAACATAGAAATAAATGGAAAAACCTTTATATGAATGATACTTGTCCGTATTAGACTGCAGTTTTATGCCAAAAATCTTTGCCTACAATGGGGGTGAATGGCTGTAAAGGTTCTCTCGCTCGTCCATCTTAACTTTGGTGAAGAGGCGTTTTTACGTGATTTTCCATGGCTCTTCCGCTGAGGTTGTGGTAGTTGAACAGATGAAACCCATGGAAATTTAGCCCTGTACATTTACATAAAATGGTCTTGTGTTTTTTTTTATCTTCACTTATTTTTGTTTTTACCTAAATGATTAATTCTCCATGCGATCTGTGTATTCATTTTCTTTTTTAGATTCGGATTTATTCTTCACAGATCAGAATCAGCACTTCACAAGATCGATCTAGAGACTGTGGCCTACATCAAATCAATCAGCCTGAAGAACTACAGCTGCATCCCACAGGCAATGGCCTACACTCATCTGGGTGGCTATTACTTTATCCATTGTCGGGCAAATGGCTCAACCGTGCCCCAGCCACAGATCATCGTAGACAGTATCACTGATTCTGTAATTGGATACAATGATGAGGTGTCAGGTACTCCGTACATCTCCCCTGATGGACACTACCTAGTCAGCACAGATGATTACAAGGGGTTAATTAGAGTCCAGTCTATTACCTATCGGGGTGAGATCAAGTCTGCATTTGAAATTACTACAAACCTACACATTGTTGATGTGACCTTTCAGCCATCTTTCACAGAAGCCAACCAGTACTACATCTACGCCAGTTCTCGTGTTCAGACAGATCTGCTGTTTCTGGAGCTCTCCACGGGGAAGGTTAACATTATTAAGGGCCTAAAAGATCCCATAAAACAAAAAGACTGGCTGTGGGATAGTAGCAACAGGGCCATAGTAGGCAGTGGCCTATTTGGACAGCACCTTGTTACCCCAAGTAAGGATTCCCTGTTCATTATAGGTGCAAGACAAAACAAATTGAACTGTGAGATATCCAACATAATACGAGGTAACACAATCGTGTGGGTTGGGGAAGCATGAGAGGCTACAGAGCAGAGCTTACATTCATCCAATGACCTTTTACACTGCTTTTAAAACAACTGTACAGTTAACATCTGCATTTTTTTTACACTGGAAAGCAATCCTAATGTACACAACAACTTTGCTGAACTTAGTGTTTTGAACATTATTAGTGCAAGCGTTAGGATGCAACTATTAGTTGAATAATAAAGTAGCCCTTTGAGTGTTAACCCTTTGCATTTTTTAAATCACTTATTGTCTATCCCATATCTGCAAAAAAGATATATATTTTCTATAACTTTTCACTGTGGACTATCATAAATGTAGAAGAAAAGACAAAACAAGCTACAGGATATTTCCTTTACAGTCTAGAAACAAAAACTGCGGCCACTATAACTTTTACTTTGATATCAATCTCATTGTTCCATCTCTTTTAATTTGGATGAAATGATAATACCACAGTCCTCAAAGGGTCACAAAGCAAAAATAATAAAGGTACATGTTGATTGAAATTATTCAGCTAATCGTTGTTTAAATACTTGGCTCTTCCTCATTAGTTTTGTGGCTCCTTTAATATGTTTCATCAACATAGATGGTACGATATTCTAAAATTGACAGATTTGCTTCTGTGATGCCATTGCGTATGGTGAGCCGCTTGTTGCAATGTACAGTCCTAAAGTAGCAGAGATAGAAGCTGGCGGGGGAGATAAATTCAAAGTGTTGTTAATGCATTAGTTAACGCTGATAGTGTATGAGCATTGTTCAGTGTTGAGTGACATGGTGGAGGAAACACTTCCAGTAGGATTTCCAACATTTTTGTTTTAAGTTGCTAGGATAAATGTGGTATCTGAAAGTACAATGTTCCAATTTACTGAATGCTGCGCTTGAACTGAATTGAATCTAAAGTCAAGCCCAGCTCCAACACACTGTAAAACATTGGCCAGGTAGTGATATGTATGTCTCATCAGTGGCTTTGGAATGTTCCCTTGCTACTGATCAGGCAACTTTGCCTGATTAAGAGAAACTGAATATCTATGTCATATCCAAAGAAGCGTCTCACTTTTCCCTCCTCCCCACCTCCCCACCCCCCCTCCCCATCAGCCCCCACCCCCAAGATACATTTCTGTAATGTATTTGCTTCGTGGGTTCTTTGCTTAAGAATTCATAGCAACACATTGCTATTAAGAACTAGTTGGTTTATTAACAAAGGTTTAAAAATCACACTACATATTACCAGTTCATCCACTAAGCTCACAACTGCATACTTCATCGTGGATGACCTACACTCAACTGACTGGGGTTTTATTGAGTCTTGTGGACATCACGTGACTGGCTAAGCCACTTACAATGCAACAGCTCTACAACTATTTTACGTCATACGATTAACCAAGTGCCCCTTGTTAAAGGGGCACAACAACTAGAAAACCGAATAAATCAACTTAAAATTTGGTTGTCGGGGGTGATGATGCATTCCAGTACCTTCAGTGCCCACCTCTAGAGGAAGACCACGAGCGTATTGGTAGACACCACGTACTCCATCTCCAAGGACACTCAGGCGCGAACATAGCCGCGGAAGAGAGGCAGGCAGTCGGGCTGAACGACTCCCTCGAACGCCCTCTGCCTGGACCTGTTAATGGCCACCTTGGCCGGGCCGAGGAGCAGTCCTATGAGGAGGCCCTCCAACCTGCCTGTTTCCCTCCGTACCATGTGCAACAGCTCTACAAACCTGTGAGCATATTCACAGGTGCATACATTACAATATCTTTAACTGTGGTCTAATAAACAACTACCCAATGCTGAAAGCCAGGAAAATAGTGAATATTTCAATCAAAGGACGGTGACACTATGGTCCTTTAATAACTACATATTACCCCTTCCCTGGTAGATTGTTCTGGAGGGTTCCTTTAAGCTTATCTACCTTCTTTGTTTTCCAGTCTTAAGATTCTTTTAATACTGTAATGTGATGCTGTTTCATGGAACTATGGGTCTCCCCATTTTATTTTTTATTACATTCTCAGAATGAACTATTGCAATACCTCTGGTTTATTAAGCATGGAAGCTGAAAGCAAAATTTATGCAGAAACCCTGACCATGAGTGAGTTTTTCAACTTTACTAAAGCATTATAATAAAAGTTAATTCATAATTTAAAACACTGCACAGTGCAACCTAATATTTTGTTTCTTTGTTTTTGGATAAATTTAGGATATTTTTAATTTTTGTACACAGAAAGATGATTACCATAGTTTTGTAGAATGTGGCCTCAAAAGCCTTGACACATATGGTGACTCAATGACATTTTTATGAAGTTCATCAGTACTTTGTGTACTTACATAACAAAAAAAGAAAGTTGTAAAAACGAAACTTAAGGGGTGATGATGCCATATAAAAGTATTTATCTCTACGCCCTTTCCATTACAAGGCATCATCACTAATTGCAGTATTGAACGATTTAAGCTCTTTAACATAGTGCTGAGGATTAAAGTGCAAGTTGAAGCTCAGTATTTGTGAAGCACACTAAAGATTGATGAGAGCTTCCTGAAGTCAGCCATTGCAAATATTGATTAAGAAAGTGCAGTGAACAAGCAGAGTGATCCACATATCCACAAACAGTTTGGGAGCCATTAAAGTAAGAAAACGACACATGTGAAAAACAACACAATAAACCACATTGTCAGTTTAGTTGTAGGGCTGGGATTTGTGAATTTGAATTAGCACAAAGTCAGAAACAACAAGCACATGGTGATCTTTTATTAACCAGTAAAAAACACAAGAAGATAAATGGAACTGTCATCCTTTTTTATTTGTTTAATTCTCTATCCTATCAATGATTCTTCCCTCCTCCTCCTCCTACATAACCCCACAAGTCTCCCTGCCAAAGAGATGAGGCAGAAAAGCTCCCTATAACAAAGTTCTATCTATTCCTATTGATTAACCTCAGCTCAGCGCTTCTTTAACAAGATCTGCCATTTGTTATATGGGGAAATTGTGGATTCAAACCTGAATAAAATGTTCAATTGAAAAGAAAGACAGTCTCCAATTATGGTGAGAGAGTGGAAAACATACAGAAGAACCATGTGCCACTTACATCATATAGAAATAACTCAATTACAGTATTTTAGTATGAAGAATATCCGTCCACAGCATGTATACAAACATTGCCTCAAAAGTTTCTGCACCATTTTTTAAGGGCAGTCTTTAAAATATGATCTATTGCACTATTGCAATCTAAGTTTGAAAAATTGTTCAGTATAACATTTTGAGCAAATTCATTGGAAAGCATAAATTAATTGCATACAATTAGGCATACTCCTACAGCTAAGCAGACTCCCCTTTCAATATTTCAATGGGTTAAATTTCCAAAAGGTTACCTATGGGTACCCGTTGTTATATTGACATGATCTATGCTAGTTAGCTTAATTCAGCATAGGCCAGAGATCAAACCTGCACCAGATGATTCATTTATCGATAGGCCAATAAGGGAGGATAGGCTAACTGTACCTATTAGAAATTTCAGGAATAAAGTTCCTTATTTTCAGTAGATTTAATGATAATTCCTATCCACTGTGTTTTTTTCTCTTTAAATCAGATTCCTTCCTCCTAATATAAGCTTTCTGCCTGTAATTCATCCTCATTGTAGTTATATCTGTATTTGTGTTTTTTTTTGTATCTGATCTCAATTTGCCACATACGCACACTATAAATAGAATCTCTGATGTGGGTACCTTGCATTAAAGTGATATGGTTGCAAATATGACCAGTATTTAAATAAAGGAGTAATTTTTAAATGGGAGCTTTGACTCATTAAATGAATGCCATTGTCTTGTATAACAGAAAAGTATATTTCTGCTCTTCTCATACTAATATTAATGGTAAACTCTAATTTATATTTTTCATAAAAAGAGAATATGAGAATAGAATGGCAGTTAACATAAAAGGGAACCCAGAAATCTTCTAACGGCATGTAAATAGCGGGTTGTAAGAGGTGGGGTGGGGCCTATTAGGGACAAAGAAGGTGATATTTGCTTAGAGGCGCAGGGCAAGGCTAGAATTCTTAATGAGTACTTTGTAACGGCGTTTACTAAGGAAGAGGATGCAGACAAAATATCGGTAAAAGCGGAGATAGTAGAGATACTGAATGGGGTGAAAATTGATAGACAGGATGTACTGAAAAGGCTGGATATGCTTAGAATGAATAAGTCGCCTGATCCGGATGGCTTGCATCCCTGGTTGCGAAGGGAAGTGGGGGTGGAGATTGCGGAAGGGCTTGCCATAATCTTCTAATCTTCCCTAGATGCACGGGAGATGCCAGAGGATTGGAAAATGGCAAATGTGACACCTTTGTTCAAGAAAGGTTGTGAGGATGTTCCTAATAACTACAGGATGGTCAGTTTAACATCAGTGGTGGGTAAAGTTTTAGAAACAATAATCAGGGAAAAAAAATTAATAGGCACTTGGAGAGGTTTAATTTAATTAAGGAGAGCCAGCACAGATTTGTAAAAGGCAGATTGTGTTTGACTAATCTAATTAAATTTTTTGATGAATTAACAGAGAAGGATGATGAAGGGAATGCAGTGGATGTTATCTATATGGATTTTAAGAAAGCGTTCAACTAAGTGCCACATAAAAGGTTGGTTAACAAAATTGAAGCTCATGGAATAGAGGGTCAGTGTCAGCTTGGATAAGAAATGCACTTAAGGACAGAAAACAGCGATCCGTGGTAAATGGATGTTTTTCAGACGAGGATGGTAGACAGCGGCATTCCCCAAGGGTCAGTGCGAGGACCACTGCTTTTTTTGATACATATAAAATGACTTGGATATTGGAATGCAGAGTAAAATTTCAAAATTTGTGGATGCTGCCAAACTTGGAGATGTGGCAAACAGTGAGGATGATACCAATCGACTGAAACAGGGACACAGAAAGGCTAGCAGAATGGGCAGACAAGTGGCAGATTGAATTTAATACAGAGAAGTGTGAAGTGATGCATTTTGGCAGAAGGGATAGGGAGAGGCAATATAGACTTAATAGCACAGTTCTGGAGTGTGCAGGGACAGAGGGACCTGGGGGTTCATATTCATAGGGCCCGAACTTGGTGGAAGCTAAGTTCCGCCCAAATGCTGCCCAAAGGACCGCCGTGATCCCTGACTGTACTTTGGGCGGGAGTTTCGTAGAAAAAGTCCTTGAAAGTCCCGGCGGCAGAAAAGGGACTTATGCTGTGAATCTGGGTGGCAGCGGGCGGGAGCTCACAATCTCGGCGCCAAATGCAATCCTCGCCAAAGTGCCGCCAAGGATTGAGTCGGGCCCAGGGAGGGGGGTGCTCATAAAAATAAAAATTTACACAAAAAAAACCCTCTGGAAAACCTTCAGGGTTCCCCATCCACATAAATCGCTGAAAAATAAATAAATAAAAGAAGATCACTAACCTTTTATTGCAGGTCTTCATATTTACCATTAGAGTTAGACCTGCCTCCACGCAGTGGTCCTTCTTCCTGCTGCCGCCAAATCCCGCCTGGAGGAATCTGCCAGCTTGGCAGACAGGAGGCCACTTACGCACCTTGCGCACTAGCGGACATCAGCGGGCGGTTCCCAGTGGTCCTCCCCTCCTGCCGGCGGGAGGCCTAGTGGAAACTGGCACCGAGGGGAGACCACCCAAAAAACTCGGCGGCCTGACATGGGCTTGTACATGGACAAAACAGTATCCCTCGTCTTGTACTCAGTTGTCCTATGGATATACCCCAACACTCTATTTGCTCTAGCTATCGCTGCACGGCATTCCTCGTGTACCTTTAAGGATGTATGCACTAGAATGCCTAAATCTCTTTCTGTCTCCACCATCTTTAATGCCTTTCCCTGGAGGGTGTATGAATGTTGAGCATTTGCCTTGCCCACATGCATAACACTGCACTTATCTAAGTTATACATAATTTTCCAGTCTTGAGCCCAGTCTCCCAACACATTAAGATCTACCTGAATCAGACGAGCCTCTTCTACAGTTCTAGCATTTGCACAGATCTTAGTATCAAATTGTGCATTGTAGGGATGCTTTAGGTGTTGGTGTGGGGTGGTGCCAACCTAGCGCAGACAGGGTGTACAACATCAAGTGAAGTAAATTTGACCATGGTGAGGTAATCCCTGGCATCCTGGGCAGCAATGTGGTCAGGTACTGATGCCCTGTGTCCTGTGCAGTATCACTTGAATGCGGAAAAGATTGGTGTTGTTGGTGCTGCTGGTGTTGGGGGCTGATCGTGATGGGATTCTGAGGATCAATGTGAGACAGTTTCAAGGGCAGCGATGCTGATGGTAGGTGAACTTCGTGACAGAAGCAATCTGTCAATGGTGAGAGAGGTTCCAATGAGGTGACACTGGATAGAGAGTTTACTCCAAATATTTGCAACCTGCATAAAGCTCAATCTGTCTTCCAAGTGCAGTAACCAAGAGCTTGGAAAGTAAACAGCTGTGAGATGGGAGCTTTTATAGCATATTTGCAGCTGCCAAGTAATGAGATGATTCCATGGTCATACAACTCCCGACCTGCTTACCTGACGTGATCCCCGAGCAATGTGGACCCCATGGGCGAACTCTTAAAATGTAATGGTGAGCTGAAAATATTAATTAATGGGCTGTTAACAACATCATTATGACCTGAGTTGCCTCCTGTGTGTTAGGTCTGTACAGCACTGATAGACCCGACATCTTGGAAAGGCGGGAGACCCCGCTGTCAAATTTTTTTTTTCCCCACACAACCCTCCATTGAACATGCCTGCTGATCCCCTGAAATTTCCCTCCATAGTGATACCAAACTGTTGCCCCAAATGGTTGAAGTTGTTTTCTTCATGAAGGGGTTAGGGAGAATAAGTGTGCTTCATTTTCATCAAGCCTATTTAGTAGGCATTTTTGACCCTTCACAATCCTTGGAAGATATTTCCACCCTCATTTAAGTTGGAAAATAACTGTAGTATAAAAATAATTTGTTAGAGTAGTCTTTATTAATTGAAGCAGTATGTGTGAATGGGGACAGTGTTAGCAGATCTGCTTAATTAAATCACAGTGAGGCCAAACATAGTGCTTTCATTGGCTAAAGCAGTTTTATACACACACCAGTGCAGTCCACTCAGCACGAGCCTTTAATGCCTGGATCCTTTTATCATTCTGCTTTGTTACTGATTCTGATCATCACTGCAGCTATTTACTAATGTTAATCTGTTTATTTATTAATTGACTGATTGCACAAATGTTATTTAAAAGCAATAGCAATAATGAACTTTAAGATGGATGTTGGGAATAAAACCAAGCTCTCCCAAAGTCAAATGGCTCAACAAATCCATTTAAAGGGTAGTTTCTCTGAAAATGACCATGCTAATTCAGCTTTGGGTCACCAATGTGCTAAATCATACAGTATTTATTCAATGCCCGTAGTAATATATTACATGATGGATGGGAGACACTGACCAGAAGCTATGCATATCTTCATAGGAGCGATACATATTGGTCTGGTGAGTTATCTCAGGTTACTCTTGTCTCCCCTTGTACCATCCTTTTGAAGAACAGCATCAGCAGAAACATAGCAACAGGTCACGTGCCCATTGTGCTGGATGATCTCCCCTGCCTCTGTTGTTATGAATGCCACCCCCAGTTTGACCATTTTGGGATACTGCAATATCATAGATAGGTTCTTGCTCTGACTCTCCCAAAATTTCCCTTCAGTCTCGCAACTCGCATCCACTTATAACTGTATCTTTTGACTCAGCCAATAGCAGGACCAAAGACTGAACTTCATATCCAATTCTCCCACTCTCTGGCAGAGTGAATTAAATCAATGCAGAATGATGATTTGATTTGATTCAGAGTGATGAAAATCTGAGGAAATTATTGATTTTTTTTGCTACTAATGAAGATTAATGAGCATTTTGATGTTTGAAAGGCAGTATCAGATTAATTTATTTTGAAAAACTAATTAATAGAAATAGAAAGCAATTAAATATCTAAGCTGCATTTTATCAGGGCAAATGTTCACCGTCTGGCCATCATAACGGTAGATAGTTTTCCTTTCTACTGTACTTTAAATGGTAAAGGTGCTTCAAGGCAAATTTATAAAAATTCAGTCCTGGCCAACTTGTTGACTACCCCACTAAATGTATTAACAGAGCAACAGCAAGCACAGAAAATGGGCAATTCCTCCTCACAGATAGGAAAAATAAGAAATGTTCTTTTAAACTAATAGTGAAGTAGTTTGAAGTACCTGCAATGCACAGTCTTTCCCACCAAGGCCCCATTAGTATAGATGAGTCTTTGATAATCATCTCAGATTTGTAGTGTCAGCCATGACTCAATTGCTAGCAATTTCGCTTTGGAGTCAGAAGATTTTTTTTAATTCATTCGGGACGTGGGTGTCGCTTGCAATGCCAGCACTTATTATCCATCCCTAATTGCCCTGGTGAAGGTGTGGTGAGCCGCCTTCTTGAACCGCTGCAGTCTGTATGGTGAAGGTACTCCCACAGTGCTGTAAGGGAGGGAGTTCCAGGATTTCAATCCAGCGATGATAAAGGAATGGCGATGTATTTCCAAGTCAGGATGGTGTGTAAATTGAAGGGGAGCTTGCAGGTAATGGTGTTCCCATGCGCCTGCTGCACTTGTCCTTCTAGGGACAGAGGAATTAATCTACAGACAAGCGGCAAATTGTTCAACCTCCAACGCCTCCAGTCCAGAACCAAGGTTGCTCCAATCTCTGTCATTGAATTACAATATGCAGATGATGCTTGCATTTGTGTGGTTCGAACTCCCAACCATTGTTGACACATTCACTGAGAGTGGTGTATGAGAGTCTGGGCATCACATTAAACATCAGGAAGACAAAGATCCTCTACCAACCTGCCCCCACCACACAGTACTGCTCCCTGGTTATCAAGATCCATGATCAGACCTTGGACAATGTGGACCACTTCCCATACCTTGGTAGCCTACTATCAGCAAGGGCAGACACCGATGACAAAGTCCAACACCGCCTTCAGTGTGCCAGTGCAGACTTTGTCCGCTTGAAGAAAAGAGTTTTTGAAGATCAGGAACTCAAACCCAGCACCAAGCTCATAGTCTACAGAGCTGTAGTGATACCCGCCCTCCTATATGCTTCAGAGACATGGACTATGTACAGTAGACACCTCAAAGCACTGGAGAAGTACCACCAATGCTGCCTCCGTAAATTCCTGCAAATTCATTGGCAGGATAGGCGCACCAAAGTCAGTGTTCTCTCAGGCCAACATCCCAGCATCGAGGCATTGAGCACGTTTGACCAGTTCATTGGGCGGGCCAGATTGTCCGCATGCCCAATGCTAGACTCCCGAAACAAGCACTCTACTCTGAGTTACGTCACGGCAGACCAGGAAGGCAGAGAAAATGCTTCAAAGACACCCTCAAAGCCTCCTTGAAAAAATACAACATCCCCACCAACTCTTGGGAATCCTGGGCTCAAGACCACTCAAAGTGGAGGAGGAGCATCCGAGAAGGCATCGAATACTTTAAGTCTCTTCGCCGGGAGCACACAGAAGCCAAGTGCAAACAGCAGAAGGAGTGTACTACAAATCAAGCACCTCATCCACCCGTCCCTTTACCACTGTCTGCCCCACCTGTGAGAGATTGTAGATCCCGCATTGGTCTCATCAGTCACCTTAGAACTCATTTTAGTGTGGAAGCAAGTTATTCTCGACTCTGGGGGACTGTGTAAGAGAAGAAGGTGGTAGAGGTGGGTGGTTTGGGAGGTGCTTCAAAGAAGCTTTGGCGAGTTGCTGCAGTGCATCTTGTAGATGCTACAAACTGCAGCTATGGTGTGCCTGTGGTAGAGGGAGTGAATGTTTGAAGTAGTGTATGGGGTGCCAATCAAGCGTGCTGCTTTGTCCTGGGTGGTGTCGAGCTTCTTGAGTGTTGTTGGAGCTGCACTCAACCAGGGAAATGGAGAGTATTCCATTACCCTCCTAACTTGTGCCTTGTACATAGTGGAAAGTCTTTGAGGAGTCAGGTGAGATACTCACCACAGAATACCGAGCCTCTGACTTGCTCTTGTTGCCACAGTATTTATGTGGATGGTCCAGTTATGTTTCTGTCAATGGTGACCCCCAGGATGTTGGTTTGGGATACAACAATGGTAATGCCGTTGAATGTCAAGGGGCGATGGTTAGACACTCGCTTGTTGGAGATAGTTATTGCCTGGCACTTGTGTGGTGAGAAAGTTACTGGCCACTTATCAGCCCAAGCCTGAATGTCGTCCAGGTCTTGCTGCATGTGGACATAGACTGCTTCATTTTCTCAGCAGTTGGAAATGGCACTGAACACTGTGGTCATCAGCAAACATCCCCACTTCTGATCTTATGATGGAGGGAAGTTCATTGATGAAGCAGCTGAAGATGGTTGGACCTTGGACATTGCGCTGAGGAACCCCTGCAGCGATGTCCTGGGGCTGTGATGATTGACCTCCAAAAACCACAACCATTTTCCTTTATGCTAGGTATTACGCCCAGCCAGTGAAGAGATTTCCCCCTGATTCCCATTGATTTTACTAGGGCTCCTTGATGCCAGACTCAGTCAAATGCTGCCTTGATGTAAAGGACAGCCATTCTCACCTCACCTTTGGAATTCAGCTCTTTCGTCCATGTTTGGACCAAGGCTGTAATGAGGTCTGGAGCTGACTAGCCCTGGCAGTACCCAAACTGGGCATCAGTGAGCAGGTTATTGGTAAGTGCCACTTGATTGCATTGACAACGATACCTTCCATCACTTTGCTGATGATTGAGAGTAGACTGATGGGGCGGTAATTGGCTGGATTGGATTTATCCTGCTTTTTGTGGACAGGACATATCTGGCCAGTTTTCCACATTTTCGGTAGATGCTAGTGTTGTAACTGTACTGGAATAGCTTGGCTAAAGGTGCGGCTAGTTCTGGAGCACAAGTCTTCAGCAAGATATCCGGGATGTTGTCGGGGCCCATAGCCTTTTCTGTATCCAGTGGGCTCAGCCGTTTCTGGATATAGGCTCTAGCCCCACTCCAGAGACTTGAGCACAAAAATCTAGAGTGATACGCCAGTGCAGTGCTGAAGGAGTTCCTCACTGTCGGAGGGTGCTGTTTTTCAGATGAGACGTTAAAACTGAGGCCTCGTCTGCTCTCTCAGGTTTGATTTCGAAGACGAGCCAGTGTTTATGCCAAAATTTATCCGTCAATCGACATCATTGAAATAGATTATCTGATCATTATCACATTTTTGTTTGTGGGAGCTTGCTGTATGCAAATTGACTGCCGCGGTTCCGATGTTAGAATAGTGACTACACTTCAAAAGTACTTCATTTGCTGTAAAGCGCTTTGGACTGTCCTGTGGTTGTCAAAGATGTTATATAACTGGAAGTCATTTTCTTTTTTTTTCACAATATTTAAATATAAAGGCTGAATCGGTGATCATGCACTATCGGCAAGCAATGGCGCTCACAGAGAGCACTGGTTGGGAAATGGAAGCTCTTCAGTGCCTGATTTACAGCCCGTTAATGGACAGAAAATCAGGCACTGTGAGCTTGCAATTTCGCAAACTGCATTCCCTGGTGAACACTGTTTGTCAGCAGTGCCCAATCAAAGGATCTCCCATAACTATATAGTTTGGTTTCCATCAATTTTTTTTACATTGATTTCCTGCTCTTTTTAAGTTGCTCTTCTGAAGATGGCAAAACAAGAAACAATAAGGTTCCACAGGAAGTAATTGATCTTCCAGCTCCTCGTCAGTGGGGCACCTTGGGGCACCTCTCCATCCATGAGCCTGAACAGTCAGTGTGTGTAAACTAGTTGCAGCTAAAGCAATCCTATCCTCATCACACATCAATTCATGGATACTTCATTCCCAGCTAAGCTGCCTACATTCATTAAATTTTAGCAAAATTAATAAAGGAAAAGAATGACATATCGTTGGTAATTAACAAACCAGCGGCAAAGTTCCAAGAAACTTTTACCTAATTAAAACTTATGGGGTAAATTTCTGCAGAGGTTCTTCCACTTGTCCATCGTAACCTCAACGGAAGAGCTGTGGAAATCCTGGAAAAACAGCGTAAGCAGCATTTATACGATTTTCCTGGGGTTTTTGTGGTTCCTCTGCCAAGGGTACAGCGAACGACAAAGAATACGCATGTGGAAATTCACCCCCTTTGTATCAGTTGATTTCAGTAATTTTATCAGAGCTGCCAAGTAAGAAGCTTCAGGCAACTCAATGTTTACTTGAAAAATACTATTTATAATGGCACACATTAAACCAAAATACATTTTGAAAATCTGAAGGTGTAAGTCTTCACTAAGTTCTATTTTTACAGGATAAAAGCAAGAGCTTAGCTGTTTAATGAAAAATAAGACATTGGAAAAATTATACACATAACTCCCGAACATGCAGCGGAGTTTATTTTTTGGTAAACCACTGAGTCGCAACTATTTTATTCATACCAGCAATTTTATGAGTTTAAAGTCAAGGTTGAGACAAAATGGTGTCTTTGTACAATCCAAGCTCTCTGTGGTGCAAAGTTCTTACATGCTCTGTCTTAGCCTCATGTGCTAGCTGGTGAGTTCAGTATGGGATGGGTTGGCTGCTGTACACATCAGGGGGCTGAAATTGCCCCCCCCTAGTCAAAACGGGGCGCACGCACCCTGTTTCTATGGTTTTTACCGCCGCAGTGGCTGAGGTCACTTCTTGAGCGAAATTCCACTATTTTTTCACTCGGATCCGGAAGTTGCCCTTAATGGGGGCGGATATGCAGCTGTGACAACACTAGAGGGGCGGAAGTTGCGGGGGATCTGGAGTTGCCGCCCTGATGATGTCATCACGATACCGCGTCACCACGCTCTCCCCTTCACTTAAAGGGGAGAGTCTACCTGATCTTTAAACTTCGGTCCACTGGTCCACCAGGGAAGGTTTCGACCAGGCCAGCAGCCTTGCACCCAGGAGGCCTGTTGGTGGCCTGGCCGAACTCCGGACATAATTGTCAGGCTGACATGGTCATCGGCCGACAAAATAAAACATGGTGGCAACGGCAGTGCATCCTCCCCTTTAAGGGCAGCCACGCCGCCATTGCAGAAGGCCTCAGCCAGCCTCACTGGACCTTCTCGAAAAAGCTTGTTTTGGCACCGCCGGGCGGGCCGAAGATTTTCACGGCGGAATTTCACCATTGGGGGAGTTAGATCCGCGGTGTGCACTGTGATGACACACTTAGCACAGATCAGCAACAGCAGAGCAGAGGGGGGGGACCGGGATAACACAGAAGAGCAATTTTGATAATGACGGCCATTACACGAAAAGTCGACTGCCATTGCACTCCACAGTATGGCCACCGCTTTCCGGTATTAAGAGGCCTTAAGGAAAGGACAATTTTGGCCACCAGGTGTACAGCACTGATAAATAATGGTCAGATTAGAAAAGTTACTGCAGTTGCAAGTGTAGCGAATATTTAATTATTCTATCTGATATAAAATGGTATGACAAAGTTGGTAATGCACATGCATGCATCAGTGATCTGTTGTACCATTTCAGGATAATCTCCATCAAAAATAAACATTGATGTTGAGTTCATACAGGTGGGGTTCATTTGCAAAGTGATTTAAACTGTTATGTGTAATATACAATACATTAAATAAAATGTAAGGATGAGGCTTCACTTTCTATTCAATATTATGAAGAAACTGATGGTTAAGAGATTCTCTCCTTTGAGAAATCTAGATGTGTGTGTGTGTGTGTGTGTGTGTCATTTCACTAATCTGTAAATGTAAAGGTGCATAGAAACATACAAAAAAAAGGTGCAGGAGCAGGCCATTCGGCACTTCGGGCCTGCACCACCATTCAATATGATCATAGCTGATCATTCAACCTCAGTAGCCCATCCCAGCCTTCTCTCCATACCCACTGATCCCTTTAACCGTTAGGGCCACATCTAACACCTTTTTGAATATGTCCAACGAACTGGACTCAACAACTTTCTGTGGCAGAGAATTCCACAGGTTCACAACTCTCTGAGTGAAAAAGTTTCTCCTCATCTCGGTCCTATATGGTTTACCCCTATCCTTAGACTGTGACCTCTGGTTCTGGACTTCCCCAACATCGGGAACATTCTTCCTGCAGCTAACCAGTCCAGTCCTGTCAGAATTTTATACGTTTCTATGAGATCCCCTCTCATTCTTCTAAATTCCAGTGAGTATAAGCCTAGCCGATCCAGTCTTTCCTCATATGTCAGTCCTGCCATTCTGGGAATCAGTCTGGTGAACCTTCACTGCATTCTCTCAATAGCAAGCACGTCCTTCCTCAGATTAGGAGACCAAAACTGCGCACAATACTCAAGGTGTGGTCTCACCAAGGCCCTGTATAACTGCAGCAAGACCTCCCTGCTCCTATACTCAAATCCCCTCGCTATGAAGGCCAACATGCCATTTGCTTTCTTTACTGTCTGCTGTACCTGCATGCCTACCTTCAATGACTGATGTACTATGACACCCAGGTCTCGTTGCACCTCCGCTTTTACTAATCTGTCACCATTCAGATAATAATCTGCCTTCCGGTTTTTGCCACCAAAGTGGATAACCTCACATTTATCCACATTATACTGCATCTGCCATGCATTTGTCCATTACCTAACTTGTCCAAATCCCCCTACAGCCTCTTAGCATCCTCCTCGCAGCTCACACTGCCACCCAGCTTATTGTCATCTGCACACTTGGAGATATTACATTTAATTCCTTCGCTTAAATCATTAATGTATATTGTAAATAGCTGGGGTCCCAGCACTGAACTCTGCGGCACCCCATTAATCACTGCCTGCCATTCTGAAAAGGACCCGTTTATTCCCACTCTTTCCTTCCTGTCTGCCAACCATTTCTCTATCCATGTCAATACATTACCCCCAATACCATGTGCCTTAATTTTGCACACTAATCTCTTGTGTGGGACCTTGTCAAAAGCCTTTTGAAAGTCCAAATACACCATATCTACTGGTTCTTCCTTATCCACTCTACTAGTTACATCCTCAAAAAACTCTAGATTTGTCAAGCGCGATTTCCCTTTCATAAATCCATGCTGACTTGGACCGATCCTGTCACTGCTTTCCAAATGCATTGCTATTGCATCTTTAATAATTGTCTCCAGCATTTTCCCCACCATCGATGTCAGGCTAACCGGTCTATAATTCCCTGTTTTCTCTCTCCCTCCCTTTTTAAAAAGTGGGGTTACATTAGCTACTCTCCAATCCATAGGAACTGATCCAGAGTCCATGGAGTTCTGGAAAATGACCACCAATGCATCTACTATTTCTAGGGCCACTTCCTTAAGTACTCTGAGATGCAGACTATCAGGCTCTGGGGATTTATCAGCCTTCAGTCCCTTCAATTTCCCTAACACCATTTCCTGACTAATAAGGATTTCCCTCAGTTTCCCTTTCTCGCGAGACCCTCGGTCCCCTAGTATTTTCGGGAGGTTATTCGTGCCTTCCTTAGTGAAGACAGAACCAAAGTATTTATTCAATTGGTCTGCCATTTCCTTGTTCCCCATTATGAATTCACCTGATTCTGACTGCAAGGGACATCCATTAGTCTTCACTAATCTTTTTCTCTGCACATATCTATAGAAGCTTTTGCAGTCAGTTTTTATGTTCCCTGCAAGCTTACTCTTATACTTTATTTTCCCCTTCCTAATTAAACCCTAAGTCCTCCTCTGCTGAATTCTAAATTTCTCCCAGTCCACTACATTGCAAATAGTCTGTGTCATAACAAACAAAGTACCTGCCACAGAAACAGGAACAACTAATATGGCAACGCTCAAGCTGTGTTTTCAGAACATGCTTGTACAAGACCCCTGGTTCTGTTCAAAATTGACCTACAAAAGCTAATTCTGTGGCAATTTATATGCCTCTTCATTTTCCCTAATTTCCCTTGTTAACCACGGTTGAGCCGCCTTCCCTTTTTTATTTTTACGCCACACAGGGATGTACAATTGTTGTAGTTCATCCATGTGATCTTTAAATGTCTGCCATTGCCTATCCACCATCAACCCTTTAAGTATCATTCGCCAGTCTATCCTAGCCAATTCACATCTCATAGCATCGAAGTTACCTTTCTTTAAGTTCAGGATCATAATCTCTGAATTAACTGTGTCACTCTCCATCTTAATGAAGAATTCTACCATATTATGGTCACTCTTCCCCAAGGGGCCTCGCATGACCAGATTGCTAATTAATCCTCTCTCGTTACACAAGACCCAGTCTAGTATGGCCTGCTCTCATTGAAGCAAGCTCCCAAATTGTCACATACTGTCATGCATTTAAAATATATCTTTTTGGAAGTTTATTTTTCAGACAAAATGAAAAGGATGACACTACATTGCAAATAGTCTGTGTCATAACAAACAAAGTACCTGCCACAGAAACAGGAACAACTAATATGGCAACGCTCAAGCTGTGTTTTCAGAACATGCTTGTACAAGACCCCTGGTTCTGTTCAAAATTGACCTACAAAAGCTAATTCTGTGGTAATTTTCTGAACTCCGCATATTAAAAATACACACGATTTCCCAAGCACAAATTTCCAACATATACTGCTGACAAGTGATGCTCCCGACTGGCAACGTGAACGGGCACATGCGCTAGCTGACATGGTAGTGATCTGCAAGTTCTAAGGTTCAATCAGCATGTTTTGGGTTCATTGGTCTAAGCCAGGGCAATAGTAGGGGTGTTACAGTAAGCCCCAGTTTCTGCCGACAAGGGAGAAGACAAATCAGAATTGTGATTCCTGATCTCTGTGCACTAACTGGGGTTCAAAGTGTTTGTTCCTGAATGTTTGGTGAAGACAGGATTCGGCTTGGGTATAATACCTCAAACATAATCAAATTACCTGCCGACACTCAAGGGATAATTTCAACCCCCAGGAATGGGTAGGTTGGGTGCAAGGGAGAAGTTAAAATGTCAAACCCGACCCCGATCTGCCCATTTCTGGTTTTAACGGAGGTGATTCAGGGGGTAGGCAACCAATCCACAACAGGAGGTGAGTCAGTCAGTAAAAGCATTTAAGGATGCAGCATGCCTCCATTTTTACAGGCTTTTTATTTTATCCATTTCGGCCATGTTTTCCAGGCCTCTGGAAACCTGGCAGGTAAAAGGAAATGAGAAAGGGCTGGATCTATAAGGTAATTGCATTTACAGCACTGATTGTGGGCCAGGATGAGCAGGAGAGTTTCCTCCAGTCCCAAGCTCTGCAATTGGCCAATCCCCCTGCTCCACGATCTACGACCCACCTGATCTCTCGCCCCCTCCCCCCCCGCCCAATCCCCCCTGCGATTTCCGACTCCCTTGATCTCTCCCCACCTCCACCTCCCCCTATGACCAGAATCTCTCCCTCCTGTCCTTTCTCCTCTCGGCCTCCTGCTAAGGCCTTGTGCCACAGGCTTTCACGCCCGACAATCAGGCTGGCTGTCGGGCAGGAAACTTGGTGAAAATACTGTGCTGTTAATTTTAAAGAGGACACCTGAAAACCTAAATCTCCAGGTTTCCCATCCAGAACTCTTCCCTTCCCGCTCAATTCCCACCTCCCCATAAATATTGGGGCCTCACTGCGCAAAATCATATATGAAGAATGCGAACATCAGCAATGAAGGATTCCCAGCACCTGTGGATCCATACCTCAGCACAACCTTTAACCCTGTAACTGTGAATGCTACTTTCTCTGCAAGTGTAGCTAGAAGGAAATGTTTATAAAAGTTAGCAACTAGTGATGTGCATGGCTGACACATATCACAGCTAGCAAAGTAAGGCTGCAGGGCCTATGCTGCACTGAAAATGTTATTGTACAATACAGCACACCCCTTCCACAACTCATCAGTTACAAAGTAATTCAACACTTGATTGAATGATAAAAGCTATGTTTTTCTAAGCACTTCGATTGTGAATACAAGAAGTTGCATTACACATCTTTTTGTTTTCACCCATATTTGTATTTTATATAAAATTTGTTCTTTATATGCAGTCATGTTTATGCTGATTGTAGAAAAGTCTTCTTCCTTTTTATAAATGAAACATTAGTTGCGTTTGGTGAAAACAAAAATGTTTATTTTATTTTGTGTTCCTAATTTCTGTCAGGTGCTCAGTTTTTCGTCTATGTAATAAGTCCATATCCATCATTGGTGTATGTGAGGAATGCGTCTGATCTGAAGCAGTAAAATAAATATTGCATTTTTGAACAATGACTAGAGTATCTTGACTTTTAATTTTACCACTTGGAAGTCAAAGTGATTAATAAAAACATATTGGGGGTATTGTAACCTAAAAAATGGTGGGTTAGGAGCATGGGGGTAGTTAAAGTGTTAAAAATCAGAATCCCACCCTGAACCCGCTACCAACACACCCACTTCTGGTTTTAACGTTTGCGGGACAGGGTCAGACATCTAACCCGGTGCCAGGTGCCTCTTCTTTAAACCCCATTTTGTGTTCAACTGTAGCTGGTCGGGTTTTACACGCCTCATAAAACTCAGCAGTTACAACAAGGCTAGGACTGCTGCATCCAGGAGGTAAGTGTCTTTACACCTTGATATGTATGCAACACCTTGTAACCAGCATTCTACCACCACCAGAGGATGCATCTGCTGGAGTCCCAAGAGATCCCAGCATCCCTTGGGAGCGCTGCATATAAGCAGGCCTCCCATGTTGTGCCAGCACTCTGGAGACAGAATAAAGAGACTAAGGTCACACTTACTCAAGCCTACAGTACTCAGTCACATTGCTTTATTTGAGACATAATAACTGGCGACGAGTAATAGATAATGTACCATCATGCAAAAATGCAGAGAACTGTTGGTATCCTGGAGAAATTCTCAGAAGGTGATGATTGGGAAGCCTTCGTGGAGTGACTCGACCAATACTTCATTGCCAATGAGCTGGAAGGGAATGAGAACGCTGCCTAATGAAGGACAATCCTCCTCACCGTCTGCGGGGCAACAACCTATGGCCTCATGAAGAATCTTCTTGCTCCAGTGAAACCAACAACCAAATCGTACGAAGAACTGTGTACGCTAGTCTGGGAACACCTAAATCTGAAGGAGAACATTCTGATGGCAAGGTATCGATTTTATACATGTCAATGGTCTGAAGACCAGGAAGTGGTGAGCTACGTCGCCGAACTAAGGCGCCTTGAAGGACATTGCGGATTTCTGGAGCAAATGCTAAGAGACTTTTTTGTGCTTGGCATTGGCCATGAGGTTATCCTTCGCAAACTATTGACTGTTGAAACACGGAACCTGAGCAAAGCCATAACGATAGCCCAGGCATTTATGTCCACCAGCGATAACACCAAACAAATTTCACAGCATAAAGATGCATCAGCATGTACTGTACACAAAATAATGTCATTTTCAGGCAGGAATGCATATGGCAGAACGTACACGCTTGCAGCTGCACAACCTCAGATGACTCAGATGAGTTCGCCATCAAGTGTGAATGCGAGGCAATTAACTCCTTGTTGGCGCTGCGGTGGTGATCATTGAGCCCATCAATGCCGCTTCAAACACTATGTGTGCAAAGACTGTGGAACAGTGGGACACCTCCAGCGAATGTGCAGATGAGCTGCAAACCCTGCAAACCACCACGTTGCAGAGGAAGACCGATCCATGCGGATCGAACTGAACTAGAGATTCGAACCGAGGAAGCAGAAGTGTACAGGGTACACATCTTTACCACAAAATGTCCACCGATCATGTTAAAAGTTGAACTGAATGGAATTCCAGTACCAATGGAATTGGACATGGGTGTGAGTCAGTCTATCATGAGAGGCTGTGGTGCAACAAGACACAAAGGCCCAAGCTGAGCCCTATTCAAACCAAGCTGAGAACTTATACTAAAGAATTAATCCCTGTAATTGGCAGTGCAGCAGTAAAAGTCTCCTATGATGGAGCGGTGCACGACCTATCACTATGGATTGTACCAGGAGATGGCTCCACACTGTTCGGCAGAAGCTGGCTTGGAAAAATCCGCTGGAACTGGGACGACATCCGAGCGCTTTTGTCCGTCAACGACGCCTCATGTACCCAGGTTTTGAGCAAGTTCCCGTTGTTGTTTGAGCCAGGCATCGGGCATTTCTCTGGAGTGAAGGTGCAGATCAACTTGGTTCCCAGTACACGACCCATCCACCACAAGGCACATGCAGTGCCATACATGATGCAAGAGAAAGTGGAGATCGAGCTGGACAGGCTGCAACGAGAGGGCATCATCGCGCCGGTTGAGTTCAATGAGTGGGCCAGTCCGATTGTTCCAGTTCTCAAGGGCGATGGCATGGTCAGAATTTGTAGGGACTATAAAGTAACGATTAACCATTTTTCGCTGCAGGACCAGTACCCACTACCCAAGGCAGATGACCTATTTGCGACGCTGGCAGGAGGAAAGACGTTCACCAAGTTGGACGTGACCTCAGCCTACCTGACGCAGGAGCTGGCGGAATCTTCGAAAGGCCTCACCTGCATCAACACGCACAAAGGTCTGTACACCTACAATAAATGCCCGTTTGGGATTCGATTGGCCGCGGCTATTTTTCAAAGGAACATGGAGAGTCTGCCAAAGTCGGTTCCATGCTCCGTGGTTTTCCAGGACGATATATTGATCACAGGCCGGGACACCATCGAACACTTGCAGAACCTGGAAGAGGTTCTAAGTTGACTAGATCGTATGGGACTCAGGTTGAAACGCTCAAAGTGTGTTTTCCTGGCGCCAGAGGTCGAGTTCGTAGGGAGAAGAATTGCGGCAGACAGCATCAGACCCACCGTTGCCAAGACAGAGGCTATCAAGAACGCGCCGAGACCACAGAACGTGACGGAGCTGTGGTCATTCCTGGGACTCCTCAATTATTTTGGTAATTTCCTATCTGGGTTAAGCACCTTGCTCGAACCGCTACATGTGTTGCTACACAAGGGAGATGACTGGGTATGGGGCAAATCACAAGAGACTGCTTTTGAGAAAGCCAGAAATCTGTTATGTTCCAACAAATTGCTTGTTCTGCATGACCCATGTAAACGTTTAGTGCTAGCTTGTGATGCGTCTTCGTACGGGGTCGGGTGCATGTTACAACAAGCAAACGAATCGGAAACATTGCAACCTGTCACTTATGCATCCAGGAGTTTGTCCAAGGCTGAAAGGGCCTACAGAATGATTGAAAAAGAAGCTCTGGCAT
Source organism: Pristiophorus japonicus (assembly GCF_044704955.1). Lineage (NCBI taxonomy): Eukaryota > Metazoa > Chordata > Chondrichthyes > Pristiophoridae > Pristiophorus > Pristiophorus japonicus. The sequence continues at coordinate 51,688,029 of NC_091980.1, read as the reverse complement.
GCGTTTACAAGATGAAAAAAATGCACCAGTATCTGTTTGGACTTAAGTTCGAGTTAGAAACTGACCATAAGCCGCTCATATCGCTATTCTCAGACAGCAAAGATATTAATACCAATGCCTCTGCTCGCATCCAAAGATGGGTGCTCACGCTGTCTGCATATAACTATGTAATTCGCCACAGGCCAGGCACAGAAGACTGCGCTGATGCCCTCAGTCGGCTACCATTGCCCACCACTGGGGTGGAAATGGCACAGCCTGCAGACTTGCTCTTGGTGATGGATGCATTTGAAAATGAAAAGTCACCCATTATGGCCCACCAGATCAGGACCTGGACCAGCCAGGATCCTTTACTGACCCGACAAAAACTGTGTCCTCCATGGGAGCTGGTCCAGCATCCTAGCGGAGATGCATGAAGAGATCAAGCCGTTCCAGCAGCACAAAGACGAAATGTCCATACAGGCGGACTGTCTTTTGTGGGGTAATCGCGTGGTTTTGCCTAAGAAAGGCAGGGAAACGTTCATACGCGACCTACACAGTACCCACCCAAGCATAGTAATGATGAAAGCTATAGCGAGATCCTATGTGTGGTGGCCCAGCATTGACTCAGGTTTGGAGTCTTGCATGCACCAATGCAACACTTGCTCTCAACTGAGCAATGCACCCAGGGAGGCACCGCTAAGTTTGTGGTCATGGCCCTCCAAACCGTGGTCTCAGATCCATGTTGACTTTGCTGGCCCCTTTCTAGGCAAAATGTTTTTGGTTGTCGTGGATGCTTATTCAAAATGGATTCAGTGTGTAATAATGTCTGTAAGCACATCCACTGCCACCATCGAAAACCTACGAGTCATGTTTGCCATGCACGGCCTGCCTGATGTCCTTGTCAGCGACAATGGGCCGTGCTTCACCAGCGCTGAATTCAAGGAATTCATGACCCACAATGGGATCAAGCATGTCACATCTGCCCCGTTCAAGCCCGCATCTAACGGCCAGGCAGAATGGGCAGTCCAAACCATCAAGCAAAGCTTGAAACGCGTGTCAGAAGGCTCCCTGCAGACCTGCCTGTCCTGAGTCCTGCTCAGCTACCACTCGCTCACTGGGGTTTCCCCTGCCGAACTGCTCATGAAAAGGGCATTCAAAACAAGGGTCTCTCTCGTCCACCCTGATCTCCATGATCATGTCGAGGGCAGGCAGCATCAACAAAGCATGTACCATGATCGCGCAAATTTGTCACACGATATTGAAGTTAATGACCCTGTATTTGTACTCAACTATGGACATGGTCCCAAATGGCTTGCTGGCACTGTCGTAGCCAAAGAAGGGAGTAGGGTGTTTGAGGTCAAACTTGCAAATGGACTAACTTGCAGAAAGCATTTGGACCAAACCAAACTGCGATTCACAGACAGCCACGAGCAACCTGAAGAGGACACCACCAACTTCGGCCCTCCGATACACACACAAGTGGCAACCGACATAATGGTTGACCACGAAGCTGCACTCATCATCCCCTGCAGCCCAGCAAGGCCAGCTGCGCAGCAGCCCAGCGAAGGCCCAACCAACTCACCTGCACCTGTGTTTGTACCGAGACGATCGACGAGGGAGCAGAAAGCCCCAGATCGTCTCACCCTGTAAATAAGTGTACTATTGACTTTGGGGAGGGAGTGATGTTATGTATGCAACCCATGTAACCAGCATTCCACCTCCACCAGAGGGCACCTCTGCTGGAGTTCCAAGGGATCCCAGCATCCTTTGGGAGCACTACATATAAGCAGACCTCTCATGCTGTGCCGGCACTCTGGAGTCAGAATAAAGAGACTAAGGTCACACTTACTCAAGTCTACAGTACTCAGTCACATTGCTTTATTTGAGACATAACACACCTACATCCTGGATCCAGGGTCCCTGCCGAACCCATCCCCGTATGATCGGAAATCCGCCCCATCGGGCTCCGATCCCTCCCCCTCCCCATAGTCCTCTGATCACTCCACAAGGCTTACACTCCCAACCTCAGGCCTCTGATCACTCCACAAGGCCTCTTCCCCATCACCCACCCGCCCCAGGCCTCCGATATCCTCCCTTCCTCCGACCCTCCCCATGCTGCTCCTCAAGTCCCCGATCCTCTTCGGCCGCCAACCCCCAATCCTGCCCACACCGCCCATCCTCTTCCTGGCCTGGCCCCCGTTCTTCTGCCCAGCCCGACCATCATCATCCCTGAGCCCCTCCATCTCCCCCCCGCCCTCTCCCCCAATCCTCTTCCCAGCCTGGCCTCCGATCTTCTACCCATCCCCATCAACCCCCCTCCCCCCACCACTCCGATCCTCTTCACGGCACAGCACTTGATCTTTTTCCCAGCCCTGGTTCTTCTGGCTGGCCCAACCACTGTGCCCCCCCTCCCTACCCTGATCCACTTCCCAGCCCAGCCCCCGATCTTCTGCCCAGCTCAACCCCCAAGCAAAACCTCCCTCTGTTTGGCATAGTACCGCAAGCCTACATGCCCGCAGCCAGCCAGCCTCTCCATCTGGCTGGTTGCGAGTGGGAAACAGATGCTTCACATGCAAATCGGGCCCTGGCATTAGAGTCGACTTGGCCTGCGGGTAACCTGTTCTCCCGGGTTTCCCGACTACCACAGAGCTATCTCCCCCACTACCTCCAACCTGCCTTCTTCGAAATAGCGCAGGCTAAACAGTACATTTAAAAGGCTGCACAGAAGCTTCATGCTGGTAGAGCAGCTTGCACGAGTTTTACACCAATGCTTGTATCAATGAATATGTAAATGAGCATACCCAGGAAATTCTGTGCATCTCTCTGTAGAGGCCAGTGGCAGATGTATTATTTTTTGGAAAAATACAACAACAGTATACATCATATCAAGGAAATTCTGGGCCAATATTGCTTGCTACATGCATTACTAAACAATGTATAATTGACATGGACCTCATACCTGACTGGATGATAATTTTGTGTACAAAATGGATGTTCCAAGAACTAATAAACATATTATAAAACCAGCATATGTAATTGTGATAGATTCAGTCTGCCTCAGTCAATGAGTAAAAGATTATTGTTACATCAGCAAACACAGCAGTATTGTAGAAATAGATTCCAGCAAAGAAACTGGCAATCGATCCCCAAGCCATTATACAAAATGTTTTTCAAATAGAGTATATGTGGAAGCAAACCTATATTCTGTAAGGTCCTTTCAGTTACTAGAAGGTGATCGAACCCAATCACCTCAGATACATCACCAGCACACAGCACTCATTGCTTCACAAGTGGATTAATCAATCCATGTTGTCTAAGTTTATGTATTGACCAAATGCAGCAGAGCTGATAAAGGAAATCAGATTTTATCCAATACAACCTTCTCTGGTGCTATGACATTCCATCGAACACAGCTCTACTGATGCATGGAACCACAGAGTAGCAGGATTAAACTCTACTTACTGAATTAAATGGGGGGGATTTTTACCAACCTTACCAGGTGGGAAACCCGCAGGATTAAGTGGAACACTGGTGTACTCACCACCCAATATTACTTTCCAGTGACCTCAATAGAGAATAAAATTAGGCAGGGTGTAAATCCAATGTTGCACCCAATCCTGTCTGTTAGAAATAACCTCTTTACGGCTATCTCTGGTCACTTTAAATAATCAGGTTCAAGTGCAAACCAAAATCCAAAATGGTTGGTATATTGTGTTTAATCAGAGTTTAAGATGGAATATAATACGTTAGTTATACAGCAAAAACATAAAACCGTGACAAGTGATTGATACCGAAGATGTTTGGCACACATGAGCAGCTCTCTGAGCGGCTTCTTTTCCTTTTGTCTAGAGCCTCTAACTCTCCTCCTCTGTCTGAGAGGACAATCTTTCGGAGATTACTTTTATTTTCTTTTTAGGGGTCAGCCTGAAATGGGATATTGACAAGACCTTTTAACCTATCGAGGTTTCCCTAAAAACACAGTACACAATGGGGTTTTGAATTCTTTGTCTCGATTCTTGAAACAAAGCCATCCCAAAAGATGTCTCATGATCTTGTCCACATGTCTTTCCTGTTTATATTTTCTCAGGGTTCCTTTCTTTGGAATTTGTGTCTTAGCTCCCTGGTCCCTATCCTCTTGGGTATAATTAACACAAGACCGAGCCGAGTACTCTTTCAACCATGAGGCCCAAAACTAGAGCTGTCTTACTTCAATCGGTTGTTACCTGCTTTATGACCTGGCCAACTACTTTGTGTTTATGTTAAATTCCTCAACATCCTCCATCCAAAGTCTTTCTATACTCACTAACTTTTAATTATTTTCACAAGCAGTTCTATTAAGCTACCTCCAATTCCGACCTTACTATTATAACTTGATTGATAGTAATAACATAGAGCTTACTTGGTTAAATTAAAGATACATAAACAAAGTTGAAGTCTTAACTTGAAAATAACAGATAATGGCTGTAATAGTGCAGAATGCTATAACATCCACAGAACACAAAAACATTCATACATTCAAAGCATCTATCCAGCCATCCTAATACCAGCCTGATGAGATGCTATCGGCTCAAGTTTCCCCAGTTATCTACACCGTTTGGTTGGAGTGCGCCGCTTTTTTTGGTGTTGAAATGGGGCTTTCGATCTCTGCTATAATTAAAGGGTTAAGAATTAGTCTCGGAAATAAAAAGAGCTAATAGGCTTTTGCAGTGATCAGCTTTTTAGGTGGCTTAATAGGCAGTTAAGATAACGTTAGGAATAACATGTTGACTTTGCAATGACCAACAGATGTAAGCTGGGTAACTTGGAGATTGAACCACGGGGGCCTGGGAGGGCAGGAAAGCTCAACAATGGGGAAGAAGTGAAATGTTAACAGGATACCACCTGGCCTGAACATGGGGTAAGAAGTAACATGTTGGAGAAACTCCATCTGGTATGAAACATGTGACGTGGAAGGGAAGTAACCAATCAACCACTGTGCACGCGGGCATTAGGCTAATCAAATTGTGCCAAGGGATCGTGCACGAGGCTGACATGCATCATTAAGTGTATAAAAGGTTGCTTGGAACTTTGTATCATTCGAGAAGCCTGGCTACAGACAGAGAGCAGGCGGTCTCCCGCAAATAAAGACAATCTTCGAACCCAGACCTGGTGCTGAGTGTTTATTTTAAATACTCCACTACGATTGGCATAGTCAGCAGGATCTCCGGACACCGGCAGATGGAAGCCATGTCAGAGGCGTGAGCACGTTTTAATTACCACGCATAGTTAGGACAAGGGCAGAAATCTGTCTGGTGTCAGCTGCCTGAGAAATTCGAATCTGCAGGTCTGGCCAGGACTTCAAGTAATCAGCGGAAGATCCCAGGTGAAACAATTGTGATCGGTTATATAGAAGTGTGGCTGTTTAACGTTGCGATTGATAATTGGTATAGGTTTCAAGTAACGGTCTCACTCGTGAGGAGTAAATAAGGGATATACTGCTGACAATCAATAGCCTTCGGAAGTGAGAAACTCGAGTGGGGACCAGAGGGGTCTCTGACATAGTACCTAGCTGACAAAAAATCGAAAACTAATTGAAATAATGATTAAACAAAATCGAACGGTAGGAAACATGGGAACGTCCCACCAACAATCAAACCACTAATCACGGAAGAGGCTGGCACCTCAATAGGCGGCACCTGCACATCCTCCAGAGTGAGTACAACAGTGGGGGCTTCATCCTCCCCTTGCCCCTCTCACTCCCCCTCACTTGGTCTGGAAGGTGGGATTGGAAGATGTTGTCCTCTTCAGGCTCGTCTGTGTACTTTTTTTGCATCATCAGGGTTGGCCTCAAGTTCTGAAAAATATAACAGAACAGACAAATGGTTAGTAGCAGAGGAGGGGGCAAGGTGGCATGAGTAGGCTCACACAGCGCAGGCAGCAGGCTCATTTGGTGGACCACAATGAATGATAGCACATTGCATCAACCGAACTGTAGCTGACGGGACATCCCCATGAACCGAAGCATGGCTAGTCCATGCAGTATTTGATTTTTAGCAAAGCCAGAATGTGGAATTTTCAGGACTTGCCCTCTCCCTCGAGTGTGGGCCCAGCTTGTGCAGTGGTGGTTGCTTTTCTCCAGGCAAGACTCATCAAGGGTGTCAGTGGGTGCAGATTTGCTGGGCCTCCTCCTGTTCGAGTACTCTCTCTTTTGTTGTGTGCCACCTTCCTCTGCAAAGATGAAAATATAACTTTTTAGAGAGGGTGTCTTTCTGCTGGGTGGGACATATGGATGCTCACATTTACAATTGCAATTCCAGTGAATAAATGAAAATATTACTTACACTAACTACTTGACCAAGGTCCTGCCATTTCTTTTTGCACTGGCCTCCAGACTGTGGGGTTGTCAACATTGCACAGTAATCTTCCACAAGTTGGTTCCAGCGTTTCTTCATTTCTTTTGGTGAAACTTTTGTGTGACCTCTGCTGGTATCCAGCTGGTGCTATTTGGCCTCAATTACAGTAACTAGTACCTTCACTTCATCCTGAGAGAAATTCTTGGTCCTTGAGCTGCATTGCATATTGCAGCTCCGATTTTTTCCACTGAGAATGAAAGTTCTCACACACAACTGGCTCTTTAAAAATGGCCGAATGCAGACCGGGAGGTGTACTGGCCATGCACGCCCAGAGCAGTCACGTAAAAAACGTGCATGTGCAGAAGGGAGAGCATCCTTTTTTCGGCGCAGACATTAGGCTCCACCCCCCCAAAACTAAAGGACATACTGCGTGGTGTCAATTGTAAAAATTAGAACAGGGAAACTTTCGAGTTATTTTTTGGAGTAGTCGAGGCCAAAAGAAAACAGGCATAACTCTTGAAATACACCAAAAAATAGCATTGGGGAAAATTGAGCAAATCGTCTCCAGCTCTAACACAATCATGTAAACATAGCATTCTTCATGTCACAGTTTCATTTGCATAACCATATGTTTTTTAACAGTCTGCAGGTCTGCAGGGGAAGAACGGAATGGAGACCAGGCACTTTTCCATAGAGAGCAAGAGAAAAAAGTAGAGAATCACTTCCGTTATGCTCAATTTCCAACTATCGTTGGTGAAGGCCTTGGGCAAGCATGACATGACCATCAAAGTAAGAGAAAAGGAGAAAATAATTTCAAATCCAGAAAGAAGGGACCACAAAGTTATTAAGGCATTCCTACCACATAGTTCTGAGATGGCTACGTGCATTCAAGTAGTGAAGTGTAAAAAGTTCCTATTTACCTCACTAAGGAAAGACCCTTCATGCTTTAATTTGTACTAATTCATCAAAATTCATGTTACTTCACCCTATTCATTTATTTTACACGGTTTTATTTTAGTTAGACATTAATTGATGTTCCAACTATTACAACCAGCTAATATTCACAATAAAGAGAGGCCATTAATGATATAAATATTAGGTTCTGCTGAAAGATCATCAACCTGAAACGTTTCACTTTCCACAGATGCTGCCTGACCTGCTGAGTATTTCCAGCATATTTGTTTTTATTTCAGATTTTCAGCATCCACAGTATTTTGCTTTTGTATAAATATTGGGTTAACTGTGTATCACGGTGAATTAAGCAAACTGTCCTTCAGCTCTGGGACCTATTGACCAGTTTCCAACCTGATCATGTCAAGAATTGGGCAACGTGCTCACTTTATGCACACAGTTTCCGGCGAGTCTACCAAGACCTGTTTAAAGAGGGAATGTGACTCTTAACACGAGGGTGCATTCCCTGCTTTCACATGTCATTGTTATACTGCTGTAAGGAGGGGAGTCTCTAAAATGAGTTACAGGGCTGCCCTTAAGTTAGAGATCCTTATAGAGGAAGTCAAAGAGGGAGCTATAGTTTTCCAAGGACACAATTCAGCAGTTCTGGACAGAAGTGGCTGATAATCAGTACCACTTCCAGGACCTGGCTTCAGTGTCGGAAGAGTTTCAATGATCTCACAAGGGCAGCAAGCCTTTGGTGGACCAAATGGATAGGAGTTTCCAGGAGTCACTCATCTTCGGTTCTTTGCCCTTCTGCAGAAAATTGGACATTGGATGGGACATCAGCAATTTATGTAAAATGGCATTATAATCTTACTTGTGTTGTTGGACCCCAGTTTATATGTATTCATGAGGACAGCGCAGAAAAATGCAAGATTAAGTTCACGGCAAATAGGAACACATCGGGAACACATCAGTATGGACCCTACTGCTAATGTAACCGTTCCCATCAGGTGGGCAGAGTTAAAAAAGGGCCTTATGATGCAAATGCTTACAAACTATTTAGAAAGCTCCCTCCTGATAATCCAAGGAAGAAATGATTTCTAATTAATGTCAATTTGCCTGGCTCTTCACTATTATATGACTAGATTATTGAACTATCCTCATATCTGCTCAAGGTATCAACTGCCTGCATGTTAATGTTTTTAATTTCTTTTTAAATTGGTTCAACACAACTCTAATCAGTTGTGAGACATTAAAGGAATGCAGATAACATGAAACATGTCCTTATCCATTTGTTTATAAAATATAATGGGCCAGACTTTTCACTTTTGTGCAGATTGCCCAAAAATGGGCATTATTTCCAGCATTGGCGGTAAATATGGGATTTGAGATCGCCGGATCTCAAATTCCATTTTCAAAACCCTAACTTTCCATTTTATAAAATGAGCATTACCACGAGCAATCTGAAATGAGCGTTAGCTTTAAAATTTTTGAACTTCTGCCGTAAACTGTCGCCGTCCATAGCAACACCATGGCAACGGTCGTTTCCCACGTTTCAGGAGGTCAGGGGTCATCAATACATGCGCAGAAGAGGAGAGAAAGAGAGAGGGAGCAGAGAGGAACTGAAAGCATGTGTGGGTGTTTTGTTTGGCTGTTGTGAGAGCTAGGAGGGAGGTTTACCAACAGCAAAAAGACTTGTGAGCACAAATAATGTTGTGTGCACGGAGATTTTGGCAAAAAAAATGTAATTACAATGGAAGGCATGGAGGAGGCGACACAGCACGCTGTGGACTGAGGATGCTAGCGAAAGCAGTGAGATGGGAGAGGAACTATTGGGAGGACGAAAACAAGCTCAGAGATTCTCTAATGAGGCAAATGCCTCCCTCCTGCAGGAGGTGGAGTCACACTGGGGTCAATTGACCTGGGTGTGCATGGGAAGCCCATCCCAAAGGTCTACCAGAAGATATGGGCCGACATAGCCGAGGTAGTCTCGTCGGCGACGAATGAGATGCGTGAGGGCAACCGGTGCCGCAAGTGCTGGAACAACCTTGTCTGATCTGCCAGAGTAAGTATTACATTTATTTACATGTACTTATATATTTATATAATTTGAATTGTAAGTGTAATGAGTGATTAAAATCAGATATAATGTTTTGCACTTATACCGGGAATGTTTAACCCAAAGCCTGTGTTGACGGTGTATGTCTTTAGGTAAATAATGAGAATTTTCGTAATAATCGTGATTACATCTGTCGGTTATGTGTTGTATTAGTCTCTGTGATAGTACCTAGCAATAATCTCATGCCATGTCGTGCTGGTGTTACCTTTTACAAGAGAAGCTTTCGAAGAATAGGGCCGAGCAGAGGCGAACAGATGGCGGGCCACCAGTCATCATCAAGGTCACAGACATTGAGGAGCGGGTGCTGGCACTAGTGGGGAGCCACCCCCAGTCGGCCACGCATGCAGCAGCAGAACCTGATGTGATGCCACATGAGTAAAGTATACACCATTGTGTGGTGTAAAGTTAATAGATGCCACACCCACTCATATCCAACCAATAATATATGATAGATGATTGATAAAAGTGTTATATAAATAACGATGGCCTCATGAGAATCATTGCAGTGCAGAATTTGGTCATGGTCATGAAATGTGATGCCTGTGATGATTTTGATAGCGCTGGTGCTTTTGTCATGCATATGCTGTGTGTAGCGTTGAAATCACCTTGTGACCCTAGCACCCCCTTCTCCTCCAATAACCTCATTTATGTTTTGTAGCTCAACCAGCAGCACGGCCCCATGCAACATCACTGAGCCCAGGAGCTGGGGGTCAGGGGCCGGAGTCGCCAGACAATCGTCCATCTGGTGTTGAGGAGCCCCGATTATCACCCGTGGAACTGCAAGGTGCCTTCTCCACGGATGACAGTGGAGAAGGCACCTTGCATCGTCAAGCTCCATAATGCATTTGACACCGATTACATCTCGTGCTCCTGCGGCCATTCCCTCCTCCACCGTGGAGGTAGCAGGCCCAAGCATCTTACCGCAGGGCACCTGAGGTGTCTCCATGACGGCGCCGACCACGCAGAGGTTGGTTCGACGCAGCAGGTCTGCTCCACGAGCGGTAAATCTGAGCGGGGACATGGTACACTTGTCCAGGAGGGGTGTTGACACAGGTCAGCAGATCCTACAGACAATGGAGGGCCTATCCCAACAGCTAGCTAGCATGTCCGCCACCATGACCGAGTACGTGCTGCGGATGGCGGAGGCCCTGGAGGTGATAACTGGTGGCAGAGGGCTCTCAGTGGTCCCGGAGCATGGCATTGCACTCCAAGTTGCCGCACCCCCAATGCCAATGACACATGAGAGCGGAGGAAGGTCTTGCTTCTGGCCCAGAGGACGTTCCCACCTCGGCACTTCTCCCGTATCCGGCCAATCAGCAGTTCTACCATCATGCTCCCCCAATGAAGCAACGCCTGAGGAGCTCCTCAGCAAGGCGGCTTGGAGTCAGGAGGGGAAGGAGAAGGGGTAGAGGTGGGGAGGAGAACTTGGGGGAAAGGAAAGTGAGTTGCATGGCTGCGCAAGAGTTGTATTGTTCACAGTATTTTTATGTTGTGGTTGCTATTTTGTTGGGAGATTTGGGGGAAGGGGGAAGGGGGTGTACCTTGTTTTTTTGCATTTGTGTTCTTTGATTATGAAGTTTTGTTTGAAATGTGAACACTTTTATGAATGATATAAATGTCATCAATTTGTTGTGGGGTGGGGTGGGGTGTTTTTTAGTTATAATTATAATTTTATACAAATGTTCTCATTAAATGTTTTATATTTCGCATAACCTTGTGGCACATTGTCTCAGATAGCTGCACCGTTACACACTGGTGATACCTTAACATGAAAGGGGATAATTCAACGTCACTTGAATCAACTTAAACTTTAACTGTCACCAAGGTAATGCACACCATTCATGTATGAGCTGCAGATACAGCAGTCTTGCAGCTTTGTAAATACCACCAATGTTATTTCAAGCAAAGCACTCATTTATTAGCTGCTGACATAAGAGTCTTGCAGCTATGTAGCCACCAAGGGCCCTTTCCTGTGGTCTAGAGGGGGGCAGGCGCATGGTTTCATTGTCAGCCTGATTGTCTGCCCTGAGGTCAGCGTCCACCTCCTCGTCCTCCTCTTCCATTCTCTCCTGAGGGGGACCGGCAGTACCTTCTGGCAATTCTTGTCCCCTCCTGATAGCCAAGTTGTGCAGCATGCAGCACGCTACCACAAATTGAGCTACCTGCTCAGGGTGGTATTGTGACTCACCTTCTGAGTGGTCCAGGCATCTAAAGTGCTGCTTAAGCACTGCAATGGTGTTCTCGACGATATTGCATGTGGCTATGTGGCTCTCGTTGTATCACTTCTCGGCTTCTGTGTGGGTGTCCCGCAGGGGGTCATCAGCCAGGTGGCGTGGCCATATCCTTTGTCACCAAGCATCCAGCATTGATCTTGTGGCTGATTGTTAAACATGTCAGATACAGTGCTCTCATGCAGAATGTGAGCATCATGGATGTTGCCTGGAAATTTTGCATTTATTGCCATTATAATTTGCTGGTGGTCAACAATGAGTTGCACATTCAGGGAGTAGACACGCTTTCAGTTCTGAAAAACCTCTGCAGCCTGAAAAGGTGCCCGCATGGCGATGTGGGTAATGTCTATTGCTCCCTGCACCTTGGGGAAGTTTGCAATTCTGAGCCCTCTCAGTCTGTGTCTCCGTGGTCATAGGGAAGCTGATAAAGTCCATCCTGTGTGCATAAAGGGCTTCAGTCACCTGTCGAATGCAGCACAATGTGTGGCATGCTGAGATATAGCGCAAATGTCACCAGCTGAGGCCTGAAAGGAATGCGATGCGTAGCAGGCAAGTGCCGCAAGTGACCTCAATGGACAGTGCAGTCCTGATGGTGCTGGCAGGCTGTAGATCTCCCCTGGTGAGCTGGCATGTCTCACTCATAACCTCTTTCTGGAAACGCAGTCTCCCAAGGCATGTGTTATCGGACAAGTTCAGGTAAGACCGCTTCTCCCTGTAAGTGCGTGGGGTTTAAGTTCTCGTCCTCCTCAGCAGTCTGCCACCTCTTTGATTAAGCACATAATGCTGTTGAATATACCTTCTGCCATCTCTAGTCTGCAGCATTTGCGTAATCATCAAGACAGGCTGAGAAATTACAGGCCCCATTACAATAACAATCAGTATTATACATATTGTTCACAAACAATAAATTTACCTACTAAAACACCGAAAATAAATTCAAATCATCCACAGTATGATAAGATGTTTGTTCAGATGTTCAAATCACTTTAAATGAACTCCACAGTACATCAAAACTCCCCAGAAGTTGAAGCAGCCTTTTATATGAACCGACATCCGATTTACAACATGGCATCCATACCGCTGTGTTTAGTTCAGGTGAGAGCAACTTTTTTTCTCAACGTTTTTTTCTGTGAGCGATATTTTCAGCGATATGTGGGCGAGGTGCCGAAAGTAGCGCTTGCCGATGTTGTGGGCATTAGTTTTGCCCATTCTGATCCTTACGGCAAAAAAAACTGGGCGGGTGGTATTATTAATTCTCGGCATTAACTGCATGCCGAAAGTAACACTGGGCGATAAGTGAGCGATACATGGGCGTTAGTTTCCATTTTGTTGCTAAATGGGCGATATCTGGGTTATACCTCATCTCAACGTTAAAATGGACATTAAGTGGGCGGTATCGATGCAAAAAAAAGTGGAAAGTCTTGGCCAATATGATGACATAAATCCTGTTGAAAATCATTATCAGTCCCTTGTACATTATTATTGTGACCAAAATGTCTTTCGGTTCTTCTACTTTCCCCAATACTTCTTTTAAATCAAGACAGTGGATACTTTAGCAAATATAGCCAACACAGACTAAAGTAGACCCCAATCACAAACTGGAAACCATCAAATAATCTGGTTATAAGAAGAAAACATAATGAGCCACAACTTTCTGTCAAAATAACAGTGAGGCTAATGGCGCTCACCATTGTTTATCTTCAAATACTACAGCAGCTTCAAGCGAGGGCAGCTGTGCGACTTCATGTAGACATCCAAAAGTTACTGTCCAAGATGTACCACACCACCATCAGCTTTGTGAAAATGGCCTCACTGTTAAGATGTATTGAAAAGCATGAAGCTGTTGCATTTGCATGGTAGATACCATGCTCGCCACAGGAAGTTAAGTATTGTCCATTTCCATCTAAGTACCCTTTTAAAAATGTGATAAGTTTTAATTACTGTTAGTCAACCCCTGTGGCATTAAAAATTAGCTATTACATGTCACGCCTTCAGGTTTTAACTGTTGGAGATTTTTTAATTTAACATTTCAAATTTTTTTTTACCTTTTCCTTTAAGTCTCTTTTTTCTCGTTCTAGTAGTCCAAACTTGCCATCCCTTTCTTTATTTTTCTTTCGTAACTGATTTGGCATTGAATTCACCAACTCTAATCTACACTTCCTTCTCGGTGTTTCTGCTGTTAATTTCACAATTCTTCAATCTGATTGGTTAAGGAGATACCCAGTTGCTTGACCTGTTCGCTCAGGTCCCGGATGCCTATTTCCCTTACTATGACATTATCAGCCCGCACTTTCAGCAACTTAACACGCGAAAAACATTAAAACCTAAATGTGCAAAGACAAGTCTAACTAAAGGCAGATGTTGTTAGATTCATTCCTACAATAAATGATGGCACAATTTAAATCTAAAATTTAGCAGAAAATCACTCCAGTAAATAAAGGACATATGGCGCATTTCTATTCAGATAGAAGCTGTAATGGATGTACCTAACCAAAACACAGATATCATCAACTTTAAATTTGGTTCTTGTGATAAAATGTGCCTTGTTTGACATTTGAATTCCACGCTTCTAATAGATGAATTTAATTAGCATTTAGTCCATGGCCCAGCTTACAGAGTTTGTGGTTCTGTTGAAATATTCATTATGGTCAATTTATCTTTCTCTTTTATGATCTTGAAAATCTGAATAATGTTTGCTCTGAGTTTTCTTTTCTTCAGGGTAAACATTCCCAGCTTCTTCAGTCCAGTTTGCCTCACTAACATTCACAAATGAAGAACCAAGTAGTGTTATTGAACAAAGTTGTTCTCACCCTTTGATGGCCTCAAGCCATTTTTCCATCTGTACAGCTTTAAGGATGAGCAGCAGCCCTTTAAAAACTATTGGTGCCAGATAATCTGCCCTGACCCTGTAGCACTCTCAGTGAGTCATTTGCTTTGTGTTGAGAGGGCCGGAAAATAATTATAAGGAGCTGACCTGACAATATAGTATAAGATTACTAAGAAGCACCACAAGCAACAGAGCATCCAAAGAGCAGCTGTTCTGACACCACAGCCCCAGGACAGCAATATCTGTCCCTATTAACGTGGAACAGTCTCTTTTTCAATTGGAATGCAAGCACCACTTAATACGCTTGAGGCCAGCGTAGCTCATTCACGCAGAATGGATGGCATTATTTATTGCTGGTAAAATTCCACCTAAATTTATTGATCTTTGAAACTGTTTTCAAAGAATTAAAGGTAGAGAGGAAGGTCCTGGGCTTTTATTTTTTTTAATTGTGATACCACTTCCCCTCAAATTGTGATTTTTGTTTTATAGCAGCTTTTTAATTGTTTCACCAAAGTGGATGATAATGAAAATGATTGTTAAGTAGTGGCTCTGCTGTGCAGTTCTCTCAATAACAAAGTTACGCATCTGGCAATGAGACACAAAAGCTGATTCTGCTTTGACTTAAATGTTATTTACAGTTCTTACCAAACAACACAATAAAGTTCTTGGGTATTGCTCAAAGCTCTGGTCACAGTGTTTATTTTTAATGTGCAGAGTCTGTGTACATTCAGCAAGGTGTAAGGGTTAAAGCATTTTCACATGAATAGTGTGCAAACATTTTATTCAGCTGATTAGGAATTTTCATTACTTTAACTGAACAGAGTTTGTTTATTAAGCAGGATAAGGATTACTTACTGTGCAGCTGTTCATTTTTACTCAATAGAGTAAAGGTACTCATTGTGCATTACTCCAGAATTCCTGTCGTTCAGCAATAACTTGCATTTAGAGAAACATAGAAAATAGGTGCAGGAGTAGGTCATTCGGCCCTTCGCGCCTGCAGCGCCATTCAATAAGATCATGGCTGATCATTCCCTCAGTACCCCTTTCCTGCTTTCTCTCCATACCCCTTGATCCCCTTAGCCGTAAGGGCTATATCTAACTCCCTCTTTAATATATCCAATGAACTGGCATCAACAAATCTCTGCGGCAGGGAATTCCATAACGACTCTCTGAGTGAAGAAGTTTCTCCTCATCTCAGTCCTAAATGACCTACCTCTTATCCTAAGACTATGTCTCCTGATTCTGGACTTTGCCAACATCGGTAACATACTTCCCGCATCTAACCTGTCCAATCCCGTCAGAATCTTATACGTTTCTATGAGATCCCCTCTCATCCTTCTAAACTCCAGTGAATAAAGGCCCAGTTGATCCAATCTCACCTCATATGACAGTCCAGCCATCCCTGGAATCAGTCTGGTGAACCTTCGCTGCACTCCCTCAATAGCAAGAACGTCCTCCTCAGATTAGGAGACCAAAACTCAACACAATATTCCAGGTGAGACCTCACTAAGGCAATGTACAACTGCAGTAAGACCTCCCTGCTCCTATACTCAAATCCCCTAGCTATGAAGGCCAACATACCATTTGCCTTCTTCACCGCCTGCTGTACCTGCATGCCCAGTGACTGATGAACCAGGTCTCATTGCACCTTCCCTTTTCCTAATCTGCCGCCATTCAGATAATATTCTGCCTTCGTGTTTTTGCCCCCAAAATGGATAACCTCACATTTATCCACATTATACTACACCTTCCATGCATTTGCCCACTCACCTAACCTGTCCAAGTCACCCTGCAGCCTCTTAGCGTCCTCCTCACAGCTCACACCGCCACCCAGTTTAGTGTCATCTGCAAACTTGGAGATATTACACTCAATTCCTTCATCTAAATCGTTAATGTATATTGTAAAGAGCTGGGGTCCCAGCACTGAGCCCTGCAGCACTCCACTAGTCACTGCCTGCCATTCTGAAAAGGACCCATTTATCCCGATTCTCTGCTTCCTGTCTGCCAACCAGTTCTCTATCCACGTCAGTACATTACCCCCAATACCATGCGCTTTGATTTTGCACACCAATCTCTTGTGCGGGACCTTGTCAAAAGCCCTTTGAAAATCCAAATACACCACATCCACTGGTTCTCCCTTGTCTACTCTGCTAGTTACTTCCTCCAAAAATTCCAGAATATTCGTCAAGCATGATTTCCCTTTCATAAATCCATGCTGACTTGGTCCGATCCTGTCACTGCTTTCCAAATGCGCTGCTATTTCACCCTTAATGATTGATTCCAACATTTTCCCCACTACTGATGTCAGGCTAACCAGTCTATAATTACCCGCTTTCTCTCTCCCTCCCTTTTTAAAAAGTGGTGTTACATTAGCTACCGTCCAGTCCATAGGAACTGATCCAGCGTCAATAGACTGTTGGAAAATAATCACTAATGCATCCACTATTTCTAGGGCCACTTCCTTAAGTACTCTGGCATGCAGACTATCAGGCCCAGGGATTTATCAGCCTTCAATCCCATCAATTTCCCTAGCACAATTTCCCGCCTAATAAGGATATCCTTCAGTTCCTCCTTCTCACTGGACCCAATGTCCACTAGTACATTCGGAAGGTTATTTGTCTCTTCCTTCGTGAAGACAGAACCAAAGTATTTGTTCAATTGGTCTGCCATTTCTTTGTTCCCCATTATAAATTCACCTGAATCCAACTGCAAGGGGCCTATGTTTGTCTTCACTAATCTTTTTCTCTTCACATATTTATCGAAGCTTTAGCAGTCAGTTTTTATGTTCCCTGCATGCTACCTCTCGTACTCTATTTTCCCCCTCTTAATTAAACCCTTAGTCCTCCTCTGTTGAATTCTAAATTTCTCGCAGTCCACAGGTTTGTTGCTTTTTCTCTTTATATGCCTCTTCCTTGACATTAACACTATCCTTAATTTCCCTTGTTAGCCATGGTTGAGCCACCTTCCCCGTTTTATTTTTACTCCAGACAGGGATGTACAATTTCTGAAGTTCATCCATGTGATCTTTAAATGTTTGCCATTGCCTATCCACTGTCAACCCTTTAAGTATCATTTGCCAGTCTATTCTAGCCAATTCACACCTCATACCATCGAAGTTACCGTTCCTTAAGTTCAGGACCCTAGTTTCCGAATGAACTGTGTTACTCTCCATCTTAAGAAAGAATTCTACCATATTATGGTCACTCTTCCCCAAGGGGCCTCGCCCAACAAGATTGCTAATTAGTCCCTTCTCATTACACATCACCCAGTCTAGGATGGCCAGCTTTCTAGTTGGTTCCTCGACATATTGGTCTGGAAAACCATTCCTAATATGCTCCAGGAAATCCTCCTCCACCACATTGCTACCAGTTTGGTTAACCCAATCAATATCAGTAGATTAAAGTTGCCCATGATAACTGCTGCACCTTTATTGCACACATCCCTTATTTCTTATTTGATGCTGTCCCCAACCTCACTACTACTGTTTGGTGGTCTGTACACAACTCCCACTAGCGTTTTCTGTCCTTTGGAATTCCGCAGCTCCACCCATACCGATTCCACATCATCCAGGCTAATGTCCCTCCTTACTATTGCATTAATTTCCTCTTTAACCAGCAACACCACCCCACCTCCTTTTCTTCTCTGCCTATCCTTCCTAAATGTTGAATACCCCTGGATGTTGAGTTCCCAGCTTTGGTCACCCTGGAGCCATGTCTCCGTGATGCCAATTACATCATATCCGTTAACTGCTGTCTGCGCCTTTAATTCGTCCACCTTATTCCGAATACTCCTTGTATTGATGCACAGAGCCTTCGGGCTTGTCTTTTTAACACATTTTGCCCCTTTAGAGTTTTTCTGTAATGTGGCCCTTTTTGTTTTTTGCCTTGGGTTTCTCTGCCCTCCACTTTTACTGTTCTCCTTTCTAGCTTTTGCTTCTGCCTCCATTTTATTTCCCTCTGTCTCCCTGCATAGGTGCCTTTAACGTAGAAAAATGTCCCAAAGCGCTTCACAGAGCCATAATCAGACAATAATGAATGCTGGAATGGGGATTGAGAAATTAGGTGGGATAACCAAAAGCTTGATCGAAGAGATGGTTTTAAGGCGGGTCTTAAAGGAGGAAAGGGAAGTGAAGAGGCAGAGGGGATAAGGGAGGAAATTATAACGCATGGGGCCGAGAGTCTGAAAGTACGGCTGCCAATAGTGCGGCAAAGGAAGAGAGGGATGCATAAGAGACTATAATCAGAGGATTAGAGAATTCTGTGGGGTTGTAGGGCTGGAGGAGATTAGAGAGATAGGGAGGACAAATCCATGATGGAATACACCAGGATAAGGGTTGCTAACTGCGTAACCATGCAGCGTTCCTGTTCCTTCAGTACATAAAGGTTAATTTCTCATAAACTTCCAACACTGTCTTATAAATCAAATGACATAGAGTCATCGATTCTGACATCTCATTATTCTGCAACCTAAGAAAGCAGCAAATTAAGTTCAGAAATACAAAAATGCTTAATTTTATGCAGAATTCTAGTAAAGGAAAATCAGTAAGATGAGAATAGCTAGTAGAAAATAATTTTTACCGGGAAAGTGGAAAATAGATTTTTATCTGAGGTGGTTTCGTGGCCAGAGGAAGGTCAGAATGGAACTTTTACTCACCACCCCAACTCATAGGGCTCAATTTTCCCCAGTGATTTGCGGCATTTTTTTTGGAGTAGGCTGCTTTTTATGGCGTATTGAGTTTTGGCATATTTTTTTTTATTTTCCCCCTGCGATCTGCGCCGGCGTAACGGACTTAGTTACAGTTTTTTTTTCACCTCAGAGGGGGCGTTCCCTTATGTCTGCGCCGGTTTTTTCAATTGTCCGCAGCTTGGCCAACATTTTTCTCCATTACATTGGCGTATCTGGCCACTTCCAAAAAACCTTCTGGTGAGTTAAGAAACCAGCGCACATTCACAAATCTGCGCTGAAAAGACACTATTGTTTTTAAATCAAAGATTTTGCAGGGAGTCAAGAATACTGTCAAAATCAATAATAAAGTTCAACTTTTTTTACCTGTCAACGTAGAAGTGTAAATTTGTTGGAGTTCACAAGTTTTCTCATTTTTTTACTCACACGCCACCACAGAATGTCTTGAAGAAGGACAGGAGGGTTGTAGGTTTGGCCGGTAGAATCGGCCTCACATCCGGACACAGCGACTTGGGGTTCGGCTACAAAACAAGCCGTGAGTGGGGGTGGGGGGGAGAGGAGAGGAGGGAGAGATCATCGATCTTATGGCTTGTAGCTTGGGGTCGGAGAGAGAGAGAGAGAGATGATCTTACAGCTTGTAGCCCGGGGAGGGAGAGATAGTTGATCTTATGGCTTGTAGCCCGGGGACGGAGAGAGAGAGATGATCTTACAGCTTGTAGCCCGGGGAGGGAGAGGGAGAGAGAGAGAGACGATCTTATGGCTTGTAGCTCAGGGAGGGGGAGGGAGAGAAAGGTCACAAGACTCAAGGGGTGAGGGGTGGTGGGGGAGAGGAGAGCTCACAAGATCTTTGTGTGTGGTCCATCTATTGTGTTCCTAACGCAGATGAGACTGCACATAAGGAGATTAAAGTAACAGTGACCTCAGTCTTTATTCAGACACTCCAGAGTGAGGAACAGGCCTTTGGGGCCGGCTTATATAAAGTGCTCCCAAGGGATGTTGGGGTCCCTTGGGACTTCAGGGGATGCACTCCCTGGTGGCAGAACATGGGAGTGCATGCTTTACAGATGCACAGCATCACTCCCCCACCCCCCCAAAGTCAAAGTGAAAACTATTTACAAGGTGAGGCGGTCGGGAGCCTTTCTTTCCCTGGTGGAACGCCTCGGTACAAATGTCTGTTCTGCTGTGTTGGCTGTGCCCTTGCTGGGCTGGCATGTTGTTGGCCCTGCAGGACTGCTGGTTGAGCCTAGCCTTGCTGGGCTGTTGGGCGTGATGGGTTCGATTTCCTGGTCTGGGGTGGTGTTGTTGATCCTTTGGGTGTGTGTTGTGGGCTCGAAAAAGTTGGTGTCTGCTGTGGGTTGTTCAGGGCAGTCTGTGAACCGCAGCCTCGTTTGGTCCAGGTGCTTTCTGCAAATTTGTCCAATGTCTAGTTTGACAACAAACAACCTACTCCCTTCTTTAGCTATCACCGTGCCCGCAATCCACTTGGGACCATGTCCATAGTTCAGGACATAAACAGCGTCATTCAGATCAATTTCCCGTGACACAGTGGCGCGATCATCGTTTACATTTTGTTGCTGCCGCCTGCTCTCGACCTGATCATGCAGGTTGGGGTGAACCAGCGAGAGTCTGGTTTTAAGTGTCCTTTTCATGAGTAGCTCAGCCGGGGGCACCCGTGTGAGCGAATGGGATCTCGTGCGGTAGCTGAGCAATACTCGGGACAGGCGGGTTTGGAGTGAGCCTTCTGTGCCTCGTTTAAGGCTCTGTTTGATTGTTTGTACTGCCCGCTCTGCCTGCCTATTAGAGGCAGGTTTAAACGGGACCAAGGTGACATGTTTGATCCCATTGCGGGTCATGAATTCTTTAAATTCGGCACTGGTGATACATGGTCCGTTGTCACTGACCAGTATGTTAGGCAGGCCGTGGGTGGCAAACATGGCCCTCAGGCTCAATGGTGGTGGTGGTGGTGCTTTCCAACATTATTTCACATTCAATCCATTTTGAAAAAGCCTCCACCACCAGCAGGAACATTTTACCGAGAAATGGGCCTGCATAGTCGACATGGATCCTTGACCATGGTCTGGAGGGCCAGGACCACCAGCTTAATGGTGCCTCCCTGGGCGCATTGCTCAACTGAACACACACGCTGCATTGCCATATACAGGACTCTAAGTCAGAGTCGATACTAGGCCACCACATGTGGAATCTGGCTGTCGCTTTCATCGTTACTATACCCCGGTGTATGCTGTGGAGATCCGAGATGAACGTCTCCCTGCCCCCTTTGGGTAGCACTACACGGTTACCCCACAACAGGAAGTCTGCCTGAATGGACAGCTCATCCTTTCACCGTTGGAATGCCTTGATTGGCTCTTGCATTTCAACGGGGATGCTGTCCCAGCTCCCATACAGTACACAGTTTTTTACTAGGGACAGCAGAGGATCTTGGCTGGTCCAAGTCCTAATCTGGCGGGCCATGACAAGTGATTTATCATTTTCAAATGCTTCCATGACCATCAACAAGTCTGCGGGCTGCGCCACCGTCAACAAGTTTGCAGACTGCGCCATTTCCACCCCCGTGGTGGGTAATGGGTAATGAGAGCATCCGCACAGTTCTCGGTGCCTGGCCTGTGGAGGATGGTATAGTTATACACTGATAGCGCAAGTGCCCACCTTTGTATGCAGGCTGAGGCATTAGTATTTATCGCCTTGTTTTCAGTGAACAGGGATATGAGGGGCTTGTGATCGGTTTCCAGCTCAAATTTGAGGCCAAACAGGTACTGATGCATTTTCTTTACCCCGAACACACACGCTAATGCCTCTTTCTCAATCATGCTGTAGACCCTCTCGGCCTTAGACAAGCTCCTGGAAGCATAGGCGACAGGTTGCAACTTCCCCGCAACGTTAGCTTGTTGTAATACACACCCGACTCCGTACGACAACACGTCACATGCTAGCACAAGTCTTTTACACGGGTTATACAATACAAGCAGCTTGTTGGGAGTATAAAATGTTTCTGGCTTTCTCAAAAGCAATTACTTGGTTTTGTTCCCAATACCCAGTTCTCACCTTTATGCAATAACACATGTAGGGGCTCTAAGAGGTTACTTAACCCCAGTAGGAAGTTACCAAAATAGTTGAGGAGTCCCAGGAATGACCGCAGCTCCGTGACGTTCTGTGGCCTGGGCGCGTTCCTGATAGCTTCTGTCTTGGCGTCTGTGGGCCGAATGCCGTCCGCCGCGATCTTTCTCCCCAAAAACTCCACTTCTGTTGCCATGAAGACGCATTTCGACCTCTTCAGCCACAGCCCTACTCAATCCAGTCGCTGGAGGACCACTTCCAGGTTTTGTAGGTGCTCGACGGTGTCCCGACCTGTGACTAATATGTCATCCTGAAAAACCACCATGCGTGGTATCGACTTGAGTAGGCTCTCCCTGTTTCTCTGGAAGATCGTTGCAGCCGACCGAATTCCAAACGAGCATCTGTTGTAGATGAACAGTCCCTTGTACGTGTTGATGCAGGTGAGGCCCTTCGAAGACTCCTCCAGCTCTTGCGTCATGTAGGCCGAAGTCAGGTCGAGCTTGGTGAACGTCTTACCTCCTGCCAGCATCGCAAATAGGTCGTCTGCCTTCGGTAGCGGGTATTGGTCCTGTAGCGAGAAACGATTAATAGTTACTTTATAATCGCCGCAAATCCTGACCGTGCCATCTCTTTTGAGTACTGGGACAATCGGGCTGGCCCACTCACTGAATTCCACTGGGGAGATGATGTCCTCACGTTGCAGCCCTGTCCAGCTCGATTTCCACTCTCTCCCTCATCATGTGAGGTACCGCTCGCACCTTGTGGTGAATGGGTCGTGCCTCTGGGACCAAGTGGATCTGCACCTGCGCCCCGGAAAAGTTTCCAATGCCTGGCTCAAAAAGGGAAGGAAATTTGTTAAGAACCTGGGTTCATGAGACTTCATCGACATGTGATAGCGCTCGGATGTCATCCCAGTTCCAGCGGATTTTGCCCAGCCAGTTCCTTCCAAGCAGGGTGGGTCCATCACCCGGGACAATCCAAAGTGGCAGTTCATGCACCGTGCCCTCGTAGGCGACCTTGACCATGGCGCTGCCCAGGACAGTGATAAGCTCTTTGATGCATGTTCTCAGTTTCGTGTGGATGGGGCTCAGGGCTGGTCTGAGTGCCTTGTTGCACCACAGTCTCTCAAACATCTTTTTATTCATGATGGATTGGCTAGCACCAGTGTCCAGTTCCATGGCTATGGGTAAGCCATTCAATTTTCCATTTAGCATTATAGGTGGATATTTCGTCGAATATGTGTGCACCCCGTGTACTTCAGCATCTGCCTTCTCTCTCCGAGGCTCGAAATTGCTTTAATCCACCATGGACCGATCTTCCTCTGCCACGTGGTGGTTAGCAAGTTTTGCAGCTCATTTGCAAGCTCGTTAGAGGTGCCCCATTGTTCCACAGCTCTTGCAAACATACCCTTTGAAGTGACATGAATAGGCTGAATGGAAGCCTCCACAACGCTAACAAGGTGTGAATTGACTTGCATTCATCCTTTGTTGGGAACTCTGAGTCATCTGGGTCACCTGAGGCCTGCTGGCAGTTGCAGACCCGTGGTTTCTGCCCTGTGCATTTCTGCTCTCAAACACAGTTAATTTATGAACATTGCTAGCACTTGTGTGCTGAGAGATTTGTTTGGTGTTATCACTGGTGGCCTTAATGAGGGTCGGTGTCTCTACAGTCAAAAGTTTTCGTAGGATGGTCTCCTGGCCAATGCCCAGTACAAAAAAGTCTCTGAGCATTTGCTTCAGGTAGCCATAAAACTCACATTGTCCTGCAAGTCGCCTTAGCTCGGCGACGTAGCTCGCCACTTCCTGACCTTCAGATCGCTGGCACGTGTAGAACCGATACCTTGCCATCAGCACGCTCTCCCTCGGGTTAAGATGCTCCCGAACCAGTGTACCCAGCTCCTTATTAGACTTATCGGTGGGTTTCACCAGAGCCAGAAGATTGTTCATGAGGCTGTAGGTCGGTGCCCCGCAGACCGTGAGGAGGACCACTCTCCTTTTTGCAGCGCTTCCTTCTCCGTCCAGCTCATTGGCTACAAAGTACTGGTCTAGCTGTTCGACATAGGCTTCCCAGTCCTCACCCTCCAAGAACTTCTCCAGGATGCCCACAGTTTGCTGCATCTTTGCGTTGGATTCATATACTCGTCAACAGTTATTTTGTTCCTAACATAGATGAGACTGCACACAGGGAAGTTAAAGTAACAGTGGCCTCAGTCTTTATTAAGACACTCCAGAGTGAGGAACAGGCCTTAGGAGCCAACTTATATACAGTGCTTCCAAGGGATGCTTGGATCCCTTGGGACTTCAGGGGATGCACTCCCTGGTGGCAGAACATGGAAGTGCATGCTTTAAAGATACACAACACCATCAATGCAGACCTTGGGGAGAGAAGGAACTGTGAATCTGTGATGCCTGCTTTCCTGCTGATTTGAGCTTCTTTGAAAGTGTAACTTTAAGTATAGGGGCAATACTGACAATGCCATACCTTGTGCGAGCTTTCTGCATCATGGTGCTACATAGGAGACAATTGATTAGAGTTCATCGCATCAGGAACATCAGAGCCCATAGGGTGCTGGGCAGAAGGCCTTACCCACCTCGGGTATATCGAGACAGGCATTCGTACCTGCACCTAAGTGATGCAGACTGTGTCAGAAGGCTGCTTTTCTGCAATGAAATTGTCCGTGAGATCTGTGAGTTGGTGAAACCAGACCTGCAGCCGAGAAGCATCAGGAGGACTGCTTTGTCAGTTGAAGTGAGGGTTACAGCTGCACTTTCATTCTATGCCTCCGGATCGTTTCAAGCTGCAACTGGGGATGTATGTGCCATCTCTCAACATGCAACACATGTCTCCATTCGCCAGGTCACGGCTGCACTGTATGCGTGGAGGATTGACTTAATCAAGTTCCCCATGACCGCCCAAGCAATGAATGACAGGGCTGTGGGTTTCTCAAGGATTGCTGGCTTCCCAAAGGTACAGGGCTGCATTGATTGTACTCACATCGCCTTGCGAGAACCTTTGCATGATTCCGAGATGTACAGGAATAGAAAAAGCTTCCACTCCATTAATGTGCAGCTCATGTGTGACGACATGCATTGCATCATGTCAGTTGATGCAAGATAACCTGGGAGCACCCATGATGCGTTCATCCTACGTGATAGCATTATATTTGTCATGTTTCAGCAGCAGCCAGAAGGACAGAGCTGGCTACTGGGAGACAAAGGGTACGGCCTGACCACCTGGCTCATGACGCCCCTATGCGGAACCCGGACGGAAGCTGACCGTCAATACAACATGTTGCACATTGCGATGCGCAGCATCATTGAGAGGACCATTGGCATATTGAAACAGCGTTTCCGCTGCCTGGACCATTCCAGAGGCTACTTGCTGTACTCCCCTGAGACTGTCGGTCAGTTCATTGTTATGTGCTGAATGCTGCATAACTTAGCCATCATGAGGCAGCAGCACCTGGTAGTGAAAGACCCACCTGCAGTGAGAGTGGCTGATGATAATGATGTGGAAGATGCAGGTGACGAGCAGGAGGAGGAGGATGATGATGAGGATGAGGGTGCCATGCAAGGCCGGAGCATGACGGCGGAAGAGGGCGGGCCATCGTGCTCCTTTAATGATTGCTCAAGCCTTGCACCAGCAGCCCATCCGTGAATGCTTTACTGGTGCCTGAGGGCTCAGTGACAACTATTCCACATGGACATGTTTATTGTTTGGAGCTGTTCTGTAATGTTGTATTATGTTAATGGAACTTGATTCTGTTTTAATGTAAAATATATTTGATTCAAAAGTTTACAATGTACTTAACTTAACTTTAATAAAATTCTTCTTGCATCAAGCTTTACTTTAACATCACTCTTTATGATCACTTAAAAACTTTAAGATCACTTATAAACTTGTAAATTTACATAACGTACAAAAACTTTTAATTTGAGAACAGTTACAACAGTAATAATAATAATAACAATAACAACAGCAATAAAGAAAGGCTGCACCCATCTCTCATCCCCCTTAGTCTAAGACCGCCCGCTGCACTTGGTCTTGGACTCTCTACCACCCCTTCCTGCAGGCGGTGGCGCAGTTTTTCTGGGCTTGGTACCAAGCTTATTCCTTCTAACATCTCGGATACTGCGCACTTCTTGAGGGTGGGGGGTATGTCAGCGTTACGCCACAAGTTGGAGGGCCCGGCTTGTGGCTCTTCAGAGGCTGATGTGGGGATTGCAGTGGGAGTGGCAGTTGATTCTGTAATTGGGTGCGGGGTCTGGGCGTGTTCCCTTATTGCAGCAGCTAACTCACACATGCAACCTCATGCATCCTGATAGCGTCCTGATTAGGAAAAGGGGAGGTGCAAAGAGACCTGGGTGTCATGGTACATCAGTCATTGAAGGTTGGCATGCAGGTGCAGCAGGCGGTTAAGAAAGCAAATGGCATGTTGGCCTTCATAGCGAGGGGATTTGAGTACAGGGGCAGGGAGGTGTTGCTACAGTTGTACAGGGCATTGGTGAGGCCACACCTGGAGTATTGTGTACAGTTTTGGTCTCCTAACCTGAGGAAGGACATTCTTGCTATTGAGGGAGTGCAGCGAAGGTTCACCAGACTGATTCCCGGGATGGCGGGACTGACCTATCAAGAAAGACTGGATCAACTGGGCTTGTATTCACTGGAGTTCAGAAGAATGAGAGGGGACCTCATAGAAACATATAAAATTCTGACAGGGTTAGACAGGTTAGATGCAGGAAGAATGTTCCCAATGTTGGGGAAGTCCAGAACCAGGGGTCACAGTCTAAGGATAAGGGGTAAGCCATTTAGGACCGAGATGCGGAGGAACTTCTTCACCCAGAGAGTGGTGAACCTGTGGAATTCTCTACCACAGAAAGTTGTTGAGGCCAATTCACTAAATATATTCAAAAAGGAGTTAGATGAGGTCCTTACTGCTAGGGGGATCAAGGGGTATGGCGAGAAAGCAGGAATGGGGTACTGAAGTTGAATGTTCAGCCATGAACTCATTGAATGGCGGTGCAGGCTAGAAGGGCCGAATGGCCTACTCCTGCACCTATTTTCTATGTTTCTATGTTTCTATGTTTCTATGTCTCAGTGGACTGCAACAGTCCCTCCCTAATGGCCAGTACTACCTCTGACATTCTCTCATTCAATGTCAGTGTCGTGGTTTGCACTACATCTGACATTCCCTCCCTCATAGCCACTATTCCCTCACTGATGGTCCCACCGAATGTTGTTACTTCTCCCGATAGTCCTGCTACCTCATCACTCACCCCACTGATGGTGTCCAGGAGTGATCGGGTAAGGTCAATGCTCTCCGCACTCAATGACATCATCTGAACCACATCTGTTACATCCTGCATCTCAGGAGAGCGAGGTCGAGCTCTCCTTCCCCTCCTCACCCTGGGTGTGGCTCGCTGCATCCTACTGGGCTCCGCAGCCTTGGACAGTGGGGCCCTGGGTGTGCCTCGCTGCACCCCACTACTGAGACCCGCAAAGTGTGAAACCATGGAATGTTCTACCAACACTCAAACCACTAGTCACAGAAGGTGCTGGCACCTTCATGAGCGGCACATCCTTCATATTCAGTACAACAGCGGGAGCTTCATCCAGCTCAGTCCACTCCCTCTCCCACCCCCATGTTCTTGGTCTGGAGAGTTGGATGGGAAGATGTTCTTCTCTTCAGGCTCATCCTCGTCTGAATCTTCTTCTGCATCATCAGGGTTATACTCCAGTTCTGCAAAATATAACAGAACAGACAAATGATTAGCAGCAGAGGAGGAGACAAGGTGGTGGCATGAGTAGGCTCACACATCGCAGGCCAGGCAGCGGGTTGATTTGAAGGGCTATGATGAATTTTCAGGACTTACCCTCTCCCTCGAGTGTGGGCCCAGCTTGTGAAGTACTGATTGTTTTTCTCCAGGCAAGACCCATCAAAGCAGCGACCCTCTCTTCTAAGGATGTCAGTGAGTGCAGATTTGGCGGGCCTCCTCCTGTTCAAGTTTTTTCCCTTTTGTTGTGGGACAATTTCCGCTGCAAAGATGAAAATGCAACTCTTTAGAGTGGGTGTCTTTCTGCTGGGTGGGACATATACAGATGGTCACATTTACAATTGCATTGAATAAGTGAAAATATTACTTTCACTAACTACTTGACCAAGGTCCTGCCATTTCTTTTTACACTGGCTTCCAGATCTCGTGGTGTTCACCACTGCGCAGTAATCTTCTGCAACTTGCTTCCAGCGTTTCTTCATTTCTTTTGGTGGAACCTTTATGTGACCTCTGCAGGTATCCAGCTCCTGCCACCTGTTCTCAATCACAGTAACTAGTGCCTCCAATTCTTCCAGCAAGAAATTCTTGGTCCTTGCTCCGCGATGCATCTTGTATTGCTCCAGCTGTGATTTTTCCAATGCTCTCAGATAGCACTCATTCTCACACACACACAACTGCTCTTTATAAATGGCTGATTGCCAAATTCAAGCTGTACTGAGCATGCGCGTCCATTGGAATGACGTCAAAAACGTAAAACATTTTTCCATGTGTGCGCAGAAGGTGCAGTGCTGTTTTTTTAGTGCAGACAGCAGGCTCCGCCCCCCGAGGAGACTGGACATGCTGCGTGGTGCTAACTTCGAATTATACATCGGGGAAAGTTTGGCAAAATATTTCTGGCGCATTTCTCGCCTAGAAAACCTAGCGTAACTCTGGTAATGCGCCAGAAAACAAGCTTATGGAAAATTCAGCCCATAGCATGGGGTCTCTAGCAGTATCCCCAGCAGACAGGAGGATCCTGCCACTACTGGCCTAGAAAATGCAGCAATGTGACAAGGGAGAAAAAATGCGCATTTACCTATTCCTGCTGTGCCCACGAGAGATCCCGGTCCTGAGGCTTCTTCTCCCTGCGTGTAGGAGCGCGTGCACGTTGGGACATCCGTAAGTTGGAGCTGCAGTCACATGGCTCTGGGCAGCCAATCAAGGTACAGTATTTTCTCATTCATAACAATGGGAACTCCGTAAGTAGGAGTTCCCATTATTATGATTGAGAAACAGCCCCCAAACACAAAAACACTAATAAAAAATAGAAAATATACACTACATATTTAAGATTAATTTAAAGTAAAGTTATTAATGTCATTAAAAAAAAACTCATCTGATTTTTTTTCAAGTTTTTTAAATTATGGTTTTAAATAAACTTACCATAGTGGGCATGGCTTTTAACAATAAAATGTGTTTGTTAAGTTTTATTTTGTTATGTTTTTGTATGTTTTAAAACTCTTCCGCCTGTAAAAGTAGGCTATGCATCTGCTTTTATCAGGCACAAGAGTTTTCAGGACATTTGCTGGGCAAGATATGAGTAAATACTGCAATCTTGCCCATGCAAATGTCCTGGCTGCCAAGATGCAGAGGATCTGTCAAGCTGGATCTTGACAGATCGGAAAAGCCGGTTTTCAGCGCATGCACATTGTGTGCTGAAAACCTGCTTTTGCGATGCCTTCCCGGGTCCGGACACACTCCGTACGGAAACAGGGAGGCCGGGATTTCTAGGCCACTATCTCTCTCTGCAGCACCTACTGTGCTTTTGCCTCTGAAAGCGTGCTACTTGCAGGCTCCATGCGTAAATTCCCCACCTCCCCCTCATGGTAGCCCTTCTCCCATTTATGTCTGGAGATGAGTGGCCGCGTGGCAGCCGAGGTGAGGGAGCATCTCCTCCTGAGACACTGTCGCCAGGCCTGCAGCATACCCTTGCTGAGAGCCAGGTGGGCCTGATGACATTATTGAGGAGACTGAGGTGTCGAGCATTGCTGAAACCCTGGTTACATCTTTTGGCGACCTCAGCTATGTAGAAGAGCAAGAGGAAGCCAGTGCTGAGAGCACTGCATCACAGCTTCCACCCACACGCGGCAGCTGGGAGTGCGCGGTCTGATGTATCTCGTATAGTAGAGGGGTCTGCACGATGTGTTGCACCGGGGAATAGCGGGCTGCAGCATGGTGACAGGGCTAGGCAATCTCAGGTGCCACCTCTCCAGGGGGTGAGTCCGCACCGGAGTTCTGCTAAGGAGAACTCAGACGAGCCCATCGATGTTGCGGCTTACGAGACGAGAGTGGAGGACAGGCATTCTCAACTGTTGGGGGCATTTGCAAGGGTGCCAGAGAGCCTGTCAGAAGTGGTGAGGAGCGTGGAGGAGTCCGTTTCCCGCATAGTCGCCAGCTCTGCGCCTTCCATGGAGCCCATCATTGCCAGTGTGCAGGTGATGGTGGACTCCCAGAATGTCCGTGCGCATCCTACTGTGATGCCGCAACCCGTAGATGATGTGGCAGCTGCCATTGCAGCACAGATGCGAGAGAATGAGCGTACCGGTGCTGCTTTGGAGAGGATGGCTGCGGCTCTGCAAGAGTCGATGGAACGTCTAAGTGCTGTCATATCTGGTGTGTGTGCTGCTCACATGCAGTCTTAGCTGGATGCCCCCCCCGAGACCTCAGTGTTGCTTTTGCAGCTGGGTCCACCACAGGCCACGAGGGACCATCCAGTGTGGCACCATAGCACCAACCTGAGCTCCCTCAGATTACTGGTGGTGGTATTGTGCTGCCCCTGGTGAGTTATTCAGGCTCCTCAGGCCAGGATACGATGATGCGCTCCCTCAGGCTCGCAGCGTTCCTGGTCCCAGACCTGTCACTCCGCCAGTGCCTCCATGCTTGGCCTCGCCCAAGCCAAGTCAGACCGAACCCTCCCAGGAGGGTGTTGGCCAGTCTCCAGCCAGCCCATCCTGGCCCATAGCTGTTCGAGGACATCCTAGAAAGACATCTGCAGCTTCTACACAGGAAACACAGCAGTCTTCCCAGACCCATGAGGCAGCCACAGGGAGACATTGAGGTGAAGTCGCAGGTTAGGCACACGTAAGAGGGATTATAAGGAAATGCACACGGATGGTAAATGATGTTTATATCTTATTTTTCTGCATTGTTTATTGTTCTGTTAGTTGTTTGGAGTTATATTGAGTATGTATTAAATCGTTATTTTTTGCACCTATATCTGGGCTGCTGTATAATGTGATGGTGGGCTCTGCTGCCAGCAACACAGGAGAAACATCATAGAAGTATTAAAAAATAGTGTTTTTTGTTGCATTTTCTTATAATAGTTCTTTAGTTATTAAGAAATATTGTAGATGGGAAAAAAGCCTGTTGGGAGTGATGTGATCAGCCATGTGGTCATGCGATGAAACCTCCAGGAATACGTCCAACTTATGTTGGCAACCCTACATGGATATTGTTTGTGAGTCACTGTACTATGTTCATTCCCCATTAATTCTACAAATCACCGCCCCTCCCCCCCACCCAACCCACACACACACACACACACACATCTCTAAAAACAGAAACAGTAAAAGCCAGAAATACTCAGCAGGTCAGGCAGCCTTTGTGGAGAAACAGAAGTCAGTCGATGTTTCAAGTCTAAAGATTCTCCCTCAGGACTGCTCCTCAATGCTTCCAGATCTCCTTTATATCTATTGTCTCACCAGAGAACACTGCACATAACTTTTGAAATAAGCCATCATCCTGAGTCATCTCTGTGGTGTCCGATGCTTTTTCTGTCAATGAGCTTTGACAGCTTGATGTAAAAGCCAAGGAAGCAGAACAGTCATTTTTTATGAATCGAATCAGCTGTTGGTTGGGGCAAAGAGGGCTAGAATTTCCACAAAATCCACCACTGCTGGATTACCACCCCAAAAAAGCTAAGATTATCAAATTAACGCCGGCGAAAAATTGATTAAAAAAAGGAAAAAATTCCACCTGGCAGTAAAAATGCAGCTTACACACGAATTCTCGACAGAAAACGCAATCCTGGGCAAATTGGGCGGAACTTACTAAAAATTTAGTCCAAGGCTGTGAACATAAGAATTAGGAACAGGAGTAGGCCATCTAGCCCCTCGAGCCTGCTCCGCCATTCAACAAGATCATGGCTGATCTGGCCGTGGACTCAGCTCCACTTACCCGCCCGCTCCCCACAACCCTTAATTCCCTGATTGGTCAAAAATCTATCTATCTGTGATTTGAATACATTCAATGAGCTAACCTCAACTGCTTCCTTGGGCAGAGAATTCCACAGATTCACAACCCTCTGGAAGAAGAAATTCCTTCTCAACTCGGTTTTAAATTGGCTCCCCCGTATTTTGAGGCTGTGCCACCTAGTTCTAGTCATCCCCAACCAGTGGAAACAACCTCTCTGCCTCTATCTTGTCTATCCCTTTCATTATTTTAAATGTTTCTATAAGATCACCCCTCATCCTTCTGAACTCCAAGGAGTAACGACTCAGTCTACTCAATCTATCATCATAAGGTAACCCCCTCATCTCCAGAATCAGCCTAGTGAATCGTCTCTGTACCCCCTCCAAAGCTAGTATATCCTTCCTTAAGTAAGGTGACCAAAACTGCACGCAGTACTCCAGGTGCGGCCTCACCAA
Source organism: Pristiophorus japonicus (assembly GCF_044704955.1). Lineage (NCBI taxonomy): Eukaryota > Metazoa > Chordata > Chondrichthyes > Pristiophoridae > Pristiophorus > Pristiophorus japonicus. Next base: position 51,655,427 of record NC_091980.1, on the reverse strand, counting down.
TACCCTGTACAGGTGCAGCAGGACCTCCCTGCTTTTGTACACCATCCCTCTCGCAATGAAGGCCAACATTCCATTCGCCTTCCTGATTACCTGCTGCACCTGCAAACTAACTTTTTGGGATTCATGCACAAGGACCCCCAGGTCCCTCTGCACCGCAGCATGTTGTAATTTCTCCCCATTCAAATAATATTCCCTTTTACTGTTTTTTTTCCAAGGTGGATGACCTCACATTTTCCAACATTGTATTCCATCTGCCAAACCTTAGCCCATTCGCTTAACCTATCTAAATCTCTTTGCAGCCTCTCTGTGTCCTCTACACAACCCGCTTTCCCACTAATCTTTGTGTCATCTGCAAATTTTGTTACACTGCACTCTGTCCCCTCTTCCAGGTCATCTATGTATATTGTAAACAGTTGTGGTCCCAGCACCGATCCCTGTGGCACAACACTGTCCACCGATTTCCAACCCGAAAAGGACCCATTTATCCCGACTCTCTGCTTTCTGTTAGCCAGACAATTCTTAATCCATGCTAATACATTTCCTCGGACTCCGCGTATCTTTATCTTCTGCAGTAACCTTTTGTGCGGCACCTTATCGAATGCCTTTTGGAAATCTAAATACACCACATCCATCGGTACACCTCTATCCACCATGCTCGTTATATCCTCAAAGAATTCTAGTAAATTAGTTAAACATGATTTCCCCTTCATGAATCCATGTTGTGTCTGCTTGATTGCACTAATCCTGTCTAGATGTCCCGCTATTTCTTCCTTAATGATAGCTTCAAGCATTTTCCCCACTACAGTTGTTAAACTAACCAGCCTATAGTTATCTGCCTTTTGTCTGCCCCCTTTTTTAAACAGAAGCGTTACATTAGCTGCTTTCCAATCCGCTGGTACCTCCCCAGAGTCCAGAGAATTTTGGTTGATTATAACGAATGCATCTGCTATAACTTCCGCCATCTTTTTTAATACCCTGGGATGCATTTCATCAGGACCAGGGGACTTGTGTACCTTGAGTCCCATTAGCCTGTCTAGCACTACCCCCCTAGTGATAGTGATTATCGCAAGGTCCTCCCTTCCCACATTCCCGTGACCAGCAATTTTTGGCATGGTTTTTGTGTCTTCCACTGTGAAGACCGAAGCAAAATAATTGTTTAAGGTCTCAGCCATTTCTACATTTCCCATTATTAAATCCCCTTTCTCATCTTCTAAGGGACCAACATTTACTTTAGTCACTCTTTTCCGTTTTATATATTGGTAAAAGCTTTTACTATCTGTTTTTATGTTTTGCGCAATTTTACTTTCGTAATCTATCTTTCCTTTCTTTATTGCTTTCTTAGTCATTCTTTGCTGTCGTTTAAAATTTTACCAACCTTCTAGTTTCCCAGTAACCTTGGCCACCTTATACGCATGGGGTTTTAATTTGATACTCTCCTTTATTTCCTTGGTTATCCACGGCTGGTTATCCCTTCTCTTACCGCCCTTCTTTTTCACTGGAATATATTTTTGTTGAGCACTATGAAAGAGCTCTTTAAAAGTCCTCCACTGTTCCTCAATTGTGCCACCGTTTAGTCTGTGTTTCCAGTCTACTTTAGCCAACTCTGCCCTCATCCCACTGCAGTCCCCTTTGTTTAAGCATAGTACTCTCATTTGAGACACTACTTCCTCACCCTCAATCTGTATTACAAATTCAACCACACTGTGATCACTCAATTCGAGAGGATCTTTTACTAGGAGATCGTTTATTATTCCTGTCTCATTACACAGGACCAGATCTAAGCTAGCTTACTCCCTTGTAGGTTCTGTGACATACTGTTCTAAGAAACAATCCCGTATGCATTCTATGAACTCCTCAAGGCTACCCCGTGCGATTTGATTTGACTAATCGATATGTCGGTTAAAATCCCCCATGATTACTGCCGTTCCTTTTTCACATGCCTCCATTAGTCCCTTGATTATTGTCCACCCCACCGTGAAGTTATTATTTGGGAGCCTATAAACTACACCCACCAGTGACTTTTTCCCCTTACTATCTCTAATCTCTACCCACGATTCAACATTTTGTTCATTAGAGCCAATATCATCTCTCACAACTGCCCTGATATCATCTTTTATTAACAGAGCTACCCCACCTCCTTTCCCTTCTTGTCTATCTTTCCGAATTGTCAGATACCCCTGTATGTTTAATTCCCAGTCTTGGCCCCCCTGCAACCATGTTTCTGTAATGGCCACCAAATCATACCCATTTGTAATGATTTGTGCCGTCAACTCATTTACTTTATGTCGAATGCTGCGTGCGTTTAGGTAGAGTATTTTAATACTAGTTTTTAAACTATGATTTTTAGTTTTGACCCCTCCTGCAGCCCCTTTATATTCATACATATTGTCCCTTCCTATCATCTTGTGGTTTACACTTACCCCAGTGCTACTCTGCTCTGTTGCCTCCTGCCTTTTGCATTCTTTCTTGGGGTCCTGTTCATCTGAGCTCTCACCCACTCTAACTAGCTCAGAGCCCTCTCCTGGGTTCCGAATACTCCTCGCATTCAGGCACCGAGCTTTCATGCTTGCCTTTTTATTAGACTTTGACCCTTTAGAATTTTGCTCTTCAGTGGCCCTTTTTGTTTTTTGCCTTGGGTTTCTCTGCCCTCCACTTTTACTCATCTCCTTTCTGTCTTTTGCTTCTGTCTCCATTTTGTTTCCCTCTGTCTCCCTGCATTGGGCCAAAGGAGGGGGGGAAACACAAAAAATATTTTTCCAAAAAAAAAATCGGGAAACATTCTCAGGACCCTTTTCCACTGAATTGCTGTAAAAGAATTTTTTTTTTAAACTTTAACTTTTTTTTTGCAGGGTTTCATCCCTACCACCCAGCTCCAGCTGCTGTCTCGTGGGCGGTATTTTTTCCCTCCGCTCCGGAACACTGCTTCCACCAAACTTGGGCGGTGGCGGTTTTTTCAGTCTTGCACGCCGGCAGTCTGCTCCCCAGCGGTATTTCGAAACAATCGGCGTAACACCTTGACGAAACTTGGACTGGGTGAATTTCAACAAAAAAATAGGAGTACCGCCTCGAAACCGGGCGGAAATGGTGCTGAATTTCTAGCCCATTATGAAACTGGCCAAGTTTGACAAATGTCAAAAATCAAATGTCAGGTTCTGCTTATTGACCTTGCAATGATTTCAGTACGAGTTCATATCCCAGAAACATGGTTGCACTCATAGGGAATCCATGAATAGTAGTCACAGCTGTTCCTTTAAAAAATACATTCAGTCCTTCCAGCTAGCGCTCTCCCACTCTGCACCGGTCCTAAAAGCTGGTGGGGGCACTGCCAGCTAAAGGGCTAGCTTTTTGAAGGTAAAAATGGGTCCGGGGGCAGAGCGGCTGTGGTGCGCACTTTTATCGCGTCACTACTGCCGCAAGCCCCACAGCGCCACAAGAGTCGGTGAATCACGGCGGTGGCCAACAACACAGCGAAACCTCCCAGGCCGAATCTATGGCGGGCGGGCCAGTTGAGTCAAAGCAGCGGTCATTCAATTTTGACGAATGGCCGCCGCAAATGGGCAGTAACGGTCCTTCCCGGGACCGTGAATTTCAGGGCCAAGTTATCTCCTAATGTATCTGAGCTACATCATATGGGCGTGATCACAGGATGAGGTCAGATGGGAGTGCGAGGGATGGAGATTGCGGAGAGAATGAGGCCAGGTGAGCGAGCAAGCACATTTATTCCAAAACACAAGATAACCCCTGTCATGTGATTCCCCAAGAAAAGTGTGTGCGGTAGCACACAATGCATTGAAAACTTTTCAAATGTCATACAAATCTTGTGGATCAGCAATTGAATTAATTATTATGCATTCTGTTTACACTTTGATGAGAACACCCTGATAATAAGGCCTGATCCTCCAGCATCTAATACAAGATGACTCCATTTCATTTAGCTTTTGGTAGCCGCCTGAAGCACAAATATTACTAGCAATGTCTAAATATTCCACATGAAGATGAGGGGGAAAGAAGCACAGGATAATTATGTTGTTCTGCAGTGGCTGAATGTAAAAATGTATCATGTTGTCAGTTACTACTGTTACAATAGGCAACTTCATTTTACTCAGCAACTGATGTCATAAAGGCTTGTTCAGAATATTTACCTGACAGTTACAACTATAATACAAAACAGGCAACATTAAGTCTAAAGTTTTTACTGTCATTGGAAAAGGAATTCTTAATTTTTTTACCTGCATTACTCTGACACATCATTAAATGTCATTGTACAGGCAATCTATGAAGCGGCATTGAGGGTCATTGTAATCTCGTGGGAAACTGACAGGTTTGCACCCACTTTGCACCCTGTCTGATGTTATTCTCCATTGAAGTTAATGAAGAGTAAAATCGGGTGGTGTGTAAAACGTGCATCCTGGCCAATCCCATCCGTTTGCCACTCGGTGGGTTAGGTTGAAATTATACCCATTGTCTTCATGAAAAATATTTAGCAAAAATGTTCATTTGTTTCAAAACATATAAAGTGATAGAAATCATGTTGAAATCCATCCATGTGCACTGTGTGCATGTCGACATGGTGATGAAAATAACATATGGCTCTCCTGGGTTTTGGTTCCCTCTGCAAACAATAAAAAGTTGGAGAAAGAATTTTTCATGAGCACAATGCCATTTGAAGACTCATTTACAGACACATCTTGTACAAAGACAACCAAGGGCATTGTAGTGAAAGACATTCAGGCCTCCTTAGACAGGTAATAAAACCAAAGAAAATAATCCACAGTTATTTTGAAGATTAATTCCTTTCAGAATTACACTATATATTTTTTTAAACAAGCAAACTTCAGCAAGATTTATTTTTGAAATCAGCTCATCAATACCTGTTTTGTTCAAGCTCTTTCAGACTCTCCAGTCTATTTTTCAGTCTTACTAGTTGACATAAATAACTGACATTACTTTTCCACTCTTTCGAGATCACACTTATTTTCGAGTAGAGTTTTGCTGCACCAAGAACCCAGCTTCATATTTCACCAGTTAAATATCAAGATGGTAATTATACTGTTGAGATTGCAATATATTTTTGTTAGGCTGGAGTCTCTTCCAGTTTAGACACATATTTAAAATCAAATTCGCACAGCTTGTTTCACAGTCCCCATCATCTCACAAAGTTTCACATAGTTTTTATTGATTCAATTTCTCAGCGGAAAAAAAAAACAGCCTCAACCTTGGCTGCAGTGATTAGCGATGAAAAATGTACTGCGAAGGTTTTAAAACATTACATATTTCAAAGCAATCATAAAGGATGGATGAAAGTCAAAGATGTTGAAAGTATGAGGGCAGAGCTGGCTAAAGTGGACTGGGAAAATAGATTAAAGTATGGGACAGTTGATGAACAGTGGCAGACATTTAAGGAGATATTTCATAACTCGCAACAAAAATATATCCCAATGAGAAGGAAAGACTATAAGAGAAGGAATAACCATCCATGGTGAATGAAGGAAATAAGGGATGGTATCAAATTGAAGAAAAGGGCATACAATGTGGCCAAGACTAGTGGGAGGCCTAAGGATTGGAAAACTTTTAAAAGCCAGCAAAGAACGACTAAAAAATAATAAGAGAGGGAAGATAGATTATGAAAGTAAACTAGCATGATACAAAAAAACAGATAGTAAGAGTTTCTACAGACACATAAAAAGGAAAAGAGTGGTTAAAGTAAATGTTGGTCCCTTGGAGGATGAAACTGGAGAATTAATAATGGAGAACAGGGAAATGACAGAGACGTTGAACAAATATTTTGTATCGGGCTTCACGGTAGGAGACACTAAAAACATTCCAATAGTGGAAAATAAAATGGGCTATAGGGAGGGAGGAACATAATACAATCACAATCACTAAGGAGGTGGTACTCAGTAAGATAATGGGATTAAAGGCGGACAAGTCCCCTGGACCTGATGGCTTACATCCTAGGGTCTTAAATGAAGTGGCTGCAGAGATAGTGATTGTAATCTATCAAAATTCCCTGGATTCTGGAACAGTCCCAGCGGTTTGGAAAACTGCAAATCTAACGTCCTTATTTAAAAAAGGAGGCAGACAAAAAGCAGAAAACTATAGACCAGTGAGCCTAACATCTGTTGTTGGGAAAATGCTGGAATCCAATACGAAGGAAATAGTAGCAGGACATTTGGAAAAGCATAATTCAATCAAGCATGGTTTTATGAAAGGGACATCATGTTTGACAAATTTGCTGGAGTTCTTTGAGGATGTAACGAGCAGGATGGATAAGGGGGAACCAGTGGATGTGGTGTATTCGATAAGGTGCCACATAAAAGGTTACTGCACAAGATAAAAGTTCACGGGGTTGGGGGTAATATATTAGCATGGATAGAGAATTGGCTAACTAACAGAAAACCGAGAGTCGGGATGAATGTGTCATTTTCTGGTTGGCAAAAAGTGACTAGTGGGGTGCTGCAGGGATCGGTGCTGGGTCTCAACTATTTACATTCTATATTAATGACTTGGATGAAGGGACCGAGTGTAATGTAGCCAACTTTGCTGATGATACAAAGATGGGTGGGAAAGCAAATTGTGAGGAGGACACAAAAAATCTGCAAAGGGATATAGACAGGCTAAGTGAGTGGGCAAAAATTTGGCAGATGGAGTATAATGTGAGAAAATGTAAGGTTATCCACTTTGGCAGAAAAAATAGAAAAGCAAATTATAATTTAAATGGAGAAAAATTGCAAAGTGTTGCAGTACAGAGGGACCTTGGGGTCCTGGTACATGAAACACAAAAAGTGAGTATGCAGGTACAGCAAATAATCAGGAAGGCAAATGGAAGGTTGGCCTTTATTGCAAGGGGTTTAGAGTATAAAAGCAGAGAAGTCCTGCTACAACTGTACAGGGTATTGGTGAGGCCACACCGAGAGTACTGCATACAGTTTTGGTCTCCGTATTTAAGGAAGGATATACTTGCATTGGAGGCTGTTCAGAGAAGGTTCCGGAGATGAGGGAATTGATGTATGAAGATAGGTTGAGTAGGTTGGGTCTATACACATTGGAGTTCAGCAGAATGAGAGGTGATCTTATCGAAACATATAAGATGATGAGGGGGCTCAATAAGGTGGATGCAGAGAGGATATTTCCACTCATAGGGGAAACTAAAACTAGGGAACATAGTCTCAGAATAAGGGGCCGCCCATTTAAAACTGAGATGAGGAGAAATTTCTTCTCTCAGAGGTGTAAGAATAAAAGTGTTTATTAATGATAACATTGATTCTGTATATGTATAAATGTTAAAAGTGTAGATTATACGGAAAGGCTGAGTGTTGAATCAAAATGGAAGCCCACAGGCTTCCAACATGGCCTGTTTGTGTATTGTCTTAATTGGAAAGACATTAACTTAATCTAATCAAGAGATGGCTGGGCCAGTCCAGACAGCCACATGTGTGAGGAGAGCCAATAAGGAGCTGCTCTGGAACCAAGATCCAATCCTGAGGCTTTCGGAGGAACAATGAACTTAAGGAATATAAAAACGCAAGCCAGGAACTGCTCTCTCTCTCTTCCCTCCTGGACACACGGCAAAACTTCCCGCGCAAAGACCAGCAGAAACAACAGGCCATGTGTTCATCCAGCCAGCCAGAAGGAAGTAAAATATATTGCTTTTTATTATAACCACATTTTATCTCTGTTGTAACTAAGGTAGATTCGGAGGATAATTGACGACTGCTGTTAGATGTGCATGTGTGTGTGTCTTTAATAAACTGTTGCGAATTGTTTTAAAAAAGAATCGTCTCACTGTCAATTTAATGCCAGAGATTTAGAAATTTTACAGAGGGTTGTAAATCTATGAATTCTCTGCCCCACAAGGAAAGTCCCAGCTCCAGTGCCTGGGCACACTCTAATCCCTTCCATGAGACCCTCACAAACCCTGCCTGTGATATACCTGTTTGACGGTGAGCCGTTCTTTGGATGTATATTTGAAAAGGAAAAAGTTGTAGGGCTATGGGGAAAGAGTAAGGGAGTGGGACTAATTGGATAGCTCTTTCAAAGGGGGGCCAGCACAGGCATGACGGGCTGAATGGCCTCTTTCTGTGCTAAAAGTAAATGGTTAGATAAATTAGCTAAGCTAAGGGAAGATACTGTGCCAGGGCCTGATGGAATACATCCTAGGAATCTGACAGTGTTGAGGGAGGAAATTGCCAAGGCTCCAGAAATTATCTCAGGGCTATACTGAGTGTAGATGTGTGTCAGAAGGCTGGAGACTGGCCAACGTAATACTCATTTATAAAAAGGTTGACACGTAATTAAAGCCTGTTATCTTAACTTTTGTGATAGGGAACATTTTAGAACCTTCAATTAAAGATGAAATGTCATGTATCAAAATAAAAAGCAAATAGTTAGAAGTAGCCAGCACAAATTTAAAAAGGAACCATCATGTTTGATAAACCTCACAGAATTCTTTGAGGAGGTAACAGAGATGGAGGAAATGCAGTGGATGTCGTGCTCATGGACTTCTGGAAAACTTTTGACTAAGTACCACGTGGGAGATTACTAGAGAAGATTACGTGGTATGGAGTTAGGAGTAGGCTAGAAACCTGGATTAAAAGTTGGTTAGAATGGTAAAAACAGAGAGGAGGCGTTAAGTGCCGCTTCACAGAATGGTTGGAAGTGGATAGTGGTGTCCCATGGGGTTCAGTTGTGGGACCACTTTTATTCACCGTGTGAATCAATGATTTAGATATAGGCATAGAGGAAGATGAATTTTGCAGATTATACCTAAATAGGAGGTATAGTTACTTCTTTAGAATACCAAAGGAAACTACAAAGGCATATTGATCAGATTGGGCAATGGGCGAAACAGTGGCAGATGGAAATCAATGTCAGTAAATGTGAGGTGATTAATTTTGGTAAAAAAATAACAACAGTGAATGGAAACAGGCTTGGTGGTGTGGAAGAGCAGAGAGTCTTGGTACAAATTCACAGAACATTAAAAAGAAGGACTTAAAGAATTTATATAGCGCCTTTCATTACCACTGGACGTCCCAAACTGCTTTACAGCCAAAGAAGTACTAGTAAATTAAGTAAAGGTAGCACCTCGAATTCGTAAGGCTGTAATAAAAGCTAATCTAAAGGTTTTTGTCGTAAGAGGTATAGACTATAAAAGCCAGGAGGTAACGATGAGACTATGTAAAACTTTAATAAGGTTAGAGTACTATGTGCAGTATTGAACTCCATGGTAGTTGAGCTGTCTAGAACAAGGAACCATCAAGGCAAGATTAAATGTAAGAGATTTAGAACAGAGGGCCGGAGAACCTTCTTCACATGGAGAGCGTTGTGAGGCTGTGGAATTCACCAGGTTTAGTGGTTGAACATAGAACATAGAACATAGAACATAGAAAATAGGTGCAGGAGTAGGCCCTTCGGCCCTTCGAGCCTGCACCGCCATTCAATGAGTTCATGGCTGAACATGCAACTTCAGTACCCCATTCCTGCTTTCTCGCCATACCCCTTGATCCCCCTAGTAGTAAGGACGACATCTAACTCCTTTTTGAATATATTTAGTGAATTGGCCTCAACAACTTTCTGCGGTAGAGAATTCCACAGGTTAACCACTCTCTGAGTGAAGAAGTTTCTCCTCATCTCGGTCCTAAATGGCTTACCCCTTATCCTTTGACTGTGTCCCCTGGTTCTGGACTTCCCCAAAATTGGGAACATTCTTCCTGCATCTAACCTGTCTAACCCCGTCAGAATTTTAAACGTTTCTATGAGGTCCCCTCTCATTCTTCTGAACTCCAGTGAATACAAGCCCAGTTGATCAGTCTTTCTTGATAGGTCAGTCCCGCCATCCCGGGAATCAGTCTGGTGAACCTTCGCTGCACTCCCTCGATAGCAAGAATGTCCTTCCTCAAGTTAGGAGACCAAAACTGTACACAATACTCCAGGTGTGGCCTCACCAAGGCCCTGTACAACTGTAGCAACACCTCCCTGCCCCGTACTCAAATCCCCTCGCTATGAAGGCCAACATGCCATTTGCTTTCTTAACCGCCTGCTGCACCTGCATGCCAACCTTCAATGGCTGATGTACCATGATACCCAGGTCTCGTTGCACCTCCCCCTTTCCTAATCTGTCACCATTCAGATAATGGTCTGTCTCTCTGTTTTTACCACCAAGTGGATAACTTCACATTTATCCATATTATACTTCATCTGCCATGCATTTGCCCACTCACCTAACCTATTCAAATCACTCTGCAGCCTCACAGCATCCTCCTCACAGCTCACACTGCCACCCAACTTAGTGTCATCCGCAAATTTGGAGATACTACATTTAATCCCCTCGTCTAAATCATTAATGTACAATGTAAACAGCTGGGACCCCAGCACAGAACCTTGCGGTACCCCACTAGTCACTGCCTGCCATTCTGAAAAGTACCCATTTACTCCTACTCTTTGCTTCCTGTCTGCCAACCAGTTCTCAATCCACGTCAGCACACTACCCCCAATTCCATGTGCTTTAACTTTGCACATTAATCTCTTGTGTGGGACCTTGTCGAAAACCTTCTGAAAGTCCAAATACAGCACATCAACTGGTTCTCCTTTGTCTACTCTACTGGAAACATCCTCAAAAAATTCCAGAAGATTTGTCAAGCATGATTTTCCTTTCACAAATCCATGCTGACTTGGACCTATCATGTCACCTCTTTCTAAATGCGCTGCTATGACATCCTTAATAATTGATTCCATCATTTTATCCACTACCGATGTCAGGCTGACCGGTCTATAATTCCCTGTTTTCTCTCCCTCCTTTTTTAAAAAGTGAGGTTACATTGGCTACCCTCCACTCCATAGGAACTGATCCAGAGTCTATGGAATGTTGGAAAATGACTGTCAATGCATCTGGTTGAGGCAGAAACTATGTTAACATTAAAAATTTGATTGGATAGATAGATGGAGGAAAAGGATTTGAAGGGTTCCGAATTGTAACTTTTAAGTATTTCTATGCGTTTTATTAAAAAGAAGAAAAAATAGTTAATGTACAACTTGTTTCTTAAAACCAATACGTGAACTAGACCTTTGAATGATTTCTAAGGCCCAGCATGGTGTGACAGACTTGTTAGAGTAGTAAAATGTTTCTTTTAGAAGGATCACATAAGTCTTAGTGGTACAGTTCACTGATCACCCTGAAGCCATGTTTCCGTATTTAGCAGTCTTTGTGCTGCTATTCTTTATAGTGCAGGAGACAGTCACCGGGTCTCTGAGCACTATATGCAAACTGAACACCACTCTGTCATTGCATCAACTAATAACTGTTAATCTCATTGCTCGAAAGAAAGAAATGATTTAAGAATTATTTCTTCCTATTTTTCAGTATTCAATACTGGTGTTTCTGAAGAGCAGCAGGCTTCTAATGAAAAATAACTGAAATGTGAAACCACAGGGTAAAAATTCAAACTGTTGAACTTCTGGCTTCCCAATGGTTTAATTGTCAAATGTAACAACATTAGTGTGGCATTCAGCTGTGCAGGCTAGGAAGGTGCAGTACAGCGGGACCTGGGGGTACTTGTACATGAAACACAAAATGTTGGTATGCAGGTACAGCAAGTGATCAGGAAGGCCAATGGAATCTTGGCCTTTATTGCAAAGGGGATGGAGTATAAAAGCAGCGAAGTCTTGCGACAGTTATACAGGGTATTGGTGAGGCCACACCTGGAATACTGCGTGCAGTTTTGGTTTCCATATTTACGAAAGGATATACTTGCTTTGGAGGCAGTTCAGAGAAGGTTCACTAGGTTGATTCTGGAGATGAGTGGGTTGACTTATGAGGAAAGGTTGAGTAGGTTGGGACTTTACTCATTGGAATTCAGAAGAATGAGAGGTGATCTTATCGAAATGTATAAGATTATGAGGGGGCTTAACAAGGTGGATGCAGAGAGGATGTTTCCACTGATAGTGGAGACTAGAACTAGGGGGCATAGTCTCAGAATAAGGGGCCGCCCATTTAAAACTGAGATGAGGAGGAATTTCTTCTCAGAGGGTTGTAAATCTGTGGAATTCGTTGCCTCAGAGAGCTGTGGCAGCTGGGTCATTGAATAAATGTAAGACAGAGATAGACAGTCTCTTAACCAATAAGGGAATAAGGGGTTATAGAGAGCGGGCAGAGAAGTGAACCTTAGTCCATGATCGGATCAGCCATGATGGTATTAAGGCTCGAGGGGCTGTATGGCCTACTCCTGCTTCTATTTCTTATGTTTTTATATTCTTATCTCCCCGGTTCCCTAATCTGTAATGAAGTAACTGGCGTCCTCTAGAGAAGCAGGGCTACAATTTGGCTTCTATATTCTATCATAGAGAGAGGGAAATTATTCCGGGTCCCCAGTCTTAATCACTATCTAATGACTCTACTGGAATATGCAAGTGTGTGAACATTGGTTAAAGGTAGGATGAGGCCCCCCTTCCCCTCCTCATTATTGGGTTTATATATGAATAATGAATCCTTGTAAAATGTACTAAAGAACTGTTAATGCCAGCATGAGTCCATAATATCATTTTCAAATCAATAAAGTCAATTAAATTACCTTAATAAACTAGCATATAAAAGTTTATAATTTCCCAATATTATTAATAATTATTGTCCATGCACAGAAGTGACAGTGAACGCCAACGCTTTTGGATTTGTGAAATGTAATTTTTGTAGAAACCTGTGTATCAGGGGAATCTGAGATTTTGGCCGGTGGTCTCTAAACCTTTGGCTCCAAGAACTGGGCTGTGTATTAATCAAGATGAGAGCCAGACATGCCGTGCATTTTAATAATCACAAAGTAATGAAGACTGGGGATCATGCTAAATTCATTTGAGGATAATCAAGTTTCTAGAAGGAGTAATAGAAATATAGAAATGTCAAGGGGTAGAAATTTTTCTTGGCCGATTGTGCTCATATGGCAGTATCGCATCTGTTGCCTGTTCGACACCTTGCTCGATAGTCAGTTCTGTTGAAAACAATAAAGAAAGAAAGAATTGCATTTATATAGTGCCTTTCACGACCACCGGGCGTCTCAAAGCACTTTACAACCCATGAAGTATTTTTGGAGTGTAGTCACTGTTGTAATGTCAAAAACTCGGCAGTCAATTTGCGCACAGCAAGCTCCCACAAACAGCAATGTGATAATGACCAGATAATCTGTTTTTTGTTATGTTGATAGAGGGATGAATATTGGCCAGGATACCAGGGATAACTCCCCTGTTCTTCTTCAAATACTGCCATGGGAGCTTTTACGTCAACCTGAGAGAGCAGCCAGGGTCTCGTTCAATATTTCATCTGAAAGACGGCACCTCCAACAGTGCAGCACGCCTTCAGCACTGCACTGGAGTGGGACTTGAAGCCACGACCTTCTAACTCCGAGGCAAGAGTGCTACCCACTGAGCCACAGCTAACACTTAATGATGGAAGTGAATATCAGCCAGTGAGTGAAATGGATGGCTAATACCACACACCTAATTTTGCAGTATCAAGCCTGCACCACCATTCAATAAGATCATGGCTGATCATTCCCTCAGTATCCCTTCCCTGCTTTCTCTCTATACCCCTTGATCCCGTTAGCCGTAAGAGCCATATCTAACTCCCTCTTGAATATATCCAATGAACTGGCATCAACAACTCTCTGCAGTAGGGAATTCCACAGGTTAACAACTCTCTGAGTGAAGAAGTTTCTCCTCATCTCAGTCCTAAATGGCCTACCCTTTATCCTAAGACTATGTCCCCTGGTTCTGGACTTCCCCAACATCGGGAACATTCGTCCCGCATCTAACCTGTCCAGTCCCATCAGAATCTTATACATTTCTATGAGATCCCCTCTCATCCTTCTAAACTCCAGTGAATAAAGGCCCAGTTGATCCAGTTGCTCCTCATATGACAGTCCAGCCATCCCTGGTGAACCTTCGCTGCACTCCCTCAATAACAAGAACGTCCTTCCTCAGATTAGGAAACTAAAACTGAACACATTCCAGGTGAGGCCTCACCAAGGCCCTGTACAACTACAGTAAGACCTTCCTGCTCCTATATTTAAGTCCCCTAGCTATGAAGGCCAACATACCATTTGCCTTCTTCACCGCCTGCTGTACCTGCGTGCCAACTTTCAATGACTGATGAATCATGACACCCAGGTTTCGTTGCACCTACCCTTTTCCTAATCTGCCGCCATTCAGATAATATTCTGCCTTTGTGTTTTTGCCCCCAAAATGGATAACCTCACATTTATCCACATTATACTGCATCTGCCATGCATTTGCCCACTCACCTAACCTGTCCAAGTCACCCTGCAGCCTCTTAGCATCTTCCTCACAGCTCACACCGCCACCCAGTTTAGTGTCATCTGCAAACTTGGACTTATTACACTCAATTCCTTCATCTAAATCGTTAATGTATATTGTAAAGAGCTGGGGTCCCAGCACTGAACCCTGCCGCACTCCACTAGTCCCTGCCTGCCATTCTGAAAAGGACCCGTTTATCCCGACTCTTTGCTTCCTGTCTGCCAACCAGTTCTCTATCCACGTCAGTACATTACCCCCAATACCATGCACTTTGATTTTGCACACCAATCTCTTGTGCAGGACCTTGTCAAAAGCCTTTTGAAAGTCCAAATACACCACATCCACTGATTCTCCCTTGTCCACTCTACTAGTTACATCCTCAAAAAATTCCAGAAGATTCATCAAGCATGATTTCCCTTTCATAAATCCATGCTGACTTGGACCGATCTTGTCACTGCTTTCCAAATGCGCTGCTATTTCACGCTTAATGATTGAGTCCAACATTTTCCCCACTACTAATGTCAGGCTAACCAGTCTATAATTACCTACTTTCTCTCTCCCTCCTTTTTAAAAAGTGGGGTTACATTAACTACCCTCCAGTCCATAGGAACTGATCCCGAGTCGATAGACTGTTGGAAAATGATCACCAATGCATCCACTATTTCTAGGGCCACTTCCTTAAATACTCTGGGATGCAGACTATCAGGCCCCGGGGATTTATTGGCCTTCAATCCCATCAATTTCCCTAACACATTTTCCTGCCTAATAAGAATATCCTTCAGTTCCTCCTTTTCACTAGACCCACTGTCCCCTAGTTCATTCGGAAGGTTATTTGTGTCTTCCTTTGTGAAGACAGAACCGAAGTATTTGTTCAATTGTTCTGCCATTTCTTTGTTCCCCATTATAAATTCACCTGAATCCGACTGCAAGGGACCTACGTTTGTCTTCACTAATCTTTTTCTCTTCACATATTTATAGAAGCTTTTGCAGTCAATTTTTATGTTCCCTGCAAGTTCCCTGTGTGTCTTTGTTGGAAGCAATTGGGATCCAAATGTTGCCTCGAAGTTAATAACAAGGCAGGAACAGTGTTAAAGTACTTCTAGGAGTTATAAGAGAAAAATTGGGTCGGAATATCACAGGAACCAGGAAATCGCAGATGTAGTAAATTAATTCTTCACAGGGGACAACTCTGGAGAAATTCCAGATCCAGTCAAAGTACCTCACAAATGTATAGCTTAGGTAGCGGTCAATAAACCCTGTGTTAAATGAAGAAAGCTAAAGCATTGGATATCTACAAAACAATCTGGACCACAAATGATACATCCTAGAATCTTCAAGAAAATAAGTGAAACGCTGGGGCAGTTTTTAACTACCCCGCTTCCCCACTCACCCACCTCCACCTGGCAGGAACCGGGTGGGGGGGGCAGTTAAAATAAGCTGAGTCACTTATCGGCTCTGATCCTGCTGCCTTCCCGCCATGTCCCGATATTTAACCTGCTCTTTTGAGCAAGACACCTGCAAGAAGGAAGCGGGGTGTACTTTAAATATGTAGATCAGGTCCAATTATTTCATCAGGCAAACCTGTCCGGAGCCAGATATTGAGCCAGAAGAGGCCCAGAAAGCAAGTTTTAAAGTTTTACTTTATGTTTCCTTGTGGACTAGGAAACAGAGCAATGCTTCTCCGGGCCTTCATCAGACCGGGCTAATCCCCTCTAAGCTTTGAGTGATCCTCCCCCACTCCCAAACCTGCCAAGAGAGTTCTCCCCCTCCTGATCCTGCCAAAAGACTTCCACTGCCCACCACCCCCGCCACACAACACCCCGATTGCCGGGGATGGTACACGCGGGTCTCCAGCTACAGTCCCTTGCACCAAATGTCCACTCCCACCCATCGGCTAGGCAGTCAATCTGGCCGGGTATTGAGCATGACTCTGCAGAAATTTATTTAAATGAGTCCTTGCTGAGCTCCCCCGCATCGTTCCTGACATAGAAACATAGAAAATAGGAGCAGTAGTAGGCCATTTGGCCCTTCGAGTCTGCACCGCCATTCAATATGATCATGGTTGATCCTCCATCTCAACACCATATTTCTGCTTTTTCCCCATACCCCTTGATGCCTTTTGTTTCTAGAAATCTATCTATCTCCTTCTTAAATATATTCAGTGGTTTGGCCTCCACAGCCTTCTGTGGTAGAGAATTCCACAGGTTCACCACCCTCTGAGTGAAAACATTTCTCCTCATATCTGTAAAGTCCTTTCCCTGCAGTACAGACTCACATGAGGCACATGCTGAAGTCAAGGTCACTCAAGACCTGCATCTTTATTACACAGCTCTCGAATGCCACACTTGCCTGAGAACTGTCTTTATATACCTGTGTAGGACAGGTATCCAGTGTCTCCTGCAAGTGCACCCCTGTAAGCTTGTGGTTACAGGTCATATCTAGTTACAGTCATGTATAGCATAGTAAGATATAGTTATGTACAGTAGTGTGAGATACATGACATCACCCTCCCCCAAGGTCTTATTGTCTTTATAGGTTCAGTCTCTCAGGTGGCCTGCGCTCTCGCGTGGAGCGTCTTAGTTGTGGTTCAGTTGTTTGCCTTGGTGCCTGTTTTTCTTTCGGTGTGATTGCTGGTATCTCACCTGGGCTGTCTATTTCGTTCAGTATGATTGTTCGTGTCTCGCCTGGGCTGTCTGTTGGGATTGCCCTTTCCTCAGGTTGTTCCCTCTGTCTGTCCACCAGGTGTGGTGTGAGTTCCACATTGTAGTCTGCCTCTGGTTCAACAATGTTCTTGGTGAATTTACTTTTGACTTGGTCTACATGCCTCCGGCAGGTTTGGCCATTGTCCATTTGTACCACCAGTAACCTGTTTCCTTCCTTTCCTGTTACTGTCCCTGCAAGCCATTTGGGACCCCTGCCATAGTTTAGCACAAACACTTTGTCCCCTATCTCATTGCAACTCCCCCTCGAATTTCGGTCATGGTACTCAGTTAGCTTACGGCGCTTTGCCTCAACGATTTCATGCATGACTGGGAGGATTAATGAGAGCCTTGTCTTTAAGGTCCGTTTCATCAATAGTTGCGCAGGGGGGACTCCAGTCAATGAATGCGGACGAGATCTGTATGCCAGCAGCAGTCGCAACAGGCGGCCCTGCAGCATGGGACCTTGGATTTTGAGCATGCCTTGTTTAATGATTTGCATTGCTCGCTCCGCCTGGCCGTTAGAGGCCGGCTTGAATGGTGCCGTCTTAACGTGATTTATGCCGTGGTCACTTATGAAATCTTGGAATTCTGTGCTGGTGAAGCATGGACCATTATCACAGACCAATATGTCACGAATTCCGTGCGTTGCAAACATAGTTCCAAAGCTCTCTACAGTGGTGGAGGTGGTGCTCGAGTTTAAAATGGTGCATTCAATCCACTTTGAAAATGCATCTACAACTACGAGGAACATTTTGCCCATGAATGGGCCCACATAGTCTACGTGCACCCGCGACCACGGTTTGGTGGGCCAGGGCCAGGGGCTCAGGGAGGCTTCCCTGGGGGCATTACTGAGTTGGGCACAAATGGTGCATCGTCGGATGCAGAGCTCCAAGTCCGCGTCAATGCCAGGCCACCAGACGTGGGATTTGGCTATGGCCTTCATGAGAATGATCCCCAGGTGCTCGCGGTGAAGCTCCCAGACAAATGCCTCTCTGACTCGCAGAGGCATAATTACTCGGCTGCCCCACATCAGGCAGTCTGCTTGTAGTGACAGCTTATGCATGCGCCTATGGAAGGGTTTGATCTCCTCGGGGCAGGCATCGTGAGCCTCTGCCCAGTCACCAGTTAAGACACATCTTTTTACTAAGGATAACGTGGGGTCGCTGGTCGTCCAGTCTCTGATTTGGCAAGCCGTCATGGGCGAACCTGTGGACTCAAAGGCATTGATTGCCATGACTATCTCAGAGTCCTGTTCATCAGACCCTTCCGTGGTCGCCAGGGGTAGCCTGCTAAACACGTCAGTACAGTTGTCTGTGCCTGGTCTGTGCCTTATGGTGTAGTCGTAAGACGCCAACATGAGTGCCCACCGTTGAATGCGCACCGAGGCGTTGGTTTTTATTGCCTTGCTCTCGGATAGTAAGGACGTGAGGGGCTTGTGGTTGGTTTCTAGCGCGAACTTGGCCCCGAAAAGGTATTGGTGCATCTTTTTGACACCGTACATGCACGCGAGCGCCTCCTTCTCTACCATTCCGTACCCGCATCCGCCCACGAAAGTGACCTGGAGGCATAAGCTATGGGTTGTAATTTACCCGCACCATTGACATGTTGTAAAACGCACCCGACCCCGTATGCTGACGCATCATATGTGAGAACTAGCTTTTTACCTGGATCAAAGAAAGCCAAAACACTGTTGGAACATAGAAGGTTGCGTGCCTTATTGAAGGCGCGTTCCTGGGCGTCCCCCCAAAACCAATTGCACCCCTTTCTGAGAAGCACATGAAGAGGCTCCAGCAGCATGCTTAAGTTCTGCATAAAGTTCCCAAAGTAATTGAGTAGCCCGAGAAAGGCGCGCAGTTCCGAGACATTCTGGGGCCTGGGTGCCAGGCGAATTGCTTCAGTTTTGGACTCTGTTGGGCAGAATCCATCAGCGGCAATCCTTCTGCCCAAAAATTCAACCTCGGGTGCGAGAAACAGGCATTTGGTTTTCTTAACTCTTAAGCCTACCCGATCCAACCGCTTTAGTACTTCCTCCAAATTGCGGAGATGGGAGTCGGTGTCCTTGCCCGTGATAAGTATGTCGTCCTGAAATACAACCGTCCCCAGGATGAACTTGAGCAGACTCTCCATGTTGTGTTGGAATATAGCAGCTGCCGACCTGATGCCGAATGGGCATCGATTGTACATGAAAAGACCTCGATGTGTGTTGATGGTGGTGAGTAGCTTAGACTCTTCGATCAGTTCTTGCGTCATGTACCGCAGATGTGAGATCTAGTTTTGAGAAAAGTTTTCCTTCAGCCAATGTGGCAAATAGGTCCTCCGCTCTGGGCAGCGGGTATTGGTCCTGTAGGGAGACTCTGTTTATGGTAGATTTGTAATCCCCACAGATTTGTACAGATCCATCAGGCTTCATGACTGGGACGATGGGACTTGCCCAGTTTCTAAATTCCACGGGTGAGATAATGCCTTCCCGCAGAAGCCTGTCCAGTTCATGTTCAATCTTTTCCCTCATCACATAGGGCACAGCTCTAGCCTTGTGATGGACCGGTGTAGCATCCTGTGTGATGTAGACTTTGACTTTAGCCCCTTTGAAAATGCCCACACCTGGCTGAAAGAGATGTTCAAATCGACTTAGAACTGCTGAGCAGGAGGTCCGTTCCTCTGACGACATGGCGTGAACATCATCCCATCCTCGTCGCCACTGTAAAGTCCTGTCCCTGCAGTACAGACTCACACGAGGCACATGCTGAAGTCAAGGTCACTCAGGACCTGCACCTTTATTACACAGCTCTCGAATGCCACACTTGCCTGACAGGTATCCAGTGTCTCCTGCAAGTGCACCCCTGGTGGTAAGGTAAGTTTGTGGTTACAGGTCATCTCTAGTTACATTCATGTATAGCATGGTAAGATACAGTTATGTACAGTAGTGTGAGATACATGACAATCTCAGTCCTAAATTTCCTATCCTATATCCTGAGACTGTTACCCCTTGTTCTAGACTTCCCAGCCAGGGAAAACATCCTCCCGCATTTAGTCTATCCATCCCAGTCAGAATGTTATACATTTCAATGAGATCCCCTCGCATTCTTCTAAACTCCAGTGAATACAGGCCTAGTTGACCCAATCTCTCCTCATACCACAATCCTGCCATCCCAGGAATCAATCTGGTGAACCTGCGCCGTCCTCCCTCTATGGCAAGTATATCCTTTCTTAGGTAAGGAGACCAAAACTGCACACAAAATACTTTGGGTGTGGTCTCACCAAGGCACTGTATAACTGTAGTAAGACATCCTTGCTCCTGTACTCAAATGCTCTTGCAATGAAGGCCAACATACCCCCTTTCCCGACTCTGCCCCCACCCGCCCCTCCACCCCCGCCCATGAAAATCGAGGCCTCTAAGTCTGATATTTTTTAAAGTTCTATTAATACAGTGGCTGTACTTGAGGATTGACAAAGACTTATATGAACAGATATTTGTAAAGGAGTGAGATATGGATCAGAGAATTATAAGTAACTTAGTCGGTAAGCAGCGGTAAAATATTTAAGAGTACTTTATAGGATCCTAGTACTCTTCTCCTAAAGAGCCAGAGACGATAAGGTATATTACTACAATTTCAGAAGCAACAGTTGGCACCTCATGAACCTAATGCAAGTTCCTTCTTTATTTTAGTGGAAGATTTCTACAAAGGCCATCTGGCTGACAGAAGAGTCTTTAAAAAATAAGAAATGGATGAATGTTATATTAGCCAACTGTATTAAAGCATGGCTTGGCAAAGAAAGCAGAAGGTGGTGATCAATGAACAAGCATCCTTTGGGTTGAGCTAATGACTAGCTGGGATTTGCAAATGTCAGTTACAGCTTTGTCTGCTGTGTCAACTGTTCATAAATAGTACGGTACCTTCAGTAATATCAGATTTTTTTCTGACACCATGCTGTTGACACCATTCCACATGACAAAATAATGAGTGTGAGTATTCAAAAGGATCTGGGAAAAAAAATAAATGAATAGGCCAAAGAATAATATATGAAATGTAAGGTTGACGGATGCAACGTAATGCACATTGGTATAGGAGGGGATGTATAACAGACGGCAGATACAATACAGCCTATTTTGCATTTGCGCCCAAGTTGAATATCATACCCATTGTTTCCCCTCCCTACCTCCAATTTCCCTCTTCCATTTTTCTCCCCTGCTCAACATCCTCCTTTCTGACACCTTAGGTCTGATTGTAACCTAACCTGTCCAACAGGAACATGGCGGGTGAATAGTTAAAATCGACTGACTTCCTCGTTGCCGCCCGAGACCCGCCGACCACCATTTTACCTCCAGAGCTGACTCGGGTTGAAAACTTACTAAATATGTCACCAATATCTCCGAGAGAATTTAATGTTAGAAAATTATGAAACAAGACTTATCTTTTCCTTTCTCGTGAGATATAGGCTGGGAAATTCCTCGCATCTGCTCTCGATCTGCCAGCGTTACTTCACCAGAACTGCGGAGGAAACTCAACTAATGTCCATGTTATTCATGCTTTTCTATATTTTGAAACTTAACTTTTAGGACCTCTGCTTCTTCCCACTGCAGCCTCAGTGTGCCAGTAAATTGCCATTAGGGTTCAAGGTACATCATAGGAACCCGATTAATATATATTAATGAGGATCCTCCCTGGGTCAGACAGGCACCTGAAACATCGGGAAAACATTAGGGTTAATCTGCTATGTCAAATAGAATCGATTGATTTAAATTCCTGTTCCACTCATTTGCCGCTGGACTAAAACTCCACCAGTTGATACACAAATTTTGATCTTGATATTAACTAAAGAAAGAACTTGCATTTATATAACACCTTTGATGATCACTGGACGTCCCAAAGCACTTTACAACCAATGAAGTACTGTTGTAATGTAGGAAACACGGCAGTCAATTTGATGTACACAGTGATATATTCTTTACGACATCACAAACACAAACTTACATAAAATGGCTCTACAGGAACTTGTAATGTGACCTTGTCACATGATCTTTTTATTATTTACACAATAGTGGTTGCATTACATCAGTAGTCCACTAGGTGGAGCAGTAGTCCAATAGGGGGAGCTCTTTATTAACTTCTCACTCCTTAATGAAGAAGTAATCATAACAATATAATCATTATACATAACTTATATGGTTATACACAACAAAAGATATAGACTTATTTTGCCATATTTACAAATCAAACTTAACCACTTGTTTTCTGTTTTGAAGAGGATACCTTCGCTCTGGAACAGAACTTTTCAAAGTTGGTGTCGAATCTAGACTCATTCTAGGATGAGTCTGAGGAAAGTTTTTCTCCAGTGGCAACCCTTGATCTACATTTGAACTCTCTACAACTTCAGACTGTTGTTCTGCCTGACTCGGACCCAGACTTAAATTCTGACATTCTCTTGGACTTGTTTCTAGTACATCTGATGTAGGATTGGCTACTGATACTCTACTTGTAACAAGACTATCTGATCCATCATAAATAATCAAATAATTCCAAAATCTTCCACATCTGTAAGTAAAATATGATCAATGTGAACAAACCTAACCTTTCCATGATCAAACATCTTGACCAAATAGGTGTGAGGGCCACATATCTTCACCACTCGTCCTGCTAACCATTTTAACCACTTATGGTGATGTTTATTCATTCTAACCTTCTGATTTAACTTCACACTTCTCTCTTTTACTCTACCTCTATCATAATCCTCTTTCTATCTTAATTATTTCTCTTCTACTGACCGTGCCAACTTTGGGTTTAACAACGAGAACCTGGTTCGTGGCTGACATTTGAGAAACAACTCTGCTGGTGTTTGACCAGTAGTTGTATGAGAGTAACATAGAAACATAGAAAATAGATGCAGGAGTAGGCCATTCGGCCCTTCGAGCCTGCGCCACGATTCAATAAGATCATGGCTGATCATTCACCTCAATACCCCTTTCCTGCTTTCTCTCCATATCCCTTGATCCCTTTAGCCGTAAGGCCCATATCTAACTCCCTCTTGAGTATATCCAATGAACTGGCATCAACAACTTGCTGCGGTAGAGAATTACACAGGTTAACAACTCTCTGACCAAAGAAGTTTCTCCTCATCTCGATCCGACTTGGAAATATATCGGCCGTTCCTTTATCATCGCTTGATCAAAATCCTGGAAGACCCTCCCTAACAGCACTGTGGAGCACCTTCACCAGACGGACTGCAGCGGTTCAAGAAGGCGGCTCAACACGACCTTCTCGAGGGCGATTAGGGATGGGCAATAAATGCTGGGGGCCTTGCCAGCGCCGCCCACATCGCAAGACTTAATTTTTTTTAATTACAATGACTGCACTTCTGAAATACGTCATATGTCGAGGAACCAATTAGGGAGCTGGCCATCCTAGACTGGGTGATGTGTAATGAGAAAGGACTAATTAGCAATCTTGTTGTGCAAGACCCCTTGGGGAAGAGTGAGCATAATATGGTAGAATTTTTTATTAAGGTGGAGAGTGACATAGTTAATTCAGAGACTAGGGTCTGGAGGGTAGCTAATGTAACATCCCTTTTTAAAAAGGGAGGGAGAAAGTGGGTAATTATAGACCAGTTAGCCTGACATCAGTGGTGGGGAAACTGTTGGAATCAATTATTAAGGATGAAATAACAGCGCATTTGGAAAGCAGTGACAGGATCGGTCCAAGTCAGCATGGATTTATGAAGGGGAAATCATGCTTGACAAATCTTCTGGAACTTTTTGAGGATGTAACTAGTAGAGTGGACAAGGGAAAACCAGCGGATGTGGTATATTTGGACTTTCAAAAGGCTTTTGACAAGGTCCCACACAAGAGATTGGTGTGCAAAATCAAAGCACATGGTATTGGGGGTAATATACTGACGTGGATAGAGAACTGGTTGGCAGACAGGAAGCAGAGAGTCGGGATAAACGGGTCCTTTTTCGAATGGCAGGCAGTGACTAGTGGAGTACCGCAGGGCTCAGTGCTGGGACCTCAGCTCTTTACGATATACATCAATGATTTGGATGAAGGAATTGAGTGTAATGTCTCCAAGTTTGCAGATGACACTAAACTGGGTGCGGTGTGAGCTGTGAGGGGGAATCTAAGAGGCTGCAGGGTGTCTTAGACAGGTTAGGTGAGTGGGCAAATGCATGGCAGATGCAGTATAATGTGGATAAATGTGAGGTTATCCACTTTGGGGGCAAAAACACGAAGACAATATTATCTGAATGGTGGCAGATTAGGAAAAGGTGAGGTGCAATGAGACCTGGGTGTCATGGTTCATCAGTCATTGAAAGTTGGCATGCAGGTACAGCAGGCAGTGAAGAAGGCAAATGGTATATTGGCCTTCATAGCTAGGGAATTTGAGTATAGGAGCAGGGAAGTCTTACTGCAGTTGTACAGGGCCTTGGTGAGGCCTCACCTGGAATATTGTGTTCAGTTTTGGTCTCCTAATCTGTGGAAAGACGTTCTTGCTATTGAGAGAGTGCAGCGAAGGTTCACCAGACTGATTCCCGGGATGGCTGAACTGACATATGAGGAGAGACTGGTTCAATTGGGCCTTTACATATTGGAGTTTAGAAGGATGAGAGGGGATCTTATAGAAACATACAAGATTCTGACGGGACGGGATAGGTTAGATGCGGGTAGATTGTTCCCGATGTTGGGAAAGTCCAGAACCAGGGGACACAGTCTTAGGATAACGGGTAGGCCATTTAGGACTGAGATGAGGAGAAACTACTTCACCCTGAGAGTTGATAACCTGTGCTGCAGAGAGTTGTTGATGCCAGTTCATTAGATATATTCAAGAGGGTGTTAGATATGGCCCTTACGGCTAAGGGGATGAAGGGGTATGGAGAAACAGCAGGAAAGGGGTACTGAGGGAATGATCAGCCATGATCTTATTGAATGGTGGTGCAGGCTCGACGGGCCAAATGGCCTACTCCTGCATCTATTTTCTATATAAATGGCTTACCACTTATCCTTAGACTGTGTCTCCAGGTTCTGGACTTCCCCAACATCGGGAACATTCTTCCCGCATCTAACCTGTCTAGTCCTGTCAGAATTTTATATGTTTCTATGAGATCCCCTCTCATCCTTCTAAACTCCAGTCGATCCAGTCTCTTCTCATATGTCAGTTCTGCCATCCCGGGAATCAGTCTGGTGAACCTTCGCTGCACTCCCTCAATAGCAAGAACTTCCTTCCTCAGATTAGGAGATCAAGACTGAACACAATATTCCAGGTGAGGCCTCACCAAGGCCCTGTACAACTGCAGTAAAACCTCCCTGCTACTAAACTCAAATCCCCTAGCTATGAAGGCCAACATGCCATTTGCCTTCTTCACCGCCTGCTGCACCTGCATGCCAACTTTCAATGACTGATGTACTATGACACCCAGGTTTCGTTGCACCTCCCCTTTTCCTAATCTGCCGTCATTCAGATAATATTCTGCCTTTGTGTTTTTGCCACCAAAGTGGATAACCTCACATTTATCCACATTATACTGCATCTGCCATTCATTTGCCCACTCACCTGACCAGTTCAAGTAATCCTGCAGCCTCTTAGCATCCTCCTCACAGCTCACACCGCCACCCATCTTAGTGTCATCTGCAAACTTGGAGATATTACACTCAATTCCTTCATCTAAATCATTGATGTATATTGTAAATAGCTGAGTCCCTGAACCCTGCGGCACTCCACTAGTCACTGCGTGCCATTCTGAAAAGGACCCCTTTATCCCGACTCTTTGCTTCCTGTCTGCCAACCAGTTCTCTATCCACGGCAATACATTACCCCCAATGCCATGTGCTTTAATTTTGCACACTAATCTCTTGTGTGGGACCTTGACAAAAGCCTTTTGAAAGTCCAAATACACTACATCCACTGGTTCTCCCTTGTCCACTCTACTAGTTACATCCTCAAAAAATTCTAGAAGATTTGTCAAGCATGAGTTCCCTTTCATAAATCCATGCTGACTTGGACCGATCCTGTCACTGCTTTCCAAATGCGCTGCTATTTCATCTTTAATAATTGATTCCAACATTTTCCCCACTACTGATGTCAGGCTAACCGTTCTATAATTACCCACTTTCTCTCTCCCTCCTTTCTTAAAAAGTAGTGTTACATTAGCTACCCTCCAGTCTATAGGAACTGATCCAGAGTCGATAGTTGTTGAGGCCAATTCACTAAATATATTCAAAAAGGAGTTAGATGTAGTCCTTACTACTCGGGGGATCAAGGGGTGTGGCGAGAAAGCAGGAATGGGGTACTGAAGTTACATGTTCAGCCATGAACTCATTGAATGGCGGTGCAGGCTCGAAGGGCCGAATGGCCTACTCCTGCACCTATTTTCTATGTTTCTATGTTTCTATGATAGACTGCTGGAAAATGATCACCAATGCATCCACTATTTCTAGGGCTACTTCCTTAAGTTCTCTGGGATGCAGACTATCAGGCCCTGAGGATTTATCGGCCTTCAATCCCATCAATTTCCCGAACACAATTTCCTGACTAATAAGGATTTCCTTCAGTTCCTCCTTCTCACTAGACCCTCAGTCCCCTAGTCTTTCTGGAAGGTTATTTGTGTCTTCCTTCGTGAAGACAGAACCAACGTATTTGTTCAATTGGTCTGCCATTTCTTTGTTCCCCATTCTAAATTTGCCTGATTCTGACTGCAAGGGACCTACGTTTGTTTTCACTAATCTTTTTCGCTTCACATATCTATAGAAGCTTTTGCAGTCAGTTTTTATGTTCCCAGCAAGCTTCCTCTCATACACTATATTCCCCCTCCTAATTAAACCCTTTGTCCTCCTCTGCTGAATTCTAAATTTCTCCCACTCCTCAGGTTTGCTGCTTTTTCTGGCCAATTTATATGCCTCTTCCTTGGATTTAACACTATCCTAATGAGAGTATTATGATAAGTAATTAGAAAATTTGCTAGTTTGTGATCCAATGACAACTGATATTTCTTTGGATTTGGATCCAACATTTGCTTGATGAGGGCACATTTTACAATTTGTACTGTGCACTCTGCTGCACCATTTGAA
Source organism: Pristiophorus japonicus (assembly GCF_044704955.1). Classification (NCBI taxonomy): domain Eukaryota; kingdom Metazoa; phylum Chordata; class Chondrichthyes; family Pristiophoridae; genus Pristiophorus; species Pristiophorus japonicus. The sequence continues at coordinate 51,628,369 of NC_091980.1, read as the reverse complement.
GCAGGTGGTATGGTTGAACTTTGGTATGTTTCACACTGTTCTGTTCATGAACTGTGCAAATTCTTCTGAATTGTGGCCCATTATCAGAAACAATTTCTTCTGTGAGGCCATATGAAAAAAACAATGTTCGCAAATTGTCTGGTGTTTTACTTATTATTTTCCATATCAGATATATCTCTTGCCACTAAGAATGGTTATCAATCACAATGAACAATGAAGCAATCGGAAGAAAGTTGTTGACAACTCCTAACTTGACTTTTGATTTAGCTAGTCAGATAGCTATGATGATGGATATGGCTGACCAATACTCCCGAGAATGCCGCACCATTTCCAGTATTCAGACAACCGAGGTGAATCGGCTTCAGGCTAAAAGTAATAGGCAGTTGGGGCCCAAGGCTTCAGCAACTTGCCAGGGTAACAGTAAATTGAAGCCATGCTATCGGTGCCTGGGATTGCTCAAAGTTGCTCAAAGGAACAGATGAACTGTTCATTGATCTAATTGGCTACTGTGTTTGCCCCTATAACAACAATGACTGTACTTCAAATAATTTGTTGTCTGTTAAATTGGAACATCCTGAAGCTGTGAAAGGTGTGTAAATGCAATCCGTCTTTCCATGTTCTTTGAACCTGTTGTTTGTTACTGTTCCTTCTAGCTCAGCAAAATCTATATGTAACCTTGCCACACCCTGGGAGGCCATTTCCATGGCTGTAATGCTACTGATGGTGGTTTCTTGCTTACTAATTGACATGCTCTACACTAACTAACGATGTGCTCTGTACTTTTATCTAAACCTGGCCACCATAAGTAACTGTGTGCAAAATCTTTAGTCAAGCACATTCCTAGGTGCTGGACATGAAGATCTCCTAACAATTTGGACCTGAACTTACTTGAGATAATACGAGTGACGTATGGATGAATATCTTTCTCTGACACTTGGTTTGGCCAGTCATTTGCTATGTAATCATGTACCATTGACATAACTGGGTCACGTTTGGTTGCTTTACCAATCTCTTAAGCTGTGACTGGCAGTTCATCAATGTATGAAAAGTAGAACACTTCTGTCTTAGAGACAATGTTCTCAGCTTCTAGTATTTCTAGTTCTGGTTCAACCTTCTCCTTGAGTGTGTATTGTACGGGATGTGGCTTGGTCTAGCATCCTTCTGCACTCTGACATTCACCTTGAAATCTTGGATTGGACTGCCTGTTTCATGGAACACATTTGGATACTGGTTGATGACATCATCCTTCGATGCAAATCTCATTTCAACACAAAAAATCTCATTCTAATCCAGCTTCAGTGATCCCAACCAATTTCTATCTTTTAAGGCAGGCTTGTCTCCTGCCATTACAGGCAAGCTCTGAAACACATCCTTATATTTCACAGGTACAGTGATATGTCCTACCAAAGGGATTTTCCCTCCTGAGTTGCCTCGCAGCTCTAATCTTCGACTTCTCCAATGAAAATTGCCTCAACTTGTTGAGGTATAGCGATTCTGGTACTAATTTCACTGATGCACCAGTGTCGATTTCTATGGGTATCCTGGTTCCTGCAATGTCTACTTGGATGATGACACATCGCAAATCGTTGGTAGATACCCTCGTACTCCTGATGACGTGTATTTCTAGAACCTCCTCGTCCTGTTGCTCCTTTTCAATGCTATGTAGTGTCTGGCGATTTCTACTTCTAGCGCTAAAAATTGGTTTACTCTTCAGTCGACATGCCTTTGCAAGGTGCCCAGTTTTCTTGCAGAAGAAACACTCTGCCTTCACATATGGACAACTTTGAGCAATCCCAGGCACCGATAGCATGGCTTCAATTTACTGTTACCCTGGCAAGTTGCTGAAGCCTTGGGCCCCAACTGCCTATTACTTTTAGCCTGAAGCCGATTCACCTCAGTTGTCTGAATACTGGAAATGGTGCGGAATTCTCGGGAGTATTGGTCAGCCATATCCATCATCATAGCTATCTGACTAGCTAAATCAAAAGTCAAGTTAGGAGTTGTCAACAACTTTCTTCCGATTGCTTCATTTTTCATCCCACAAACAAAGCGGTCACGCAATACTTGGTCCTGAAAGTTTCCAAAATGACAGTGAATGCATAGCTTTTTAAATGCTACAATGTACTCACTGATATTCTCGTCAGTTAATTGATTTCATATTCCAAAACGATAACTTTTAGCAATTTCTAGGGGCTCAGGACTGTACTGCTGTCTCCGTCAGCAGCGTATCCTTCGGCTTGATGGAAACAAGCACATTTTTCATGGTTTCATACACCTCGGGGCCTGCTTCAATCAAGAAAATAGCTTGTTTTCTTTCTAACATCACCTGGTTACGGTTTTCATCATCGGGGACTTCGTCAATACTATTCACGGTGAAAAACACCTCGCCACTCCACATATGCTCCGAAAGTTTCTCAGTTACGATGGAACTCGCCCTAATATTCCCATAGGCGCAGCCATCTGGACTCACAGTTCGGCCAAGTGTGCATGAAATTTACCTTGGATTTTTATCTGTGCTGCAAAACAAAGAACCTCTCAAACTCTCTCTGTTGGTTGGCTGGATGATCCACCCAAAGCAATTTCAGCTGGGGAATCCAATTATCCTATCCTCGTTACCAATGTGATATATTTTTAATGACATCACAAACACACACATACACTAGATGGCTCTACAGGAACTTGTCATAATACCTTGTCATATGATCCTTTTATTATATACACAGCAGTGGTTGCATTACATCAGTAGTCCACTAGGGGAACTCTATATTACACACACCAACTCCCACAAACAGCAATGTGATAATGACCACATAATCTGTCTTTAGCAATGTTGGTTGATGGCTACATATTGGCTCCTCAATGGCATGGTTGACAAATGCATCATTAATTTCCATGCTCTTCTTCGAAATAGTGTCATGAGATCTTTTACATCCACCTTAGAGAGCAGACAGGGCCTTGGTATAACATCTCATCCGAAAGACAGCACTTCCGACAACACAGCATTTCCTCAGTACTGAACTTGAGTGTTAGCCTAGAATTTTGCACTCATGCAACCAGAGTTCTGACATCAGAGGTGAGGGTACTATCAACTGAGCCATAGCTGACACTAAAGAGGCCAGCAGAAAAGTAAATGGGGTATCTTGACCTACACTACCTTGTGCAACAGTGATTCCAGTGTATTAAAAATAATTTCACACTTTGTGTCTTCAGTTTGCCTATAGTAAAAGCATAAAATGATGTACTTGAAATTGCCATATCTCATGAGCTATTCCCCACGAGGGGAAACATCATCTCTACATCTACCTTGTCGAGTCCCCTCAGTATCTTATATGTTTCAATAAAATCACCTCTCATTCTTCTAAACTCCAATGGGTATATCATCATAGGCTGTCCCTCAAAATCGAGGAAGACTTGCTTCTACTCTAAAAGTGAGTTCTCAGGTGGCTGTACAGTCCAATGCGGGAATTATAATCTCTGTCACAGGTGGGGCAGACAGTGGTTGAAGGAAGGGGTGGGTGGGGAGCCTGGTTTGCTGCACGCTCCTTCTGCTCTCTGCATTTGGTTTCTGCACGCTCTCGGTGACGAGACTCGAGGTGCTCAGTGCCATCCCGGAAGCACTTCCTCTACTTGGGCGGTCTTGGGCCAGGGATTCCCAGCTGCCGGTGGGGATGTTGCACTTTATCAAGGAGGCTTTGAGGATGTCCTTGAAATGTTTCCTCTGTCCACCTGGGGCTCGCTTGCCATGTAGTAGTTCCAAGTAGAGCGCTTGCTTAGGGAGTCTCGTGTTGGGCATGCAGATGAAGTGGCCCGCCCAACGGAGCTCGTCGAGTGTGGTCACTGCTTCGATACTGGACATGTTGGCCTGAGCAAGAACACTTACGTTGATGCGTCTATCCTCCCAGTGGATTTGCAGGATCTTGCGGAGGCAGCGCTGGTGGTACTTCTCCACCACTTTGAGATGTCAATGAGTATAGGCCCAACCCGCTCAACCTTTCCTCATAAGTCAACCCCTTCATCTCAGGAATCAACCTAGTGAACCTTCTCTGAACTGCCTCCAATGCAAGTATATCCCTCCTTAAATAAGGAGACCAAAACTGTATGCTGTACTCTAGGTGTGACCTCAACAATACCCTGTACAGTTGTAGCAGGACTTCTTTGCTTTTATACTCCATCGCCTTTGCAATAAAGGCCAACATTCCATTTGTCTTCCTGGTTACTTGCTGTACCAGCATAGTAACTTTTTGTGTGTCATGCACAAGGACTCCCAGGTCCCTCTGTACTGCAACATTTTTTTCTTTCCATTTAAATAATTTGCTTTTTTATTTTTCTGCCAAAGTGGATAACCTCACACTTTCCCCCATTATACTCCATCTGCCAAATGCTTGACCAATCACTTAACCTGTCTATATCCCTTTGAAGATTTTTTGTGTCCTCCTCACAATTTGCTTTCCCACCCTTCTTTGTATCATCAGCAAATTTGGCTACATTGCACTCGGCCCCTTCATTCAAGTCATTAATATAAATTGTAAATAGTTGAGTTCTCAGCACCGATCCCTGTGGTATCCCACTTGTTACCGTTTCCCAACCGGAAAGTGACACATTTATCCTGACTCTCTGTTTTCTGTTGGTTAGCCAATCCGCTATCTATGCCAATATATTACCTTCAACCCCGTGAGCTGTTATCATGTGCAATAATCTTCTATGTAGCAACTTATCGAATGCTTTCTGGAAATCCAAATACACCACATCCACTGGTTTCCCCCTTATCCACCCTGCTCGTTACATCCTCATCGAACTCCAGCAAATTTGTCAAACATGATTTCCCTTTCATAAAACCATGCTGACTCTGCTTGACTGTATTGTGCTTTTCCAAATGTCCTGCTATTGCTTCCTTAATCATGGACTCCAGCATTTTCCCAATGACAGATGTTAGGCTAACTGGTCTATAGTTTCCTGCTTTCTATCTGCTTCCATTTTTAAACAGGGGCGTTACATTTGCAGTTTTTCAATCCGCTGGGATCTCCTCAGAATTCAGGGAATGTTGGTAGATTATAATCAATGCATCCACTATCTCTGCAGCCACTTATTTTAAGACCCTAGGATGCAAGCCTTCAGGTCCAGGGGACTTGTCCACCTTTTGTCCCATTATTTTACCTTGTACTTGATCTTTAGTGATAATGATTGTTTGAAGTTCCTCCCTCCCTATAACCCGTTGATTTTCCCATTATTGGGATGTTTTCAGTGTCTTCTACCATGAAGACCGATACAAAGTCTTTGTTCAAAGTCTCTGCCATTTCTCTGTTCTCCATTATTAATTCCCCAGTCTCATCCTCTAAGGGACCAACATTTAATTTAGCCACGCTCTTCCTTTTTATATAACTGTAGAAACTCTCACTATCTATTTTTATATTTTTTGCTAGTTTACTCTCATAATCTATCTTCCCTCTCTTTATTATATTTTTAGTCGTCCTTTGCTGTTTTTCAAAAGTTTCCAAATCCTTTGGCCTCCCACTAACCTTAGCTACTTCGTATGCCATTGTTTTCAATTTGATATCATCCTTTATTTCCTTAGTGAGCCACGGATGGTTCTCCCTTCTCTTAAAGTCTTTGCTTCTCACGAATATATTTTTGTTGAGAGTTATGAAATATCTCCTTAAATGTCCGCCACTGCTTATCAACCATCTTACACTTTAATCAATTTTCCTTGTCCACTTTAGCTAACTCTACCTTCATACCTTTGTAATCTCCTTTATTTAAGCTCAGGACACTGGTTTGAGATCCAACTTTCTCACCCTCCAACTGAATTTGAAATTCAACCATGAAATTCACTCTTTCCTGGAGGATCCTTTACAAGGAGATCATTTATTAATTCTGTCTCATTACAAATCACCAGATCGAAGATAGCCCGCTCCATGGTTGGTTCCACAATGTACTGTTCAAGGAAACCATCCCAGATACACTCTATTAATTCTTCCTCAAGGCTCCCTTGGCCAATTTGATTTGTCCAATCAATATGAAGGTTAAAATCGCCCATGATTATCGCCATTCCTTTTTTACAAGCCTCCATTATTTCTTAATTTATACTATGCCCAACAGTGTAGCTACTGTTGGAATGCCTATAGACTATGCCCACCAGTGACTTCTTCCCCTTATTATTCTTATCTCCACCCAAACTGATTCTACATCTTGATCGTCTGAGCCAATATCATTTCTCACTACTGCATTGATCTCATCCTTTCTTAACAGAGCTACCACACCTCCTTTTCCTTTCTGTCTATCCTTCCGAATTGTCAATTATCCCTGAATATTTAGCTCTCAGCCTTGGTCACCTTGCAACCACATCTCTGCAATGGCTATCAGATCATACCCATTTATATCTATTTGTGCCATCAACTCATCTATTTTGTTACGAATGCTGCATGCATTCAGATAAAGAGCTTTTCATTTTGTTTTTTTTATCATTTTTTCCTGCTTTGCTCCCACTTTCTGATACACTCATATGCTTATACATTCTGTCCCTTCATGTCATACTCTGGCTATCATTTCTCCCAGTGCTACCCTGCTCTATTGCGTTCTCCTTGCTTTTGACTTTTTAAATTTCCGCTCACCTTAACCCTCCCCCCCCACTAATTAGTTTAAAGCCCTCTCTACAGCCCTAGTTATTCGATTTGCCAGGACACTAGTCCCAGCATGGTTCAAGTGAAGCCCATCCCAAAGGAACAGCTCCCTCTTTCCCCAGTACTGGTGTCAGTGTCCCATGAACCGAAACCCATTTCTCCCACACCAGCCTTTGAGTCACGTGTTTAACTCTATGATATTATTTACCCTATGCAGATGTGCTCATGGCTGAGGTAGTAATCCAGAGATTATTACCTTTGTGGTTCTGTTTTTTAATTTAGCCCCGAGTTGCTCATACTCCCTCAGCATAACCTCTTTCTTTGTTCTACCTATGTCGTTGGTACCTACATGGACCATGACAACTGGATCTTTCCCCTCCCACTCCAAGTTCCTCTCCAGCCCAGAGGAGATGTCCTTAACCCTGACACTGGGCAGGCAACACAGCCTTCGGGACTCACCCACTAATGATACTGTCCCCTACCACTTCAACATTTATTTTTAATCCCCTCACTTGAATGGTCCCCTGAACCACGGTGATGTGGTCAGTTTGCTCATCCTCCCTGCAGTCCCTGCTCTCGTCCAAACAGGGAGCAAGGATCTTGTACCTGTTAGACAATTGCAAGGGCTGAGGCTACTCCATCGCTACCTCCAGGTTCCCCATACCTGCCTCGCTCATAGTCACACCCTCCTGTCCCTGACCACGGACCGAATTTGAATTAATTAATCTAAGGGGTGTGACTGCCTCCTGAAACACAGCGTCCAGGTAACTCCTCCCCTTCCCTGATGTGTTGCAGTGTTTGAAGCCCAGACTCCAGCTCATCAACACGGAGCTCAAGTTCCTCGAGCAGTCAACACTTAATGCAGATGTGGTCGCTGTGGACCTCAGTGGTGTCCACCAGCTCCCACATGCTGCAGCAGTAACACCACCTGACCTGCCATCTCTAATGTAATTAATTAATTGGTTTTGAATGTTTAGTTTCTAATCCCGGCTCTTAAATTAAACCAATGCCCAAGAAAAAGGGAGAAATACTGACCAACCAATCACTTCTCTGCTTTCCTGTGACATCACACGTTGATTCTTTTTACTTCTTATCCCGTGTTGCTGTGGGGCGAACTGTTTTTGTGCTACTGGGCTGCTTCTCTCGCGCCCTTTTTATCTCAGCTCCCGATCTTCCGATCTCGCGCTGTTTATTGCTGTGCTCTTTGCTGAATCTTCTTTGTTATGAATTGTTTAAGTTATATTTTAAAGAAGATTGAATAGCTTGGTGGCTTAGTACATTGTACCTTCTTCCATCGGGTCCTGGATTTGATTCAGTCTGAACAGATGGGATGAAAGTCTCTTCTTTCTGATGACTGTAAAAGTCTAATGTGAACTTGATTTAGGGCAGGCTGAACCACGTTTATGTTGGTGGTAGGCTAGGACAACTGTAGAAAACTGTTCATAATTGAGCACTTTTTGCTGTGACTATGTCAATTTTCCAAGTCTAGGATTTCAATTGACTGGAAACCCAGGGCTAGAAATTCAATGCATTTGTGCCTCCCAAATGGCTTACGGCTCGAGCGTGATGCTCGCAGGAGGTTAGCGGCAGCGTTATGGCTTTGTGCCCTGATCTCCTGCACCCGAAGATCGTGACGTCATCGGCACGCTGGCCCCGAAAATTTACTTTCGCCCTCTGCAGCAGTGCCGGGCACAAACACTGCCAGTTGTAGGAGTCGCGGCTCGGGCAGTCGGTCGCTACCGAGTACAAATTAAAGGCAAGGTGGGCGATGGAAATGACAACAAAACTTACTTTGCTTTTGCCGCTGCTGCTTCATTTCCTTCACGGGGTCCTGACTGTGTGGTAGCACCCCCCCCCCCCGCCCCATGGTGGTCCAATAGGATTGTTTTTCTTTCACAGTGTATGCAGTGTGGGCCTTTCCCTTTAAGTGAGGGAAGGGCCCCTCAGATGCGGCCCAGTGCGCAGTGCTCCATTAGCGCTCCAAGAAGGAAGTGGAGTGCTTGATTTAGTGCTCCACTTCCTTTCGGGGGCAGTAACCCCAATATTGTGAGAGAGGCGAGACTTCAGCAGCTGACGCTACATCTCGCGCTTCCCAAATGTTACCAACTTCAAATGGGCGACAATGAATTTCACACCCCCTGCCCCCAGTCTTTGAAGCGAGCTTTAAACTAAAACAGTGGGGGGAGGGGAAAATTAGAAATCTAAAGAGAAAGTTCAAAGCAATCGAGCAGTGTAGTGATTTGAGTAAAAATAAGCAGAGTGTGACACCCAAGGGACAGAGGGGCCGAAATTGCCCCGCACCCCTTCTGGGGGCAGTAACCTTCCGGGCCCACGTCAGTTATTTCCCGGGCTAGAATTCCCGCTCCGGCATGGAATTGCCCTTTGCGCCCCTCAAATGAGGCGGATGCTGTCTCAGGCACTCCACCTCATTGGAGGGGCGCTCCTGAGGCGTCAGTGCAGTGCTGAGGTCAGCGCCAAGCTGAAGAGGTCAGCGCTAGGTGGATGCTCCGCGTAGTGCTGATACGACAAGGCCCTTCACTTCAGTTAAAGGGAGGGCCGCTTCAGACTCTGCAGGCCCTTTGGTGGACATCACCGAGCCACCAGGAACAATCTCCACTGACCCAGCGGCCTGGCACCCAAAGAGGAGTGCCGGGTTGCATGATGGCGGCCCAGCAAGCATACAGTCGACATTGTTGGGCCGACAAAAGAGACTTCCGACAAAAAACAACGGAGGCCCAGGACTCACACAGCCACCCCTTCAAGGGGCACACCGGGCAGATGTCAGCGCCTGCATAGCAGGTGTGGACATCGGCCCTTGCCAGCCTTGTGGCCCGCAGGATAATTTCCACGTGGGGCACAAAGGTGTTGGCACACACGGCGATGATGGCACAGATCATGTGTCGTGGCGCTAACTTCAATTCATTCCCAAAATCTCAAGGGCAATTTTGCCCCAGGCATAACCACCTCCCACCCCTGGGCGAAAAGACAATTGCGCCCTGTTAGTGCATCGCGGCAGCGCTAACGGGCTTCAAAAATGGGGCAATTGCGGCCCCAGAGAGTTTAACGGTAGCAGTGCAGCAGAGAATAAGGTCAAAGCAGGGAATAATGGCAAAAAATGCAAAGTATAGACTCTTGGTATCTGAATGCAATAAGCATTCGTTACAAGATAGACAAACTAATGGCACAAATAGAAATAAATGGGTTTGATCTAATAGCCATTACAGAGAAATTGGAAAAGGTAGCCTGGAGGACGAATTCATGGAATGCATTCAGGACTGTTTCCTCGAACTATACATCATGGAACCAACCAGGGAACAGGCTATTTTAGATCTTGTATTGTGTAATGAGACGGGGTTAATTAGCAATCTCATAGTAAAGGATCCTCTGGAACTCAATGATCACGATATGATAGCATTTCACGTTAAATTGGAGAGTGGCTTACCTAAGTCTGAAACTAGAGTCTTAAACATAAATAAAGCCAATTACATAGCTATGAGGGGCGAGTTGACTAAGGTAGATTGGAAAAATAGATTAAAAGGTATGGTGGCAGATCAGCAGTGACTAGCATTTTTAAAAATATTATATACTTCTCAACAAAAATACATTCAATTCAGAAACAAAAACTCCATGGGGAAAGTGATCGATCCCTGGCTAACTAAAGTAGTTAAGGATGCATTAGATTGAAAGAAGAAGCTTATAATGTTGCGAAGAATAGTAGAAAGCCTGAGGATTGGGAGAGTTTCAAAAATCAGCACAGGATAACCAAAAAGTTGATAAAAAGGGAATAAAATAGAATATGAGAGAAAATTAGCAAGAAATATAAAAACAGCCAGCCAGTGGTGTCGTCCCCATCGCAACCCTGCAAGGGAGATGCAGCTACGTCTGATAGCTGCTCGATTCAGATAATCTGATCCATGCATGACACTTCAGCTCCCCCTTTCCATGGCTGTCCCAATGAGTGCCTTCACGCAAAATTGCCCACTCCCAAATGAAACACCTGGCCAGATATATGTACCAAAAATAAAGATTTATCAAATGATGCAAGTCAGTACAAAGACACAACAGAAACATTGGGCTCAATTTTGGCCCAGTCCGTTTTTCGGTGCACTTACGGGAGATGCGCCGCTTTTGTCCGTTCAGAAGTGCGGCAAAAAATTTCCTTCCCACTTTGGCCGATGTCCGATCACCTCCCTGTGTTCGCGCAGCGTGGCCAGTCGAGTCGGGGGTGGAGCCAGCGTCCTGCGCCGAAAACAGTGCTGGGACGTCTGCACATGCGCAGTATAGTGTCCACGCATATGTAGTAGCTCCTCGACCCCAGCCTCTCCGTGTGCTTGCTGCAGCCATTGTGTAGGACCCGATGCCGGCCAAATGTTGTGAGTAGGGGTATGGAGTAGCAATTGCACGGGCTGCTTAGTTCCATTGATCTATGTGAAACAGTGCTGCCTGAAGCATATGAGCCAGACTGTGTCAAATTGCTCGTTGAAGAGATTGGCAGGTGGCAGTATGTTTGATAACATGCAAATGTATGGGTGAAGAGGGTAGAGGAGAAACAATGTGAAGTTTTAATAATTTGGTTGGAAAATGCTTATTTATGGACAAATTAGAAAAAACATTGCTTATTGGGGAGCTCTGCGTGCATTAACAGGTGATGCAATCAGTTTAAGTAGCATGTTTCTTTAGATACCCACGTTGAAAAGCCTTAACCCTACTTTGGTAAATGCATCGATTTGAAGATTTAATTACTTCAATCTTCGAAATCGCACCGGGTGTCCACTCGGTCAGGGCTAGGGGCGGGCAGGCAAGAGAATTGATAGTGCTCCTGCCTGCTGATGATTTTTATCAGTTCTCCTGCCCGCCCGCCCCTAGCCCTGGCCGAGTGGCCTCCCGCACCAGCCAGCCCGCTGCCTTCCCGGGCTGGGTTTTATGATAAAGGTAGGATTTATTTCAATTTTTTATATGTTATTGAATTCTTAGAACTTTTTGTTTCCAAGGTTTGGTTGTTTGTAAGGCTTGGTGCTTAAGAAATATAGAAACATAGAAAATGTAGGAGTAGGCCATTCGGCCCTTCGACCCTGCACCACCATTCAGTATGATCATGGCTGATCATGCAACTTCAGTACCCCATTTCTGCTTTCTCGCCAAAGCCCTTGATCTCATTAGGCATTACGGCCACATCTAACTCCTTTTTCAATATATCTAACGAAAACGCCTCAACAACTTTCTGTGGTAGAACATTTCACAGGTTCACAATTCTCTGAGTGAAGAAGTTTCTCCTCATCTCGGTCCTAAATGACTTACCCTTTATCCTTAGACTGTGACCCCTGGTACTGGACTTCCCCAACATCGGGAACATTCTTCCTGCACCTAACCTGTCCAGTCCCGTCAGAATTTTATGTTTCTCTGAGAACCCCTCTCATTCTTCTAAATTCTAGTGAATATAAGACTAGTCGATCCAGTCTTTCTTCATATGTCAGTTCTGCCATCCGAGGATTCAGTCTGGTGAATCTTCGCTGCACTTCCTCAATAGCAAGAATGTCCTTCCTCAGATTAGGAGACCAAAACTGTACACAATATTCATGGTGTGGCCTCACCAAGGCCCTGTACAACTGCAGTAAGACCTCCCTGCTCCTATACTCAAATCCTCTCGCTATGAAGGCCAACATGAAATTTGCCTTCTTCACCGCCTACTGTACCTGCATGCCAACTTTCAATGACTGATGAACCATGACACCCAGGTCTCATTGCACCTCCCCTTTTCCTAATCTGTCACCATTCAGATAATATTCTGCCTTGCTGTTTTTGCCACCAAAGTGGATAACCTCACATTTATTTACATTATACTGCATCTGCCATGCATTTGCCCACTCATCTAACCTGTCCAATTCACCCTGCAGCCTCTTAGCATCCTCCTCACAGCTCACACTGCCATCTAGCTTAGTGTAATCTGCAAACTTGGAGATATTACATTCAATTCTTTCACCAAATCATTAATGTATATTGTAAATAGCTGGGGTCCCAGCACTGAACCTTGTGGTACCCCACTAGTCACTGCCTGCCATTCTGAAAAGGACCCGTTTATTCCCACTCTTTGCTCCCGGTCTGCCAACCAGTTCTCTATCCACATCAATACATTACCCCCAATACTATGTGCTTAATTTTACACACCAATCTCTTGTGTGAGACCTTGTCAAAAGCCTTTTGAAAGTCCAAATATACCACATCGACTGGTTCTCCCTTGTCCACTTTACTTGTTACATCCTCAAAAAATTCCAGAAGATTTGTCAAGCATGATTTTCCTTTCATAAATCCATGCTGACTTGGACTGATCCTGTCACTGCATTCCAAATGTGCCTCTCTGAGAACATAAGAATTAGGAACAGGAGTAGGCCATCTAGCCCCTCGAGCCTGCTCCACCAGTCAACAAGATCATGGCTGATCTGGCCGTGGACTCAGCTCCACTTACTCGCTCGCTCCCCGTAACCCTTAATTCCCTTATTGATTAAAAATCTATCTATCTGTGATTTGAATACATTCAATGAGCTAGCCTCAACTGCTTCCCTGGGCAGAGAATTCCACAGATTCACAACCCTCTGGGAGAAGAAATTCCTTCTCAACTCGGTTTTAAATTGGCTCCTCCGTATTTTGAGGCTGTGCCCCCTAGTTCTAGTCTCCCCGACCAGTGGAAACAACCTCTCTGCCTCTATCTTGTCTATCCCTTTCATTATTTTAAATGTTTCTATAAGATTACCCCTCATCCTTCTGAACTCCAACGAGTAAAGATCCAGTCTACTCAATCTATCATCATAAGGTAACCCCCTCATCTCCGGAATCAACCTAGTGAATCGTCTCTGTACTCCCTCCAAAGCTAGTATATCCTTCCTTAAGTAAGGTGATCAAAACTGCACATAGTACTCCAGGTGCGGCCTCACCAATACCCTGTACAGTTGCAGCAGGACCTCCCTGCTTTTGTATTCCATCCCTCTCGCAATGAAGGCCAACATTCCATTCGCCTTCCTGATTACCTGCTGTACTTGCAAACTAACTTTTTGGGATTAATGCACAAGGACCCCCAGGTCCCTCTGCACCGCAGCATGTTGTAATTTCTCTCCATTCAAATAATATTCCCTTTTACTGTTTTTTTTTCCCAAGGTGGATGACCTCACATTTTCCGACATTGTATTCCATCTGCCAAACCTTAGCCCATTCGCTTAACCTATCTAAATCTCTTTGCAGCCTCTCTATGTCCTCTACACAACCCACTTTCCCACTAATCTTTGTGTCATCTGCAAATTTTGTGACATTACACTCTGTCCCCTCTTCCAGGTCATCTATGTATATTGTAAACAGTTGTGGTCCCAGCACCGATCCCTGTGGCACACCAATAACCACCGATTTCCAACCCGAAAAGGACCCATTTATCCCGACTCTCTGCTTTCTGTTAGCCAGCCAATTCTCCATCCATGCTAATACATTTCCTCTGACTCCACGTACCTTTATCTTCTGCAGTAACCTTTTGTGTGGTACCTTATCGAATGCCTTTTGGAAATCTAAATACACCACATCCATCGGTACACCTCAATCCATCATGCTCGTTATATCCTCAAAGAATTCCAGTAAATTAGTTAAACATGATTTCCCCTTTTGTTTTCTCTTCTATAGAAGCTTTTGCAGTCAGTTTTTATGTTCCCTGCAAGCTTACTCTCATACTCTATTTTCCCCCTCCTAATTAAACCCGTTGTCCTCCTCTGCTGAATTCTAAATTTCTCCCAGTCCTCAGGCTTGCTGCTTTTTCTGGCCAATTTATATGCCTCTTCCTTGGATTTAACACTATCCCTAATTTCCCTTGTTAGCCACGGTTGAGCCATCTTCTCCTTTTATTTTTACTCCAGACAGGGATGTACAATTGTTGAAGTTCATTCATGTGATCTTTAAATGTTTGCCATTGCCTATCCACTGTCAACCCTTTAAGTATCATTCACCCGTCTATCCTAGCCAATTCACGTCTCATACCATCGAAGTTACCTTTCTTTATGTTCGGGACCCTAGTCTCTGAATTAATTGTGTCACTCTCCATCTTAATGAAGAATTCTACCATATTATGGTCACTCTTCCCCAAGCAGCCTCGCACAACACGATTGCCAATTAATCCTCTCTCATTACACAAGACCCAGTCTAGGATGGCCTGCTCTCTAGTTGGTTCCTCGACATATTGGTCCAGAAAACCATCCCTGAAACACTCCAGGAAATCCTCCTCCACCATATTGCTACCAGTTTGTTAGCCCAATTTATATGTAGATTAAAGTCACCCATGGTAACTGCTGTACCTTTATTGCACGCATCCCTAATTTCCTGTTTGATGCCATCCCCAACCTCACTACCACTGTTTGGTGGTCTGTACACAACTCCCACTAGCGTTGTCTGCCCTTTGGTGTTCCACAGCTCTACCCACCATACTCGTTATATCCTCAAAGAATTCCAGTAAATTAGTTAAACATGATTTTCCCTTCATGAATCCATGTTGCGTCTGCTTGATTGCACTATTCCTATCTAGGTGTCCCGCTATTTCTTCCTTAATGATAGCTTCGAGCATTTTCCCCATTACAGATGTTAAACTAACTGGCCTATAGTTACCTGCCTTTTGTCTGCCCCCTTTTTTAAACAGAGGCGTTACATTAGCTGTTTTCCAATCTTCTGGTGCCTCCCCAGAGTCCAGAGAATTTTGGTAGATTATAACGAATGCATCTGCTATAACTTCCGCCATCTCTTTTAATCTGGGATGCATTTCACCCGGACCAGGGGACTTGTCTACCTTGAGTCCCATTAGCCTGTCCAGCACTACTCCCCTAGTGATGGTGATTATCTCAAGGTCCTCCCTTCCCACATTCCCGTGACCAGCAATTTTTGGCATGGTTTTTGTGTCTTCCACTGTGAAGACCGAAGCAAAATAATTGTTTAAGTTCTCAGTCATTTACACATTTCCCATTATTAAATCCTCCTTCTCATCTTCTAAGGGACCAACATTTACTTTAGCCACTCTTTTCCGTTTTATATATCGGTAAAAGCTTTTACTATCTGTTTTTATGTTTTGCGCAATTTTACTTTCGTAATCTATCTTTCCTTTCTTTATTGCTTTTTTAGTCATTCTTTGCTGTCGTTTAAAATTTTCCCAACCTTCTAGTTTCCTACTAACCTTGGCCACCTTATACGCATTGGTTTTTAATTTGATACTCTCCTTTATTTCCTTGGTTATCCACGGCTGGTTATCCCTTCTCTTACTGCCCTTCTTTTTCACTGGAATATATTTTTATTGAGCACGATGAAAGAGCTCCTTAAAAGTCCTCCACTGTTCCTCAATTGTGCCACCATTTAGTCTGTGTTTCCAGTCTACTTTAGCCAACTCTGCCCTCATCCCATTGTAGTCCCCTTTGTTTAAGCATAGTACGCTCGATTGAGACACGACTTCCTCACCCTCAATCTGTATTACAAAT
The DNA here is from genome assembly GCF_044704955.1 of Pristiophorus japonicus. NCBI lineage: Eukaryota > Metazoa > Chordata > Chondrichthyes > Pristiophoridae > Pristiophorus > Pristiophorus japonicus. The sequence continues at coordinate 51,612,264 of NC_091980.1, read as the reverse complement.
TCAACCATACTGTGATCACTCAATTCGTGAGGATCTTTTACTTGGAGATTGTTTATTATTCCTATCTCATTACACAGGACCAGATCTAAAATAGCTTACTCCCTTGTAGGTTCTGTAACATACTGTTCTAAAAAACAATCCCGTATGCATTCTATGAATTCCTCCTCAAGGCTACCCCGTGTGATTTGATTTGATAAATCGATACGTAGGTTAAAATCCCCCATGATTGCTGCTGTTCCTTTTTCACATGCCTCCATTATTCCTTTGATTATTGCCCGCCCCACCGTGAAGTTATTATTTGGGGGCCTATAAACTACACCCACCAGTGACTTTTTCCTCTTACTATCTCTAATCTCCACCCACAATGATTCAACATTTTGTTCATTAGAGCCAATATCATCTCTCACAACTGCCCTGATATCATCTTTTATTAACAGAGCTACCCCACCTCCTTTCCCTTCTTGTCTATCTTTCCGAATTGTCAGATACCCCTGTATGTTTAATTCCCAGTCTTGGCCCCCCTGCAACCATGTTTCTGTAATGGCCACCAAATCATACCCATTTGTAATGATTTGTGCCGTCAACTCATTTACTTTATTTCGAATGCTGCGTGCGTTTAGGTAGTGTTTTAATACTAGTTTTTAAACCATGATTTTTAGTTTTGACCCCTCCTGCAGCCCCTTTATATTCATACATATTGTCCCTTCCTATCACCTTGTGGTTTACACTTACCCCAGTGCTACTCTGCTCTGTTGCCTCCTGCCTTTTGCATTATTTCTTGGGGTCCTGTTCATCTGAGCTCTCACCCACTCTAACTAGCTCAGAGCCCTCTCCTGGGTTCCGAATACTCCTTGCATTGAGGCACCGAGCTTTCATGCTTGCCTTTTTATTAAACTTTGAACCTTTAGAATTTTGCTGTACAGTGGCCCTTTTTGTTTTTTGCCTTGGGTTTCTCTGCCCTCCACTTTTACTCATCTCCTTTCTGTCTTTTGCTTCGGTCTCCATTTTGTTTCCCTCTGTCTCCCTGCATGGGTTCCCATCCCCCTGCCATATTAGTTTAACTCCCCCCCCCAACAGCACTAGCAAACACTCCCCCTAGGACATTGTTTCCGGTCCTGCCCAGATGCAGACCGTCCGGTTTGTACTGGTCCCACCTCCCCCAAAACCGGTTCCAATGCCCCAGGAATTTGAATCCCTCCCTGCTGCACCACTGCTCAAGCCACGTATTCATCTGAGCTATCCTGCGATTCCTACTCTGACTAGCTCTTGGCACTGGTAGCAATCCCGAGATTACTACTTTTGAGGTCCTATGTTTTAATTTAGCTCCTAGCTCCTTAGATTCGTCTCGTCGGACCTCATCCCTTTTTTTACCTATATCGTTGGTACCAATGTGCACCACGACAACTGGCTGTTCACCCTCCCTTTTCAGAATGTCCTGCACCCACTCCGAGACATCCTTGACACTTGCACCAGGGAGGCAACATACCATCCTGGAGTCTCGGTTGCGACCGCAGAAACGCTTATCTATTCCCCTTACCATTGAATCCCCTATCACTATTGCTCTCCCACTCTTCTTTCTGCCCTCCTGTGCAGCAGAGCCAGCCACGGTGTCATGAACTTGGCTGCTGCTGCCCTCCCCTGATGAGTCATCCCCCTCAACCGTACTCAAAGCGGTGTATCTGTTTTGCAGGGGGATGACCGCAGGGGACCCCTGCATTACCTTCCTTGCACTGCTCTTCCTGCTGGTCTTCCACTCCCTATCTGGCTGTGGACCCTTCACCTGCGGTAAGACCAACTCGCTACATGTGCTACCCATGTCATTCTCAGCATCGTGGATGCTCCAGAGTAAATCCACCCTCAGCTCCAATTCCGCAACGCGGACCGTCAGGAGCTGGAGGCGGATACACTTCCCACACACGTAGTCGTCAGGGACACCGGAAGTGTCCCTGAGTTCCCACATGGTACAGGAGGAGCATATCACATGACCGAGCTCTCCTGCCCTTAGATACACTTAAATTGGCAACAACAATGCTAAAGTTTACTCACTGTCACAGAAGAGAAAACAGAAAAACTACTCATCAATCACCAGCCAATCACTTACCCCCTTGGCTGTGACGTTACCTTTCTGTTTCTTTCTACTTTTTTTTGCCTTCTCCCTGTAGCTGCACAAGCCACGCCCCTCCATGCACCTCCTTGACGCTGCTCCCGACTCAGCGACACACCTCCCGACCTCGCGGCCTTTCATAGGCCTCACCAACGGACTCACGCTGCTCCCGACTCAGCGACGCACCTCCCGACCGCGCGGCCTTTTATAAATTTAAGACAGAAATAGACAGTTTCTTAAAAAATAAGGGAATAAGGGGTTATGGAGAGCAGGCAGTGAAGTGGACCTGAGTCCATGATCAGATCAGCCATGATCTTATTGAATGGCGGAGCAGGCTCGAGGGGCCTTATGTTCCTTACACTGGTGCAAATTGATTGTGCAAAATGGGGATTTTTAAGTTACGCCAGAAAAACCAAGTTATTCCAGTAAAAACGGAGCAACTCCTGATCAAAATTGAGCCCATTAAGACTACCATAAACTAACACAAATAATCATTTTTTACCTCTGAGCATCTCCTTATAACACCTCTTACGCATGCCTATCCTAATACTAACCCTAAGTATCTCCCGTGTGGTCTGGGAAGGCTGCTGAGGTTGTTATGTGGGAGCTACAGATGTCCTTGTCGGACATGCTCAAACAGCTTTGGGCCTGGAAGGGCCGGGTGCAGACTGGGCAGCTCGCTCCTAGTAGGGTTCAGTCTGGCTTGGCTCGGGTGAGGCGATGCGTGGAGGCACTGGCGGAGTGCCAGGCCTGGAACCAGGAATGTTGTGATCCTGAGAGAGCACATCATCAGGATCCTGGTCCGAGGACCATGAGTCACTTACCGGGGGCGGCACATTACCACCACTACCAAGCTGAGGGAGGTCAGGTCGGTTCTGTGTGGCGATACCGGAAGGTCCCCTGTGGCCCATGGTGGACCCAGCCACGACGCAACACTGAGGTGTCGGGGGGCATCGAGCTGAGTCTGCATGAGAGCAGGCAGAGTCTCAAATCCACCAGAGATGGCAGCAGTTTGACGCTCCGTGACCTGTTGCCCAGAGTGCATAAGAGCATTCTAAGCCACCAGGGCTGTGGTCATCCTCTCCAATCCAGCACCAAGGCACTCGTTCCCTCATGCCTGTGATGAAATGACAACTGCCACATCACCTGCCGGTTGCAGCATCACAGCTGGATCCGCATCACCTGCACACTGGCAATGATGGGCGTCATGGTGTGCGCAGAACTGTCGACTATGTGGGAGGCGGGATCCTCCACACTCTTGACCACTTCCGACAGCCTCTCTGGCACTCTTGTCAGTGCCCCAACATCTGGGAATCCATGGCCTCCACCCTTCATTCTTAAGCCGCTACATCAATGGCATCATCTGAGTCCTCCTCAGCAGAACTCTAGTGCGGATTCGCCCCCCCGGAGAGATGGCACAGGAGGTTGCCTAGCCCCGTCACCATGGTGCAACCCGCTGGGCCCCGGTGCAACACCCAGTGCAGACCCCTGCACCATCTCATTTATATCACACCGCGCACTCCCAGTATCTGAGCTGGCGTGTGTGTGGGTGGAAGCAGTGACGCGTTGGTGCCATCAGTGTCCCCCTCTTCCTCCTCAGTGGCATCCCCAAACGAGAGAATGCTGTGGATGCTCACAGCAGGGCTTGAACCCTCAATGTCCTCACTGCTGCGACCTGAGATTTCAGGGCTTATGTCGAGAAGGGTGTGATGCAGGCCTCCAGCTGGTCTGCGCGGTCTCTCATCACTGACGACTGTTATGGGTGTACTGCCACTCGGTCTGTTATCTGCAAGCATAAATGGGAGAAGGGCTACCGTGAGGGGAAGGTGGGGGATGAAGGCATGGAGGATGCAACTAACAGATTTCCATGAAGGAAAGGCACAATGGGCGCTGGCGCATTCGAGGAGAGAGCGCATTAAAGGAGAGCCTTCACTTACCCACACCGCCGTCAGCACTACCCTGGCTACAGGGAACGCACCTTGTCCACTGACCAGCGCCTCAGGCTTCTTCTCCAGAGGTGTGAGGACCTGCGTGTCTGTCTCACCACCACTGGTCCTCCTTTGATCAGCTTTATTGTGAGCCAGTTTGGTCTGCAAAAGAAAGCATGGTTGGTGAGTACCACTGTGATGGCGCATCAGAAATGAATGCACAAGTGTTTGCCCCTGACATGCAGCTGTGAGTGTGATATGAAAGGGAGCCTCCATTGTGAGAATATACACATATATGTATCGAGGCGTGAACAATTAAATGCTGCTTGATTGACTAAACAGTGAGTATGGGAAATAAGAGAATGTTGAAGGAGAGGCTCGCAGATGTAAGGTCAGCAGTTGCTGGAAGAGATACTCACCTTCATAAGATGGATTATGTCATGGAATCATTTCCTGCACTGTATGGGAGTCTTCTGATGAATGGAGGTGCCTAGGACCTCCTCTGGTATCTCCCTCCATTCATTAGTCACGACCGGCAGAGTTGGTCTCCCCATGTCCAGATACAACAGTTTCCTCCTGCTCTCGGCTCCCCTACATAAGGGTTTCCAGCTCAGCATCTGTGAAGCGGCTTGTCCTCCTTGCTCCTCTAACACCAGCCATCTTCAAAGTAAACTCCTTCCCCTCTCAGGGCCTCGCTACAAACCCTGAACTTTAAGAAGGCCAGGGAGTAGCTGGCTCGTTAGATACACATTACAGCATGTTGAATTTCTCTGTGGGGTTCCCGCTTCAATTAGCACACCCACACTGCTGCAAAGTTCACTTTGGAGGCGCTCGTTAGTGCAGGAACCCATTCTTTAATTTTCTGGCCTGAAAATCAATCAGGGCACTGCCAAAAAAATTTCAGTGGTGATGGCCCCAAAAAGTCAAGAGGTGCACCAGCTTTCTTGCGCTACTGAATTTCGGCCTCAGGAAGTCTTGCTGCAATTGTACAGGGCCTTGGTGAAACCACACCTGGTGTACTGAGCAGTTTTGGTCTCCTTATCTAAGGAAGGATATATTTGTCTTGGAGGCACTGCAACAAAGATTCACCAGATTGATCCCTGGGATGAGATGGCTGTCATATGATGAGAGAGTGAGTAGAATGGGCCTATACTCTCTGGAGTTTAGAAGAATGAGAGGTCTCATTAATACATACAAGATTCTGAAGGGGATTGACAGGGTAGATGCTGAGAGGTTGTTTCCCCTGGCTGGAGTGTCTGGAACTAGGGGGCATTATCTCAGGATAAGGGTTAGGCCATTTAAGACAGAGATGAGGAAGAATTTCTTCACTCAGCAGGTTGTGAATCTTTGGAATTCTCTGCCCCAGAGATAGATAGACTTGTGAACTCGAGGGGAATCAAGGGATATGGAGATCGGGCTGGAAAGTGGAGTTGACATCAATGATCAACCATGATCTTATTGAATGGCAGAGCAGGCTCCAGGGGCCGTGTGGCCTACCCCTGCTCCTCTGTCTTATGTTCTTGTGTTCTTGTTTTTCAAGCTTGTTACTAGTTTTAAATAGAAAATGGGAGCCAAAAGAAACCACAGAGAATAGGTAAGTAAAATGTTTAATTATTTCATTTTTGAGGAGGAACTCATTAGGAAATAAAAAATATTTTGCAATTCATAGGAAAAATTAAAGTTAAAGGGTAAAATTGGTCTTCAGCATTAATGCAAAATAGACAACAGTGAATTAGAAGCATGTTTTACACCCCACTTGATCTTCTTTTCAACTGAGGGAGAAGAAAATCAGGTGGTATAAAATAGGCTGCCGATTTTTTTAATCATCTTCAATGCACTACTACCAAAGACCAATTTCAGTCCCAAACATTATTCTTAAGTTCTATGCAGTTTTTTCTATTTTTAGTCAAAAATTGTGCTTGTGTTTATTTAGTAGTTGAAGGTCGGTGTTGGAGCACCTGGTGCTCCTTTGTTCCCACCCGTGTCGGGTTGGCGCCCAGGAATGGTACAGCGTAGTCCAGCAGCGGGGGCGTGGCCGAGGAGCAGTGCAGCACGGACCAATAGCGAATTTGTGAGGCCGCTACTGCATCATATGAAACCCAGGGAGAGAGGCCCTGCGGGAAGGGCAAAGAGGGACAGTAGGAATATGTGTGTTTGTATCAACTAGGCCCATACAGTGGAGCCTAGTCTCCAGTCGTCTTAGTCCCCCTTGCCACTGGATCAAGACCTTAGTTTGTTAAACCCATGTGGTAGCTGGTATGCAACGGCCACCCCCACGTTAAAAGAAGTCACCCACAGGCATTTTCCACCCTTCAAAATGAAGTTCGGGACCTGGAACGTCAGGACACTCATGGACAACCCCAACAGTGACAGACTGGAACAGCGTACTGCTATCATTGCCCGGAGGCTCAGACATTTCGACATCGACATCGACGCCCTAAGCGAAATCCAGTGGGCAGGGGAAGGCCAGCTCAAACAACAAGGTGGTGATTACACCTTCTTCGGGAAAGGTAAACCAGAAGAAGATCACCATTTTCATGGGTTGGCTTCGCCATAAAAGATGAACTAGTTGGCCGTCTCAGACACTCACCTTGCAGGATAAACAAATGCCTTATGACTCTCCGGCTCACCCTAGCCCAGAACCAGTGCGCTACGGTCTTCAGCGCATACGCCCCAACGCTGGAAGCTACAGACGAGACCAAAGGGGAATTCTACTCCAGCCTTGAACAATATCTATGCCGCGTAACAATGGATGACAAGCTGATTCTCCTGGGTGATTTTAACGCCAGAATTAGAAAGGACACAGATCTCTGGGTAGGTATGATTGGCAGAGAGGGGGTAGGGAAAAACAACTCCAACAGTACCCTCCTCCTAACGAAATGCTTAGAACATGGCCTTGTTATAACCAACACACTGTTCCGGCAGAAAGACAAGTAAAAGGCTTCATGGCAGCGCCCTTGCTCCAAGCACTGGCATCTGCTAGACTACGTCATCGTCCGATCAAGGGACCGCAAGGAGGTGCGCATCACCCGTGCCATGACAGGAACTGACGACTGTTGGACGGACCACTACCTAATTCGTTATGTCATCACCATCAACGCAGCCCCAAAGCAGTGATGGCAACAGAAACAATGCCGCAGGAAAATCAACACTGGAGCACGCCACGACCCTGCTAAGAAAGCCCTATTCAGCCACGCCTCACTGCTAATCTGGCAACTCCCCGTGACCCAGAGATGCAGAATGTCCACAGCACCTGATTTGACCTCAAAACCTCCATAATTAATACCTGCGAAGAGATGCTCGGTCACTCGACCATGAAATACCAAGTCTGGTTCGACGAGAACGACCAAGAGATCCAGGAGCTAATAAGCCACAAGCGCAAGGCATTCTTGGACTGGAAACAGCAACACAACTCGAGAGCAAGAAAGCAGCTCTACAGATATCTGAAGGCTGAGGTCCCAACAAAAAACGCGTGATCTAAAGAACAGATGGTGGGTGGAGAAAACGCAGGAGATCCAGCAACTAGCCGACAACCATGACATGCATGGATTCTTCAGTGCAGTCAAGACCACCTACGGCCCAAGCACCAAAGGTCCTACCTCACTGCTGGCCAAGAATGGAGAGGTACTCATCAAGGACAGAGAGGCCATCAGTGCTCGCTGCAAGGAGCACTTCGAAGATCTCCTCAACCGAAACTTTGTTTTCGACGGGAGTGTCTTCGACTCCATCCCACAGCATGCTACCCGCCACCATCTCAGCACAACCCCAGCCCAGCATGAGGTAGAAAAGGCCATCATTCAGCTGAAAAACAACAAAGCCTCAGGAGCCGATGGAATCCCCGCCGAAGCACAAAAACATGGCGGAGAAGCACTTTTGGCGCAAATACACAATCTCATTTCTCTCATCTGGAAGGAGGAGAGCATGCCACGAAATCTCAGAGACGCAGTAATTGTGACCATCTTCAAGAAAGGGGACAAGTCAGATTGCGGTAACAACAGAGGAATTTCCGTGCTGTCTGCCACAGGGAAAGTCATCGCAAGAATCCTCCTCAATCGCCTTTTCCCTGTGGCTGAAGAACTGTCCCAGAGTTGCAATGCGGATTCCATCCACAAAGGGGCACAACGGACATCTTCTTCACCACGCGGCAAATCCAAGAGAAATGCAGGGAAACATAGAAACATAGAAAATAGGTGCAGGAGTAGGCAATTCAGCCCTTCGAGCCTGCACCACCATTTGATAAGATCATGGCTGATTATTCCCTCTGTACCCCTTTCCTGCTTTCTCTCCATACCCCTTGATCCCTTTAGCCGTAAGGGCCATATCTAACTTCCTCTTGAATATATCCAATGAACTGGCATCAACAACTCTCTGTGGCATGGAATTCCACAGGTTAACAACTCTCTGAGTGAAGACGTTTCTCCTCATCTCCGTCCTAAATGGCCTACCCCTTATCCTAAGACAGTGTGCCCTGGTCTGGACTTCCCCAACATCGGGAACAATCTACCCGCATCTAATCTGTCCCGTCCCGTCAGAATCTTGTATGTTTCTTTGAGATCCACTCTCATCCTTCTAAACCCCAATGTATAAAGGCCCAGTTGATCCAGTCTCTCCTCATATGTCAGTCCAGCCATCCCGGGAATCAGTCTGGTGAACTGTCGCTGCACTCCCTCAATAGCAAGAACGTCCTTCCTCAGATTAGGAGACCAAAACTGAACACAATATTCCAGGTGAGGTCTCACCAAGGCCCTGTACAACTGCAGTAAGATCTCCCTGCTCCTACACTCAAATCCCCTAGCTATGAAGGCCAACATACCATTTGCCTTCTTCACCGCCTGTGGTACCTGTATGCCAACTTTCAATGACTGATGAACCATGACACGCAGATCTCGTTGCACCTCCCCTTTTCCTAATCTGCCACCATTCAGATAACATTCTGTCTTCGCGTTTTTGCCCCCAGCGTGGATAACCTCACATTTATGCACATCATACTGCAACTGCCATGCATTTGCCTACTCACTTAACCTCTCTAAGCCACCCTGCAGCCTCTTAGCGTCCCCCTCACAGCTCACACCGCCACCCAGTTTAGTTTGTCATGTATTCAACTGTCATTGTAACCCATATATAAACTGACCTAAGTTGTACACCGTGAGAACATTGACCACTAGGTGGTGAACTTGTGGGAGACACTCCTAACCTGGACTTTCAGGTATAAAAGGGGAAGCTCCACCCACCTTCATCACTTCACTGCTGGAATAAAGGTTAATGGTCACAGAGTGACCTTCTCTCAAGCATGGGCCTCGTGTGCATTTATACTGTAGAGTAAGCAAATATTATCGGCGACGAGAAACTGGGATTTAAACCACCGCGAACATGGCCACTAGCAGCACAGACAAGAGGTACTGTGTTGGTGATGATTGGGACGATTTTACTGAGAGACTACAGCAAAGTTTCGTCACCAAGGAATGGCTGGGACAGGATTCGGCCAACAAACACAGGGCTCATCTCCTGACGGTTTGTGGATCCAGGACGTACTCCCTGATGAAGGACTTTCTAGCGCCAGAGAAGCCGGTGGACAAAGCTTTTGAAGAGCTCAGTAAGTTGATCGGGGAACACTTTAAACCAGCGAGCAGCATGCACATGGCGAGACATCGGTTTTACACCCACCGGCGCCGAGAAGAGCAAAGCGTTCCAGACTTCATGGCAGACCTCTGGCGACTGGCGAGCCTATGTAAGTTCCCAGTTGCATGCAGAGCGGAGATCATGCGAGACTTTTTTATTGAGGGCATCAGGCAAGCTGGGGTTTTCAGAAAACTGATTGAGACCAAAGACTTGACCCTGGAAACAGCGGCTTTGATGGCCCAGACATTCATCTCAGGGGAGGAAGAGACTAGAATGATATTTGACAAAAACCTTGGTTCTAATGCAACAAATGGACAGGGAGTCAACATTGTTAATGCTGGACACAGTTCTCCAGGCAAATCGGACATACCCAATCATGTAGTGGAACCCAAAGGGGGAATTCAACAGAGACAATTGCTAGCTGAACGGCGACTCATGCCATCGCAAGGGACAATGCGGCCAGTAACGGGGCCATCAACACCTGTTAATGGTGTGCTTAAGGACAGTTAAAGTGACAGTCAGAGACGATCGACTGGTAATGGACCTTTTGTTTCCAACAACGGCCCATGTTGGAGGTGTGAAGGCAAACACCCAGCCAGAGCTTGCAGTTATCAGCAATATACCTGCAGAAACTGCAACATCAGCGGTCACTTGGCGCATATGTGCAGGAAGCCTGCAGCCTGGTTGATGTACGAGGAGGACGGGCCCGATGTAAGCCCTACGAGGCCAAATGAACACTGGGGGAAATCGCTGGAAGCTGAAGTTCAGCGAGTTCATGTGGAACACAAATACAGTTCATACACCAGGACGCCACTGATAATGATGAAAGTGCTCCTCAATGACATCCCAGTATCAATGAAGCTAGTCACAGGGGCTAGCCAGTCCCTGATGAGTATCAAACAGTTCGACAAGTTGTGGGCGTCCAAAGCTAGGAGGCCAAAATTATTGCCGATTGACGCACTGCTACGGACATATAGAAAGGAGATCATTCCGGTGCTAGGCAGTGCCACGGTAGTCGTGACTAACAAAGATTTGGAGAACAGGTTGCCACTCTGGATTGTCCCGGGGGATGGTCCCGCACTACTGGGGAGGAGTTGGCTTGCTGTCATGAACTGGAAATGGGGCGATATTAATGCAATTTCTTCTGTGGAGCGAGTATCATGCTCACAGGTCCTGAACAAATTTGACTCATTATTTCAACCTGGCATTGGCACTTTCATGGGTACCAAGGTAGTGATTCACATAAACCCGGACACCAGGCCAGTACACCACAAGGCCAGAGCGGTGCCGTACGTGATGCGGGAAAAGATAGAAGGCGAATTGGATCGCCTGCTGAGCGAAGGCATCATCTCGCCAGTCGAATTCAGTGACTGGGCGAGCCCGATTATGCCGGTGGATGGGTCGGTCAGGATATGTGGTGATTACAAGGCCCACCATCAATCAGGTGTCACTCCAAGACCAGTACCCGCTACCGAGAGTGGAGGACCTCTTTGCGACGCTATCCGGTGGCAAACTTTTTTAAAAATTGGACCTGACCTCAGCTTACATGACCCAGGGGCTGGCGAGTGAGTCGAAGAAGCTGACCACTATCACGACACACAAGGGGTTGTTTGAGTACAACAGATATCCGTTTGGGATTCACTCGGCCGTCGCGATCTTTCAACGAAATATGGAAAACCTCCTCAAGCCGATTCCAAGGACAGTGGTTTTTCAAGACGACATCCTCATCACGGGTTGCGATACTGAAGAACACCTCTACAACCTGGAGGAGGTGCTACGCAGACTGGACCGGATAGATCTGCGACTGAAAAAGGCGAAGTGCGTCTTCCTAGCTCCAGAGGTAGAATTCCTGGGGAGGAGGTTAACAGCAGACGGGATCAGACCTACTGCGTCCAAAACGGAAGCGATCCAGAGAACACCCAGACCCCGCAACACGACGGAGCTGCATTCGTTCCTGGGGCTTCTGAACTATTTTGGTAACTTTCTTCCCAAATTGAGTACGCTGTTAGAGCCGCTACACGTGCTCCTACGCAAAGGTCGCGATTGGGTCTGGGGGGACAGCCAGGAAAGGGCTTTTGATAGAGCACGCAATTTGTTATGCTCCAAAAATCTGTTAACACTATATGACTCATGTAAGAAACTTGTTTTAATGTGCGATGTGTGGTCTTATAGGGTCGGGTGTGTGTTGCAGCATGTCAATGCCAAGGGTCAGTTACAACCGGTAGCTTATGCCTCCCGAAGTCTGTCCCAGGCAGAAAGGGACTACGGGATGGTAAAAAAGGAAGCGCTTGCATGTGTATATGCAGTAAAAAAAATGCATCAGTACCTGTTTGGCAGGAAATTTGAGCTGGAGACAGATCACAAAGCCCCTAATGTCCCTTTTGGCCGACAACAAGGCCATAAATGCAAATGCATCGGCCCGCATACAGAGGTGGGCACAGACGTTAGCCGCCTATGACTATACAATTCGGCACAGACCGGACACTGAAAACTATGCCGATGCACTCAGCAGGCTCCCACGAGCCACCACCGAGGGGGCAACCGAGCATGCTGCTGAGATGGTCATGGCTGCTGAAGCTTTCGAAAGCGAAGGCTCACCCGTGCCAGCCTGTCAGATCAAAGTCTGGACAAATAGAGACCCGCTACTGTCTTTAGTCAAGAAATGTGTCCTGAATGGAGACTGGGCAGCCATGTATGGGGCATACCCTGAGGAATTTAAACCATTTCACAGGCGCAAGGATAAACTCTCGATTCAGGCCGATTGCCTACTATGGGGAAACTGAGTAGTCAAGCCCCAGATGGGCAGAGAGGTGTTCATCAGAGAACTCCACAAAGAGCACCCGGGCATTGTCATGATGTAGGCAATTGCCAGGTCACACGTTTGGTGGCCAGGGATAGATGCAGACCTGGAATTTTGTGTTCGCAGGTGCAACACTTGTGCCCAGCTGGGCAATGCGCCCAGGGAAGCCCCCCTTAGCCCCTGGTCCTGGCCCACCAAGCCAAGGTCACGCATCCATGTGGACTACGCAGGTCCTTTCATGGAAAAAATGTTTTTGGTTGTAGGGTTGTAGTAGATGCCTACTCCAAATGGATCGAGTGTGACATTCTTAATTCAAGCACATCCTCTGCCACGGTAGAAAGTCTAAGAGCAATGTTTGCCGCCCATGGTCTACCAGACGTCTTGGTCAGCGACAATGGCCCGTGCTTTACAAGCATTGAATTTCAGCACGTCATGGCAGGAAATGGTATCAACCATGTCAGAATGGCATCGTTCAAGCCGGCCTCAAACGGCCAGGCGGAACGAGCAGTGCAGATAATCAAACAGGGGATGCTCAGAATCCAAGGGGGTTCCCTACAAAGCCGTTTAGCATGCCTCCTGTTGGCCAATAGATCCCGACCACACTCGCTCACAGGGGTTCCACCCGCAGAGCTGTTAATGAAAGGGCACTCAAAGCCAGGTTATCCCTTATACACTCCACCATGAAAGAAATTGTTGAGAGCAGGCGCCAGTCACAATGTGATTACCATGACAGGAATGTGAGGGCGCGACTTATTGGTGTCAATGATCCTGTCTTTGTCCTCAACTACGCTGCAGGGCCCAAATGGCTCGCAGGCACTGTGATTGTCAAAAAGGGGAATAGGATTCTGGTAGTTAAACTTACCAATGGACAAATCTGCCGCAAAAACGTGGATCAAACAAAAAGGAGGTTCAGCAACCCCATAGAAGAAGCAGAGGAAGAACACGATGTCGAATTCTCCACCACTCCACCACTGGTGACCGAACACCGGAACCAAGTGGAGAAGAGCCCAGTCACTGTGGGCAGTCCGGACAGGTCTGAGGCACAGCAAACAGAGACACTCAGGCCAGCACCCAACAACCGGAGCCCCAACTCAGGCGCTCTGCAAGGGAGCGTAAACCACCAGAGAGACTTAACCTGTGATCCCAATAAGACTTTGGGGGGGAGGTGATGTCATGTATTCAACTGTCATTGTAACCCATGTATAAACTGACCCAAGTTGTACACCGTGAGAATATTGATCACTAGGTGAACTTGCAGGAGACACTCCTAACCTGGACTTTCAGATATAAAAGGGGAAGCTCCACCCACCTTCATCACTTCAGTGCTGGAATAAAGGTTATTAGTCACAGAGTGACCTTCGCTCAAGTATGGGCCTTGTGTGCATTTATACTGTATAGTAAGGGCATATTAAGTGTCATCTGCAAACTTCGAGATCTTACACTCAATTCCTTCATCCAAATCATTGATGTATATTGTAAAGAGCTGGGATCCCAGCACTGAGCCCTGCGGCACTCCACTAGTCACTGCCATTCTGAAAAGGACCTGTTTATCCTGACTCTCTGCTTCCTGTCTGCCAACCAGTTCTCTATCCACGTCAGTATATTACCCCCAATACCATGTGCTTTGATTTTGTACACCAATCTCTTGCGTGGGACCTTGTCAAAAGCCTTTTGAAAGTCCAAATACACCACATCCACTGATTCTCCGTTGTCCACTCTACTAGTTACATCCTCAAAAAATTCCAGAAGATTTGTCAAGCATGATTTCTCCTTCATAAATCCATGCTGAATTGGACCGATCCTGTCACTGCTTTCCAAATGTGCTGCTATTTCATCCTTAATAATTGATTCCAACATTTTCTCCACCACTGATGTCAGGCTAACCGGTCTATAATTACCCATTTTCTCTCTCCCTCCCTTTTTAAAAAGTGGTGTTACATTAGCTATCCTCCAGTCCATAGGAACTGATCCCGAGTCGATAGACTGTTAGAAAATGATCACCAATGCATCCACTATTTCTATGGCCACTTCCTTAAGTACTCTGGGATGCAGACTATCAGGCCCCGGGGATTTATCAACCCCATCAATTTCCCTAACACAATTTCCCGCCTAATAAGGATATCCTTCAGTTCCTCCTTCTCACTAGACCCTCGGTCCCCTCGTAATTCCAGAAGATTATTTGTGTCTTCCTTCGTGAAGACAGAACCAAATTATTTGTTCAATTGGTCTGCCATTACCGCACCAACCCCTATGCATGGCCTTCTTTGACCTCACAAAGGCCTTCGACACTGCCAACCATGGGGGTTAATGGAGCGTCCTCCTCAAGTTTGGCTGCCTCCAAAAGTTTGTCACCATCCTTCGCCTGCTTCATGTTTGGGAGGAGTGAGGAGCGAGCAAGTATCGCGAGAGCTGACAGGGTGCGGGGCTACAAAAGGCAGCACACAGTGAGAGAGCCAGTGTTCGGGAGGAGCCGGAGTTCGGGAGGAGCTGGATTTCGGGAGGAGCCGGATTTCGGGAGGAGCCGGAGTTCGGGAGGAGTTTTCTCCAGCAGCAACAAGAATAAGAGACAAAAAGTAAAAAGATTCAAAATCGAAGTTTGACGTCACAGCTGAGCAGATAAGTGATTGGCTGGTTGATTGGTGAGTATTTCTTTCTTTTTTAAAACCTTGGGCATTGGTGTAAGTTAGGAGCCGCAATTAAATAGGTAAGTGATATTTATTATCTAAAAAGCCTGCTGTGTAGCGGCTGGGTATGATTGCTAAGGTTTAGAGTTTATTTTTGCTTGATAGTTCTGAGTCTAATTAGAGGCACAGCAGGGCAGCTCACTCCCGTGGATTGCACATCCTGTGGCATGTGGGAAGTCTTGGACACTTCGTGCAGCCTAAGAGCTACATGGATAGCACATTTCTAGAGGTGGTCACCCCACAGCTTAAGAGTGTGAGGCAGAGAGTAAGTGGGTGACCACCAGACAGAAGAGGAGGACTAGACAGGTAGTGCAGGAGTCCCCTGGGTTAACTTTGTTCTCCAACAGGTATTCTCTTCTGAGTACTGGTGGGGGTGATGGTGCCTCTGGGGAGTGCAGCCAGAGCCATGTCCATGGCACCACAGGTGGCTCAGCTGCAAGGGAGGAAAGAAGAGTGGAACAGCTACAGTGGTAGGAGATTCAATAGTCAGTGGAGCAGCGCTGCAGACATGATTCCAGGATGTTGCCTCCCTGGTACCAGGGTCAAGGATATCACCGAGTGTCTGCAGGGCATTATGGGGGAGAGGATGGTCCATATCGGTACCAATGACATAGGTAGAAAGAGGGATGAGGTCCTGCAGGCAGAGGTTAGGGAGCTAGGAGAGAGATTAAAAAGCAGGACCTCAAAGTTAGTAATCTCCGAATTACTCCTGGTGTCACAAGCTTGTGAGTACAGAAATAGGAGGAAGAGCAGATGAATGTGTGGCTGGAGAGGTGCTGTAGGAGGGAGGACTTTAGATTCCTGAGGCATTGGAACTTTTTCTGTGGTAGGTGTGACCTTTACAAGCCAGACGAGTTGCACCTCAATAGAGCTGGGACCAATATCCTTGCGTGGGGGGTTTGCTAATGCTGTTGGGGAGGGTTTAAATTAGCTTGGCAGGGGGATAGGAACCTGAGAAGAGATTAGTCGGGAGGGAAGTAAAGCTGGAATTGGAAAGCAAAAATGTAGAAAGTGAATTCGAAGGACAGAGGCTAGAAAGTAGTCAACAAGGAGATCTGGCTGTACTAAATGGTATATACTTCAATGCAAGGAGTATAGCGAATAAGGCAGATGAGCTAATAGTACCTGGGAGTATGATATTATAGCTATTACAGAGACATGGCTAAAAGAGGGGCAGGGAAAGCAGCTCAACATTCCTGATTACAGGATTTTCAGACGGGATAGAGAGGGGATAAAAAGGGAGCGGCGGTCATGGTATTAGTTAAAGAAATGATTACAGCTGTGAGGAGGGATGATACGTTAGAGGGATCATCAAAAAAGGTCATATGGATCGAACTGAAAAACAAAAAAGGGTGATCACACCGCTGGGCATGTACTATAGACCCCCAAACAGTAAGAGGGTGACTGAAGAGCAAAAAAAATGTAGGCAGATTTCTGAGAAGTGCAAAAACTATAGGACAGTAATAGTAGGGGATTTCAACTATCCTAATATTAACTGGGACAATATTAGTGTGAAGAGTATAGAGGGTGCAGAATTCCTAAAATGCATTCAAGAGAACTTTTTTAGTCAGCAGGTAGCAAGCCCAGCACTGGATTTAGTTTTAGGGAATGAAGCTGGGCAGGTGGAAGGGGTATCAGTGGGAGAGCATTTAGGTGCCAGTGACCATAATTCGCTTATGGAAAAGGACAAGGACAAACCAGGAATAAAAGTTCTAATTCCGGGAAAAAACAACTTTGCTAAGCTGAGAGGTGATTTAGCCATAGTGGACTGGCAACAGCTATCTGAAAATAAGTCAGTGTCAGAGCAGTGGGAGGCATTCAAGGAGGAGATCCGGAGGGTTCAGGCCAAATATGTGCCCTTAAAGAAAAAGGGTGGGACTAACAAATCTAGAGCCCTCTGGATGTCTAGGAACATACAGGGTAGGATAAAGAAAAAAAGGGAAGCTTATGTCAGATACCGAGGGCTAAATACTGCAGAATCTCTAGAGGAGTATAGAAATTCCAGGGGTGGAATTAAAAAGGATATTAGGAAAGCAAAGAGAGAAGATGAAAAATTCTTGGCAAACAAAATCAAGGAAACCCCAAATATGTTTTATAAATATATTAAGAGCAAGTGAATAACTAAAGAAAGGGTAGGGCCTATTAGAGACCATGAGGGTAATCTGTGTGTGGAGGCAGAAGATGTGGGTATGGTTCTTAATGAATACTTTGTGTCTGTTTTCACAAAAGAGAGGGACACTACTATCGAGGAGGAGTGTGAAATATTAGATGAAATAAACATAGAGAGAGAAGAGGTATTAAGCAGTTAGCAGCTTTGAAAGTGGATAAGTCCCTAGACCCAGATAAAATGTATCCCAGGCTGTTAAGCAAAGCAAAAAATGAAATAGCAGAGGCTTTGACAATCATTTCCAATCTGGCTTCAGGTGTCATGCCAAATGACTGGAGGACTACTAATATTGTACCTTTGTTTAAGAAGAGAGAAAGGGATAGACCAAGTAATTACAGACCAGTCAGCATAACCTCAGTGGTGGGAAAATTATTGGAAAAAATCCTGAAAGACAGGATAAATTGTCATTTAGAAAGATACGGATTAATCAAGGACAGTCAGCACAGAGTTGTTCAGGGAAGGTTGTGTCTGACTAACTTGATTGAATTTTTTGAGTAGGTAACCAGGTGGGTCAATGAGGGCAGTGCGTATGATGTAGTGAATATGAATTTTAGTAAAGCTTTTGATAAGTTCTCACATAGGAGGCTGATCACAAAAGTAAAGCCCATGGGATCGAGGGCAAAGTGGCAAGTTGCATCCAAAATTGGCTCAGAAGCAGGAAGCAAAGGGTAATGGTGGATGGGTGTTTTTTGTGACATGAAGGATGTTCTCAGTGGGGTTCTGCATGGCTCAGTACTAGGTGCCTTGCTTTTTGTGATATACATCAATGATCTAGACTTGAATATAGGGGGTATGATTAAGAAGATTACAAATTATACTAAAACCAACTGGGTAGTTGATAATGAAGAAGAAAGCTGCAGACTGCAGGAAGATATCTATCAACTGGTCAGGTGGGCAGAACAGTGGCAAATGGAATTTAAACCGCAGAAGTGTGAGGTAATGCATTTGGGGAGGGCTAACAAGGAATGGGAATACACACTAAATGGCAGGACACTGAGAAGTGTAGAGGAATAAAGGGACCTTGGAGTGCATGTCCACAGATCCCTGAAGGTAGCAGGCCAGGTAGATAAGGTGGTTAAGAAGGCATACGGAATGCTTGCCTTTATTAGCCAAGGCATAAAATATAGAGTAGGGGTGTTATGCTTGAACTGTATAAAACACTGGTTAGGCCACAGCTGGAGTACTGCGTGCAGTTCTGGTTACCGCAGTACAGGAAGGACGTAATTTCACTGGAGAGGGTATAGAGGAGATTTACAAGGATGTTGCCAGGAGTGGAGAATCTTAGCTATGAGGACAGATTGGATAGGCTGGGTTTGTTTTCCTTGGAACAGAGGAGGCTGAGGGGAGACCTCATTGCGGTGTAAAAATTATGAGGGGCCTAGATATCGTGGCTAGAAAGGGCCTATTTCCCTTAGCAGTGGGGTTAACAACCAGGTTGTATCAATTTAAAGTAATTGGTAGAAGGTTTAGAGGGGATTTGAAGGGAAATTTCTTCACACAGAGGGGGTCTGGAATTCACTGCCTGAAAGGGAGGTAGAGGCAGAAACCCTCACCACATTTAAAAACTACTTAAATGGGCACTTGATGTGCCTTAACCTGCAGGGTTATGGACCTAGAGCTGGAAAGTTGGATTAGGCTAGATAGCCCTTTGTTGGCCGGCATGGACACGATGGGCTGAAATGTCCCCCTTCCATGCTGTAAACTTCTATGATTCTATGATTCTATGACATGCAAGCCGTGATCTTGACTAACGGATCCACTACAGACCCAATTCAATTTGGACCAGGGTCAAGCAAGGCTTTGTCATTGCACCAACACTCTTCTTGATTTTCCTTGCTGCAATGCTCCATCTCGCCCTCAGTAAGCTCCCCGCTGGAGTGGAGCTAATCTACAGAACAAACAGAAAACTGTTTAACCTCCACTGCCTCCAGGCCAGATCCAAGGTCATCCCATCCTCTGTCATTGAATTACATTACGCAGATGACTCCTGTGTCTGTACACACTCGGAGGCTATAGTAGAACAAATTAGTCAGGGGGGAAATTAATTTAGTAAAGTTAAAATCTTAGGCAAGTAAGGCTAAAAAAAAGGCATACATGTGTTCCTGGTGGAATAGCTGCGCTCTAACTGCTGTACGCCTTAGTGAACTCATAATCTAGGAACAGAATGCGTTTTGCTGTTATCAGAGCTTGAACAAAGAAGAGGTTATAAAACCCAGCTGAATGCATCATTAGAAGGGGTTGAGGTTGAGGTCAAAAGAAAGATAGATCATTTTATCACAGTATAAACCAGATAGTTGAAAAGGCTAGGTCACATAGGGTGGTAAGAGATTATTGTAAACAAAAGACGATTGAAAAACATATCAACTGGTTGAAAGCAGTTACGCTAAGAGGACAAGAGTTCACAGAACTTCAGAATGATGCGGCACGTAACTTATCAGATAAACTGTGCACAGGGGAGGTAACGAAGCGGCTGTCAATATAATCCTATTACCCAATTAATTACAGCAAAAAGTTTGTGACGCGGCAGGGAAACAACAAATGGAAAGCCTCTGTGTGGAACTTCATGATATTGTATGTATTTTGACTGTATAAAAATAGTAACCCAAGATTCTTTGGAGAGAATGGCTGGTTTGGGTCACCAAGTTACCGAACTCGTGTTGAAGCTGTTTCTCCCTCGATCGAGTACTTTATAATAAATGATTCTTTTCTCCAAAACAGACTTGTATTGAGTATCTTTGTAATACTCCACGACAATTGGCGCTGCGAGCAGAGTACAACGGGAAACCGACAGAAGGAAGTTTACAGGGGCATCACAAGTGAGTATATTAAACTACCACTCATAATCTGATGTGAGCTGTTACGAAACGTGCCTGTTGCCCTATGAATCTATGAAAGGTCTGTTATGGTGCAGATAGCAGTTAACGGATACGATGTGGTTGGCGTCACAGAGACATGGCTCCAGGGTGACCAAGGCTGGGAACTCAACATCCAAGGGTATTCAACATTTCGGAAGGATAGACAGAAAGGAAAAGGAGGTGGGATGGCGTTGCTGGTTAAAGAGGCAATTAATGCAATTGTAAGGAAAGACATTAGCTTCGATGATGTGGAATTGGTATGGGTGGAGCTACGGAATACCAAAGGGCAGAAAATGCTAGTGGGAGTTGTGTACAGACCTCCAAACAGTAGTAGTGATGTTGGGGAGGGCATCAAACAGGAAATTAGGGGTGCATGCAATAAAGGTGCAGCTGTTATCATGGGCGACTTTAACATGCATATAAATTGGGCTAACCAAACTGGAAACAATACGGTGGAGGAGGATTTCCTGGAGTGCATAATGGATGTATTTTTTAGACCAATATGTCGAGGAACCAACTAGGGGGAAGGCCATCTTAGACTGGGTGTTGTGTAATGAGAGAGGATTAATTAGTAATCTCATTGTGCGAGGCCCCTTGGGGAAGAGTGACCATAATATGGTGGAATTCTGCATTAGGATGGAGAATGAAACAGTTAATTCAGAGACCATGGTCCAGAACTTAAAGAAGGGTAACTTTGAAGGTATGAGGCGTGAATTGGCTAGGACAGATTGGAGAATGATACTTAAGGGGTTGACAGTGGATGGGCAATGGCAGACATTTAGAGACTACATGGATGAACTACAACAATTGTACATCCATATCTGGTGTAAAAATAAAAAAGAGAAGGTGGCTCAACTGTGGCTATCAAGGGAAATCAGGGATAGTATTAAAGGCAAGGAAGTGGCATACAAATTGGCCAGAAATAGCAGAGAACCCAGGGACTGGGAAAAATTTAGAACTCAGCAGAGGAAGACAAAGAGTTTGATTAGGTCAGGGAAAATAAAGTATGAGAGGAAGCTTGCAGGGAACATTAAAATGGACTGAAAAAGCTTCTATAGGTATGTAAAGAGAAAAAGGTTAGTAAAGACAAACATAGGTCCCCTGCAGTCAGAATCAGGGGAAGTCATAACTGGGAACAAAGAAATGGTAGACCAATTGAACAAGTACTTTGGTTCGGTATTCACTAAGGAGGACACAAACAACCTACCGGATATAAAAGGGGTCGAGGGTCTAGTAAGAAGGAGGAACTGAGGGAAATCCTTATTAGTCGGGAAATTGTGTTGGGGAAATTGATGGGACTGAAGACCGATAAATCCCCAGGGCCTGATGGTCTGCATCCCAGAGTACTTAATGAGGTGGCCTTGGAAATAGCGGATGCATTGACAATCATTTTCCAACATTCCATTGACTCTGGATCAGTTCCTATCGAGTGGAGGGTAGCCAATGTAACCCCACTTTTTAAAAAAGGAGGGAGAGAGAAAACAGGGAATTATAGAAAGGTCAACCTGACACCGGTAGTGGGTAAAATGATGGAATCAATTATTAAGGACGTCATAGCAGCGCATTTGGAAAGAGGTGACATGATAGGTCCAAGTCAGCATGGGTTTGTGAAAGGGAAATCATGCTTGACAAATCTTCTGGAATTTTTTGAGGATGTTTCCAGTAGAGTGGACAAGGGAGAACCAGTTGATGTGGTGTATTTGGACTTTCAGAAGGCTTTCGACAAGGTCCCACACAAGAGATTAATGTGCAAAGTTAAAGCACATGGGATTGGGGGTAGTGTGCTGACGTGGATTGAGAACTGGTTGGCAGACAGGAAGCAAAGAGTAGGAGTAAATGGGTACTTTTCAGAATGGCAGGCAGTGACTAGTGGGGTACCGCAAGGTTCTGTGCTGGGGCCCCAGCTGTTTATACTGTACATTAATGATTTAGATGAGGGGATTAAATGTAATATCTCCAAATTTGCGGATGACACTAAGTTGGGTGGCAGTGTGAGCTGCGAGGAGGATGCTATGAGGCTGCAGAGTGACTTGGATAGGTTAGGTAAGTGGGCAAATGCTAGGCAGATGAGGTATAATGTGGATAAATGTGAGGTTATCCACTTTGGTGGTAAAAACACAAAGGCAGAATATTATCTGAATGGTGACAGATTAGGAAAAGGGGAGGTGCAACGAGGCCTGGGTGTCATGGTACATCAGTCATTGAAGGTTGGCATGCAGGTACAGCAGGCGGTTAAAAAAGCAAATGGCATGTTGGTCTTCATAACGAGGGGATTTGAGTACAGGGGCAGGGAGGTGTTACTACAGTTGTACAGGGCCTTGGTGAGGCCACACCTGGAGTATTGTGTACAGTTTTGGTCTCCTAACTTGAGGAAGGACATTCTTGCTATTGAGGGAGTGCAGCGAAGGTTCACCAGACTGATTCCCGGGATGGCAGGACTGACATATCAAGAAAGACTGGATCAACTGGGCTTGTATTCACTGGAGTTCAGAAGAATGAGAGGGGATCTCATAGAAACGTTTAAAATTCTGACGGGTTTAGACAGGTTAGATGCAGGAAGAACGTTCCCAATGTTGGGGAAGTCCAGAACCAGGGGTCACAATCTAAGGATAAGGTGTAAGCCATTTAGGACCGAGATGAGGAGAAACTTCTTCATCCAGAGAGTGGTGAACCTGTGGAATTCTCTACCACAGAAAGTTGTTGAGGCCAATTCACTAAATATATTTAAAAAGGAGTTAGATGTAGTCCTTACTACTAGGGGGATCAAGAGGTATGGCGAGAAAGCAGGAATGGGGTTCTGAAGTTGCATGTTCAGCCATGAACTCATTGAATGGCGGCGCAGGCTCAAAGGGCCCAATGGCCTACTCCTGCACCTATTTTCTATGTTTCTATGTTTCTATGTAAAAGACTTGAGGGTATTAGGAGCTCACAATAGAAACTATCATGGTATCGATGGGATTGTAGACTCTAGGTTTAAGTGGAACTGAGTAGAGGGACAATCAGTACCTTGCTGATGGGATTGCTGGCTCTAGGGTTAAGTGAAACCAATTAGAGGGACAACCAGTATCTAAGAATGCAGTTTAAATCATTAAAAAAAAAATCAGTGAGACCGTAGACACTGGGTTTTAGTGAAATCAAGAATGGTTAGTATCTGAGAATACAGTGAAATCGATATAATTGTAGACGTATGAAAACTGAGTATAGCATGTAAAGATATGCTGGACTGGGGGTCGGACGGCTCCCTTAGTAGATATTTTTCAGACGACCATAAGAAAAACTGATAGTGACTTTGTTAAGTGACAGGTAGGATCCTAAAATAGAGCCGGCTAAACAAAAAGAATTAATAAGCTTTGTTGAATGAAAAACTGGTGTGAATGTCTGTCTTTATATGAAAGTGCTTGTGTGGTTCTTGACTGCGGAATATTTAAGGTGGGAAATAATGAAGTTTGCATTTGTCAGAAAGCCTGTTTTTTAAAAACAAAAGGAAAATGGTGTAGCTGTCTTTTTCTTTAAGCTTCACCCACTTTTTAACCCTTTGTAGTGTTGTCCTAAATGTGGGAAGTTTCAAGAAAGTATGAATCTAGAATTGAATTACATTTTAAGTTAGAAACGCAGGTACGGATTTATTTAGATTATGATTTATGGAGCGATGAAATTTGGATGTTCTAATTGGATTAAAAAAATGCGTGGTCCTGTTTTTGAAAGAAAATTCCGACACGCTCACTTACTTGTCAAAAGAAAACACGTAATCATTGATTACATTGGTTAAAAGACAATAAATTTAGTCTAGGAATGAGATAAAGAAAAGAGAAGGGAAATTATAATGCCTTTAAAAAAGCCTGCGTGAATCTCTCGAGGCTATGGGCTGGGGGAAGCTACACCCCCATTTTCCTTTGTGTAAAATCTTATGTTAAATGACATGAAAGCTTCTAGCTCAGTAAAAAGAGTTTTACATAAAAGATTGACAGTACAATATTTGAATTGGGATTTTGAGATATTTCAGGTGATTCTCCTTGATAAACATTTTGGTTGTATTGAAAAATATCGGGTTTGGAAACCTTTTTAATAAAAGTACACATCTATGTAACCTTACCTCAACTGCTACGTCAGAAGCTGAAGCTTAAAAAGATGTCATTTATGAGGTACTGTATCACATAATATATCTTGAAGTTACAGAGATTTCTACTTATGCTATTCCTACTTGGATATGAGTATTTAATGTTCAGCTTCTCAAACAGAAGTTAGGCATATAATTATAAAACAAGTATTTTGCATTCTGTGATCTGTGAATCACTTAGCAACTATAAGCATAACTGAGAATTCCAATATCTAAAAGAAACAGTATTACTATATTTGACATTTTTAATCCAAAATAAATACAAATACGACAAAAGGGCAGCAGAAATTAGGATAGAAACAGAAAGAGTTAATTTTGTGGTGAAAGTTTCAATGCACCACTGGTTAAGAAAAGGCACAACAAAATACTGAGATACATTTAAAATAAAATGTAAAATCTGATCTCTTTAAAAAAAAAGAAATAAAACTAAAAAGTTTGGAAACAATCTAGAAATGCCTTTTGGGGAAGATGAGAATTTGTCTCCTCAGGAGGAGAGGCCATCAAACATGATGGGCGGATAAAATGATGATTGGATGCTGCTGACAATGCTGCCCAAGTGGTGGCTGCATCTGCCGAAGTAGTAGAACCAGTTTGCAGCTTTACTATAGAGGAAGACATAAACATAGTAAAGTTACATACAGATGTAAGTGATAGAGAAAAGAAAGAATGGAAAAGGAAGGGAGGAATACTAAGTACGGATTCAGTGTGGAGGAAGGACGGAAAGGTGCTGGCCCCGTCCTGTATAAGGAAAATGCTCATGGAATTGCATCACGGCATCAACCATGCCGGGCGCGGGGCCATGATAAATAGCACGTCCAGAGACTGGTGTTAGCCAGGTATGGGGTGCGACATTGCAAAGTATTGTCAGCAATGTATCACATGCGCACAGCAAAACCCAGGAAGGGCAGTAAAATTAAATATAGCCCACCAACCACGGCCCCGGGGGCCATGGGAAAACATACAGATAGATTTCATGGGGCCACTGCCAAATTCTCGAGGACGAAGGTACTGTTTGGTAATTATAAATTTGTTTACTCGGTGGGTGGAAGCCTTCGCAACTCAGAATTGCACAGTCACCACCGTAGCACGGATCCTCGCAGAGGAGGTAATTCCCCGCTGGGGGATACCCACCCAAATTAACTCGGATCAAGGAACTCATTTCACGGGTCAAGTAATGAAAGAATCTTGTAGAATATTCGGTATTAAGCAAAAGTTTCACATCCCATATCACCCCCAAAGTTCAGGGATGGTAGAAAGAATGAATCAGACCCTTAAAACCGTCTTGAGCAAAGCGATATAGGAAACAGGGCAGGTATAGATTGAACTCCTACCAACAATATTAATGAGGCTGCGTGCCACCCCAAACAGAACCACGGGATTAACCCTGTATGAATTAATGACCGGATGCACAATGAGGTTACCAGAAGGAATAGCGACAGGAGGAGCCGAATTAGGCCCCCTATGAGACAGAATCAGAAGGTATGTGATGTAATTGAGTGAACAGTTGAAAGGTATGTGACAGGAGGTCCGAGAAAGGCAGAAGGAGGAGGACAAAGGTGGTGGTACAACCGCCGCAGCTATAGTCCCCAAGGTGGGGGCTAAGGTAATGGTCAGTCGAGAGGCGGGAGTTCGTGGCATTGGTGAGGCCTACAAAAGGCTCAGTGGCAGCGAGAGGTGGCGGCAGTCGAGAGGCGGGAGTTCGTGGTGTTGGTGAGGCCTACAAAAGGCTCAGTGGCAGCGAGAGGTGGCGGCAGTCGAGAGGCGGGAGTTCGTGGTGTTGGTGAGGCCTACAAAAGGCTCAGTGGCAGCGAGAGGTGGCGGCAGTCGAGAGGCGGGAGTTCGTGGTGTTGGTGAGGCCTACAAAAGACGTGCTTGTGCAGCTTGAGCGGGGAGAGAAGGCAAAAAAGAAGTAGAAAGAAATTGAAAGGTGACGTCACAGCCAAGGGGGTAAGTGATTGGCTGGTGATTGGTGAGTCGCTTTTCTTTTTTCTTTTCTATATCAGTAAGTAACCTTTAGCCTTGTTGTTGCCATATTAAGTTTATCTCAGGTTTAAGTCAATGGTAGGACAGCTCGGACACGTTTTACGCTCCTCCTGTACTATGTGGGAAGTCAGGGACACTTCCGGTGTCTCTGACGATTACGTGTGTGGGAAGTGCATCCGCCTGCAGCTCCTGATGGACCACGTTGCGAAACTGGAGCTGTGGGTGGATTTATTCTGGAGCATCCACGATGCTGAGAATGACGTGAATATGACGTTTAGTGAGTTGGTCTTACCGCAGGCGAAGGGTACACAGCCAGATAGGGAATGGAAGAACAACAGGAAGAGCAGTGCAAGGAAGGTAGTGCAGGGGTCCCCTGCGGTCATCCCCCTGCAAAACAGATACACCGCTTTGGGAACTGTTGAGGGGGATGACTCATCAGGGGAGAGCAGCAGCAGCCAAGTCCATGGCACCGTGGTTGGCTCTGCTGCACAGGAGGGCAGGAAAAAGAGTGGGTGAGCTATAGTGATAGGGGATTCATTTGTAAGGGGGATAGGCGTTTCTGCGGCCGCAACCGAGACTCCAGGATGGTATGTTGCCTCCCTGGTGCAAGGGTCAAGGATGTCTCGGAGCGGGTGCAGGACATTCTGAAAAGGGAGTGTGAACTGCTAGTTGTCGTGGTACATATAGGTACCAACGATATAGATTAAAAACGGGATGAGGTGCTATGAGACGAATTTAGGGAGCTAGGGGTTAAAGTAAAAAGCAGGACCTCAAAGGTAGTAATCTCAGGATTGCTACCAGTGCCACGTGCTAGTCAGAGTAGGAATCGTAGGATAGCTCAGATGAATATGTGGCTTGAGCAGTGGTGCAGAAGGGAGGGATTCAAATTCCTGGGGCATTGGAACCGGTTCTGGGGGAGGTGGGACCAGTACAAACTGGACGATCTGCATCTGGGCAGGACCGGAATCAATGCCCTAGGGGGAGTGTTTGCTCGTGCTGTTGGGGAGGAGTTAAACTAATATGGCAGGGGGATGGGAATCTATGCAGGGAGACAGAGGGAAATAAAATGGAGACAAAAGCAAAAGCTAGAAAGGAGAATAGTAAAACTGGAGGGCAGAGAAACCCAAGGCAAAAAACAAAAAGGGCCAATTTACAGCAAAATTCTAAAGGGTCAAAATGTGTTAAAAAGACAAGCCTGAAGGCTCTGTGCCTCAATGTGAGGAATATTCGGAATAAGGTGGATGAATTAACTGCGCAGATAGCAGTTAACGGATACGATGTGATTGGCATCACGGAGACATGGCTCCAGGGTGACCAAGGCTGGGAACTCAACATACAAGGGTATTCAGCATTTAGGAAAGACAGACAGAAAGGAAAAGGAGGCGGGGTGGCGTTGCTGGTTAAAGAGGAAATTAATGCAATTGTAAGGAAGGACATTAGCTTGGATGATGTGGAATCGGTATGGGTGGAGCTACGGAATACCAAAGGGCAGAAAACGCTAGTGGGAGTTGTGTACAGGCCTCCAAATAGTAGTAGTGAAGTTGGGGAC
The DNA here is from genome assembly GCF_044704955.1 of Pristiophorus japonicus. Taxonomy (NCBI): domain Eukaryota; kingdom Metazoa; phylum Chordata; class Chondrichthyes; family Pristiophoridae; genus Pristiophorus; species Pristiophorus japonicus. Next base: position 51,584,458 of record NC_091980.1, on the reverse strand, counting down.
AGCATCAAACAAGAAATAAGCGAAGTGTGCAATATAGGTACAGCAGTAATCATGGGCGACTTTAATCTACATATTGATTGGGCTAACCGAACTGGTAGCAATGCGGTGGAGGACGATTTCCTGGAGTGTATTAGGGATGGTTTTCTGGAACAATATGTCGAGGAACCAACCAGAGAGCTGGCCATCCGAGACTGGGTGATGTATAATAAGAAGGGACTAATTAGCAATCTTGTTGTGCAAGGCCCCTTGGGGAAGAGTGACCATAATATGGTAGAATTTCTTATTAAGATGGAGAGTGACAAAGTTAATTCAGAAACTAGGATTCTGAACTTAAGGAAAGGTAACTTTGATGGTACGAGGCGTGAATTGGCTAGATTAGACTGGCAAATGATACTTAAAGGGTTGACGCTGGATAGGCAATGGCAAACCTTTAAAGACCATATGGACGAACTTCAGCAATTGTACATCCCTGTCTGGAGTAAAAATAAAACGGGGAAGGTGGCTCAACCGTCGCTAACAAAGAAAATTAAGGATAGTATTAATTCCAAGGAAGAGGCATACAAATTAGCTAGAAAGAGCAGCAAACCGGAGAACTGGGAGAATTTTAGAATTCAGCAGAGGAGGACAAAGGGTTTAATTAATAGAGGGAAAATATAGTATGAGAGGAAGCTTGCCGGGAACATAAAAACTGACTGCAAAAGCTTCTATAGATATGTGAAGAGAAAAAGATTAGTGAAGACAAACGTAGATCCCTTGCAGCCGGATTCGGGTCAATTTATAATGGGGAACAAAGAAATGGCAGACCAATTGAACATGTACTTTGGTTCTGTCTTCACAAAGGAAGACACAAATAACCTTCCGGATGTATTGGGGACCGAGGATCTAGTGAGAAGGAGGAACTGAAGGATATCCTTATTAGGCGTACTTAAAGAAGTGGCCCTAGAGTACTTAAGGAAGTGGCCCTAGAAATAATAGATGCATTGGTGATCATTTTCCAACAGTCTATCGACTCTGAATCAGTTCCTATGGACTGGAGGGTTGCTAATGTAACACCACTTTTTAAAAAAGGAGGGAGAGAAAACTGGTATTTATAGATCAGTTAGCCTGACATCGGTGGTGTGGAAAATGTTGGAGTCAATCATTAAGGATGAAATAGCAGTGCATTTGGAGAGCAGTGATAGGATTTTTCCAAGTCAGCATGGATTTATGAAAGGGAAATCATGCTTGACAAATCTTCTAGAATTTTTTGAGGATGTAACTAGTAGAGTGGACAAGGGAGAACCAGTGGATGTGGTGTATTTGGACTTTCAAAAGGCTTTTGACAAGGTCCCACACAGGAGATTGGTGTGCAAAATCAAAACACATGGTATTGGGGGTAATGTACTGACGTGGATAGAGAACTGGTTGGCAAACAGGAAGCAGAGAGTCGGGATTAACGGGTCCTTTTCAGAATGGCAGGCAGGGACCAGTGGAGTGCCTCAGGGCTCAGTGCTGGGACCCCAGCTCTTTACAATGTATATTAATGATTTAGATGATGGAATTGAGTGTAATATCTCAAAGTTTGCAGATGACACTAAACTTGGTGACGGTGTCCCTTACGGCTAAAGGGATCAAGCGGGTATGGAGAGAAAGCAGGAAAGGGATACTGAAGGAATGATCAGCCATGATCTTATTGAATGGTGGTGCAGGCTCGAAGGGCCGAATAGCCTACTCCTGCACCTATTTTCGATGTTTCTATATTTCTATGTTTCAAGAAGGTGGGGGATAAACCAGGATTCACGTCTAGGTGGAGCGGGTCATATGAGGTATTAATTAGTGGAGATATGTGCGCTTGCGTGAATATGAAAGGTAGGGGCCGATGGAAAAACTGGTCCCAGCTGAAAGAATATAAGGTTACGGCTGATGGGTAATCCCAGTAATACACTCCTTAAATTACGCTTTAGAGTATAAGGAGTAGAAGGATGAACTGATAGATAGACTTTTCAGGGGATTAGGATTCATATTTGCAATATTAGGAGTACTGGCCATAAAAAAATGGATCTGGAAAAGGACACATGTCCGGAGAAACAGTGCAACAATTGGAGAAATGGCGCAAACAATCCGATAGAAGTAGAAATGGTAAGAATCTAACTTAAAAACTGGAATATCCAGGATGTGTTTTATCCACAGAATGTACATAAACATGATCACCACCGCCCTTATGATTCTACAAGGACAAGCTACAAGGCTGCCCCGAGGGGGCCCAGAAGCATATACCCGCTCCAGAGGGCACAACAACTATGTAAAGCAGCCCCTAGGGGGCGGCATCCGAATGTCAGGAGCATTTATCTTGAAGCCACAAGATAAGTGGGTAACAAAATGTTACCTGAATATTGTAAACCAGGGGAATTAACCTTGGGAAAGTGCATGGAAGTTAAACCTGGAAAAGAAATAATAGTACATTGTCTGGACCCAGAGAGGGACACGGTCTTAGAGCTGTACTTGTTAAAAGCGATAGAATGGGTCATATGTCAGGAAGAGAGAAAGTGTTCAGGTCCAGAAGTGATGATTAATTGGCAAAAATCTATTGTCATGACCCCAGGACCAACAACACTACCACCAATTACTTGCCCCCTCCTTACTGAAGGCCCACCCGGTGGGTTGGTGATGAGATCGGAGGAAATGTTGTTATTTGACAATGTGCAGCATGAAATGTTACCTGTGAGCATAAATTTAACAGACCTATACCTGCCAGAAAAGTTTCGGCCCAAGACTAAAGCGTTGTACACACGGTTGCTGGACACAATCCCGAGAAAAGCTAGTGTCGCATCAGGAGTAAGGGAGTATCACAAGCAGCTGAGACGCAAAGGAGGAAGACAGAGGAGATCTATAGGGAATGACGTATTAACTGGAGTAAGTACAAGGACCTTTCTAGTAGATGCACTTGATATACAGACGATCCAAGCTGGAGTAGATAGTTTGAGGGGAATGATGGAGGTACTAATGAGGAAACAGGCCGGGATAGGGATAGAATCGTCAGAGTTACGATCTAAAACATCCAAATGACTGCTAAAGGGTATCTCCGTATTGGAAGGCCATGCACGAACAATTAACAAGCTAAATAAGCAGGAACGAGAGGACGATGCCGAGGACAGAAAAAGAAACACATGGCATGCCTTTGGGAAATGGATGATCAGTCAGGTGAGACACAATATGGATCTGATACAAACCGGGCGAGTTCCAGATTCGATAAATAGCACCCAGTTGAAAGAAATGGCACAGCACACTGGACCATTAGACGCCTGCACACTGAAAGGAATAACTAGGGTGAACGCATTCGCCCCCACAGTGGATAACCTCACATTTATCCACATTATACTGCATCGCCATGTATTTGCCCACTCACCAAACCTGTCCAAGTCACCCTGCAACCTCTTAGCATCCTCCTCACATCTCAAACTGCCACCCAGTTTAGTGTCATCTGCAAACTTCGAGATATTACACTCAATTCCTTCATCTAAATCATTAATGTATATTGTAAAGAGCTGGTGTCCCAGCACTGAGCCCTGCGGCACTCCACTAGTCACTGCCTGCCATTCTGAAAAGGACCCGTTTATCCCGACTCTCTGTTTCCTGTCTGCCAACCAGTTCTCTATCCACGTCAGTACATTACCCCCAATACCATATGCTTTGATTTTGCACACCAATCTCTTTTGTGGAACCTTGTCAAAAGCCTTTTGAAAGTCCAAATATACCACATCCATTGGTTCTCCCTTGTCCACTCTGCTAGTTACATCCTCAAAAAATTCTAGAAGATTTGTCAAGCATGATTTCCCTTTCATAAATCCATGCTGACTTGGACCGATCCTGTCACTGCTTTCCAAATGCGCTGCTATTTCATCTTTAATAATTGATTCCAACATTTTCCCCACTACCGATGTCAGGCTAACCGATCTATAATTCCCTGTTTTCTCTCTCCCTCCTTTTTTAAAAAGTGGTGTTACATTAGCTACCCTCCAATCCATAGGAACTGATCCAGAATCTATAGAATGTTGGAAAATGACCACCAATGCATCCATTATTTCTAGGGCCACTTCCTTAAGTTCTCTGGGATGCAGCCTATCAGGCCCTGGGGATTTATCGGCCTTCAATCCCATCAATTTCCCTAACACAATTTCCTGACTAATAAGGATTTCCTTCAGTTCCTCTTTCTTGCTAGACCCTTGGTCCCCTAGTATTTCCAGAAGGTTATTTGTGTCTTTCTTAGTGAAGACAGAACCAAAGTATTTGTTCAATTGGTCTGCCATTTCTTTGTTCACATTATAAATTCACCTGATTCTGACTGCAAGGGACCTACATTTGTCTTCACTCATTTTTTTTCTCTTCACATATCTATAGAAGCTTTTGCAGTCAGTTTTTATGTTCCCTGCAAGCTTACTCTCATACTCTATTTTACCTCTCCTAATTAAACCTTTTGTCCTCCTCTGCTGAATTCTAAATTTCTCCTAGTCCCCAGGTTTGCTGCTTTTTCTGTTCAATTTATATGCCTCTTCCTTGGATCTAACACTATCCCTAATTTCCCTTGTTCGCCACGGATGAGCCACCTTCCCTGTTTTATTTTTATGCCAGAAGGTGATGTACAATTGTTGAAGTTTATCCATGTGATCTTTAAATGTCTGCCATGCCTATCCACTGTCAAACCTTTAAAGTATCATTCGCCAGTCTATTTTAGCCAATTCACGTCTCATACCATCGAAGTTACCTTTCTTTAAGTTCAGGACCCTAGTCTCTGAATTAACTGCGTCCTCTCCATCTTAATGAAGATTTTTACCATATTATGATCACTCTTCCCCCAGGGGCCTCACACAACAAGATTGCGAATTAATCCTCTCTCATTACACAACACCCAGTCTAGGATGGCCAGCTCTCTATTTGGTTCCTTGACATATTGGTCTAGAAAACCATCCCTTGTACACTCCAAGAAATCCTCCTCCACCGTATTGTTACCAGTTTGATTAGCGCAGTCTATATGTAGATTAAAGTCACCCATGATAACTGCTGTACCTTTATTGCACGCATCCCTAATTTTCTGTTTGATGCTATCCCCAACCTCACTACCACTGTTTGGTGGTCTGCACACAACTCCCACGAGCGTTGTCTGCCCTTTTAGTGTTCCGCAGCTCTACCAATACAGATTCCACATCATCCAAGCTCTTGTCCTTCCTTACTATTGCATTAAGCTCTTTAACGAGTAACACTACCCCATCTCCTCTTCCTTTCTGTCTATCCTTCCTGAATATTGAATACCCCTGGATGTTGAGTTCCCAGCCTTGGTCACCCTGGAGCCATGTCTGCATAATCCCAATGACATCATATCAGTTAACAGCTATCTGCGCAGTTAATTCATCCACCTTATTACGAATGCTCCTCACATTGAGACACAGAGCCTTCACGCTTGTTTTTTTTAACATTCTTTGTCCTTTTAGAATTATGTTGTAATGTGGCCCTTTTGATATTTGTCCTTGATTTCTCTGCCCTCCATTTTTCCTTATTTCCTTTCCACCTTTTGCTTTTGCCCCCATTTTACTTCCCTCTGTCTCCCTGTATAGATTCCCATCCCCCTGCCATATTAGTTTAAACCCTCCCCAACAGCACTAGCAAACACTCTCCCATGGACATCAGTTCTGGTCCTGCCCAGGTGCAGTCCAGTTTGTACTGGTCCCACCTCCCCCAGAACCGGTTCCAGTGTCCCAGGAATTTGAATCCCTCCCTCTTGCACCATTCCTCAAGCCACGCATTCATCTTTACTATACTGCTATTTCTACTCTGATTAGCACATGGCACTGGTAGCAATCTTGAGATTACTACCTTTGAGGTCCTACTTTAGCGAAGAAGCGAAGAAGCAAAATATTGATGATTACATAGAAGAGCAAGCACCACAAATTCCCCTGTCACTTGAATATTTAACAGAGCTCAACAGACCATTAAGAAAAAACATTAATAAACATTATGAGCTAAGGTGAAATAAAAGATAACCTGAAAAACCTGCATTGGCACGAGTACCTGCTATGAGTCATGAGTGTCCCAATCCTATCGCCTGATCAACGAAACCGGGGCGGGAGACACACAAATCAAGATAAGAGAAAGGAAAATTATTGTTCATGGTGGGTATTTGGGGTAACCACCTGATCAAATGGGGGATTGTAGTAGAACAAATTAGTCAGGGGGAAAATTCATTTCGTAAAGTTAAAATCTTAGGCAAGTAAGGCTGAAAAAGGCATACATGTGTTCCTGGTGGAATAGCTAACTCCTGTATGCCTTATTGAACTCATAATCTAGGAACGGAATGTGTCTTGCTGTTATTAGAGCTAGAACAAAGAAGAGGTTATAAAACCCACCTGAATGCATCATTAGATGGGGTTGAGGCTGAGGTCAAAAGAAAGATAGATCATTTTATCACAGTATAACCCAGATAGTTGAAAAAAATACACTCCAAGGCTAGGTCACATGGGGTGGTAAGAGATTACAGGAAACAAAAGACGATTGAAAAACATATCAACTGGTTGAAAGCAGTTAGGCTAAGAGGACAAGATTTCATGGAGCTTCAGAATGATGCGGCACATAACTTATCAGATAAATGGCACACAGGGGAGGTAATGAAGCTTGCTGTCAATATAATTGTATTATCCAATTAATTATAGTAGGTACGCGAAAAGTTTATGATGCGGCAGGAAAACAACAAATGGAAAGCCTTTGCGCGGAACTTCATAATTTTGTATGTATTTTGACTGTCTAAAAACAGTAACCCAAGATTGTTCAGAGAGAATGGCTGGTTTGGGTCACCAAGTTACTGAACTCATGCAGAAGCTGTTTCTCCCTCGATCGAGTACTTTATAATAAACGATTCTTTTCTCCAAAACAGACTTGTGTTGAGTATCTTTGTAATACTCCACGACAGAGGCCAAACTCCAAGCCATCGTCAACACCTTCACTGAAGCGTACGAGAGGATGGGCCTTACATTAAACATCCATAACACAAAAGTCCTCTACCAACCTAACCCCACCATGCAACACTGCTCCCCGATTATCAAAATCCATGATGAGGCCTTAGACAACATGGACCATTTTCCATACTTTGGAAGCCTACTGTCAACAAGGGCAGATGGCGATGACGAAGTCCAACACTGCCTCCAGTGTTCCAGTGCAGCCTTCGGTCACCTGATGAAGAGAGTGCTTGAAGACCAGGACCTCATACCCGGCACCAAGTTCATGGTTTACTGAGCAATAGCAATACCCTCCCTCCTATATGCCTCAGAGACATGGACACAGCAGGTACCCCAAAGCACTGGAGAAATACCACCAACGCTGCCTTCACAGGATCCTGCAATTCCATTGGCAGAATAGGTGCACCAACATCAGCGTTCTCGCTCAGGCCAACATCTCCAGCATCGAAGCACTGACCACCCTTGATCAACTTTGTTGGGCGGGCCACGTCATTCGCATGCCCGATACGAGACTCCCAAAACAAGCACTCTACTCGGAGCTCCGACACGGCAAGCAAATCCCAGGTGAGCAGTGGAAATGCTTCAAGGACACCCTTAAAGCCTCCTTGAAAAAGTGCAACATCCCCACGACACCTGGGAATCCCGTCCCAAGACTGCACAAAGTGGAGGAAAAATACCCGGGAAGGTGCCGAGCACCTCGAGGCTATACCCCGAGAGCAAGCTGAAACCAAGCGTAAACAGTGGAAGGAGCGCATGGTAACCCAAGCACCCCACCCACCCGTTCCTTCAAACACCGTCTGCCCCACCTCTGACAGAGACTGTAGGTCCTGCATAGGACTCATCAGCCACATCAGAACTCACTTTTAGTGTGGAAGCAAGTCATCCTTGACTCTGAGGGACTGCCTAAGAAGACGAGTTTATGGTCAACATTGCAGTAATGAAGCTATTCCCAAGCTTTAAGTACCTTTATCACTGTAATAGTGTTATAGCCGGTGTTAGTTGAAAACAAACAAAATCAGTTGACACCAAGAGAGATAGGATTTTCCCTGGACATACCCACCAGCTGAGTATTAACTTTTACTGAGAAATTTCCAAATTATTCTCTGCCTCCAATCTTAATCTCTCCAACTAAGGTAAATAACTAAGTAATGTTCTTTAAATGGAAACAGTTGCTAACATTTACTTCCACTGGGATAAACAATAGACTGTTGTAAGGATATCTAATTTCCAAAGCTTACAATCTCACACTAGAATTCTTGTACAGGGTTTCACATATTTTATTAATTTGCCCACTTTTTATTGAAGTCTCTATGGGCCCAATTTTCCCCAGCCCCTTTTTTCGGCGCACTCATCTTAAATGCACCGACTTTGCATGCTGGAAATGGCGGCGAAAAAAAGGGGGCCCATCCTGCCCGCTCTGTCGACTCTCCGGTGTCTCAGCATGGTGTAGCTAGTGAAGTGGGGGGCGGGGCAACAGGCCAGCGCAGAAAGCACTGCCGGCAGCTGCACGCATGCTCCTGCCCTCCCAGCATGTCCTGCGGGCTGTGAGCAGGACCCGGTGCTCGCAGCCCCTATCCCCGGCCGAAAGGACACCCCGATCTTCGCCGCATCGTATCCCCGGCCGAGTGGCCTCCCGCACCAGCCGGTCGGCCCGCTGAGTTCCCAGGCCGAGGTAGGACTTCAGTTTTATTTTTTATTTATTGATGGTTATGCTTGAGAGTTTTGATTGGGGGAGGGGGAGAAGAGTTTTTTTGGGGGGGGGGGGAGAAAGAGTGTTTTGATGGCGGGGGGGACCTTTAAAAAAAAAACTTGATTCTGGCATAAAGGTAGAACTTCTATTTTTTTATTTGTTATTGATTGATAGCTTATTACTTTTTGTGGTGTGTTTAGTGCTTTGTAAGTCTTGGTGCTTTAAATGTACTAACCTGCGCCGATTTCTTAACTGCCCGCAAGGTTTTTCAGAGCTGGACACATACGCTGACCTAAGTCGACTTGGAGTAAGTTTTAGCTGGCCAAAGTGGCATAAATGGCCAAAACTGGCGTAAGTGTCTGGGAGGGCCCCCTTTTGAAAAAAAAAATTGAACTAAAAAAAATCATTCCTAACTGACTTACTCTGGAGCAAATTTTGGGGGGAAGATGGCATTTTTTAACTTGCACCAGAAAAAACAACTTACTCCAAAAGAATTGATGCGAGTCATGGCCAAAATTGGGCCCTAAATGTGTAAGCAGTGGTAGTTGAGAAGCATTTGTGCAAAACTTTGACAAAACCCATCAAATGGTTGTGACAGTGAAGAGTCCTACAGGAAAGGAACATCCATTTGTTCTAATTCTGTTGAGCCTGAGTAGAAATCACAATGGCAGTAATTTTAAAGACAGGTTCCACGCTATGTAATGATGTCTTAAACCTTTCTTTAACACTAAATGTAAATAATGAACATCAAGCACCTGATGGATGATTTAATTAAAATGAGTTGTCTTTTGGGGCTGAAACAGCTGTGGAGCCAAATCAAGTAGCGTTTCGTAATAAAAAATAATAGGCAGCTTTGTTGTCCAAGGAGAATTTAATTGATTTATAATACTGGAGCAACACAACAGCTTCTGTTAATCATATGTACTTTAGTTGATGATAGGAAATGAATCACTCTGAAGACTAGATAAATATCTTCAAATAGTCGTAACATTTATATAAGAAGTTACTTGAGGCAAAAGTTTCTCTCAAAAAAAGTAACAAATCTCAGGATGGGAGTTATGAGCCAGTAAAACCATTTGAGGTATCATCATGAACTGTGAGAGCAAAACAATTCATTGACAAGTATCGTATAAACACTTTGCAAAGTTTCATCCCAGTCTGGATATAATTTATTTTCTTTTTAAAAATATATATACAATTTTAAATGTTTTTGAAGTTTGGATCACATCAAAGTAAAGGAGATTAGTGCTGGGGAATAGAACACCCTATGGAATAAGGGGTTATGAGGAGCGGGCAGGGAAATGGACCTGAGTCCATGATCGGATCAGCCATGATTGCAGTAAATGGCCGAGCAGGCTCGAGGGGCCTACTTCTGCTCCTATTTCTTATGTTCTTATGTTCCAGTTCATCCTCCAGCTTCAGCAACAATCACTCCCACATTCGATACAACAGTGCCAACTACAAAGTAAAGCTCCTTCTGTTAAGCCCCCAAAATGGTTTCTACTTGAAATTAATTTGGCCCATCGCAACCCAGCTCCTTCGTGACATAGGCCTACATCACTAAACTGCCTTTAGTTTGGTATTAGATTCATAAAATGATAGAGCACAGAAGGAGACTATTTGGACCATCGTGCCTGTGCCGGCTAGTTGACACTAAAATGGCGAATCTCTCATGGAAAGGCCAACACAATGGTTTGTGTATTGGTAGATCTCCATTTGCTGCTCCACACTCAGCATGTATAAGGATCATAGGAAACATGGGACAGGAATTTCCTCAGAGCTGCTCCTGCTTCACTGCAACATTGTCAGAAGATCAGGGAAGCCCCCTTAAAGCGTGTAAATAGGATTTCTGCCACACATATAGGAAGTTTTGGTGGTGGAGCGGGAGCTGTTCCAAGGAAATTCCCTGCCATGCTCTGTTAGGAAAAGCATTTTTTTTGGCGTGACCATAATGTAACTATTGGGAAAAGCCCAAAGGGCTGGATTTTTGGCTTTTAGATTTTCGGGGCATTAATGACAGCAGAGTGGTCCTGATACCGCCTGGAAAACGTTTTCCCCTCAGTCAGCAAAATTGTGCAGCTGGGTCCTAAGTGTGGGGCAGAGCGGTAAGGGAGGCATCGCACACATCTCTTAGGGCGCTAGGTCGGCTGAGCGTGTGAAAATCCCAAGCTAAAGAGCCGGCCTGGGAGTGCTTGAAGGGAGATCTGGGAAGAAAGAAAACCTGAAAAAAAAACACAAAAAATATTATCGATACATAGCCCACACCACGACAACACAAATTACAAAAAAAAATGAAAGAAAAAACAATCACTTACCTGAGGTCGGCATTGCTTTCACAGGTGTTCCCACCAGTTTGTGCTACACAGCGCTACGGGTCGGGCAGGAGTCAAAAAAGAGCTGGTGTTGCAACCAGGGGCGTTGCACACCAGCTTGCCTCTTCCGGGCGCTAATGCTCTGCGCCCTGCCGAAACCGGCACCAAATACCCCCACGGGTGCTGGAAGCTGGTCACCTACCCAGAAGAGCTCACCGCTGCCGTTGCCGCCCCTTCGGGGTGAAAACAGAGGTGGACAGCAGCGGAAAATCGAGCCCAAAGTATGCTAAATACCTCATCACCATAATACTGTTCCCTTTAAGTGAAATGCTGTCTTAGAGTCAAATATTAGAATTAGCTTCTCCCTAACAGCAGCATGGATCCTGTGTGTTCTTAATTAATGAGCATCTGTAGGTTATTAGAATTCATAAAACATCTGTGAATGGGAACCATATTGATATAAATAGAGGAAAAGGATCTGCAATACCCTGGAGTGATGCAAAGATTTTACATAATCACCTCTTATGCATAATGCACTATACAGTGTAAGTGTTAGTAAAAGCATAAAGATTAAGCTTAATCCACAGAAATAGATTTAAAATATAACAATCTCTCTGAAAATTATGCTTTGATTTCTAGGATTCTGGTTACTTTCTACTTCAAATGCAATTTTTTTCCACCTATTTTTGTTAAGTGTGACCTGGAGCACCAGTCCAGAACTAAAGTAGGGCTAAAAATTTGGGTGCTTTACATCACCTGTTACCGGCAAAACATAGTGAAAAGAGGTTGGCCGCCGCTGTTTTGCCAGCTGGTGGTGGGTCCCGTGGCGTCCCCCATTTTCCCAGGTCCACTAGCACTGTCAGTAAAATCCATCACCCTGCAAATTAAAATGAGAGGCAACGTCAGTTGGCATGCAACACCGACTTAATGTCAGCACGGCGAACTTGGACCTTTGCGCTTGAGTTCAGCGTTGGTTCCTAAGCTCACCATGTACACCCAACATGTAGCAGGCTCACGGAGGTGCTGTCAGCACCCCTTTAACGGACTAACACATATTTCAGGTAAGTTTGCATTTAAGCTTTTGGACTGGGTTTTTTGATTTTATTGAAGTAGTGGCTTGCTGCAAAACATGTTAAAAGTTTATTAAGTATGTAGGCAGCACTGTCAGATGCTTACAAGGCCTCAGATGGTAATGGAAGGCCTCTGCACAGACAGAAATTGCTGTAAATACTTAGCAAGTCAGGCAACATCCATGGAGAGAGAATCAGAGTTCACATCTCAGGTCAAGATGTTGCCTGACCTGCTGTATGTTTCCAGCATTTTATGCTCTCATTTCAGATTTACAGCATCCACTCGCAGAGGGAAGAGGAAGAAGCCGAAGAGGAGGAAACAGAAGAAGAGGTAACCGAATGTTGGCCTTGCTAGTTGACCTTGAGGAGCTGGTGGTTGGAAGTGCCAAATCGAGTGATTCTTCTTCTTCTCCTTATTCTTCTGCCTCTTCTTCTTCCTCCTCTACCTCTTCTTCCTCCTCTTCCTCTTCTACTTCTTCACCAATCACTGGCTGGGCAGGCTGCATTTCTTGGGTGCGTAAAATGAGGAAGGCACAAGGGTGGAGTTGTGGTGAGTTGAGGCCAGAAAAGCAAGAGGTGCATGAAAGATGGAGGATAATGTATGAGGATACCAGCATCTTGTATCCTTTCTGTCCCACCACTAGCCAAGGGCTCAGCCATGCCCGTGCCAAGAATGACCTGCACCGTCTCCTCCAAGGGTGTGAGGTGAGACTAGGAATGCAAAATGTGCCTCATGATTGGTACAAATTGTTGGTAGGTGAGTGATTGGCAGGGGGAAGTCATGTATAGAGAAGTGTGAAGGTTTGTGGTGCAGTTGGTAGGAGCCGGCTTTTGAAGATGCATTCACTGACCTTCACCAGTGGTCTGAGGTCATGAAGCTTCTTTTGGCAAGAGAGCCAGGTGGTGGGGTGACACTGCTGGCAGTGACAGCCTCAGTGATGTAGTCCCACATACTTCTTTCTGGAGGGCCTCCTGGCCCCTGTAGATAGAGGACTTCTCTTGCAGTGTTGACCCCCTGCACAAAGCTGGAGTGCTGCGTGTGAGACCCTGGGTGTCCCTTCCCTGGCTTGCTGAGCCATTTGTGTTTGTGCTGAAGCACTTTTCCCACTATTTGAGATTCGGAAGGGAATTCAGCTTTAAGAGCTGAAGACTCCCATATGGGACTTCTTTTTAATGTTAATTATTTTTTTTTACTGCAGTAAGGGCTGAAAACTGCATTTTTTCACTTAATTTTTATTTTTATTCATTCAGTAGGCATTGCCTTTTTAAAGTATTGCCCTTTTAATTTCTCACAATGCCTAGCGAACTCTATTGCCTCGCTTCCAGGGGCCGTTGGAAGCTGGAACACAGCTCATGGATGTGAATTTCGACTCCCATGCCTGCACTAACACCACCAGGGGGGTGTTACACATAAGTTAGCGCTAAAAATCTTTGGCCCCCGCAGTGCAAAAGTTTTCTCTGGTAGAGCTTCATCCATTTTTGGTGGCCGTTAACCCGAGGCCGTGATGACACTGGCAACTCTTGTGACGACTACAAATTTTTAGCCTGAAGACTTCAGACAGATGATGGTACTTTTCATTTAATAAGAACATAAGAACATAAGAATTAGGAACAGGAGTAGGCCATCTAGCCGCTCGAGCCTGCTCCGCCATTCAACAAGATCATGGACTCAGCTCCACTTACCCGCCTGCTATCCATAACCCTTAATTCCCTTATTGGTTAAAAATCTATCTATCTGTGATTTGAATACATTCAATGAGCCAGCCTCAACTGCTTCCTTGGGCAGAGAATTCCACAGATTCACAACCCTCTGGGAGAAGAAATTACTTCTCAACTCGGTTTTAAATTGGCTCCCCCGTATTTTGAGGCTGTGCCCCCTAGTTCTAGTATCCCCGACCAGTGGAAACAACCTCTCTGCCTCCATCTTGTCTATCCCTTTCATTATTTTAAATGTTTCTGTAAGATTACCCCTCATCCTTCTGAACTCCAACGAGTAAAGACCCAGTCTACTCAATCTATCATCATAAGGTAACCCCTCATCTCCGGAATAAGCCTAGTGAATCGTCTCTGTACCCCCTCCAAAGCTAGTATATCCTTCCTTAAGTAAGGTGACCAAAACTGCCGCAGTACTCCAGGTGCGGCCTCACCAATACCCTGTACAGTTGCAGCAGGACCTCCCTGCTTTTGTACTCCATCCCTCTCGCAATAAAGGCCAACAGTCCATTCGCCTTCCTGATTACCTGCTGCACCTGCAAACTAACTTTTTGGGATTCATGCACAAGGACCCCCAGGTCCCTCTGCAACGCAGCATGTTGTAATTTCTTCCCATTCAAATAATATTCACTTTTACTGTTTTTTTTCCAAGGTGGATGACCTCACATTTTCAGACATTGTATTCCATCTGCCAAACCTTAGCCCATTCGCTTAACCTATCTAAATCTCTTTGCAGCCTCTCTGTGTCCTCTACACAACCCACTTTCCCACTAAGCTTTGTGTCATCTGCAAATTTTGTTACACTACACTCTGTCCCCTCTTCCAGGTCATCTATGTATATTGTAAACAGTTGTGATCCCAGCACCGATCCCTGTGGCACACCACTAACCACCGATTGCCAACCTGAAAAGGACCCATTTATCCCGACTCTCTGCTTTCTGTTAGTTAGCCAATTCTCTATCCATGCTAATACATTTCCTCTGACTCCACGTACCTTTATCTTCTACAGTAATCTTTTGTGTGGCAACTTATCGAATGCCTTTTGGAAATCCAAATACACCACATCTATCGGTACACCTCTATCCACCATGCTCGTTATATCCTCAAAGAATTCCAGTAAATTAGTTAAACATGATTTCCCCTTCATGAATCCATGTTGCGTCTGCTTGATTGCACTATTCCTATCTTGATGTCCCGCTATTTCTTCCTTAATGATAGCTTCAAGTATTTTCCACACTACAGATGTTAAACTAACCGACCTATAGTTACCTGCCTTTTGTCTGCCCCCTTTTTTAAACAGAGGCATTACATTAGCTGCTTTCCAATCTGATGGTACCTCCCCAGAATCCAGAGAATTTTGGTAAATTATAACGAATGCACCTGCTATAACTTCCGCCATCTCTTTTAATACCCTGGGATGCATTTCATCAGGACCAGGGGACCTCTCTACCTTGAGTCCGATTAGCCTGTCCAGCACCACCCCCCTAGTGATAGTGATTGTCTCAAGGTCCTCTCTTCCCACATTGCCGTGACCAGCAATTTTTGGCATGGTTTTTGTGTCTTCCACTGTGAAGACCGAAGCAAAATAATTGTTTAAGGTCTCAGCCATTTCCACATTTCCCATTATTAAATCCCCTTCTCATCTTCTAAGATACCAACATTTACTTTAGTCACTCTTTTCCATTTTATATATCGGTAAAAGCTTTTACTATCTGTTTTTATGTTTTGCGCAAGTTTACTTTCAAAATCTATCTTTCCTTTCTTTATTGCTTTCTTAGTCATTCTTTGCTGTCGTTTAAAATTTTCCCAATCTTCTAGTTTCCCACTAACCTTGGCCACCTTATATGCATTGGTTTTTAATTTTATACTTTCCTTTATTTCCTTGGTTATCCACGGCTGGTTATCCCTTCTCTTACCGCCCTTCTTTTTCACTGGAATATATTTTTGTGGAGCACTATGAAAGAGCTCCTTAAAAGTCCTCCACTGTTCCTCAATTGGGCCACTGTTTAGTCTGTGTTCCCAGTCTACTTTAGCCAACGCTGCCCTCATCCCACTGTAGTCCTTTGTTTAAGCATAGTACGCTCGTTTGAGACATTACTTCCTCACCCTCAATCATACTGTGATCATTCATTCCGAGAGGATCTTTTACTAGGAGATCGTTTATTATTCCGTCTCATTACACAGGACCAGATCTAAGATAGCTTGCTCCCTTGTAGGTTCTGTGACATACTGTTCTAAGAAACAATCCCGTATGCATTCTATGAATTCCTCCTCAAGGCTACCCCGTACGATTTGATTTGACCAATCGATATGTAGGTTAAAATCTCCCATGATTACTGCCGTTCCTTTTTCACATGCCTCCATTATTTCCTTGATTATTGTCCGTCCCACCGTGAAGTTATTATTTGGGGGCCTATAAACTATGCCCACCAGTGACTTTTTCCCCTTACAATCTCTAATCTCCACCCACAATGATTCAACATTTTGTTCATTAGAGCCAATATCGTCTCTCACAACTGCCCTGATATCATCCTTTATTAACAGAGCTACCCCACCTCCTTTCCCTTCTTGTCTATCTTTCTGAATTGTCAGATACCCCTGTATGTTTAATTCCCAGTCTTGGCCACCCTGCAACCACGTTTCAGTAATGGCCACCAAGTCATACCCATTTGTAATGATTTCTGCTGTCAACTCATTTACTTTGTTTCGAATGCTGCGTGCGTTTAGGTAAAGTGCTTTAATAGTAGTTTTTAAACCATGATTTTTAGTTTTGACCCCTCCTGCAGCCCCTTTATATTCATACATATTGTCCCTTCCTATCACGTTGTGGTTTACACTTACCCCAATGCTACTCTGCTCTGTTGCCTGCTGCCTTTTGCATTCTTTCTTGGAGTTCTGTTCATCTGAGCTCTCACCCACTCTAACTTGCTCAGAGCTCTCTCCTGGGTTCCCATCCCCCTGCCAAGCTAGTTTAAAGCCCTCCCAACCGCACTATCAAAACCACCCGCGAGAACATTGGTCCCGTCTCTGTTGAGGTGTAACCTGTCCGACTTGTACAGGTCCCACCTACCCCAGAAATGGTCCCAATTGTTCAGGAAACTAAAGCCCTCCCTCCTACACCAATGCCCCAGCCACGTATTTATCTGACTAGCCTTCCTATTTCTACCCTCACGAGTACGTGGCACTGGCAGTAATCCCGAGATCACCACCTTTGAGGTCCTGGCTTTCAGTCTTATTCCTAGCTCCCTAAACTCAGCTTTCAGGACCTCACCCCTCTTTCTACCTATGTCGTTGGTACCAATGTGGACCACAACCACTGGCTGTTCCCTTTCCCTACCCAGAATGCCCTGCAGTCGCTCAGTGACATTATTGACCCTTGTACCAGGGAGGCAACAGACCATCCTGATGTCACTTTTGCTGCCGCAGAAGCGCCTATCTGCTCCCCTAACTATTGAATCTCCTATCACTATAGCCCTTCCCGTCTTCTTCCTCCCCCACTGTGCAGCTGAGCCACCCACGGTGCTGTGGACTTGGCCCTGGCTGCAATCCCCAGAGGCATCATCGCCCTCGCCAATAGTCAGAATAGAGTACCGGTTGGAGAGCGGGATAGCCTCAGGGGACTCCTGCACTACCTGCTTCGCCATACTCTTGTGTGCAACGTTCATCCATTCCCTATCCTCCTGTACCCTTTTAATCTGTGGGGTGACCAACGCCTGAAACGTGCTATCCACGTACCTCTCGTTCTCTCGGATGCGCCTCAGTGCCTCCAGTCCTCGCTCAAGCTCCGAGACTCGGCGCTCGAGTTGGAGGAGCTGGAGACACTTCCTGCCGATGGGGTTACAATGAGGATCATTTTTACCTGGTAGAGTACATGGGTTTGGGTGTGGATGGGAGGTTAAAACCAGCAAAAATGTCAGCGTGTAGGGAAGCCAGCTTCAACTTTTGGGATTAACTGGAGCGCGATAGGCTGCTTGTGCACAACCCCGTCTGGAGAGGCGGGTTGCCAATTAACTTATTTTAATCACTCAATTTCAACTGACTTTTACATTTAACGGCACATTCAAGGGATATGGGGATCAGGTGGGAAATTGGAGTTGAGGTGGAAGATCAGTCATGATCTTATAAAATGGCGGAGCAGGCTCAAGGGGCCGTATAGCCCATGCCTGCTTCTAGTTCTTATGTTCTTATCCATGGGTTTTCCGGGCTTCCTGAAACTCACCAGTGAAAGCAAGATGAGAACACAATGGTAATTGAGGAGCTGAATGAATCTGATGGAAATAATTTAATAAATACTTTGTACTCACAGCTGCTTTGTTACCTGCCAATGGGAAAGGCTTCGTTCCCAGTATTTTTGATGAGAGGTTACTTTCTACACTTTGGAGGTTTTCTCACCCACATCAGGATGGGTGGCACTTTGGCTGTCTTAGATTGGATCTTGGATGAGGACCAATATGACCAGCATCAGCACCAGCCTACTGTTCAGAGACAGATAGCTGGACTGCAGGGAGGCAAGCTGAAGGGGGGGCGAGCTGCACAAAGGAGGCTCCACCCACGACACAGGATGTACAGGCAGAGGCTGAGTTTCCTTGACATGTCCAAGCAGCAGTGTCTGAGGAGCATCAGGTCGTCACGTCAGGTGGTAGCAGATGGCTGCAGCCTCCTAGAAGAAGACCCACTCCCTGCTAGACCTGGTGACCATGCATTAGTAGTGGCTGTCAAAGCCAACACTACCCTCAAAATCTTTGTTGCCGGATTGTTTCAGGGCTCTACTGAAGACATATCCAGGATCTCACAGTCAGCGTCTCACAAATGCACAAGACAGGTGACTGATGGTTTGTTTGTGAGGGCCAGCAATTATGTCCACTTCGGCTGCGATGAAGCTAGTCAGGATGAGCAAGTTCTCAGGTTTGCGGCTCTCGCTGCTCCCCACAGGTCATCGACTGCACACACGTGGCAATCCGCGCCACCCAGAACAACCAGGAGTATTGGTCAACCGCGAGGGCTTAATCCACCATCCACCATCAATGTGCAGCTGGTGTGCAACCACAAAAAGATCTTTATGCAGGTGTGTGGCAGATTTCCAGGTAGCTGCCATGATGCTTTCATCCTGCGGCAGTCCAAGCTCTGGAACCTGGAAGCAAACTTAAGGGCTGGCTGCCTGGAGACAAGGAATAACCACTTCAAACTTGGCTGACGGCATCCATCAGAAATCCAACCAATGAAGCCCAACAGCTTTGCAATGAATGCCATATGACCACTCGCTGTGTGATTGAACAAGCCATCAAGTGCCTCGACAGATCTGGGAGCAGCCTTCAGTATGCACCAACCAGGGTCTCCAGACTGGTCGTGGTGTGCTGCACTCGGCACAACATTGCACAGCACCCAGGTTTGGACCTGCAGGAGGAAAAGGCGAAGAGCTCAGATCCTCTTCAGACGATTCCGAGGAGGAAGGAAATGAGAACAATGCACCACCAGCTGTGGTGCAAAAGAATAATATTTATGTGCTTTAACTAAACAACAGAAATTTAACAACATAACATTTTTTCATACAACCATATGCATACCCTTGTGCAACTACAAAGCTTTACTGTTCCTTTTCCGACTACTGCTACTCTGGATGTTGTAGTCCATAAGAGTTCCACCTGCACCTGTGCAGGGTCAGACTGGGCCATTGGGAGAGGAGGGAACATGTGGGCTACTGATTGGGGCAATGGGTGAGAAGCGGAGGCACTTTGCGGAGAGTCGCACTTCCATGTTCCCCTTTCGCCATCATCCCTCTCATGGCTGTAAGATTTATCTTTTGTCAGAACAGGTTTTAGCCTGAAAGATTTGTCTTTTTCTTTCCACTAAACAGAGATAAGTCGTGTCTTAATAAAACAGGCTTTATCCTGTAAGATCTTGTCTTGACACTACACTTTACAGAGTTTGAACTTGTGAGACAGAACAACACAGACACAGGGGGGCCGAAATTGCCCCTCTCCTTAAGGCCTGTAACCACCGCAAATCGGCAGCCACGCTGCGGAGTAGAGTGGCCACCGACTTTTCGTGGAATGGCTGCTGATAGCCCAATTGCCCTTCCAAGTTTTTCCGGCAGTGCCCCAATCCCCCGCCCCACCACTCCGCTGCGGCCGATCCGTCATCACCGTGTGCACGCCAATCTACCCCCCAACAGCAACATTCCCCTCTAAAAATCTTCAGCCCATCCGGCGGTGCCAAAACCTGCTTTTTCCCAATGGTGAGGCTGTGGCCTTCTGCAATGGTGGTACGGCTTCCCTTAAAGGGGAGGATGCACTGTCACTGCCGCCATGTTTTTTTTTGTGTAGAGCCCATCTTATCTGGATGCAGATCCTCTCAAGGCCTTGTGTGTCTATGACATGTCCTGTCTTTTCTAACTGCCCCAGCAGTCTTTGAACATTTGGTCCTGTGGAATTTGCCTCCTTTCTTGCTTATCAGTTGTTTTTGTAAATCAGAGGCCTGCTAGTATCCAAGCTTCTTGGACCTTCTTCAGTGATTTCTGCATGTTGCTGTCTTTGCAGTTTAAAGTCATGGGGGGAATTTTAAGCCCAAAAAATGGGTGAGTTGTGATCAGTTGAGAAGTTAAAGTTTTAAAAAAATGTATCCCAGCCCAAACCAGCCAACATCCATTTTTAACAGAGGCAGGACGGAGGAGGGGGTGCAGCCAATCTGCTCCAAGAAGACAGGTTGCCCATTTAAATATTATAAAGAGGCTGACGTGCCTCAGATTTCGCCACCATTACAAATTTAACTCAGGCCTCAGAGAACCCGCCAGCTGAAGTAAAGGGCGAACAGCTGGATCCTTTACACTTACCTCCTGGATCCAGAGTCCCTACCTCACCCACCCCCCATGATTGGAGTCCCCCCCGAGTCCTCTGATTTCCCCCCGAGTCCCCCCGAGTCCTTCGATCCGCCACCCGAGGCCTCTGATTCCACCACACCTACAAGACATCCGATTTCCCCCACGAGGCCTTGGATTGCCTTCCCGGACTATCGCCCCACCCCAACCAGCAATGTTCCTCCAGCCCCGCACTTTCCCCACCCCCGATGCTGTAGCTCTGATCCTTTCCTCCTCCCACCCCTCCAATTCTGCAGCCTCCGACCACCCCGTGGCTCCCAACCGATCCATTAAATTTGGCAAGGCCTTTGAGAAACCAGTTCTCCCAGGTTTCCTGACTGCTTTCGAGCCAACCCCCCCTCTCCCCACTCCCTGCTCCCAATCTGCCTTCCTATTAAAATTCCAGCCATAATGTCAAAAAGGGGGTATTAATCCTTTCCTTCAGTAAATCATATTTTATTTTGTTCCAGTTGTGTCTCAACAGTCACAGATGAAAAACATTTTTCGAATCCTAAAAATTAAGGATCCTGCATGGAGTGACGAAATGCCATTTGATACACTTTCACACAACAGTTGTTTAGGAAATCATAGCCTACAAAAGAGCTATTGGCATTTAACTAAGAATTGTGCAATACACTAGAAAAATATTCCAGAATAATTGGCAACAGTGCTGAGAAAAACCAACGAGATAGTGGAAGCTATAAATTGGCCGTGTTTGTGTCCCTGTTAGCACCTCCAGGGAGTGATAACAGGGCGTTAACGGCTTTGCGCCTGACCGCGGTGACGCCCACTAAATATCCCTGGAGGTTTGCGGCGGCGGCAACCCTTAGCGCCATGATATCCTGCGCCCGTAGAACATGACATCACCCTGCTGCGCATTGCCCCGGATGTGGAGTTCGATTCCACCCCCTATGTAGCATCATAGGGCAAAAGCATCAACAGCTGCAGGAGGCGTTGTTAGGGAGCAGTAATTAAAGATAAGGCCACTGGTGTCCATTAAAAAAAATATGTTCTATCTCTTAGGTTCTGTTTTGAAAATCCTGATGTGCCACGATTGATCAGCCCTGCACTCTGTTGCCGCCGATCGCGGCTGCTGTCGGCAACGAGGGATATCATTGAAATGCAGAGCCTGCAGCAATGGCCCTTCCCTTTAAGAGAAAGAAGGAGCCTTTGTTCCCGGCAGCACTGCCCTCGACATTGGGCGCTGCTGCACCACTACCGCCACACTTGCTGGCTTTAGCACTCCAAGGGAAGTGGTAGCACTTGATTTAGCGCTCTACTTCCCTCTTGGAGCACTAAACCAGAAATTCGTGTCGGAGTCCCTTGCACAGCACCTACTGATACTTTTGCGTCATCGCAAAGGTTATCGCCCCAAATGGACGCTATGCAATTTCATCCCTTAAACTTTAAGAAGCTCTTTAACAGATCAAAAAATTTAACTTTATCAAAGAAAGAGAGAGCGAGTTTGGTTTTCAAAAATTAATGATACTCTCAGTAATGGCCCTGGTTCCTCTTCAGAGGGGTTCCGGTGATGAATCACAACAGCCAAGTTCGAGTAGCTTCTCAAAATCATTTTAATTGCATGAAGTATTACATCCTTGGAACACTGCAGTCTGTATTATCTATAC
This sequence comes from Pristiophorus japonicus, assembly GCF_044704955.1. Taxonomy (NCBI): domain Eukaryota; kingdom Metazoa; phylum Chordata; class Chondrichthyes; family Pristiophoridae; genus Pristiophorus; species Pristiophorus japonicus. Next base: position 51,562,209 of record NC_091980.1, on the reverse strand, counting down.
TTTTGCGTCATCACAAAGGTTATCGCCCCAGTCCCACCCACCCCTTCCCTCAATGACTATCTATCCCACCTGTGACAGAGACTGTGGTTCTCGTACAGCCACCTAAGAACTTATGTTAAGAGTGAAAGCAAGTCTTCCTCGATTCCGAGGGACAGCCTATGATGATGACAGTATATGCAGGTGGGGGTTGTGGTATGGGAGTTATATTGGCCAGTGATAGATGGCAGGCTTCTGTAATCAAAGTCCTTGACTTGAAATGTAACAGCATTGGCCAGAATTTGCTGTCAAAATAATGGTGAGCCTAATGACGCTCTCCATTATTTATGTGCAAATAGTACAGCAGCTTCAGGCAAGGAGCAGACTCAAATGTTCAAAAATTGCTGTCCGAGTTGCGCCGCTCGGCCGTTAACTTTGGCAAAATAACATCTCGCCGATTGACTCGCCGTTGAAATGCAGTAAATGATGTGATGTTGCTTTATTTGCATGATAGATACAAACTAAACTCGCTACAGAAAGTTAAGTCTTGTCCATTTTAACAATGTGATAATTGATTACTGTTGGTCAACCTCTCTGTCACTGAAAATTAACTATTACAAGTGTGGAGTCTCATTCCTTCAGGTTTTAATTGTTAGAGATTTTAACTATTACAAGTGTGGAGTCTCATTCCTTCAGGTTTTAATTGTTGGAGATTTTAATGTATAATTTTTTTTAAACTTTTTCTTTCTGTCTCTTTTATCTCTTTCTCTTAATCCAATCATTCTTTCTCTCTCTTTATTTCTCCATCTGCACCTGATTTGACTGAATTCACCCACTCTATTTTACACTTCCTTCTCAGTCCTGTGCTGTTATTTCACAATCCTTCAATCTGATTGGTTAAGGAGATGCACAGCTGCCTGCCCTGTTTTCCTCACTGCACTGTTATCAGCCCGTAATTTCAGCAACTTGCCCCGTCAAAAATTTTATAACCTAACTGCACAAGGGCAAGTCAAGTTAATGTCAGATGCTGTTAGATGACCCGCTGCAGTAAATAATGACCCAATGGGGTAGAAATTCACTGCCGCCTAAAACAGGTCGCTGTTGATGTGTTTTCACCGCCACTGTGGATGAGGTGACCTCTTGCGTGAAATTCAGCTCTTTGTCATTTTGTTTTCGAGCGGACCGGAAGTCAGTCGCAAGGGGGCGATAGTGCGGCGGTGAGCACACTTGAGGGGCGGAAGTGGAGGCGGGATGGAGTCTCCGCCACTGTCAGTCAACAGCGTAGCACTGATGACATCATGACGCTTGTGCGTCATCACATCTCTCCCCTTCATTTTGGCGGTGCATACTTTGATGATGCACTTAAGAGGGGTCGGTAGCAGTGGGGCGAAAGTGTGGACCTCTGGAAAAAGCACCAAGGAGAATTTCGCGAGCGGCAGCTGTTCGACTCCAAACCAGCGGCAATTCGACTCTGCCGTGTGGCTACCGCTTTCTGACAGTAAGAGGCATTTTCGGGAGGCTGGATTCCGGCCCCAATATGTTTTATTTTATTGTATGTTACAGGGATGCTATATAAATATTGCCACATTTCGAGTATGGTATATGAGGATTAGTACATCCTGGACATGTTTTGTAGAGAATACCACATTCTGTTTACATTATATAGAAACTAGTGTGTCCTGTAGATGTATACAAAGAATATTAGACCTCGTACCCCCTGTACACATGTTAATATGATCCTGTTTCTGTCCTGAATTACCAAAAGTAAATTTCATCTGGTCTATTTATTTACACAGTTTTCGAGAATAATCCATTTTAGCTACAAACTGTGAAGAAATCTGCAGAAGGCAAATTGTTATTATGAATCTGAATAAAAAGGCTAATATAAAATATCAGAAGTACATTAGAACAAATGGCTTAATATCATGTCTAGACACCTCAATGTACATGATTAACTTGAAGCATCTATTCTAGCATTGGACCTTAGACAGTGTATTTGATTGTGGATCTTCTCATATAGGATTTTCAGCTGTAAACTATCGAGTAGGAACACAATGCTGTTATGTGCTATATTATCAGGTTATAAATGTATCAACATTTTCAGCTGGTGATTCTTACTGTCTAGGATGATAAGGAAACGCCGTGGTAAAGCTCAGAATGGAAGGTGCAATGCAATATAGAATTGTAATTCTTTGATGTCGCTGTCCTACGAAACATTGCAGCCTCCATTCAGAGCTTCATCACAGCTTTTTCTTATCTTAGACATCCTCCACAAAAGGAGCAATGGTTGTAATTCACATCATCTCCACTTTGGGTGGGAAACTGGCAGAATGGATCGTCCGTCCGTTATAGAATGTACCAAATTTTCATTTCTGTGGACTGACGGAATCTCCAGAGAAATATCACAAACAGCTGAAAACACACATTTACGTTGTTTCTCTGGGGAGCCTGCTAATCTTCCACCAAGATTGATGATCAGGAAAAGCCCCCACTGACATTCAGGGGGCTAGAACCTCCACTTTTTTTGCATGCTTAAAGCCCATTTAATGCCAATTTAACCGCTGAAATGACGTATAATGCACAGATATTGCCCATTTTGGCACAAAATGGAAACTGACGGGCTTTTTTAGGAGACTTATCGCTGAGCGTTATTTCCCCATGTGCTTAACACAGAGAAAAAATATTACTGCCCGCCCACTTTTTTGGGGCGGAATCAGCAGAATGGGCGAAATCAACGCCCATATTATCGCTCAGGGACTTAACGCCGAGATTCAATAATAACACCCAGCAACTGTTTTTTGTCGTAAAGAGCATATTTACCCAAACTAGTTGTAAGGGGTGGTTTTCAGGGGGTCAGCTTTCCCTTCTGACCTTATATGAGCGGTTCCGAATCGCTCCCACACCCTTGGCTCCAGACACTGGAATTATGAAGGGACTGTGACAGACTTGGACAGACAATCGGTTTCAAGGTAGGAAGCAGGTATGGCTTTATTGTGTTTAAAAAGAAGTAACAAGGCACACCTTTAATAACACACACAGAATAGGAATACCAATACACACTGAGGGGTACAACACACTGAATAAAGTATCAAATTACAGCCTGTGGGGAAAAGAATACAGCTTAAATTCTAAATGGGGTAAAGTGGGGAATGCAGATACATTTACACAAGTTATCCAAGCCTTCCCCCTCCCAATTCCCCTAACTAACTAAGTTATAGCTCTGGGGGTTCAGGGGCTATGCTCACCAATCCCCTTTGACAGTTGCCGGTGAATCGCGGTTTCGGGGTTCGCTGCATTTGGCCTTCTAGGCGAGCCGTACCCCGGATGGAGGAGAGGACTTCGGACTGCGTAGTCTTCAGTTGTGGTGCGTCTGATGATGCGGTAAGTTGCGTTTTGGATGTATGGGGCAAGTACCCACTTTCTTTGGTTAGGACTAGTTTTAGTTAGTCCTTTTTGGTAATTTCTCACCCATTGGGTCGTTCAGAAGTAGATTGTAGAGTGGTTGTCAATTTTGTTGCTGACAACCTATCGTTTCGTGGGCCTCGTGCTCGGTCAGTACTTGATGAGTTCTCGTAGTTTCCTTCACTATTCCATTTCTTCACTCCCCAGCTCCTGCTGCTTGTGTCGGTGTCTGTGTTCATAAGAACATAAGAACATAAGAATTAGGAACAGGAGTAGGCCATCTAGCCCCTCGAGCCTGCTCCGCCATTCAACAAGATCATGGCTGATCTGGCCGTGGACTCAGCTCCACTTACCCGCCCGCTCCCCGTAACCCTTAATTCCCCTATTGGTTAAAAATCTATCTATCTGTGATTTGAATACATTCAATGAGCTAGCCTCAACTGCTTCCTTGGGCAGAGAATTCCACAGATTCACAACCCTCTGGGAGAAGAAATTACTTCTCAACTCGGTTTTAAATTGGCTCCTCCGTATTTTGAGGCTGTGCCCCCTAGTTCTAGTCTCCCCGACCAGTGGAAACAACCTCTCTGCCTCTATCTTGTCTATCCCTTTCATTATTTTAAATGTTTCTATAAGATCACCCCTCATCCTTCTGAACTCCAACGAGTAAAGACCCAGTCTACTCAATCTATCATCATAAGGTAACCCCCTCATCTCTGGAATCAGCCTAGTGAATCGTCTCTGTACCCCCTCCAAAGCTAGTATATCCTTCCTTAAGTAAGGTGACCAAAACTGCACGCAATACTCCAGGTGCGGCCTCACCAATACCCTATACAGTTGCAGAAGGACCTTCCTGCTTTTGTACTCCATCCCTCTCGCAATGAAGGCCAACATTCCATGCGCCTTCCTGATTACCTGCTGAACCTGCAAACTAACTTTTTGGGATCCATGCACAAGGACCCCCAGGTCCCTCTGCACCGCAGCATGTTGTAATTTCTCCCCATTCAAATAATATTCCTTTTTACTGTTTTTTTTCCCAAGGTGGATGACCTCACATTTTCCGACATTGTATTCCATCTGCCAAACCTTAGCCCATTCGCTTAACCTATCTAAATCTCTTTGCAGCCTCTCTGTGTCCTCTACACAACCAGCTTTCCCACTAATCTTTATGTCATCTGCAAATTTTGTTACACTACACTCTGTCCCCTCTTCCAGGTGATCTATGTATATTGTAAACAGTTGTGGTCCCAGCACCGATCCCTGTGGCATACCACTAATCACCGATTTCCAACCCAAAAAGGACCCATTTATCCCGACTCTCTGCTTTTTGTTAGCCAGCCAATTCTCTATCCATGCTAATACATTTCCTCTGACTCCGCATACCTTTATCTTCTGCAGTAACCTTTTGTGTGGCACCTTATCGAGTCTGTGTTCTGGTCTGTGTCCGAGTCTGTGTCTCTTTCCTTTTAAAACTGGGAATAGATATACCTCAAAAAAGGCTTTCTTATCTCCCACCGAATCTGGCCCAGCTCCTTGTTTCGATTGTGCAGCCCAACTAACTGAAACTTGATTAAGTGGTTTTAATCTGGCGTTAATAGGCTTTTCGAAGTTGATGAGCTCTCGTCCATTGTGCTAGTTTGGCCTGAGCCAGATATTTCTATGCCTGTTGAAAAGGTGTTGGAATATGCATGTGACATTTGGATCCTCTGGGTGGGGTGATACTGTTTCTTCCATGGTCGATTGTTTAAATGCTAATATTTTCTAGGGGCAAGTTTCGAGGGTGAACAGTTCCCAGACAATTTGATTAGCTCCAATGTCCAAACTGAGTGAAGTTCCACCCCCCCGTTCTGGCAGTCTGTTCCAAAATGCTCCTTTAGAGATCGTAAACTTGTAAAGCTCTTAGGTATCTTCCTCAGAGTTTTTCCTAGGATACCAAAATGTTCATCGAGTTCCAAATTAAATTCCCTTTCCTATGAGTCCAAACACTGAGGGGGGGGGGTCTCCATGAATGCATCCCCTTTTATCTCCTGCAGGCGTCGTCTGCCCCTTTAAACTCATTTGTGTCCCAAAGTTTTTTTTCTTCCATTTTAAAAGTCCAGAAAGGGACTCTTCTTCTCTGCAGGGGAAAGGTACCAGGAATCTTTGCGAAATATTGGTAAATTCTACACTACCCAAACTAGTGGCCATGGAGATTGCCCAACATCAATTTCACCACCTCCCACACATATCGCCCAGAATATTGCCCGCTCAAAAAAATGCCCACAAAAAGTGGAACTAACTGGGATGGACGGCAGCGATATGGCTGACATTTGTTAAATCCCACTTTTATATGAGGAGCTGATATCAGAAAGATTTGCCTGAAAGAGTGCTGATGTGAGTGACAACACTGACACACTGCTGTGTGTGTGCAGCTCAGACATCAATGGTGCCCATCACCTTGGTGCCAGTTAAAGTTTACGTTGATTGATATTAAGTTGTAATTAGCCCTTTCACGGTAAGGAATCACCAGTCTGTAACGGTCTAGCTATCTGAGACAATGCGCAACAAGGTTATGTTCAATAACAAAAGTTTAATACCAACATTGGTCTGAAATCATAAGTAACACAACCAATAACACCCAACGCCCACCCACATCCCACTTTTTTCACCATTGACACAAATCACATGGTCAACATGTCCAGCAACACAGAATACAAAGACAAAACAGGAGCGTGGTCCCCAGCCCTCATACATTGCAACAAATTGCATGGAGATATAACACAGCCATTACCTACGCACATGCACCTCACTTTCCTTCCCCCCTCTCTTTCTTCTTCCCACCTCTATCCCTTCCCCTCCTCGCTCCACGGCGTGTGGCTGAGGAGCTCCTCAGGCGGTGCCTCACTGGGGGGGGGGGGGGAATGAAGGCAGATGCATTGGGGGTGCCGAGGGGGCAACATTCTCTGATGCAGAAGCAGGATCTTGGTCCTTGCTCGCATCTGTTGTTCGCAGTGCTGGTGTGCCCTGGGACCACTGGGAGGGCTGTGTCAGCAGTGTTCCTGGCTATCACATCCAGGGACTCCGCCATGTGCAGAATGTACTCAGACATGGTGTCCAGGTGTTGGGATATGCCTCCCAAAGCTTCGATGAACTGTTCACCAATGTCTACAGTCCTCCTGGACAACTGAACCATCTCTCCGCTGTCATGTCGCGCTCGTGGACCAGACCTGCCGCATCCACAAGGCCTCCGCGGGGTCGGCGCCGTCCTGGGGACAAATGGGGTGCCCTGCGGAGAGATGCTTGGGGCCGGCACCTCCAGAGTGGAGGCGGGAATGACCGGAGGACCAATTGATGGGTTGGAATGGGTTCTGGAGCGTGGCGATGCAGATTCTTCAAAGTCCGCACTCTCACCCGTTGAGAACAGACCCAGCGGATTGACGGGCGACAATCAGAGCTCCTCAGCACCAGATGTAGTAGGATTGTGACTCCTGCCCCGCACCCCCACCTTCTGGCCTCTGTGGCCTTGCCTCGGGCCGTGCTGCTGGCTGAGCTGCAAGACATAAATGAGGTTGTTAGAGGAGAAGGGGGTGCTAGGGTGACAAGGTGAGTTCAGCGCTACACACAGCAGATGCACGACAAAAGCACCACCGCTCTCAAAATCATTGCAGACATCACATTTCATGACCTTTAACACATTGTGGATTGCACTGATTTTCATTAGGCCAGCATTATTTCTATGACGCTTTTAGAAATCATCTATCATATATGATTGGTCGGATATGAGTTGGTGTGGCATCTATTGAATTATATCACGCAATGCTGTAAGCTTTACTCACATGGCATCACTTCAGGGTCTGCAGAGGCTGTCTGGGGCGGCTTCCCCACGAGTGCTAGCACTCACTCCTCCATCTCTGTGATGTAACTGGGGACTGGTGGCCCCCCACCCGTTCGCCTCTGCACGGACCTCATCATCAATAGCTTCTTCTGTAAAAGGTGACAGGATGACATGGCCTGAGATCATTGCTAGGTACTGTCACAGAGACTGATACAACACAAAACTGACAGATGTAATCATGATTATAATGATAATTAGCATTCTTTACCTAAAGACGTGCACCATGACCGCAGGCTTTGAGTAAAACATTCCCGGTAAAAGTGGAAGACCTCATATCTGCTGATAGTCACTTATGACTGTTACAAATCAAATTATATATTGATGTACATGTAAATCAATGTAATACTTACTCTTGCGGATCCCACAAGGTCGCTCCATCGTTTGCGGTATTGTTTGCCCTCACGCACCTCGTTGGTCGCCGACGAGACCACCTCTGCTATCTCGGTCCATATCCTCTGGTAGGCCTGGTGGGCTTCCCATGCCCTCCCTGTGCCAAATCACCCCAGCGTGACTCGACTTCCTGCAGGAGGGAGGCAGTTGCCTCGTCCAAGAACCTCATGGCTCTGTTGCGGCCTCCAATGTGCTCCTCTCCCACCTCACTGCTCTCTCCAGCGTCAGTCTCCACAGCGTGCTGTGATGCCTCCTCCTCTCTCTCCATTATAGGGCAAATTCGGTCAAATATGTGGCTGTAAACTGCTACTTTTTGTTTGCCTACTTGCTGTGAAGCTCTAAAGTCTCCCTCCTTCCTCCCAAAGCAGCCACACCACACCCAGCCACGCCTTCAGTCCCTCTGAGCTCCCTCTCTCTCTGTCTCCTCTTCTGTGCATGTCATGGTGACCCTTGACCTCCTGAATCGAGCGTTGCCATGCCGTTGCTAAGGACGGCCACACTTTACGGCAGAAGGTCAGAAAAATTTAACGCTACCGCCCATTTGATATCGCTCACGGTAACGCCCATTTTCAAAAAAGTAAAATAGGTGCTTTGAAAATCGGCGAGAAGCCGGCGATCTGAAAACCCTTTTTTACTGCCCACGCCGGAAATAATACCCATTTTTGGGCAATAAGCTCAAAAGTGGAGTTTCTAGCCCAGGATCTTTATGGGTTACTCTGTTTAAATGTAAGGCCATTGAGTGGTTGCTTTTAATATATATATAATATATATTCCCCCACACCTCACATACATCTTTATTTTTATGACAGTATATTTTCTTAGGAAGTGATAAAGTATTTTTGTTGTAATCTCCCCTTTTCTTTTCTTGATTCATGATATAATTCTGGCCTAGGGATTGGGCAAGTGATTCAGTCCCAAACCTTCTCCAATGCTGAGGTGAAACATGCATAAATAGAATCCAGGGAGATTCTTCCTCCGATTGCCTCTGACCCCTTTGGTGATGAAGCATCTGTCCTCTTCTTAGCATCTTCTCACAAAGAACAAGTATAACAAAAAGCTGAACAAAATTAAAGCCAGTATTAGAAATGATACGGTAACATTAGAAATGGACAATTGCAGTGATAATGGCTTTCTTCAGTTGTGTTAGGAGGCAGACAGCAGTCAAGGACACAGCATGGTTTGTCGGGGCATGTTATGTATGAAGATAAGAAAATGATTGATCAGTTAAATAGGTAATTTGTGCTTGTTCTCACTTATGAAAACAATGCTACATTTCCAGTAGAAATAACCATTGAAATGGTTTAGCTAAGATTATTGTGCTGAAGATTGACAGTGTAGTAGGACTAATGCTATTTATCGTGAGTTTTTAGGAGGATGGATGAAGGCTCATATATTCAGTAGCTCATTGATGTTTGGGTTGGAGGATGTCTCGTGGTCCTATTATTTTAAAACAGCACCCTGAAAGTTGCAGGTCTGTCAGTTTGACTTTGATAACAGGGAAACTGATTGAAAGTATCTTGAATGCTTCATTAACTTGAATTAATTCTTTGAGGAATTGCCCAGAATGCTGGGTGAAGTTGATCGATGTTGTTTACCTTCATTCGCAAAATGTGTTTGATACAGTTCTTCATAGATGGCTACTAGAAAAAAATTATGTAATTAACTGGCAGATAGGTCGGGGCGAAGGAGCGGTGACAGATTGCAAAGCGACGTGGTCAGGGCCCAGGAGAGGTGTGAGTTCGGGGCCCAGCTGAGGCAAGGTTCCAGGGGCAGCACGGGCCAGCACGGGCCAGCACAAACAGCGTTATGTGTGCGCACTAGGTCTGTGCAGCAGAGCTGGTCTCCAGTCATCTTGGTTAATCCTTGCCACTGGACCAAGACTTAGCTCTGTCAAGCCTATGTAGTGGCTGGTGTGCAAAGGCTACCACGCGTTAAAAAAATCCATGCACAGGCATCTTCCACCTTCAACATATAGTTCGGGACTTGGAATATCAGGTCCTTCATTGAAACACCTGTGAACTCATCCCTTTTTGGTATGGAAGCTAGTCATCCTCTATACAAAAGACCGCCTAAGAAAAAGAAAGCCAATGGAAAACAGTTGATTAAAATCACATGAATGGAAGCTTGTTATTAAGGATAGCGGATCTGCTTGAGGCCCAGTTATGAGTGGAGCTCCTCAGTGCTCTGTACTGAATCCATCACTGTTCATCATTTACAGTAACGACCGAGAAGAATTTGTTGACGGCACAAAAATTGCACGAGGGTTTGCAATAGAGAATTGATAGGTTGTAGACTGGTTTAGATGAGTGGTGACTGGGGCCATGCATGTAGATGTGGTCAAATGCAGTTTAATTGGGCTATAAAGCTCTAGGCATATCTGTAACATGCAAGTGTGTCCATTAAATAAAATGGGTCAGGAAAGAGACTTGGGGATATTAGTTGATTGCTTGTCTCAAAATAAGGGGCCGGCCATTTAGGACTGAGATGAGGAGACATTTCTTCATTCAAAGGGTTGTGAATCTTTGGAATTCTCTGCTCCAGAGAGCTGTGGATGCGCAGTCGTTGAGTATATTCAAGCCAGAGATTGATATATTATTGGGAATTAAGGGAATTAAGGGATATGAGGATAGTGCGGTAACATAGAGTTGATCAGCCATGATCTTGTTGAATGGTAGAGCAGGCTGAAAGGACCAAATGGCCTACTCCTGCTCCTAATTCTTATGTTCTTGTAAATGATGTACAGGCAGTGTGAGATAGGTTATAAGGAAAGCAAATGAGTTTTTAGATTATATTGCTAAGATTATTAAATACAAAACAAAAAGTACTATCTTGGGCTATATAAGGTTTAGGTGCATCCACATTTGAAGTATTTTGTCTAGTTTTGGTCCCTGGTAAAGGATATTAAAGCTCTAGAGAAATTGCTGAAAAGGGCAAATGGAATGATACCAAATCTTAGTACTCTTAATTATTAGGACAGGCTTCGAGTTATTTTCTTTCGAGAAGCTCACTCTTAGAGGAGATATGATTGAAGTTTTTAAAATACTGAAGAGATTGAATGCAGTCCAGTTGGATGGGTTATTTGAAATGAGTAGGGATAGTAGGATGAGCAGTCATCCCTATAAAAGTGTACAAAAAGAATGATGTTACATTCCAGAAAGTATTTCTTTTTACAATGAGTCATTGCCCTTTGGAAACAATTGTCTATGATATGTAGTGAATATGGGGTCACTGCAGTCCTTTAAAAGGGAACTTGATAATTTTCAATATGACATCATACTGGGCCCAAATTTGTCCCACCCATTTTTTCGACGGACTCACCGGAGATGCGCCGACTTCCTAGGGTGCAAACGGCACTGAAAAGATCTCCCCATAATCTGGCCGCTCTGTGGCCTCTCCCATGACTTGGCGCAGCGTGATCTGTCCATTAGAGGGTGGAGCTAGGGCCCTACGCGAAAAACAGTGCCAGCAGCTCAAGTAGCTCCTGCCCCCAGCCGGAGAGTCCTTGGAGAGAAGTCCTCGTCGGAGAGAGAAGTCCTTGTCAGAGAGAGAAGTCATTGTCAGAGAGAAGTCCTGGAAATCGTTGGAGAGAAGTCCTCGGAGAGAAGTACTGGAAGTCGTCAGAGAGAAGTCCTTGGAGAGAAGTACTGGAAGTCGTCAGAGAGAAGTCCTCGGAGAGAAGTATTGGAAGTCGTCAGAGAGAAGTCCTTGGAGAGAAGTACTGGAAGTCGTCAGAGAGAAGTCCTTGGAGAGAAGTACTGGAAGTCGTCAGAGAGAAGTCCTTGGAGAGAAGTACTGGAAGTCGTCAGAGAGAAGTCCTTGGAGAGAAGTACTGGAAGTCGTCAGAGAGAAGTCCTTGGAGAGAAGTACTGGAAGTCGTCAGAGAGAAGTCCTTGGAGAGAAGTACTGGAAGTCATCGGAGAGAAGTCCTGGAAGTCGTCGGAGAGAAGTCCTCAGAGAGTTCTCGAGAGAGTCGGAGTCGGAGAGGAGTCGGAGTCAGCCCGCTGACTTCCCAGGCCAAGTTAGGAAGGTAGGACTTAAGTTTTATTTTCTATTTATTATTGATGGTTTTTATGCTTCATGAATGTTGTTGTGAAGGTGTTTAGTGCTTTGCAAGGTCCTTTCCGCTTCTCTTCCTCCCCCGCCCCCCATCTCTGGCTACCTGCGCTGATTTCTTAACTCTCTGCAAGGGTTTTCTGTGCGGCCACTAGTGGCCATATACACTGGCCTAAGTTAGTTTGGAGCAACTATTAGCTGTCCAAAATGGCTTAAATGGCCAAAACAGGCGTAGGTGGCTGGTAACGCCCCCTTTTGAAAAAAAAACTAAACTAAAAGAAATCCTAACTAAGTCACTTACACTGGCGCAAATTAAATGTGCAGAATGTGGATTTTCAAGATACTCCAGAAAAATTAAGTTGCTCCAAAAAAAACAGAGCAACTCCTGGGCAAATTGGGGCCCATTTAGAGAGGTGATTAGTTAGCCTACATTGAGTTGCCTCATGGACAACCATGATTCCCAGTTCTTTCTTGATTTTGTCAGAAAGTTGGAGACAAATTTCCTAGAATTTTTGCTGAATTGGCCATATGCTTTCGCTCTCCTTGTTTTGCCTCTTCCAGGAGACAGTATTACTAAGGGCTGGATAGGATGGTGAGTGAGGTTGACTGGATCAGTCAAGCTTGATGGGTCTTGTCTTTTCCATATGTTTATAAGTGCAGAGGATGTCATGAGACTAAACCTAGGCACCAATGTGCTGTGCTGTGCAAGTCTTGTAAGAAAATAAGAAAAATGCATCTAAAGTGCTGAATTTCAAAGTTCAAATTATCATATTTTCATTATTGGAACTGCTAATGTTCTAATTAGCCATACACCTACTGGAGAATATTCATCATAAATAGCATACTGTGAGTTCCTTGGGCAATTCTAAAGTGGACAATTTATTACCTCCTGATGCATAGCAAAATGTAATCAGGTACATGTCCAAACAACAAAAACTGACATTGAAATGGAAAGATTTGTTGATGGGAAACTTCTGGTGACATTTTTTAGTAACAAACACAAAAATATGTTCCTTATTTAATGGGCGTTCTAAATATTATCACCCATTTCTCATAAGTCGTTGATGATCTTGGAGCTCTTTCATACGCTCTGCCAGAGGGGAATTGTAGCTGTATGCTCTGGGGGCTTAACAGGTTAGAGTGATTGGGAATGTAGCTGCTGAATTCAGCATAAGTTGTACAAAGTAGGGCAGGGTTCAGTATTAGTTGCGAGTTGCTGAAAGATACTACAGTGTGGTCAAATTAGAATAAGCTACGGGAGATGGGAAGCAAGCTATAGCTGTAAAAATATGATGCTGTTCCAAATAAAGTTGCTGTTATAATGATTTTTTGACTTATGCAGAGTAGAGCCTGCTGAAACATGCTATTTATGTGTTGTTTTTCCAGTGTGACTCAAGCCCAGCATGTGGCCTCTTGTACTAATTGCTAACCTGCATTTTACTAATAAACTACTCTTGTTTAGCTCAAACCATATTTAGAACTTTATCCAAACTTAGTAACAAAACGATGGATCAGGTCGTTAGACCATGGAACTCTGGCTTTAGAAATTGGGGCTGTAGTAATCAAATAAAATGTTCTTAACCCTTAAGATGCTGTCTATGAGATAATTCATTTCAGTTGTGTCTGTTCTAAGGGACTGCTACCAAACCATCTGGTTAAGCAAGCTGAGCAACGAACATCGCAGGAAAAGATGAGCAACCTTCATCACAGCCAAGACACATCAATTTAGCCAGCTGCCGGGCGGGTAAAACAGTGTCAAAAAGAAGGGAGGAGGGAGGGAGCTACAGATCAGGGCTTGGCGGTTGATCGCTGATTGTGGGAGGGGGGGAGAGAGGGCCCGCGATCGGCAAAGGGGACGCCAATGGCTTCCTGGAGGGGCCGTCGTGAGGGGGTAATATCGAAGCTTGGGATTCAAGGACAAGCCTTTGATTAACTGCAAGCCTTCTGCTTTAGCATTAATTGTAGACTTGAAGAAGCTATAAAACATTGCACACAACTCGCTGAAAGATTTCAATAGCATAATAATAGCTGCGACAGAAAAACGATAATAAAACCATTTGCACAATGATGCATTTTTTTTACATGATTGCCTTTCTAAATACTTCTTTCATTGTAGTCCATAAACATTTTCTACAACATTAGCCTTAGAAATGGTATAATAGCCTAGATAGTGTAAAGAAAGTATTTTCAAAGCAGAATCGTCTGCGTTTTTCTGGGTTTTTAAGGGAGAAGAGAATTATTTCAGCACTACGGTCTCTCATGGCAGATGCTGGAAAGTAGAAGTGGGGCAAGAGTCCAATTCTGTAAGGAAAGGATTTGGACAGAAGATTGCAAGCGATTTCTCCAAAGAGTGAAATCATTTTTTTTTGATTAGTTGCTCGAAAATAAATAGCAGTTCCCATACTCGACTTCAGATAGATCCATAAATAACATAAATCTTTGGTTATATTATGGTAAACCTTTTCTGTTCATCTCTTTTTCCATAATGAAGATTTACAAATATATAAAATTTGAAAAAAATTAACTAATTTGTATCATTCTTACTTGATCAAATATTACTGCAACTGTACTTAGCACTACACTTATAAATGTTAGGTTTGCCTTAGATATTCCATTGGATACAGTCCTGTATGTGGTCCAGCACCATAATTGCAGGAGTGTTTCTGTTCCACACATTATCTGATTACGCAATTGCATAACCTGGAAAGGTAACCTGGATCACAATCGCCTTGTGATCTGAATTGAATAGCATGCCTTTCCCATGCCCCCTATATGCGCTTTTCCAATCTTTCAGTAAGTAGACTAAAAGATTTTAGTGAGTTGAGCCCTGATGCGAATCGTTAAGTTGCTTGATTTTACAAATAGCAAGTGAACATAAAAGTATATTGCAAACAAACATAACTACAGAATCATTCTTAAGAAGGAAACATAATAAATATATGCCACAGTATCTCTATTAGCAGGCTCAGTTAAATTAGAGTCAACTGTGGCTCAGTGGGTAGCTTTCTCACCTCTGAGTCAGAAGGTTGTGGGTTCATAGGCCCTAATTTTGCCCATCACTGGGCGCCGTCTTTTCGGCGGCCAGTCAATTTTTTGGCGCCTAAGCTAACTCCAAATATTCCCCAATGTCGGTGCGCCGGCGTCTACTACCAGCGCCAGAATGGCGCTGATGTACCTGTAAAAGAAGGTTCCGCGCCATTTTTTCACATAAGGCAAACTTTCCCCAGCTACAATATTTTTTAAACCAGCACAGAGACCCTAGAAACACCATAGGAAAACCCTTACCTGCAGTCAGAAAATCCGCGCTCGCTCTCTGCAATCCCTTGCTGCAGGGATTTCCATTTAGCTTACAATTAAACTTTAAGGTAAGTCAAAGACCAAATTTAAACTATAAGCAGGTATAAATATAAAATAAATAAAAACTTACCCATACTGATGCTCCTGCGATGAAAAAACAATGATAATAATAAAAATTAAAATGTTTAAATCCTTACCTTTTTCCATCGATGTCCTCACAGCCCAAAATAATCCAAATAGTTGAAGGAAAATATCAAAAAGTTGCAAAAATGTAGAATCAGCATACCAAACCTCTTCTTCTTCTTCTGCAATACAGTGCATGCCTTCTCCCCACTCTCCTGAACATCGAATGGAGCCACTGCTAGCCCCCGACCGAAGGTCCTCCTCCCACACGGCCCACTGCTAGCCCAGGCCGAAGGTCTGCACACAAAGGACAGTGCAAGGCACTCCAGGCTCAAAGGCATCAGCAGTGATCTCTATTAAAGATGGTACTTTAAATTGATAAAAAACATAATCCCACCACAAATAGTTTAGGTTTTTATGGAGTATTGGAGTGCTTAAGTGGAAAATATATAATTTATATTAAATGTTACCACCACAATCTTTTTATATTTTGAAGGATTGTTGGAATACTTAGGTGGGCATCACATAATGGCTGTTAAATATTCCCTCCACCAATCTTTTAAGTTTTAAAGGAGTGTTGGAGTGCTTAGATGGACATAACCTTATGTTTATTAAATATTCCCACCACAAATCTTGAATGGTTAACTGGAGTTTGGGTGTGTTGGAGTGCTTAGGTGGACAATGATACTAAGTTGTTCATGGATCCAGACTGGGTGAGGGTCACTGATACATGCACCATGGTCCTTCGTTGCATGCATCAGTGACCCAGAACAAGGCAGGATTCATGAGCATTTTAGTACTGGAACCTGCCCCTGTATCATTTAAACCAATAGGTTGCAAGGGGTGAAGCTAGTTTACATGTTGAGTGTAGCATTAAAAAATGAAGTGCAGGAGTCAGGTTAAAAGTCCAAAATGAAAATGTTTATTAAACATTTGTACAGCACAGTTGTAATTAGTGTGACTTTACTTATGTTTAAACCTGCAAAACTTTAAAAACTTTATTCAGAGCCATGGCAAACTTTACAAAGAACAATCAACTAAAGCAACCAAAAACCAAATAAGACATCTATCCTCCTCCTTAGCGCTATGCGCCAATCCTGCCCCAGTAGATGCCGTTACCCCTGCCCGTGCCCGTAGTTGCAGACTTCTACTTCCTTGCCCCCGTACCCCCAGGTTTAGTCTGTTCCTTTTCCGGTGCAGCATTCCTTGATGCTGGACTACAACAGGGACAGAGCCAAAATGTGTCATAGTGGAATGCCTGGGTTCCTCTTCGTACTTCAACAACTGTATCTTCCTGTCTGGAGTAAAAATAAAACGGGGAAGGTGGCTCAACTGTGGCAAACAAGGGAAATTAGGGATAGTATTAAATCCAAGGAAGAGGCATATAAATTGGCCAGAAAAAGCAGCAAACCTGAGGACTGGGAGAAATTTAGAATTCAGCAGAGGAGGACAAAGGGTTTAATTAGGAGGGGGTAAATAGAATATGAGAGGAAGCCCGCAGGGAACATAAATACTGACTGCAAAAGCTTCTATAGATATGTGAAGAGAAAAGGATTAGTGAAGACAAATGTAGGCCCCTTGCAGTCAGAATCAGGTGAATTTATAATGGGGAACAAAGAAATGGCAGACCAATTGAAAAAATACTTTGTTTCTGTCTTCATGAAGCAAGATACAAATAACCTTCCGGAAATACTAGGGGACCGAGGGTCTAGCGAGAAGGGGGAACTGAAGGAAATCCTTATTAGTCAGGAAATTGTGTTTGGGAAATTGATGGGATTGAAGGCCAATAAATCCCCAGGGCATGATAGTCTGCATCCCAGAGTACTTAAGGAAGTGGCCCTAGAAATAGTGGATGCATTGGTGATCATTTTCCAACATTCTATAGAATCTGCTTCAGTTCCTATGGACTGGAGGGCAGCTAATGTAACTCCACTTTTTTAAAAAAGGAGGGAGAAAGAAAACAGGAAATTATAGACTGGTTAGCCTGACATGGGTAGTGGGGAAAATGTTGGAATCAGTTATTAAAGATGAAATAACAGCGCATTTGGAAAGCAGTGACAGGATCGGTCCAAGTCAGCATGGATTTATGAAAGGGAAATCATGCTTGACGAATCTTCTAGAATTTTTTGAGGATGTAACTAGTAGAGTGGACAAGGGAGAACCAGTGGATGTGATGTATTTGGACTTTCAAAAGGCTTTTGACAAGGTCCCACACAAGAGATTAGTGTGCAAAATTAAAGCACATGGCAATGGGAGTAATGTATTGACGTGGATAGAGAACTGGTTGACAGACAGGAAGCAAAGAGTAGGAATATACGGGTCCTTTTCAGAATGGCAGGCAGTGACTAGTGGGGTACCACAAGGTTCAGTGCTGGGCCCCCAGCTACTTTCAATATACATTAATGATTTGGACAAAGGAATTGAAAGTAATATCTCCAAGTTTGCAGATGACACTAAGCTGGATGGCAGTGTGAGCTGCGAGGAGGATGCTAAGAGGCTGTAGGGTGACTGGGACAGATTAGATGAGTGGGCAAATGCATGGCAGATGCAGTATAATATAGATAAATGTGAGGTTATCCACTTTGGTGGCAAAAACAGCAAGGCAGAATATTATCTGAATGGTGACAGATTAGGAAAAGGGGAGGTGCAACGAGACCTGGATGTCATGGTACATCAGTCATTGAAAGTTGGCATGCAGGTACAGCAGGCGGTGAAGAAGGCAAATGGCATGTTGGCCTGCATAGTGAGAGGATTTGAGTTTAGGAGCCGGGAGGTCTTACTGCAGTTGTACAGGGCCTTGGTGAGGCCACACCTTGAATATTATGTACAGTTTTGGTCTCCTAATCTGAGGAAGGACATTCTTGCTATTGAGGGAATGCAGTGAAGGTTCAGCAGACTGATTCCCAGGATGGCAGGACTGACATATGAAGAAAGACTGGATCGACTAGACTTATATTCACTGGAATTTAGAAGGCTGAGAGGAGATTTCATAGAAACATTTAAAATTCTGACAGGATTGGACAGGTTAGATGCAGGAAGAATGTTCCCGATGTTGGGGAAGTCCAGAACCAGGGGTCACAGTCTAAGGATAATGGGTAAGCCATTGAGGACCGAGATGAGGAGAAACTTCTTCACGCAGAGAATTGTGAACCTGTGGAATTCTCTACCACAGAAAGTTGTTGAGGCCAGTTCGTTAGATATATTCAAAAGGGAGTTAGATGTGGCCCTTGCGGCTAAAGGGATCAAGGGATATGGAGAGAAAGCAGGAATGGGGTACTGAAGTTGCATGATCAGCCATGATCATATTGAATGGTGGTGCAGGGTCGAAGGGCCGAATGGCCTACTCCTGCACCTATTTTCTATATTTCTATATTTCTATGTAGTCAACCTTAGCCTCCGGATCAACCCTTGAATTTGGTGCAGAGTGGAAAGCGCTCCTCGCAATAAGGACAGCTTCGGTGAGCACCCCTATTGCCGATACGACCTCGCTCAACCGTCCCGAAAGTCTTTCAACCTGTAAGGACAGGTTTCAACTCTTCCCTCACCCCACCAACAGCTTCCAGGAGCAATCGAGATTGTTAGATGTTCTCCCCGCTCATCCTCACAAGATGTCCTAAGTTCTCAGAGTCCAGTGTTTCTGGATCAGGTCTGGAGTTCACCCTCCTATGACGTCTCGCAGGTGTGGCTTGCTGCCACACACTTGTACCCGCAGCCTCAGATGTCACACCTAGAAAAGTCCTCTCGCTTGATTCGCTAATGAAAGGGCTTGGAATCCTCAAGGGGTTCAGCACCTCTAAATCCAGGGTGACCATCTCGTCATCTATGACTTCTTGCTGTCCATCATTGTCCTGAGTTGTAATATCTGATGTGCCGTTTTCTTGAACATTCTCGCCTTCAACTTCAGGTGCACCTTCGGTCTCTTCCTGATGCTCAACCTCTGCGAAACAAAAGATAGATGCTTGGTTAGCAGCACTGAGGAAGGAGAAGTGTCGGAAGCACACACAGTATGTAACATTTAGCCAACCCAGACTGTGCAATTTGCAGGGCTTACCCTCTGATGGAAAACTGGGCCCAGCTTCCACATTGATTGTTGGTCTTCTCCTGTGATATTTAATCATTGATGCTAACCTCTGCCCCACGGCTGTTAGTTGCAGCCTACTTGACGGATCTCCTTCAGTTTGTGACCGTTCTCGGTTGATCTGTGACAGCATCTTCTGCAAAGGTGCAAATGCAACTTTTTAAGAGAGAGTCCTTTTGTACACACGCGCACACACACACACACGGATCACATTTACAGATGTTATTGCAGTGCATAAATATACATATATTTTAAAGCCCAAATGAATGTAAGTTTAACGTATTACTTACAGTTACTGCTTGTCCGAGGTCCTGCCACTTCTTTTTCAGCTGCGCACCAGTTCTCGGGGTCATGGACATTCCATTAAACTCAACTGCAACCTGGTCCCAAACTTTTGCGAGTGCAGACAGTTTAAGCTTATTTTTATTGAAGCTTCACTTGTTCTCAAGAACTCCCCATCCACTCTCGATTAAGTCTACCAGACGTTCAATTTCATCCCCACAAAATCTTACGGTTTCCCCTTCTCTGTCCCTGGCCCTTTCGCCTTCTCTGTGCCCTTCCACTGCAGCCATCTCATGAACGAAGCTGTATTTCCTACCTGCGAAACTACCTCTGCCACCAATGGATTCTCAATGGTGATCCACACAGTCCCCACACGTGCTGTTTTTTTAATACTTTCTACTGTGCATATGCAGATGGGTCTTTTTTGTGTGTGTGCGTTGCGCATGCACAGTGGGTTAGAATTCTTTTCTCCCTCGCATGCGCTGTCCCGTTTCAGCGCACATTGGAGGCTCTGCCCAGGAGAGTTGGATCAGGTAGCGCCGGCGCTAGATTTTAAGCATATGGTGAAGAAACTCCGATTTTTTATTTTCAACGCTAAATAGCCTAAAAAAAAGGGCATCCAGGTAAGTTAAGGTCTTTTTTTTCCATTGGGGAAAATTGGGGACTTGAGCACAAAAATCTAGGCTGACACTCCAATGCAGTGCTGGGGGAGTGCTACGCTGTCGTAGGTGCCATCTTTCGGATGAGACGTTAAACCTAGAGCCTGTCTGCCCCCTCAGATGGACGTAAAAGATCCCATGGCACTATTTTGAAGAAGAGCAAGGGAGTTATCTCCAGTGTCCTGGCCAATATTTATCCCTCAATCAACATAACAAAATCAGATTATCTGGTTATTATCACATTGCTGTTTGTGGGAGCTGGCAGTGCACAAATTGGCTGCCACATTCTACATTATAGCAGCGATTCCAAAACTGTTTTACTCAAATCATATTTAGAACTTTATCCAAATTTAGAAACAAAATGATGGATCAGGTCACTGGAGATGTCCGGTGGTCATGAAAGGCACAATATAAATGCAGGGTTTTCAGCCTTCTGAATCTGACTGACTCTGAGCTGCAATAAGTGAGTTTCCCATTGCTAAGCCAGGCTCCCTTCCTAAACCTAATTGTTTAACTGAATTACTCATGGCTCTCCTTTTCCTTTTCTCTTCCTGCACGTGAAGGAGTAAGGTGGTGTCTTAGACTCCTTCCCCATTTCGAGATTCCAGAAGGCCTGCAAGAAAACCAACCACAAACTCTCCCAAGCGTATACTCGCAGCAGACACCACAGGCTGGATTTTCCCGGGTCCCACCTGCATGGTGCGAGGGGACCCGGAGGACGGCAGGAAACCCGGAATGTCGAGATTCCTGGCACACTGCGGAGTTTTAAATCCACAGGGTTCATGCGACGTCAGTGGCAGGTTTCCCACCTGGAAGTCAGCCTGACTGACTGGCTTCCAGTCGTGTGGGGAACTCGGAGAAGGAGGCCACAGCAACAGGTAAGTACTGGACCCAGTATGGTGGGGGCGGTGTGTTCCAGGTCCAGGGTGGGGTGGAGGAGGCTATCCCTGTCCCTGGGGTAGGGGCAGAGTTTCGATCCCTGGAGGTGCGGGGGGGTCTGTTCCCCAGGGCTGTATTTTGATCCCAGGGGTAGGGTTGTTCCAGTCCCTGGGGGTCCAATCCTGGGGTGGGGGGGTCCAATCCCCGACCCCAAGATGTGCGGGCTGCTGGTGTGGAATCTTGGGAGGCTCAGCGGAAGCACTCCTGCTCCTCCCGGCCCACAAGGATTGCTCCCTGAGGCTGAGGCCAACTTGTTCCATTCACCTGAAATCCTGAGCCCCGGGATCCCCGGCTGCCGCAGTAAAACCTGCACAGAAGGTTAAAGTAGAGGCTTCAGGCCTCATTATAATATGTAAATTGCCAACACGCCTCCTGGCAGCTGTTAGCAGCCCGTCTCCCCCTCCCCCCGTCCCACCTGAGTGAAAGGTGAAAGCGGGCAGGCTGGGGTCAGAGTTCACATGTTTTCAATTTTCACTTTCCCCCACGCCTCCAACCCACCTGGTCTAACCTCTGAAAATTCGGGCCCTCATGTTGGGCTGACATGATTAGAATCATTCCCACCATGTTAGGTTTGCATGCCTCATTAGGCCAATTAAGATAAGATCATTTGTTTAATGCCCCCAGTCATTGAGACAATCTCTGCAATTAACACTTCAACTGCCCCCCACCCCCCACCCCTCATCCCATCTGAGATTCTGTACCCTGTGGATTTTTAAACTGTTGTTAAATTGCTTTGTTTTAAAAATCAACTTTTAAACATAACTCGTTCCCAAATCTTTTTGATGAATAAAATGATCAAATATCCCAAACAGTTAGTTGCCCAAAGTTTTTGCTAAATAAACATATTTATGTGAATGACTTTTGCTCAGGGTCTCTCTTCACACTTGAATAATGTGCAGCTCTTCCTAAATTTATCATTGTTTATACGAATATTTTCTTTTCCATTTGAGTTTTGGGTAAAGATAAATAAATAAAATAAATGCAGCTGTAAAGATTTGTAAGAGATTACCTCAAGAACAGTAAATAAATATGTTTTGACTAGAAAATAGTGTTTTCTTTATCCACTGCACCTTAATAAATAAATATTTGTTCTACTCACGCCCTACACCTACATAAGTAAGTACTTCTTCATTGAGATGAATGAGAAAATATAAAGACCCACTTTCAGTCATTTCAGATTTGCGTGTTTTCTATTCAGCCATAGTTTCATTCTGTTCTCACATTGTCCTGGCTGAATGTATTTGCAGCAGGTCAATTAATATACAGTAAATATCATATTTGCTTTCAAAGTTGTCTCTGCCATGCCATACCTTCATTCTAAACAAATCCTGGTTATTGTCTAGGTCCTCCTAGTTACAGACTTCAGGAGGACAGAAAGAGACTGATGAAATGGGCAGACACATGTGGCAGATGAAATATTACGCAGAGAAGTGTGAAGTGATACATTTTGGTCGGAAGAATAAGGAGAGGCAATATGAACTAAATAGTACAATTTTAAAGTGGGTGCATGAACAGAGAGCTGGGGGTGAACATGTACAAATGTTATAAGATGGCAGGATAAGTTGAGGAGGCTGTTAAAAGGCACTTAGTATCCTTGACTTTATAAACAGAGGCATAGGGTACAAAAGCAACAATTTATGCTGAACCTTTATAAATTACTGGTTAGGGCCCAGCTGGAGTATTGCGTCCACCTCTGGGCAACACACTTTAAGAAGGATGTTGAGGACTTGGAGAGGATGCAGAGGAGATTTACTAGAATGGTACCAGGGATGCGGGACTTCAGTTACGTGGAGAGACTAGAGAAGCTGAGTTGTAGTTAGAGCAGGGAAGGTTCAGAGGAGATTTAACAGAGGCGTTCAAAGTGATGAAAGGTTTTGATAGAGTCAATAAGGAGAGACTGTTTCCGGTAGCAGAAGGGTCAGTGACAAGAGAACACAGATTTAAGGTAATTGGCAAAAAGAACCAGAGGCAAGATGAAAAGAATATTTTTATGCAGCGAGTTTTATGATCTGGAATGCACTGTCTGAAAGGGTGCTGGATGCAGATTCAATAATAACTTTTTCAAAAGGGAATTGGATAAATACCTGAAGAAGAAACATTTGCAGGGCTATAGGGAAAGAACAAGGGAGTGGGAGTGATTGATTTGCTCTTTAAAAGACAGTCACAATGGATTGAATGACTTCTGTGTTGTACCATTCTGTGGGCTCAATTTTGCCTAAGCCCGTTTTTTTGGCGCATTGCCAGAGTTACGCCCGTATTTCTAGGCCAGAAATGCAGCAAAAATGTTTATCCAAAGTTCCCCCGCTGTAATTTTCAAATTTGGCGCTGCTCAGCTTGTCCAGTCATCTTGGGTGGGAGGAGCCTGCTGTCTGCGCCGAAAAAAAGATGCCTCACCTTCTGCGCATGCACGGGAAAAGAATTATGTTTTTGACTTGATCCCAATGGGCGCGCATGCACAGTGCAGCTCCGGGTCTGCAATCGGCCATTTTTAAAGAGCCATTTGTGTGTGTAAGAACATTCAGTGGTGAGTGAGAGCATTGGAAAAATCAGAGTTGCAATACCAGAGTCAACGCGGTGCAAGGACCAAGAATTTCTTACAGGATGAAGTGGAGGCACTTGACTGAGGCTTGATGGCAGGAGCTGGACACCAGCAGAGGTCACATAAAAGTTCCACCCAATGAAGAAACGCTGGAACCAAGTTGCAGAAGATTATTGTGCAATGGTGACCACCACGAGGTCTGGAGGCCAGTGCAAAAAGAAGTGTCAGGACCTTGGTCAAGTAGTTAGTGTGAGTAATATTTTAATGTATTCAATGGAATTACAATTGTAAATGTGACTAGCTGTATATGTCCCACCCAGCAGAAAAGATATCCTCTCTAAAAAGTTGCATTTTCATCTTTGCAGAGGAAGGTGACACATAACAAAAGGGAAAGAACTCGAACAGGAGGAGGTCTGGCAAATCTGCAGCCACTGACATCCTTAGAAGAGAGGGTCGCTGCTTTGATGGGTTCTGCCTGGAGAAAAGCAACCGCCACTGCATAAGCTGGGCCCACACTCGAGGGAGGGGGTAAGTCCTGCAAATTCCACAATCTGGTTTTGCTAAATGTTAAGAACTCCGCGGGCTAGCCATGCTTCGGTTCCTGGGGATGTCTCCGTCAGCTACGCTTCGGTTAATGCAATGTGCTATCATTCATCATGGTCCTTCAAAATCAGCCTGCTGCCTGTGCTGTGTGAGCCTACTCATGCCACCCACCCTGCCCCCTCCTATGCTGCTAACCATTTGTCTGTTCTGTTATATTTTGCAGAACTTGAGGCCAACCCTGATGATGCAGAAGAAGATTGAGATGCGGATGAGCCTGAAGAGGACAACCTCTTCCAATCCCACCCTCCAGATCAAGAGCATGGGGATGAGGGTGAAGGGCTGGAGATGGATGAAGCCCCCACTGTTTTACTGACTTTGGAGAAGGTGCAGGTGCTGCCCATTGAGGTGCCAGCCCCTTCCGTGACTAGTGGTTTGAGTGCTGGTGGGACATTCCAAGGTTTCCTACTGTCCGAGGCTGCGGGTCCCAGTGGTGCAGTGCAGTGAGGCACAACCGGGGCTGCACCTTCTGCGGATGCGGGTCCCAGTGATGGAGTGCGAGCCACACCCGTGGGCAGGAGGGGAAGGAGATCTCGATCTCCTGAGGTGCAAGATCTAACAGATGTGGTTCAAATGAGTGGGGAGAGCATTGACCTTAGGCGATCACTCCTGGACACCATCAGTGGGGTGGGTGATGAGGTAGAGGGACTGTCGGGAGAAGTAACAGCAATCTCACAAGAAATGGGAACAATGTCCGGGACCATGAGTGAGGGAATATCTCAGTCAGCTGAAACCATGTCAGTGACCATGAGGGAGGGAATGTCAGAGATGGTGTA
Organism: Pristiophorus japonicus; assembly: GCF_044704955.1. Classification (NCBI taxonomy): domain Eukaryota; kingdom Metazoa; phylum Chordata; class Chondrichthyes; family Pristiophoridae; genus Pristiophorus; species Pristiophorus japonicus. The sequence goes on along the minus strand of NC_091980.1, from coordinate 51,537,224 downwards.
AACACTATCAGTGAACATGAGGGAGGGAATGTCACAGGTAGTTGAGACACTTTTGCTCAGCATGAGGGAGGTCATGTTGCAGGTCATTGAGACATTGTCAGGGTGCATGAGGGATGGCATGTTTGAGTTAGTTGCTGCAATAAGGGAACATTCGCATTGACAGAATCAACTGCAACTACCATTCCCAATCCAATCCCCACACCAGCCTCTCTGAAGAGCCCCAAGCCGGGGCCTCCACATTGCCGCTTGCTGCCTGGGCCCTCCACATTGCCAGCTGCCTCCCCTCACCCACCCCCCAACAGGTACGCAGTACCCGAGATCTTAGAAAGAATAATCTTGGTACGAACCCCAGAAACACTGCGCCACGGTCTTAAATTAAGGTGGAGGAGAGATGGGTGCAGCCTTTCATTGCTGCTGCTGCTGCTATTGTTGTTATTATTGTTACTGTTGTAACTGTTGTTCTCAAATTAAAAGTTTTTTGCAAGTTATGTAAATTTACAAGTTTAAAAGTTAGTAAGTGATCTTAAAGTTTTTAAGTGATCATAACTGAAAACTTTAAAGTTTGATACAAGAGCAATTTTATTAAAGTTAAGTACAAAGAACTGTTTGTTAAACTTTTGAATAAACACTAAATCATTTACATTATTTATTCCATTATTAACACAACTTTTGGAACTCAAGAAGAATCATTTCCATTATTTGTTCGATTAACACAACTTTTAAAGTAATCAAGAATCATTTCCATTATTTGTTCGATTATTAACACAACTTTTGAGGTAAACAAGAATAATTTCCATCATTTGTTCCATTAACACAACACAACATTACGGAACAGGTCCAAACAGTAAACATGGTCCATGTGGAATAGTTGCCGCTGAACCTTCAGGCAGCAAAGTGTTCACAGATGAGCTGCTGGCGTAAGGCTCGAGCAATCGTTAAAGGGGCATGATGGCCTGCCCTCCTCCGCTGTCATGTTCTGGGTTCAAGTACTTGCTGGCTTCCTTGTCCTCGTCCTCATGTTCATCATCTGCATCTTCCTCATCATTATCATCAACCACTCTCTCCGCAGGAGGGTCTTCTCCGACCAGTTGCTGCTGCCACATGATGGCTAAGTTATGCAGCATGCAGCACACAACAGTGAACTAACCAACAATCTCAGGGGAGTATAGCAAGTAGCCTCCGGAATTGTCCAAGCATCCAAAACGCTGTTTCGAGATGCCAATGGTCTTCTCTATGATGCTGTGCATCACAAGGTGCAACATGTTGTATTCCCAGTCAGTTTCCGTCCGGTTTACACGTAGAGGCGTCATGAACCAGGTGGTGAGGCCGTACCCTTTGTCTCCCAGTAGCCAGCTCTGCCCTGCTGGCTGCTGCTGAAACATGGCTGACATAATGCTCTCGCATAGGATGAACACATCATGGGTGCTCCCAGGGTATCTTGCATCAACTGACATGATGCAATGCATGTCGTCACACATGAGCTGCACAGTAATGCAGTGAAAGCCTTTTCTGTTCCTGTACATTTCAGAATCCTCCAAAGGAGCTCACAAGGTGATGTGGGTACAATAAATGCAGCCCTGTACCTTTGGGAAGCCAGCAATCTTGGAGAAGCCCACAGCCCTGTCACGCATTGCCTGGGTGGTCATGGGGAACTTAATCTAGTCACTCCTCATATAGTGCAGCTGTCACCTGCCAAATGCAGACATGTGTTGTTTGTTGAGAAATGGTGCACATATTCCCAGTTATAGCTTGAAACATCCGGAGGCATAGAATGAAAGTACAGCTGTAACCTTCACTTCAACTGACGCTTCTAGGTTACCGATCTGCTTTCACCAACTCACAGATCTTAGTTGCAACTTCTTTGCAGAAACGCAGCCTTCTGACATGGTCTGCATCACTCAGGTGCAGGTATGAACGTCTGCCTCGATATACCCGAGGTGGGTAAGGCTTCCTGACCAACATCCTATGGGCTCTGAGGTTCCTCATGTGATGACGTTGAATCAATTGTCTCCTCCATAGCACCATGATGCAGCAGGCTTGCACAAGGTATGGCATTGTTAGTATTGCCCCCATGGTTAAATTTTATCTTTGCAAGAAGCTCAAAATGGCAGGAAGGCAGGCAGGACAGGTTCTTTGTTGTCTTTCCCCAAGGTCCGTATGGACCATATCCAGGTCTCAGCAGTCTTGTGACTTCTCCTCCCCCCGAGCTCCTGTGTCCAGGCGCGGGGCCGATTCTGCCGGCCGACTCTGCGACCCTCCAGTCCTGTTTGAAGATGTTCGATGGTAGCGTGTGAGTAAAAAAATTGAGAACTTCAGAATTCCATGAAACTTCCATGTACTCCGTGAAAGGTAAAACAATTTAATCTTTATTATGGATATTTAAAGAATTCTTGACTCCCTCCAAAAACTTTGATGAAAAACAATGGCATCTTTCAGCAGCGATTTCTCAATGTGCGCTGCTTTCTGTTAATTCACCAGCAGGTTTTTCAGGAGTGGCCAGATACGCCGACTAGCAGAAATTAATTTTGGGCAAACTGTGAAAAATCATCAAAACTGGTGCAGACATGAGGGAACGTCAAAACCTAATGTAAGAAAATCCTAACTAACTCAGTTACACTGGCGCAAATTCCTTGGGGACTTTGATTTAAATAAAAAGCGTGCGCCAAAAAAACGTTGCAAATGACCTGGGAAAATTGAGCCCATATATGATTATATGATATTTTTATTCCCCTTAAAATCCATTTCCTTAGGAGTTTTGATCTAGTAGTTTCAGATCCCTGATAAAAAATATTGTTGCAAGCATTTTGAACAGAAACATGTTATTATATAAGTATATTTATTTTCTTATAAATGTATTTTTGTTATCTGTAAATCTTCAGCTTCGTGAAAAAGCAAGATAGGAGTTGAAAAGATTATTTTTGGTGCAATGTCATTGTCTCCTATAATGTCTGTAGCTCCACACTGTGGACTCCTGTGGCACTGCAGCCAGTGCTTTTTATAATAAAGGGACCAGGTCACCTGACTGGTAACTTCTGGAAGATTCTGCCATCTTAAGGCTGTGTGTGCTGTGAGCTCCCTGAAAATATCACAATGGCGGCGAAGATGGGATTAAGCGGATAAAACAAAGCTGCAATTTTTGGTGGTGGAGGATTCAGCCAGCCGACAGAGAGATTTTGAGAACTTCTCTGTTTTGATTACAAATCCGAGGTAAATTACAAGCACACTTGTTTGAATTGCCAGAGTCCAGATGGCCACATCTATGGAAGTAATGGGTGTTTGGGGGAATTTCAACGCAACCGTGAAAGTTTCAGAGCATATTTGGAGCGACGAGAAATGTTTTTCACCGCAAATAATATCATCGAAGTCCCCGAAGATGAAAATCATAACCGGGTGGTTTTGGAACGAAAAAGGGCTATTTTCTTAACTGAAGCAAGGCCTGAGATGTATGAAACCTTGTACCTGACAAGCCAAAGGACACCTCTTAAGCAGATTTGAAAGGATGCAAAATTCACAAGAACCGCCCCCCCCCCACCTCCCGCCCCCCCCCCCCCCCACAGTGTTTGGGCTCATTCGAAAGGAAATTTAATTTGGGACTATCTACCAAAAAGTTTGGAACCCTAAAGTGCTTATGGAAGAAACTATGAACTTTAATCGAATTTTGGACTTTTAAAAGACACATTCAAGGCTGTGGGCGGGCCTAAAGAACTAACAGGAGACTACTTGATTATTAGGATTGTCTGGGTGTTAGGACTAAAGTAACTTGTCTGGTGAAATGGGTATTCGAGAATCCTTCACCACAAGAGACATTAACATTACAACAAATAACCCAGAGATAGCCAACCATCAACATGAATCTGGAAAACCGTTTCAGCATATACATCACAAAGAGGCCCAATCCAGCCTGTATGCGAAAAACTAAGCACAGAAGGACATTGCAATTACCAAGCTAATATTCCATCAGGAAACAGTTTTTGAACATCAACCCACCCAAAACATATTAACTTGTAATGAGCCCACCAAAATATTACAAAGAGAAGTCAAGCCCGCCAAATTCAAACAAAGAATTCTGAACTGATTTGGCGCCAAGATTAGAACCACTCAAACTGTATAACTGGCCATTGTTTTAACAGAGGTTAGGTTGCTAGGTAGCTACAAGGTTGCTACTACCTCAGGAGACACTGGTTGACACACTTTGCCATACAACCGAGACCAAGCTGATTTTATTAAGCCAAGGAGAGAAATCAACATGACAGTTGTAAATTAACTTCTCCAGCCTCAAAGTCCTGAAGTCTTGAAGGAAGGAAGAACATCACCATCGCGGCAGCAACCAACCACAACCAACGGGGTACTAACGAAAAACCACCGCTATCGACTAAACTCGAAAGAAAACTCCAACTGGAAAAAAACGAAGAATCGAAAAGTTTCCACTCTACAATCTAAGGCCTGACTACCAACAGGTGAAAACATTACCTAAAGAGACTTTGAACTTATTTCTAATGAAGAAAACCAGGTACTTACCCCATAGATCCAAAACGCGCCTTACCGCATCAATTCAACTGAAGTTTGCGCAGTAAGAAGTCTTCTCCGACGTTCGGGGTATGGCAAGCAGAACCTACACATTTCAATGAACCCCGAAATCATGAACTACCGCTAACTGACCAGGAAGGATTGGTAAGAATAGTCCCTGCCTGCCCTGGAGTCTAACCTAGCTAGAATTAGGTATTTGGAGGTGGGAGGCATAACGTTACTGTACCCACCCCCCTCCCCCCCCAACCATCTTTGAATGTGCAATGTATTGTTCTTTATTAGAGTGATTATAAGTTTTGACATTATATTTTCTTGCCTTTGATAAAATCAAAGTTCTTTTGCACCAAACCAGTTGTCCTTTGCACTTAATCACATCCCCCAAATAAATCCAGAGTCTAGAACCCAAGGAAGTGGGAGCAATTCGAACCGCTCAAGTAGGTCAGAGGTGAACCTGACCCCCGGGACCACCTTCTTACAGATTAGAACAGCACTACAGCCCCAAGCCCTTGGAAATTGCTGAAAGTTATCGTTTCGGAATACGAGATCAGTTAACTGAAGAAAATATCAGTGAGTACATTGTAGCATTAAAAAAGCTATCTAGTCACTGTAATTTCGGAAACTTTCAGGACCAAGCATTGCGTGACCGCTTTCTTTGTAGGATGAAAAATGATACAATCAGAAGAAAGTTATTGACAACGCCTAACTTGACTTTTGATTTAGCATGTCAGACAGCTATGTCAATGAACATGGCTGACCAATATTCCAGAGAATTTCATACTATTTTCAGTCGTCAGACAACCGAGGTGAATCGCCTGCAGGTTAAAAGTAAAAGACGGTTAGGCCTCAAAGTCTCAGAAACTGGCAATGGTAACAGAGCATTGAAGTCCTGCTATTGGTGCCTGGGACAACACATTGCTCAAAGTTGTCCATATGTGAAGGCAGAGTGTTTCTTCTGCAGGAAAACTGGGCATCTTGCGAAGGCATGCTGACTGAAGGGTAAACCAGCTTTCAAAGCTATGAGTAGAAATCCCCAGAGACTACATAGCATGGAAGAACAGGACGAGGAGGTTTTAGAGCTACACATCATCAGGGTTAACTAACAGCAATTTGAAAAGTATCATAATCCACATAGATGTTGCAGGAATCAAGATATCCATGGCAATCGACACTGATGCATCCGTGAGTGTAGTATCAGAGTTGCTATACCTCGACAAATTGCGAGATTTCCCATTGGAGAAATCCAAGATAGAGCTGTGAGGCTATTCGGGAGAGAACATTCCTGTGGTAGGTCGTATCACCATACCGGTGAAATACAAGGATCAATTTCAGAGCTTGCCTCTAATAGTAGTGGCAGGAGACAAGCCTGCCTTACTAGGAAGAAATTGGTTGGGATCACTGAAGCTGAATTGGAGTGAGATTTTTTGTGTTGAAACGAGATTTGCATCAAATAATTATCCGAAGGTGTTCTGCGAAACAGGCAGTCTGATCCAAGGCTTCAAGGTGAGTGTCAGGGTACAGAAGGACACTAGATCGGTTTACTGCAAGCCATGTTCCGTACCATATGCACTCAAGGAGAAAGTTGAGCAAGAACTCAAAAGACTAGACATTGAGAACATAATTTCTAAGATAGATCGATGTAATTGGTCTACACCCATTGTTGTTGTACCTAAGTCCAAATGTAAGGTAAGATTGTGTGGTGATTATAAAGTAACCGTAAAACAGGTTCTAGAGGGTAACATCCCCAATACATTGCCAAATGTAGAAGATTTGTTCATAACACTGACAGGTGGTCAGATCATGTCAAAGTTGGATCTTACAAATGCCTACTTACAGCTTGAACTAGATGAGGAGCCCAAGTCATGCTTGACTATAAATACTCATCTAGGCCTATATCAATTTAATAGACTACCATTTGGAGTGTCTTCTGCCCCTGCCATATTCCAAGGGGTGATGAACCAGATTTTGCAAGGTACTGAAGGGGTTGTATGTTATTTAGATGACATACTAATTTCAGCACCAAATAGGCAAATTCACAATAACATATTGAATGAAGTCCTCAAATGGCTAGAGAAGCACAGAGTATGAGTGTCTGCTCATAAGTGTGAGTTATTTTAAAACTCAGTGAAGTACTTAAGGCACAGAGTAGACAAAGATGGTTTACATCCAACCAAGGGAAAGCTGGATGCAATCAGAAATGCACCCACTCCCAAAAATGTCACTGAACTTCGATCATTTTTGGGTCTTTTGAACTATTATGGGAAGGTCCTACCAAATTTGGCTACAGTATAACATCCACTGACTGAACTATTGAAAAAACAGGTCAATTGGAAGTGGTCAGAAGAATGCGATACAGCATTCAAGGAGTGTAAAAGCAAATTGGTAGAGAGCACCATGTTAGTTCGCTATGACGTATCTAAGGAGATCAAGCTAGCATGTGATGCCTCTCTGTTGGGGCAGTAATCTCTCATGTATTACGTAGTGGGGAGGAGAGACCAATTGCTTTTGCTTCACCCACTCTCAGTGCCAGTGAGCGTAATTATGCACAAATCGAAAGGGAAGCTTTGGCATTAATTTTTGGGGTCAAGAAGTTCCACAAATACTTGTATGGTTGTAAGTTTACCAGCATTACGGACCATAAGCCCTGACAGCAATCCTCCATCCAAAGTCCCCAGTTCCAACATTAGCTGCAGCCCGAATGCAGAGATGGGCTTTGATTTTGTCAGCATATACATATGATATTGAATACAGACGATCAGCTGACCACAGTAATGCTGATGTTATGTCTAGATTGCTTTCCCCATCACAAGTTACGCCTGATAGGGAAGAAGTGTTTTATTTTTCATACATTGATGAACTGCCAGTCACAGCTGAAGAGATTGGTAGAGCAACCAAATGTGACCCAGTTATGTCAAAGGTGTATGATTATATTGCAAATGGATGGCCAAACCAGGTAATAGACAAAGATATTCAACCATTCGTCATTCGTTGGAATGAATTATCAGTCGATAAAGATTGTATCATGTGATGTGCAAGAGTGGTTATATCATATCAATTCAGGTCCAAATTATTAGGAGACCTCCATGATCAGCACCTGGGAATGTGCTTGGCCAAGAGTTTTGCAGTCATTTATGGTGGCCATGTCTTGATAAAGACATAGGGCTAGATTTTCCACTTCACATCGCCATGTTATGACCCATATATGGCCCAAAACGGACCTCCATCGCCCATTTTGAACAAAAAGTGGAAACTAAGCCCAAAATATCGCCTGAAAAACAGGTGCTTAAGTTTCCACTTTGATTGCCAAGAAGATCGCCAAAATTATAGCCCACACAAGGCCCATCCCAAGTTTCAGCACCTAGCTAGCACTTCGCTGGGCCAATGTAAGGCCCAAAACAGTGCTGAGAAATAGTTGCTTTTTCTGGACCTAAAAGGAAAATGGGCACTACGGACGCCATTTTGACTTCAATGGAAGGGTAGAGGATTAGTTGTGATTTAATTAGAGAGCTAGTTGTACTCAGAATATTAAGAAAGCGAATATAAATAGGTATTATTACGTTATTTTTATTAAATAGGTTTTATATAGTATAATTTACTGAGAGCTGTAAGTTTTCATATAGTTATCATTACGTTTGGTTTTATATCATTAGATTTTATATAATAGAATTTAATGAGGATGAGAGCTGTAATTTTTCATATAGGTATTATTTCGTTGTTTTTAGCGAATAGGTTTTATATAATAGAATTTATTAGAAGGTGTTACTAAAGTACTCGTATATTAATAGAATTCTCAGATATGGAATAACATCTGTATAGTCGATAACTAACTAAGAGGGAAGACACACACAATTTATTGAAGTAAAGATTTTTTTTTTTAATTAACAAAAACGCAAATAAAAATGGAAAAACTATCCCTCCAAACCCTGCCCCCCACCCCCCGCACCAACCCACCCTTCCCTCAAATACAAAATACAAAATCTTAACAATTAACAATTAACAATTAACCAATAACAACAAACAAAACTAACAAAACAGGAACAACAACAATTGAACAAGTGAACAAACTGTGAAAAACACCTCCCTCCCTACCTGCGGCCACGTTTCCCTTCAGGTCCACCCCATGTTCACACCCCACCCGCCCGTTTTGGTCTACGCAGACCGACACCAAGACATCGTGCAGAGTGGGACGGCAAGACTTCCTGCCGTGGTGGAGGTGACGGAGCGGAAGCAGAAGCCTGAGGCTCCACTTCCGAGTCAGGAGGAACTGTGTTCTCCGTACTCGCTTGCGTGTTAGGGATCTCGCTGTGAGCAGACACGACATCGTGAGGTGCAGTGCCGTGTCCAGCCAGCAACGCATGTCGTAGGGCATTGCTTGCGGCTGTCTGCTGCCAAATAGCCTCCAAGGTCTCCCTTGCAGTCTGTGACTGCTCAGAAGACCAGTTTGAGAAGTTCGTGCAGAATTGACTCCAGGTTGCTGGAAACTGGCTCCAGCTCACAGAGAACTGGCTCCAGTTCGCAGAGAATCCTGCGAACCCCTGGATAAGGTCACGACCAATTGCGACCATCTCCCTGCACAAGGAAATCAAGCTCTCTGTCTGGCCCTCCAAGGTAGGCAATTGCTCACCATGCTGACTGAACCTCCGTGCGGTCAGCATTTGCAATATGACGTGCCTTGGCGTCGCCACCTGCACACCACTTGGTCTCGGTGCTTCTTCCATCTCAACCGAGATGGCCACAGGTTGTTCCCCCCCCACAAAAAAAATCATCATCCTCCTCCTCCTCCTGCTCCTCCTCCTTCTGCTCGTCCTCCGCCATCTCACCCTCCTGTGCGCTGTTAGAACCAGGCTCTGTGAGTGGCACCGAGCAATGCTCAATGGACACTTCACCTTAGAAAGATGAATGAAATTTCTAAACAACTCATAACAATACATATCAATATATTTCAATATTTCAATATCAATAATTTCAATGTAATGCAAAACATTGCAATACTTTGCAAAACCACAAATGCACAAGGGTTCATCAGCATTAACATGGCCTCATTCATAGATCAGACCACATCTGAACTAATGAATTATAATTGCATAACAAATGCGTAACTATGATATTTTGTGTATGTTATTAGTAATGTTTGATACTTTGCACATTCTGCAATACTCACCAGGCTCAAGGGTGGGCTCAGCCATGCCACGAGTCGTGACCGCACGGCTTTCAGGACCCACCAAGGCCACCGCAAGCTCCTCGTATGGATTGAGAATGTGCACTGCCACGGGGCCGCCACCCTTCCTCCTTTGCTCCGCGCAGTTTAAACTTATCTTTTTCTGTAAATGATAATTTAACATTGCATGGCATAAGCTACCTTTCCTGACAATAAACATTGAAGACTGATTTAAATGTTCCATTATTACGTAACCTCGTATTGCATATGAATAATTTTTAATATTATTCTAATTATACACAGTAAGTATACAATACATATGTACGTATGATTTTAAATATGACTTTTAAATATCTTTTAAATATCTTTTAAATATTTTTACATATTTTTAAATATTACAATTTTTAAAAATATTAATATTTTTAAATATTACAATGCAACTTGCTATGGTGGCTGCATATGAATAATTTTTAATACTATAAAATGCAACTTAGTATTAGGGTGAATAAATGTAATTGGTAATGTAATAATTTTTTTCATTTAATGTAGTTTTTAAACTTCACATTATAAATAATTAAAATTGAGGAATGTGTTTGCAATTATTCAAACTTACTCTGGCAGCTGCCAGGAGGCTGTTCCATCTCTTGCGGCACTGGTCAGACGTCCGCACCTCATGGGATGCCGATGTCACCACATCGGCAATCTCCTGCCAGATCTGCCTGCAAGCACGGGGTGGAGGTTTCCCAAGGCCACCCTGTGTCAAGTCCTCCCACCTTGTTGATACAACATGGACAAGTGCCTCGTTAGCCTCCTCCCTGAAGGCTTTGGCCTTTCTTCTTTCACTTTCACTTTCATTTTGATTTTGAATGGACATGGCCATTGCTGAAATGTTTGTAATGATAACTGATAACAATCTACCGATTAACTTCTCTCTCCTCTCTCTCCCGCTCTCACAGACCCTCCCTTTCTTTCTGAGCATGTGTGATGACCCATGAACTCCCCAAACGCGGCAAAAAAAATCGATCCAAAAAATAATCCCACACATGCACACAATATCGTTGCTAGGGAAGCTTTTTTGTTTGGACTTCAGTTTCACTTCCTCATTTTTTGGGCGATCGTGAGATCGCTGAGAAACCAGATCGCCCATTTGACATCGCTGGGGTAAGACCGAGTGGAAAATCGCAAATAAAAATGGGCCTTATGCCGGCGATCAGCATGGGTGATACATTACAAATCGCTGGAATAAGGCCCATTTTTTGGGGCCTTAGCCACCTAGTGGAAAGTCTAGCCCGCAGAGTACAGTCAGTATACGACATGTCAATTGGTAAGCAAGCAACCACCATCAGTACCATTACAGCCATGGAAATGGCCTCCCAGGGTTCGGCAAATGCTACATATCAATTTTGCTGAGCTAGAAGGACAACAATTGTTCATTGTGATTGATAGCCACTCGAAGTGGGTCGAGGTGTTTCCAATGGGGAAAATAACAACAAGTAAAACATTAGACATTTTAAGATTATTTTCTTCATTTGGCCTCCCAGAAGAAAGTGTTTCTGATAATGGACCACAATTCCATTCAGTTCACGAGCAAAAATGGTGTGAAACATACCAAGGTTCCACCGTACCACCTTGCTTCAACTGGTGCAGCAGAGCGCACTGTACAAATTGTAAAACATACCCTCATTAAACAGGTGTTGGATCCAAATCCAAAGAAACGACAGTTGTCATTGGACCACAACTTGGCTAATTTTCTAATTACGTATCGTAATACTCCTCACACAACTGCTGGTAGAACACCAGCAGAGTTGTTTCTCAAACGACAGCCACGAACCAGATTCTTGTTGTTAAAACCAAACTTGGCACAGTCTGTGGAAGAGACACAATTGAGACAGAAAGAGAATCATGATAGAGGTAGAGTAAAAGAGAGAAGTGTGAAGTTAAATCAGAAGGTGAGAGTGAAGAACCAGCCCCATAAATGGTTAAAGTGGTTACTAGGAAGAGTGGTGAAGATATATGGTCCTCACACATATTTGATCAAGATGTTTGACCATGGGCAGGTTAGGTTTGTTCACATTGACCATATTTTACCTACAGACATGGAAGTAGTTGAAGGTGGGAATGATTCAATTATTTCTGATTCATCAGATAGTTTTGATACACCAGTAGCATATCCTACATCCAATGTACTGGAAACAAATCAAAGAGAAAGTCAGAAGTCTGAGTCTGAGTCAGGCAAACAAATAGTCTGAAGTTAGAGAGTTCAATTGGAAATCCAGGGCATTCCTTGGTGGAAAACTTTCCTCAGGATCAGCCTTGATTGAGTTTAAATTCGACACCATATTTGGAAGGTTCTGTTCGAGAGCGAAGGTATCCTCTTCGAAACAGAAAACAAGTGGTTAAGCTTGATTTGTAAATATGGCAAAATAAGTCCATATCTTTTGTTATGTATAACCATGCAAGTTATGTCTGATGATTGTTTGTTATAATTACTTCTTCATTAAGGAGGGAGAAGTGTACTGTCTGTAGCTCCACACTGTGGACTCCTGTGGCACTGCAGCCAGTGCAGATTATAATAAAGGGGCCTGACTGATGACTTCTGGAAGATTCTGCCATCTTAAGGCTGTGTGTGCTGTGAGCTCCCTGAAAATATCACATCTCCCATTCTTCTTTCTTTAATTGGTAAATTATCTTGACTGCTAATGTTTTGTTTTCATATATCCTTGGCACTTCTTCATGAGTAGTGTTTCTACCTGCCTTATCTTGCATTTGGTTTAGACGTTCTGTCCCTCTTCCTTTGATTCATTGTTATTTTACGATAATGACATATGAGCCAAGCATTTGAATGTAATTTGTATAGATACAGGTGTAATGTTTGCTGCACTCGTCTGCCAAAATTGCTCACTATTCCAGGATCATTCTGGAATGCAAAGATAACCCCCGGCTTCTATTCTCTACTGCTAACCATCTTCTTAAACCCCTCTCTTCTCCACCCTTACCTCCAACAACAAATGCGAGGAGCTCATGGACATCAGCTGCCTCTGCTGCTTCCCTTCCTTCCCTTAGCCCACCGAGTCAAACTTCCTCTAAGGTCCCCCTGCCCTAGCCCTGAACTCACATTTTTCTCCAATTTCTCTCCAATCTCCCCTCATGACCTCTCTGCGCTCATGTATCCGCGAAACCCACTTCCTAGTCCCTCGACCCTATTCCCACTAAACTGCTGACCACCCAACTTCCTTTTCTGGCTCCCATGTTAGCTGATATTCCTAACGATTCCTTCTCCTCAGGTACCCTCTCCTTCAAATCTGCCTTGCGCTCAAAAAACAACACTTGACCTCCTCCGTCCAAGCATACTAACGCTCCATCTCCAACCTCCCTTTCCTTTACAAAGTACTTGAGTGTGTTGTCACCTCCCAAACCCTTGCCCATCTTTCTGTAATTTTATGTTTGAAACCCTCCAATCTGGTTTCCGGCCCTGCTACCGTACCAAAACAGCTCTCATCAAAGTCACAAATGACATCTTTTGTGACTGTGACAAATGTAAACTATCCCTCCTCATCCTTCTTGTCTTGTCTGCAGCCTTTGACATGGTTGGCCACTCCATCCTCCTCCAACGCCTCTCCACCGTCGTCCAGATGGGTGGGATTGCACTCGCCTGGTTCCATTCTTATCTATCTAATCATTGCCAGAGAATCACCTGTAATGGCTTCTCTTCCCACTCCCAAATCGTTAGGTCTGGTGTTCCCCAAGAATCTGTCCTTGGCTCCCTCCTATTTCTCATCTATATACTGCCCCTTGGCGACATCATCCAAAAGCACAGCACAGTCTCCAAAACATCCAACTCTACCTCACCACCATTTCTCTTGACTCCCCTCCATGGTCTCTAAATTATCAGACTGCTTGTTCAACATCAAGTACTGGATGAGCAAAAATGGTCCCAATTAAATAATGGGAAGACCAAAATCATTGTCTTCGGTCCCCACCAAAAACTCCATTCCTCAGCCACCAACTCCATCCCTCTCCCTCACATCTGGCTGAAGCTAAACCACACTGTTCACAACCTTGGTGTCATATTTGATCCTGAATGAGCTTCCGATCACTTACTCGTACTATAACTAAGACTGCCTATTTCCACCTCTGTAACATCGCCTGTCTCTGCCCCTGCCTCAGCTCATCCGCTGCTGATGCCCTCATCGATGCCTTTTTACATCTAGACTTGACTACTCCAATGTACTCCTGGCTGGCCTCACATATTCTACCCTACGTAAACTAGGGGATTTCGTCCCCTCTGGGGCACAACGGACATGATTTTTGCAGCGCAACAGCTGCAGGAAAAATGCAGGGAACAGCGTCAGCCCTCATACATGACCTTCTTCGACCTTACAAAGGCCTTTGACACTGTCAACCGCGAAGGTCTATGGAGCATCCTCATCAGTTTTGGATGCCCCCAAAAGTACGTCACCATCCTCTGCCTGCACCACGACGACATGCAGGCCGTGATCCTTACTAATGGATCCATCACAGACCCAATCCACGTCCAGACCGGGGTCAAGCAGGGCTGCATCATCGCCCCAACCCTCTTCTCAATCTTCCTCGCTGCCATGCTCCACCTCACAGTTGACAAGCTCCCCGCTGGAGTGGAACTAAACTACAGAACCAGTGGGAAGCTGGCCAAAGATCATCCTAATTGGAGGAAGTATCTGGGAGGGCACTGAGCTCCTCGAGTCTCGTCGCCGAAAGCATGCAGAAATCAAGTGCAGGCAGCGGAAGGAGCATGCGGCATACCAGACTCCCCTCCCCGCCCACCCTTTCCTTCAACCACTGTCTGTCCCACCTGTGACAGAGACTGTGGTTCTCGTATTGGACTGTGCAGCCACCTAAGAACTCATGCTAAGAGTGGAAGCAAGTCTTCCTCGATTCCGAGGGACTGCCTCTAATGATGATGATGGTGATGAAACTAGAGGTGATCCAAAACCCGGCTGCTCTTGTCCTAACTTGCACCAAGTCCCATTCGCCCATCACCCCTGTGCTCGCTGATCTACATTGGCTCCCGGTCAAGCAACACTTCGATTTCAAAATGATCTTCCTTGTTTTCAAATCCCTTCATTCCCTCACCCCTCCCTATCTCTGTAATCTCCTCCAGCCCCACAACCCCCGAATATACCTGCACTCTCCTAATTTTGCCCTCTTGAGCATCCCTGATTTTAATCGCTCAACCATTAGTGGCCTTGCCTTCAGCTGCCTAGGTCATAAGCTCTGGAACTCCCTTCATAAACCTCTCTGCCACTCTACTCCTCTTTCCATCTTAAAGACACTCCTTTATACCTGCCTCTTTGACCAACCTATTGTTCATCTGCCCTAATTTCTCCTTATGTGGCTTGCTGTCAAATTATTTGTCTTGTAACACTCCTGTGAAGTGCCTTGGGATGGTTACTGCATTAAAGGCGCTATATAAATACAAGTTGTTGTTGTTTGCAAATCCACAGGTTGTGCTGTTGAAGTGCAATGCCTGAAGTATGACAATAGCAAGTATGGCGTCTGAGGTGTGACAGACAAAATGTGTGCTAGATAGGACATATAGATACGTACATACTAGTCAGTCTCTCAAGGCATTACACAAGGAGTCAAGATAAAGTGTCATCCTCAGGTGAAGCAGGGAATAATTGGACTGGGCAGACAGACAAAATTCAGTAATCATATTAAAGTAATATATTCTGACCTTATTTTTATAAAATATGCTGATTTTACTTTATTATTAATAACTGATTAGAAAATCCTATAGCAATTTGTGACCAAGAGAAAGAGAGCTGATTCGTACATTCGAGCTTCTCTGCAGTGTCGGGTGAGGACCTGGGAAACACAAACCTCCATAGCACCTTTACTGGCTGGATGGAAAGTTTATATATTTTATGTAGGTGGACATAGTCATTTATAATGGGAAAAATTGACAGGAATTGCACGCAGACATATGGGGCTGGATGTTTGGCATTTTTTGCCCGTTTCCGGGTGCAATTTGCGACGGAACCAAAAATTTAGCGCCGGGTTAATGTTAGTGCCAGAACGAGGAACTTTCACCAAATGAAAGTTCATGAGGAGCATTAGCGTTAACTCCGTGGTTGCACGGCACACTTTGTGCACCGGAGCCAAAAGTTACGGCACTAAAAAAATCGTCCGTTCTTCGCATGCACAATTTTTTGTTTTTCCTGCACTTCTGGTCTGCTCTCCTGTCACAAAAGTAAACTAGCGTAAAATATAAAAACAGACAGCAAGAGTTTCTATAGGTCTATAAAAAGGAAAAGGGTGGCTAAAGTAAATGTTGGTCCCTTAGAGAACAAGACCGGGGAATTAGTAATGGGGAACATGGAGATGGCAGAAACTCTGAACAAATATTTTGTGTCAGTCTTTATGGTAGAGGACACTAACAGTATTCTGACAGTGGATAGTATAGGGGCTATGGGGGGGAGGAAATTAACACAATCACAATCACTAAGGAGGTGATACTCAGTAAGATAATAGGACTAAAGGCAGATAAATCCCCTGGACCTGATGGCTTGCATCCTAGGGTCTGAAGAGAAGCAGCGGCAGGCATTGTGGATGCATTGGTTGTAATTTACCAAAATTCCCTGGATTGTGGGGAGGTCCCAGCAGATTGGAAAACTGCAAATGTAACACCCCTATTTAAAAAAGGAGGCAGACAAAAAGCAGGAAACTATAGACCAGTTAGCCTAACATCTGTGGTTGGGAAAATGTTGGAGTCCTTTATTAAAGAAGCAATAGCAGGACATTTGGAAAAGCAAAATTTGGTCAGACAGAGCCAGCGTGGATTTATGAAGGGGAAGTCATGTTTGACAAATTTGCTGGAGTTCTTTGAGGATGTAATGAACAAGGTGGATAAAGGGGAACCAGTGGATGTGGTGTATTTGGACTTCCAGAAGACATTTGACAAGGTGCCACATAAAAGATTACTGCACAAGATAAAAGTTCGCGAGGTTGGGGGTAATATATTAGCATGGATAGAGGGTTGGCTAACTAACAGAGAACAGAGAGTAAGGATAAATAGTTCATTCTCTGGGTTGGCAACCAGTAACTAGTGGGGTGCTGCAGGGATCAGTGCTGGGACCCCAACTATTAACAATCTATATTAACGACTTGGAAGAAGGGACTGAGTGTAACGTAGCCAAGTTTGCTGATGACACAAAGATGGGAGGAAAAGCAATGAGTGAGGAGGACACAAAAAATCTGCAAAAGGACATAGACAGGCTAAGAGAGTGGGCAAACATTTGGCAGATGGAGTATAATGTGTGAGGTCAGAAAAAAATCAAAGAGCAAGTTATTATTTAAATGGAGAAAGATTGCAAAGTGCCGCAGTACAGTGGGACCTGGGAATACTTGTGCATTAAACACAAAAGGATAGTATGCAGGTCTAGCAAGTGATCAGAAAGGCCAATGGTATCTTTGCCTTTATTGCAGAGGAGATGGCGCATTAAAACAGGGAAGTTTTACAGCTATATAAGGTATTGGTGAGGCCATACCTAGAATAATGTGTGCAGTTTTGGTTTACATATTTACGAAAGGATATACTTGCTTTGGAGACAGTTCAGAGAAGGTTCACTAGGTTGATTCCGGGGATGAGGGGGTTGACTTATAAGGAAAGGTTGAGTAGGTTGGGCCTCTACTCATTGGAATTCAGAAGATTGAGAGGTGATCTTATTGAGACATATAAGATTATGAGGGGGTTTGACAGGGTGGATGGAGAGAGAATGTTACCACTGATGGGGTACAAACTAGAGGGTACAATCTTAGAATAAGGGGCCACCCATTTAAAATAGAGATGAGGAGAAATTTCTTCTCTCAGACGGTTGTGAATCTGTGGAATTTGCTGCTTCAGAGAGCTGTGGAAGCTGGGACATTGAATAAATTTAAGACAGAAATAGATGGTTTCTTAATCGATAATGGGTTATGGGGAGCGGGCAGGGAAATGGAGCTGAGTCCATGATCAGATCAGCCATGATCTTATTGAATGGCGGAGCAGGCCCGAGGGGCCGTATGGCTTACTCCTGTTCCTATTTCTTATGTTCTTATGTTAAACACTAATGCAAGGTGCGGCCGTTACCTGCATGCGCATGCGCAGTACACCCTGGGCTTAATCAGCCATTTTACATTTGGATTTTGATGTTGGAGGTCGACGATTCGAGACAGTGTACCAGGCGATTCAGCCATGAAGCTCTAGTGGGGACTGTGGAAAGAAGATGGCAGGAGTTGCATCTTCGGGGTTATGAGCCAGATGGCGAGGCCGTAACCTTTGTCCACGAGCATCCAGCTCTGGCCTGGTGGTTGATGCTGGAACATGTGTGAGACACTGCTCTCATGCAAGATCAAAGTATCATGGATATTCCCTGTATATTGGGCATTGACTGCCATGATGCACTGAGTATAGTCGCAGATGATCTGTACGTTCATGGAGTGGAATCCTTTTCGGTTTCAGAAAACCTTTGCATTCTGTAAAGGTGCTCGCAGGGCAATGTGCGTACAGTCAAGAGCACCCTGAACCTTGGGGAAGCCAGCAAATTGTCCAAAATGAGAGGGCTGTAGCCCTCTCATTTTGGGTCTCCCTGGTCATTAGGAAGTTTATGAAGTCCATTCTGCTTGCATACAGTGCACTAGTCACCTGGTGAATGCAGCAATATGTAGCGTGCTGTGAGATGGAGCATATGTCGCCCGCTTATGCCTGGAAGGAGCCGGAGGCATAGAAGGCAAGTGCCACAGTTACCTTCACCTCGATGGGCAGTGCAGTCCTATTGCCACTGGTAGGCTTTAGGTCTGCCTGTACGAGCTGGCATATCTCTGTAACCACCTCTTTTTGGAAGCGCAGCCTTCTAATGCACTGTGCCTCAGAGAGCTGGAGGTATGAGCGATGTTCCCTATAAACTTGTGTGGGGTAAGACCTCCTCCCCATACGTCTGCGACCTCTTCGATTACATTGCAAATGATCAACAATAAGCCTTCTTCCAGCTTGAAGCCACATGACAATAGCAGCCAGGATTACTGGCGCACGACCTCGCATGGCCCCCATATTTTTTTAAATGTCCTTAAATGTCCTTTATAAAACATAAACTTCACAATCAAAAGTATGCAGTAATGCAGCCTTCTTCTCCCAATCTCTTTAAGCACTCACAACTGTGACTTTCTCCTCCGTTTTCAACATGGCGGCATCAGCGCCTGGTGCGCCCTGGGTCTATTTGGTTTTTCTCTCCGGGTCCTCGGGCGGTCGCTAAATCAGCAAAATGCTCAAAAGTTACACCCTGGGTGTTAGCGCAGCGATACACGATGATTTACATCATCCAACGAGTCAAAACAGTGGCGGGGCGCTAAATTTTACCATTGGCGAAAGTTCTGCCTGAGCGCAAAATTTTGTGCGCCTCGTTTCACGCCCCCAAAAAAATCATTTTTGCGCCCCACCGAGGTGCTAAATGAGACGCAAATCAGCCGAAAATCCAGCCCATGGTGTTGCTCATGTTAATTAAGAAAATACGCTGTTTGTTGAACAATGTATTATACCATGTAATACTCAATGCATTATTTTGCTGTTAAAATAGAGCTGTATCTCTTGACCTAAGGCCCTGATTAATGAACAACAAATCTCATTATTGTTTCAAGTCAATCAAACATGAATTACTGTTTGTGTAGGAATAGACAAGATTGGAAATTTTAATTTTTAGTCTCTTGGTCAATCGTACTCAACATTAAAAGCTCAATTTTCCTGGGTCATTTGCGACATTTTTTTTGCCGCGCGCTGTTTTTTCTGGCGTAAGTATTTAATTCAATGTTCCCCCTGGAATTTGCGTCGGCGTAACTGCATTAGTTACGATTTTTCTACCTTAGGTTTTTTCCACGTCATGTCTGCGCCAGTTTTCATCATTTTTTGTAGTTTACCTAATAATTTTTAATCCTAGGTCGGCGTATCTGGCCACTCCCAAAAAACCTTCTGGTGAGTTAACAGAAAGCAGCGCACTTTGAAAAATCGGCGCTGAAAGATGCTGTTGTTTTTCATCAAAGTTTTTGGAGGGAGTCAAGAACACTTTAAATATCCATAATAAAGTTGAACTTTTTTTTACCTTTTAACGGAGTACATGGAAGCTTCTTGGATTTCTGAAGTTTTCAATTTTATTTTACTCATGCGCCACCACCAATCGTCTTCAAGCAAGATTGGAGGGTCCTATTGTCAGCAGTCAGAATCAGCCCACGCCCGGACACAGGGGCTCGGGGCTCGGCTGGAAAACAAGCCCGGGTGGGGAGGTGGCGATCGGAAGGCTTCTGCACTGAGCCCGGGGAGGGAGGTGCCGATCGGAAGGCTGCTGCACTAGGCACAAGACTGCAATGAGTTTGGGGGAGAAGGGGAGAAATAACAAGACTGCAATGATTTGCGGGGTGGGGAGGGGGAGGAGAAGTCACAAGACCTGGGTGTGGTCCATCCATACAGACCTTGGGGAGAGAGAACAAAGAACCTGTCCTGCCTGCCTTCCTGCCGTTTTGAGCTTCTTGCAAAGGTAAAATTTAACTATGGGGGCAATACTGGCAATGCCATACCTTGTGCGAACCAACTGCACCATGGTGCTGCGTAGGAGACAATTGATTCAACCTCATCGCATGAGGAACATCAGAGCCCGAAGGGTGCTGGACTCCGATTTTTCCGGTACTCTCACACAGCACTCAATGTTGCCTCACACACACAACTGGCTCTTTAAAAATGGACGCTTGCCAACCCGGAGCTGTAATGCGCATGCGGGTCCATTGAAATAATGTCAAAAACATCACTTTTAATCCGCGCATGTGCAGAAGGTGTGGCATCGTTTTTCAGCGCAGACAGCAGGCTCCACCCCCGAGGCGACAAATGCTGCACGGCGCCAAATTTGAATTATACATCGGGGAAACTTTGGCAAAATACTTCTGGCCTCGAAAATTGAGCGTAACCCTGGCAGTACGCCAGAAAATGGGCTTGGGCAAAATTGAGCCTTAAGTGGCTGGCTTTCTTTTGCTTTTCTAAAATTGTTTTACATCTGTAAAAGTGTCTGCAATTTGGACTACTCACACCTGTGGCACATGAACATTGACACATATCGGCCTGGATGACTTTTGCAATCAATCACCCACCCCTATATTGTCGTGACTCCCTGCATATGAAAAACACATGAAAACAGTTAGGCCTGCAAGCTGGCTAGCTGCCATTCACAAAATCTGGCCAACCGACAGCAATTAATGGAAGTTTGTTCACCCTTAAAGGGGAGACATTTTTTTCTCTGTCAGATGCAGTAATAGCTGTCAGAATGGCTGAAACCAACCATGTGTAGCTGTTTTGGGGGCAGAGGGCTACCCTCCTGCAAATGCGGAATCCCAAGTTGCCTGGAAGGAGGTGACAGAGCATATTAATAACACCTCCCAAGTCCCTCAGAACTGAGAGTAAATGTGAAATAATTTTCACTCAGCTGTATGTGCCAAGTGCCATGGTGAGCAGACTCTCCTCTGCACACTTGCTGCATTTTTCTCCATGAATGCTGTGGCAGTCAAGATTTAACACTCCTGTGCCGTCTTAAAGATACAGAATGAGGACATTTTTCTCTTTAAACAGCAATTGTACACAATTGATGATGAGAGCATGTTTGCAGCAAGGCACCTTACCACCTTTTACTTAGGAATTTCAAACTCTGCTCCAACTTGGAGTACTCTGAACATTTCTGGTTTCCATAGTATAAAAAGGATATAGAGGCATTGGTGAAGGAAAGAGGTTATAACTATCAGGAAAGACTGAACAGGCTGGGGCTCTTTTCTCTAGAAAAGAGAAGGCTGAGAGATGACCTGATAGAGGTCTTTAAAAGGATGAAGGGGTTCAATAGGGTAGACACAGAGAAGATGTTCCCACTTGTAGAGGATTCAAAAGCTAGGGGCCATAAATATATGAAAACCACTAATAAATCCAATAGGGAATTCAGGAGAAACATATTTATCCAAAGAGTGATAAGACTGTGGAACGAGTTATCATAAGGAGTAGTTGAGGCACATAGCATAGATCCATTAAAGGGAATAAAAATAAGCACATGAGGGAGAAACTAATAAAAGGGTGTGCTGATAGGGTTAGCTGAAAGATATCGTCGTGGAACAGGCGGAGGATGGTGACAAACTTTGGGGGCAGCCGAAACGGAAGAGGATGCTCCATAGTCCCTCATGGTTGACAGTGTCAAAGGCCTTTGTGAGGTCAAAGAAGGCCATGCAAGGGTTGGTGCTGTTCCCTGCATTTCTCTTATAGTTGTCGCGCGGTTAAGATAATGTCTGTTGTACCCCTTAGTGGTCGGAATCCACATTGACTCTTGGAGGAGCTCTTCAGCCACAGGGAGAAATCAGTTGAAGAGATTCCCAATGGCCAACTGCAGGGAGATTCCTCTGCAGTTGCCGTAGTCGGACTTGTCCCCTTTTTTGAAGATGGTCACGATTACGGCATCGCTGAGTTCTCCTGGCATGACCTAATCTCTCTAGATAAGAGAGATTAGGTCATGCATTTGTGCCAATAGTACTTCTCCGCCATACTTTAGTGCCTCAGCGGGATTCCATCTACTCCTGATGCCTTGTTGTCCTTGAGCTGACGGATGGACTTTTCTACCTCGTGCAGGGCTAGGGTTTTGCTGAGATGGTGGCGGGTGACATGCTGCAGGATGGAGTCGAGGATACTCGTGTCGAAGGCAGAGTCTCAGTTAAGGAGATCTTCGAAGTGCTCCTTCCAGCGGGCCCTGACTGCTTCAGGCCACATCGTCCGCATGCCCGACACGAGACTCCCTAAGCAAGCGCTCTACTCGGAACTCCTACACGGAAAGGAAATCCCAGGTGAGCAGAGGAAATGCTTCAAGGACACCCCAAAAGCCTCCTTGATACAGTGTAACATCCCTACCGGCATCTGGGAATCCCTGGTGTAAGACTGCCAAAAGTGAAGGAAGAGCTTGTGGGAGTGCGCTGAGCACCTCGAGTCTCATCGCTGAGAGCATGCAGAAACCAAGCGCAAACAGCTAAAGGAGCGTGCGGCAAACCTAGTTCCCCACCCTCCCTATCCTTCAACCACTATCTGGCCCAACTGTTACAGAGACTGTAATTCCCATTGGACTATACAGCCACCTGAGAACTCACTTTTAGAGTGGAAGCAAGTCTTCCTCGATTTCGAGGGACTGCCTATGATGATGTGCTGAAAAAGGGGTGGAAGGAGGCTCGTGTGGAACATAAGCGCCGGCATAGACCAGTTGGGCCAAATGGCCTGTTTCTATACTGTAAACTTCATAGAATCATAGAATGGTTACAGCACAGAAGGAGGCCATTCCACCCATCGAGCACGTGCTAGCTCTCTGCAAGAGCACTTCAGCTAATCCTACTCCACCGCCCTTTCCCCATAGCCCTGCAATCGTTTTTCCTTCAGGTACTTATCCAATTCCCTTTTGAAAGTCACGATTGACTCTGCCTCCACCACCCTTTCAGGCAGTGAATTCCAGATCCTAACCACTCGCTGCATTAAAAAAGTTTTCCCTTATGTCGCCTTTGGTTCTTTTGCCAATTACCTTAAATCTGTGTCCTCTGGTTCTCGACCCTTCTGCATATGGGAACAGTTTCTCTCTATCGACGCCATCGAGACCCCTCATGATTTTGAACACTTTTTTTAATGCAGCAAGTGGTGAGATCCTATCAAATCTCCTCTCAACCTTCTCTGCTCTAAGGAAAACAGCGCCCGCTTCTCTTGTTTATCCACGTAACTGAAGTCCCTCATCCCTGGAACCACTCTTGTAAATCTTTTCTGCATCCTCTCTAAGGCCTTCACATCCTTCCGAAAGTGCGATGCCCAAAATTGGACACAATACTCAAGGTTGATCATAACTTCCTTGCTTTTGTACTCTATGGGCTGGATTTTTGGCTTTTGAGATTTCGGGGTGATAATGACGGCGGGGCTGTCCTGATTGCGTCCTTGTCTGCAAAATTTGGCAGAAAGTGAGGTTCCATGATCAGGGGTGCAAAATCAGCCATTACACAAGGGAGTTTTTCTGCCCCAGCCGAAAATCGCCGCATTAAAAAAGATCTACATTTCGTGCATGTGCAGATGCCTTCCAATCTTCCCGGGCACAGGTGAAATGTTAGTACGCAGTGATTTCATTTGCGCAGGTGCACTGTCCCACTTCCATCACAGCGGGAGAGCTGGTGCAGCAGAAGGGAAGACAAAGAGCACGTCGCTTCTCTCCAGCGGCTGCTGAGGCATTAATGCAAGCCATAGATAGGAGGTGGCCTGCAATGCATCTAGTGGGTAGAAGGAGGCCAGTGCCCAGTGTCTTCAAGTGGATATGGAGAGACATAATCCAGGAGGTGTCAGCGGCAGACACGGTGGCCAGAACTGCCACCCAATGCCACAAGAAGTTTAACGACCTCACAATGACCATCAGGTGAGTACCCTTCACATTTATAGAGGAGAATCAAACACAAGAAGGGAAACAGAAAACATAGAAGATGAACAAGGTAAAAGAGACAAATGGAAATTCTGTCTGAGGGAAGAACAGAAATTCTTCAAGGTGGGCATTCCTAGAAGAGAATTACATTTATGTAGGCCTGCCATGGTTGTTAGATCAGTGTCTCACACAATCTTAAGTCTTTGATGGAGCTGCCCCTTCTCTATGTGTTCCAGACCATGGTATGGGTTATTGAAGCCACCTGAAAGCTGATGCTCACTTCTCCAGCCATGCTTTATGCATTTGTGATGCATGTACCCTCTTGTCCCTTAAGCATTGTCAACTCTCCTCGCACTCCCCTTCCACTGTTGATATGTGTTGTCTAAACATCACCCTGAGCTGCTATACTACCTGTCTCTCACCTCCTCCCAGTTTTTCCACATCCTCAGTCATCAGCCACACAGATTGTACTGAACACATTTGCATTTCCACACAATGGCAGTTATTGAACTACGGAAGACACATGTTGCACAAGGAGGTGAACACTGACTCAACCCTTCTTCTTGCAGGCCAAGCTATCGCAGAATAGGAGGGAACAGCCTGAACTGCAGGAGCTGACCGAGGAGGAGCAGAGAGCGTCGGCCCTCATGGGCACCCCAGTTCGTGTGGTGGCCGGCAGAGAGGCCGAGCCCCCCTACAGGTAGTGATGGTATGTGAATGGCTTTTGCGATTGATGTGACTTCCTTGACCCCTAATATCAAGTGGCTTAGCCTCTTTACATATATATGTCCAATGCCACCTTCCTCTTATCTGCCTGCTCCCTCCCCTGCTGCTAACCACACGTCTGTTGTTTTGTGCTTACAGATGACCAGCCAGAAGCGCAGCAGCCTTCCTGTGATCCGTCGACATCTGGCCACGGGGGAGATGATGAGGGAGTGGAGGACAATCTGCTCCCTGAGCATGAGACCCCATCAGTCCCACCATGTGGGGACACAACATTGGGGAAGGAAGCTGATTTTGAGAGGTTTGAGGGCTCTGAGGCTCCTGGCCCCAGTGGCCGACAGCAACACCCAGTGGGAAGGGAAGCTCGGAGGCCAGCTCCCCAGAGGCTGAGTCGGCCCAGTAGTGTTGCTCAGAGACAGGCAGACGTGGACCTGGACTTGGTAGCTATATCCAGGGAGAAAACGGAAATGCACCATTGAGCTCATGGGTGCATTGGGTAGCGTCCCGTAGAGCATACACGCACTTGCTGTGAGTGTAGCGGAGGCCACCTGACGCATTGTACATGCATCTGAGGACTCCAGCAGGCCCATCCTTGCCCGCTCACAAAGGCAGATGGACTGATTTCCGCGCCATTTTTGGCCCTTTTTGGCCATTTAAGCAATTTTTGCCTACACCGATTTTTTAAAGGACGGTACAGAGTGGCCTTAAGTACCGATCAGAAAAACCCTACGTTAATTTAAGAAAATCGGCACTGAGTATAGTTCTAAGTTTGTGGAGTGAGGCAAGAAGACAATTTAAAACTTCAATTCATGCTGATTTTTGCAGAGGGAACTTGGAAAATTTAATTTTTCCCACAGAATGATAGAAATGTAACTTTTTTCCACATAATGTTTAGAATGTGAGAATGTGTATTGTTATGTGAGAAGGCAAATTGCGACTCCACCCCAGCACAGAATCTCTGCTCACGGGGCTCCAGGCATGGGTGGGAGGAGTGCTGGCCAGCTGGAGGCAGGATCACTCCCTCGGTCGGACACAAGCACAGGAGCTCGGCGCTTGGATTCCATCCCCCCCACCCCTGCGCCCCCCACCCCCAGGCTTCTTTCCAAGCTCCTGCGTTTCTGGCTGGCCAAGGGAGTGATCCTGCCGGCCAGCAATCAAACCTGTACCTCGAGCCCGGTGAGCATTGGAGATGGCGCTACAGTTTTGTGCACAGCAGGAAACATACACATTTCGTCCAAAGTTATCATTAAAGTGTCATAAACCACTGTGTGTCGTGTATCCATAGAGACAGAGCCTAGTGTTGCGCATGCGCAGATCAGGATGTAGGCTGTTCTACTAGGGAGTCACCCAGTAAAGGTGTGAGTGATTCAGTAAATACTGTCTCATAATAACAATAATAATAATTATTATTATGGATGCAATTCTGACTATGTCTCATGTCATCAGGTTGATTTACATGCATGCCATGCAGAGGTGATGGATAATACGATGCTAACATTGGAGAAACCAGGTAGGTCGGGGATTGATGGGGGGGATGCCATATCCTGATCGAATCTACAGGGACAGGCGCTCATACCTAAACCTGAATGAGGCAGACTGCATTCGCAGGCTGAAATTTACAAAGGAGGTTGTCACAGAGACCTTCCAGCTAATCAGTTCAGACATATAGCCAAGAAGCGACAGGAGGACTGCCCTACCTGTGGAAGTGACAGTCACTGCAGCACTTGCCTTTTATGCTTCTGGCTCATTTCAAGCATCAACTGGGGACATATGCTGCAAACCTCAGCATGCCATACATTGCTGCATTCAACAGGTGACTGCTGCACTGTCTGCCAAAGGGAACCAGTTCATCAATTTCCCTATGACCACGCAGGCAATGCGAGACAGGGCTGTGGGGTTCTCCAGAATTGCTGATTTTCCCAAGGCACATTGCCTTGAGAGCACCTTTGGACAACGCCGAGGTTTATCGCAACAGGAAAGGATTCCACGCCCTAAACGTTCAGCTCATCTGCGACGATATGCATTGGATCATGGCAGTGGATGCTAAATGCCGAGCTAGCATCCATGATGCTTTCATCCAAAGTGAGAGCGTTATATCTGCGATGTTTCAGGAGCTGCCAGAAGGGCACAGCTGGTTGCTCGGAGACAAATGGTACGGGCTTGCCACCTGGCTTATGACCCCCCCTACGCAATCCCTGCACTGAGCCAGAGCGTCAGTACAACATGTCACACATAAAAACACGGAGCATCATAGAGCGGACAATTGGCATACTGAAGCAGCATTTCCGATGCCTGGACCACTCTGGAGGCTATCTGCAATATGCCCCTCACCACATTGGTCAGTTCACTGTCATGTGCTGCATGCTGCACAACTTGGCCATCATGAGGAGACAGGTACTATACATTGAAGATCCTCCTGAGGGGAGAAGTGGGTGGGGAGAGGAGGAGGAGGCTGACAACAAGGATGAGGAGCAGGAGGACCAGCAGGAAGAGGAGGAGGATGAACCCATGCCACCACCTCAATCTGCAGGATGACGGCAGAGGAGGCAGCCTCGTGCACCTATAGCCATAGCTAGAGATTTGTGTCAGCGGCTAATCCGTGATCGCTTTGCTGCCTGAAGGCTAGCGGCCTGACAGTGTTGACTCTTCAGAAACATAGAAACATAGAAAATAGATGCAGGAGTAGGCCATTCTGCCCTTCGAGCCTGCACCACCATTCAATTAGTTCATGGCTGAACATGCAACTTCAGCACCACATTCCTGCTTTCTCATCATACCCCTTGATCCCCCTAGTAGTAAGGACTACATCTAACTCCTTTTTGAATATATTTAGTAAATTGGCCTCAACAACTTTTTGTGGTAGAGAATTCCACAGGTTCACACAGGGTGAAGAAGTTTCTCCTCATCTCGGTCCTAAATGGCTTACCCCTTATCCTTAGACTGTGACCCCTGGTTCTGGACTTCCCCAACATTGGGAATATTCTTCCTGCATCTAACCTGTCTAAACCCGTCAGAATTTTAAACGTTTCTATGAGATCCCCTCTCATTCTTCTGAACTCCAGTGAATATAAGCCCAGTTGATCCAGTCTTTCTTGATATGTCAGTCCCGCCATCCTGGGAATCAGTCTGGTGAACTTTTGCTGCACTCCCTCAATAGCAAGAATATCCTTCCTCAAGTTAGGAGACCAAAACTGTACACAATACTCCAGGTGTGGCCTCACCAAGGCCCTGTACAACTGTAGTAACACCTCCCTGCCCCTGTACTCAAATCCCCTCGCTATGAAGGCCAACATGCCATTTGCTTTCTTAACCGCTTGCTGTACCTACATGCCAACCTTCAATGACTGATGTACCATGACACCCAGGTCTCGTTGCACCTCCCCTTTTCCTAATCTGTCACCATTCAGATAATAGTCTGTCTCTCTGTTTTTACCACCCAAGTGGATAACCTCACATTTATCCACATTATACTTCATCTGCCATGAATTTGCCCACTCACCTAACCTATCCAAGTCACTCTGCAACCTCATAGCATCCTCCTCGCAGCTCACACTGCCACCCAACTTAGTGTCATCCGCAAATTTGGAGATACTACATTTAATCCCCTCGTCTAAAACATTAATGTACAATGTAAACAGCTGGGGCCCCAGCACAGAACCTTGCGGTACCCCTCTAGTCACTGCCTGCCATTCTGAAAAGAAAATTTACTCCTACTCTTTGCTTCCTGTCTGCCAACCAGTTCTCAATCCACTTCAGCACACTACCCCCAATCCCATGTGCTTTAACTTTGCACATTTGCACCTATTAGTGTGAAAAAATAACGTACATCATATTTACGTAATGTTGTGTTTATTTATGTTGCTTTAATTAAAAAAATAATGTACAGGATTCTGGTTACATTTAAAAAATAATTAGGTTTATTAAACATTTGTACAGTTGTAAACTTTAATTTTTTTAAAATTGTATCAAACTTTAAACTTTTCAATGAAGAAAACAACAAGTAGCAGCAACAAACAAACAAACTCTGCAACCATCTCTCCTCCCCCTTATTCAAAGACCTTATCGCTGTGTGTCCCTCTTGCCCCTGTTGTTACCTCTATCCCTACCCATGCTCGTGGTCACAGACTTTTGCTTCCTCGTCACGACCCAAGGTTTTTTCTGTTTTCTGTGCGAAGGCGTATTTGTTGTTGATGGGGTTGGACAGGAACAGACCTAGCAGACAGCATTGTGGAAGGCTCGGGTTCCTCTTCAGACTCTTCTTCAGCCTGTGGACCAACCAGCGGCACACTACCCGAGGTTGGTCTGGGGATTGGCATGTGAGTGGCAACAGTTGATGCTGCCAACTGCTGTTGGGCAATGACAGCCTGGGTGTGTCCA
The DNA here is from genome assembly GCF_044704955.1 of Pristiophorus japonicus. NCBI lineage: Eukaryota > Metazoa > Chordata > Chondrichthyes > Pristiophoridae > Pristiophorus > Pristiophorus japonicus. The sequence goes on along the minus strand of NC_091980.1, from coordinate 51,507,980 downwards.
CTTATTGCAGCAGCTATCTCCAACATTCCCTCCCTAATCTCTGACATTCCCTCCCTAATCTCCGACATTCCCTCCCTGACCTCCGACATCCCTTCCCTCATCTGTCCCAATAGTGCATCAGCTGCCTCCCTAATCTGTACCAACACTGCTCCCATTCCTCCAAACAATGCTGCTACTTCTACTGACAGTCCCGCTAATTCTCCCCTCAGCCCACCCATGGTGTCCAGGAGCGATCTCGTTAGCTCAATCCTCTCCCCACTCATTCCCATGAGCTGTCCCATGTCCCCTGCATCCTGCATTTCAAGTTGAGCTCTCCTTCCCACCCTCCTAGCCATCTCCCAGGTGTGGCTTGCTGCAACCCATTGGGTCCATCAGCCTCAGACTGTACACCATGAAATGTTGCGTGGGTTGTATCGGTCAGCAAAGGGCTTGGCGCACTCGGAGTTTCACCGGCTCCAATTCCAATGTAACCATCTCAGTATTGGGGTCTTCCTGCTGCCCTTCTTTCTCCAGCTCATCCTCGTCCTGATCTTGATGCAGAATATCTGGACTGACGGCTTCCTGATCATGCTCTACTTCTACTTCTGCTTCAGCTTCTGTCTCTTCCTGATGCACAACATCTGCAAAACATAACAGAGCAGATGTTTGGTTAGCAGCAAGGGAGGGGGCACAGGGGGCAGGGTGACATGAGTACGTGGGTCACACAGTGCAGACTCTTTTCAAAGACCATGATGATAGCACATTGGATAAACCAAAGCGTAGCTGATCGAAAACATCTCATAAACCGAAGCATAGCTAGCCCATGCAGTACTTAACATTTAGCCAACCCAGACTGCGCAATTTGCATGGCTCACCCTCTCTCGGTAACCTGAACCCAGCGTCCACATTGGTGGTTGATCTTCTCTTGTGAGATTTAATCATATCAGCGATCATCTGTTCCATGGCTGTTAGTTGCAGCCTACTTGGCTCACCTCCTCCAGTTTTTGACCTTTCTCGGTTGATCTGTGACACCTTCCTCTGCAAAGATGAAAATAGAACTTTTTAAGAGAGGGTCCTTCTGCTGTGATGGCCACACACACACATATTAGGCACATTTACAAATGTAATTGCAGTGCATAAATAAAAATATTACTTACAGTAACTGCTTGATCAAGGTCCCGCCACTTCTTTTTGACCTGCGGGCTGCTTCTCGGGGTCATAGCCACTGCATTGAACTCTTCTGTAACTTGTTCCCAAAGGATTGCTGGTAGAGAGGGTTTCAGTTTCTTTCATCCCATTCTCCCTTTGTTCTCAAGTACATCCCACCTCAACTCAATTATATCTACAAGGAGCTCAATTTCTTCTGCTAGAAATCTCTTGGCCCTTTCTCCTCCTTCGCCTTCCCTTGGATCCATCTTTTGCAACTAAAATTTAAATGTCCAGATCCAGCTCCAATCACAATGGGTTCTCACAAGCTGTTGATCCAGACCAGGAACTTTACTGTGGATACGCGGGCACACCCGTCACATGGAAAAAGTGGGGTTTATTCCGGCGCAAGTTCAGAGACCTTTTGGCATACACTTGAAGCTCCACCCTCAGACTTAACTTCGTGTACCGCAGCGCAAAAATGAAATTTTACTTTGGCAAAAGTTGCAACTTTTTTTTCCACCGCAATCGGGCACAAAAAAAATTGTCCATTAATCCTCCTGGGCGCCAAAAATCGGCAAAGAGGAAAAGTGAGCCCATAATTTATATTATAACTATTTACCACTTGAAATGCAAGTGTCGCACAGCATGAGTGATTATTGTACTAAAAGACCCCCCAAACGTTTAGCACATTAATCAATGCAAATTCTTCCATTAAAAAAACATAATTCAACATTCAGCTGAAATAACAAACTAGCTTTAAGAAGCCCTTCAGAGCAGACCTTGCCTTCTCTATGTAAGAACATTCAAATCTGACAACCCAATTTATGGCTTGCAACACATATTGCAAATTTTATTGTGTTCAACCAAGTCTTTGACACACACAATGTCTCTAAGCAATGGACATGCAGAGAAAAAAATGCAATTATCTCGTTTTTCCTCTGGGTAGAGACAGAGGGCCAGAACTTGGTGAACTGTAAGGGCTGCCCATTTTTTGGCGGCCCCTGGACAGCACCTGTCATGTATTTCACCATCTTGCAATGACTATAAGTATGTAACTGTAACTCATGTATAATGTACCTGTACCCTTGTAATGCACACCCTGACCACAGGGAGTGAGCTCCTCACCTAGGCTTCCAGGTAGAAAAGGGGAGGTCCCACCCAGAATCAAGACTCTTCAGTCCTGGAAATAAAGCGAAGGTCACAGAGTGACCGTGTCTGATATATCCATGCCTCGTGTGAGTTTGTAACAAGGTGCAGAGACATTACATTTGGCGATGAGAATCGGGAATCACCGAACCACGAGGATGGCCACTGGTGGCACAGAGGAACGCTACTGTGTGGGTGAGGACTGGGACGACTTTGTGGAAAGACTCCAGCAGAACTTTGTCACAAAGGACTGGCTGGAAGAGGCAGCGGCTGACAAGCGGAGGGCGCATCTACTGACCAGCTGTGGTCCACAGACGTATGCGCTGATGAAAGACCTGCTCGCACTCCAAAAGCCAGCGGACAAGTCCTTCGAAGAGCTCAGCCAGCTGATCATTGAGCATCTCAAGCCGGCAAGTAGCATACACATGGCCCAGCACCGGTTCTACTCTCACCGGCGTTGGGAGGGTCAAAACATCTCGGACTTCGTGGCGGAACTGCGGCGTCTGGCCAGTCTCTGTAAGTTCTCCGATGCCTGCAGGGGGGAGATGTTAAGGGACTATTTCATTGAGGGCATTAATCATGCCGGCATTTTCAGGAAGCTCATAAAGACTAAGGATTTGACTTTAGAAGGGGCAGCGTTGATAGCTCAGACCTTCATGGCAGGGGAAGAGGAGACCAAGCTAATTTGCACACACAGCCCTGGTTTCAATGTTGCGATGAACCAGGGAGTTAATGTTGTAAAAAGGACACAGAACCCCACAGGCAGGCAAGGGCAATTCGACACCGTCCAGGCAGGCAGGCAAGAGCAATGCGACACCATCCAAGCAGCCAGGGTGGGCCTGTAACAGGGACAATGGAAAGGGGATCGGCAATTCATGCCATCACGAGGAACAATGCATCCTGTGATGGGACAATTAACAGTCTCCATCAGAGTAATTAGAAACAGCCAAACGGGCCATCAGCGAGGAATGCCTGGGAATAGCCCTTTTGTTAACAGCAATCTCAGCTCATGTTGGAGATGTGGGGGCAGACACACTGCAAAAATCTGCAGGTTCCAACTTTACACCTGTAGGATTTGTAATGTCAAGGGACACCTGGCCAGGATGTGCAAAAATGCAGTAACGAGGCTAGTCTGCGAGACAGACGAACCAGACGAGAGGTCTGAAATGCAGGATGAGGCCTGGGGAACTACCATGGAGGCTGAAGTTCAGAGAGTTCATGTGGCTGACGTCTCCAGCTCATACACCAAAACGCCACCCATGATGATGAAAGTCTTACTGAATGGCATTCCGTTGCACATGGAGCTGGATACCGGAGCTAGCCAGTCACTCATGAGCGCCCAACAATTTGAGAGACTATGGCCACACAGAGCTAGCAGGCCCAAATTGGAACGCATTGAGATGCAGCTATGTACGTACACCAAAGAGATCATCCCAGTGCTGGGCAGTGCAAACTTGGTGGTAACGCATAATGGATCACAGAACCGGCTGTCACTCTGGATTGTGCCGGGAAATGGCCCTGCGCTCTTGGGGAGGAGTTGGCTAGCTGAGATGAATTGAAAATGGGGGGATGTGCATGGCATTTCATCCGTGGAGCGAAGTTCATGCTCGCAGGTATTGCAAAAATTCGAGTCACTCTTTCAACCCGATGTCGGAACGTTCAAGGGCACCAAAGTAGTGATACACATCACTCCGGATGCCAGAACAGTGCACCACAAAGCCAGAGCGGTGCCGTACGTGATGCGTGAGAAAATTGAAAGTGAACTGGACAGGCTGCTCAGAGAGGGCATAATTTCGGCCGTTGAATTCAGCGACTGGGCAAGTCCCATCGTTCCCGTCCTCAAAGCAGATGGTTCGGTCAGGATTTGTGGCAACTACAAAGCCACCATCAACCGAGTGTCGCTGCAAGACTAATACCTGCTCCCGAGAGCGGAGGACCTTTTTGCCACGCTGGCAGGTGGCAAGCTGTTCACGAAGCTGGACCTCACTTCGGCCTACATGACTCAGGGACTGGCTGAAGAATCCAGGTTTCTGACCACCATCACGACACACAAAGGATTATTTGTTTACAATAGGTGCCCGTTTGGCATTCGTTCGGCAGCGACTATCTTTCAGCGAAACATGGAAAGCTTGCTCAAGTCCATCCCTGGAACGATCGTGTTCCAAGACGACATCCTTACAATGGGTCGAGACACTGAAGAACGCCTCCACAACCTGGAGGAGGTGCTACACCGATTGGAACGGGTAGGCCTACGGCTGAAAAAGGCCAAGTGCGTGTTTCTGGCCCCAGAGGTTGCGTTCCTGAGCAGGAGGGTTGCCGCAGATGGGATCCGGCCCACTGAATCAAAAACTGAGGCAATTCGCCGGGTGCCCAGACCCGGCAACACATCGAAGTTGCGATCATTCCTGGGACTCTTGAACTATTTTGGGAACTTCCTGCCGAACTTAAGCACATTGTTGGAGCCGTTACACATGCTCCTCCGTAAAGGTTGTGAATGGTCTTGGGGGGGATTGTCAAGAAGGGCTTTCAATAAGGCAAGGAACTTGTTGTGTTCCAACAAACTGTTGACTTTGTATGACCCCTGTAAAAAACTGGTTTTAACATGCGATGCGTCATCCTACGGGGCTGGGTGTGTTTTGCAGCAGGGTAACAATGACGGCCGACTCCAACCGGTGGCTTACGCCTCCAGTCGCTCTCCCAGGCAGAGAGTGGATACAGCATGGTCAAGAAGGAGGCACTCACGTGTATGTACGGTGTGAAAAAGATGCACCAGTAGCTTTTCGGTAGACGGTTCGAGCTAGAGATGGACCACAAGCCGTTAACATCCCTGTTGTCCGACAGCAAGGCTGTCAACGCTAATGCGTCAGCTCGCATACAGCGATGGGCCCTCACGCTGGCTGCGTATGACTAAACCATACGACATCGGCCAGGCACCGAAAATTGCGCTGACGTGCTCAGCAGGCTCCCACTGGCCACCACCGAGGGGACATCTGAGCAGAGCGCCGAGATGGTCATGGCTGTTGAGGCTTTTGACACTGCGGGCTCCCCCATCCCAGCCCACCAGATCAAACTCTGGACCAACACCGACCCCCTCCTATCCATGATAAAGAAATGTGTCCTGACTGGGGACTGGGCGCCCACACATAAGGCGTGCCCCGAGGAAGTCAGGCCGTTTCAGAGACGGATGGATGAACTCTCCGTCCAAGCCAACTGCCTGTTATGGGGCAGCCGGGTAGTCATGCCCCAGAAAGGAAGGGAAGCGTTCATCAGGGAACTCCACAGCAAGCACTCTAGCATCGTGTTAATGAAGGCCATTGCCCGGTCACACGTGTGGTGGCCGGGGATTGACTCAGACCTGGAACACTGGGTTCGCAAGTGCACGACGTGTGCCCAGCTGGGCAATGCTCCCAAGGAGGCCCCACTCAGCCCGTGGCCCTGGCCCACCAGGCCATGGTCACGTATTCAGGTGGACTATGCGGGCCCATTCATGGGAAAAATGTTCCTGATCGTTGTCGATGCATACTCGAAGTGGATCGAGTGCATCATATTGAACTCGTGCACGACATCCATCACTGTGGAGAGTCTGCGTACGGTTTTCACAATCCACGGCTTGCCGGACATCCTGGTCAGCGATAATGGCCCGTGTTTTACCAGCCATGAATTGTAGGAGTTTATGTCGGGCAATGTGATCAAGCACGTCTAGACAGCACCGTTCAAGCCAGCCTCCAATGGCCAGACGGAACGTGCGGTCCAAGTCATAAAGCAGGGCATGCTACTCATCCAAGGACCCTCCCTTCAGTATCGCCTATTGCGCCTCCTGCTGGCCTACAGGTCCCAGCCGCACTCGCTCACGGGAGTCCCGCCAGCGGAACTCCTCATGAAACGCACGTTCAAGACGCGGCTGTCCCTCATTCACTCAGCCCTGGCAGACATTGTTGAGGGCAAGCGCCAGTCCCAAACCGAGCTCCTTGATCGAGGCTCAAAGGGGAGGTGTATCGAAATAGATGACCCGGTATTTGTTCTTAACCATGCTTTGGGACCCAAATGGCTTGAGGGCACCGTAATTGGCAAAGAAGGAAACAGGATCATGGTGGTCAGACTAAACATTGGGCAGATATGCTGCAAACACTTGGACCAAGTTAGGACAAGGTTCAGTGCAGACACGGAAGAACCGGAAGAAGAGCATGATGAGATAGCACCCACACCACTGCCAGCGCACGAGCAACAAAGACAGCCCTCAGCATGCACAGTCCCTGCGGCCAACCCGGACAGGCCGGAATCACCTCAAGTGACAGAGACGCGTGCTGAGGCTCAGTCACCAGAGTCACAACTGCGGCGCTCCACGAGAGAGCGCCGACCACCCGATAGACTTAACCTCTGAAACTAAAAGATCTAAGGGGGGAGGTGATGTCGTATATTTCACCATCTTACAATGACTATAAGTATGTAACTGTAATTCATGCATACTGTACCTGTACCCTTGTAATGCACACCCTGACCACAGGGAGTGAGCTCCTCACCTGGGCTTCCAGGTAGAAAAGGGGAGGTCCCACCCAGGATCAAGACTCTTCAGTCCTGGAAATAAAGCGAAGGTCACAGAGTGACCGTGTCTGATATATCCATGCCTCGTGTGAGTTTGTAACAAGGTGCAGAGACATTACAGCACCTACCTTTTAGGCGCCCGCTGCCGCTGGGTCCATTCGGGAGCCAATTTTGGCGCGTGGGTGGCAGTGGGCAGTGGCATCAGTGGATAGTAGGTGCAGGCCTCTCGAATTGGAAAACTTCGGAGGCCCTGCACCGCGCATGCGCAAGATTTTTATTTTTTTATTTTTGTCATTTTATTATTCGCCGCACGTCAGTTTTGCCGCGATTGAGGCTCATGGGACATCTGCGCATGCGCTTAAATGATGATCACTCTCTTGCACCTGCCAGTTGGAGAGGGGAGCTATAAAGTATTCATCAGCCATTCCTTAAGTGATTTAATATGAGTGGGAAAAAAAGCATCAAAGAAGACTGTTAAGACCAGGCCCAGAGCTCACTGGTTAATGATGAGGAAATGGAGCAGCTTGTATCAGAGGTGGAGCGCAGGTATACCTCGTGGCAAACCTCCACCACCCCAATACAGATGCATGTGGAGGGAGATTGGTGAGGCCATGTCCTCAATGAGCAACATTGAGCGGGATGGAGGCCAGCGTAGGAAACGTTGGAACAACGTGGTGGCATCAGCAAGAGTGAGTAAACATTTATGGAACCCCTCCCGTACAACTCCAAAAGGTTCTGCGCCAGGTCTGTGTGTGTGTGGGAGTGTGTGTGGGGGGCATGAGCAAAAGGGGTAAAGGCTGCAACGTTTTTTTCTGCAGAAGAAAAATACATCCAAGGCAGCAAGCCTCAGTGCCACGGGAGGGGGCCCAGCAGAGGTGATAGAGTTGAGCAGCCTGGAGGAGTGTGCCTTGGCATTGGTGGGTGACCGCTGCCATGTAACCACAAAGGGTGATGCAGATCCCGTGCTGGAGCATGGTAAGGATATAATAATCTCCAGTGTCAATAACGCTCATGGCATGAAAGGTCATGCAATATTAAGGCAAATGCATTTTAACGCACAGTTTTTCATCCATTATTGGTGTGCCGATGTAGAGATGGAAATCCTTGATGGCACAATGTGAGATGGCAGGGCTCACGTGTCAGCTTGACCAGCACCACAACCCCCCTACAGCCTGAAATGTTGTCCACCACTTGCAGATGGTGAGTCGGACAGCACCGATCAATGCGCGCCATCCACCTCTGGCACATTGTCCCCAGCCCAAGACAGTGGCTCCTTCCTCCATACCCCCCGCCCCCACCCCAAGATCACCCATATCCACCGCACACAACTCTGCCACCCAGAGTCATGAAGCACAGGAGAGAGAGGAGGGAGAAGGGCCGGTGTTTGAGTCACTTGAGGTCGAGGAGCTGGAAGAGGATGACACCAGTCTCCTGCCATGTGTGCCACCTATCCAGAGAACCTCGGCGTCGGGCTCCGAATTCATGGGTTTTGAATCGGATGCAACACGAGCAAGCGCTGCCAGGCGCAGAGGCCATGGCGTTGACCAACCAAGGCGCATGAACCCACAAGGGCCCAACAAGCAGCTGAGGCTGCAGGACGGCTTGAAGCTATTCAGGAGATGGTCCAGCTATCGAGGACAAGCGTCGACCTAGGTCGCGATCTGCTGCAGACCATGGCTGGGATAGCTGCCTGCATCGCCACCTTAGCTCAGCACCATACTGACAGCATGGACCAACTCATTAGTGCCACGACCCCACAGCCTCAAAACAGACAGATCCTGAGGAGCCGGAGATGCCGGTGCCTTCAGTCACACCCACTACCTTCTCGCCAAGTCGGACACGTCTGCAGAGATCCGGCTGTCCTTCTGCACAACCTGCTCAAGCAGAGATAGTGAGGGACAGGGGAGTGGAGCGCTGTGTTGCAGGCGAGGCGAAGAAGAGGATGATGGGCCTCATATCAGGGGGAGGGGAAGAGGGGCGGTGGTAGTGGGGAGAGGGGTGGGTGTATCGGGGGAGGGGAGAGGGGCGGTGGTAGTGGGGAGAGGGGTGGGTGTATCAGGGGGAGGGGAAGAGGGGCGGTGGTAGTGGGGAGAGGGGTGGGTGTATCAGGGGGAGGGGAAGAGGGGCGGTGGTAGTGGGGAGAGGGGTGGGTTTTGGTGGAAATGTCCGTGAATGTTATTACGTTATGTCACTTTTGTAATTCTGCACTTTTAAATACAGTCACATTGTTCACCCTCTCTTGGTCAGTGTCTCATTTTCACATAATGTGTGATGCCTTGTGAGAAACGCACAGCTTTCCCTTAGTTGTTCTGATGCATAGGAATATATTACCCTCCACATATGATCCCACTGTATAATGGATCCTGTCATCAGGCCATCGCGACACGACAAGTAAGGGTCACTAATGCAGGAAGGCTGCTATTCAATGAGAGTCACTTGAACTACTTGCAGGGCACATATTAAGGCTTGCATTTCAAACCACTTTTTATGATGGCAAACATGACAGAGTGCCACCCCTGAGATGACATGTTCATCAGATATATTGCAGTCCATTATATGTATTTTCATGTCTTCCATACCTCATGTCATGCTGTTCTCACTATCACTTGCAGCGATCTGCCATAGCTTTACATCTTATAACTTTTGCTTATTTACTCTGACATAAACTCATGCCATCTGCACGCTCACAACCTGTCACTAAATATGTTCCGCAGGAAATGGTCTCAAAACTCTTGGAGGGCATTCCATTGAGCCTTTACCATCTTTCGCTCCTCATTGCCGCTTCCTCTACCACACCTTGCCTTCAACGGAGTCACAAGGAGTAACATATCACAACTCTTTCTGTGCAGGTTAAGGTCCATCACTTTGCTATTTCTGTCCTACTGATAATGCTGCAGCATCTGCACGATACCCAGGATGTGCAGCGTTGCAGCATCTGCACTCTAAGCGTTCTCCCTGCTGCCCGACTCACAGCCAGCTCAGACCAGCTTTTTGACAGTGGTCCTTCTGGTGGGCAGGAGGGCGATCTTAGTGGATCATCCCTGAAGAAAACGCCGGATTTCCAGCCTCCGGTATGGGCGGGTGGCAGGGCGTCGCACCAGCGGAACCTCCGCGACCAATCTCCCGGTAGGCGGAATGTGGGCGGCAGATGGGCGATACTGGAGGAATCACCGAAAAATACTTCATTTCCGGCGGAACCTCACCGGTTGTGGGCGGAACTTCCACCAAGTTTGGACCCATAACCTTTATCGATCCTTTTGATCCTGATGCTCTCTAAAAATTGTTAATGAAAGCTCAAGATCTTTATAGGCCTCTAGTCATGCACACTGCCCTTGCTGATTCATTATGACATGACAATTGTTCTGTGAATAAGACCCCCAGAAATGAGTTCTTATGAACTTCCAGATGCCAACTTGTTTTTCATCTAGGCTGTAACTAATCATCTTAGATTTATCGCGCGTTGAAAATCATGTCCGTTGTGCCTTTAAGTAGATGGAATCCGTATTGCGACTCTGGGAGAAGCTCTTCAGCCACTGGGAGTAGACGATTGAGGAGGAGTCTTGTGATAATTTTCCCTGTGGCAGACAGTAGGGAGACTCCTCTGTAATTATCGCAATCGGTCTTAGCACCTTTGTTGAAGATGGCCATGATTAAGGCGTCTCAGAGATCCCCCGGCATGCTCTCCTCCTTCCAATTGAGAGTGATGAGGTCATGGATTCACTCCAAGAGTACTTCTCCATCATGCTTTAGTACTTCGGCAGGGATTCCATCTGCTCCTGATGCCTTGTTGTTTTTCAGCAGCCAGATGGCCTTTTCAACTTCACGCCGGGAAGGTGTGCCAAGATGGTGGCGGGTAGCATGCTGTGGGATGGAGTCGAGGATGCTCATGTCAAAGATGGAGTCTTGGTTAAGGAGATCTTCGAAGTGCTCCTTCCAGCAGGCACTGACTGCCTCTCTGTCCCTGATGAGTATCTCTCCGTTCTTAGCCCCCAGTGGGGTAGGATCTTGAGTGCTTGGGCCGTAGGTGGTCTTGACTGCGCTAAAAAATCCGCGCACGTCATGGTTGTCGGCTAGTTGCTGGATCTCCTGCTGTCTTTCCACCCACCATCCGTTTTTTAGGTCATTGGATTTTTTGTTGGACCTCAGACTTCAGTTGCCTGTAGATCTGTTTTCTTTCCCACGGGTTGTGATGCTACTTCCAATTCAAGAATGCCTTGCGTTTACGGTTTATTAGCTCCTGGATCTCCTGGTCATTTTCATTGAATCAGTCTTGATGTTTTCTGGTAGAGTAACCAAGAGTCTCTTCACAGGTGCTGATTATGGTGGATTTAAGGACAGACCAGGCACTATGGACACTCTGTCGCTCCGGTTCATTTGGAGTCATCAGGCTGGCTGTGAGTTGTTGGCTGAATAGGGCTTTTTTTGCAGGGACTTTGAGTGCATCACTGTTGATTTTTTTAGCGACAGTGTTTCTGTTGCCGCTGGCATTTCAAGGCAACGTTGATGAAGATAATATGGTATACAAAGCAGTAATGATTCCTGCCCTCCTTTATGCTTTAAAGACATGGACAATGTACAGTAGGCACCTCAAAGCACTGGATAAGTACTACCGTTGCCTCCACAAAATTCTGCAAATCCATTGGCAGAATAGGCGCATCAACATCAGTGTTCTCTCTCAGGCCAACATCCCCAGCATCGAAGCATTGACCACACTCAATCAGCTGCGATGGGCAGGCCACATAGTCCGGATGCCTGATACAAGGCCCCTGAAACAGGTTCTCTACTCCGAGCTCCATCACGGCAAGCGAGCCCCAGGAGGCATAGAAAACACTTTAAGGGCACCCTCAAAGCCTCCCTGAAAAAATGTAACATCCCCACCGAATCTCGGGAATCCCTGGCCCAAGACCGCTCAAAATGGAGAAGAAGCATTCGGGAAGGCATCAAACACTTTGAGTCTGTTCGTCGGGAGCACACAGAAGTCAAGTACAAACAGCGGGAGGAGCGTGCAACAAACCAAGCACCCCACCACCAGTCCCTTCAACTACCACCAGTCCCACCTGTGACAGAGACTGGAGATCCCCTATTGGACTCATTAGCCACCTTAGAACTTGCTGTGTATCTGTAAAGCATGCACTCCCATGTTCCGTCACCAGGGAGTGCATTCCCTGAAGTCCCAAGGGATCCCAGCATCCCTTAGGAGCACTATATATAAGCCAGCCCCTAAGGCCTGTTCCTCACTCTGGAGTGTCTTAACAAAGACTGAGGTCACTGTTACTTTAACCTCCCTGTGTGCAGTCTCATCTGTGTTAGGAATACAATAACTGGTGACAAGTATACGAATCCAACGCAAAGATGCAGAAATCTGTGGACATCCTAGAGAAGTTCTCGGAGGGTGAGGACTGGGAAACCTATGTCGAATGGCAAGACCAGTACTTTGTAGCCAAAGAGCTGGATGGAGAAGGAAGTGCTGCAAAAAGGAGAGCGGTCCTCCTCACGGTCTGCGGGGCACCGACCTACAGCCTCATGAAGAATCTTCGGTGAAACCCACAGATAAGTCGTATGAGGAGCTGTGTACACTGGTTCGGGAGCATCTTAACCCGAGGGAGAGCGCATTGATGGCGATGTATCAGTTCTACAAGTGCCAGCGATCTGAAGGTCAGGAAGTGGCGAGCTACGTCGCTGAGCTAAGGCGACTTGCAGGACAATGTGGGTTTGATGGCTACCTGGAGCAAATGCTCAGAGACTTTTTTGTACTGGGCATTGGCCACGAGACCATCCTACGAAAACATTTGACCAATCCTCAGCAAGGCCATTGCGATAGTATGGACGTTTATGTCCACCAGTGGTAACACCAAACAAATCTCTCAGCACATAAGTGCTAGCAATGTTCATAAATTACTGGAACTGTGTTTGCGAGCAGAAATGTACAGGGCAGAAATCACGGGTCTGCAACTGCCAGCAGGCCTCAGGTGACCCAGATGACTCAGAGTCCGCAACAAAGGATGAATGCAAGGCAATTCACACCTTGTTGGCGTTGTGGAGGCTTCCATTCAGCCTATTCATGCTGCTTCAAAGGGTATGTTTGCAAGAGCTGTGTAACAATGGGGCATCTCCAATGAGCTTGCAGACGAGCTGCTAGCTCTGCAAAACCTGCTAACCACCACGTGGCAGAGGAAGATCGGTCCATAGTGGATCAAAGCAATTTCGAGCCTCAGAGAGAGGAGGCAGATGCTGAAGTACACGGGGTGCACACATTTTCGATGAAATGTCTACCTATAATGCTAAATGTAAAATTGAATGGCTTACCCGTAGCCATGGAACTGGACACTGGCGTTAGTCAATCCATCTTGAGTAAAAAGATGTTTGAGAGACTGTGGTGCAACAAGGCACTCAGACGAGCCCTGAGCCCCATCCACACGAAACTAAGAACGTACACCAAAGAGCTTATCACTGTCCTGGGCAGCACCAGGTCAAGGTCACCTACGAGGGCACGGTGCATGAACTGCCACTCTGGATTGTCCCGGGCGATGGCCCCACACTGCTTGGAAGGAGCTGGCTGGGCAAAATCCGTTGGAACTGGGATGACATCCGAGCGCTATCACATGTCGATGAGGCCTCATGTACCCAGGGTCTTAACAAATTTCCTTCCCTTTTTGAGCCAGGCATTGGAAATTTTTCCGGGGCGAAGGTGCGGATCCATTTGGTCCCAGAGGCACGACCCATTCACCACAAGGCGCGAGCGTTACCTCACATGATGAGGGAGAGAGTGTAAATTGAACTGGACAGGCTGCAATGCGAGGGCATCATCTCCCCAGTGGAATTCAACGAGCGGGCCAACCCGATTGTTCCAGTACTCAAAAGTGATGGCACGGTTAGTATTTGCGGCGATTATAAAGTAACTATTAATCGTTTCTCGTTACAGGATCAATAGCCGCTACCTAAGGCAGATGATCTATTTGCGAAGCTGGCAGGAGGCAAGATGTTCACCAAGCTCGACCTGACTTCGGCCTACATGACGCAGGAGCTGGAGGAGTCTTCGAAGGGCCTCACCTGCATCAACACGCACATGGGACTGCTCGTCTATAACAGATGCCCGTTTGGAATTCAGTCGGCTGCAGCGATCTTCCAGAGAAACATGGAGAGCCTACTCAAGTCGGTACCATGCATGGTGGTTTATCAGGACAACATATTGGTCACGGGTCGGGACACTGTCGAGCACCTACAAAACCTGGAGGAGGTCCTCCAGTGACTGGATTGTGTAGGACTGTAGCTGAAGAGGTCGAAATGCGTCTTCATGGCAACAGAAGTGGAGTTTTTGGGGAGAAAGATCACGGCGGACGGCATTCGGCCCACAGACGCCAAGACAGAGACTATCAGGAATGCGCCCAGGCCACAGAACGTCATGGAGCTGCAGTCGTTCCTGGGACACCTGAACCATTTTGGTAACTTCCTACTGGGGTTAAGCACCCTCTTAGAGCCCCTACATGTGTTATTTCGTAAAGGTGAGAATTGGGTATCGGGAAAAAAACAAGTAATTGCTTTTGAGAAAGCCAGAAACATTTTATGCTCCAACAACCTGCTTGAATTGTATAACCCGTTTAAAAAACTTGTGCTAGCATGTGACGCGTCGTCGTACGGAGTCGGGTGTGTATATTACAACATGCTAACGTTGCAGTGAAGTTGCAACCTGTCGCCTATGCCTCCAAGAGCTTGTCTAAGGCCGAGAGGGCCTACAGCATGATTGAGAAAGAGGCATTAGCGTGTGTGTTCAGGGTAAAGAAAATGCATCAGTACCTGTTTGGCCTCAAATTTGAGCTGGAAATCGATCACAAGCCCCTCATATCCCTGTTCACGGAAAACAAGGCGATAAATACTAATGCCTCAGCCCGCATACAAAGGTGGGCACTCGCGCTATCACCGTATATCTATACCATCTGCCACAGGCCAGGCACCGAGAACTGTGCGGATGCTCTCAGTTGGCTACCATTGCCCACCACGGGGATGGAAATGGCGCAGCCTGCAAGCTTGTTGATGGTGGCGCAGCCCGCAGACTTGTTGATAGTCATGGAAGCATTTGAAAATGATAAGTCACCTGTCACGGCCCACCAGATTAGGACTTGGACCAGCCAAGATCCTCTGCTGTCCCAAGTAAAAAATTGTGTACTGCATGGGAGCTGGGCCAGCATTCTCGTTGAAATGCAAGAGCTAATCAAGCCGTTCCTGCGGCGAAAGGACGAGCTGTCCATTCAGGCAGACTGCCTGTTGTGGGGTAACCGCGTAGTGCTACCCAAAAAGGGCAAGGAGACATTCATCTCGGATCTCCACAGCATATACTCGGGTATAGTAATGATGAAAGCGATATCCAGATCCCACGTGTGGTGGCCCGGTATCGACTCTGACTTAGAGTCCTGTGTACGGCAATGCAGCGTGTGTGTGCAGTTGAGCAACGCGCCCAGAGAGGCACCACTAAGTTTGTGGTCCTGGCCCTCCAGACCATGGTCAAGGATCCGTGTCGACAATGTGGGCCCGTTTCTCTGTAAAATGTTCCTGGTGGCGGTGGATGCTTTTTCAAAATGGATTGAATGTGAAATAATGTCGGGAAGCACCGCCATCACCACCATTGAAAGCTTGAGGGCCATGTTTGCCACCCACGGCCTGCCTGACATACTGGTCAATGACAACGGGCCATGTTTCACCAGTGCCAAATTTAAAGTATTCATGACCTGCAATGGGATCAAACATGTCACCTTGGCCCCGTTTAAACCAGCCTCCAATGGGCAGGCAGAGCGGGCAGAACAACCAATCAAACAGAGCCTTAAAAGAGTCACAGAAGGCTCACTCCAAACCCGCCTGTCCCGAGTACTGCTCAGCTACCTCACGATACCCCACTCGCTCACAGGGGTGCCCCCGGCTGAACTACTCATGAAAAGGACACTTAAAACCAGACTCTCACTGGTTCACCC